>NC_141698.1:71431170-72631170 GCF_964263255.1 Lissotriton vulgaris
TTTCTCATTGTTAATCTGTTGCACTTGGCACTGGAAGTTGAGTGGTGCTCCCATACTTCACCTCATGGAAGTTTCCCGGAAGTGGAATACCATACGTTAGCTTCAACAAACTCGTTAAAATGGTAGTAATAAATTCTAATTATTGTATGTGTGAACGGAGAACATGTTAGTAGGTACTTCTCCCATTGCATACTTGAACTGTATTACCTGTAGTGCGAACCATGATGATGAAATTAATGTTATAGCCTATGTGCTGTGCAATGACGAAAATAATTATTTCATTTGTCATTCTCTTTTCAGTTCAAGATGCCGATATATTATTAATGATGAGTCAAACACGTGCCCATATAGTTTCTGCAATGACATGTCTTCAGGGCCGAAATCTGTGGTTACTAGCTTTGAATTGTTAGTGGACCTTACCGACCATACGGGCACACTTCAGTGTTGTAGCCTGTCCAGCACCGTAGCAGAGGAAGCACTGGCTTGTACGGTAAATAATTAATCTGTTTGCTAATTTAATTTATTTTTATTATTGACAGCTTGACCCCCAAATATGGCTCAATAGCCAAATTACAGCAAACTCGGTTATGAATTAGTATGTCTTTCAGGTTTTACTTGCTTACTCTGAAACTATACAAGACACCAATTAAATATTTGCTGTATAAGCCCAGTTGTTACAAGGGTAGGCTATCACTGTAGCCCCATGTAAGCAAGATTTGGATAGTATGAATATGACCGATTACAAAATGTATTTCTTCACCTAACACTTATGGACTTAGCTGTAAATTCCAGAAATCCAAAACAAAATGAACACCAATACCTGTTCTTTAGTTAGAAGTGTTTATAAGTGATTTGTGTTTGCTAAAATCTATGTCTTGTTTACAAACTCTTTTAGCGAAAGATGCTGTTTAACTAACGAGCATGGCAGTTTCTTTTCTACTGTCCAGCACCAAATAAAAGCATTCTAAAAGCCTATATGTTACACGGGCTACACTGACAACCAATAGTACAGGCACACATGGAGGTTATGCATATATGTACATCTGCAAACAATATTGACACACCTGCGAACACATGAAATAGACACACACAAAAACACACGGTTACGGTCAATACTACAGGCAATTATACATGGTTGTCCAACCTCTTAACCCGTTATGGATCCTGCACCGGTCTTTGGTGCTAATTTCGGTCTTGGCGCCAGAACCAAGGCTAGGCCCTGGAGCATTAACACCGATTAGGTCGACACCGGACGACTAAGAGCAACCAATAGTGTCCTCTATGCTGAGCCTGCTTCGACTTTGACAGAGGCTGTGCCAATATCCCACTGGGCCGCAGATCTCTCCTAAGCCATTGTACTCTGATACATTTCCCTTGCCTCATGGAAGGGCCCAGATTATTCGCAATCTATTTTCCACAGATTCCAATAATTACTGTTAAGGTGAAGGGAATGGATTTTCTCAACCCTATATTAAGGAAACTAGTATGATGAACCACAGGATGCCAGTGTATAGGATACTTCTCCATATCCTGGGCTGTTTCTCCACCTATGCTGGATACTCAAGAAAAGGCCTTTTTTGCAGGAGGTATGTCGAGTGCAGCTCAGGTTCTTGACCTCCAATTGCCCACTATGAAAGTGAATACCAATGTTTTCACCGAGGTCCTCCAACCTGGACAAGCTAATACTGAGCCCCTACTACCTTTCAATGAGGCCCTCACAGACTTCTTCCTAACATATGGGCAAAGCCCTATTTCGGACCACCAGTTACTAGACAGCTAGCGAGCCCCCACCGCCCTGCCACAGGCTATCCGACTTTCCTAACACAGCATCAGACTCCAGAATGCTTGGTAGTACAAGCATCAACGAGCAAGGTCAACCCCAATGCCTTCACTATCATCCCACTAGAAAGAGAAACAAAGCACCTTGAAAGTTGTGGGTAATGTAGGAAGATGGACATCTGACTATGGTTACCCCCAACTTTTTGCCTAGTGTTTAGCTGGTTTTCGACTTAGTTGACCTGGGACCCTGCTATTCAGGACCCCAGGCCCTCTGCTCTCGCTGTTAAAATGGACTCCATGTACTCTAGGTACATACCATTTGGAACATGGATCACCTTGTGAGCCCCTGTACAGTGTACCCTAGGTACCCAGGGCATAGGTGCATCCAAGGCCTACCAGGGGCTGCAGCACGTATTGTGCCACCCCTGACCTGGCCTTACTATTTGACACAACTGGCTGATCACTCAGCTGGGGCAAGGTGGTGTAATCACCCTTTGCTTTAGGTGTAGTATCTCTATATCTAACCTATACAAGGACACACAGTAACCAATGTCACTCCTATGGCAGGCCTTATCAATCCTGGAGGCAGAGTGCTTGGTTATGTGTGAGATGGTGCTCTAGCATGAGCTGAGCCTGTCTGCAGCTTTCGGAACCATGTCCTTTAGCTGTTTCCTGATAGCGTCATACCATATACCCTTAAGTGCACTATGAACCTTGCGGTCAAATGCTAACTCTGGTTTGACATTATCAAAACATGTCGAGTAAGGTGTCATACCAATTGGAATACTACCCCCTCGCCAATTCTGGCGACGGGGGTAGCATTCCACCCTTCTAGAGGGACACGACATGTACAGAACCTGAACCCCGGTTAAAGTTAAACAGAGCTTCAGCATCACAAAATGGATGCTGCCACCCCAGACACAAGTCTGACCTCCTGCTGCTGGGAGTTCTTCCAGCGAGGGAGGCTTGGACAAAGGGTTTCCTGCCTTGGGAGTTGCTAGCACCACCCCAGACAGGATTTTGTGTATCTGGTTAGGTATGGCTGAATAGAATCAGACATGCCCGGGGCACACAAGGTGTCCCCGTGCATCGGCCAGTTCAAACCAGTGCTGGGGCACCCCAGCCCAAACTCTGGCGCGAAACTGGACAAAGGAAAGGGGGTGTAACCACCCCCCTTCCTGGTCCCACCCATATGAGGGACCTAGTAGGTAGTGTAGCCCTTAGAATTAGTTTAAAAGTAGGAGCTAAGACCCAAGACGGGAGATTACCCTGAAATTCGACTTCAAGAAGAAGAAACTCTGGACCTTCGACGTTCTGCTGCTCAGAAGACTGAAGAATCTCCCTTGTGGCCAAGGAGTGGCCACCCTGTGAACACAGGCACCATCCAGCAATCAACGACTGCTTTGCCGCCGCCTCCTGCCGGAGCCCAGAACCAGACTCCCAGACATCTAACAGCCCGATCCACAGTCCCTGCTAAACTGAGACGAGTGGAGGCGATCTGAGACTTGGGACCGGACCTCTTGAAACGTCCACGAGAAGCTGACTGCGCAGCCCCTGAGGTACCCTTATCGCTGTGCTTGGGGTCTTGAGAAGCCCCACCACCGAGCTACATTTGCACCAAGGACCAGCCCTCCAACTCTCACAAGATCTGCGTGGGGCCCTTCTGCTTTGTTCCACTCGACGCGCCTGTAGGAGAGTGGGGCCTGCAATCCTATGGTCATCCCCCGATTTTCGCTTTTTGCTTCACTGGTTTAAGACTTCCCTGGCTGTGGGCCTGCTAATCAGACCCACAGCCTAGCTGTGCTCTCTCTAAAATTGACAACCATGTACCTTAGGTGCATCTACCAATTGGTACTGGGCCACCTTATCAGTCCCTGTACAGTGTACTATAGATACCCAGGGCATAGGTGTACCCAGGGCCTACCAGGGGCTGAAGCATGTATTATGCCACCCCTGGCTGGCCATCTAAACAGACACAACTGGCTGCACGACAGCTGGGGCAAGGTGGTGTAATCACCCTTTGCTTTAGATATAGTATCCCTATATCTAACCCTAAAATGGACACATATCCTCCTATCAGTCACTCCTATGGCAGGCCTTATCAATCCAGAAGGCCGAGTGCTTGGGATTATATGAGATGGTGCTCTAGCATGAGCTGTGCCTGTCTGCAGCTTTCGGAACCAAGTCCTTTAGCTGTTTCCAAGATAACGTTATACCATATACTCTTAAGTGCATTATAATCCTCGCGGTTATTGCCAACTTTGGTATAACATTATCAAAACATGTCGAGTAAGGTGTCCTACGAATTGGAATACTACCCCCTCGCCAATTCTGGCGACGGGGGTAGCATTCCACCCTTCTAGAGGGACACGACATGTATGTAACTAAGAACCCCGGTTAAAGTTAACTCGAGCCTCAGCATCACAAAATGGATGCTGCCACCACAGACACAAGTCTGACCTCCTGCTGCTGGGAGTCCTTCCAGCGAGGGAGGTTTGGACAAAGGGTTTCCTGCCTTGGGAGGTGCTAGCACCACCCCAGACAGGATTTTGTGTATTAGGTAGGACAGGGCTGAAAGGAATGAGACATGCCTGGGGCACACAAGGTGTCCCTGTGCATACACCGGCCTAAACCAGTTCCTGGGGCACTCCAGCCCCAGAGCTGGCGCAAGACCGGACAAAGGATAGGGGGTGTAACCACCCCCCTTCCTGGTCCCACCCAGAGGAGGGACCTAGTCGTAGTACAGCCCCCTTTAGCCGGATAAAGGTAGGAGCTGGTCCCATTCCAAATTAGATTATCCTGAAGAACTTTACAAGAAGAAACTCTGGACTTCAACGTTCTGCTCCACAGAAGACTGAAGAAATCTCCCTTGTGGGCAAGGAGTGTCCACCCTGCACAAGCAGGCACCATCAGCGTCCAGCGGCTTTACTTTGTTGTCTTCCTTCCCGGATCCAGACTTCAGAGCCCGACGAGACCCGGATTCCCAGACCTCTCCGACCTCTTGAGGTAATATAAATTTTATGGTCATGTTGTGTTCCCTAGCGAGTACCCCACCGACTCCATGTACGAGTTAAAAGTGCATGTAACTTCCCTCCTGTACCAGCTATGAAGACGCAAATACATTTGCGTCCAACGTTAACTTGTCCTCTTTCAGACCCACCATGAATGGGTTTGATGGTCCGTTCCTAAGTATGCTATGCCAACGTCTTTTTGAAGTGTACTCCTACGTTTTTCAGCCTGGCTGAAAGTAGGCCCTGAATCTCTGCCACCGAGCCTCTTCTCTGGCTTCTGACTGCGAGGGCCTCTGCCCAAGCAGCCCCCGTACCCGTGAACTCTGACTTACTTCTAGCGCGGCCCTCCGTGCTCAGCTCAGCCTGCTGCCTGCCAAGATTGACTATAACCTTCGAGTTATCTGTTTTCCTCCCCGAAGATACATTCCAGCCTGCTAGCTTCAGTAAACATCCTTCCTCAGCTACAGGGCTAAAGGGCCGACCTGTCTTTATGCAAGTAATTCATAGCCTCTGTTGCCATGCTTCCATGGAAGGCCCCATGCCCCCACGCTTCTCATACAGACACTCAGGCGCTTATACACGCACTCACAGCAAGTATAGAATAGCTTCTGCTCTAGAGACCTTTCTGCCCAGATAGCTTAGTTCCTAAACATCAGATATCAGATATGATAGAAGCACAAGTTGATCTGACATGCCAGACTTCTGTCTCTTTCCGTCAGTGTAAATGTCAAGTCCCCTGCACCCCGTCTATCACACGTCATGCAGCTGCGCGCGCATCCAAGCTTCCGATTTCTGCTGACATTGCAACATTCTGTTAGCACCACCCCTTGGTGCCACCCACTTGCGTCACCTATCAGTGACGTTTTCTAGCACACACCCTAGTTCACGCCTAGTTTACGCCTCTTGATGATGTATTAGCACCACGTGTATACTGTTATCTTGTCTTCTCTCAGCTGCTACGCCTCTTACATTGAACATTATGATGTTAATCAAGTATATAAGCTATGTATTGTCAATAAACGCGGGCGCGCTCATCTATCCCTTCTGACATCCTGTGTGGTGGTCAGAACATGATATCCTGATTCCTTTATGAGGAATAAAACCCTTAGAAACTCTTACACCACGGACTCTGTTTTCCTTCATTCCGATTGAGTTATTATTGATTAAGTACTTACCTGCATAGAAATTAAGAGAGTAAATTAATTATTTACATCACTCTACCTACATCTGCAGCACAGCTGAGATCCGTTGGTGCGACGAGACACGTGGGACCGGCCATCTTGAAAGAAGCAACACTTTGATCCAGTACGACTTCAGAGGTATCCTCGTCCAAGTGCTTTGGGGACTGAGAAGCCCCGACCCCGAGCAGCTCCTGCACCGAAGACCAGCCCTCCAGCATCCACGAGATCTGTGTGGGGCCCTTCTGCCTGTTTGCTGCTCGACGCGTTGTCTGGTCACTTGCCGGCTGGCTTGTGACCTCCTAGATGACGAAACCCAACAACTTCACTGCTGGTCTGGTTGCTCCAGACTGGCCCTTGCTCCCTTCCAAAAGAGGAGCACCCCGGACCCTCCTGGTCCACTCCAGACGCCGTTTCCACTCACCGCGTGGGTTGCCTTTGCCAAGGCCTGTTGACGCCGAATCCGAAGCCGACACCGCCGACAGCAAGAGCCTACGTGGGACAGCTCGTGCCTCCATCCTGGTCGTCGAAGACACCACCTGGTCCACGTGGCTGCAGAGTAGGCATGGGCGGAAAATCCGTTTCGCTCGCGGATTTTGCGGATTTTCGGGAAATTCGCAATCCGCGAGATTCGCGAATCTCCCGCAAAATCCGCAAATCCGCGAGCAGCGGATTTTGCTCGCACTGCTCGCACTGTTCGCGTGAGTTCGCGCCCCGCGAATAAGTGCAAAATTGCAGAAATACGATTTTAGCAAACTGAAAGTAACTACTTACCAGGTTCAAAAGTTCAGGCTCATCATTAGTAGCCATTTCCTGTAGTGCTTGCTGAGGGGCCCCTCCAGAGTTCAGTTGCCAGTTGCAACTATTATGTGACCCTGCTCTGAACCTCAGAATAGTTACACATATGCCACAAAGGTCCTGAATTACAGCTAAGGGAGACAAGCAGGAGCCAGGCTGGCAGTTCAAATCCATTAATCAGCCCCTAATTCATTATTGTCAGTTGGGGCAGGGCAGGTGTTGTAACTAATTTTGCAACAATGAAAGCACTTAGCAAGTGCAAAAGTTCACTAATCAGGAAGCACTAAGGAAGCAGGTGCCAGCTAAAAAAATATTCTGTGACACATTAATCAGCCCCAAATTAATTCAGGTCACTTGAGGCAGGGAAGGTGTGCTTGCGTTGCCACAATAATGTACACCGACTGGACAACCAGAGGGTGCTGTGATGAAACAGAGGGTGGCATGGGTGGGCCAGAGGGTGGCATGAGTAGTCAGAGAGTGGCAGTGGTGACAGAGAGTGGCAGTGATGAAGAAGAGTGTCCCAAACAGGCTGGACACGTAGAAACAACAAGTTCGCGAAACTTGCGACCCGACAGGTAAGTTCGCAATTTGCGACATTGTACAAAACCCTCGCGAACTGGCAGAAACCCGCGCAAACACACAAAAAAAAAAATTCGCGAGAATTCGCGGATTTTGCGGATTGCGAGTTCGCAAATCCGCAAAATTCGCGAACGCGAGATTCGCGAGATTCGCCCATGCTTACTGCAGAGACAAGCGTCCACCTTCACCTGATCGCGACGACGACACGACATCTGGTTCCTCTCCTGGTTCCACTCCAGTCACTGGCTAGTGACTTTGAACATTGTCCCCTCTGCTTTCAGGTTCTTCTCTTCACTGATCCACCCTTGGATCACACCGGACATCTTCCTCCTGACCGCCTGCAGCATCGTTTCCGCCAGGCTCCATAGACTTCAACGCCGGAACCCGACACGACTTGGCACCTATGCATCCGCAGCCTGTGGGTGAGGTAACACGAGCATTTCGGTACTCAAGGGTAGCTTGACTCTCCTAGTGTCCAGTTCCACAGTCGTTTTGGTCCTATCTAGTCAGGGACGTCCGTACTCACCTTTTTCTTAAAACTGTACTGTTCATAGATGTTTGTACGCATCTCGCGTGTGAGTTCACACTCTGCACACGCGTTCCGTGGGCCTCCTATTACCTACCTCAAGTTAGTATAGCGTGGTCCCAGCGATCCTACAGCCTCTGGACAGCTCCATTCCTAATATTGACTTTCACATTCCACTTACTTAGTATATGGTTTGTCGTGCCCCTAGGGCACCATTGTAAATCGTGCAACTTAAACGTATTTTTCCTAAGAGTTTGTCATGTGCTTAGCCCTCTGACCTCATAAAGAGTTCAGAGGTGTATGTAAGTTAATAAATACTTGTTTTATTTTCATAACAACCTGTGTGGTGTCCTTTCACTTGGTATTCAATGGGTTATATGTGGTAAAACAGCTGGCTTCACATGCCAAAAGAGTTTAGCCTAAGACTGCTTTGTCCATGCTACCACTAGGATAGCTGGTCTATAAGGTTGACTTACAACCAATCACCGTAAGGGTTGTTTGGACTGATACAAGGTGATCACTAGAACTAGTGAGCATCATATATCGGGCCAACTTCTCACATTGATGTGCAGCGGTTGGGATTTGGGCTTGCTGTTGTTTTTACCAAATATAATCTTGAGATATCATTTGAAAGATCACATAAGGTACCATAGGTACATATAACAAGCTTAGAAATACTCTGAGTTCTACTGAACCAGCTGTTGTAGTAGAAAGGGAGTAGCACACTCTGACTACAACTCTTAGCAAGGGATCAGTAGGTAAACCCATGGTGTAGGTAAGTGCACCACGTACACCTCACTAGAAAAGCATGTCTACCACAGGAGAGAACACAGTGGCTCCCCTGGTGGCAGTTGACCCTCCACAGGTCATGTCAAGATATGCAGCCCTTAGCTTCCAGGAGATGACAATTGTGTACCTCCAGGAAACTAAAACAGGGTTCTAACCCTACAATTAACTTCCTGATAGGTCTCTTAGAGCCATTTGATGCCAGAAGGGCTTCTAATCCAGGCCCATCTGACCATACAGAGGAAGACATACCCCCACTAGAGGAGGACTCCAATCTCCCTGAAACTGATGAAGTGGAGGAAGATGGAGACTCATCTGATGGTGAGGTAACCCATGGTCAGGGAGGAGTCAGCAGACTTACCAGGGCCAACTTAAGCATACATGAGAATGGAACTGGGGAAGCCCCAGGCCTATCCTCAAGCAGGCTTAACCTTGGGAATAGACAAGTTAGGTCTCTCTCCAGAGGCTCTAACAGATCTATTCACACCCATGTCTCTCAGGCATCTTCTCAGAGAGGGATGACATCCCCTCAGAGAAGGGAGCATGAAGCTAAGATGAGGGAAGTCAATCCGAGGATTGAGAGGGAAGAACTTGCCCTTGCCAAAGAAAGACTTGCCTTTGCCAGAGAGCAGACATTGAGTGGGGCAGACCCCACTGGTGGCAGCATTATCCCTAGAGATAAAGACAGGAGTTTTGATACTAGACACCTGAGTAAAATAGTGCCCCCTTTAAACAAGGGGATGACATCCACAAATGGATGACTGCTCTGGAGAGGGCCTGCACTGTCCAGTGCATCCCCCAGAGTCAGTGGGCAGCTATACTGTGGCTCTCCTTTGAAGGTAAAGGTAGAGATAAGCTCCTCACTACTAGAGCTGAGGATGCTAACAATTACCAAGTCCTGAAGAATACACTGATTGATGGGTTTGGCTTAACAACTGAGCAGTACAGTATGCTGTTCAGAGACACCCAGAAAATTCAGTCTCAGGATTGGGCTGACTTTGTTGATTGTGCCACTAAGGCTTTTGAAGGCTGGTTACTGGGAAGTAAAGTTACTGATTACACAGGATTGTATAATCTAATTATGAGAGAGCAAATCTTAAGTTATTGTCAGAATCAGTTGTTGCATCAGCACCTTATTGACTCAGATCTGACCTCTCCCCAAGAATTGGGAAAGAAGGCAGACAGATGGGTCAGGACAAGGGTCAAGCAGCAGAACCAGAACCAGGGTGGTGGCCAGAAGAAAGCAGACCAGAAGGGTAATGAGAATAAGCAAAATGACCAGAAGTCTTCAACAGGGCCCCAACAATCTAAGGAGGATGGGACCCAGAATTCCCAAAAGAAGAAGAATAATGGTCAGAAGAAACCATGGTGCCAATACTGTAAAAGTAATACTCACTGGTTTAGTGAGTGCACCAAGAAAGGCCCAGCTACTACCACTACTGCCCCTAAGGCACCTGCAACCCCTAGTTCAGTTAGTAGTGGTAGTGTTCCTCAAAAGGCTATAGTGGGGTTAACCTTGGTATCTGAGGCAGGCTCTGACCTAGTCAGAGTACCTACTCAGGCTGTTCTTGTTTGTACTGGGGACATGGATTTGACCCCTACAATAAGTCCCAGTACTCTGGGCAAGTACAGGCAAACACCTTTAATTAATGGAAAGATGACTCAGGCCTACAGGGACACCTGTGCCAGTGTCACTATGTTGACACCCAGTGAACCAATGAAGGTTTTGGATCCTACATCTACCCAGCCCGGATCTCTACAACATGCAAAACAGAAAGGGGTGGCTGGACAGGACAATTTAACACAATATCTTACAGGCACGCAGTCTATATGTACTACGTGACCACTGTATTTATATTCCAGAACACATTTATTTTTATTTTTTTCAGATTCTTAAGGTTTCAAAATACACCGGCACAAACAAAAGACCATCAAGACAGTAGGTTCATATACACGGTATCTACAAAAATACAGATTTACAAATGTACACTATTTACAACTCTCGAGTCAAACGAAACAAATAATAACACACCAAAACAATAAAACATAAAGTGGTTCAATTCAATTGCAGGTTTGAATAGTGCAATACTGATGCAAACAACAAGAAGGAAAGCCAGTCCTTAGAACTATGAACCCAGGGGACAGGCGGGATGAAGGTGGAAATGAGAGCCTGCCTGTCTACCAAAACCTGTGGTCAGATATTTAAGTGGGGTTGCACAGCTAGGGGTCCAATAAAGTGGAATTAATTGTGTCCTAGCGGCACCCTTTGAAGTTGCCACAGGGTGGGGTGTCGACGCGTTTCGAACCAGGGTGTTGAAGGTTCTCTTCAGGACAGGGACTGGGGAAAAATGAATCTTTGGAAACATACAGGGTTGGTGTCAGGTTTGTATCTCATAGTACCATTAAAATATATCCTCTGACTACAAAGAAACAAGGGAAAAAATTACCTGCGCACTGGCACGGACGTTGCCGTAGTGTGGGCAATTCTCAGAAAACAATCAGTTCTGAAAAGGCATATAGGGAGATATAAGGAAAACTCAGCACAATCGAAAGCTCGTTGTATGTGGAGAAATAGAGCAGTCATACATCGATCATACCTGCAGGTGATACGTGGATGGCCTGAAACCGTAGTGTCCGCCTTGCGGAACACATTCAGGGTGGGTATGCAGCTCACATGACTTGCCGCGCCGATGTGGTGGGCTAAGTAAATAAATGGAAACAATTCCAGGGTAAATGCACGTGTTATTTATAAAGAATGAGGCTCATCCACCTAAGCCACGGAAAGGAAAACATTCCTACCTGAGCGCCGGGGGTTAAATGAATTTGTGAGGCACACGGAAAGCAGAATCCAATTCTGTCCGGCTGCGGTGTCAGCTTTACCGAAGCCTGCTGCAACTAAGGAAAGGGGCAGCAACGTGTAAGTTTCATGTTTATGAAACCGGCAATTTAGTCATGAAAACACGCGTGTGTTATTTATAAAAAATGAAGCTCAGCCACCTAAGCCACGGAAAGGAAAACGCTCCTACCTGAGCGCCGGGGGTTAAATGAATTTGTGAGGCACACGGAAAGCAGAATCCAATTCTGTCCGGCTACGATGTCAGCTTTACCGAAGCCCGCTGCAATAAAGGGAAGGGGCGGCAGCGTGTTAGTTTCATGTTTTTGAAACCGGCAATTTAATCATGAAAACACGCGCTCAGCGTTTGCATGGGGGACTTACTTCTATCAGGGAAAATCAATCCATCAATTGCGAGCAGAGTTTTCTGAGAATTGCCCACACTACGGCAACGTCCGTGCCAGTGCGCAGGTAATTTTTTCCCTTGTTTCGTTGGAGTCAGAGGATATATTTTAATGGTACTATGAGATACAAACCTGACACCAACCCTGTATGTTTCCACAGATTCATTTTTCCCCAGTCCCTGTCCTGAAGAGAACCTTCAACACCCTGGTTCGAAACGCGTCGACACCCCACCCTGTGGCAACTTCAAAGGGTGCCGCTAGGACACAGTTAATTCCACTTTTTTTGGACCCCTAGCTGTGCAACCCCACTTAAATATCTGACCACAGGTTTTGGTAGACAGGCAGGCTCTCATTTCCACCTTCATCCCGCCTGTCCCCTGGGTTCATAGTTCTAAGGACTGGCTTTCCTTCTTGTTGTTTGCATCAGTATTGCACTATTCAAACCTGCAATTGAATTGAACCACTTTATGTTTTATTGTTTTGGTGTGTTATTATTTGTTTCATTTGACTCGAGAGTTGTAAATAGTGTACATTTGTAAATCTGTATTTTTGTAGATACCGTGTATATGAACCTACTGTCTTGATGGTCTTTTGTTTGTGCCGGTGTATTTTGAAACCTTAAGAATCTGAAAAAAAGAAAAATAAATGTGTTCTGGAATATAAATACAGTGGTCACGTAGTACATATAGACTGCGTGCCTGTAAGATATTGTGTTAAATTGTCCTGTCCAGCCACCCCTTTCTGTTTTGCACGCACTATGTTGACACCAGCATTTGTGGACCCTGGACAGGTAATACTAGGTTCAGACTACCTAGTGACCAATGCTAGCAATGTCACTACCAACATTAGTATGGCACTTGTTAATTTCTCCTGGGGATGGGTAAATGGCCTCAAAAGGGTTGTTGTTAGTTCAGACCTCCCAGTGGACTGTCTTTTGGGCAATGATTTGGAATCCTCCTTATGGTCAGATGTGGAGTATAGGACTCATGTGGAAATGTTAGGTTTGTCAGCACATGTCCTTGCTGTGACTAGGTCACATGCCAAAAAATGCCCAGCTGAACTAGTGCTGGATCCTGGAACAATGGACCAGACACTTCCCAAGAGAAAGAGCAGTAGGATTAAGGCAGAGACTTCCCCCCTGCCTCAAGGTGAGGATCAGCTCTCTCAGGAGGCTGACCCAAAGACCCCATAAGGAACTGTCCTAGAAGAGCTTGAGCCTGAACAGGTTGAGTTTCTTGGGACAGGGGGACCTTCCAGGGCAGACTTGAGGCAGGCTCAATTAGACTGTTCATCTCTTGAACCCCTCAGACAGCAGGCTGCTGCTGAGGCTGCAGGGAATGCCACAGGTACCCACAAGGTATACTGGGATGATGGACTCCTTTACTCTGAGGCAAGAGACCCCAAGCCTGGTACTACCAGGAGGCTAGTCATCCCCTTGTCTCTGAGAGGTTTCCTTCTTACCTTGGCCCATAAAATTCCCCTTGCAGGTCACCTAGGCCAGACCAAGACTTGGGACAGGCTTGTCCCTCACTTTCACTGGCCTCATATGTCTGAAGACACCAAAGAGTTTTGTCGCTCATGTGTCACCTGCCAAGCCAGTGGCAAATCAGGTGGCACCACAAAGGCCCCCCTTATACCACTACCTGTGGTGGGGGTACCCTTTGAAAGAGTGGGGATTGACATTGTTGGACCAATGGACCCCCAACAGCATCTGGGCACATATCCATACTGGTGGTAGTGGATCATGCCACCAGGTACCCAGAAGCTATTCCCCTTAGGACCACTACAGCTCCTGTTGTAACCAGGGCCCTGCTTGGAGTATTCTCCAGAGTGGGGTTTCCTAAGGAGGTTGTCTCTGACAGAGGTGCACACGTTATGTCAGGATACTTGACTGCAATGTGGAAGGAGTGTGGTGTCAACTACAAGTTCACCACCCCCTATCATCCACAATGCAATGGGCTTGTTGAAAGGTTCAACAAGACCCTCAAAGGGATGATAAAAGGGTTACCTGAAAAGCTTAGGCGAAGATGGGACATCCTTTTACCCTGCCTTTTGTTTGCTTACAGAGAGGTCCCACAGAAGGGGGTTGGCGACAGCCCTTTTGAACTTCTATTTGGGCAACCTGTAAGAGGACCCATGTGTCTTGTGAAGGAAGGATGGGAGTTGCCTCTCAAAAAGCCTAAGCAAGACATAGTGGACTATGTACTTGGTCTCCGCTCCAGGATGGCAGAGTACATGGAGAAGGCATCTAAAAACCTTGAGGCCAGCCAAGAACTGCAAAAAGCTTGGCATGACCAAAAGGCTGTCCTTACTGTTTACCAGCCTGGACAGAAGGTGTGGGTGTTGGAGCCAGTGCCCCAGCAGCTCTCCAAGACAAATGGTCTGGACCCCATACTATAATTGAACAGAAGGGAGAGGTCACCTACCTGGTAGACCTTGGAACTCCCAGGAGCCCTCACAGAGTACTTCATGTGAACAGGCTCAAGGTATTTGTCAACAGGGAAGACATGGGCTTGCTCATGGCTACAGATGAGGGACAGGAGAAAGAGAGTGACCCTCTCCCAGACCTGCTCACTCAGAACCCTGATGATGGGTCAGTAGATGGTGTGGTTTTTTCTGACAGCCTCTCTGAACATCAGCAAAAGGATTGCAAACAAGTTCTTCAATCCTTTAGACAAATGTTCTCTCTGACACCCAGTCAGACAAACTGGTGCACCCATAAGGTGGACACTGGTGACAGTCTGCCTATAAAGAGTAAAATCTTCAGGCAACCTGACCACGTCAGGGACTGCATAAAACAAGAAGTACAAAAGATGTTGGAATTGGGAGTCATTGAACCCTTAGAGAGCCCTTGGGCTAGTCCTGTAGTTCTAGTGCCTAAACCTCACTCCCAGGATGGTAAGAGAGAGATGAGGTTTTGTGTAGACTACAGGGGTCTCAATGCTGTCACTAAGACAGATGCCCATCCAATACCAAGAGCAGATGAACTCATAGATAAATTGGCTTCTGCCAAATTCTTGAGTACATTTGACCTGACAACTGGTTATTGGCAAATCAGGTTAGCTGAGGATGCCAAGGCCAAAACAGCATTTTCTACCCCAGGAGGTCATTACCAATTTGTGGTGATGCCCTTTGGTTTGAAAAATGCACCTGCCACTTTTCAAAGGTTGGTGAACCAAGTTCTCTCTGGGCTGGATGACTTCTGTGCAGCATATCTAGATGATATTGCGGTCTTTAGCTCCACCTGGGAGGATCACCTGATCCACCTGAGGAAAGTTTTGGAGGCCCTGCAAAAGGCAGGCCTCACTATCAAGGCTACTAAGTGCCAGATAGGGCAGAGTCAAGTTGTATATCTGGGCCACCTTGTAGGTGGAGGCCAGGTTCAACCTTTGGAGAGCAAGATACAGGCCATAAAGGACTGGGCTCCTCCAACCAACCAGACACAGGTCAGAGCTTTCTTGGGCCTGTCTGGTTACTATAGGAAATTTGTCAGAAATTATGGAACCATTGTGACTCCACTTAATGACCTGACAAGTAAGAAAATGCCAAAGAAAGTTCAGTGGACAGTTAGCTGTCAAAAGGCATTTGATGACCTAAAGCAGGCCATGTGCACTGCACCTATTCTCAAGAGTCCAGACTACTCCAAACCTTTCATTGTCCAAACAGATGCTTCTGAGTTGGGTATGGGAGCTGTTCTATCTCAACTGAATATTGATGGTCATAACCAGCCCATTGCTTTTATAAGTAGAAGGCTGACCCCTAGAGAGAAACGTTGGTCAGCTATTGAGAGGGAGGCCTTTGCTGTGGTTTGGGCCCTGAAGAAGTTGAGGCCATACTTGTTTGGCACTCACTTCAAGATTCAGATCGACCATAAGCCCCTCTTATGGCTAAAGCAAATGAAGGGTGAAAACCCCAAACTTCTTAGGTGGTCCATTTCCCTACAGGGGATGGACTTCACAGTGGAGCACAGACCAGGGACTGACCATGGCAATGCAGATGGTCTCTCAAGGTACTTCCACTTAGAACAAGAAGACTCACCTGGTCAAGGTTAGTTTAATGTCCCTAAGTTTGGGGGGGGGGGGGTATGTAGGAGAGTGGGGTCTGCAATCCTATGGTCACCCCCGATTTTTGCTTTTTGCTTCACTGGTTTACTACTTTCCTGGCTGTGGGCCTGCTAATCAGATCCATAGCCTAGCTGTGCTCTCTCTAAAATTGACAACTATGTACCTTATGTGCACATACCAATTGGTACTGCGCCACCTTATCAGTCCCTGTACAGTGTACTATAGGTACCCAGGGCATAAGTGTACTACAGGTACCCAGGGCATAGGTGTACCCAGGACCTACCAGGGGCTGAAGCTTGTATTATGCCACCCCTGGCTGGCCATCTAAACAGACACAACTGGCTGCACGACAGCTGGGGCAAGGTGGTGTAATCACCCTTTGCTTTAGATATAGTATCCCTATATCTAACCCTAAAATGGACACATATCCTCCTATCAGTCACTCCTATGGCAGGCCTTATCAATCCTGAAGGCAGAGTGCTTGGAATTATGTGAGATGGTGCTCTAGCATGAGCTGAGCCTGTCTGCAGCTTTCGGAACCAAGTCCTTTAGCTGTTTCCATGATAACGCTATACCATATACTCTTAAGTGCATTATAATCCTTGCGGTTATTGCCAACTTTGGTATAACATTATCAAAACATGTTGAGTAAGGTGTCATACGAATTGGAATACTACCCCCTCGCCAATTCTGGTGACGGGGGTAGCATTCCACCCTTCTAGAGGGACACAACATGTATGTAACTGTGAACCCCGGTTAAAGTTAACTCGAGCCTCAGCATCACAAAATGGATGCTGCCACCACAGACACAAGTCTGACCTCCTGCTGCTGGGAGTCCTTCCTACAAGGGAGGTTTGGACAAAGGGTTTCCTGCCTTGGGAGGTGCTAGCACCACCCCAGACAGGATTTTGTGTATTAGGTAGGACAGGGCTGAAAGGAATGAGACATGCCGGGGCACACAAGGTGTCCCTGTGCATACACCGGTCTAAACCAGTTCCTGGGGCACTCCAGCCCCAGAGCTGGCGCAAGACCGGAAAAAGGATGGGGGGTGTAACCACCCCCCTTCCTGGTCCCACCCAGAGGAGGGACCTAGTCGTAGTACAGCCCCCTTTAGCTGTGTAAAGGTAGGAGCTGGTCCCATTCCAAATTAGATTATCCTGAACAACTTTACAAGAAGAAACTCTGGACTTCGACGTTCTGCTCCACAGAAGACTGAAGAAATCTCCCTTGTGGGCAAGGAGTGTCCACCCTGCACAAGCAGGCACCATCAGCGTCCAGCGGCTTCCCTTTGTCGTCTTCCTCCAAGGATCCAGACTTCAGAGCCCGACGAGACCCGGATTCCCAGACCTCTCCGACCTCTACCTACATCTGCAGCTCAGCTGAGATCCGTGGGTGCGACGACACACGTGGGACCGGCCATCTTGAAAGAAGCAGCACTTCGCTCCAGCACGACTTCTGAGGTAACCTCGTCCAAGTTCTTTGGGGACTGAGAAGCCCCGGCCCCGAGCAGCTCCTGCACCGAAGACCAGCCCTCCAGCATCCACGAGATCTGCGTGGGGCCCTTCTGCCTGTTTGCTGCTCGACGCGTTGTCTGGTCCCTTGCCGGCTGGCTAGTGACCTCCTAGACAACGAACTCCAAAATCTTCACTGCTGGTCTGGTTGCTCCAGACTGGCTCTTGCTCCCTTCCAAAAGAGGAGCACCCCGGACCCTCCTGGTCCACTCCAGACGCCGTTTCCACTCACCGCATGGGTTGTCTTTGCCAAGGCCTGTTTACTCCAAATCCGGATCCGACACCGCCGACAGCGAGAGCCTGCGTGGGACAGCTCGTGCCTCCATCCTGGTCGTCGAAGACAGCACCTGGTCCACGTGGCTGCAGAGACAAGCGTCCAATCTTCACCTGATCGCGACTACGACATCTGGTTCCACTCCTGGTTCCACTCCAGTCACTGGTTAGTGACTTTGAACATTGTTCCCTCTGCTTTCAGGTTCTCCTCTTCACTGATCCACCCTTGGATCACACCGGACATCTTCCTCCTGGTCGCCTGCAGCATCTTTTCTTCCAGGCTCCATAGACTTCAACGCCGGAACCCGACACAACTTCGCACCTATGCACCCGCAGCCTGTGGGTGAGCTAACACGAGCATTTCGGTGCTCAAGGGTAGATTGACTCTGCTAGTGTCCAGTTCCGTTTTAGTACTAACTAGTCCGGATTGTCCGTACCCACCTTTTACTTGAACTGTACTGTCCATAGACGTTGTTACGCATCTCGCGTGTGAGTTCACACTCTGCACACGCGTTCCGTGGCCCTCCTATTACTTACCTAGAGTTAGGGTAGTGTGGTCCCAGCGATCCTACAGCCTCTGGACAGCTCCATTCCTTCTATCGACTTTCACATTCCACTTACTTAGTATATGGTTTGTTGTGCCCCTAGGGCAACATTGTAATTGTGCAACTTAAACGTGTTTTTCTTAAGAGTCTTGTCATGTGCTTAGCCCTCTGATCTCATAAAGAGTTCAGAGGTGTTTGTTAATAAATATCTTGTTTATTTTCAGAACTACCTGTGTGGTGTCCTTTCCTTTGGTATTCAAGGGGTTATATGTGGTAAAACAGCTGGCTTCACATGCCAAAAGAGTTTAGCCTAAGACTGCTTTGTCCATGCTACCATTAGGATAGCTGGTCTATAAGGTTGACTTACAACCAATCACCATAAGGGTTGTTTGGACTGATACAAGGTGATCACTAGAACTAGTGAGCATCATATATCAGGCCAACTTCTCAAAACGACTTTGTACGGAGTTAGGTGGTGTTTGGCTGGAGTGGAGCGCATTGATAACAATGCCAGTGGGAGGGCATCAGGCCATTTCAGTCCTGTGGTGGCAACTATCTTCGCTAGTTTTAGTTTTATTGTGGCGTTCTACCAGGACTGCAGATTGGGGGTGGAAAACTGCGTGAAATTTCTGTTTTACACCCAACCCTTTCAGTATGAGTTGGATAACTTCGGCTACGAAGTGGGGGCCATTGTCGCTCCACAAAATTCTACAAAGGCCGTAGCGTGGGAAAAACTCCTTCAACAACACTTTGGCAGTAGTGATGGCGGTGTTGTCTCGAGTGGGGTAAGCTTCCACCCATTTGCTAAATGCACACACAATCACTAGCACGTATTTTAGACCATGGCACTTCTCTAACTGAATGTAATCCATTTGGATGATTTCGAAGGGATGGTCAGGGACCCCAAACCCTTCCCGAGGTACTACAGTCCCTTTCCCTGGATTGTGTTGTAGGCATATCATGCACTGCTGAACTAGGCGTTTTGCTGCGTCTGATATTTTGTCATAGTGTCATACTCTGGTGATTAGCTCAGTCATAGGGGCAGATCCTATGTGTGCAGGTGAGTGTGCCATGGTCAGTATGGGGATCAGGTAAATATTGGGCAGCAACCATTTGTCCGTGTCTTTCGTCCTCCAGCAGCCTTCATCGTCTTTTTGTCCCACCCGTGCCCATTCAGTCAGTTCATGTGGTGTACTTGTCGATTGGATGTCTTTTATAGTCTCCCTAGCATCTGTCCATTTCTCTGCTTGTGACCTGGTCACGTACATTCCTGTTTTCGGCTGTGGTTTGGGCAGTGATGGCGGCCAGTGCATTTCCCTGTCCTACAATGTCCGTCACTTTCTTGTGTGCCTGGCATTTGATTACGGCCAGTTGTTTGGGGAGGAGGACTGCTTCAGTCAGGACGGAGACTAGATCTCCGTGTAAGATCGGTGTGCCGTGTGAGGTCAGGAATCCCCGTTCCCTCCATAGAAGCCCAAAATGGTGAACCACCCCGAAGGCATACTGGCTGTCCGTATATATGTTCGCTGTCGTCCCTGCTGCTAAAATACACGCTCGTGTAAGGGCAATTAGTTCTGCCGCCTGTGCGGATCGTTGGGTAATGCGGGCGGTTTCAACAACAGTTCAGGCGGTGGTAACAGCATATGCAGCTGAGGTGGTGCCGTCAGGAAATTTGATACATGAGCCATCTACACATAGCTCTCTGTCAGGTTCTGGGAAGGCAGTGTCTCGGAGGTCTACCCTACACTTACTCTGTTCGTCAGTGAGGGTCACACAGTCATGCAGGGGAGTGACATTGGGGTCGTTCCCAGGTAGTGGTAACAAGGTAGCCAGGTTCAAAGTGGTACATCGCTTCAAGGTAATGTGTGGTGCCAATAGTGTCAGTTCGTATCCAGTCAGTCGTGCGCTGATCAGGTGTTGAGTCTTCGTCTGGTTCAGGAGGGTGTCAACAGCATGGGGTACTAACACTGTAAGGGGGTTTTGAAAGTACAATTCCTTCACTCAGTCGTATTGAGACGGCGGCAGCTGCTACAGCTCGTAGGCGCACTGGTAAAGCTCTGGCTACGGGGTCAAGAGTGGGAGAGAAGTAAGCACAAGGGCGTTGTTTGGGGCCAATGGATTGTGTTAAGACAGATAAAGCACATCCCTCCCTTTCGTGGGTGTAGAGAGAGAAGGGTTTGGAGTAGTCTGGGGTTCCTAGAACGGGTGCTGAACAGAGGGCATCTCGCAACTCTTTGAAGGAGGTTTGGCATTCGGGGGTCCAAGGGAGTGGGAAGGGAGTATCTTTGGCCAGAAGGGAAAGTAAGGGTTTAACAATGAGACTGAAGTTTGGCAACCACTGTCGGCAGAATGAGTTGAGGCCTACCAGAGAGCTGACTTGCTTCTCGTTCTTAGGGATGGGGGTTTCCAAAATGGTTTGGATTCTGTCTGGCGTGAGTCTCCTTCCTTCTTTAGACAAGAGGTGGCCTAAGTATGTCACTTGGGGTTTGCAAAACTGAAATTTCGTTTGGGAAACCTTGTGACCATTCTCTGCAAGGAAATGTAGGAGTTGGATGGTGGCTGTGACTGCGAGCGGAATGGTGTCGGCTGCTAAAAGGATGTCATCTATGTACTGTATCAAAACCACTCCGTCCGGTAAATGGGCTGCATCTAACTGCCTCTTGAGTGCCTGGCTGTAAATGCTCGGACTTTCGGTGTACCCTTGGGGTGCTCTACAAAATCTATATGAGCAGGATTTTAGGGTAAATCCAAAGAGGTAGCGGCTGTCTGGGTGGATGGGTATGGAGAAAAAGGCGTTTTTGAGGTCAATCACGGTGAATGTGGTGGCAGTGGACGGGATCAGGGTTAGAATGGTGGTGATGTCAGAGACTACGGGGTACTGTGGCACAACTATTTTGTTGATCTCTCGTAGGTCAATGATGAAGCGGTACGCTTTCTCATCTCCCACTCCTTGCCTTTTGATAATCGGTAAGATAGGGCTGTTGCAGATGTTGCTGACTACTTCCTCTACCACTCCCGCATTCACTAGGGACTGGATAATTTCTACCAATGCTTTCTCGCCTTCGGGTGATATCTTGTACTGCAGTATTTTCGGTAGCGTTGCGTCCTGTCGTACAGTGACATGCACTGGGTCTATCATCATCCGTCCTACGTCTGAGTCTGCCTTTGCCCATAATGAAGATGGTAAAGTGTCAAGCAGGGACATGTCGGCATCCGTTATGGAGTACATGTGTCGTGAGGGACAAGGTCTGAGCAGGTTGGGATTGTCGTACAAAATGACTCGGACTTCGTCAGGTGAGCATCTAATAGTTGCTCGAAAAAGTTTCAGCAAGTCAAGACCCATAAATGCGTCGGGGGTATTGGAGGAGAGAAGGAATGTTGTGTCGGTGATATTATTTTCCAGATCAAAAGGGATTGGTTTGGACAAGGGATTAGTGGAGGGCGTACCATCAAAACCTATTGATGTTACGTGTGAGCCAGACAAGGGTGCCCTTGGAATCAGTCGTTTGGATAATGCACTACGTGTTGCTCCCGTGTCCACCAGAAATGGAGAATTTGTGCCCAGGACCTTAGCGGTGACGTAAGGGCCTTTCTGGTCAACATAGAGCTCGACTGGATCCCTCCCTTGTCCTTGGCATTCCTATGCAAAGTCGTAAGCATTGTCATAGTCGGATTGTTGGTATTGGTTCTGTCGGGGACGGTCAAAGGTGTTCACTCTACTGGGTTTTTCGTCGCTAGTGTCGTTTGTCTACCCTCGCCCACGTCCTCTATTTCTTGGTCCTTTCGTTAAGTCTCTAGTCTCTTTGTTTCTGTTTATTTCTAGCAGGACCGGGCATTGGGACTTCCAATGTCCGTACTCTTTGCAAAATGCGCATTGGTTCTCGCCTAAATCTCTACGTCCAGTGTAGGGTGCAGGTGCATTATTCCTAGGAGGTGGATTTCTGGGGACATTTTGCTGGTAGTTTCCTTTGTAGGGTTCCTAAATGTACTCCTTGCAACTGAGCTATCATGACTCGTTCCTTTAAGTCTTTCTTCTTTTTCTCTGAGGCTCTATCATTTTCGTTCTTTTGATGTTCATAATATTGGGCCATCTGATGGATGGCCGCAGGCTTTGAGGCTGACCAACTACTCTCGCTAGCCTGTAGTTTCTGCAAAACTTCCTGCAACAGACCCTTAACGTAATTTTGCACGAATAAGTGATGTCCGGTTGCAGTAGTCATGTCCTGACCGCTGTAATCGGAGAACACCGTTTCGAACCGTGAGAAACATTCTGAGACATCTTCTTGGGGTTTCTGGCGGCAAGCTGTTACTATTGACCAGTCTATCTTTTTCTCAGGGATTAGATTCTTTATTTTCTGCACGGTTTTGTCTGGGAGTTCCATTATAGCTTTCAGGGGTTTCCGTCCAGGATCTCGTTGTTTATCTATGACATCGAGTTGTCCCCAGGTATGTCCGAACAGCTCAAGGTGGTCGACTTTCCGTATTTGCTTCCACACATCAGCTGGCAGACATAGCCCAAAGAACAAGTCTATTTCAGCTTGGGTCATGATTGTCGATCCCAAGGCAGTACCTAATTCTGTGTAGAAGGCAGTGGGGTTCTTTCGCAAATCCGGCAAGGATTTACGGAAGGTCAGGATATCTTGCAGATCCCAGGGTTGGTATACCCAATTGTACACCACCTACCTTTAGCGTCCTGGTGATTGATATCATCATGAGTTCCCTGGCCTCGTGGGGGGACCCAGTAGGGAGCGGCTTTTTTTATGGGGATCATAGTGTCTAACTTTTCTATCGGGGTTCGATCGTTACCGGGGTTGCACCTTTGGTTATTGGTTGTTGTTCTGTGAGGTGGCGGAAGACCTCTAGCGTATGCGAGAAAAGTTCCGTCACATCACACTCACTCTCATCCCCGATATCTATTTTCCTGTACAGAGCTGCAAGGCGTTTGAGTCCCTTATCTCTATACCTTTCTTTGTATGCTGTGAGGGTATGGTAGCAAAAACGTACAATAAAGTGTTGTTTATGGCTGTCGGCATATGAGTTACATATGTCCGATATATACTCTTCCGTTTCTTTTCGATCAACTAGTGTTTTAACTATTTTATCAATGCCCGCTCGTTCCTTTTTGTTCAAACGGGGAATTCTTGCTGGTTCTTTTTCTTTCGTTTCGGGTTTATCTGAGGCCTCTTTTGATACAACATTTAGTACGAGAGGCTCGGTCGGTGCGGAGGCCGTGGATACCGAGGTCCTGGCACTACCTTCATTTAGGCTCTGGGGTTGTAGGGGCTGTACTAAAGGATGGGTAGAGGGATAAGGAGGGGGCATATAGAGGATTGGGGGACCTAAAAGTAAATTATCATCTGCTCTTTGTTTTGATGGGAGCTCAGGGTAAAGCACTGAGGGTGTTCTAGCAGGGCATTGGTCCGAGGTTTCTGACGCTTGTTCTCTTTTAACTCTTTCTCTTTCTTTGATTTCCTCTTGTAGCTGTTTACCGGCTAGATGAGCTGCTTTTCGTAGCTCTTTATCGAACCTTGCTTCGTCTTTCTTTTTGCGTTGCGTTGCTTCTTTGCGCCACATGCCGAGACTATCTAGCATGGTTGGCGTGGTTTTCTTCTTACGAAGGGCTATTTCCAGCGCTTCTATTTTATCGACGTCAAAAGATCCTATCAGTGGCCACTGACTTTCTCGATCCTTTTTAGTGTTTTTATGCCATAACTTACTATAAGCTACGGCGACTAGTCCGTACTTCATAAACATGTCCTTATTAGGGGTGCCTTCCAGTGGAGCTGGATGATCTACCTCTAATAAACAGTCCGGGCTGAACCAACTACCAATCAGTGGGGAGAAGATAGGCATGACGTATATTGGACAAGTGAAGATCTCAAACAATGGTGGACAAAGGTCCGCACTACCTATCCTTCACTACTTGCAAAGACTAGACGGAATATTTCTATTCTTCGTTGTTTGCAAACAGAGAATATCTCAAAAAGAACCAATAAATATATCGAGTAGCAAAGAAGGCTAAACAAACCAATCAATAAGTAATACTAGTATTATCAAAAACATTCAATCAGTCAATCAAACAAAAAGAGTCGTGCTGCACGACCTTACCCGGACCATATGGACAGTTTCTCGTCTTCCACTTCCAGCGCCCGATCGTCCTCTATTCTCCGTTATTGCCGCGGCACTCCTGAGGGCTCCCAGTCAGGACCGTAGATCACTCGTGAGAGGTCCGTCCAGAACCGGTGAAGGTCGGATGATCGGCTGCCGGACAAGGGTCCTTAGGGCAGGAGCTCTACCCGATCGTTGCAGTCGTTCACTCTGTCGTTAGGACCTCTCTCACTGGACCCACAGGTCGCTGATGGGCCCCACGTTTGGGACGCCAATTGTGGAAAAGCAGTTTTCTGAAGAAGACCTTTGAGTACTGTTGACGGTAGTCGCCTCTGAACCATTCAAATAAAGAGGCAGGCGCTGGAAACTGGAAAGCATGAAACCGGTTTTTATTTCTCAAGAGCAAAGCACGTCAGATCGGACAAACAGGGTATCGTCTCGAGGTGCTCTAAATGCATCTCTGTGGCCTGGCCTCTTATACTGTAATTTATTGCTTTATTGCATGAAGACACATTCTTAACATTACTTTGAAGTACAGTAAGACATCCCCGGAATCCCCGCTTCAGGCCCGTTCCCACACGTATTCACAGTAGAGGCCCCCACCCCAATCTCAGCAGATGATGACTATCGTGCAGCTGGACATTCCGCTGGGAACCGAAATGTGTGCAATCGGTCGGATCTCATGGGGTGGTGACACTGATTAATCCCGGCTTCTTTGATGAAAGGCGAGATTCTACAGTAGGGGGGGCAATAAACTGCATCCGCAGGGCTAGGTGATGGCCTGGGATCGGGTCGGACAATCGGGTACAGAGGAAGGGGTTATCAAAGGGGCTGTTCGAGTGAAAGGGATGAAAGAGAATGTGGGTCCGGTACGGGAAGTGGCTCAGGGGCAAGGTTTGCCTTTAGGTGCGTTTATGATTCAGGCATGTGTGCATGGGGGCTGCCAGCGTGCGGGGGATGTTAGCGAGGTCAGTGAGACCGGCAGGCAATCAGCAATGTATGAAGTGGCCATGGTGCCTAAAATGGCTGTCGCTTACGCGCTCGTACGGACCTAGGTTTGGGACAAGATGGCGCCGATGATGTTCATACTGAAATCTAAACTTTAACAGTTCACGCTCTCCGGTTCGCCGGCAGGAAAGATCACGCTCTAGAGTTCGTGCTTCCAGGCGTAGATCCAGATCTAGGAGCAGGAGGAGAGAACAAAGATCACGACTACCTCTTTGTCTCTGACACGCTCCCATAGAGAATACTCGCACACTCTGACGGATTCCCCTTCATCATGGGTATCTCCAATCGAGGATATCTTCTGCTTTCAGGACATACTGGGTAGAGGGGCTATAAAACTGGGAGTTCCCTTAGCAACTCCGCATGTCAAGACCTCAGTGATTTTTGAAATGCTGCATCACAGGTCGGCACCTAAACCCCTTTTGCCGTTAATGCCTGGCATTATAGATCCGGTGATGGAGGTATTCCTCACTCCAGCAACGGTCAAAGCGGCCCCGGCGAGGATCCTGAAGCAATTTAAATCTCCAGAAGAGGACATTCTGTTTCTTCGAGCTGATCCTCCCCGGACTCAGTACTCATCGCAGCAGCGAGGAAATCTAGTGCGGTTTCCTCTTCTGCTACTGTACCGCCGTACAAAGACAGCAAGACGCAAGATTCGTGGGGTAGACGAGTCTGCAGTACTTCAGCGTCTTTTCTTAAGGTTTCTACCGCAGAGGCCCTTTTGGGACGTTACGATAGGTCCCTGTGGGATTCTCTACAGCGTTTTGTGGACAAACTCCCTCAGGAAGACCGTAGGGACTTTGAAGCAATCCTTCTGGAGGGCAGTCAGGTCTCCAACCAAATTATAGGTGCTGCAGCGGATGGGGCGACCCTGGCGGCTCATGGATGTGCCCACGGAATATCGGCAAGGAGATCATCCTGGTTGCGCCTAACGGCTTTAAAACCAGAAGCCCAAGCGCGTATTCTGAACTTGCCGTTTTCGGGGACTTCACTGTTTGGAGCGAGCACAGACGAAGAGATGCAGAGCATGAAAACAGAGGTGGATACTCTCAAGGCGGTGGGTCTCTAAAAGAAAAAAGAATTCGAAAAGAAATACCGCTCCTACAACAAGGGCTCTTACAAACAGCAGGTTCAAACCCCTAACTGGCAGAAGAGTCAAGACCAGCAGGGTCAGCAAAAGTCCCAGTATAGAGGAAAGCGTAATTCCAGAGGAGGAAGCAATCAACGCCAGGGCAACAACACCGGCAAAGCTCAGTCCAAGCAATGAGTCTTTCCTTCCCCCAGCGCCGTGGACCACTCCAGTGAGGGGGAAGCCTTGCGGGTCATTTGGAAGAGTGGCAAAACATCACAAACGACAGATGGGTGTTATCTACACTTCGGAATGGATACTGTCTTCCTTTCAGTCATCAGCCTCCACCTGTTCCCCCGATGGCAACATCGAATCATCAGTTACACCTTCTGCAAACAGAAGTGGCCACTCTTCTCGAGAAGTCAGCCATCGAGAGAGTGCCAGTGTCTCAAAGGGGAAAGGGGTATATTCCCGATATTGTCTGGTCAGAAAAAAGGGGCAAAAGGCAGAATTCAGACCTATTCTGGACTTGCGAACTCTCAATCTGTGCGTCAAAAAGGAAATATTTCGCATGTTGGCGCTTCACCAAATATATCCACATCTCAGGGGGGAGATTGGATGTGCTCGCTGGACCTCCAAGATGCCTTCTTTCATGTTCCAATACAACCCTGTCACAGGAGATTTCTTCGGTTCCGGGTGGGGACCTCCCACTATTAGTTCAAAGTCCTGCCGTTTGGGGTGAAGTCGGGTGTTCACGAACTGTGTTGCAGTGGTAGCAGCCGCTCTACGCCGCAGAGGGGTCTTCGTATACCCATACCTAGATGATTGGCTGTTGAAAGGTCCCTCCCTAGGCAGCTTAAGAAGTCAGTTCCAGACTTGCATACAGCTCTGCCAGCGACAAGGGCTGCATGTCAACGTCGGAAAATCAGTCTCAACCCACCCTGAAGATTCACTTCCTAGGAGCTCTGCCATACTCCGAAGTAGGAAAAGTGTTTCCTTCGGAAGAGAGACAGTTTTCGATAACCCAGAAATGTCAGCTGGTGCTTCGCAACAAGGCTCAGAAAGTAAGCCGGATTGCCTCCCTTCTAGGGTCGATGGCATCATGCATCTTCCTGGTCCCGAATGCCAGACTTCGAATGCGTCCTCTTCAGCAGGATCTGGGGGACAAGTGGGACCAGCAATCAGCTCGCTGGGACGATCACATCATTCTCTCAGACACAGCTCGAGCTTCCATTCCATGGTGGACTAAAAGACAAAATATGCAGGTGGGAGTTCTGTTCCATCAACCTCCTCCTGTGCAGACTCTGATCACGGATGCTTCCCTTCTAGGTTGGGGAGCACACATGAGTCAACTGCAGGTGCAAGGGCTGTGGTCGCTCAAAGAAAGTACCTACCACATCAACATGCCGGAGTTGAGAGCAGTCCAACTAGCCTTCAAGGCGTTCCTTCCCTCGATTCACGAAGCTTCAGTTCTAGTACAGACGGACAACACCACCACGATGTACTATTTGAACAAGCAGGGGGGAACGCGCTCATGAACTCTGTCGCTGAAGCACAACGGATTTGGCATTGTCTTCTGGCTCGCAAGTTGTCCATCACAGCAGTCCACCTTCCTAGCAGAGCAGAATGTGAGGGCGGACGCTCTAAGCCGTCATTTCGACGACAAGGAGGATTGGGTGCTACACGATGCAGTGGTAGAAGAAATATTCTAATCCTGGGGTCGTCCCACCGTAGACCTGTTCGCGGACGACCAAAACACAAAATGCCAAGACTTCGCCTCCAGGTTCTACCGGCCAGGGATGAGAGGGAATGCTCTTTTGATCGACTGGTCAGGGGAATTGATCCCGAAGGTGGTGAGCATGTTAACACACTTGTGCACAACGATGATCCTCATCGCCCCGGACTGGCCGAGGCAATGGTGGTACACGGACCTGATTCACTTGTCAGTGACTCCTCACAAGAGGTTACCATGCATGGCCATGTCTGAACTGGGGTGGTGTGGAGTGCAAAAAAACGATGGATTTAGGCCCGGATCTCTGTACTGGGGTGAATGTATGACATTGTTCTGCATTCTGTCCATCAACTGTGGTTTTTGCATTTGTCACCCCGAGTGGGATGGGTATACTCAGACGTGAGTCCCATGCACTCCACACCACTGGATTCAAGCAAGCCGGGCTGAAGACGGCTGGAATACCAGATACTGGTCCTCAGAAGCTTGTTTCTGGTCCAGGGAAGGCATGGCTTGGCAGTTCGGGCTGGACTGTTCCCATGAGGCACAGAGTCAGACTGATTTGCATATGGCCATGTCTGAACTGGGGTGGTGTGGAGTGCAAAAAAACGATAGATTTAGGCCCAGATCTCTGTACTGGGGTGAATGTATGACATTGTTCTGCATTCTGTCCATCAACTGTGGTTTTTGCATTTGTCACCCCGAGTGGGATGGGTATGCTCAGACGTGAGTCCCATGCACTCCACACCACTGGATTCAAGCAAGCCGGGCTGAAGACGGCTGGAATGCCAGAAACCGGTCCTCGGAAGCTTGTTTCCGGTCCAGGGAAGGCATGGCTTGGCAGTTCGGGCTGGACTGTGCCCATGAGGCACAGGGTCAGACTGATTTGCATATGGCCATGTCTGAACTGGGTTGGTGTGGAGTGCAAAAAAACGATGGATTTAGGCCCAGATCTCTGTACTGGGGTGAATGTATGACATTGTTCTGCATTCTGTCCATCAACTGTGGTTTTTGCATTTGTCACCCCGAGTGGGATGGGTATGCTCTGACATAAGTCCCATGCACTCCACACCACTGGATTCAAGCAAGCCGGGCTGAAGACGGCTGGAATGCCATAAACCGGTCCTCAGAAGCTTGGTTCCGGTCCAGGGAAGGCATGGCTTGGCAGTTCGGGCTGGACTGTTCCCATGAGGCACAGGGTCAGACTGATTTGCATATGGCCACGTCTGAACTGGGGTGGTGTGGAGTGCAAAAAAACGATGGATTTAGGCCCAGATCTCTGTACTGGGGTGAATGTATGACATTGTTCTGCATTCTGTCCATCAACTGTGGTTTTTGCATTTGTCACCCCGAGTGGGATGGGTATGCTCAGACGTGAGTCCCATACACTCCACACCACTGGATTCAAGCAAGCCAGGCTGAAGACGGCTGGATTGCCAGAAACCGGTCCTCGGAAGCTTGTTTCCGGTCCAGGGAAGGCATGGCTTGGCAGTTCGGGCTGGACTGTTCCCATGAGGCACAGGGTCAGACTGATTTGCATATGGCCATGTCTGAACTGGGGTGGTGTGGAGTGCAAAAAAACGATGGATTTAAGCCCAGATCTCGGTACTGGGGTGAATGTATGACATTGTTCTGCATTCTGTCCATCAACTGTGGTTTTTGCATTTGTCACCCCGAGTGGGATGGGTATGCTGAGACGTGAGTCCCATGCACTCCACACCGCTGGATTCAAGCAAGCCTGGCTGAAGACGGCTGGAATGCCAGAAACAGGTCCTCAGAAGCTTGTTTCTGGTCCAGGGAAGGCATGGCTTGGCAGTTCGGGCTGGACTGTTCCCGTGAGGCACAGGGTCAGACGGATTTGCATATGGCCATGTCTGAACTGGTGTGGTGTGGAGTGCAAAAAAACGATGGATTTAAGCCCAGATCTCGGTACTAGGGTGAATGTATGACATTGTTCTGCATTCTGTCCATCAACTGTGGTTTTTGCATTTGTCACCCCGAGTGGGATGGGTATGCTGAGACGTGAGTCCCATGCACTCCACACCGCTGGATTCAAGCAAGCCTGGCTGAAGACGGCTGGAATGCCAGAAACAGGTCCTCAGAAGCTTGTTTCTGGTCCAGGGAAGGCATGGCTTGGCAGTTCGGGCTGGACTGTTCCCATGAGGCACAGGGTCAGACTGATTTGCATATAGCAATTTCCGAACTGGGGTGGTGTGGAGTGCAAAAAAACGATGGATTTAAGCCCAGATCTCGGTACTGGGGTGAATGTATGACATTGTTCTGCATTCTGTCCATCAACTGTGGTTTTTGCATTTACCATGCAGGCCGGACTTGTTGTCCAAGATGAACGGGAGGATTTACCACCCCAACCTTCCGTCACTGAACTTGGCAGCATGGCTCCTGAGGTCATACAGTACGGGCATCTAGGGCTGCCAGATGAGTGCATGTTCATCCTAAAAGAGGCAAGGCGGCCCTCCAGGAGACATTCTTATGCATGAAAGTGGAAGCGATTTTATATGTAGTGTATACAGAATGATCATAATTCTGTTCAATGTCAGGAAGAAGCAGTGCTTCCTTATCTGTTATATCTGGCTAGAGCAGGTTTAAAGTTTAATTCCATCAAGGTGCACCTAGCTGCTATAACAGCCTATAGGCGGTCACCTTCCAAAACCTCTTTTTTCCAGTTACCATCTGTCAAAGACTTCCTGCAAGGTTTAAAGAAAGTATACCCTCCAGTACGTCCTCCTTCTCCTCCCTGGGAGTTGAACCTGGTGCTATCGAAGCTAATGGGTCCACCTTTTCAACCCATTCATAAAGCTACTTTACAACATCTTTCGTGGAAAACAGCTTTTTCGGTAGCAATCACGTCGGCTCGCAGAGTGACCAAGATTCAAGCTCTCGATTCCTCTGAACCCTATACGGTGTTCCATTTGAATAGAGTGGTGCTACCGACGCATCCATCTTTCTTGCCTAAAGTGGTGTCAAATTTTCATGTAAATCAGACCATTTCTCTGCCCACTTTCTTTCCCAATCCCTCTACACCAGCTGAGAGGGCTCTGTATTCTTTAGACCTGAAAAGAGTTTTAAAGTTCTATCTAGATAGGTGTAAGGTTATTCGTCACTCTGATCATCTCTTTGTTAACTATGGATCGATCAGGACAGGTCATGCTGCCTACAAGCGTTCTATCTCAAGATTGATCGTTTCATGTATTAAACTTGCTTACCAGCTGGCGCAGAAGCCCTTGGGGGTTTCTCCCAGAGCGCATTCCACCAGAGGGAAAGCTGCGACTGCGCTTTCCTCACTAATGTGCCCATGTCTGAGATTTGTAAGGCGGCGACCTGGAGGTCCGTCCATACATTTACCAGACATTACTGTCATGAATCTGACACGAGAGCAGATACCCAGGTAGGCCAAGCCTCCTTGAGGAATCTGTTTAACAGCTGATTTGGGGTGTTGTGATTGGTCTTTTTAAGTTGGGTCATGTACTTCTTATTAACCTGCAGGTGGTTGATGGGCTTGCTATTCTATTCAGTGCTTATGACTATTGATGAGGATCCCCTGGAAGAGAAGGATAAGTTACTTATCTGTAATCCTAGTTCTCTTCCAGGGGTATCCTTATCAAAGTCATAAGCACACCCGCCCTCCTCCCCAGGTAATTGAGAGATGCACGTTTCTGACTTGTAATTTAGCCCTGACTTCAGGGTTATGCAAAGAACAACTGACCTAACTGTCACCCCTGATGCATGATGGGAAGCCTGGGTCATGGCTGCCTTAAAGGCACGGTGCCAGTTTTAACTGAAAATGCTTTCAGTTTTCTGTGTTATTCACTTTTCAATGCAGCTTATGGCTGACAATGTCTTTTATGAGCAATTTGCAGAATCTATGGGTGTTTTTACTCCTTAAAACACAAAGTTCAAGGACTATTTGACCTAATGTGTTTTTATTTTCTTTCTAATTGCTGTACATATACAAGTGTTTACATTGTCTAGCCTTGGGTTTGGAGCTGCATTGGTGTGAGAAAAATTATATATGTATTTACATATATTTGGAACGAGATATATGTGTTTTTACATATATATTTTTATATTGTTTCCGGGGTCCCGCACATGGGCGGGAATATTCAGTGCTTATGACTTTGATGAGGGTACCCCTGGAAAAGAACTAGGATTATAGGTAAGTAACTTATCCTTCTTTGCCTAGAACTGTGCTGTCTTGTGTCACTTTAGTGCACACACAAATAGATACTAAAACTGAACCTCTAATGTTCCAATACAAGGTATCTCAACTGCGATGTACAATCAATCAACTTCTGATTTAGCCGTTATTTTTTCCTCTCAGAATCTCAGAACTTTACAGCGCACTGCAGATAAAATACCATGGGGCAGATTTACAAGCCCCTTGCGACACATTCACGCTGCTGTTGCGTCACTTCAGTGACGCAGCGGAGGCGTAAACCATGCGCCACGTTGCGCCTTATTTACAACATGACGCATCTAGGGAGTAAGGTGAAACATGTGTCAGGGGGCATACCGGCGCAGGGTGGGCGTTCCGGTGCAGGAATCTACAAGATTTCACTGAGTCACTTTTAAAGCCATGCTGCGTCAAAACCCTGCCGCTGCTTGAAGCAGGCGTAAGGAGTGACGCAGCATGTTATGCACAGCGCGCCCCTGAGCATTGCTGAAGCCGGGTCGCACTTGCGACACGACTCCAGCAATGCGCTGCCCTTACGCCACAAGATGCGACACGCATCTGCCCATCTGTGCGCCATATCTCGCCGCATTGTAAATGTGGCGCATCTTAATTGGGGCGCATCAGTGGTGGCGCACAGGTGGTTTTGCGTGTTACAAGTTTTCTGGCGCATGCCTGCTGATTTGCAGAGACTTGTCAGACCTTGTAAATCTGCCCCCATTATGGTACTATTAAAAACACTTACTACAAATGTATGGAGAAAATAAAACAGAGAACCAATAGTGTGTGCCTGTGTGTTAGCTTTCAGTGGAGTGGGCAGAACAAAAATGTGTACTGTGGAGTTTGTCACAAATCCGTTCATTACGAAGCACCTAGCCCACGTTAGCGATATTTTAAATATAAGCATGATTGGTAACCAGTGAAAATATTATTGCGCTGACCAGTAAAAACAAGCATTGGTAAATGCGTTAAGTTTCGCTTATATGATTAATAATGTGCTGGTTTTTTGTTTCAAATGGTAGCTTGCTGGAGTAGTTGCACTATATAAGTTAAAGAAAGTCTGTTAAAGTGTTTATGTACAAAAAGGCAATATATTGTGCTGTTATTAGGGGTATAGTGCAAGTGAGTAAAAGCAACATTTTGAAAAATTAAATGAAAGGGAAATAATAGAATTAATTGTTGTAAGAGCAATATTTGGTGTTTAGAGAAGTTCTCTTCCAGGGGATCCTCATCAATAGTCATAAGCATTAGAATATTCCCGCCCATGCGCGGGACCCCGGAAACACTATATTAGTCTAAAAAGACTGAAAAGCTAACCTGTAGCTGCATAGCAATAAACTGACACTGTGCTTTTAAGGCACTCCTGACCCCCAGCTTCCCATCATGCCTCAGGGGTGACAGTTAGGTCAGTTGTTCTTTCCGGCTCCTTCAGAAAGGATCCTGGTAACACAGCTCCACTCATTTCTGATTTCTGTCAGAAATTCACTTCATTTTTCACAACTTTTTTACCTTACTTCGACGTTTTACATCTTGTCAAGTAAGAATCCGTCTTTTTTTTACAGTTTTTTTGGCATTTTCTACCTTAAAATGCCTTCTCTTTTTGATACCTGCCCTTCTTGTGGCAAAAAGGCCAAGACAGAAAACGAGGAAGTCTGTATACTTTGTCTGCCTGAAGAACATGATCCAAGGACCTGTCCTCACTGCAAAACCCTGTCAGGAAGAACTCTGAAGGACAGGGAGAGAATTTGCATCTATGGCCTGGCTCATAGGTCATCTAGAGGAAGGTCTCCGGTAAAGAAGGGCTCCAAGAGGTCTAGAACACCTTCTAAGGGCAAGACTTCACGCCCTTCAGCTTCAGCGTCGGGCTCGGCGCTGAGAAAAGATCTACCGGTGGGCTCGCCGTCGAGAAGAAGAGATTCAGGTACGTCCTCGACGTCGAGAATTCAAGACCCTCCGCCGTCGTCAACCCGGCGACGATCGGCGTGGAGGAGCAGAGACCCTCCGCCGTCGTCGACACGATGTTCGGCGTCGAGAGCAAGCTCACCTCCGTCGTCGAAGATACAGCGATCGACGTCGAGAGCCCAGAGTCCACCGCCGTCGACAACCAGGCGTCGATCGGCGTCGAGGATGAGATCTCCGTCGTCGTCTCGTCGGCGTTGAGGGTGCCAAAAACCCCTCCGCCGTCGTCGCGTAGACCCTCGACATCGAGATTGGCTGCTCCTCCGTCGTCCCCGCGGCGTTCGGCGTTGAGAGAGAGAAATGCTCCGTCGACGGCTGCACATCGCCGTTCGACGTCGAGAGATCACCGATATTCACCAGTCTCTCACCGGCATTGCTTGCCGTCGAGGCATTCGACGTCAAAGCATCCGACGTCGAAGCGGAAGCACGCAGTATCGACGTCAAGGGACTCCCGACCGAAGTCAAGGCTGCTTCAGAGAGATCCAGAGAAGGACAGGTGATTCTGATGACGGAGTCAGCATCCCGCCACTCATCCTCAGCCTCTCCAGAGACTAGAAGCCCTGCCCGCAAGTCACCTTTGCGACGGACGGAGCCTTCTTCTACTGAGGTGCGGTTGTCCCCGAGTTGGAATCTGCCATTACATCACTGGCAGGATTCAGGGGCTATGAGGCGGAAGCAAGAGTATGTCTGTCCTATGCACAGGTCGCCTCTTCAAAGACTGGTTGAAGAAGCGGACAGACCCAGCCCTCCCAGGCACAGAGTCCAAGCTGAGAGATCACCTGTGAGGAGACCTGGTAGGTCTCGTTCCCACAGCAGGGAGGACAGCTCAAGCAGATCACGGGATAGGAGGCACAGTGCTCATCGCAGGAGTAGGAGAACACCGTCTACTTCTTCTACCTCCTCTACCCACTCTTCAAAGAGGGATTATTCCCCCACGCTTTCGGATAGCCCTCTCTGTAGGGTCTCACCGATTGATGACATTAATACGTACCATGATGTCCTCCAGAGGGGAGCTCAGAAACTCAACATTGCAATGTCTGTTCCCCAGGTCATCACGACAGTGATTTTTGAGCCACTTCACCAGAAGTCTGAGTCTTGTCCATTGGCTCCAGGGATTATGGAACCTGTCATGGACATATTCCTGTCTCCAGCGACCATAAAGGTGGTGCCGGCTCGCATCCGGAAGAAATACAAGCCAGCTGCCTCTGACCCGGTCTTTGTTAAGACTGATCCTCCTGCAGACTCAGTGATCGTAGCAGCAGCACGTAAGACACATGTGGTCACTGCTACCTCTTCAGTACCTCCAGATAAGGACAGCAGATCCCAGGACTCGTGGGGTCGCAAGGTCTGCAACTCTGCCGCTTCTACACTGAAGGTCTCCAGTGCTGCCGCGCTTTTAGGCAGATATGATAGAGCCTTATGGGATTCCATGGAGCGTTTCAAATCCAAACTGCCAAAAGAAGACCAGAAAGACTTTGAAGAGACACTGACAGAGGGCTGTCTGGTTGCGAACAAGATGATTAGCACAGCGGCTGATGGCGCTGCGCTTTCGGCGCATTCGTATGCGCATGAAATATGCGCCAGAAGGTCGTCTTGGTTGCGCTTCACAGGCCTTAAATTTGATGCACAGCAACGCATCTTAAACCTTCCGTTCTCTGGTTCCTCTCTCTTCGGCTCCCACACTGACGAAGAGATGAGTAGAATGAAAACCGAGCTGGACACTGTCAAAGCGGTCGGCTTGGAGAAGAAAAAGGAGTTCAAACGCCGATACAAGACCAACCAGCGCATGGGGGCTCAACAGAGGATTCAAACCCCTCAGTGGTCCCAGAACAAGAATCAGGGAAAATCCCAGTTTCGAGGAGGAAAATCTAATAGAGGTAGAGGTGGTCACCAGCAACAATCCTCTACTACAGTGAGAGGAGGGAAGTCATGAGCAGTGGCTCTGTTGCCCACTCCAGTGGGAGGAAGTGCTTCTCAACATCTGGAAGAGTGGTGCAACATCACAAAAGATCGTTGGATGCTGAATATACTGCGCAATGGATACACACTTCCTTTCCGCGCGCTCCCAAAGAACTTTCCTCCAAAGAAATCTCGTCCTCATCAGCTTGTTCTGCTCCAAAGAGAGGTGAAGGCTCTCCTTCAAAAGCGAGCTATAGAAGAAGTACCGCCCTCTCAAAGGGGAAAAGGAGTTTACTCCAGATATTTTCTTGTCCCCAAAAAAGAACAGGAGCACAAGTTCCGACCCATACTGGACCTTCGTCTACTAAACAAAGTCATAGTAAAAGAGATGTTCCGCATGTTGGCTCTTCACCAAATATGTCCACATCTACAAGTAGGGGATTGGATGTGTTCGGTGGATATGCGTGATTCATACTTCCATATTCCAATTGCACTACTTCATCGCAAGTACCTACGGTTTGTGGTTGGCAACAAACACTACCAGTTCAAGGTGCTGCCCTTCGGGTTCAAGTCGGCCCCACAAGTCTTCACCAAATGCATGGCAGTGGTGGCAGCCTTCCTACACAAAAAGGGTCTCTTCGTCTATCCATACCTGGACGACTGGCTACTGAAAGGTCCATCTCCTCTACAAGTAGAAAGCGCCTTACATGTTTGTCTGCAACAATTGCACAATCTCGGCCTCCATGTCAACATGGTAAAGTCAGTGCTACTTCCAACCCAGTCCATCCACTACCTAGGCTCCGTTCACGACACAAGCTTGGGAAGAGCGTTTCTTCTGAGGTGAGACTTTTTTCGATGCAGCAGAAGTGCAGGATTCTACTTGAGACCCAAAGTCCAACAGTCCGACAGGTAGCCTCCCTGCTGGGTTCCATGGCATCCTGCATCTTCCTCATTCCATACGCCAGGCTGAGGATGCGTCCGTTGCAGCAGGCGCTGGAGGACCAATGGGATCAATCGACAGGACGCTGGGAGGACCGGATCAGTCTTTCCCAGGCAGCAAGATCTTCCATCAAGTGGTGGACTCGGCCTCAGAATCTGTTGGTGGGGTTCACTCCTGGCACAGTCAATAGTGACAGAAGTGTCTCTACAAGGCTGGGGAGCACACGTGGGGTGCCTTCAAATAAAAGGTCGGTAGTTGGCACAAGAGCAGTCCTACCACATCAATATGCTGGAGCTGCGAGTCGTACATCTTGCTCTCAAAGCCTTACTCCCCGCAATCGAATCCAGCTCGGTCCTGGTACAGACCGACAACACGACCACCATGTTCTACCTGAACAAACAGGGAGGCACACGATCACGCCCTCTCTCCCTGGAGTCCCAGGCGATCTGGCACTGGCTTCTCGCTCGGAACCTCTCGGTGGTAGCAGTGCACCTTCCAAGAGAGTTAAACATCAAGGCAGACGCACTCAGCAGGCACTTCGAAGTGCAACCAGACTGGGTGCTAAACGACGAGGTAGTGGCGGACCTTTTTTATTGCTGGAGTCGTCCGGCTATAGACTTGTTTGCAGACGATGAAAACAAAAAATGCCACTCCTTCGCGTCCAGATTCCACCATCCAGGGACAAGGGGGAATGCACTCTTGATGGATTGGTCAGGGACATTTGCCTACGCATTTCCTCCCCTGTCTCTGATTCCGAAGGTGGTTTCCAAGCTCATCAGATCGGACATGGAGATGATCCTAATAGCTCCGGACTGGCTACAGCAGTGGTGGTACCCGGACCTTCTTCATCTGTCTGTGTGTCCACACAGACGTCTACCTTGCAGGCCGGACCTGTTGACCAAGATGGGAGGGAGGATTCTACATCCCAACCTCCCCTCGCTGAGCTTGACTGCATGGCTCCTGAAGTCCTGCAATACGGACATCTGAACCTACCTCCTGATTGTATGCACATTTTAAAAGAGGCTAAGAGGCCCTCCACAAGAGCGTCATATGCCTTCAAATGGAAGAGGTTTTATCTTTGGTGTAGGGAGCATCACCTTGACCCTACGAAAGGGCAGGAGGATGTTATTCTTCCATACCTTCTTTCCTTAGCATCATCTGGGTTGAAGTATGCTTCTATTAGAGTGCATTTGTCAGCCATTTCGGTGTATAGGAAATCGCCGAGCCAAACATCTTTCTTCCAGATGCAAGTGGTCAAGGACTTCCCCCAGGGGTTGAAGAAAGTTTACCCCCCTGTTCGAAATCCTTCTCCTCCTTGGGAGTTGAACCTAGTGTTATCCAAGTTGATGGGACCTCCTTTTGAGCCCATCCACAGGGCCTCATTACAGCATTTATCTTAGAAGGCTGCTTTCTTAGTTGCCATTACATCAGCGCGCAGATTAAGCGAAATCCAAGCGCTGTGTACAAAAGAACCTTACACTGTTTTCCACCACAACAGAGTAGTCTTAAGGGCGCATCCATCTTTCTTACCAAAGGTTGTGTCTGATTTTCATATTAATCAGTCCATTTCTCTTCCATCCTTTTTTCCAAACCCCACGACCCCGGCTGAGCGGTTGCTGCACTCCTTGGATCTCAAAAGAGTGCTTCAATTTTATTTGGAAAATACCAAGGGCATTAGGAAGACGGATCAGCTATTTGTCAATTATGGTTCCATGAGAACGGGCTTTCCAGCTGATAAGAGATCCATCTCCAGATGGATCGTCTCCTGTATTAAATTGGCTTATCAGCTAGCGGGCAAGCCTTTACTGTTGACACCTAAGGCACACTCTACTAGGGGGAAAGCGGCCACAGTAGCTTTCTTACATGATGTCCCTATGTCCGAGATTTGCAAGGCTGCAACCTGGAGATCAGTTCATACCTTTACGAGGCATTACTGCCTAGAATCTGATTCCAGGGCTGATACGCAAGTAGGACAAGCCTCCTTGAGGAATCTATTTGGGTAGCCTGCTGCCTGTACAAGCTTAGTTTTTCTAGGATTATTAATGATATTACTGTTCTGTTGCTCCTTTGCCCGCAGGGAGATGAGGTGAGGCTCCATATTCTATTCTAATGCTTATGACTATTGATGAGTGTGAGAAGTTGGCCTGGTATATGATGTTCACTATTCTAGTGAACACCTTGCACCAGTCCAAACAACCCTTATGGTGATGGTTGTAAAGTCAACCTTATAGACCAGCTATCCTAGAGGTAGCGTGGACAGAACAGTCTTAGGCTAAAAGACTCTTGAGGGCGTGTAAAGCCAGCTGTTTTACCATATGTAACCCCTTGAATACCAAATGAAAGGACACCACACAGGATATATATAAAATATATATATGTATTTATTTATTAATACACTCCTCTGAACTCTTTATGAGGTCAGAGGCAAAAGCACATAACAAGTTACTCTCAGAAATACTTTAAATAGCACAAGTTACAGTTAGGCCCTAGGGCCACGTAAAACCATCTACTAAGTAAGTGGTATATGAACCACGACATGGGAAAGGAAAAGGCCTAGGGCCTAGGGAATCGCTGGGGCTACACTATCTGACCCTTAGGGTAGGAGTAGGAGGCCCACAGGCGGCGGCGGGTGCAGTGTCGGTACACTCACGCGAGAGTCAATCGAAAGTCAATGGGTATTTAAAAGGTAAGTAAATGGATATTTAGGACACTTCTGGTCTAACTAGGAAGATACTACTAACAAAACTGGACACTAGGATAGTCAATCCCTACAGGAGCACCGAAGTACTCGCGTTACCTCACCCATGGGCTGCGGGTGCATAGGTGTCAAAGTGTGTCGGGTTTTCTCGTTGATTCCTATGGAGCCTTGGGAGAAGATGCTGCAGGAGACCAGGAGGAAGAGGTCCGGGTAGATCCAAGGGTGGATCGGAGTTGAAGAAGACCTGAAAGCAGAGGGGACAGAGTCTAGGTCACTAGCCAGTGACCGGGTGGGCAGACGTCGTCGAGGAGCAATCAGGTACTGTTGTGAAGCTTGTCGTTGCAGCCACGCGGACAAGGAGGCGCCGAGGACGACCAGGTGCTGGAGAGGAGCTGTCCCACGAAGGTTCGCGCAGATGGAGGGGTCGGCTTCAAGATCGGAGCCAACAAGCCTAAGCAAAGGCAAACCAGGCAGGATACACAAAAGGCTTCTGGTGCAGACCAGGAGTGGCTGAGGTACTTCACCTTTTCAGGGAAGCAAGGGCCAGTCTGGAGCAACCAGACCAGCGATGGATTTTCAAGAGGATCGTCGCCACAGGGCTACTAGCCAACGGGCCAGCAACCGGACAACGCGTCTCGCAGAACACAAGCAGAAGGGCCCCACGCAGATCTCGTGGAGTTTGGAGGGCTGGTCTTCGATGCAGGTGGAGCTCGGTGTCGGGGTGTCTCAGTCCCAAGTGCACAGCTTCGAGGATGCCTCAGGAGCTGCGCTGTTAGCAAGTTGCAGACTTTCCAAGATATCCGGTCCCAAGTGTCCCAACGCCTTCCACGGTGCTCCGCTGTGCTGGAGTCGTGCAATGGGGTCAGAGAGGTCTGGGAGTCTGGATCTTGTCGGGCTCTGTGCTCGGGTTCCGGCGGGAACGGGGACAACACAAGCCGTCGAGTTGCTGGATGGTGCCTGGTTGCCCAGGGTGGTCACTCCTTGGCCACAAGTGAGATTCGTAATAACAAAAAACAAACTGGGGGTCTATAAGGGAGCTATTGGTGCTCCAAAATTACATGAACTTCCTACACAAGTGAGTTAGTGCTTAAGATATTAGAAAAAGCTTAATACCATTCAATGTGTCAAGAAACAAACTTCTCTAATTGGACCCACTGTGATTGTTGATAAGACCCGTACAGAGAAAATAGGATTCCCATCAAAAGTAGATGTAGATCAAATGTTCTCATTTGGTCATCCGAATAGGGATGGTATGCCTCTTGATCATTGAGACTGATCCATTCCCTATGCTCTGCTGGGTCGCACCCTCAATCATTATGGTGACCATGAGACAAAGATCAAGATGGGATCTAGTGCAGTGCAAAAACTAAAAAGTGTAGTGAGTTAAAAAAGGGTAGAGGATCAATGAAAGAAACTTTATTGGAACTTGTCCTCTCCCTCAATAAAAACAAGACGAACAGTGCAAGAGAAGCAGTCTAACCATATAACTGCCTATATCGGGCCAACATGTTTCAGCCAAGTAGGACTATATCCCAAGGCTTTCGTCAGGGCCACAGTTCTTGAAATCCGCTTCTGCATTTAGAAAGTGAAAAATAAATCAATTAAAGGATATCAGTGTGTGAATCAGTTGTCGATTTCCTCTGTATCAACTGGTGTCTTATTACATCTGTGCAAAAAACAAAACATACAGTGAGAACCAATTGTTTGAAGAACAAACCTAACACTGCCCCCTCACGGTGAGCCAAATAGTCCATATTACGTTACTCACCCGAATTGTACAGGGAGTGTACCTCACCTCTCCTGGAACCTTGCTCAGGAATGGGGGAGGCCCCGCTCTGTAAAAGGTAAGGAAGGGGTATTTGAAAGAAAGGGAGTGAAAGAACAAAGAATGGCTCTATCCTACCTTATCAAACTTTGTATACCCCTTACATACTCAAACCTTACAGAGTTAGTATAAAAATCTCAATTCAACGCTCCAGGTATCATTACCACACCATGAGTTTCTAGTCTCCTACTGGTCATCTCATTCGCTAGTAGAGATCTAAATATGACCCTCCGTTGTCTATGAATAAAACGCTTATATATCCCAGCTAGCTCAAAATGTAATAGGACGTGCTGGATCACCTCTTCGTGTTTCTATTAAGAGCTGAGGCACTAACCTGTCTGTCGCAACCTCATTGCTGGATACTAAGCTCAGGGGGAGGCGAGGCCGGATTAGCATCAGCTGTTGATATAGGGAGGAGCACGCCTTTGGGAGGAGCAAAAAATAACGTGGAGCTCCTCCGTGGCAAAATAATAAATCTTAGCGATGATGTTAATACATTTCGAGATATATAGTAAATTGGCCCTCTACCTCGTAGCCAAGAGTGCTCCTTTACCGGCATTGACAGGGCATCACCCTTGCGGGACTTGCTCTGTTTGTCAACACACATCACGCTCCTTTCAAATAGACATTAAGACGGACCGCCCATGGGTGCAGACACAATTCACCAATTGCAATAGCACTCACGTTATTTATCAACTAACCTGCCTGTGCAACAGTAAATATATTGCCCCAGTATTGGAACTTTCATAGATTCCCATGCTTTGTATCATTACCCGTCGTCGGACTGGGAGTCTCGGTAATAAAAAATACCATAGTAGTAGGTACAAAAGAGAAAGGAAAGGCCTAGGCCTCATTCCCTTTTGTAACATATCAGCCTCTTTTTGTAAAAGAGACCAAACTCTAGGCATTAGCCTATCAGAAGAGCCTCACCCTTAGAACCTTCCTGAAGGAACCTCAGAGCCTCAGATTTTCTACCGCACGTTGTGCTAGGGAGTCTCCATTGAGCTCTGCTCTATTTTCAACTCTTTCTATATCATTTCTACAGTTATTTCTTCAGGATTTTCTTCAGATTTCTTCAAGAAACTCTTTTGTCATCAAGATGTCTGAGGTTGAGAAGATGAAAGCCCTTTTCAAGCCCTGTTCCACCTGTGGGAAGAAAAGGCTTTTTGTGGAGGACAAACACAAGGATTGCATCTACTGCCTGTATCCAGATCACAAGGCAGAGGACTGTAAGATTTGCCGCACTCTCTCCACCAAGACCTTGAGAGATCGTGCTGGAAGGCTTCTTACATAGTTGCAGAGGCAGAAGGAAAGGAAACATGGAGTTTTCAGTGATGAGGAGGAATCGGCTTCATTTGCTTCCTCAAGAGGGTCAGTGAAAAGGGGTAGAGGTTCCCCATCTTCCTCTATTGGACGCCCCTCAAAGGCTTCAAAGAAGACCCCCAGGGAGTCTGATGGCCTGGGTTCAGGAGGTTCCCCCCACCACAGTGGGACGGGCAAGGCAGAACTGGTTTCGCCTCCTAAGGGTCAGAAGACAGACCCAGCCTTCAAAATACCCTCATCACATTCTTCAGAGAGGAGTTCCAAGTCCTCTACGACGAAGACTTCGTCGGCGGTAGCTCCGTCGACGACGAAAATGAAGCCCAAGATCCAATTGGTCCCGTCGACTGGCTCGTCGACGGCGAAAGCCCCGTCGTCGTCGAAGACGAAGGCATCGTCGACGAAAAAACCATCATCGTCGACGGCGGTGACGACGACAGCAGTGACGACGACGGTCATGTCGTCGACGAGTGCATCGACGACGACCACAATATCTACATAGACGGCGGGCTCGTCGTCGGTGGCGTCGACGACGACATCTGCTATTCCTATCTTGTCGACGAGGATTTCTCCAGCGTCGACGGACCAGCTGACAATACTGGCTGCGTAGAGAACGGTAACGATTTCTTTGACAAGGATCACGCCTGAAATGACATCCCCAAGAAGGGTGACCTCTTTACCTCCCACTAGGTTGTTGGACCAAGAGGACTCTGAGGGAGACAGTCAGGATGGTTTTGAATATGCGAATAGCCCATCTCAGCTTCTCATCAAGAGTCAAGAAACAGACTCAGAGGAGGCATATGAACAAGGTGGAGGCGACTATCAACAAACAGACCACTCTAGGGGCTATGAACCACAGGACATGGTTTCAGTCCCGACGACATTCCTGCATGACCTACACAAGATGCTGCAGGACTACAAGTCGAAAGCTGAGCGACTAGCGCCACGGAGGTCTGCTCCGTCGACACCAGTGAGGAAATCAATCTTCGGTAGTCCCTCCGGTGCACCCGATACAGACTCCTCCTCAACCACAGCGGCCAGTGCCTCAGGCTACTTCGGAGCCAGCCGATGATCCGGATGAGGATAATGATACGGATGTGTCATCCGATGATAATCAAGACTCAAATCAGGAAGGGGATGAATACAATGACTACATTGACTACACCATCCCAGATCAAGCTTCACCTCACCAAGACTTAGGAGATTCTCCTCCTGCTGACATCGGCAGCTTTCATCAGCTGATGGAGCGTGCAGCTGGAAGATTTAAATTGGTGTTGCCTGCTCAAACCACAGACTGTTTCTTATACGATTTTAAAGAAACTCACCGCAAAACAACAAGGTCAATTCCAATTGTGGAACATCTATGGGAGGAAGGTTTGAAGACCATGAAAAACCCAGCGACGGTGCTCCCTGTGCTACCGCGCCTAGATAAAAAGTATAAAGCGCCAGAGGATGGACCTGCAGCGCTAACAGGACATCCCAAGCCGGACTCTGTTATCTCACAGGCAGCACAAAGGAAGTCACGGAACCCTTCTGCTCCCTTGACGGCCCCTCCTGACAAGGATGGGCGACGGCTTGATAACACGGGCAAGGGTTTTTCATCCATTGCTAGCCTTCTGGTTCGCGCCGCCAATGCTCTGGCAATATTGGGACGATATGAAAGTCAGTGGAAGAACTGACCGGGAACACACCATGGCCAGGAACTAATAATCTCAGTCGGGAACACTCGGGATATATCATAATCCCATCGAAATTGTGGCCAATATGATGAACACTGAGCAGTGAATCGAGTAAATTTCTTTGAATGATATCAAGACATACTGCTTTCTGAATTACATGTACTTATTGATTGAAGCCTGAATATTCACTATATATTCGTGAATGTACCCTCGTCCATATGCGCATTGGAATACTACATAATCGTGAGGGACATTACAGTAAAGGGAATTTTACCCCATCTCCTCCAGGCCACTTAAACACAAAGAAGCCTTGAGAAAGCCCAGAGGGCGAAACCCGCGCCGGCTGTAACTTGGAATATCACGAATCTGTGGAAATTAAAGACTTCAAGACAGAAGCTTTGATTGGACTATTTCTGGTTTCATTGAGATTTTTCATGGATTATGTGGACATAGGACGTTGTGAAAAAAAGTGATGTGTGTGTAAAGATATCCATGCGCCCTTCCACATGACAATACAGATGTTGGTGTAGCTTGGGTAGTATATTGCTGCATACGTGACCTGGATTCGGCTGAATTCCAGGACAAACTGACACTTTGGTGGGTAGGTGTCATATACCCTGAAGCACCCAGGCCTTGGTTGCCATAGATACGACTAAATTATCTCAGTACAAGTGGCATTACCTAGAAGATAGTGTGGTTTATTGTAAGCAAACCCACAATCTATGCTCATATATTGGGACGATATGATCGCCAGTTATGGTGCGATATAGCTCCATATTTGGAACAACTTCCACCAGAGTCAGGGCTGGAAGCCAAGAAAACTTTACAGGAAAGTGAAGCGGTCTCCATGGAGATAATAGACTGTGCCATGGACATTGCCACAACGTCCTTTCGGGCTTTGGCAGGAGCGGCAGTGTTGAGACGCCAAGGATGGCTAAAGGCGACTTGGTTTAGACCATAAATCTAAAACAAGGTCCTTGATCTACCTTTTGATGGCGAGGCCCTCTTCGGTAAATTGATCGACGATACTCTTCAAGAGATCAAAAAAGACACGGAAACAGCTAGATCGCTGGGAACCCTCCAGTACCGCAAAGCTCCTTTTAGAGGCGCAAGAGGCAGAGGAGGTGCTTACAGAGGCTCATACCAACAGCAGCGCTATTCTTCGAGCAGCTCTGGATACCAGCCTAACCGCCAGTCATACCAACAGAAACAGGGCCAGTCTTCTGGTTACTCACGGCCTTACAACAAAGGCAAGCAGGCTGCCCGTGGACGGGACTCGTCCAAACGTCAATAGCGGCCTCCTGGCTCTGCCTACTGTTCCCTCCTCCAAGAGATCATCAGTTGGAGGCAGGGTGTCAAAATTCCTTCAGAACTGGTCCCAAATTACATCGGACCGTTGGGTGCTCAACATCATCAAACGAGGACATACGTTGGAGTTTATGGAAGTCTCTCCACCCAGACCCCGGACAGCCATTCCATCAAAACATCTGCGTCTCCTAAGACTCGAGGTACAACAGATGCTCCGCAAAGGGGCGATAGAGCCGGTCCCCTCCATCCAACAGGGCCAAGGTTTCTATTCCAGGTTCTTCCTGGTGAGAAAGACGCAGGAGAAATGGCGCCCCATCCTGGACCTCAGGGAGTTAAATGCCTATCTCATCTCCCTATCCTTCCAGATGGTGTCCCTACAGGACGTTTTGAAGATGATCAACCCGGGGGATTTCATGGCTACACTCGATCTGGAGGATGCATACTTCCATGTCCCGATTCACCCAGCACACAGAAGGTTCCTTCGCTTCACAGTAGCCAAGAGCCATTTTCAGTTCAGAGTTCTGTCGTTCGGCCTTCGCTCTGCCCCAAGAATTTTTACGAAGGTGCTGGCACCTGTAGCAGCATTTCTGCAAAAGAACCACTTCCAGGTCTTCCCTTACCTGGACGATTGGTTACTAAAGGCCCCGACCAGAGCATTAGCGCAGGACGCAGTGCAGGCTTGCACCAATCTGTTCCAAAATCTGGGTCTCACCTTGAACACGGAGAAATCCACGCTGGTGCCATCACGGACAGCGCGGTTCCTGGGAGCAGTGTTGGATTCGCAGCTCTCAAAGGCATTTCCTACTCGAGAGAGGATACAAAAACTGCAACGATTAGCACGAGGCCTTCAAGGAAAAAAGTGTCTTTCTGTACGCAGCTACAAGTCGCTGCTGGGGGTGATGTCATCATGTATACCCCTGATCCCGCACTGCAGACTGCGGATGCGCCCCCTGCAGGAGCAACTGGACCTCCAGTGGCAGCAAGTGCACGGATCGTTCGGCGACAAAGTGGTTGTCACTCGCGAGATGAAAAAGGCAGTGCTTTGGTGGTCGCATCAACAAAATTTGTGCCAAGGTCTATCCTTCGCAAGCGTTCCATCACCTCACATACTGACAACAGATGCGTCATTGGAGGGATGGGGAGCAGTGAGGCAGGACCTGCAGATCAGCGGCCATTGGTCTCCAAGCGACCAAAAGCTACACATCAACCTGTTGGAGCTGAGAGCGATAAGGCTAGCTCTTCAAGCCTTTCTTCCGCGACTCCAGGGTTCACAAGTGCTAGTCAGGACGGACAACACCACGGCTATGCATTATGTGAACAAGGAAGGAGGAACGAGGTCACTCCTCTTGTCGCGAGAGGCTCAACGGATTCTGGAATGGACAATTCTTCACTGAATTTCCCTAAAGGCGGAGCACTTACCAGGAGTGCTAAACGAGGGCGCCGACAGGCTGAGCAGGCTCACCTCGGTCAGTCACGAGTGGGAGCTGAAACAACAGGTTCTAGATCTGCTCTTTCAAATATGGGGCACACCAGAAGTGGACATTTTTGCGACGCCAACCAACAGGAAATGCCGAGCCTACGCCAGCAGGTTCCACCATCAAGGCTCATTGGGCAATGCCCTATCAATAGCCTGGACGGGGAGGTTGCTCTATGCGTTTCCACCGATTCCCCTGATTCCTCGCCTCAGCAGGAAATTGAGGACAGAACCATGCAAGCTAATCCTTATAGCCCCGGCATGGCCAAGACAATTTTGGTACACCGAGCTCCATCTGCTATCGCTAGTTCCTCCAATAGGGCTGGAGGATGTTCCGGATCTCCTGACAATGTCCGAAGGGCAAGTTTGGCATCCAGACCCAAGATCGTTACACCTGACTGCATGGCTCCTGACCAGCGAGAATACATGAATGTTCCTCTTTCCAAGGAGATCAAAGACATCCTTTCCCAGGCAAGGGTGCCGTCCACAAACAAAACATACAGACTGAAGTGGAAAAGATTCTGTATTTGGTGTAAAAAAGAAAATATTGATCCTTTCACGTCACAACCTCATCAACTCCTGCCTTACCTGCTCTCGCTAGCTAAGTCTAATCTGTCCCATTCTACGATAAAGGTTCATTTAGCAGCGATTTCGAGATTCAGAAGATCTGATTCTGGTCCTTCGTTATGGTCTTCAAGAATTGTCAAACAATTCCTCAAAGGCCTGTTCAGGGTCTATCCGCCAGTGCGATCTCCTCCTCCAACGTGGCATTTAAACTTAGTCCTGGCTCAACTAATGAAGGGACCTTTTGAGCCTATTCACCGCTCAGACCTAAAATACTTGTCATGGAAGTTAGCTTTACTCTTGGCCCTCACATCGGCAAGGCGAGTGGGGGAGATGCAGGCCCTTATTATCCAGGAACCGTTTTTGCAGTTCAAAAAGAACACTACCATCTTGCGGACGAACCCAAGGTTCATTCCCAAAGTTCCTACTGACTTTCACCTAAATGAGCCTGTGATCCTAAAGACATTTTTTCCGAACCCAGCGGAAAAGACATTGCACACTCTGGATTTGCAACGATGTCTAAAATTCTACATAGACCGCACCAAAGACTTTAGAAAGTCGTCGCAATTGTTCATTGCCTTCGGCGGTCCTAACAAAGGTCTCCCTCTGTCCAAACAGGGGATCGCCAGATGGATTTCGAGTGCTATTCTGCATTGCCACAAGATAGCAGGAAAACCTCTGGTGGGCAGGATCCGTGCTCACTCAACAAGATCAGTGGCATCTTCCATGGCCCACTTTGCGGGGTTACATGTCAATGACATCTGCAGGGCTGCTACCTGGAACAGCGTGCACACGCTCACTAAGCATTACTGCTTAGTCATTGCAGCAGGATGACGCGGCAGTGGGCCAGGCTGTCCTGAGAAACCTCTTCATATGATTGGTGAGCTTTCCTTTCTATCCCACCTTCCATGGGTAACACATTTTGTAATGTTCTTTCTAATGTAGTGATGTACTTCTTTACAAAATGTGTTTATGGTGTTTACTGCTTGCTATTCTGATACAAAGCATGGGAATCTATGAAAGTTCCAATACTGGGGCAAGAAAACAAGTTACTTACCTGTAACTTTAGTTCCCCAGTATTGGTAACTTTCATAGATTCCCATGCGCCCACCCACCTCCCCGGGGAAAGCTCAGCCTTCAGCAAGTATGGTGTCTAGCACACTACGGCTACGAAAATCTGAGGCTCTGAGGTTCCTTCAGGAAGGTTCTAAGGGTGAGGCTCTTCTGATTGGCTAATGCCTAGAGTTTGGTCTCTTTTACAAAAAGAGGCTGATATGTTACAAAAGGGAATGTGGCCTAGACCTTTCCTTTCTCTTTTGTACCTACTACTATGGTATTTTTTATTACCGAGACTCCCAGTCCGACGACGGGGAATGATACAAAGCATGGGAATCTATGAAAGTTACCAATACTGGGGAACCAAAGTTACAGGTAAGTAACTTGTTTTCTTGGTATGACTACCCGCAAAGTGCGAACAAGGATGCTGGAGTACAAGAGTCTATTTAGGTGCAAGAATATGCTCTCTTTTACTTAATCGGTAATTTTACCGAATCAGTAAAATTACTGATTCTGTAAAATGACAGAATCAGTAAATTTTACAGATTCTGTAAATTTACCGATCGGTAAAATTACCGAATCTGTATTTTCCTATGTAGGTAGCACTTCTAACAGTGCTACAGGGCCTTTAGAATTCGTTATTTACCATGTAATACAATTGCATGGTAAATAACTAATTCTTGTGTACATGCACATCTGTGCATGTACACCTGTGCCATGTGACACACATACATGCCCTTAGGGCATGTTTGTGTGCCACATGGCACACAAGCCAGAAACAGGGGTGTAACAGGGTGTCAAAGTGACACCCTGTCCCCCTTGGCAATTCGATATTTTTACCGATTCGGTAAATACCAAATCAGTATTTGCTATTGAATCCTATGGGCAAATACAATACCGAATCTTAAAGATTCGGTAAAAAATACCAAATTATTACCTACATCAGATTTACCGATTCTAAAATATCGAATCAGTAAAATTCGGTATTTTAGAATCGGTAAATCTAATTTACCTACATCTAGCCCTTGGTGTTTAGTTGAGTTATGACAACTTTTGGCCCTAGTGCCAATGCACCTACTGCACCATTTAAATCAAGCCCCTTTTCACTGCAAGGTAATTGCAATTGTGACTGCCTTTATAGTAGCAACACATAGCAATATTAGGTATTTAGAGGAGTTCTGACACCTTTTGGGGCTAGTGCCACTGCACCTGCAGCACCATGCAAATCATGACCCTGTTGTGCGCAAGGTAACTGCCCTTGTGACTACCTATTTAGCAGTAGAATACAGCAACATTTGTTTTTTAGTGGGGCGCCTAGAGCTTTAGTTCCTGGTGTCGCTGCATCTACTGCACTATTGAAATCCTTACCTTGTTGTCTGCAAGGAAACTGTACTCATGACTGCCTGTTTAGTTTTACATTTTATAAATAATTTGTGTTTAGTGGGGTCCCTAGATCTTTCGGCCCCGTGCCACTGCACCTGCTGCACCATTCAAATCAAATCGCTCTTAACTGTAAGGTAACTAAAATTGTGACTGCCTGTTTGGCAGTCAAATATAGCAATATTATGTGCTCTGATAGCTTTGGGCCCTGTGCTACTGCACCTGCGGCACCATTCAAATCATGACCATATTGTCTGCAAGGTAACTGCCCATAAGGCTGCCTGTTTAGTAGTAAAATATAGCATAGCTCGTATATTAACTTTATTTTTAACGTGCAATGATTATTACATTATTTAGAATTTGATCATAATGCCCAAATAGATGAAGTGGAAAAAAGCAATCCGATAATGCCTAGAAAGGGTAGAAAAAGGTACTGAGGCATGATTAGGAAACGCCACAAACGTTCTAAGGCTAAAGTATATGCTTCACACAATGTAATAAAAAACAAGCATACTGTTAGAAGCTGTCTGCCTTTTCCGTGGGAAGAGATCTTAACAGTGAATGGGTATTAAACAGTATGAACAGCTTTAGTAGAAGTTTTGTAAATGTGTGCAGCCAGGGAAGGTAAAAATAAAAAGGTCCACACAAAAGCAAATGAGAACAGTAATTCGGCAATGGGAAATGATAAGAACTTCCTGTTAAGATACATCAAATACAAGAGTATCCCTTCCCCCAACCCTCCCCCCTCTCCGCTCCTACTCTCTCCAGTTTCTGTCCTCTGCCATCACATGCCCTTGCCCTTTATCCCCACCCTGTTTTTCTGTGAACCTCTTCCCTCGCCACTTGAGACTGAACTATTTTGTCTGATGCCCGATGGAGCTACCTGGTTTAGCTATAGGGGAGATGGACCGTGGATTCCCTCCTTGGTCATCACCGACCCAGTTGGTCTTTAGACAGACTTCCTTTCATCTCTACGGTTGTCTCTTCCCTTATCCTCACTCTCTCTCCTCCCCTACCCCCCACAACTTTCTCTCTCCTTTCTCTCCTCCCCTAATGTATTGCCGACTGTTTGATTTAATATTTACTTGTTATTCTTTTTTCTGGTATATTATTGAACCACATTGCTGCACGTCCTTTCGTCTCTCCTGTCGTCTCCTCCCACACCCACCCTCTATGTATGTCTCTCCTTCCCTCCTCCCTCAATGTATTGAGACCAAACTATTTTGTCTGATGCCCGATGGAGCTACCTAGTTTAGCTATAGGGGAGATGGGCCGGGGATTCCCTCCTTGGTCGTCACCTACCCAGTCGGTCTTTAGACAGACTTCCTTTCGTCTCTACGGTTGTCTCTTCCCTTATACCCACTTTCCCTCCTCCCCTACCCCCACTACTCTCTTTCTCTCCTCCCCTAATGTATTGCTGATTGTTTGATATAATGTGTACTAGTTGATCTTTTTCCGGTATATTGTTGAACCACATTGTTGCACTTCCTTTCGTCTCTATTGTCGTCTCCTACCGCATCCTCCCTCTATTTATGTCTCTCCTTCCCTCCTCTCTCAATGTATTGAGACTAAACTATTTTGTCTGATGCCCGATGGAGCTACTTGGTTTAGATATAGGGGAGATGGGCCGTGGATTCCCTCCTTGGTCGTCACCTACACAGTCGGTCTTAAGGCAGAATTCTTTTTGTCTCATCCCTAGCTCCTATCCCCTCTCCCCTGAATGCCCCCCCTTGCCTGCTACTCAGCCTACCCCATGTCCTTTGTGCCCTTTGACTAAGCACTCCTCCTCCCTTTGTTGGGGAAAGATCCAGTATTTATACTCTGGAGTCTCAGTGAACCCGCTGAGTGAGTCCACTGCGCCAAGGGAGCCACTCACACTTGAGGTATGTTATGGCACCCCTTGCCAAAGCACTCCCTCTCCCCTTTTTGGGGAAGGATCCAGTGTGTAGGCCTTGGAGTCTCAGAGACCCCTCTGAGAGAGTCCACTGCGTAAAGGGAGCCTCTCGCAACAAAGATAGGGAAGTGATACCACTTCCCCATGGATCACAGCTTACTGGACTTTGGACGTTGCCTTGACTCGTCTACCGGTTTGTGTCCCCGTCACCCTTCCCCTCCTCTTCCCATGCTGTGTCTCTCACCCTCCCCTCCTCTTTCCCGCCTTCATTATCTGTCTACTTCCCCCGCTCCAACCCCCTCTCCCCTGAATCTCTCACCTTGCCTGCTGTTCCCCTTTTTTATTTGTGCTTATTGTTTATCCCTACCTTACAAGTAACTATGTTGCCATGCTCTAAGAACTATGTAACCTTTGTAACGATGTAACCTGTTACTATGATCTGATGCTCATGTAAAGCGCTCTGATACCTCCGGGTCTAGCTAGCACTATATAAAACTTTTTAAATTTAAAAATTTAAAAAAATAAAAACAAGCACAGCGCAACCGCTGTGCAGGTAAAACCTAAAAATGGGATTTGTATTCAGTGGAGATAAAACTCACTGATTCTAACTATATTTCCTCATAATGTCAAATCCCCATTACCTATCTTATAGTAGTATACATTAGCTACTTTTGAAGTAATTGCAGAAGTCTTCATCACAATTCTTATCTTTTTATTTTGTCGATGTGTAAATGGATGCATCTTTTATTAGGTTGAGGAATTTCTTGCTCTCACTGAGGACCAGAAAACATCACTAAAATGGAACCTTCTTCTAGAACGCAGCAAAATATATTTCAAAGTGAGTATGCTAACTTTTTAACACTACTGTAAGAATAATTACGTGGCAGATGTTTTTTATATCGGTGTTTACAAGGATGAGAATAGAAGGAAATTAGTTGCAGAAAGGAGATCCAAATATAGGAGTGGTGGTGAAAATGGCAGTTGCAAAATAAAGCCGTTTGGACACAATTCCTCTGAAAAGTTGTAATAGGTTAGTGAATTTTTAAATTGAGACCACAGAAGCACAGCTGCTTGCCCACAGGCAGGAACAACATGGCCCATTTATGGGGGCAATGTGAAAACCTGCGTCACTCTGTGCTTAACTGGAGCAATGAAAAACTAGTATGGCAATTTTCTGGGTGCAGTGTGGACTTTGATGGGCAATGTGAAGAGGGCATGGCAGTTTTTTCAGGGCAATATAGTACCAGCTATGGCAAAGATGCATAACAGAGGCAGTGTAAATTAGTTGTGACCATGTGGAAACTGTCATGGCAATGTAGACACTGTTAAGGTGCTTCCCTAAGGCACTATAGTAACTGGCATATCACGGTGTGCATAACCTGTGGAATGTAACACCGGAATAACAATCGGGCAACTGTGGTGGACTTTTACTAGGGGCAGTGTAGAAATGGGAATAATATTATGTGTTTGAACTGGGAAATTTGAGAAACTGCCAATGGACGTTATTAGTAGAAATTTGAAAATAAACATTGAAATCTGTGTTAAACTGGTGTAATATGAAGTCGCCATGGCAGTTTAGAAACTAGCAGCCCTGGACACTGAACACAACAGCAGCTTATTTCCAATGCACACAGGTATAATTGAGCGATACCACTGACAGGCCGCAACAAAGAACATTTTATTATTACCAGTGTTGTAAAATATTTAAATAACATTCCATTGTTACTCTAGTATTGTAGCTTTCATAGATTCACATGCCTGAATCATTCCCCGTCGTCTAGACGGAAGTCTCGGTATATAAAAAAGCAATGCTTAGATAGATAGCAAACTGAAAATAGGCCTTGGCCCATTTCCCTTTTGCAATCCATAACCTTCACTATGTAAAAGAGACCAAAATTGTCCCTGAACCAATCAGAACCTCTCACCCTTTAGAACAATTCTGAGAGAACCTTTTGCCCCTCAGATTTTCTACGGCACGTTGTGCTAAGGAGTCTCCTTTGAGCTCTGCTCAAAAGCTACTCTTTCTATTTGATATTTAGAACTTTGTTCTGTGAATTTCATCTGAATATATATTCTTCATTACTGCCTACTAGTTAATTCTTATGAGAATGTCTGGAAAGGAGAAAAAAGGTTTATTTAGAGCCTGTTCTACCTGTTCCAAGAAGAGGCTCTACACTGATGACCCCCATGCTGACTGTATTTATTGTCTTTATCCGGACCATCAAGCTAAAGACTGTAAGGTATGTTGTACCTTTTCACGTAAGACCCTGAGGGATCGTGAAGGGAGCCTTTTGATATGGCTTCAAAAGCTAAAGGCCAGGAAGGAGGTTCTGTCAAGTGACAGTGATGAGGCATCCTCCTCTACATCTAGGAGATGTCAGAAAAGGAGATCATCTTCTCATGCTTATTCCTCAGAGGAACGTCCTGAGAAGGCCCTCAAAAAGACCACTAAAAGGTCTTCTGGACGCAGTCCCTCCAAATCTCCTCAGCCTGGAGAACAGGAGAGTAAGGGATATGCTTCGGGGGAGAAACCACCAAAAAAGACGAGTTCTGAGCCGTCAATATCGCACCTCAAGTCAAGCAACCCTTCAGGAACCAGTCATCTATGCCTCCTGAGGTAAAATCTACAAAAATTGCATCGTTGACGGGACCGTCGACGAAGAAATACTCATCGTCAACGACGAAGATTGAGGTAAAGTTAGTTTCCAAGAAGCCTTCATTGCCTGTGATAGTGGGTTCTCCGTCGACGCGTCATCGTCGACGATGGTTTTAACGCCGGTAGCATCGTCGACGGCTTCTACAGTGGCGACGACAGTTTCAACAACGAGATCGTCGACGACGACGTGATCGTCAAGGCAACAACGACGACGGTAACTGTGTCGCAGACGACGGACAAACAAGGAATTGGATGATTACCCTATTCCATCGCCTTCGTCTCCCTCACCAGTACCTATTGATTCTCCATCGGAAGACATCGGCGGGTCCCACAATTTGATGGAGAGAGCTGCAAAGAGATTTGAGCTTCCGATGTCAACGACACAAACGGGAGTGTTTCTTGTATGATTTTAAGGAACCATATCGGAAGTCAGTGCAGGCTATCCCAATCATTAGCCATGTGCGGGAAGAAGGCTTGAAGGTCATGAAGACACCGGCGACAGTCACACCTGTGCTTGCCATACTAGAAAAGAAGTATAAAGCTCCTTTAGACGCTCCAGCTTGTTTAGTGGGCCATTCCAAACCGGATTCTGTTATATCCCAAGCGGCACAACAGAAATCAAAAAAATCTGTCAGCTCCTATTACAGCGCCTCCGGACAGAGAGGGTAGGCGTTTGGATAATGCAGGGAAAAGGTTTTCGTCCATGTCTGCTCTTCTAATTAAACCTGCTAATGCCCTTGCCATTCTGGACAGGTATGATAGGCAAATGTAGTGTGACCTGACGCCCTCACTGAGGATAGTAGGCAGGAGGTAAAAAAGATCCTTCAAGAGGGAGAAAGGGCTTCGGCTGAAGTAATTGACTGCGCGATAAATATCGCAACCACGGCCTTCAGATCGCTTGGAGGAGCGGTGGTGCTACGCCGTCAGGGATGGTTGAGAGCTTCAGCTTTTAAACCAGAGGTCCAAAATAAGATTCTGGATATTCCCTTCGATGGGGAAGACTTATTTGGAAAGCATGTGGATGATGCGCTTCAAAGTATCAAGAAGGATACGGACACCGCAAAGGCCCTAGGATCACTACAGTACCGCAAGGTGCCCTTTCTTAGATCTCTAAATACTTATCTCAAGAAGCAATCTTTCCGGATGGTTTCCCTCCAAGACATTCTACTACTCTTTTTTTGGGGGGGGGAACCTTTATTGTGCAAGTAGAAGCATACAAATACGGGCCTACAACCAATCAGGCCGGCCACAACACATTATGAGCGCACAAAGTCAGCATTGAAATTCCCCAGCAGTTTCTCAGCAATATATAAACAAGCAGTCAACATTAAAAGGCCGGGTATAACCGCTAGAAGCAGGATTAAAGAAGGTTAATTTTTTTATAATATAATAGGAAGTATAGCAGGATCAGTTGCAACGTTTGACATCTGCATTCCTATGGCGGGCAGTTGGTAAAGCATCAATACAAAGGAGCAGTGAGAAGCGGAAGTAATAGCAACAATTAGCAAAGTCAACGTATAGTCGCCCCGTTTCAAATCAGTTCCCACCGCTGCCCACCATCCACCCGTCACCACCTGAATGTGTGCTGGTACAAATCAAAGGAATCAGAACAGCAACGCAAAGATAGCCATCCACTATACTAACCCAAAGAAAGGGAAAAAGAGGGGAAGGGTAGAAAAAGGAATATTAAAAACAGGAAAGAAAGAACGCAGCGCCGCAGTACGCGTCCCATGGCGAGTAAAGCACACAGGACTAGAGACCCACAATCGGGGTCGAGGCGAGTAAGACATGGTACATGTGCTATCATTATCATTGACGTGAGGAAGTCATACCCTACACTGCCGGCTAACACTCCATGGAGGATGCGCGCAGACACAGCGTCCCAATAAAGGGATACAAAAGAGCCATAGAACTCAGAGAAAAAAAAAACCGAACAATATACAGACCCCATCCCTCCCACACCACCCTGCACCCCTGCAGAAGGCTACGGCCTACTCCCCCAGCAGCGTGCCTGTCACCCTAAGTAGAACCCGAAATATAGAAGAATCAGAAAGTAAGAAAAGAACATAACAGACAAAAAGAGGAAGGAAGGGGGAAAGAAAACCAGTGAGAGAGGAGATCTGCAATCGAACATTCAGCTCCTACCCCCCGCCTTAACACAGCTGAAACCCACATCGAAACGAGATCGACACAACCTCAAATATAAGGAACATGATGAGGAATCGGTCATATTGTTACAGCTGCGAGCAGTCCTCATCTCCATACATTAAGTAGTAGTCCACCGAGGCAATTCTGTCTCACCCCTGTCCTCTCCTGATCATAACTTTAGTACACAATAAAGTAGAATACAGCAAGCAGTTCGGCATGGACTGTACACAGGACCGGAACAAGGCAGGCCAAGGGTGCAAAACAGGGGATCCCAGTTCTGAGCAGCAACGCAAACAATGGCGGCAGAAGACCAAACTGGCAAAGAGCAACATCAGGAGCAGCAAACAGTCTGGGTGCGGTCCCGCTGTCCAAAGGGGAAAGGGGCGAGGTATCCCCCACGGGGCAGCCGTGGGACCCCACCAAAGCAGTTCGAGTCAAACAGCCGCCGAGCTCCCCAGCCAGACTGACCTGGACGGGCCCCGACGTGGGGCTCTCACCCATGTCCGCCACAATCAAAACTTCCTGGAGGTTCGGGGTAGCAGACATACGGTCTCCCAGATGAACGGCGGCAGCACTCTCTGCAACAGCCGGGAGAGGCAAAGCAGCACACTCCTTCAGTCGGGCCGCATTCATGGGGGACGGCCCAACAGACATGGCGGCAGAACCGCTATCTTGCACAGCTGCGTCAAAGGCCATGGCCGCACACCAAGAACATAGGGCACATCGCCAATCATGGGCTCACTCCCACAAGCTTCAGCCATCGTGCATTTCGACAGACCAGATTCGCCGCCCCAAACAGGTCCGAGACCCAGGGCGCCGGCCGCCATTTTGTCAGTGCAGCAGGGACGCTCCGTTCCTCAACCCCCGGGCCGGGCCGTCGAAGAAGGCCCAACGGAGTCCCGTCGAGCCCCGGTAATGGCAATCTTTGTGCAGAAAGATGGGCCGCCAAAAAACAAGGGGTCGCCGGCGCCACCGTCTCATGGGAGCCGCCCGCCGATTCCGGGCGAAGGGCTTCAAGATGGCCGGACAGGACAACAAAGGGGGGGACAAGCCTCCTGTACGGTCTACCCCCGTCCAAGGCGGGCCGCGCCCTGCAACAGAGCCCCCGGGCCACCAGACCGGGCCCAGTCAGTCGCCACCGGTACAACCGCACAATGGCCTCTTCAGCCGACCCCTCTCCTCCACCGGGGGCCGGCGTCGACAACCCGCTCCGGCCGACCATCACAGGCGAGTCCCCGGCCTGCACGCCGCGGAGGCTCCGGAACAAACAAGGGCACAACTCAAGATCCGCGGCACCCAGGAGCCCCCGGGACAAACGGTGAGTGCGAGCAGTGTTTCACCTTCCCATATTTTGTCGAATGTGTCTCCTCGGGGCAGGATGAGGTGCAGGATATGCGTTTCAGGCAGGAAGGTTGACGAAGCCGAGCTACAGTGCGGCCATCACGGTCGCGAGCTTGGCTCCTCCCCCCATTCTACTACTCTTAAACCCAGGGGATCATATGACCACCTTAGACTTACAGGATGCATATTTTCACATCCCCATTCATCCTTCCCACAGACAGTATCTTTGGTTTGTAGTAGCCGCAGACCATTAACAGTTCAAAATGTCTGGCTCCAGTGGCAGCTTTTCTAAGGCGAAAGACACCAGGTGTTTCCATACCTGGACGACTGGTTAGTCAAAGCGCCTTCACAAATGTCAGCTCAGTCGTCAACAGCAGCATGCGTGGAATTGTTTGCCAAACTGGGTCTGACTCTGAATACAGAAAAGTCATCCCTTCAACCTTCAAGGAAAAACACTTTCTTGGGGGTGATTCTGGACACAACAGTAAACAAAGCATTTCCCTCCATGGAGAGGCAACTGGGGCTAATATGTCTTTCCCAGGCGTTTGCAAAAAGAAAGTATCTTTCAGTGTGCTGTTACAAGTTACTACTACGAACAATGTCCTCTTGTATTCCCCTTGTTCCTTTCTGCCGATTGAAAATGCGTCTTTTACAGGAACAACTAGATCGGCAATAGCGTCAGGCAGAGGGATCCTTCGATGACATGGTGAAGATCACACCGGCCATGGTCCTAGCAGTAGCATGGTGGACCCAAAAACGAACATCTCGATGGGTATTTCCTTGCTTACCGAACCAGCTCCAATGGTGATTACCACCGATGCATCCCTGGAAGGGTGGGGAGCATTCCTTCTGGACCTTCAGGTCAACGGTCGTTGGAAGGTACAAAAACAACAACTTCACATCAATTTGTTAGAGCTCAGCGCAGTGGGCTTAGCATTGCTAGCTTTTATGCCAAGGATACAGGGATCTGCGGTACTAATCAGGACAGACAACACAACAGTGATGAATTATCTCAACAAACAGCGAGGTACAAGATCACTCTTCATGTCTCAGGAAGCACAAAAAATATGTGATTGGGCTGTTCAACACGGAGTATCCCTAACAGCAGAACATCTTCCAGGGGATGAGAATATCAAAGCGGACACTCTGAGCAGACTAAAATCAACCTGCCAGGAGTAGGAGATAAACCAGGATAACCTACAAAACTTCTTCCTAAGATGGGGAGAACCGACAGTGGATCTCTTCGCGACAGCTCAGAACAAAAAAATGCTGGTTCTTTGCAAGTTTGCGTCACCAACTGGAATCTTGAGCGAATGCCTTTTTGATGGCATGGTCAGGTGTCTTTGCCTACGCCTTTCCTCTGATTCCCCTCCTGCCACGCATTCTTACAAAAATTAAGAAGGAACCGTGCAAAATAATACTGCTAGCCCCATGGTGGCCCAGACAACACTGGTTCACAGAGCTGCTTCTACTGTCAGAGGTTCAACCAATTCACCTTCAGCCGATACTGTCACTCTTGACGATGTCCCAGGGACAAGTGCTTCATCCAGATCCCAAATCACTGCGCTTAGCGGCCTGGCTCCTGATCACTGCGAATTTCAGCATCTAGATATTTCATCGGAATGCAGAGATATATTATCAAAGGCCAGAGTGGAAAGTACAAACAGAACGTATAGGATGAAATGGAAGAGGTTCTGTTTGTGGTGCCAACAGTTTAAGATTCACCCTTTAAACTCAGCAGCTCATGAAATGATCCCATATATTCTGCTGTTGGCAAAATCTGGTTTAGCCCATGCATCTATTAAAGTGCATCTCGCTGCTATATCATAATACAGAAGAACTTCCTCAGTACCATTGTTGTGGTCCGAAAGAATCATCAAACAATTCATGAAAGGGTTATATGGAACCTTTCCTCCAATAAAACGTCCTCCACCTCTCTGGCAGTTGAACATCGTACTATCTCAATTGATGAAACAGCCCTTCAAACCTATTCACAGGCGGACCTAAAATTGCTATTGTGGAAGGTAGCTCTTCTCATAGCGCTAACTTCAGCCATGAGACTTGGGGAATTACAGGCTGTCACTATACAGGAACCTTTCTTGCAGTTTAAGGAGGACAGGATTGTTCTCAGGACTAATCCTAAATTCATACCAAAAGTGCAGACAGACTTTCATCTGAATGAACCGCTGATTAAGAGATTTTTTCCTCAACCGCAATGGCTGCGGAAAAAACCCTCCACTCACTGGATGTTTAGCGCTGTCTCAAGTACTACTTTCAAAAAACAAGGCCTTTCTGCAAGTCTTCACAACTGTTTGTATCTTATAGTGCACCCAGGAAGCGTTTTGCGTTATCAAAAAGGGGAATTGCCCGATGGATTTCAAGTGCAAAACAATATTGTCATCAGGCGGCTGGGAAGCCGTTGAATGCACCTGTTCGTGCTCATTCTACGAGAGCAGTGTCCACCTCCACTGCTTTGTTTGCTGGAGTACCTATCCAGGATATCTGCAGGGTGGCTACCTGAAATGGTATGCACACCTTCACCAGGCATTACTGCCTGGATGCAGCTGCTGAGAAGGTTGTGGCAGTGGGACAAGCAGTTCTGAAAAACCTTTTCCAGTGACGGTGAGCCCTCTTTACCATCTCTCCTTCCTTTATTGCTTACTATGCGCATTTTATTGTTATTTGTTGTGATATATGTAATTTTGACACAATTCAGAAAATATGTATATAAAGTGCAATTTTCAATGTATATACATTGCCTAATTCCAGGTAGTACGCGAGAAAAATGTGCTATGATTGACTGCTCGCTATTCTGATTCAGGCATGTGAATCTATGAAAGCTCTATTGCTGAAGTAAGAAAACAAGTTACTTACCAGTAACTGTAGTTATCCAGTATTGGAAGCTTTCATAGATTTACATGCGACCCACCCTCCTCCCTTGAGAGGGTCACCTTGGATTTAGCACAAAAGGTGTCTAAGGCACAAGTGCTGGAAAATCTGAGGGGCAAAAGGTTCTCTCAGGAGTGTTTTAGAGGGTGAGAAGTTCTGATCGGGTCAGGGACAATTTTGGTCTCTTTTACATAACGAAGGTTATGGGTTTCAAAGGGAAATGGGCCTAGGCCTCTTTTCAGTTTGCTATCCATCCAAGCATTACATTTTTTATATACCGGAGACTCCTGTCTTGATGACGGGGTATGATTCAGGCATGTGAATCTATGAAAGCTTCCAATACTGGAGAACTACAGGTACAGGTAAGTGACGTGTTTTCTTATTGTCAACCCTCCACTATATTCACATGGGAAATACTCTGGCATAATAGCTGCAAGTCTGTTTTCTGTGACGTGGAGTTAAATAGACAATTGTGTAATTTCTACCAATATTTGATTTATCATTTCCAGTTTATATTTGGTGTTGCAATAGCACACTGAATCTGGCACTGCTTTGCATCAGGAGGTTTTATCAAGTGTGCAATATTCAAATAAGCACAAACATGATTTCTGGCTATGGAGAAAGTATGCATGTGTGCACTGTTGATGATACTGTTAGTATTTTTCCAGATTTATGTCGATCTGGCAAAATAAACCTTTTGCCAGGCCCAGAACTTCTTTTTCAGTACATATAAGTCACCACTAAAGTAGGCCCTAGGCAGCCCTAAGGGCAGGGTGCAGTGTACTTAAAGAAGTTGTAAAAACTTTTAGAGAGAGACCCCTTCAACCAGGGGAATAGGGTACTTTTAGACAGTGAAATCAGAAAATTCCCTTGGCGAAATTACTAAGAAATACAGCCCAAATGTTAGTATTGGACATTGCTATTAATCAATCATGAACACAACATATATATATATAAAAATATTTGAAATGTATTTGTATATTAAAAACAAGACCAATAACACATTAAAAACAAATAACCATTCCATAGACATCTTCTACAATTTCATCACAGTCATAGTTCATCTAAAATTATTCTACACTTTACAAATTCTCATTCTACACCTATTGTTGCAAACACAAAATGTCAACTAGATTAAAACAATACCATGTAAAAATTATTAATTTGAAACAAGCATTGGAAATGCAATAGGTCTCGCACCATTAGAGTTAGTGCTTTTAGAATTGTTTATGGGTTTATTTTGTAAATGTTTAGCATTTTTGTTTCCTGTAGCCAATGCTAAAGTATTACAAATAAAAAAAAGCCATAAACATTTCTAAAAGCTCTAACTGAAATGGTCTGAGAACTATTGCACTGTGTGAGAGTGAGGGTGAGTGAGGGTGAGTGAGGGTGAGTGAGTGAGGGTGAGTGAGTGAGGGTGAGTGAGTGAGGGTGAGGGTGGGTGAGTGAGGGTGAGTGAGGGTGGGTGAGTGAGGGTGAGTGAGGGGGAGTGAGGGTGAGGGTGGGTGAGTGAGTGAGGGTGAGTGAGGGTGAGTGAGTGAGGGTGAGTGAGGTTGAGGGTGAGTGAGGGTGAGGGGTTGAGGGTGAGTGAGGGTGAGGTGTTGAGGGTTGAATAACAAACCAAAAAACATACTTCATAAATCAGAATCAGTGTATATTAATCAAAACAATGCACGATGAATGATATATCAATATTTATTAACGGAAGTCCAAAGTATTCAGTATTCCATGATTGTGTTAAAGAGGTGTTTCCATTTACAGACTTGACGGAGAGTAGGTCATCTAGTTCACCTCCTCAAGCTATTTTTTTAACACAACTTCAATAACTTGCCATTGTATACCATTTTTAGTGTGAAGGTACTCCATAGAATGATCAACTACAGGGGCCTTGGTGGTCCCACTTCCGATTGTGCTTACTCCTATTTTGTTTAAGGAGCATGTTAACTTTTTGCGATATTTGTTTATAGCAGAAAAAGGCCTAAGGGAAGGCCATCTTTGAAGCCACATGTGTGGTAGCCCTGATAATTAAGTAAAGTGTTATAGTCTGTTGGATTCATAAATAAGGTGGTTAACAGGTTATCAATAAACTTAACAGCAAGATCTATGTAAATAAGTGTGTTACTATCCCAGGAGCAAGTACAGGAATTTAAATTAAATCCTAGCTTCCACCCACTCCTGCTGACGTCTGATGTGCTGTGTGTGCGCGCTGCAGCGAATCTATGCTTGCGTCCACAAGGCCATCCAGCTATTAATCACTACTGTTCCATATTGAGTAATTCGGTTGAAGTGTAGCTGTAACGTCGCAAGTCTGAATATCGCAGTCTGTCCTGACAGCCACTCAGAGTGACCAAAACGGAACTCAGCTGTTACCCAGCCTCCCGAGCCTGAAGGAAGCGACGTGCTGTGTGCGGTGTGATACTGCCAGACCCCAAATCTCAGCTGGTGGCTGTGGGGTTGGAATCAGGGGCATTTCTTCTTCAATCGTGCAGGAGGAGGTGGGCTGGAAGTGAACGCCCAGTGAGGGCTTGGCTCGCATGGCGGGGGGGGGGGGTGGGGGCTGCTGAAAGGCTTTCACTAATTGTAAGTGAAATACGGAGGAACAGGGGAGGTGGCAGCAGTGTTGGAGCACAATACAGCTGCAGTCACCAATGGTCGGAGGGGGAGGTAGGTGCACTCTGTTAAGGAGTTGAAATAGCAATGTACTGCGACGCGACATGGCAGGCAGGGGAGGGGAGGGGGCGGAGCGGGGGTGTGGGAGGAGTGCGGGAAGGCCATCTTTGAAGCCACATGGGTGGTAGCCCTGATAATTAAGTAAAGTGTTATAGTCTGTTGGATTCATAAATAAGGTGGTTAACAGGTTATCAATAAACTTAACGGCAAGATCTATGTAAATTAGTGTGTTACTATCCCAGGAGCAAGTACAGGAATTTAAATTAAATCCTAGCTTCCACCCACTCCTGCTGACGTCTGATGTGCTGTGTGTGCGCGCTGCAGCGAATCTATGCTTGCGTCCACAAGCCCATCCAGCTATTAATCACTACTGTTCCATATTGAGTAATTCGGTTGAAGTGTAGCTGTAACGTCGCAAGTCTGAATATCGCAGTCTGTCCTGACAGCCACTCAGAGTGACCAAAACGGAACTCAGCTGTTACCCAGCCTCCCGAGCCTGAAGGAAGCGACGTGCTGTGTGCGGTGTGATACTGCCAGACCCCAAATCTCAGCTGGTGGCTGTGGGGTTGGAATCAGGGGCATTTCTTCTTCAATCGTGCAGGAGGAGGTGGGCTGGAAGTGAACGCCCAGTGAGGGCTTGGCTCGCATGGCGGGGGGGGGGGGGGTGGATGGGGGCTGGGGGCTGCTGAAAGGCTTTCACTAATTGTAAGTGAAACACGGAACAGGGGAGGTGGCAGCAGTGTTGGAGCACAATACAGCTGCAGTCACCAATGGTCGGAGGGGGAGGTAGGTGCACTCTGTTAAGGAGTTGAAATAGCAATGTACTGCGACGCGACATGGCAGGCAGGGGAGGGGGCGGAGCGGGGGTGTGGGAGGTGTGCGGGAACAGACGGCGAGGGGAGGAGAGTAGGAGGAGGAGAGTAGGGGAGGGTTTGAAAAACTACCAACATCCAAGTGGAAACGCTTTAAGGGCATAAAGATCGTGGTTTTTATTATGCTGTTACATCAGTGAAGCAAATGGTTTGGATTTCAACAAAAAAGTAAAATGTAACTAGACTACACTGATGTAATTATGCAGCTAAAAAAACAATGTGAAGAACAGAAAAAATGCAATAAAACATATACAACTTTAGTTTAACATAAGCCATTTACCATACGTTAGCTTAAACGTTAACCCCCGGCGCCTATAAAAACAAATCCAAAAGGTAGGCTTCATTTGGTGCACGTTTGTAGTTATTGACACAAACTGAGTGCGTATTGCATGGGGTGAGGAAGGAGAGCGGCAGTTAACGAGGAAGGAGTGCGGGAAGGGGAGGGGGCGGAGCGGGTAAAATAACAAACAAGACGGAGGGAAGAGAGGGGAGGGGGGAGGAGAAATGCGACACAGCGGGAAGGGGAGGGGGCGGAGCGGGTAAACCAAGACGGACGTGCACGCGCTTTTAAGCTCAATGCGCATGCGCATTGAGCTTAAAAGTCACGGGCACTGCAAGGAATCGCCACGATTCCTTGCAGTGTGGATAAAGAGTGGATAAGTCCCAATACTCTCGCCTTGCTCGATGCGCATGCGCATCGACAGGCGAGACCTAAAAAGGGGGGGGGGGAGACAAACATAGACAATACAATTTGTCATAAAGGTTTGCACATCAAGACTATAATTCAAAACTCAATCCTAGACTCGCTTAATTCGTGTTGTACACAGGATGAGCTTGATTGCTCGATTATGCAGCTTTGTGGGCGTCGACGCGTTTCGATGGCTTTTTTCAATAATATGCCATCTTTCTCAAGACTGAAAATTAAGTCTCTCCTATTGAGCGGCGCTGGGTGGTTGCCTTGTACATGCGAATCCTGTTGGTAAACATATTTAAATCAGTATTTTTCACAGAGACCACAGATTCACATTCTTAAATTCCATCTTTTTACCATTGGCACTCTATAGGCTTACACCTATTCTCTTGTTGAGTACACAGGATCAGAGGTTCTTCAACTATTACCAATTGTCTACCTTCACATGTCTATACTTTATTTTTACAAACATAAGCTCAGCGTAGCATGTAAATCATATTGCTTTGCCACTTATCTTCAGCCTACTACATTTCTTTATATATTTATCACCAGAACATGCATGATTTTTGCACATCTCATATTCATAGTTCTTTACAACTGTATATGTCCAATGCTACTATGTGGGCTTCAAGACTCACATTTGGGGTCACATTAAGGAAAGTCCTCTGCTCCTCCTTCTGAATGATTAATTAAGAAATTACACGCTTATACTTATCATGTATATTATGGCATCATCTAAGTTGATTGCCGTGTTGAGGTATTTAACTAATAAACTCTAACACAAATTTAATCAATTACCTTATTTCATCTCTTTTCCACACTACTTGCGATTTATCGATGTGTGCATCCTAATTTACGAAGGATCTGCAAATTGAGTTGATTTGAGAATTTAACGATATTTAATCTATCTGCCTTCAAAGGATGTCTACATTTATTGTTTTGTTTCTTTACCCGAGTGACTTTTTTCTATGGCCCCCTCATGACTTCCGCCGAAATTCGCACGATAAAATATCTATAAAGAAATGTGTAATTGAGTTGCTTGAGGTGTTGGTGTTGTGCCCCATTGTCCGGTCAAAGAAACTGACAGAACGGATGAATTACCGTTTCAAGTAGGTATAGTTTTAATACTCAATAGCAAGACCATCTGATACAAATAGGTCGAAAGCAGGCTTTGCTTCAAATAGAATAAGCAACTCAATTACACATTTCTTTATAGATATTTTATTGTGCGAATTTCGGCGGAAGTCGTGAGGGGGCCATAGAAAAAAGTCACTCAGGTAAAGAAACAAAACGTCGACGACGACACCATCGACGAAGGTCACACCGTCGACGAGGCTGTCGACGAAGGGCACTCCGTCGACGACGGCGCCGACGACGAAGCAGTCGACAGTGGAAAAGTTACCAAAGACACCGTCGACGAGAGCGCCGTCGACGGACGCACCGTCGACGAGGACCAAAATTCAACCAGTGATGGAAAGCTCCTTGACGAAGCCATCGTCACAAGCATCGACGGCGGCTGGTACCTGGAAAGAATCTGAGCTCCTATCACATGCGATGGACGCTCAAACATCCCATGTCTCCATCAGAATCACCAAAATACCGATTACTCCGGAGATGACATCGCCTAGTAAGGTCCAACAGCTGACGCCATCCTGCTTCTTACAGGACCAAGAACCGGAGGAGGAGATGTTTACCCAGGCCACTAGCCCCTCAGACTTGATTGTCAAGTGCCAAAGTACGGACGAAGAGCAGGAGGTCGAAGAATCTGTTCCTCCAGTTGTGTCTACCCAAGTTCACACCCAGGTGACTCCAATGGTGTGCTTGCCAGCCTCCTTAGTTTCAGACTTGCGCTTCCTCATTCAGGACTACAAAGAGAGGTTTCCACAGAAGGCCACTCCTGTTGCTCCGCCAACTCCGCAGCCAGCTGTGACCGTTCCTGCGCAGGTGCCAAGACATAAGCCCCCTCCACTGGTTCTTCCTAGGACACAGGACCCTGCTCAAGACCCCGTCTCGTCCGAGGATGAGGAAAGGGAACACGAAGAAGGGGAAGTCCGAGACGACGATACGGACGTGGATGCGGACCAAGACTACGTCACTCACTCTCCAGCCTCTCCGGAGCCACAATCCTCTGAGTCTCCGCCGGCAGATATTGGAGGTTTCCATAACCTCATGGAAAGGGCAGCCAAAAGGTTCCACATGTCCATGGAAACTCAGGAAACTGACTGTTTCCTCTATGACTTCAAGGAACCAACAAAGAAAACTACAAGATCGATCCCGATCATTGATTATCTACTCAAACAGGGCAAACACCTCATGCAGTCTCCAGCTTCCCTGCAGGTAATTGTACCCAAACTAGACAAAAAATATAGAGCTACATCGTCGGCTCCAGCATGCCTTACGGGTCACCCCAAGGCGGACTCTGTGGTCACCCAGGCGGCGCAGAAGAACTCGCGTAACCCTGCATCACCTTTATCGACACCACCAGATAAAGACGGCAGGAAGTTGGATGCAGTTGGGAAACGTTTTTCCACTACCTCTGCGACGACGGTGAAGATCGCCAATTCCATTGCCCTTCTCGGGCGCTACAACCGTCAACTCTGGGCGGACATCGCGCCCTACCTTGCTGACCTGCCAGAAGATCTAAAAGCGGAGGCACACTCGCTCCTCCTCGAGGGCCAAACTTCGGCTTCAGAACTGATCGACTGCGCCACCGACGTGGCCATGACTGGATTCAGACAGCTGGCAGGCGCCGCTGTCCTAAGACGCCAAGGCTGGCTTAAGGCCACCTCTTTCAGACAGGAGGTCCAAACCAAAATCCATGATATGCCTTATGATGGTGATCATCTTTTCGGCGAGAAGATTGACGAAGCCCTCACTGCAATCAAGAAGGACACCGACACAGCCAGAGCCCTAGGCACTCTGCAATCTTGCAATCAGTCCTTTCGTACCAACAGGGGGAGGGGACAATCCTCCTATAGAGGCTCTTATCAAAATAAGTCCTCTTACTCATTCTCACAGGGTAAGACGCAATTCCAACAGCGCCAAAACCAGTCGGGACGTCAGTCCTCCTTCAACAAATCGTCCTACAGAGGAAAAGGACAAAAGAGACCAACAGGCAATCGCCAATGACTCTACCAATTGGCCAGCCCCTCCACCATCGCTTTCTTTGCGACTTGGAGGAAAACTTTCTTTTTACCTTCAAAATTGGCGGCAAATAACAACGGACCGGTGGGTTCTACAACTTCTTCAATTCGGCCACTCTCTGGAATTCCTCTCAAACCCCCCACGGACACCACCTGTCAAGCGCCCTCACAGACACCTACGGCTGCTTCTCCAAGAACTAGCTTCCATGCTTCAGAAGGGCGCAATAGAAAAAGTTCCACAAGCCCAGAAGGGGGAGGGCTTCTATTCCCACTTCTTCCTCATCCACAAAAAGGGGAAGAAATGGCGACCGATCCTCGACTTGAGAGCTCTCAATGTGTTTTTAAAGAAGCAGTCGTTCCGGATGGTCACGCTACAAGAGATCCTGGGACTCCTGGAAAAAGGCGACTATATGACATCACTAGACCTACAGGACGCCTACTACCACATCCCTATCCTCAAGGGACACAGGAAGTTCCTAAGGTTTGCAGTTGCAGGGGTACACTACCAATTCCGCGTCCTCCCCTTCGGCCTCAAATCTGCTCCAAGGATCTTTACGAAATGCCTTTCTCCTGTCGCAGCCTATCTCCGCCAGCCGGGTCACCAGGTCTTCCCTTACCTGGACGACTGGCTGGTAAAGGCTCCGTCGAGAGCAGCCGCAGCCGCATCTTCCAGCGCCTGTCTGCATCTTTTCCGCCGCCTCGGCTTGACCCTCAACAAGGAAAAGTCATCCCTAACACCAACCCAAGTCATCACCTTTCTTGGAGCGACCCTGGACACAGAATGCACGAAGGCCTTTCCATCACAGGAGAGAAAGTCGAAACTCATCTCCTTAGCCAGGTCAGTGGCATCCAAAAAGACTCTGACCGTCCGTATCTTCAAGTCGCTCCTCGGCATGATGTCTTCATGTATCCTGCTCATCCTGCACTGCCGCCTAAAAATGCGCCCCCTGCAGGAAGAACTGTCGAAACAGTGGACACAAGCGGCGGGATCCTTCGAGGACCGCATACGAGTCACCCAACCTATGATCAACAGTCTACAATGGTGGAGATCAGCCAAACACCTGTCGCAAGGACTACCGTTCCTGCTTCCGGCGCAACCACATATCATCACCACGGACGCATCCTTGGAGGGCTGGGGTGCAGTCCTGCAAGAACTACAGACCAACGGAAAATGGACGCCACAGGAATCAACATTCTGGAGCTACGGGCTGTCTTCCTGGCGCTCCAATCGTTCCTCCCGCGCATCCGAAACTCCCCAGTGCTAGTCAGGACAGACAACACCACGACGATGCACTACCTGAACAAACAGGGAGGGACGCGCTCGCTCTCTCTCTCTCTCTCGAGAATCTCAGAGAGTTTGGAACTGGCTTCTACAACATGGCATCACCCTCCAAGCCGAATACGTTCCGGGCAAAGACAACGTCCTGGCGGACGCCCTCAGCAGAGAACAGTCCCAGAGTGCATTGGACTACATCTTCGCGAAGTGGGGGACACCACAGATAGACCTCTTCGCCACCAGGGAGAACGCCAGATGCCCAAGCTTCGCAAGCAGGCTTCCCCAACCAGGAGCACTAGGGAATGCACTTTCCATAGCTTGGCAGAACGTGTTTGCTTACGCCTTTCCGCCATTCCCACTGATACCCAGGGTAATCAGGAAAATGAAATCGGAGCCCTGAACCCTGATCCTCATCGCCCCATCCTGGCCAAGGCAGCACTGGTACACGGAGCTCCATCGTCTATCGGTCCATCCACCTCTTCGCCTACACAGTTACCCGACCCTACTCACGATGTCTCACGGGCAGGTTCTCCACCCGAACCTGGGCCCCCTGAAATTGTCAGCCTGGCTCCTGAATACCGCGAGTTCAGCCATCTGAACATACCACAGGAGTGCAAAGACGTCCTGTCCAACGCTAGAGCTGACAGCACAAAAAAGACTTATACTCTCAAGTGGAAACGCTTCTGCGTCTGGTGTGAGAAGGAAGGTCTACACCCCTTCCAGGTCACTCCCCAACAACTCCTGCCATACCTCCTACACCTGGCGCACTCAGGCCTTGCCCATGCGTCCATCAAGGTCCACCTGGCAGCAATTTCTAGGTTCACTCGAACTTCTAGGGGCCCCTCCCTGTGGGCGGACAGGCTCATCAAACAATTCCTAAAGGGCCTTTTTAGGTCCTTCCCTAGACCAAAACCTGTCCCTCCAACGTGGCAACTCAACGTAGTTCTTCACCAGTTGATGAGGCATCCCTTTGAGCCTATCCACAAATCGGATATCAAATTCCTGTCGTGGAAGACAGCCCTCCTACTGGCACTAACCTCGGCCAGAAGAGTAGGCGAATTGCAAGCCCTATCCATCCAGGACCCTTTCTTACAATTCAAAGAGGACAGAGTCATCCTGCGTACTAACCCACGATTCATACCCAAAGTCCCTTCGGACTTCCATTTAAATGAGCCCGTGGTTCTTAAATCATTCTTTCCGAACCCATCTACTCCGGCTGAGAGATCACTGCACTCTTTAGACCTTCAGGGATGCCTCAAATTCTATCTTGATAGAACAAGACAATTCAGGAAGTCATCCCAACTCTTCGTCGCATTCAGCAGACCTAGGAAGGGCATGCCCCTATCAAAGCAAAGTTTATCAAGATGGATCTCTTCAGCTATAACTCTCTGTCACGAAAAGGCAGGACGACCTCTGGACTCACGGGCCAAAGCCCACTCCACCAGGGCCATGTCTACGTCTGCGGCACTGTTTGCTGGAGTGCCACTCCTGGACATCTGTAGAGCGGCGACCTGGAAGTCCCCGCATACCTTTACCAGGCACTACTGCTTGGATGCTGAGCTGACGAAAGACGCAGCAGTGGGCAGAGCGGTGCTTCGCCATCTATTTCAGTGAGGTGAGCCCTCCTACTTCCCACCATCCTGGACTGGTATGCACATTTCTTTATTACTAGATTCTGCATGACATTGTATGCTGTTGCTTATACAGTCACAAATGTTCCTTATTTGCAGATGTATATGTTCTGTATCGACACAGGATGTGCATATTGTATTGCTTGCTACTCTGATTCAGGCATGTGAATCTATGAAAGACACCCAAATACTGGATAAGAAATGCGTTACTTACCTGTAACTGCAGTTATCCAGTATTAGTGTCTTTCATAGATTCACATGCACCCTCCCGCCTCCCCTGGCAGGACTCACCTCTCTCTAACAGGTTTACACCTACCAACTTGGTGCGTACGAAAATCTGAGAGACTGAGGCTCCTCACAGGAAGGTTCTAGAGGGAGGTAGTAGCTGATTGGTTGTTTCTTTTACTTTGGTCCTTTTTTACAAAAGGACTCAGATAGGCTACCAAGGTGGGACCCCGGAGCCTACTCTATTTGGTCCTTCCTGCATAAGGACCTAGATAGGCTACTAAGGTGAGACCCTTAGACCTAATCTCTTTATGTATGTCTTAGGCCATTACTTTTTTATATACCGGAGCTCCCGTCTCGACGACGGGGAATGATTCAGGCATGTGAATCTATGAAAGACACTAATACTGGATAACTGCAGTTACAGGTAAGTAACGCATTTCATACACATCAAAACAACCCCTTCATTCATTCCAAATAATTGCAAACCGTAAAAAGTTGGTGGTGCCACCATACTTTACAGCATGACACTGTGTGAATACCCAGTTCACTATCTCAAGAAAGTGCAGTCTCTGTGTGATGCGCAAAACTATGCTTTCCTCACTATGTTAAACATAAGGACACCTTTTCTTAAATTAGCACCAGTTAATTCAAGTGCCATAAAACTATGCACTAAATTGCCACAAGCCTGCGTAGATCGCTCTTCATGTTGCCATTCCCACAAATGATGTGTGTGCAGCAGCTTGCTAGAAATCCCATAGCTTCAGCTATGCGTGCCTTCAAAAAATGCCACCACCACAGTATCATGATGTAGTTGTACATTTGCACTTTTGGAATGAAAAAGGAAATTCCCATCCTTCGTGTGTGTGTGTGTGTGTGTGTGTGTGTGTGTGTGTGTGAGGGGTTAAAAGCCAGCTTGGAAGGCACGGAAAGAGGTAGATTTACTTGCAAGTTTTGTGAAGCTTTGGTTGCCTTGGAAAACAGGAAACTGCCGGGAGATCGGATTTCAGAGGCAGCCCAATGAAGGAGAAGAGGACACCAGCTAGAACACTGAAGCACTCCAGAGCCTTTTACACTCCACAGGTGCATATTTATGTTCCCAGTTCCCGGCATTTTCTGGTGTGCATTGTGCATTTTCTCTGATTGGAGGAATGTCGTCTGTCCGCCAATCAGAGAGCTCCTTGTGATGCACTGCTTGGAATCCAAAACGAAGGGTAAACGTTTTGGATTCCAGAGTCAGGCAGTTCCAAGCAGAAGTGCGGCAGGAAGGCGCGACCCCCTTTCCACGACTCCACGCCCCCCCCCCTGGGGGTCGCGCCCCACAGATTGAAGACCCCTGCTGTAGATTGATGAAATTCAACACCTGATGAGCACTTCTAGGGGTGTTATGTTATGTTATATTAACAAAGTTTTGTATAGCCCTCGTACACCCGAGGTTTCATGGCGCTGGGTGTGTATCTATGTTCCACTTTCAAATAAAACACAGTAAGATATTGCTGAAATGTCAGAACTGTACCCTTTTTTCAACAACAGCTGATTATCCCAAATTGAAGTTCATGAACTGTGGCTTGGGTATGATCCCAAGATGAGACTATGAAATCCCAGGTGTTGTGTTGGAAAAGTCCCTAATGTATGGTAATTAACGTGTACCCCTGCAATTGTCTGCATTCCTACTGCAGATTTTTGTTATCAGAGGCAAACACGGACTATGCTGATGTGCCATTACATAGGACTGTCTCACTGATTGCGGTCTTGTTAAACAGGGCAAGGGAGGGGTACCAATGTGCTACCCTCATAGTTGTGAAAAGCTACTGCGTTCACCAGGAATTAAGCCCTACAAGCGCAGTAGGGGCAGCATACTGTGTAGTGTGATCAGTAGGAGTGAATAGCTCCATTTTTAGTTATCGTCTGAGCCAGCGCATGCGCTGTCCAGCGAGACATTTAGTAAGCGGCTTTTCACCGTGCTACCAAAGCGACCACCAGCTTGCGGTCACACGCATAAGCGCTCGCGCCACACTCCTCCTCTCCATTAACTGCTTCGCACGCATCACTCACGTGCTTTAGTGCAACATCGCAATCACTTTCGCCTTCACCACAATCGCAATGACTTTTTTAAACTTTTAGCGCACACGCATGTTTTCTGTAGCTATGCAAACTTGGCTGGTATTGAACATATTTCTGACCAACGCCCACAAAAACAGTTGCCTCCAAAGACCATCGTGTTGTTTCCTTTAATTTAAGTCTTTGGTGTCATTAAGAGAAAAAACGCAGTGGACGCAGTAACGGAGATAATCCCAACTTCCCTCAACCAGAATAGAAAACATTCTCCCCCTACGTCTCAGGTCCCATATACAATAAACAACAAAAGCACATTGTAGCAGCCATAGCACTTGTAGTATTACAAACACACCGACATTACCGCTCAGCCATGAAGCACTCTGAGGCGACGTGGTTAGCATTATTTGAAGGTTTCCTCGCTCCCTTTTCTTGCGCTCCTTTTTTACTCTGTACTTCTTCCCAACTTTCATTTTGCTCTCATTAGCTCTATCTCTATGTGTATCCTCTCTCTCGATTTCTCTTGCTCTACCTCTAGCTCTCTCTCAGCTTCTTCATCTTTCTCTATCTACCTGTCAATCTATCTTTCTCTCACTCTGACACTCAATCTACCTTTCTCCACTAATCTTTCTCTTTTTGCTCTCACATATTATTTCTGTCACACACTCTACATTTCTACCACTCACACTCACTTGTATTTCAGTTTCAACACACAAGCTTTAAGAACTTCACCTTTCTTTCACTATACTTCTCCCACTGCTTAACTTCTCCCTTTGTCTTTCTTTCATTTTCTCTTCATGCTTCATTCTTTCTCTTCATATTTTTTTCCTCCCTCTTTGTGCTCTCTACTTGCTCTCTCTCTCTGCCCCTTTTATTATTCTCTTACATATTTGTCCATATTTCTTCTCTTCTACTTTTCACTGTTTAAGCTTCTCAGTTTGTATTTCTCCTCTTCAGAGGTATTTAGATTTTTTTTTAAATACTACTACATTGAATTTCAATAGAACAAAGAGAAATGAATCCTAGCAGGGAGGTGCACTTGGAGCAAGTAAAGAACCAATTGTTTGTCTTTATGCACATCAAAAGAAAACCTGTAATTTTAATTGCCACAAAGAAATGGCACTATGGGTTTTGATTTGACAGTCCTGACACTCAAGCGCACTCCTTTGTAGGCGGATATGCACATGTGATCAGACAAAATGCTGTTACTCAAATTTATGACAAATCCAAAGGGTGATGTGGGCAGACCGACTGCTCATTACTGTATGGTGGGGTCGGCAGAATCACAATGTGAATAACATCGGAACACACCACAGGATGAAGAGGGCTGACCCGACACACCTCTATATATATGTTTTAATTTCTAATTTATATTATATTGATTTGGTAACAGGAACATGGGAAGATAGCTAATGCAAAAGGTGTCTCCTGGAGGCCAGAACTAAAAATACAGGGAACCTCAGTTAATTATAATAAATTAAACAAGCATTGGCATAGCCAATAGGTCTCGCTTTTGGGACCTTTTAAGTGTTTAGCCATGCAACAGTTGATGTTGTTGCACCAAGGATATTGTGATACATAATTAAATACTTATAAGGTCCCAAAAGCGAGACGTATTGGATGTGCCAATGCTTGTTACCTGTGTCACTAGTAAGGCCTACAAGCTCACTCACCTTTTTAAGGTGTCGCTGCTGAGTGCTTAACTCACTCTTGGCCTACATCAGTTAGGTATGAAGTGCTGCACACTGCAGGAGTGGTGACTCTGTACTGGTTGTATCTGTGCCTGGGAAGGGTACAGTACAGGGTTAGAGAGGTACTGTACAGTGCGTGCATGGTGAATGTATGTGCAGGATGTATGTGTACCTGTGAGGAGTACCGTACAAGAAGGGTGTAGTGTTGAGCAGCATGTGCATGGTGAATGTGTGCTCTGGCTATATGTGTGTCTACAAGTGACACAATACAGAAAGGCTACAACACTGAACAATGCGCAGAATATGAATGTGTGTGCTGAATGTATGTGTGTCTGTGGTGACCCAATACAGGGAGGTAACATTGCTGGATTGTGTGTGCGCTTTGTATATACACTGAGTGCAAGTGTGCCTGTAATTGTACATTACATGGAGGACTTTTGGTTCTATTTTGGGAATCCTAGGCCTGCCTGGTGAAGACATAAGGAGTTAGAGGAATTGCCATACAGATTTGAGTATTGCTGCATTCATGTGAGCTGGTGGGACACAGTGGAGAAGGGACAGAGAGAGAGACTCCCACTGAATACTTCAAAGGATGCTCTTTGATTCAGTGAGCGATCAGAAGGAAGGGGCCTGGACACAACAGGAAGGAGATGGTGCTGGTGAAGGTAGGGGAATCATAAAGAGTGAGACTGGGAGCTCAGGACTAATCTTTGATGTACATATTACTGTGGCTGACATCCAGTTGTAAACTCTATTCACTCCCATAACCTGTTGTAGGAAAGTGCCCCCTTTTTGCATGGTTACCCCCCACTTTTTTATCTGATGCACTTTCTTTGACTGAATATGCACTAGGTATCTGCTAATCAGGTTCCCATTGCTGTGTTCTTTCCCAAAACTGTATCTTTTTTTCCACAATTGGCACACCTCTGGCCCACATATAAGTCCCTTGAAAAAGGTACCACTGGTGCCAAGGGCCTTGTGACCAGAGAGGGTCTCCAAGGGCTGCAGCATGTATTGTGTCACCCTCAGAGACCCCCACCAAACACATACACACTGCCATTGCATACTGTGAGTTTAGGTTTAGATAAAATCTAAGAGTCGAAATGGCACACGTCCCTGTGTGCCATGCCCACAAACACTGCCTGTGGCATAGGTCACCCCTCTACCAGGCCTCATAGCCCCAGGACACGGTACACTGTACCACAGGTGAAGCCTTAGCTGCATGAGCAATATACCCCTACAGCAGAGGTCTTCATAACTTTTGATGCCGAGACCCCATTGTCAAACTATTTTAGGTGTAAAGATTCTCTCCTGACAAAAATATCTAGAACACTGTAATTCTCATCATCGACAACTATTGACAACCATAAATGCCCCCAATTCCCACAGCAATTCATTTTAACGGTGGGGAAATAATATTAAACAGTGTTTAGCTAACCAAAGGTCAGTGAGCGTGGCTGTATGGTCAAAAAGGTTTAGCTAAAAACAAAGAGCCAACATTATGGACATCATTTTTTGCATAGAACTAGTGGACAATGTCCCCAACATAATTATTCTCAATAAGGGCATTGCCTAATTCCACCTCAACATAGCTCAAGAATACAAAAAATGAAATTACTTATTTCATCAATTATGCTTCAGACCCGAAATCATACTATTTCAGATTAGTTCCTAATGCCGCAAAGAAATATATGCTTACTCAAACTAAGCTAATCTATACAGCGTCCTTCATTGATGAACTAGCCCAGAAGTGCTATGACTATTGGAAAGATAATATAGACTTGAAGTCAGTTTGGGGCACTAACCGCCATATTCATGAAAATCGGCATTTGCGATTCTGAAATAGCGAAAAAAAGCGAATCGCTATTCAGATATCGCAAATCCGAATTCATGAATAATTGCGATTAAAAAAAGCGATTCGCACGCGATCGCAAAATCCGATTGCGATCCGATTGAAATTGCGATTAATCGCAGAATAATCGCAATTTCCTCCTACCCGCGCCTGGACTGCGATCTCGCAAATAGCGATATCGCTATTTGCGATATCGCTATTTGCGAGATCGCAAACTCACGAGATCGGGAAAACGGGAAGTCGCATTTCGAGCCCAGTGATGACATCACAACCAGGAAGCTGCCGGTTCCCACCACCATTTTGCACATTGAGGCAGAGAGAGAGGGAGCACATTGGAGAGCTGCAGCTCATCTTGGAAAGTACACAGATCCACAACCCTATACCATGGCTGAGGAACCTGCACCTGGGACCAGCAGCTCGTCTGGGAGAAAGAGAAAACTGAAATTCTCTGAGCAGGAGCTGGAACACCTAATTGAGGGGGTTGTGGCCAACCATGACCAACTGTTTGGCGCTAATTCACGGAGGGTCCCAGAAATGGAGAAGCGGCGCATATGGCAGGGGATAGCCTCAGCAGTAAACTCCGTGGGAGTGGCGGCCAGGTCCCTGGAAGAACTAAAAAAGCGGTGGTACGACCTCCGAGGCCGTGCCAAGGACAAGGTGGCGGCGCGCCTTGGGGAGTCCTCGGGCACAGGAGGAGGAGGACCAACGGTACCACCAAACACCGCCATGGAGGACCAGGTTGAGAACACCCTGGAGAAGGAGGCCTGTGTCGGTTTCACTACACTGGACTCATCCCGCCCCACCCAAGACACCCAAGGTAAGTGGCATGCGACTGCGACCCTGCCCCCTATGGATGTCCATGACCAAATAGGCTCCCCCAATGTCCCATAGGCATGCCATAGTTGCACATCAAGGAATGTCCTGAAGCATTGTGGGAGATGTAGTCTGGCCACAATGTTGTAGTACCACAATGCAGCCAGACAGGTCCCAATGCACACAAAGCCACTGCCATTCAGGGAATGTCACCCAGCATGCATGTAGCAACTGCACGTCTGCCAGATGCATGCAACTAATGGTCCACCACTTACCCCCACAGGTGGCGATACCAGTGACAGCGATAGGCTGGAGATCGATGAGGGCGTCCCGGAGGTGGAGGTGCCAACACCAACCCAGGCACCAGCCCCTGCCGCTGCATCTACACCAGCAGCAAGTACCACCAGCAGCGTCCCCCCTGCAACTGGTGCAGCACCCACATCCGCTGGCATGTCAGCCCCCATTGTGCCTCCTGCCACCGCTGCTCCTCCCAGAGCCGCAGCCAGGGCAGTCACTCCTGTGCCCCCTGAATCAACTGCTACTGCCACACCAGCAGGCACACCCCCTGCGACTGGCTCACCTGCAACACCGGCGGTCTTATCCCCAGCAGCTGTCGCCTCAACATCCGGGGCTGCGCCACTGTCCACACAGCGGCCAGCCTCACACTCAGGCCAGCAGGGCAGGCGTGGCAGGTCACGCCAGCGCTCCACAGCAGCTACCAGGCGGGCCAATGCTGATGGACTGGCGCGGCTCAGCGTCGAGAGACGGATGCTGCGCATTCACCAGCGCCAGGCTCAGCAGCAGGGAGCTATACAGCTCCAACTGCACATGATTGGCCGCAATGTGGCATCTGTTGCAGGCCACATTGAAGGCATGAGGGCAGACCTGGCAGGTGTGGGAGATGGAATGGCCCGTATTGCTGCAGCCGTGGAGGCCAACACCCGTGCCATGTTGAGAGTGCGCAGTGGGCAACGCCGGCGCCACCGCCAACTATTGACCCGGCTTGGCACTTACAGCAGGGCAAGTTATGTGTCGGCGAATGAGACATCTCTTTTGGCGCGGCGCTGTCTGACCCAGCAGCACGCAATCATCCAGTGCAGTGAGGACATGACAAGGGTGCTGGAGACCCTCACCACGGCCGTCGTTGCTCTTCACCCTCCACCTATTCCATCTGTTGTGGGGGGTGATGATGCGAGTGAGGGGGCGTCCAGCCTCCGCTCACAATCTGCCTCACAGGCCCCACCACCCACCCGCAGCACCAGGACCCCCCATTGCCTGAAGCCCCGGAGGAGGATGCCCCTCAGAGGCGCTATGGAGGAACGCGCACTAGGCGCACCTAGAGAACTGCACTTCACCAATGGCACAGGCTGAGGTCAAGCCTGCCATGCAGTCATGCACAGCAGTATGGCGTAATACTGTTTGTTGGACTTATTTGGACAGAAACCTTATATTTCATTTTGTGAATATAACAAATACATTTATTTTGCTATTTGGACAGAAACCTTATATTTCATTTTGTGAATTTAACAAATACATTTATTTTTCTACACACATTAGCGTTGTGTCATCATTACATTTTGCATGCATTGTTGATTTGTGGGGTGATGGAAGTGGTTGTACTAGAAACTGTTCACTGTGATGTGGTTGCGACGTCTGTGCCCTTCTGCTGGGTTCTCCCCTTGTGCATGGCGCGCATGTGCAGGTGGCCGGTTGTCCCCCTCAGATTCACTGCCAGAGATGTCAACAGGTATCCGGCGCTTGGTTGCAATGTTATGTAGTATTGCGCAGACAGCCACTATGCGGCAGCACTTTTCAGGACTGTAATACATGGCCCCACCTGTCTTGTGCAGTATGCGGAACCTGCTCTTGAGCAGGCCAAATGTCCTTTCTATGCAATTCCTTGTCCGTATGTGTGCAATATTGTAGCGCCGTTGCTGGGGTGTAGCAGGGTTGAGGTATGGGGTCAGGAGGTATTCACGGAGGGCGTAGCCACTGTCACCTGAATGAGAGGAGCAGATGGTGATTGCCTGTGCTGCGCTGTTACATCTTTGCAATGTGACATTTCTATCAAAGTGTACTTACCAAGTAGGTGTCCTTCCCCAAACTCTCCCCTGACCAGTCGTGTGTGGAGTCCGCTGTGCCGGAAAATGAAGGAGTCATGGGTACTCCCTGGGTACCGTGCGACGATGTCAGTGATGTATGTCTTGGCATTGCAGACCATCTGGATGTTGAGGGAGTGGTAGCACTTTCGATTGCGGAACATATACTCCATGCCAGCTGGTGGGCAGATGGCGACGTGGGTACAGTCTATACATCCGAGCACATGTGGAAAATGGGCTACATTGTAGAATTATAGCTTTGTCATGTCCAATTCCTGTTGGCTGGCGGGGAATTTGATGTGACGGTGTAGCTGGGTGAGCATGGCGTCAACAAAAGTGTGGAGGCAGCGTGACATGGTGGGCTGGGATATTCCCCCAGCAGCCGCTACTACCCCCTGGAAACTTCCGGAGGCCAGGAGGTGCAGGCTACACAATACCTGCACATGTGTAGGCACAGCATTGGTACGGCTTGTTGGGTGCTGCATCAGGGGGTCAAGGTCCTGTATTAGCTGCATTATCATTTCCCCATTCAGCCTGTATTTAGCATATATCTGCTCTCTGGTTTGGCCCAGCAAGGTGACCCGCTGGCGGAATATCCTGTCCTGGATCCTGCGTCTCCTCCGTGCTAATCGCTCTAGCCTGCGACGCCTCACCACCATGTACATTCCTGGCATTGTGGGACTCCTAATGCTGCTGCTGATGATGGTCCTTATGTGTGATTGGTCAGGCCAGTACCTGTTGGTGATAGGACAACGGTTTTTTGAAAGTTTTTTTTCCATGGCTTTCATGGTTACCACCTGCTTTGAGTTGTCCTTATTTTGCGCGGTGCAAAATGCGATTTTTGGGTTTTTCGCTAATTGCGATTTTTCTTGAATACCGATTGCGATTATTTTGCGAATTCGCTATTATTTTCGCAGAATCCGTGGTGTGTCGCTATTTCCGAATCGCTAATGCTCAGCGGCTGGGATTCTGCGAATATATTAGCGATTTCGCAAATATGTGTTTGCGAATTCGCTATTTTGTTGTTGAATGCCGATTACGGAAATTGCGCCCGCATTTGCGTTTTCGCAGCGATTGCGGGCGCAATTTCACTTCATGAATCAGGCTGTAAGTCCTGGCAAGTCCAAGGTACAGAATCTCTAGTTTGTGGATGTCTAATACCTATGCAATAAAGGTAGAATCCAACAGACTACTTTCTGGGACTGGCTAAAATTAAAGAATTGAATACTCCAACAATCCCATTCCTTGCCCCTTTTGATAATTGGCAATCTTATACAAATTATACTAAAGACCAATTAAATAGTATGATATGAACGGCACATTATAATTATTCAGTTATGACTCCAAGTAGGTGGTTACTATTGCCGATAGATACTAATGTTTGTCATGTTCCTATTTTAAACTCCACATCTGGGTTCAAATCAAATAGGCCTGATCCCCGATATTCACAATCCGTGCACCATAACACTGTTACTACTTACTCTGTGGGTAAATTATGTCAACAATGGTTAGAACATTCCACATTGTCTGCAGTGAAACAACATAGTTCCTTCCTATCAGAATATATATATCTGTCTGATATCCTTTTGGGTCCAAAAATACCCCCATTCAAAACTATTTGTTTATGCTGCTTATAATGAAATTTGAAAATTGTCGCAAATGGAAACTGCAGTATGTTTACGCCAAATCGATCAAGATACTTTGGATAAAGTGCTTGCTGTAGTAGACAACAGTATTACTACCTTGTCATCTAGCATTTATAGCTTAGATAATATTGTATTATCTGTTATTGATTTTGTGCAAAATGATATGTCTACATTCTCTAGTGTTCAATCTTTCATAGATTCACATGCTTGTATCTTCCCCGTCGTCATGGTGGGAGTCTCCTGGTAAATAATAACCATAGCAGTAGAAGAAAAAACTGCCTGGAAACCATAGAGTAGTGAAACAATAGGTAACCTCTCCTCCTCATTATGTGGCCCAAACTACAGCCAATCAGCAGCCAGCACCAGCCTACACCATTCCCAGCAGAGCCACCATGCCTCAGATTTCCAACCGCCTTCGTGTGAGAAGGAGTCTCCCTGAGCTCAGCTCAGTTTTTCTCTCTTCATTGAACTTTTGACCTTCACAGTTGGAAGTCAGGTACTGTTTTGTCAGGATTATTTCATTTAAAATGTCTGAAGGCTCCAAGAAGAGACTTTTCAGAGCTTGCAGGTCCTGTGGCAAGGCCGGATTATTTTCTGAGGATCCACACAAGGAATGCTTGTACTGTTTGTACCCTAAGCATATCCCTAAGGACTGCAAATATTGCCGGACCTTCTCTGCCAAAACCCTTAAGGATAGAGAAGCTCGACTTTTATTATGGCTTCAAAAGAGAAAATCTACAGACTCGGAGTCTGAGGGGGAAGCCAAGGGACACACCTCTAAGAAACAGAAAAGAGGGTCCTCTGAGGAAAAAGGAGATGTGAAGAAACAAAAAGCAGGAAAAAACAAGGAAGGTGAACCTTCTTCTTCTCTCCCTCCAACTACTCTCAAACCTTCCTCAGAAAAGAAGGCTCCGTCGTCGCTTCCGTCGACGAAATCTGCTGAAATTCCAGTCAAATCGCCCTCGAGGCCCTCGATGACCTTGACGACGACCATCTCGTCGACGACAATCTCGATGACGACAGCTTCGTCGACATCGATGGCGTCGACGACTCTGTCGACGGTGAGTACCAGACCCTCGTCGACGGCAAGATCTTCGTCGACGGCCATCCCGTCGACGATGCAGCTGACGGCCCCGTCGACGACGAGAAAATCGTCGACGATGCCTACATCTCCAACGATGATCTCTTCAACCTACATTTCCATAAAAAGGATTGCTCCGTCGACGGGCTCGTCGGCGAGCAAAAAGGAGTTTTCCACGCCGAAGATTTCACCTCTACTTCCCTCTACCATACTGAATTGCCAGGAATCTGAGGAGGAAGGTTCCTATGGCGTTGCTTATAGTCCTTCGCAGCTTCATATTAAAAGCCAGGACTCGGATGAGGAAGACTTTCAAGAGGTCCAGGAGCATTTCTCTTTCAAAGATCGACCGGTCAGAGGCCAAAAGAGATATGAGTCTTTTCATCAGGCTTACCACTATGAGGACGAAGAGGAAAGGGATACATCTGTTCGGGAAGAGACTATGTCTGTGCCTGTATCCTTGGTATCAGACTTAAGACACATGATTGATAGCTATTACTGTCGCTTTCCGGAAGATAATGCTACAGCCTCTTCCACTGCCTCTGCTACTGTCCCTCAACCTGGGAAAGACACACCACTGGTTCAGCCACCTCCTCCACCTCAACGGACTGATGTCCAAAAGGTTATTACAATTCGGGATGATTTGAATGATTCCGATCATGACGATCAAGAGGAGGAAGGAGAAATTCCTCAAGATGATGTGGTTGGAGATGAATGGGACCAATATATTGTTCCAACTTCCCCGGTGTCACCTTTGCCTCAAGCAAGCTCTCCTCCAGAGGATATAGCCAGCTTCCACGATCTGATAGGAAAAGCAGCTAAGAGATTTCAACTTACAATGCCAGTTAAGAAAAGCGAATGCTTTCTTTACGACTTCAAAGAGTCTGCTAGGAAGTCTGTAAGAGCCATTCCAATTATTCAACATGTATGGGATGAAGGACTAAAGCTGATGAAGAATCCAGCGACAGTTCCAGCATCTATACCCAAGCTGGATAAGAAGTATTGTGCTACGGAAACGGCTCCAGCATGTCTTATAGGTCATCCTCGACTGGAGTCGGTTGTGACTCAAGCAGCGCAGAAGTGCTCCAAGAACCCAATGACAACATGCTTTGCACCCCCTGATAAGGAGGGCAAGAAGATGAATGGCATAGGTAAACGCTTTGCAGTCATGGCAGTAGCATCAATCAAAGCGGCTAACGCGATGGCACTTCTGAGCCGGTTTAATAGACAGATGTGGTCTGACATCGCACCACTACTGTCGCATCTTCCGGATGACAAGAAAGAGGAGGCGAATTCCATTCTGCAGGATGGTGCCAGGGCAGCGTCGGAGTCCATAGACTTAGCAATGGACATAGCGTCTATTGGTTTTTGCCAGATGGCTGGTGCAGTAGCCCTACGGAGGCAAGGATGGCTCAAGGCTACATCTTTTAGACCGGAGGTCAAAATCTTGGACATGCCATTTGATGGCGAAAGCCTTTTTGGTAAGCATATTGAAGAGGCGCTGCAGGGGATAAAAGCAGATACTGATACTGCTAGATCCTTGGGATCATTGCAGCAAGGCCGTTATCAGTCATTTCGCGGCATAGGATCCAGAGGACATATTCAACAGCATTCCTCTTATCGATCTAATAGGTACCAACCGTACAATCAACAGGGATACCGTCAGTACTCCTCCAACCAGCAGTATCGGTCTTCGAATACCTCTTTCCAACAACAAGGAAGGAGAAAATCTGCTGCCAGAGGAAAGCAAGACTCTGGTCGCAGACAGTGATGTTCTTCAGGCGCCTCCAACACCGTTTCAGATCAACCAGTTCCACTACCTCTCTCAGTTTCTTCCGCATTGGCAGTCCATAACATCGTAGAGATGGGTATTAGACATCATTGCACAGGTTCACACCCTGGAATTCTCACAAAAACCTCCAAATCGTCCACCTCTCTGCAGAGTTCAACTACATCTAGCAGCTCTCAAAGCAGAGATCTTATCACTCATACTGAAAGGAGCGATAGAGGAAGTCCCATCAGACCAGCAGGGAACCGGTTTTTATTCCCTTCTCCAACCAGCAGTATCGGTCTTCGAATACCTCTTTCCAACAACAAGGAAGGAGAAAATCTGCTGCCAGAGGAAAGCAAGACTCTGGTCGCAGACAGTGATGTTCTTCAGGCGCCTCCAACACCGTTTCAGATCAACCAGTTCCACTACCTCTCTCAGTTTCTTCCGCATTGGCAGTCCATAACATCGGAGAGATGGGTATTAGACATCATTACACAGGTTCACACCCTGGAATTCTCACAAAAACCTCCAAATCGTCCACCTCTCTGCAGAGTTCAACTACATCTAGCAGCTCTCAAAGCAGAGATCTTATCACTCATACTGAAAGGAGCGATAGAGGAAGTCCCATCAGACCAGCAGGGAACCGGTTTTTATTCACTTTTCTTCCTAATAAGGAAAGAGCATTCTTCAAAATGGAGACAGGTACTGGACCTCAGAGATCTGAACAAATACATAAAGAAAATTTCTTTCCGCATGCTGTCCTTACAGGAAATTCTTCTACTTCTTCGCAAGGGAGACTACATGGTCTCTCTAGACCTGTTGGATGCATACTTCCACATTCTGATCCACAAAAAACACAAGAAGTATCTTCGATTCATGGTGGCGGGGAGCCATTACCAGTTCAAGGTGTTGCCTTTCGGCCTGCAGTCTGCCCCCAGAGTATTCACAAAATGCATGGCTCCAATAGCGGCACATCTAAGGCAGCAAGGGCTCCAAATTTTCTCTTATTTGGACGACTGGTTGATAAAAGGACCATCGTACCAAGTAACACAAAGATATTTACGGATTTGCATGGATCTTTTTCAAAGATTAGGCCTCCGGATAAACAGAGAAAAGTCATTTCTCCTTCCGACACGTTCCCTGCAATTCCTAGGATCAATCTTAAAAACTCAGGAAGTAAAAGCGTACTCATCAGAGGAACGAGTAACAAAAATCCTGAATCTAACTGCATCTCTGACATCAAAAAAGTCCACTTCCATCAGAATATTCAAGTCCTTACTGGCAAGGATGTCCTACTGTATCCCATTGATTCCCAACTGCCGTTTGCAGATGAGACCACTGCAAGAAGCTCTGGACAAACAATGGGTTCAAGCTCTGGGTTCATTCAACGACAAGCTGGTCTTAACCTGTCGGATAAAACGAGCAATGTCATGGTGGGGTATCAGGAGCAACCTGACAAAGGGCCTGTTATTCGAACCACAAACGCCAAGTTATTTCATGACATCAGACGCTTCATTACGAGGTTGGGGAGCACACCTGCAGGACCTAGAGATTCAAGCCCTTTGGTCTCCCCAAGAGGCAAAACTTCACATCAATCTCTTGGAATTGAAAGCTGTTTACCTGGGCCTTCAGGCCTTTCTTCCCAGAATCCAAGGTTCATCGGTCTTAGTGCGGACGGACAGCACTACAACAATGTTTTACCTTTGCGAGCAGGGTGGCACAAGATTAAAGCCCCTATCGACACAGGCACAAAAAATCTGGACTTGGCTTCTGCGTCACAAAATATCTCTGCAAGTGGAACATGTTCCAGGGATAGTAAAACACAAAAGCAGATCTGTTAAGCAGGTCGTCCGACATTTGCCACGAGTGGGAACTATGGGCCCGATTCACAGAAATAACTTAAGACACAATCCTAAACTTACTACTTTTGGTATTCACAGAAGTTAGGATTTTGTCTTAAGTTTGTCTTAAGACAGACTTAGGTTAGGATTTTGTCTTACGTTTGTCTTAAGTCTGTCTTAAGACAAAGTTAAGACAAAATCCTAACTTCTGTGAATACCAAAAGTAGTAAGTTTAGGATTGTGTCTTAAGTTAGTTCTGTGAATCAGGCCATAGTCAAGTCCAACTGAATCGGATTTTCAACTTGTGGGGCAAGCCAGGTTTGGACCTGTTCGCAACTCAGAGCAACAAAAAGTGCAAGCATTATGCCAGCAGGTTCCCTCAGCAGGGTTCGAGAGGGAATGCTCTTCATCTCCGATGGACAGGGATGTTTGCTTATGCATTCCCTCCCTTTCCCCTTATTCCGAGAATATTGAGAAAGATGAGATCGGAACCTTGCCAAATAATTCTAATAGCACCAGCCTGGCTGAGGCAGTTTTGGTATACAGAACTTCTCCAGCTGTCGGTGGAACCAAGGATACAGTTCCCAATAACTAGGGATTTGATTTCCATGAACAGAGGCCAAGTACTTCATCCACAATTGACCTCTCTGAAATTGTCGGCTTGGAACCTTTTGAGCACGAATTCCAGTCTTTAGATATCACTCCGGAATGTCGTGAAATATTGAAAAGTTACGCAGCACTGTCTACCAACAAGACATATACTGCAAAATGGAAACGATTCTGTAATTGTTGCCTTGCTCATACAGTGCATCCCTTCTCGTCTTCACCTGAGCAAATTCTTCCTTATTTGCTGCATTTAGCCAGATCAGGACTGTCACATTGATCTATTAAAGTCCATCTAGCAGCAATATCCAGATACCGAAGATCTCCAGGTCGCCCATCTCTGTGGTCCCAAAGATTAATCAAGGAATTTTTAAAAGGGTTATTCAGAAAGTTTCCTCCAGTTAAGCGTCCTCCGCCTCCATGGCAGCTTAACACAGTCTTGTCACAACTCATTAAAGCTCCGTTTGAGCCGATCCACAAGTCGGAATTGCAATTCCTGTCATGGAAAGTAGCATTACTCCTGGCAATAACATCAGTCAGGAGAGTCAGCGAAATCCAGGCTTTTTCAATATAGGATCCCTTCATACAATTCAGGCCAGATAAGGTGATGCTAAGAACTAATCCGAAATTTGTTCCTAAAATACCCTCTTCCTTTCATCTAAATGAACCGGTGATTCTTCCTACATATTTCAAGAATCCTTCTACAGTGGCTGAAAAAGCTATTCATGCTTTGGACATTGGCAGATGTCGAAAGTTCTACATTGAAAAGTCAAAATCCTTTTGCAAATCGAACCAATTGTTTGTTGCTTACTCAGGGCCAAGAAAAGGTTTGGCTCCTTCAAGATCCTCCATCTCTAGATGGATTGCATCCGCCATCGTCTTCTATCAAGAGAAAGCAGGAACACCTCTCGACATGAAAGTCCGTGCTCACGATACACGGAAGATGGCAACGTCTTCTGCATTGCTCGCAGGAGTACCCCTTCCAGACATATGCAGAGCAGCAACCTGGTCGAATGTTCAAACATTACTGTCTGGACACAGAATAGAAAGCAGATGTAGCAGTGGGACAGGCAGTTCTGTGACATCTTTTTAAATAAGGTACATGTTTACGAATTTCTACTGTTTTTCTATAATGTTGTCTTTCTGCACAAATGACTGTAATGACAAAGGTCGCTTGTTTGTACCCTTTTGATTCTTAAAGAGTTCTTTTTCTAAAAGGAGTTTATGGCACCCAGCCCCGAGAAAAAAGGGGGTCTAGCCTAGAAACGCTCTGACAACAAGGACTGCTATCTACTCTGTGAATCTATGAAAGATTGAATACTGGAGAAAGAACTAGTTAGTTACCTGTACACTATGGTTCTCCAGTATTATCTTTCATAGATTCACATGCACCCGCCCACCTCCCCAGTTCTGCTAGGTAGACCACCTTTTATCTCTGGTTTCCTACATAGCTCACTCTTGGGCGGTAGGAAATCTGAGGTATGGTGGCTCTGCTGGGAATGGTGTAGGCTGGTGCTGGCTGCTGATTGGCTGTAGTTTGGGCCACATAATGAGGAGGAGAGGGTACATATTGTTTCACTACTCTATGGTTTCCAGGCAGTTTTTTCTTCTACTGCTATGGTTATTATTTACCGGGAGACTCCCACCATGACGACGGGGAAGATACAAGCATGTGAATCTATGAAAGATAATACTGGAGAACCATAGTGTACAGGTAAGTAACTAGTTCTTTATATCGTGGTCAGAATCAACTTAGATCCATCATGCAATTTAGTTGGACTCTCCAAACACTTAACAGCAGGCGCGTAACCTGGCTTTGAATCAATAAAATTATTTTGGTCTTACCATGTAATTTGAAAAGTAGACAGCAATCAATGGCTATGAAAGATGCTAGTTATACCATGTTGCACATAGGACTTGAACAGCTTTCATTTACAATAGCAGAAACGACATCTGCAGTCTGCTTAATACATGGGGTTATTTCGTTACCTAGCTCTACTTAACAGTTCACTGCTTGCATGAAACACTTCTCTGTAGGTAGATACGAACCTCTTGGGAGCAGTTATATACACAAATTGTGGTCCCTGCCCTTTATCCAGTATTGGAGTATCTTTCATAGATTCACATGCCTGAATCATTCCCCGTTGTCGAGATGGGAGTCCCACGGTAAAATACAAAAGCAGTTCCATAAATAATAAATAGGCTAAAAAAGGGCCCAAGGCCATCCAATAGTATCCTATCTATGTTCTGTTTCAAAAAAGGACCAAACGTTGACTCCAGCCAATCAACTGTTAGCACCCTCTAGCACACTCCCAGCAGAGGCAAGTTCTCTTCAAATTTTTACCACACGTCATGTGGAAGGGAGTCTCCCTGAGTGCTACTCTATGACATCACAGTCTGTGACAGAAAGCACTGTGAATATGTAAGTCATTGTTTTATACTTGCATTACACACAGTATAAGATAGACTGATACAAAATGTGCGAATAGTTGTACGATAAAATGTAGATTTTAGTAATACCAGACAGTATGTAATACATTTTATTTTTACATAACTGTCCCTTCAACACCCTATTAGGGGTGCTAAGGGCTGTGTAAATACAGTTACGATTAGAAGCAAACCCAGTTGTTAACTCTTTGCACTACCACACAAAAAACTAATCTTTGTCATCACAAAGCTTGGAGTGATTCAATCAATTTAAGCCAGAAATGGCTCCTAAGCACCCTTTACACGTGCAGATTAACTAATAGCGCACATTTGCATTTCATTCAGGCAATCAGGCACGCTGGCACGACAGCTTTTCACAGCACAGCGACTCAATAAATGAAACTTCAGCTGAAGGATCTTAACAATCAAAATTAGCCATCCCAGGACGGCTGTCTTTTTCCAAATTGAAAGCATTCGTTTTGGATTCTGGGCACAAGTGAGGCTGGGGAATGCGCGATTACCTTCCCAGGACTCCACCGCCCCCTGGGGGTCGCACCCCATTGAATGAAGACGTCTGCCTTATAGTGTTGAGTTAATTCTTATACATTGTATGTGCAGTGAAGCCATATTAGTCCATGGGATGTAAGTTTGTCATTACTAACTCCACAGCTCCATGATGACTTGACTGAATGCTAAGAGGTTTGGTATCAAACTTCTCAGCATAGTAAACCCACACTGATGCCAGTGCTGGGTTTATTACAAAATGCACTCAGAGGGCATCTTACAGATATCCCCTGAAAAACAAGCAACTCCCTTGTGCCCAGCTGACTAGTCTGCACCAGCCTGCTACACTCAGACGTGTTTCTGTCCTCCTGAGGTGGACACCCTTGTGCTCTCGTTTGTTAGGAACAAAGCCTGCTTGTGGTGGAGTTGCTTCTTTCCTACCCCCAAACAGGAACAGCATTTTGGTTGGTGACCCTCAAAGGCTTCCTGCCTTTTGTTATGCTGACAGGGGCCTCTCCATATAGGTGGGATGCGTGCCCCCTCGACCAAGCCCCACTTTTGACAGCAAGGTCGGTGAGAAAATTAGTAACCTGGAGAGGTGTGTCCCCTCTCAGCCAGGACCACCCCTAAGGTGTACCGAGCTGAAGTGATCCCCTCTTTAGAAAACCCCCCATGTTGGATGGAAGGATTTCAGCCAATCGGATCTAGGAATGCCACATCAGTCACTCTAAAGATAAATATCCCATTGGTTCCTACCTGGCAGTGCCTGTAACGCCCCTCAATACAGTATTTAGGGGCACCCCTGAACCTTGATCTTCAGATTCCTGCAACCTATGAAGAAGTACGAAGAAGACGCCGGGCAGCAAAGCCTGAAGACGACGACTGACTTGGCCCCACCCCTACGGGCCTGTCTCCAGCTTTAAAGACTCTACAAAGAAGACAACACCTGTTCTGTAGCCAACGACTTCCAGACACCTGAGGAAGACTGCCTTCTCTTCAATAAAGACCAGATCTCCCGAGGACAGCTGCCCTGTCAATTAGACTCCAACTGCAAGGTCTCTGGATCAGCTGGAAGCACAACCTCAGCCCACTCTGCACCCGACGCCCATGATATGAGACTAGAGGCTCACCTCTCCAGTGAAGTCTCCACAGCAAACCTGACCTCAACACCATCAGTAACTGACCTCTCCTGGGCTCCACGAAGATGCCTGCAGCCTCTTCTCAAAGGGTCCCCCTGCCCGCGACTGGCTCCAGTAAAGAAGTTCCGACATCCAAAGGCACCCCTGGTCCTCAGCCCCCTGACTTTGGGAGCCCTGCCGACGGTGCCCAGGCCTCCAGCAACATCCCAACATACCTGCCCAGTCATTGATCACCTTTGTCCAGCCTCTTGACCTGAGCCTGTAACCTCTTAATGCAACCGAGATTATCCATTCACTTGCATTTAGCTCCCGACTCCTATTTGAACCCGGCCACCCCTGTGCTACTGGTGGTGTATGGTTGGTTCTGCATTGTGCCCCCGTGCTTACCTAAACCCCTGTGGGCATGTGCCCTGAAACCACAGGTACCTACCTGCAACCAGCAACTTATTGGGGGCCCATTGACTAACATTGGGCTCAGTGACCTCTCCGCCTAGCCACCCCATGCCTCTGGTGGTTCAGTACCTACCTTGATCTAAACTTTGCACTGTGTTGGTCCAAACACCCGAAGACTGAGATCGTAAGTCGAGTACTGTTTTCCTCCAACAGGATTGCATTGCTAAGTATTTCTACTGTTGATTTGGCAAGTATTTTCAGTGTCACTGTGAAGTATTTTACCGCCTTTGCAAACCCATTTCCCCTGTACCTGGAAAGTATTGGTGTTTAAAACTGATACGTACCTGCAACTGAGTTTTTCTTGGTTCTAAAATAAAAGTAGCACATTTATTTTTGCGAAACAAATTGGTCTTGGATTCAGTCTTTGCGTGTGTGTAATCATTTCTTGCCTGAGTGTGCACAACAAATGCTTAACACAGCCCTTCAATAAACCTAAGAAACAAGTTACTTACCTGTAACTTAAGTTCTCTAGTATTGGAAGCTTTCATTGATTCACATGCTTGAATCATTCCCCGTCGTCATGATGGGAGTTCCCGGTACTTAAAATAGTAGTAATGGACTTACTAGAAGTAATAGTACACTGATAGGTATAGACTAGAAAGGTCTAGACCTCTTAGTTTATTAACCTATCATGGTCTTTATTAAAGAAGAACCAAAGTTCTGCCTCAACCAATCAGCATCAGTCACCCTCTGGAACCCTCCAGAAAGAAGGTTAGCACCTCAGATTTTCGAGCACAAGTGCTAACATAATTATGCCCATAGAAACAGGGTGAGATTCCCCCGGGAAGGAGGGTGGGTCACATGTGAATCTATGAAAGCGCCCAATACTGGAGAACTATAGTTACAGTTAAGTAACTTGTTTCTTGCACCAGTATTGGAACTTTCATAGATTCACATGCTTGAATCAGAGTAGCAAGCAGTCGGTAGTACATTTACCATAGTCTTTAAAGCTTAACCAGAAAATGTATTAGTAAGACCTGCAAGCAGTCATCAAATAATATACAAGATGACAAAAACAGAAACCATTAATAAAAACATCCTGTAAACTGCAACATAGCAAACGGCTAAACATGTGGAAATGTGATAAAGAAGAAGAGGTAGGAGGGTATACAGGGGTTGGCTCACCTTAGTGGAACATATGACGAAGTACTGATTGCCCCACTGCTGTGTCAGTTAGTACTGCTGAATCCAGGCAGTAGACCCAGGTGAATATGTGTCTATCCTTCCACGTTGCAGCCTAGCAAATCTCTGGAAGCAACACTCCTGCAAATAAAGCTGCAGGCGTCAACACCGCTCTCGTGGAAAGGGCTCGAACTCTTGCAGATAGAGGTCTTCCTGCTTTGTGATGAAAATGTCTTATTGCACTTGCAATCCATCTAGATATACTCTTTTTGGAGAGTGGGAACCCTTTTCTTGGTGCACTGTATGCGACAAAAAATTTAGATATCTTGCGGAAAGGTTGTGTGCTATGTAGATAACATTTTAAGCAACACCTGACATCCAATGAATGCAGAGCCCTCTCTGCCGAAGTCGTTGGATTCGGGAAGAAAGTTTTTAGAACCACTGGCTCGTTTAGGTGGAAATCAAAGCGAACCTTGGAAATGAACTTCGGATTTGTACGGAGCAGAACTCCGTCCATTTTGAATTGCAAAAAAGGTTCCTCTATTACAAAGGCCTGAATCTCACTGACCCTTCTGGCAGATGTCGAGGCAAGGAGCAAAGCCAATTTCCAAGGCAGGAACTTTATATCTGCTGTGTCAATTGGTTCGAGATGGGGTTTTATTAAATGCGAGAGAATCGTGTTTAACTGACAAGATGGAGGTGGAGGCCTTACCGGAGGAAACATCCGAAACAGTCCTTTGAGGAATTCTCTTATAACTCTAGAGGACCACAGAGGTGGAGAGGAAGGTAATCTTCTATATCGGGAAATGGCCGCCAAATTAACCTTTATCGAACTATGAGCCAAACCTGATTTCGCTAGGTGTAAGAGGTAAGGTAAGGTAAGACTTACTCCAGAGAGGATGACAGTGGGAATATACCCTCTTGATGACACCAGATGCAGAAGCACTTCCATTTGAGGCGGTAAGTCTTGTTGGTACTCTCCGCCCGCACCTTGGCTAGTACATCTCTACACTCACTAGAAACGTTCAGGTGTTGGAACTCATTGTATTCATGAGCCATGCCGACAAATGCAGGCTCTTGAGATCGGGGTGAAGGATTGGCCCTGGTTCATGGTCAGAAGATTGGGAAGTACTGGAAGTTGAAGATTGTGGAACCTGTGATAACAGCAGCAGTCCTGTGTACCAGTGCTGACATGGCCATTCCTGAGCTTTGAGTATCAACTTGCATGGTTCGGTCTTTATCTTCCTCAGAACTCTTGGTAGAAGAGGAATGGGAGGAAGGGCGTAGGGAAAGATGCCAGACCATGCAATTGAAAAGGCATTCCCCATGACCCCTGTTGGGGATGCCAACTTGTATAGTACTGACATTTACGGTTCTGGTGAGTTGCGAACAGGTCCAAGTCCGACATGCCCCAGATCAGCTATATGTCCTGCAGCATTTGGTAGTGAATCTCCCATTCGTGACACAATGTTGTCAACCTGCTTAGAGTGTACACAATCGTGTTCTGATGTCCCGGGACATGCTCTGCTCGTAAGCAGAGTCCGTGACCTATGGCCCATTTCCAAAAGACCTAAGCCTCTCTGGAGAGATGGTGAGATTTTGTGCCACCTTGCTTGTTTATATAGTGCATTGTAGTAGTATTGTCTGTCCGGACTAGCATAGATGAGTTTTGAATTCTGGGAAGAAACGCCTGTAAGGCTAGATACACTGCTTTCAGTTCCACCACGTTTGTGTGGGATTGAGTGTAACTCTGATTCTACTTGCCACTTACTTGGAGCTCGTGAAGGTAAGCTTTCCATCCCTCTAAGGACTCATCCGTCGAAACCACTAATGGTGCAGCCTCTTGCTGCAAGAATAGTCCCACTGACAGATGGTTCCACCACCCTAGGGCTTTCACCAGGCGTTCTACCTTGATGATGTCGTCGAAGGAGCCTACTGATTGTACCCACTGCTTGTCCAGCTCCTCTTGAATTGGGCGCATCATGAGACAGAAGAAAAGGAACCAGTGGTATGCATGACGACATCATTCCCAAAAGGGATTTGTAAAGTCGGGCTGAAAGTCTTTTTTTCTTCTGATGTAATTTGCCAGATTGAGAAGTCACTGTTGACGTTCTTCCGCAGGACTCGCCTTTAAGGAGACTGTCTAATTGAGCTCCTAGGAAGACAATCTTTTGAGACAGAACTTAATTGGATTTTTTTAGGTTGCTATTAAGACCCGATCTCATGGAAGAGAGTAGTGCATGCTTTTGTGGACTTTTTGCTGCTGTCTCGGACAAAGCCTCGATCAGCCAGTCGTCCTGATATGGGAAGACTTGATGTTGCTGTTGTCTGAGGAACCCTGCGATAGGAGCCAAGCACTGGGTTAAAATCCTGGGATCTGACTTCAGACCAAAGGGAAGTACTCTGAATTGGTAGTGGCGTCTTGCTACCACAAATCTCAGGTATTTTCAGTTTTTTAGATAAATTGGAATGTGGAAGAAGGCATCTTGGAGGTCTGAAATGGTCGTGAAATTGCGCCGATTTAGGAGCTTCCGCACCTCCTGCAATTATATCATTCTGAATGATTGCTTCCTCAAGTATAGATTTAGGTTTTGGAGGTACAAAATCAGTCCTCACTGCATTAACTTCTTTTTGACCAAGTAGAAACGGGATTAGAAACCTGTGCCCGCCTGGGCAACGGGACCTTCTCTATCGCTCCTTTTCGAAGCATGTTTCTGACCTCCTGCTGAAGTGCTTTGAGATGCCTGTGAGCGGAAGCTTGAGGAGGAGTTGTAGGTAGTTTTGTGGTAAATTCTAGTGTGTCCAAATTGTACTAGGCGAAGGACCCACTGGTTCGTAGTAATGGACTACTATTGGTGAAGGTAGTGGGAGATATTGCCTCCTAGGCAGGTGGCATGAGCTAGACATAAATGTGAGCAAGGAAGTGATGGAACCGAAGCCTGTGGTATATCGTTGTTCTCTTCCAGGGGATACTGATAAGCACTGAATAATCCAGCCCACGTGCGGGATCCCGGAGCAATATATATATATATATATATATATATATATATATATATATATATATATATATATATATGTGTGTGTGTATATGTATATATGTGTATGTATATATATATATATATATATATATATATATATATATATGTTACTCAAAGTGATCCTTCAGCCTCTGGGACGCGCTCAGCAGTGTGTGCTCTGCCTGGGGGTCGGATCCTGACCCAAGAAATTTCAAAAGACAAAAGAGGGGGCACAATCAGGATGTCTGAGTTTAAGCCTTTATTTCAAGACTATTCACCCCACCAACGCGTTTCAGCCTTACACGGCCTTGCTCACGGTCGGTTAGTCCCTCTACAGTGTTTCTATATATACTGGCCCATAAGCAGCCAATTATGAGGCATTATGGGATATGTAGTTTTTTTGTTACATTTTAGTGAAGAAAGAAATAATTAAAAGAAAAGAAAGACTTGGCATGCTTATAATTTCAACATGTTATAAGTAACTTAATCAATGTTAAATAATACAGGGTCTAGTACCCTAGTCTTTTAATGATGTCGCCAGTTCTATTTATAGAGAATATAGGGTGTAGTACCCTAATTTCTACTGGGGCTTTCAGTCCAGGTGAATATGCAGGTCTTCCCCAAAGTTCATCCCTCTCGGGTGTTTGGTGCGGAGTCTGATAATCATCCGCGACTCCATTTGTCGTAGTCTGCGGACTACATCACCTCCTCTTTCCATTTTGTCTAGAACTTTTACTCCGAAAAAATGCATCTGTCTCCAATCTCCGTTTTGGCATACGCTCATATGTTTGGCAGTTGCATATTGCATGTTGGAGTTTTTCACTGCCCTTATATGTTCCAGAATTCTTTTTTTCAACATGCACGTCGTGCTCCCTACATATTTCATTCCGCATTTGCATTGTATGATGTAAACAACATTTTTGGAACTGCAAGAGATTTGTTGATCTATTTTCATGGACTTGCCATCCGGTTCTTCAATCATTCTCATGTGTTTGCCAATTTTGCAGGCCTTACAAGAGTTGCAGGGTTGAAATCCATTACGTTGTGTACTGAGCCAGTTCTGTTTAGGTCTTTCTTGGAAATGGCTTTTGACTAGTAAGTTTTTCAATGCGGTGTTCTTTTTGTATGTTATTAGGGGAGTATTTCCAATGGTGGTTCCAATGTCAGGATCTTTTGTGAGCATGTGCCAGTATTTCTTCATTATACGAGCGATGTTTGAGCTTTCTTTACTGTAAGTCAATATTAATCTTGGAGGAGCATTGGCTTCAGTTTTTTTCGGTTGTTCCATCAGTGTCTGAGTTCGTGTTTTTTGATCAATTTTGCGTTTGCATCTTTTTAACACTCTTTCATCATAGCCTCTCGCTCTGAATCGGCATTTACTTTCTTCAATGACCTTCTCAGCTTCTTCAGGTAAGGAGCAATTTCTCTTCAGTCTGGTAAATTCACCATATGGTATACTCCGTAAGAGGGGTGCAGGATGAAAGCTTGTACCATGCAGTACACTGTTGGTGGCTGTCTTTTTCCGGAAAAGGGTGGATTCCAATTTGCCATTGTGTACATATATCTTGGTATCCAAGAAATCAATTTCCTTCACACTAGTGTTACATGTGAATTGCAAACCGACATTGTTCTTGTTTAGTTTGTCGAAGTACATTTTGAATTGGTCATCCGTACCGTGCCAAATGATGAATAGGTCGTCGATGTAACGGACCCATAACATTATTCGTTCTAGATCTTCTTGGTTGTCTTCATTCCAGGCGATTGTCTTTTCCCACCACCCCATTGTGATGTTAGCATAGTTCGGTGACAGAGAAATGCCCATGGCAGTTCCACAGATTTGTTTGTAAAGCTGTTTGTTAAATAAAAATACATTGTTTTTTAAGCAGAGATCAATCATTTGCAACAACATGTTTGAATGGTCTAGATATGTGATGTTGCGTTGTTTCAAGTAATATTCGCAGGCCTGCATTCCGATTTCATGGCGGATCGACGTGTAGAGTGAAACTACATCAATTGTTACTAAAAGGTAGTCAGGGTTCCAGGTCACATCCATTAGGGTTCTCAAGAAATCTCCAGTGTCTTTTATATAAGATGGCAGGGTCTGGGCAATTGGAGCTAGAAATTTGTCTGCGTAGTTTGAGATGTTTTCATATAGTGCCCCACATGACGAGACTATTGGCCTCCCTGGTGGTTGGTTTAGAGTTTTATGGATCTTCGGGAGAAAATATATGCACGGTGTTATTGGGTGGTCAATCGTGAGATATTTTCTCTCTTCATCATCTATTAGACCCTTTTTGTGCCAAGTCTCCAAGTGCTCGTGTAGTTCCTTTTTCATGTTACTCAAAGGATTCATTGTTAACTTTTCATAGTTATTCAATTGGTTTAGTTGTCTCATAGCTTCTCCTGTGTAGTCAATTGTGTTGAGTAGGACAATGTTGCCCCCCTTGTCCGCTGGTTTTATGATGATTTTATCATTATCCATTAGCGTTTTGATGGCCACACGTTCTTCTTTTGTTAAGTTTTCGCGTGTCTTGTTTCTGACTTTAACCAGATTGTCAAGTTCTTTTATTATTGCTTCTGAGAACATATCAATTTTGTTTCCTGGTGATAGGATGGGATAATATCTCGATTTTCTTTTTAAGCCAGTGACTGGTCTGGCATCTGTTGGAATGTTTAGTTCCTCGAGAAATTCAGTTTCTGTGATAGAAGCTCCTTCCAGGTCAAACAATGTCTCAAAGCTATTTCTCATGTCAGGAATATCTGCGATGGTTTCAAAATGAATTGTATCTGTATGCTCATTAGCATTGATTTCTGGTACCGTCTGGTTGTTAGCATGTACCTTTGCAAGTTTCAACTTTCTGATGTATTTATAGAAATCTATGCGAGTCTCCGTGTAATCGAAATGAGCCTCCGGACAAAAAGATAAGCCTTTGTTCAAGACACGCTGTTCTGTTTCTGATAATTGGTGGTCTGAGAGGTTCACTATTAAGTTGGCTTCAGGTTGCGATTTCGCAGTGGGTACTGGCGTTTTTCTTCGTTTTGCCCGGCGGGTTTTTCTGGCACTGACGTGGGGGTTGTTTGATTTTGCTGCCCCCTGCCTCTTCCTCTGTTTCTTTGGTTGGGGTATGGTCGTCTCCCCCTTCCTCTTCCTCTTCCTCCGCCTCTCGTGATGTTCTTCTCTAAATTGAACAATTCGACCTCCTCTAAAACTGACCAGTTTTTTGACTGGTAGGTGCCTCGTGTTGAGCCATCGTCACTTATGCTGGATTCACTTGCACTCGATGTCATTTTTTGCAAGGGATAATTCTTTTTAAGATTCTCATATTTTCGAGCAAAGGTTAGAATTCTACCTTGGATGTAATCCTGCTCATCCCGTTGAAATTTTCGCTCTTTGCGTTCTTCGATGTCACTTTCATAGGAATCGAGTCTGCTTTCCATTTCCTTTCTCAGTTTGACTACTTCATCCTGATTCGTGTCATTAGATAATTTATCTTCCAGCTCTTTGATTTTTATTGTGATTTCATCTACTTCGATGCGCGCATGTTTTATCAGAATGCGCATCATATTTAATGAGCATTGGGTGTTATTGTCCATCCATTCCTCTATTAATTCTTTTTTCACTTCTGTGTGGGTTGGCATTGTGAAAATTCTAAGCCCACGGGGAATGCGTTTTACCTCCAAATATTTCTCCAAGGCTATTGCTTCCCAACTTTTATTTATCTCTTTCTTATAAAGCTTTTCTAAAGCGTTTAGCTGTTGCTTCAGAGTGTTGTTTGGTGCTGGGGATGTTATCGAGGTTGCTGCTGCATCAGCTGGCTTGCCTCCTGATTGGAACATCGTTGTTACTTTGGTGGCTCTTTTAGCTGCACGAGCCTCCATTGTTTGTTTGTTCTATGCTGCACGCCTATAAACCTCAAGGGTGAATCACTGCTATTACGTGTTACAATGTTTCAAGGCGTTATCCTGATCTGATGCATTTCCGTGTGGCTGCCCGTTACAATCACGGTGACAGTGTTAATGTTTCGGAAATGCGTACAGCCACTTCAGCCCCCTGCTCAGTTTTAACGGAGATGACACTCCGCTTACCTTGCGCTGGACTCTTCAGGTCGGAGGTTGTATTTCACAGCTTCTCCGCCGGTCCGGCAGGGTAATCACTCGCACGCTACCATTTGGTGCAGGAGGTTGGGCGCGTCGCTCGGCTTCGTCTTTCTGTTACTCAAAGTGATCCTTCAGCCTCTGGGACGTGTGTGTGCTCTGCCTGGGGGTCGGATCCTGACCCAAGAAATTTCAAAAGACAAAAGAGGCGGCACAATCAGGATGTCTGAGTTTAAGCCTTTATTTCAAGACTATTCACCCCACCAACGCGTTTCAGCCTTACACGGCCTTGCTCACGGTCGGTTAGTCCCTCTACAGTGGTTCTATATATACTGGCCCATAAGCAGCCAATTATGAGGCATTATGGGATATGTAGTTTTTTTGTTACATTTTAGTGAAGAAAGAAATAATTAAAAGAAAAGAAAGACTTGGCATGCTTATAATTTCAACATGTTATAAGTAACTTAATCAATGTTAAATAATACAGGGTCTAGTACCCTAGTCTTTTAAGGGTACTACACCCTATATTCTCTATAAATAGAACTGGCGACATCATTAAAAGACTAGGGTACTAGACCCTGTATTATTTAACATTGATTAAGTTACTTATAACATGTTGAAATTATAAGCATGCCAAGTCTTTCTTTTCTTTTAATTATTTCTTTCTTCACTAAAATGTAACAAAAAAACTACATATCCCATAATGCCTCATATTTGGCTGCTTATGGGCCAGTATATATAGAAACACTGTAGAGGGACTAACCGACCGTGAGCAAGGCCGTGTAAGGCTGAAACGCGTTGGTGGGGTGAATAGTCTTGAAATAAAGGCTTAAACTCAGACATCCTGATTGTGCCGCCTCTTTTGTCTTTTGAAATTTCTTGGGTCAGGATCCGACCCCCAGGCAGAGCACACACTGCTGAGCGCGTCCCAGAGGCTGAAGGATCACTTTGAGTAACAGAAAGACGAAGCCGAGCGACGCGCCCAACCTCCTGCACCAAATGGTAGCGTGCGAGTGATTACCCTGCCGGACCGGCGGAGAAGCTGTGAAATACAACCTCCGACCTGAAGAGTCCAGCGCAAGGTAAGCGGAGTGTCATCTCCGTTAAAACTGAGCAGGGGGCTGAAGTGGCTGTACGCATTTCCGAAACATTAACACTGTCACCGTGATTGTAACGGGCAGCCACACGGAAATGCATCAGATCAGGATAACGCCTTGAAACATTGTAACACGTAATAGCAGTGATTCACCCTTGAGGTTTATAGGCGTGCAGCATAGAACAAACAAACAATGGAGGCTCGTGCAGCTAAAAGAGCCACCAAAGTAACAACGATGTTCCAATCAGGAGGCAAGCCAGCTGATGCAGCAGCAACCTCGATAACATCCCCAGCACCAAACAACACTCTGAAGCAACAGCTAAACGCTTTAGAAAAGCTTTATAAGAAAGAGATAAATAAAAGTTGGGAAGCAATAGCCTTGGAGAAATATTTGGAGGTAAAACGCATTCCCCGTGGGCTTAGAATTTTCACAATGCCAACCCACACAGAAGTGAAAAAAGAATTAATAGAGGAATGGATGGACAATAACACCCAATGCTCATTAAATATGATGCGCATTCTGATAAAACATGCGCGCATCGAAGTAGATGAAATCACAATAAAAATCAAAGAGCTGGAAGATAAATTATCTAATGACACGAATCAGGATGAAGTAGTCAAACTGAGAAAGGAAATGGAAAGCAGACTCGATTCCTATGAAAGTGACATCGAAGAACGCAAAGAGCGAAAATTTCAACGGGATGAGCAGGATTACATCCAAGGTAGAATTCTAACCTTTGCTCGAAAATATGAGAATCTTAAAAAGAATTATCCCTTGCAAAAAATGACATCGAGTGCAAGTGAATCCAGCATAAGTGACGATGGCTCAACACGAGGCACCTACCAGTCAAAAAACTGGTCAGTTTTAGAGGAGGTCGAATTGTTCAATTTAGAGAAGAACATCACGAGAGGCGGAGGAAGAGGAAGAGGAAGGGGGAGACGACCATACCCCAACCAAAGAAACAGAGGAAGAGGCAGGGGGCAGCAAAATCAAACAACCCCCACGTCAGTGCCAGAAAAACCCGCCGGGCAAAACGAAGAAAAACGCCAGTACCCACTGCGAAATCGCAACCCGAAGCCAACTTAATAGTGAACCTCTCAGACCACCAATTATCAGAAACAGAACAGCGTGTCTTGAACAAAGGCTTATCTTTTTGTCCGGAGGCTCATTTCGATTACACGGAGACTCGCATAGATTTCTATAAATACATCAGAAAGTTGAAACTTGCAAAGGTACATGCTAACAACCAGACGGTACCAGAAATCAATGCTAATGAGCATACAGATACAATTCATTTTGAAACCATCGCAGATATTCCTGACATGAGAAATAGCTTTGAGACATTGTTTGACCTGGAAGGAGCTTCTATCACAGAAACTGAATTTCTCGAGGAACTAAACATTCCAACAGATGCCAGACCAGTCACTGGCTTAAAAAGAAAATCGAGATATTATCCCATCCTATCACCAGGAAACAAAATTGATATGTTCTCAGAAGCAATAATAAAAGAACTTGACAATCTGGTTAAAGTCAGAAACAAGACACGCGAAAACTTAACAAAAGAAGAACGTGTGGCCATCAAAACGCTAATGGATAATGATAAAATCATCATAAAACCAGCGGACAAGGGGGGCAACATTGTCCTACTCAACACAATTGACTACACAGGAGAAGCTATGAGACAACTAAACCAATTGAATAACTATGAAAAGTTAACAATGAATCCTTTGAGTAACATGAAAAAGGAACTACACGAGCACTTGGAGACTTGGCACAAAAAGGGTCTAATAGATGATGAAGAGAGAAAATATCTCACGATTGACCACCCAATAACACCGTGCATATATTTTCTCCCGAAGATCCATAAAACTCTAAACCAACCACCAGGGAGGCCAATAGTCTCGTCATGTGGGGCACTATATGAAAACATCTCAAACTACGCAGACAAATTTCTAGCTCCAATTGCCCAGACCCTGCCATCTTATATAAAAGACACTGGAGATTTCTTGAGAACCCTAATGGATGTGACCTGGAACCCTGACTACCTTTTAGTAACAATTGATGTAGTTTCACTCTACACGTCGATCCGCCATGAAATCGGAATGCAGGCCTGCGAATATTACTTGAAACAACGCAACATCACATATCTAGACCATTCAAACATGTTGTTGCAAATGATTGATCTCTGCTTAAAAAACAATGTATTTTTATTTAACAAACAGCTTTACAAACAAATCTGTGGAACTGCCATGGGCATTTCTCTGTCACCGAACTATGCTAACATCACAATGGGGTGGTGGGAAAAGACAATCGCCTGGAATGAAGACAACCAAGAAGATCTAGAACGAATAATGTTATGGGTCCGTTACATCGACGACCTATTCATCATTTGGCACGGTACGGATGACCAATTCAAAATGTACTTCGACAAACTAAACAAGAACAATGTCGGTTTGCAATTCACATGTAACACTAGTGTGAAGGAAATTGATTTCTTGGATACCAAGATATATGTACACAATGGCAAATTGGAATCCACCCTTTTCCGGAAAAAGACAGCCACCAACAGTGTACTGCATGGTACAAGCTTTCATCCTGCACCCCTCTTACGGAGTATACCATATGGTGAATTTACCAGACTGAAGAGAAATTGCTCCTTACCTGAAGAAGCTGAGAAGGTCATTGAAGAAAGTAAATGCCGATTCAGAGCGAGAGGCTATGATGAAAGAGTGTTAAAAAGATGCAAACGCAAAATTGATCAAAAAACACGAACTCAGACACTGATGGAACAACCGAAAAAAACTGAAGCCAATGCTCCTCCAAGATTAATATTGACTTACAGTAAAGAAAGCTCAAACATCGCTCGTATAATGAAGAAATACTGGCACATGCTCACAAAAGATCCTGACATTGGAACCACCATTGGAAATACTCCCCTAATAACATACAAAAAGAACACCGCATTGAAAAACTTACTAGTCAAAAGCCATTTCCAAGAAAGACCTAAACAGAACTGGCTCAGTACACAACGTAATGGATTTCAACCCTGCAACTCTTGTAAGGCCTGCAAAATTGGCAAACACATGAGAATGATTGAAGAACCGGATGGCAAGTCCATGAAAATAGATCAACAAATCTCTTGCAGTTCCAAAAATGTTGTTTACATCATACAATGCAAATGCGGAATGAAATATGTAGGGAGCACGACGTGCATGTTGAAAAAAAGAATTCTGGAACATATAAGGGCAGTGAAAAACTCCAACATGCAATATGCAACTGCCAAACATATGAGCGTATGCCAAAACGGAGATTGGAGACAGATGCATTTTTTCGGAGTAAAAGTTCTAGACAAAATGGAAAGAGGAGGTGATGTAGTCCGCAGACTACGACAAATGGAGTCGCGGATGATTATCAGACTCCGCACCAAACACCCGAGAGGGATGAACTTTGGGGAAGACCTGCATATTCACCTGGACTGAAAGCCCCAGTAGAAATTAGGGTACTACACCCTATATTCTCTATAAATAGAACTGGCGACATCATTAAAAGACTAGGGTACTAGACCCTGTATTATTTAACATTGATTAAGTTACTTATAACATGTTGAAATTATAAGCATGCCAAGTCTTTCTTTTCTTTTAATTATTTCTTTCTTCACTAAAATGTAACAAAAAAACTACATATCCCATAATGCCTCATAATTGGCTGCTTATGGGCCAGTATATATAGAAACACTGTAGAGGGACTAACCGACCGTGAGCAAGGCCGTGTAAGGCTGAAACGCGTTGGTGGGGTGAATAGTCTTGAAATAAAGGCTTAAACTCAGACATCCTGATTGTGCCGCCTCTTTTGTCTTTTGATATATATATATATATATATATATATATATATTGCTCCAAAACCGTAAATTTCACACATGATGTATTAGAAGTGACTGGAGGATCTAAGGCTGATTCATAAGTTCAAATATATACAAATTAGACTGGTTCCAAGCCTGCGTCAAGTGGAGTATATTAAAGTGCATAAGGGAATGAGGGAAATGGGGATAAAGTGCTAAACCTACATATTGCAAAGTACCCTGTGTATTCAATGCATGAATGCAAACAGTTAGAGATAGGACACTGTCCTTCTATATATCTCTTAAAACACTGTAAAAACATTTGATACTGACGTAAGACTACAATATGTAAAATTCCTTATAGCTAAAAACACCCAGTGTAAAAAAAGTGCTAATAAATATCATACAAAATTTGATAAAAGGTGTATGCAAAATATTAAATAACAATCAATGTATATTTACAAAATTGGAGAAGGTAAGGAGTTAATTCTATCGGTGGATATATATATATATATATATATATATATATATATATATATATATATATATATAGATAAACACTCCAACCACTTCCAGATAGCCCCTGGCGAAAAAGGAGACTCTGACCTCAGTATAATTAATTCAGGCGAGAAATCTTTATTAGTCACAACCTGCGACAACGCGTTCGGGCTGTCCAGCCCTTGATCACATACAGCGTTTACTGCGCCATTTTTTGTTTTTATACATTTAGTGATGAAGCACACCCTAAAAAGGTCACGTGATCATAGACATTGAGGGCAGACTGCGGTCATGATAATGAATGCTAGGATTACTCGCCCTACAGAGAAATGCATGTTCGTTACTAAAATGTTAAAATGACAGTGCATTTTTAACAAAAAGAACAAAAACCGAACATAAATAAATTACTGTAAAAATACAAAGTAATCTCTGAGTTAAATAAATACATAATAGCATTTGTTATTCTGACTGGGTAAATCCATAATGTGTACAAATATGATGTTAAATGCCTATGAGGTTTAATCTCGTGACAATAACTCGATGAATCCAGAATGCTAGAAAACCTATAAAGTGCAAAAGTGCTAACTATATTATAGTAAAATACTAATAAAGTGCTTCAAATATTGTGCAAATAACAAACCCGTCCCTTGTATCAAAAAGGGAAAGTGCAGTGCTGTAAAAAGACCTATATTAAGAACATAGTTAATATAATAATAATTCTCAGCAAACGTGCATTCCAAGTCATTGATAATAAATAACTCCAGCCGGAGCAATTATTAAAACAATTCTAAAATTGGTAAAAAAAGTTTGCTAAAAAAACCTAAAAAAACATTTTATATATATATATATATATATATATATATATATATATATATATATATATATATATATATATATATATATATATATATATATATATATACATATATATATATATATATATACATCTCTGCCACTCCACTCCACAAGCAGGATGCAGGCGCTCTCTCCTCTCGAAAAGAATCGTGGAGCACAGACCCAGGTAAGTGTAAAAGTTAGTTGGTTTATTGAGCTGTTACTCAGTCGGCCATTAACCCCTTAAGTGCTGCTGACGGCCAATGGTCGTCAGCAGCACTACCTCCCCAGTGCTGTGCACGACCATTGAACGTCCATTCAGCACTAGGTCTAATGGACAGCGCAGCACTGGGGAGAAATGTTTACACGCAGCTAAGGTGTTAATATATATATATACATATATAAATACCCATATATATATATATATGTAGATAATAGGCATATACATATGCAGTCTGAAAAACCCCATACTAGGCTCCAAACTGCCATTACTGCATGTAAAACTTTTACATTTGACCAAATAAAGACATACAAGTCACCATATATGATATATGTAAAGAAGCAAACTGCCCTGAGTTTATTTGAAACACACAACCTTTATTTTCAAAGGTAAAATCAGGGAGGATCATAGAGGCAGGTTTAGCCTAGAGAGGCTGCATAGCAACAACTGAAAAATTGGCGCAGTCTTTAAAACCTTCAGGAACCCCCAGGCTCCCATCATGCACCACAGGTGACAGTTAGGTCAGCTCTTTTTTCCGGCTCCTTCTGTGAGGATCCTTGAGCATTGAGCTCGCCAGTTGGTGATATTTTTATAATTTTTTCCGGTAGAAACGTATTTTTTTTTACTTCACTTGATGTCTTTAGTCTCTATCTGACTAAATCTACAATTCCTTCTGACTTTTGCCTATTTTTTCCAGTCAAAATGTCAGACCCTCATTTGGTCTGTATTGCTTGTTTACCGTCATCCACAAGCCAGACCAATGCTACCACTGCAGCAAGTTTCCTAAGAGAACCCTGCGAGAGAAGGAGAAGATCAAGCTGCATTCCCTTCATGAGAGAGGAGAAACAGTGAGTGGCCAAGAAGAACAGCCCTCTAGAAGGCCTTCTTCTCATCCTATAGAGCGCAAGGACAAAGGTGAAAAAAGGAGACATCTATCTCCTGCTCAGTCAAGGGACAGATCTTCATCTAAGGTACCTCTGTGCTCAGAATCGGCATCGAAATCGCCGTCGAAACGTCCATTGATGTCGAGACATCCCTCGCCGCCGAAGCACCCTTCGTCGTCGAGACATCCTTCGCCGTCAGACAGAGAATGATGTCTCCATCAATACGTAGGCGGTCCAAGTCTGGCTCGCCTACGACGACAAGAGGTCGGGACACAACGTCGTCTCATCGACGTCGAAGTTCGCCGCCGAGAGGCTTGAGACTGACGTCAAGATCGCCGTCGAGAGGTCCTATGACATTGAACCATCCACCAAGGGTTTCGAGGCCGAAGAGAACAAGTTACTCGACGTCGAGACATATACATCAATGCCGAAAAGACCACCGGCGTTAAGGGGATCTACGTCGAGGAGATCAACGTCGAGATCTAGAAAAAGGCCTTCTGGATCGAGGAGGTCGAGATCCAGGTCGACGTTGAGGGGGTCGACGTCGAGGAGATCTAAATCGGCGTCTCCTCCAGGGAAGAGGCTTAGAGCGGCGTCTAAGGACCGATCTACTTGTGATGTCCCGGTTGTGACTTCAGGGAGTTCTTCCTCCTCTCCAGGGCTTCAGATCTTGCAAGTATCTCCAGAGCCCTCACCAGCACCATCTCCAATCCGACCGACCAATATCTTGCCAAGATGGTTGGGAGATGTTAGAGAGTGGAAGATTCACAGAATTAATTCACCACGATCTCCTTCAAGGTCAGGATCACCTATGATCCAGTCGGTACATTCTTCGGAGAGACATGAGCGTGCCCCGCCGAGGAGGTCCCCATCGGTGAGAAGACGATCCTCGTGCTCTCCCAGGAGTGGAACTTCGCGCCACCGCTCTTCGAGAAGGCGCAGGTATAGATCTTCAATGACATCTTCGGATTCTAAGGCGGATTACTCTCCGACTCTTTCCTCATCTCCTCCAAGCAGGATATCACCAATCGATGATGTTGTAACTTTTAATGAGGTTCTCTGCTGTGGGGCTGCTAAACTCCACATTGAAATGCCGATCTCTACCACCAAAACGTCAGTAATATTTGAAGTCCTCCTCCAGGCCTCTACTTCCTCTAGTACCTGGACTGTTGGAGCCTGCATTACACAAGTTTCTTACTTCAGCAGCGGTAGGATCTGTACCATCTCAGATCTCAAAGAAGTATAAAGCTTCCAATAATGATCCCTTCTTTCTGAGGGCTGACCCTCCACCGGACTCTGATCGTGTCGGCGGCACGTAAAAATCAAACAGGGGTAGCGCCATCATCTGTGCCTCCTGATAGATAGTAAGGCTATGGACTCTGGTGGGAAGAGAATGTGTACCACCTCGGCTTCCCTCATGAAAGTTGCCAGCGCCTCGGCCCTGCTGGGTCGCAATGATCGTTCATTATGGGACTCCCTGTCATGTTTCACAGAAAAACTCCCCAAATAGGATAAACAAGATTTTCTTGAAATCCTGCATGAAGCTGGCCTGGTAGCCAAACAAGTCATCAGTCCGGCGGCTGATGCTTCGGATCTAGCTGCACATGGCTACTCGCATGGGATTTGTGCTAGGCGCTCAGCTTGGTTCAGGCTCACAGCACTGAAACCTGAAGCACAGCATCGGATTCTTAATCTTCCTTTCAATGGGTCATCAATTTTCGGATCTCATGCTGATGATGAGATGTCCCGAATGAAAACCGAGCTGGATACGGTTAAAGCTGTGGGTCTCGAAAAAAGGAAAGATTTCAGGCGAAGGTATCGTCCTTATGACTGGCGACAAAACCAGCAGAGGGTTCAAACCCCTCAATGGTTCTCGCAACAGAATCAAGGCAGATCACAATTCTCCCAGCGTCGCCCTGGTAGAGGAAGAGGTGGCAATTTAAGACAGTCCACACCTGCTGCCAAGCAACAGCAACAAAAGTAGTGAGTGTTCGCTTCCCCTTTCTCCGTTACCCACTCCGGTGGGGGGGAAGTGTCCGTTTTTACCTGGAAGAGTGGACAAAAATCACACTAGACAAATGGGTTCTGATTATTGCCAAGAATGGGTATACCATCAAGTTCAAGTCCTCTCCACCTTCCATTCCCCCTCGAAAGTCTGTCACCCATCGTATAAATCTCTTGAGGGAAGAGGTGTCTGCTCTACTCCTAAAAAAACGCCATCGAGGAGGTTCCATGGCACCAACGTCGATACATTTTTGGTCCCAAAGAAAGGTCCAAACAAGGAGTTCAGGCCTATACTAGATCTCAGACGTCTCAACAAATTCATTCAGCGAGAAAAGTTCAGAATGCTGGCATTACATCAAATAATACCGCTTCTGCATCAAGGGGACTAGATGTGTTCCATAGATCTTCAAGATGCTTATTTCCACATACCAATCTCTCCAAAGCATTGAAGGTTCCTGCGGTTTAGCATTCAATCAAACCACTTCCAATTCACGGTCCTACCCTTCGGGCTGAAGTCAGCTCCTCGCACCTTCTCAAAGTGCATGGCAGTGGTAGGGGCTTTCTTGAGGAAACAGCACATCTTCGTCTACCCTTACCTAGATGACTGGCTTCTCAAGAATGCGTTTCCCACTCTTTTACAACAACATCTCACGTAGTGTCTCCACCAGTTGCAGTGACGACCTAAGCAGGCATTTCGCAGAAGCAGAGCAACCTAGAAAACCTATGGGTCTAACATCTGAGTCATTTGTCAGGAATAGAGCTATTGTCTCAACCACAGATTGGTAAGAGTACTAGCTCAAGGCGTCATCCAGAAGATGGTTAACCCTGTGTTAGCAAAGTGAATGACTATATTGGATTCCCATCAATATCATGTATGATCAATATTCTCATGTGGTCCTCCGTCCTAGGTCCAGTGTCTCTAGATCATTGAGACAATGTAGTACCATCTATGGACTCATAGTTTACACATGCCAACACTTGGACAACCATAAGAATCTGATAAGACGGGTAAGTGCAGTGCAAAAAGAAAAAGTGTGTGAAAAATTAAAATAGGATAGAGAATCTCATTCCAATTTTTATTCTACCAAGACCTCTTCCTGACTAAAAACAAGGAACAGCGCAAAACAATACTCCTGCAGTTTAACAAATATCTGCATAGGGGCCGACATGTTTCAGCCTTAACGGGAATTTGACCCTAGGCTTTCATCAGGGCCTCTGTTCTCATAATGATGCGACTGCAAAAATAGTGTTGGTGCAAAACTCAAACGAAAAAATTCCTGTGATATAATTTAAACAGTAAAGGATATAAGTCTCCAAGTACTGTAGCTTCACTCCTCCAGGACACCTGGTAAATCTATTAAATCTGTAGAGGAAGAAACAAAAATAAAACACAGAGAAAACCATCTATAAGCAAAGGACTAGATTTGCCTTACATATATGTCTAACTTCAGTACATATAATCACTCACCCAGTGTGCCCGGGGAAGAGACCTCACCTTGTCCTGGACCTGGCTCAGGCGTAGTGAGACCCCGCTCTGAAAGAGGAAAGTACACTGGAACTGAATATAGGCTGCAGGACTGTTTCATCCAGTGCAATCCTAATTCCTACATGTACCAGTGAGTTTACTACCCCTTACTTTAAAAACTTATGTTACTAAGACCTTGCTGTGTGGGACATCACCCCGCAAAATCCCATCAACTACTCCTCACATTGAAAATTTGGTTGTTTGTTAAAAAGATCACTACACACCTGCAGTGATCAGTATCTCTCTGTAAATCTGTCACAAAACGGTGTATTGCAGAGGCTAGTAAAGAATAATCCAAAGAGGCCCAAGACGGGACTCCTTACCTGTCCGGCGTTGTCTCTGGCAATGGCTGAGACAGGGGGAGGCAAAGAACCGAGCTAGAGCCTTCCTTTTTAATGGTCACAAGGTGGTCTTTCCACCAATCCGGTTAGACAGCATATGCATACCGCTGTCTCTCTATTTTGTTTATGACTTCAAAATGTCTGGTATGCCATGTCAGAGATTCATGGTTATAGCGTCCTCGGTGTATGTTTTTACTGAAGGACTCAAACTATTACAAACGAGTGAACCGATCAGGGAAGCACCGCTAACGCGTAATCTCGCGATACTATCTTAGACTACACAATGACGTCATGGCGTCCATTTTTGTAGTCCGATTACGTGTGTTTTCATTGCCCCTCTGCAAATATTGAGCATGTCAACCATGTCAGGGATTCATGCATATAGCGTCCTGGGCAGTGTGTTTGATGAAGGACTCAAACAGTAACAATCGAGCGAACCAATCAGGGAAGCACCGCTATCCCGTGATCTCGCGATACTATCTTAGACTACAGAATGACGACATGGCGTCCATTTTTGTAGTCCGATTACGTGTGTTTTTACATTACCCCTCCGCAATTATTGAGCAGAAAAGGTTGTGATCGTGCCCAGATTATTGCACAGTTCAACAGTGCATTTAACGATCGCCGCTATCTCCGGCCTAGTGTCACAGGGCCTAAAAATCGGTTAACCCTAGTCTAAGCACCTGGAGCACTGAGAGATTAAGTCGCGGAGAGTTTGTTAGGACTACAGGATGATGTCATCATTGTCTCTCCTGTAGTTCTAAAGGGAAAGCGATGAGGTGTGATCTAGTCTACACACAGGAATAGAGGCCTGAGGGTAACACGGGCACAGGACCTCTTGAAAGGATTACCCTTCGAGGGGAAAATTCCTAGTACCTATATTTTATTAGTCCTTTGTTATCATGAGGGTTGTTAAATCAGTGGGGACAGTACAGGGCATTCTAAAAACCTCTTGTATCATCACCTCTCCATGTGTCACAAGTGTGGATGCTGTGTGTCCCACCATAGTGACCTCCATTGTATTGCACAGGAGACCATAAATACTATATGTAGTGCATTCCCCACTCAGAAGACCAGGTGTTTACTAAATGGAATAGAGTTGGAGTGATGATCCTGCTTATATATAGTGCCGATAGTATCTAAATGTCTATGTGCAGTTGTTATTATTGGAGTTTTAGAATAATCACCAGGTTCACTTCAGACTCAGCCAGGGGATGTCGTAATTCAGCCCCTGTATATCTGTACGTAGTTTAAACACCCATTTTTGTTCTTTTTGAAAAAGAAAGCTTGTCACGTCTGTGACATGTGATGGTATGAAAGGTTTCTCAAGTACAGTCCATGTGAAGTCTGTTTCTCCATCGTTCTTCTCCAAGAAGTGTTGTGTCAACTTTGAGATGCTCTTCTTACATCGGAAAGTGCTTTTGTGCTCTAACATGCGTGTCTTTACTTTCCTTGTTGTCATCCCAATGTATTTTTCATTACAAGGGCATGTGATTTGGTAGATTAAGTTCTCACTATTACAATTGGAGAATTGACGTAATTCCCATGGTCTAGTGGTACCGATGTCTATGCTGGTGACACTGCCAGTCAAGGCACACATCGAACAAGTACCACACGGGTGATGCCCTTTGATTGCGGGTAGGTCCCATAGGGTCCCTAGTTGTCTCTTGACTTGTTCTCGAGGACGAGTATGTACTAGACAGTCTCTCAAACTGCTGGCTCTCTTGAATGCAAAAAGGGGATATTCAATCTTCTCTTTTCCACTGTTGAGTATCCGCCAATGTCGTCTTATGATTCTCTGCACACTATTAGACTTAGTGTTGAAGGTACTGACCAGAGTTAATCGATCTTGCGGGGGTTCCTTAGTAGAGACTTCAAGTAATGCCTCCCTGTTATTGTTCGCCGCCCGTTTCCATGACCCCTTTATCAACTTCTTAGGGTAATGTCTGTGTGTCAGTTGCTGTGATAAAGCACTGGCATGGGTATTGAAAGTTTCTGTGGTGGAACAGTTACGCCTGAGGCGCAAGAATTGGCCAAAAGGCAGGTTGTCTCGCAAGGACTTAGGATGTTGGCTTTCGTATAGAAGGAGTGAATTCCTTGCCATGGGCTTACGGTAGAGTTCGGTTTCTAAACCAGTTTGTGTGGTATAAATGGAGAGATCCAGGAAAGCAATTCTGTCCTTGCTGGTCTCGATGGTGAACCGTAAAAATGCATTTTGTGCATTCAGCCACTCATGGAATTGAAGCACAGTATCACTGCTACCTCTCCAGATTAGTTGAAAGCCAACATCCTAGGTCCTTGCGAGACAACCTGCCTTTTGGCCAATTCTTGTGGCTCAGGCGTAACTGTTCCACCACAGAAACTTTCAATACCCATGCCAGTGCTTTATCACAGCAACTGACACACAGACATTACCCTAAGAAGTTGATAAAGCGGTCATGGAAACGGGCGGCGAACAATAACAGGGAGGCATTACTTGAAGTCTCTACTAAGGAACCCCCGCAAGATCGATTAACTCTGGTCAGTACCTTCAACACTAAGCCTAATAGTGTGCAGAGAATCATAAGACGACATTGGCGGATACTCAACAGTGGAAAAGAGAAGATTGAATATGCCCTTTTTGCGTTCAAGAGAGCCAGCAGTTTGAGAGACTGTCTAGTACATACTCGCCCTCGAGAACAAGTCAAGAGACAACTAGGGACCCTATGGGACCTACCCGCAATCAAAGGGCATCACCCGTGTGGTACTTGTTCGATGTGTGCCTTGACTGGCAGTGTCACCAGCATAGACATCGGTACCACTAGACCATGGGAATTACGTCAATTCTCCAATTGTAATAGTGAGAACTTAATCTACCAAATCACATGCCCTTGTAATGAAAAATACATTGGGATGACAACAAGGAAAGTAAAGACACGCATGTTAGAGCACAAAAGCACTTTCCGATGTAAGAAGAGCATCTCAAAGTTGACACGACACTTCTTGGAGAAGAACCATGGAGAAACAGACTTCACATGGACTGTACTTGAGAAACCTTTCATACCATCACATGTCACAGACGTGACAAGCTTTCTTTTTCAAAAAGAACAAAAATGGGTGTTTAAACTACGTACAGATATACAGGGGCTGAATGACGACATCCCCTGGCTGAGTCTGAAGTGAACCTGGTGATTATTCTAAAACGCCAATAATAACAACTGCACATAGACATTTAGATACTATCGGCACTATATATAAGCAGGATCATCACTCCAACTCTATTCCATTTAGTAAACGCCTGGTCTTCTGAGTGGGGAATGCACTACATATAGTATTTATGGTCTCCTGTGCAATACAATTGAGGTCACTATGGTGGGACACACAGCATCCACACTTGTGACACATGGAGAGGTGATGATACAAGAGGTTTTTAGAATGCCCTGTACTGTCCCCACTGATTTAACAGTCCTCATGATAACAAAGGACTAATAAAATATAGGTACTAGGAATTTTCCCCTCGAAGGGTAATCCTTTCAAGAGGTCCTGTGCCCGTGTTATCCTCAGGCCTCTATTCCTGTGTGTAGACTAGATCACACCTCATCGCTTTCCCTTTAGAACTACAGGAGAGACAATGATGACATCATCCTGTAGTCCTAACAAACTCTCCGCGACTTAATCTCTTAGTGCTCCAGGTGCTTAGACTAGGGTTAACCGATTTTTAGGCCCTGTGACACTAGGCCGGAGATAGCGGCGATCGTTAAATGCACTGTTGAACTGTGCAATAATCTGGGCACGATCACAACCTTTTCTGCTCAATAATTGCGGAGGGGTAATGTAAAAACACACGTAATCGGACTACAAAAATGGACGCCGTGTCGTCATTCTGTAGTCTTAAGATAGTATCGCGAGATCACGCGATAGCGGTGCGTCCCTGATTGGTTCGCTCGATTGTTACTGTTTGAGTCCTTCATCAAACACACTGCCCAGGACGCTATATGCATGAATCCCTGACATGGTTGACATGCTCAATATTTGCGGAGGGGCAATGAAAACACGTAATCGGACTACAAAAATGGACGCCATGACGTCATTGTGTAGTCTAAGATAGTATCGCGAGATTACGCGATAGCGGTGCTTCCCTGATCGGTTCACTCGTTTGTAATTGTTTGAGTCCTTCAGTAAAAACATACACCGAGGACGCTATAACCATGAATCTCTGACATGGCATACCAGACATTATGAAGTCATAAACAAAATAGAGAGACAGCGCTATGCATATGCTGTCTAACCGGATTGGTGGAGAGACCACCTTGTGACCATTAAAAAGGAAGGCTCTAGCTCGGTTCTTTGCCTCCCCCTGTCTCAGCCATTGCCAGAGACAACGCCGGACAGGTAAGGAGTCCCGTCTTGGGCCTCTTTGGATTATTCTTTACTAGCCTCTGCAATACACCGTTTTGTGACAGATTTACAGAGAGATACTGATCACTGCAGGTGTGTAGTGATCTTTTTAACAAACAACCACATTTTCAATGTGAGGAGTAGTTGATGGGATTTTGCGGGGTGATGTCCCACACAGCAAGGTCTTAGTAACATAAGTTTTTAAAGTAAGGGGTAGTAAACTCACTGGTACATGTAGGAATTGGGATTGCACTGGATGAAACAGTCCTGCAGCCTATATTCAGTTCCAGTGTACTTTCCTCTTTCAGAGCGGGGTCTCACTACGCCTGAGCCAGGTCGAGGACGAGGTGAGGTCTCTTCCCCGGGTACACTGGGTGAGTGATTATATGTACTGAAGTTAGACATATATGTAAGGCAAATCTAGTCCTTTGCTTATAGATGGTTTTCTCTGTGTTTTATTTTTGTTTCTTCCTCTACAGATTTAATAGATGTACCAGGTGTCATTGAGGAGTGAAGCTACAGTACTTGGAGACTTATATCCTTTACTGTTTAAATTATATCACAGGAATTTTTTCGTTTGAGTTTTGCACCAACACTATTTTTGCAGTCGCATCATTATGAGAACAGAGGCCCTGATGAAAGCCTAGGGTCAAATTCCCGTTAAGGCTGAAACATGTCGGCCCCTATGCAGATATTTGTTAAACTGCAGGAGTATTGTTTTGCGCTGTTCCTTGTTTTTAGTCAGGAAGAGGTCTTGGTAGAATAAAAATTGGAATGAGATTCTCTATCCTATTTTAATTTTTCACACACTTTTTCTTTTTGCACTGCACTTACCCGTCTTATCAGATTCTTATGGTTGTCCAAGTGTTGGCATGTGTAAACTATGAGTCCGTAGATGGTACTACATTGTCTCAATGATCTAGAGACACTGGACCAAGGACGGAGGACCACATGAGAATATTGATCATACATGATATTGATGGGAATCCAATATAGTCATTCACTTTGCTAACACAGGGTTAACCATCTTCTGGATGACGCCTTGAGCTAGTACTCTTACCAATCTGTGGTTGAGACAATAGCTCTATTCCTGACAAATGACTCAGATGTTAGACCCATAGGTTTTCTAGGTTGCTCGGATTCTGGTATACGGGGGATAAAACCTATGCAGGTCTTTAAATGTCCCTCGGGCCCTCCCCGATGATGTGTGTTATATATATATTTCGCAGAAGCACACAACTGGGTGCTAAAACAAGAAGTGGTGCAAGACATCTTCCACAACTGGGGAACACCAGACATCGATCTTTTTGTGGACGCCGAAAACGCAAAATGCTGCGTCTTCGCCTCCAGGTATCCGCAACCAGGGTCCAAGGGGAATGCTCTGTGGATAGACTGGTCAGAGACATTACTCTACGCTTTTCCACCAATTCCACTCATTCAAGACATGATCCTGGTTGCTCCAGATTGGCCTTCCCAGTGGTGGTATCCGGACCTTCTTCCCTTATTCACAGTACCACACAGGAGGCTGCCATGTCATCGGGATCTGCTGACCAGGGCGAACGGCAAGGTGTTCCACCCCAACCGGCCATCCCTGAAGTTAGCAGTATGGCTCCTCAGTTCATCCAGTATGGACATTTAGGCCTCTCTCAGGACTGCATGCAAATTTTAAAAGAGGCTAGGAGAGCTTCTACGAGGAAGTCATATGCTTTTAAATGGAAGCGTTTTTTCATGTGGTGTACTGCTGAAGGTCATGACCCTATTCGAGGTCAAGAACAGGTACTGTTGCCATACGTACTTTCTTTGGCCAAAACAGGTTTACAGTATTCTTCCATAAAGGTTCACCTGGCAGCAATAACAGCATACAGAAAGTCTCCTACTCAGGTTTCTTTTTTTCAAATGCCAGTTGTGAAGGATTTCCTGGAGGGTCTCAAGAAAGTCTACCCCCCTGTGAGGGCCCCTTCTCCTCCCTGGGAGCTGAATTTAGTCCTATCTAAATTAATGCCCCCCCATTCAAACCCATTCGTAAAGCTTCCCTGCAACACCTGTTGTGGGAAACTGCTTTTCTCGTGGTGATCACTTCTGCGCACAGGATAAGCGAGATACAGGCCTTATGCTCTACAGAGCCTTATCTTGTTTTTCATGCGAATATAGTGGTGTTACGTACTCACCCGAGGTTCCTCACTAAGGTGGTCTTGGATTTTCACATAAATTAGTCAGTCACTCTTCCTACCTTTTTTGCCAATCCGGACACTCCAGCTGAGAAAGCTCTGCACTCTTTGGATTTAAAACGAGTGTTGAAGTTCTACCTGGATAAAGCTAAGAGTGTACGAAAGTCTGACCAATTGTTTGTGAACTATGGTCCATTTAATACAGGTTTTCCTGCCTCTAAAAGGTCCATTTCTAGATGGATAGTGTCATGCATTATGTTATCTTATCAGCTGGCACAGAAACGGCTCCCAGGCAAGCCGAGAGCTCATTCCACAAGAGGCAAAGCTGCCACAATAGCAATGCTTAAGAAAGTACCAATTCATGAAATTTGTAAGGCAGCCACATGGCGGTCGGTTCATACCTTCGCACGCCATTAATGCCTTGATTCTGATACTCGGCCTGATGCTCAAGTTGGTCAAGCATCCCTGAGAAATTTGTTTGGGTAATATCTGTTGCTAAAATGTTTTGGTAGACTTGTATTCGCCCGCAGGGTATGGGGATGGGCTTGCTACTCTATTCAGTGCTTATGACTATTGATGAGTATCCCCTGGAAGAGAAGGATAAGTTACTTACCTGTAATCCTAGTTCCATTCCTCTATCTTTGACAGCTAGTATCCTTGCCAGCTCGTGGCGTTTTCTCCCTATTTGATCTGACGTAGGATAACTGAGGTGGCTGCCTCTGTTGGTACTGAGGCCGGTATGATTGAGATGTCGAACAATATGCTGGGCAGCGGTATTGCTGTCATCCCCCTCTGTAGGACGGCTGTACTCTTTCCCTAGATCCACGAAAAGAAACTTTCCTGAATTGCAGCCTCCCCAATGACTTGGCAGTATCTGTATCTGCCTTGATGGTTTTGAGGGCCTTTCACTACATGACTGATGAAAAGAGCGTCCCCATCATATGGAAGGTCCAGTATTTCATTTTTGACCTCTGGATGGAATGAGGTGGCTTTGAGCCATACCTGTCTGCGCAAAACTGCAACTTCAGCCAGTTGCTTAAACCCCGTCACAGAGACATCCATAGCTAAATCTATTATTTCACTGGATGCCCTCTCTCCGTCATGCAGAATCTTTTTTGCTTCTTCCTTCACAACCTACGGCAGTTGGTCGATATATGAGGCAATGTCCGACCACATTTGGTGATTGTAGTGCCCTAGAACTGCCAGGGAATTTGCAGCTTTAACTGCTAGTGCAGACATCGCTGAGAACCTTTTGCCAGTTGAAGAAACGGATTAACCCACTTACTGGGTCTCGGCTGCGGGGGAACCGCCCAAGCCTTCCATACCCTTCATATGTAGTAAAAGGAGACAGAGGAGCCTTCGTCTGCAGGAGGAACCCAGATTTATTCAAAAAGCCCGGGCTATGGAACAGAGTTCCAAGCTCGTCAGAAACAAGACAGAGGAGTCTGCTGCTTTACTCCTCAGCTTACAAGTCATTTATACTTTTTCATCTCAGTCTTTTGGCTGTTACTTCATTGTTCAATCAGGGCAGTGTTTGTAGTTGATAACCAGATCCAGATGACGTTTGTAGATGGTGACCTGGTCAAGGCTTGGTACACAAATCATTGTTCACTCGGCTTGATCAAGGCTCAGTCTTTCAGGTCATTGTTTAATCACCTTGATCAAAGCCCGGTCCTTCAGATCATTGTTTAATCACCCTGATCAAGGCCCAGTAGTCAGACCATTGTCCAGATGACCTGATCACGGTGTCAAGGATGTTTACCAGGCTGGGAGAAGGAGATGAAAAACAAATCATTTCCACAGGGTGTGAGTCTCTCGTGGCTTTCTGTTGAACTGCAAGAACAGGGGGGTTGGATGTGCAACAGTTTCTGGGCAGAAATGCAGGCTGCAAGATGGCTGTTGTCGTGTTGTTGTGTTTATATCTAGGACCCTAATTCGATATTCCCGATTCATGCCCTTATGTAGGTTATAATCAATAATATCCTGATAAAGGCATTAGAATCATATCCATATTCAGTAATAGCCCATGCAGTCCAAAGCACAGAACGGCTAATCCCATCGACTCCTAGAAAGCACAACGCGTTCTTTAAACAAACCAACCCTCCAGCAGCCCGGGAAATCCCCCCTGCTTTTGTTTTGATTTGAACAAGAACTCCTGGAGTCAAGAAAGAACTGTTAGTTCTTGGCGACATCTTATGTCCAACCTTACGTCAAACCCGGCACCTTTTAGGTATAAATATATTAACAGTTGCCTTAAGCAAACACACGGTGGTTTGGAGCAGAGCGGCCATCTACTTGCCTGAGAGCCCAGCTGATGCGAGAGCCCACGGAAGCCGTCCCTCCCGTTTGACGCACTGAGAGATACGCTGTCTATTTCTCCAGCCGAGAAAATCCAGCTCCGGTGTATCCAGCCTACCCTTGCGGGTTGCTGGAAGATCGAGTCCTGAGGAAAGAGATACCAGACCTCCTACATTCTATTACCAAGGTACGGAGCTGACTAATCCCTTGAGAGAATTCTTGATGCAGATTCTTGGCAAAACAATCTTAACCAACTTAACTTAAACTGCTACTTACTCACTCCTTCCCAAGTATTAGGCTTAGGTCAGGTACACCGGGGTAGGCTTAGTTAGAAGCACCAGTTGAGTACGTTAGTCAATGTATTTATGTATGTATATATTTTATCCATTTTAAAGTATCATATGGCTAAGAAACCATATCAATGCTTTTACAGTATTATTTCATAATACTACTTTTACTGTACGCACTTTACTTCATGATAAGTATTGCAATTATGGCAATTCATTTCTCTTGCATGAGAAAGAAGACTGCTCAATAAATAACACCTTTTTATTGAAAACGCCTGTCTCTCTATTTCTCTGCACTCTGGTGAAACTAAGTATGCACGGTTGACTGAGTGAAATAGCGGCCTTTTGTTTTCACACGACTCTAGAGGTACACTCTTATTCTGAGGGAGCAAAGTTGTCATGTTTATGCGGTTGTCAGAAACTGAATCCCTTCTTGTCTGAGTCAGGGAAGTTCATCCCTCCCTATTCATTCAAGAAAGTTTCTAGTGACCTCTGAGCTAGCTGGCGCAAACCTAAATTAAGTTTAACATAGTCAGTAGAGACCTAGATGACCTCAGTCCTACGTCTACACTGCTGTTTATGTTATTCCAATGCGCAGAGCCTATTGGGAAAATTGGAACTACACTACATGGCGGCCAACGTATGGTAAGGCGATAATCTAACGCAAGACACTAGAGTAACTCAGTCGTGCTTTTTCACACAGAACCCTTTCCCCGTAAAAACTCCAATAGACGTCTGGAGTGGGTGAAAGGTTAATATCCGCCGGAACTTAGTAGGATGAGAATCCTATGTATTAGTTTTTGGTTTGATCAACGTTGAAGGATACAGTGTGCCAAAATATTGTGCACCTAATCTTTTTTTTCTTGAAATTTGATCTGCAACAAAAAACTTTCAGTCAGTAAAATGTCAGAAAGTGACGAAGAAAGAGAAAGAGAAGCCTTAGCAGCTCGCCTCTTAGAGGAAGACACAACCCTCCAAGAAACTGACCCGAGTGTTATAATCATTCCGGTCAATATAAGAACTATAACTATTAAACTTATACAAAATGGACTGACACCACGAGGTGGTACAGTCATATTCGTGGTAGGGGCACATGAATATTGGCAGACAGAGGTATTCTATTCATGGATACATTTTTCAGCAGCACATGCTGTGACAAAAGAATTCCACTATTACAAAATAGAGGAACCTCCGGGAGAATACACTCCTTTCGAGGAGATCGAAATCCCACTAAATTACCAAGATCACCTGCTCTGGTTTAATGGCGCCCTAAAACATAATAATCACATCACCAGGCTCGGTCCACTAGGTAGACCAGGAGCAACGTGGCCGGTTCTAGCCAGCTACACACCACATCCAGACATTGATAAAATGTCAGTCCAGGAACTTTTAGCTCAGCTAAAACTCGTAATTAAAATACATAGACAATTCGCCCAATATGTCATACGGACTTCAACAGTCCAACCGACAATTAATATTCCACAGCTGACCCCTCATCAGGGGAACACAAACAAATCACACCACAGAACATACAATCATGTCTTGGTAAAGTACCCACAAAACGGGAACAAATTCCATTCTGGTTAGCACAAAAAATTACTCAAATAGAGGCAGTATTTCCAGATACTACTCCTACTGAGAAACACAGAATTCTGACTATCTGTCTTCCAATGGGGATCGCACCACATGTGGAAGACTGTGACACTTGGGGCACAGTCTTTGCTTCCATCTACACAAAAACACATGGTGTCCCGTCTATGGCGGTCATACCAGATGTACTAAGACAGATTCAAAATGAATACGGTCCAGAACCTGCTTTAACTCTGGGTATGAAATTACTGAAAGACTTCAAGCAGGTCTCGGCTATATTATTAGCCAACATAAAAGGAGAAGCAGCATCTGTGGCGATCCGCCAGAAATTGAAGCAAACCAACCATTTGAACTCGCTAGAATCATAGAAAAATCCTATGAAGAGCTAGGAAGAGATAGTTTGGGTGGGAAACCGGTAAAATCCCAACTAACTGAGAATCCTGAAAAAACATTTATTAAAAATAATTTAAAAACTCCAAAAAAGAGTTGGGATGGTAATAAACAATCCACTCCCAGGGAAAAACATTTCCAGTCCAGAGGAAGGTCTCCTCAGCGGAGAGAGAGATCTCCAGGCCGAGAAGACAAGTCTCCCCAAAGGGAACCCTCTGAAAGAAGATATAACCTTAGAGATAGGGATAAAATAAGAAAACCTGACAGATATCAAGATGTTGATACACGTCCCCCTCGATCCTTCTCACTCAATCTTTCTCGATCTTCCTCACAGAAATCGGAAAGAAGAGGACGGTCAGAACACAGAGAAGAGCACGTCAAGTCCAAAGACAAGGAACCTGCTCATCAAAGTAAAAAATTACAATTTCCCAGAAAGAAGGTAGCAAGTATTAAAATTAAACATACCGAGAATTCTGAGGACACAACTGAAAAACGGAGAGTGGTCACAGACAATGCTAGACAGCGCAGCAGAAGTGACAATAGCTCGCAAGATGAATCTTCTGGAGACAGTGGACATGAATGAATACATTCAGGTGGAAACTGCAGACACACGAGTTAGTGTGCCCCATAAACTATGTGAAATAACATTACGTATAGAGGGAGATAGAACTAGGAAAATAAAAGGTCTGTTTTGGGAAAAACTTTCTAAAGGCTATGACATCCTGTTAGCTGAGAAAGACTGGCCACCAGAGTTTGTCAGGGAGTGCCCTCATGGCGAAGAAATGATTATGCCTGCCTTCTCAAATCATATTCCGATTCATAAAAAAGACACATTAGCAAGAAAATGGGCAGTGGCTCAAGCTCCTGCTTTATACAAAAATCATGTAGGATGGGATGAGGATTCGCCTCACCACAAAATCCAGTTAAAAAATCAGCCCACTGCACAAAGGCAGTACCCAGTTAAACAAGAAGCTAAAAAGCAAGTCAGGGAGATCTTAGATCAACTTGAATATCAAGGGGTGATCGAAGCATGCACCTCTCAAATGAACAATCCTTTGTTTCCTGTCTCCAAGCCAGACGATTCATATCGTCTAGTTTTGTACTACAGACACCTTGACTCCTGTTGTAAAACATTTGCAGTACAAAACTCACATAGTGCAGCACTAATGAATAACATTGTGCGCAAAAAATATAAAACGACATTAGATATCTCTAATGGATTCTTCTGTCAAAACATTGCACCTTAAAGCAGGTATTTGACCGCTTTCTCAATAATGGGTTCGCAAAAACAATTTTGCCGACTCCCACAGGGATTCAAGAATAGCCCAGGATTATTCTCAGCAAGGATAAGAGTTACTACAAATATATGATGATGATGAGGCATTATCCTACGTCGATGACATCTATCTCACAGATGATGACCTGGAGACTCACTTAAAAAGAGTGAACACCATAATACTTGGGTTCGCATCAGAGGGTTACAAATTCAACTTTAAAAAGTCACGAATTGCCCATCTAACTGTCCTATTTTTAGGATATGAATTATCAAGTGAAGGCAAGAGCCTGGCAGACAATTTCTTAGAGAAATGTGCTGTACTCCAGACACCAGAAACGCTGAAGAATTTACAATCAATACTAGGTTTCCTAAATTTCGGAAGAACATACATTCTAAATTATGCAGAGAGGGTTAAACCTCTCTATGAATTAATAAGACCTGATTTCAAACAAATCAGTTGGACTCAGAAACACACAGAGATTTTGAGATCATTGCAAACAGGCATGTTTACTAAAACAAAATTACAAACTCGCGAAAACATACGCAATCTTGTAATCAGAGTCATCCCAGGAAGATGCGGATTCACATACCTGACCTCTAATGAGGGAGAAACGGTACCTATAGCTTACAAATCACATTTGTACACTCAAGCTGAAATGAAATTCAGCTCTACAGAAAAAATTCTGACAGCGGTTAAAAATGCTGTAGCAAAAGAAAGAGCCCTAGCCCAAGGCAAAAGAATAGCTGTTTTTTCAGCAGAATCAGCCCTTGAGGCATTAACAAGTCCACGTAATCTGATTACAGTGGCCTTAGATCCAAAATGGATAGAATGGGAACATTATTTTGCTACAGAAGACGTGAAATACTATTTTGACCCGAAACTGAAAAAACTAGATGATCTAGAATATGAACGAGAATATCCTCTGCCAACTGAAATTCTGCCTCTGGAACAATACACCTGCGTAATCTATATGGACAGATTCGCACAACACTACGATGTAGATAAAAAAATCCTACAATGCAGCGTGCGCGATTGTTAAAGGTCGCTGGCGCTCTGGTAAATTCAAACCAATGATTACCAAAACTGAATCACTCAGAAACTGTTCAGCTCAGCGAGCTGAAATAAGATCTTTAAAGATGGCGCTTGAAAATGCCGATCGCGAATTCCCCATACTAATAGTGTGTGATTCGTATTTCTGCGTCAAGTCTTACAACAGTGACATGCAGACATGGAATAAAAACGGTTACAAAGATGACACAGGTGCCACAATAAAGCATAAAACGCTTTGGGAACAAGTAGTTCTTTTAAAGAAAGAACTACGAAAGACTCACGTGATACACGCACTGAGTCATTGACGTGATGGCGTTCACGTTGGAGGGAATTCATTGGCTAACACAGCCACAGCGGAAGCGGTTCAACCGGCTTCCGTAGCCACTGAAAAGCGTTCAGAAAAACAAATAGATGGGGAAACCATGCTGGCGGTAAAAGCCTCATTAAAAGGCGATTATGCAGCATTACCTCTCAACTATCCACTCAGTAAATCATACATAATTGATGCCAACTCCGTTCCGTTTGCTCGAATCCCTGGAGTCGGGGATAGAGTAATTCCAAACACGAACCGGAGAGTCTTCTTGCTACAAGAAGCACACATGGGATTGGGTCTGAGGCACCAAGAGATCCTGAAATCTCTGATGGAACTACAATCAGAGTACTGGCGGCCGGGAATGAGCTTAGATATCTACAATTTTGCAACAAATTGTGAGGACTGCAACAGAGATCGCAGTTGTGAACCGGACCAGCCAACAGCCCAGATACCACTATTAGATAGCATCAGGCTATCTATAGCGCAGAAATCCAGCCGGAAAAATGCGTCCCATAATTAATAAAGACTTAATTCACTTATAAATGTAGACCCCAGCACTCGGCTGACGCCAGAACTGTTATAAAAGATTTGCGAGTCTTTATCGGCACATACGCAATTGGCATGCTACATTCTGATCAGGGTCCTGCGTTTAGCTCTTGAGCTTACAAAGAGGCCATGAACAGCATTAGCATTGCATTGCGGTACTCTTCTCCCTTCCATCCTGAGGTAAATGCGGTTGTGGAAAGAAAAAAACGGGACATAAAGCAATCTATAACGGCGAGGGTATTAGGTTCGGGTGATGGGTGGGTCAAACATTTAACAAGTGTCCAACATAGTCTTAATAATCTGCCAAGAAATTCTCTAAAAGGTCTCACTCCATAAGAACTATTGTTCGGAACTAGAATGCTCATTCAGGATCTTGATTGTCACACTTCAGTGGTAGAAGAAAAATCCTTTGATATCAAAGATCGTTTGGCTGTTTTACAGGATTTTAATGAAACAAGAAAAAACCTGAGTAACAAAGTTGAAACAACAGCCGACAGCCACTAAAGAAAAACCACCTGTCCCAGCAAGACCTGTCAGGATTCCAAAGATTGGGGATTTGGTCAGAGAGAAGATCGCGGTAAAGAAGGAATTTGGGCCTTCTTACAGAAAAGCAGTACCTGTTTTAGCTACCAGCGGATCAAGATCAGTTGTACTACTGCCCCTTGCTGGTAAAAAGGAGAAAAGAGTTGTATCCATCAACCTGGTAAAATCACAATCATGTGGCCAATAATAAGTAGTAGGCCAAGTGGACTCCCAAGAAATAGCAGAATACCGAAATTTGCTACAATCCAAGAGGCTCATACTGAGAGACTAATCACATTTGATAAACCTGCAGTGAATAACAAAGGACTATGCAATAGTGCCATGGAACTAGTGCCTTTTGAAACCCAAATTGCAACAGTTCGTCAAGAAACACCAGTCTACAATGATGTAGCCTCTGACTATGCTAATGAAACAAAGAAAAATGCAAAAGCAAATGAAAATCTGGAAAAAATTCTAACAATTGACAGAACTGCATCTGGCTACTTCATCAATTTCGACGACTTCTCTGAATATCCAAGCGAGCATGAAGAAACGCCTCCAACAAAAACTTTCAAAGACAAAGTAATTGAATTTTTTCACCAACTAAAAGAAACATATCTGATTTCACCATGGATTAAATTTTGGATTGTGTTAGGTGTACTTACTCTCCTGCTTTGGCTCATCATGGTTCTATGTTTGGGAAAATTAATTGATGGAAAATACAGTACAATGGACACAGCAAGTCAGAACATCAACTTGGTCCTAAAGCCTCACACATCCTCCCACATCGAGAAAAGAGAACTTACATGAGTAAACATCTCAGCCAATCCAATACCCGGTGGGGTAGCATGGGACAGAACTGATTATGACATTTTTGGCCCGGTTGAGCTCTTGAAATATCCACACCAGTTTAAGGTTTCCTTAAGTGACTTTGTGACACCAAGTACATTCTCTGATGATTGGGACTTTGAAAACATTAATAATATGATGTAAGATTTAGTAATGTCAGCAAAATTTACAGAACATGATTACTTTCAGGGTTCATCGAATTATGAAGAGTTATACTGTTATAATCATTATGGTGATCACTATTTGCATAAAACTGTTCAGCCTAGAAATGTTTTATCTTATAACCAATGGGAACACTGTCCAACTCCGCCAAAAGGCAGTTCGAAAACATTTTATGAGAAATTCCAGTACTTCTCAGGGTTTTATAACAGAGATCCAGAAACGTTTTATTTTAAAATGTTATTTAGGACAGGAATGAAAACAATGCTGACAAATACTAAATTGATTTATTCTGAAAAATTTTATGACAAAATGTCTACATTTGGTTTCGAATTTTGGAAAAACACCATTGAAACAAAAACGATCTGGGGTTCCAAAGATTGGCAAGTACAAGGCCTAGAAGCATTATTTAGGGCCTGCATGATCCCAGAACACATGATACTCATGAATGACACAATTCAACAATCTACTTGTCTTGGCCTAGCTAATATAAAAGACTTAAATACACCGTCTAGTCCGAAACCCATAACTGATAGTGACAGCACTACAGATGTGTAGATCGACGTATCCCATATTTTACACCAAAACAGAACACATCCTGATTGGAAAAAGTGGTTGATCTGGCCAACAGACACGAATAACTGTCAAGATAGATTCCTGAACAAAACACAGGGGTTCAAAATGACCAGACCAGACCCAAGATACTCCCAGAGACAACATCCAGGGATAGTTATTCGGTATCTTTAACCTTACTGATAAACAAATCAGTTTGGCACAAAAAGGAGCAGACTATACGATTCTGAGCATTGAAAAACTTGAGAGATTACCATTGACAATGTCAGAGAGACCTGTCATTGAATGGATAATACATGGAACGATTACAATTCCGATAACAACTTTCCAGTTTAAATACTGCCAAGAGTATACACCTGCAGGCCAGTATGAAAGGTTGGGTAAAGAATACATCAAATCAACCTGGGATTTACCTTATACACACAGATGTTATAGTGAAGGGAACAAGGAGGTATTCCTTAGTGGTAAAAATTGTAAAAAATCACTAAGCGGTACACTTCTGTGTCAAGGTATTAATTTGCATGGAGCCTGCGAAGGGTCTTCGAATAACCTTTCATGTCACCTTCATGGCACGCCTGCAAAACAGATAGAGCCATTTTTTAGGCCACTTTCTAACAGCAGTTACGTTTTAATAAGTGACCACAGCTGTTGTGGCATGCTGCCAGGAAAAGCCTATCTGACAACTGTAACTTCCAGGGCCGTTTGCTGTATGCAAGTATTGTATCAACACAGCAATCCAGATATGGGCACTGCGTTATGGCCTTCGTTGAATATCTCTTCTATTCGAATTGAAACTTTAAGCAGAATGAAGTCTATTCTTTTACAGACAACTGTGCCTTTAACATCATCCAAAGAAATGTATGATCTGTAAGTGACAAGGACATCGTCAGAGATACATTCCCTTTTATCGACAAATTGCCCCGTGCATTTCGTAGAAATACTAAGCCAAATCTTAAACATGTCTGATACCAGTGTCATCTCACATGTATTTAAGACAATTTTTTCGGGACTTTTAGCACCCTTTGAAACGGTTCTGGGCATCTTCCCGAATTTTGTCCATTTTGTTTTTGGCGGCCTACCCTTAATCTTGGGACTCATGGCAGGAATTTTATTTTTGCTCCTTCTGCACCGATATGGCAAGCCAATCCACAGACAAGACTCGGGCAACGATGGAACAAACGATCCTAGCAATACGATACCGAGACCGTATCACTAAGGTCCTCGGAGATCTGAATATAACCTGGTTTCTTTCATTCAGACCAATCTGGCAGAATTGCATCTTACCTGTGCTTCGATGTCTGCTATGCGGAGAAGAATGCGTGTTGGACGTCTGTCTTACACTACCATCAGCAGTACCAAAGGATATCGATACTTTGCTAGGTCCTGTAACGACTCATGCATCGTGTTGTCCCCAGCGGCTACCCATTCTGATGACGGCATTCGTTGAGACTTCACCACTATGAATAGGTGGAGGTGAGGTATGAGAGGAAAGCAGCACCAAACAGGTACAACCTTCTGTGAGCATTGCTGATCCAAATATCGATGATAGCAATCACACAGAGAACTGCACAGTTGCAGCATTTTCGAACTTGGTCGAACTTTCACCTGATGTGGTAAGCCAATTTTTTGCGAGTCTGTCTGAAATAATGTTCTCCCCTGAGCAAGTAGAAGGAACATTTTTAACAAGCACACAGCGTTCCCTGAACTCTGAATTCAGCCTTCAGTTTTGATAAACAAAGCTACCGAAATATTTTGAGCTATTTTTTTCCCCTGAAAGCGAAAACATTTTTGTCCATTTTCCAAAATATTTACCTTTTTTTTGGCACATGGTACTCTGCTTAAAGTAGAACTATTCTTAGAGAACAGAGCTTCTATTTTTAGGATACTAAAGACGATATTTTACCTCAGCCTCTAGCACAGGGGTCTCCAACCGGTCGATCGCGAGCTACCAGTAGCTCGCCATGGCACTATGAGTAGCTCGCGCCTGTAAGGCCACAATTTAGTAGCCCATCAACGTTGTTATAGCATTTGGGCCTTTTTTTAGGTGATGTTCCCCCCCTCATGCTAACCAGCTGCTCAGATTGATTTAGCTGAGCCAATCAGGGCCGTAGTGATTTCTTCCTCTTCCTACAAAGGTGGTGCTAGCTAGCATGTCACAAGTTTTTCATGTAGATTGCCACATTTCTACAAGTCATGCATTACAAATGACCCAAATGCTAGGAATGAAAACAGTTTAGCAGCTTACAACAGCATACCGTTCAATAACTGCTTTTCACTTAATATGGCCTAGATTAGAAAAATCCCGATATGTGTTTCCAGAGGTTTTCCTAACTTTTAAATGGCATGAAATAAGTGGTGCTCTCTGTGTACTGTAGAGTAACTGAATAGCAGCGATGGTAGGCCTGCATGTACATCTTTCTGGATGAAAAGAAAAGACGTTGAGTCTGAAAACTCCCTTATTGATGCCGATGTTTGGAGCACAGATTTAAACAGGATTAAAATCCGAGTGACCTTGACCGAAGGAAACGGAGCGCCAAGCACAGTAAACGGTAAGGCTATGTAAAAGAAGTTGATATTTTGCTGCTCTTTTTTTTTTTTTTACTGTCTGCAGTTAGAAATTCGATCTTTCATGCTTTCTGAAAAGTAGATGTCAATTTTCAGATTAGGAGCCTGCATGGAGTACAGTTTTGTGCTCATTTGGAAACATATTGCCCCCATCAAATCTGGTTCCCGTCCCATCACTTGAACTTTAAGTTCTTGATAATGAGAATAAGCCCTGCCTGTGTGCTGTCTGTACTGTGGCAGCAGCCCATCTTTAAGCACCTGTAACATCTAAATGTTATGTGCTGGGCATTTGACATGTATGATATGCAGTAAAAGCCTTATCAATGAGACTTAGGCCTTGTTCTTTCAGTACTGTTCTACACTCGAGGACTCATATTTTGCTGCTCTGATGTTTTAACTGCCTGCAGGTAAAAATTCGATCCTTCACGTTTTCTGAAAAGTTTCAGATTAGGAGCCTGCATGAAGTGTGTTTTTTTGCTCAGTTGGAAATATATTGCTCCCGTCAAATCAGGATTATGTCTCATCACTTGAACTTTAAATTCTTGATAATGAGAATACGTCCTGTCTGTGCGCTGTCTGTACAGTGGCAGCAGCCCATCTTTCAGCACCTGTGAAATCAATATGTCATCATGTGCTGGGCAATTGACATGGATGACATGCAGTAAAAACCTTATTATCAAGACTTTATGATGTGCTGACAACAGAGACGATTCTTAAAACATCATCAGCAAAAACACACAAGAGAACAAGCACATTGTTAAAAAAAGCAATCAATGCACGAGTTGCTTCGCCTTAAGTAGCTCACAATGATTTTCACTGTTCAGAAGTAGCTCTCACTACAGAAAAGGTTGGAGACCCCTGCTCTAGCACATATACAGCATTTTGTATAAATATGTGATGGAATGGTCTCGACCTTCTTTTCTGTATTCAGAGCCATTTCATGTGTAATTTTTGCAATTCATTCAGCTGATATATGCATTTATCTGAATGATGACACTGCTTGAAAACCGTACAGTACCAACACTCATTTTCGTGTATTTACCATATACCATTTCAAACGCGAAATATGTATTTTGGGGTGGGTTGGAAAACACACATGCATCTTTGAATGTTTACTATCCTGATAAAGGCATAAGAATCATATCCATATTCAGTAATAGCCCATGCAGTCCAAAGCACAGCACGGCTACTTCCATCGACTCCTAGAAAGCACAACGAGTTCTTTAAACAAACCAAGCCTCCAGCAGCCCGGGAAATCCCCCCTGCTTTTGTTTTGATTTGAACAAGAACTCCTGGAGTCAAGAAAGAACTGTTAGTTCTTGGTGACATCTTTTGTCCAACCTTACGTCAAACCCGGCACCTTTCAGGTATAAATATACTAACAGTTGCCTTAAGCAAACATACGGTGGTTTGGAGCAGAGCGGCCATCTACTTGCCTGAGAGCCCAGCTGATGCGAGAGCCCACGGAAGCCGTCCCTCCCGTTTGACGCACTGAGAGATACGCTGTCTTTTTCTCCAGCCGAGAAAATCCCGCTCCGGTGTATCCAGCCTACCCTTGCGGGTTGCTGGAAGATCGAGTCCTGAGGAAAGAGATACCAGACCTCCTACATTCTATTACCAAGGTACGGAGCTGACTAATCCCTTGAGAGAATTCTTGATGCAGATTCTTGGCAAAACAATCTTAACCAACTTAACTTAAACTGCTACTTACTCACTCCTTCCCAAGTATTAGGCTTAGGTCAGGTACACCGGGGTAGGCTTAGTTAGAAGCACCAGTTGAGTACGTTAGTCAATGTATTTATGTATGTATATATTTTATCCATTTTAAAGTATCATATGGCTAAGAAACCATATCAATGCTTTTACAGTATTATTTCATAATACTACTTTTACTGTACGCACTTTACTTCATGATAAGTATTGCAATTATGGCAATTCATTTCTCTTGCATGAGAAAGAAGACTGCTCAATAAATAACACCTTTTTATTGAAAACGCCCGTCTCTCTATTTCTCTGCACTCTGGTGAAACTAAGTATGTACGGTTGACTGAGTGAAATAGCTGCCTATTGTTTTCACACGACTCTAGAGATACACTCTTATTCTGAGGGAGCAAAGTTGTCATGTTTATGCGGTTGTCAGAAACTGAATCCCTTCTTGTCTGAGTCAGGGAAGTTCATCCCTCCCTATTCATTCAAGAAAGTTTCTAGTGACCTCTGAGCTAGCTGGTGCAAACCTAAATTAAGTTTAACATAGTCAGTAGAGACCTAGATGACCTCAGTCCTACGTCTACACTGCTGTTTGTTATTCCAATGCGCAGAGCCTATTGGGAAAATAGGAACTACACTACAGTGTAAGTTAGATTTTCCTCAGGCATCAGCAGAAACGACCAGGTGGGTCGTGTGGAAGTGTTTGACACGAGATGGCAATGAAAAAGCAATGGAGTCTCTGTACAAATGATGTCGATCAGAAGAACACTTTTCTTCAGACCCTCTTGTTGACAATTTTTCACCAAGACCCAATCCCCAGGTTGGATGACGTGTCCTGGGCCCTCGCTCTTGTCAGGTATGGCCTCATGCACCTGGTGATAAAGAGTACGAAAGGTATTAGTCAGACTGTACAGATAATCAGTTAATACAGGGTATTCAACGTCAGACAGTTTCTTAGGCCGCGGGAACCCCATACATTGGCAGGCCTCCCGCACACAATCTCATGGGGAGATAGCCCTATCCTGGTGTAGGCCGTTGTTCTCGTGGACAGTAGGGCTAAGGGCAGAGCATCAACCCAAGTGACACCTGTTTCAGCTACTATTTTGGCCATTTTAGTTTTTAGGATGCCATTGTACACCTCCACTAGACCTGCTGACTGGAGGTGGGTAGCTGCATGAAATTTTTGTTTTATACCCAATGCTGTACAGACATATTCCATAATTTGAGCCGTAAAGTGGGTCCCGTTCTCACTCCAGACCAAGCGGGGCAAACCGAATCGTGGGAGGTACTCTTTTAATAGTACTTTAGCAGTATGATAGCGGTGCAGTCTTTGACGCGGTAGGCCTCCACCCATCGGCTTACGGTACAGACCACTACCAGGACATATTTCAAATTGTTACATCTGTCCATCTGGATATAATCCATTTGGAGGACTTCAAAAGGGAAGGTAGGAGGAGAGAATCCTCCCTTAGGAGTAACTGTGCCTTTTCCTGGGTTATACATTAGGCAAATCATGCATGTTTTGACCAGTTTGTCAGCATATGCTGGTATCTTAGAGGTGTACCATGTAGGTTCCAACAGTTTACATATCCCTTTTGCACTGATGTGAGCAGGACCATGGGCCATCGTAACCACTGGTAGCACATGACTGTCAGGTAACATCCATTGTCTTTCCATAGTCGTACGGACCCAGCAACAATCAATTCCCTCCTTTGCTAATTGCTCCTTCCACACCCGTAGTTCCTCAGGTGTAGTATGGGACTGAATATCAATCACACTCTGTACTGTGTTTTCAACCATGCCCTAGTCTGCCACCCACCTAGTGGGACCTCCTACATACATTCCTTCCCTTTTCCTAAGAGCTGTTTGTCTGGCCGTCTGGTCAGCCAGGGCATTGCCTTTCCCAACATCATCTGTCACTTTCTTATGGGCCTTACATTTTATAATGGCCACCTTTCTGGGAAATGTCATGGAGTCTAACAATCGGTGAATTAGGGGGCCATGATAAAATCTTGGTCCCATGGGAAGTAAGGAAATTCCTTTCTTTCCATAACCTCCCGAAGTTGTGGGCCACCCCGAAGGAATATTGGCTGTCAGTATAAATATTTACCGTCATCCCTTTGCTTAACTCACAGGCTCTAGTGAGGGCCACTAATTCTGCTGCTTGAGTAGAGCACTGCGGAATCTGAGCTGTTTCTACTACTTGTCCTAATGTTGTTAAGGCGTAGGCGGCTGAGGTGTTACCATCTGACTCTCTGAGACATGATCCGCCACATACAGTGTACTTTCTGGTTCTGCTATCGGGGTATCCTGTAAGTCAACCCGTCCCGTCGTCTCCTCCTCTGTCCTTAATATGCAGTCATGTGGGTCTAAGCGTGCATCCTGAGTATCCAGTGCGAGTAATGTGGCGGGGTTTAGTACAGTGCATCTTTTGATGTTAATGTTGCTGGAAAAGAGTGTCAGTTCATATCCTGTGAGTCGTGCGCTAGTGAGGTACTGTGTCTTGGTGTTATTAACCCCTTCCATGCTCATGACGAGCTCAGCTCGTCATGCAGTACAGTGCTCATGACCACACCCGTTTTTATTAGGGCCCAGCACAGGAGAGGAATATCTCAAGCAGCAATGTGGTTAAGGAGGGTATCTACAGAATGGGGGACCATCAGAGTCAGGGGGGAGTTCATGACGATCCCCGCACTTTGACGGACCATGAGGGCGGCCGCCCGTAGGCATCCTGGTAGAGCCCTTGCAACAGGATCTAAGGTGGCTGAAAAATAGGCACATGGCCGATGGTGACCTCCGAACATCTGGGTCAAGACAGCGCATGCTCAGCCGCCTGTCTCATGTACAAAATGAAAAAATTGTTTGTTATAATCAGAAGTACCGAGGACTGGAGCAGTACACAGAGCCTTTTTTAAATCTTGGAAGGCCTGTGCATGCTCTCTAGTCCATGGAGAGGAACTGTCTGATATGTCTTTAGTGGTGAGGGCAAAAAGAGGTTTGACCATGGCCGAAAAATTGGAAATCCCCTGTCTACAATATGAAGTTAGGCCTATGAAGGCTCGCACCTGCTTTTGTGTTCGTGGGGCCGTCATAGCATTGATAATGGCTACACGATCGGCGGTGAGCTGCCTTCCCTCCTTCGAGAGGAGATGACCTAAATAGGTCACCTTCTCTTGACAAAACTGAAGTTTTTTAAAGACATTTTGTGATTATGGAGGGCAAGTTGGCGTAACAGAGAGTAGCTTCTTTACATGCTGGGGCAGAATTTGCAGTAATGAGGAGGTCATCTACATATTGTAATAGTGTGGAATTATCAGGGAGTTCAAAGAATCTAGTTAACCTTTTAGGGCTTGACTATAGATCCTGGGGCTCTCGGTGAAACCTTGAGGGGCGCTGCAGAATCTAAAGCTCCGCCCACCAAGGGAGAAACCAAAACAATGTCTGCTGTCAGGATGTATAGGAATGCTGAAAAAAAGCATTCTTCAGGTCTATGACAGAAAAGTGCGTGGTGCCAGAAGGGACCATCGTTAAGAGGGCTGTAATGTCGGAGACAACAGGATATTGGGAGATTGTTATTTTGTTAAGGGCTCTCCGGTCAATCACAAATCTGTATATTTTTGGGGAGAGAGCATCTCCATTGGTCTTTTTAAGAACGGGAATAATGGGACTGTTACAGATATTGCCACGTGTCTCCTCCACTACGCCCTTGTCCATTAATTCAGGTATTATTGTTAAAAGGGCCATTTCTCCTTCTGCAGGCAGTCGATACTGCCGGAGGCGGGGGAGAAGTGCACCTGGCTGGATGCGTACCACATGAGGGGATATGTTGAGACACCCTACATCAGTGTCTGATGATGCCCAGAGGGAGGAAGGTAAAGACTGGAACTCTGGTGGGAGGGGACCTGATAGATACATATAGGAAGCTGCGTTGGGGCAAATTGTTAGGGATACACCTTGGGGACTACATGATATGGTCGCATACAGAGCTTTCAGTAAATCCATGCCTAACAAGTTTTCACTTCAACCTGTAGTAAGGACCAAGGGAGCATCAACATGTGCAGGGCCAATATCGAGAGGAAGGGGATCAGAGACAGGGCTGGTCACAGGTGTTCCTGCAAAACCCATGGAGACATTCATATTGCCAGAAAAGGGGTGCCTCCGGTACTGACAGACGTGCAATAGAAGACCTGGTGGCCCCAGTATCCAAAAGAAAATTCTGATTGTTCCCCACAACTGACATTTGAACATACGGGCCCCTTTGATCCACTGGAATTTGCACTCTGGTATTACCTCTTTCCTGGCTGTCCAATGCTTGGTAGGACCCTGTCTCATCAACTTCATCATAATCATCATTGTAATAAGTCTGTGTTGCTTCATACCCTTCAAACCTATTGGCTGGGCGCTGCCGGATGGGAGCGGCATCCCTGGGCCACGTTCTTTATCCTGTGGATGGGGCGGGCCATGATACCTAGTCGGCCTCCCCTCCCTGGGAGCGCGAGGCCGAGTCTTCCCTGAACGGATGTTTTCAGCTAACTCAGGACACTCATCTATCCAATGGCCGTACCCCTTACAATAAGCACACTGACCTGTTTGGAGGGCTCCCATACGTTGAGGGCTGGAGGGGGTAGACTGGCGAGGCCTCAGAGGGGGTTAGGGTTGAGGTCTGAAATTCCCGCGGGCATCGGGACCTCGGGAAGGGTAAGCCTGCTGCAGAAGAGCCTTAGTCTTAAGATCCCCAACCTTCTTACTTTCCTTGACTCTATCTTCATTCTCCCTATTCTCGTTATATAGTTTGGGCAGACCACGTACTTTCAACTTTCTTAAGCCAGGCGGAGATCTCAGTAAGCAAGTTGCTGACAAACTTATCAAAAAATACTGGGCCAGAACCTGGGGTCCGGGGATCCAAACCACTATGTCCCTTGTATTCTGTCTCAAAACAGGTAAAGAAGTCAGCCACATTCTCATCTTTTCGCTGCCTACATGCGTTTATTTGATCCCAGTTAATGACACTTTCCGGCAAAAGTGTTTACATAAACGTCATTATTTTACCGGGCACAGAAAGAATGGCAGCTTCTGGTTTAGTCCCTCCTACCCTTGCTTCTTCCATAGCCTCTAGGTCAGCCCATTTACCTCCCAACGCTACTTCATGGTCAGTATGTCGAATTTTGTCGCAAATTTCAGTGGGGACAACTGTACCAAAAAGTAAATCTATATCCTCAAGAACGAGAGTACCTGCAGATATAATCTGACCTAATTCTCTGTAAAAGGCAGCCGGATTCTTCTGGGGATCCGGTAATTGTCCTTTTGACTGCATTATTTCTGACCTTTTCCAAGGAACATGAACCCAAAGCCTGCGTCAGTGTGCCTCAACAGCCCCTCTGCCATTATTTTGGGCATCGGTAAGTGCGTTAACAAAGACCGGGGCCGCCGCTCTCATTGGAATAGCTGTTTCTAGAGGGGTGTTGGGAAAAGCGGTCATGTCACGGTAAGCCATTAAAGCAGGCATAGTGCCAAACATCCCCTCTCCCTGAACATCGCCTCTTTTTATTTGCGACCTAAGGTCCATTAATCCGGTGGGTATCTGTATAAGCGCATTCTCAAATCTTTGCATGACCAGGGTACACATGTATTCAGCCCAGGTGGTCTGTTCCATAATAGTCCTCTGGGAAAAGGTGGACCATATTTCTTTAAAGGCATAAATATTCCAGTTATTTATCCAACATTCACACTGTTGCCTCTGTAGGTCATTTTCTCGAAGGGACAAAAAGCTGACTGCAGAGCGCAAGGAGGCCAGTCGGTGAAAATTCAACAATTTATATAAATCATGCTTCACTGTAGACCACGGGGAAGCAGAAAAAGGGCGTGTAGGGGTAAAACCGCAGGGGTTGGTCGGATGGAGATTTGTTGTCATTCCCACAGCGAAGACAGGGTTAGCGGGCGAGGTCCGTGTCATAGGAAAAATCAGGAGGGATGGTGTGACACGGAGAACAGTAAGAGGGGCAGTGGGGGCAGGAGTGGGCTGTGGCGGGGGGACATGCGGGGTGTGAGGCGTCAGGGCAGGGTACATTGGGGCATATGCAGGAGGGCTTTCTAGCATGGTATCAAGCAAGGAATCGCCTTCTTCTCCCCCTTCCATTTGGCCCTTTCCTTTCTCCTCACGAGCTGGATAACATTTTTGTACCCGGGCTCCATGCTCCCCATCAGCTATTTCTATTGATTTTGTCATTTGATTTTGTAAATTTTCTCTGGCGTGGTCGGCCATTGACATACGTTATTGTTTTCTTTCTTGAGCCTTCTGCTTTCTAGCTCTCTGCCCTATCTCTTTCCTCCAAAATCGGACAGATTAAAACATAGACGGGCGCGTTTTTCTTTTCATTAATTGTTCCTCTAGGTTGGCGAGAACTTGGGAATTAAAGGAGACATAAAGTGACCACTGTAATTCCGTGTTACTTTGATTCGTATATTTTACACAGAATGAGGATAACATTATGGCAGAAAGGCCATGTTTAACATACATCGTATGGCCAGCGGTCCCTTCTGGAGGAAGGGGACAAGCCGCCTCCAGCTGGGAGTCCTGCGTACACATACAACAACATAATCTCTTGAACTTACTGCTGACTGGCATGCTTGAAAACAGATACCAGACACCAGCGTGTTTTGAAACTCACCTCGCTTGCTTGGCTTTTGCAAAAGTCAATAACAGCAGAATCATACAGAACAGACACCAGCTGGTTTTAAAAACTCACCTCGCTTGCTTGGCTTTGGCAAAAGTCAATAACAGCTTGGCTTTTGCGAAAGTCAATAACAGAATTATACAGACTTGGTGGGTGATCAGTCCACCCTTACCTTACAGGGGTAGTTCTCTTCTGCAGACGTAGGGCTGTGTCCTGCTCCAGAAATTATTTGCTTGGGGACTCCAGCGAGAACACGGTCATGTGGCCCAGACCAGGTGGGGAGGAACAGTGGGCGAGTCGTTCGGCTTACCGGATTGCAAGAATCCCTCGGGTAGGGTACCTCCGTGGGAGTCTCTCCGTGCACCTCCTCACATCCACCGGGCCTGACCTTCGTGCTCGTGGAGTCCCTGTTCAGGCGCCATTTGAAGAACCGGATTAACCCACTTACTGGGTCTCGGCGACGGGGGAACCGTCCAAGCCTTCCATACCCTTCATACGTAGTAAAAGGAGACACAGGAGCCTTCGTCTGCAGGAGGAACCCAGATTTATTCAAATAGACCAGGCTATGGAACAGAGTCCCTAGTTCGACAGAAACAAGACAGAGGAGGCTGCTGCTTTACTCCGCAGCTTACAAGCCTTTTATACTTTTTCATCTCAGTCTTTTGGCTGTTATTGTTCACTCGCCTTGATCAAGGCTCAGTCTTTCAGGTCATTGTTCAATCACCCTGATCAAGGCCCAGCAGTCAGACCATTGTCCAGATAACCTGATCACGGTGTCAAGGATGTTTACCAGGCTGGGAGCAGACGATGGAAAACAAATCATTTACAGAGGAGTGTGAGTGTCTCATGGCTTTCTGTTGAACTGCAAGAACAGGGGTGGTGGGTGTGCGACAGTTCCTGGGCAGAAATGCAGGCTGTAAGATGGCTGTTGTCGTGTTAGTTAGATTTTCCTCAGGCATCAGCAGAAACAACCATGTGGGTTGTGTGGAAGTGTTTCACACGAGATGGCAATGAAAAAGCAATGGAGTCTCGGTACAAATGATGCCGATCAGAAGAACACTTTTCCTCACAGTGGAATCCAGACATCTACCTCTCTGTCTGGGGTACAGATAAAGGCGCGCAAGATTCTTGGAGCATCGTTGTGTGGCATGCACTATCACCAAGTCTAGTTTTGGGTGACCTGTGAGGCATGCTGGGGCGTCATCTATGGTTTTATACTTTTTATCAAGATGTGGCAGTACCGCTGGTACCGAGGCTGGGTTTTTCATGATTCTAATACCTTCATCCCAGACGTAGTCTATTATGGGAATAGCTCTGACTGAATTTCAAAAAGGTTCTTTAAATTGTATAAAAAGCAGTCAGCTTGTTTGGATGGCATAGGTATAGCAAATCCTTTTGCTGCACGTTTCAACAAGTTGTTAAATCCCCCAATATCCTCTGGTGGGGAATCTACCGGAAGGGGGGTTTGTGAGGCAGGTGATGACATTCTGTAATCGTCCCATTCCGAGGCTGTATCATGCAATTCCCCCTCCTCATCTGAAGAGGCCGGTTCCTGGAGAGGAACAGCTTGTGGAGTTCTCGGGACCGATAATACAGCAAGAGTATTTAGTCATACAGGTGATGTCCCCTGAGATGGCAGAGCTCTATTGGCTGGCCCTGATGGTGGAAAGCGTTGCCTGTAATCTTGTAGCATGAACTGCAAATCCGATAGCAATCCGGAGGGCATCATAACCATTCCCTCATATGACTGTTGATGTCCTGGTGAAGGCTGCATGAAATAGGCATTATCATAGTACTGGTTATTATCCTCCTCGTCATCATATGGTTGACAGTTAACGTGCAATTCCAATGGGCTATAAGCATCCCCAAACGGACAACTATCTTGTCCCTTCCGTGAGATGAGTTGGTAATAGAGGTGTCATTCTACTGGGCGAGGTGTGCTCTGGTGTAATTTCCACTTCTTATGTTTTTTTCGGTGACATTTTCTTCATAGACACAATTGTCTTCACTTCCAACGTTTTCGCTTCAGCTGTTGACGGTGATGTTGTCGACGACGATGACTTCGTCAACAGTTGCAGTTTCGTCACTGGTAGGGCTCTCATTGATGCTGGTGATTTCTCCTTCGTCGACGGCTCTTCGACGATGATGTCATCGACAGTAGCATGCTCGACGACACCATCGTCAACTGCTGTAGTCTCGTCTACATCTCCGCCGGCAACGATCACTTCGTCGACGGTACTTTACTCAACGACGGTGCTAACATCTACTTCATTTTTTGGTAAATATATTTTTATTGCAGCAAGAACAAGTATTTATGACAGATTGTATGCGCCATACCAGTTATTAATCATTGTACATATAGTTCTCCAGTGCTTCCCTCACACAGCCATTTAGCTCACACCCCGGAGGTTGAGCGGCGTAATCGTGAAGAAAGGTCCGTGCTGGAGGATGTCATAGGAAACAGCAACATCCTGTTGTCTGGGAGATGGCAAGGCCGCTTTTCAGACCCCACATTCTCCCCCTCGTTTGCAATGTTACCACAGTCCCAACCAAACTCCGTCCCCCTCCCCGAACAAATCCCACCCCCTTGCCCAACTCCCCCAACCCCCCCCCTCCGTCCTACCTTCTCCCCCTCCTCATCTCACCCCCTCCCCTGCTCCCCACCCCCCCAGGCGTGTCAGAGTACCACTAATGCGAGTCTACATTTCGCTCTACAAACCCGGACCCGAGGCAGATCATCAGGATTAAACAACTAAGTCTGATAGTCATCACGTAGGAAGCAGGGGAACAAGAGGTGGAGGTCAGGTCATCACCACCACAGGCGGCTACACCGCCGGAGCAGGGCTATGCGCGGGGAGTCTTCATCATCTAGGTCTAAGAGTTGGAGGTCAAGGACCAGCCGCTCCCACGCCCTGGCCCTTTCCAGAGCTGCGTCATTGCCCGCCCTGAGCGCGGCCTGCATGCGGAGCTCCCCCTCACATCGGGCCCATTTGTGTAGCTCAGCCTTCCAACCCTCTATAGTGGGGCCCCTACTTGATTTCCATTGGGATGTTATGGCCCGCTTCGCTAAGAGTAGTCCTAGGTCCAGAAACTTGCTAGTGATTTTGTTCTTTGATGTGTGTGGGAACCAGTGTAGGATGCAGTGTGCCATGCTGAGTTGCAGGTCCCTTTCCGTGATCTCCCCCAGAATATCCACTACCTCCTGCCAAAAGGAACATAACTGCGGGCAGGACCAAAACATGTGCTGGAAGTCCGCCACGTCCGCCGGACATCGCGGGCAGGTCGCCGGGTGGGACGGGAAATATGTATGCAATTTGTCAGGGGTCAGGTAGGCCCTGTGCAAGACGTAGAAGTGCACCAGCTGGAACCTAGCGTTTCGCGTCCCGTTCCGGGCCCGTTCCACTATGCTAGACCATGCCTCCTCAGGAATCTCCGTCACCAAGTCGGCCTCCCATTTCGCTTTCAGAGATAGGAGTGGGGTGATAGTCTCCGAGACCATGCGTCTATATAGGCACGTGACAGCCTTGACCGTCCCCGCCATCATCACTACGTATTGGCAGCCCAGCGAAAGCGGCGGTTCCGACATGCCCGTCCTCCAGTGTTTGCGGATCGCCGTTGTCAGCGCGGCATGGAGGAGGAAGTCCCCCCCGCCAGTTCAAAGCGGTCCCGCAAGAGGTCGAAAGGCAGCAGCACTCCGTTCCTCGTATAGGTCCCCCATGGATTCCAACTCCTGCTGCCCCCAGCTCTCTAGTCGGCTCCATGAGCCCCCATGTGGGAGTGCCCCGCATAGCTTCAGCGGGATCTCAGGTGCATATGGGACTGTAATGTGGCCCCTCTGTCGGTATCTGTTCCAGCATTTCCATGCCGTCGCAAATTCCTGGGTGAGGTGGAACTCTCCCATCAGAAGCCCCAGGACAATCCGGGCTAATACCTGAACCAGTCCCGCCGGCTTCCCGATCCGTCCCCCTCCTTCCTGGCTCTCGCGACCCACTGTGTCAGCCATTGCAGCTGGGCCGCCAGGTAGTATAGTTCATAGTCTGGCACCGCTAGCCCTCCTTCTGCTCTAGGACAGAGAAGTGTGCCGTGTGCCACCCTGCGTCTGCCCGCCCCCCATAGAAAGCCGATCACCATCGACCTCAGCTTCCGGAAGTAGCTCACCGGAATCCAGATCGGGAGGGTCCTGAAGAAATAAAGCAGCCGCGGCAGGGTCACCATTTTAAGGAGCGCCACTCTACCCATCAGCGACAATGGGAGCGTGCTCCAGAAGTCAAAGTTCACCTTGGTGAGCCATATTGCTGACCCGATATTGCCCTCAAGAATATCTGCCTGATCGTGAAAGATCGAGGTGCCTAGGTAGCGAAGACTCCTTTCCTCCCATGTCACTCCCTCCGCAGACTGGTAGCAAAGTCTGCGCGGTCGGGCCGGGAACAAGTAGGACTTCGACCAGTTCACCCGGAGGCCCGACACCCTGCTCAAAGATTGCAGGAGGGACTTAGCCCCACGCAGGGATGCTGCCGAGTCCGCTAAGAACATCAGCAGGTCGTCGGCGTACAAGGCGATGTGGTATACTTGTCCGTAGACGTCCAGCCCCTGATACGCCTGTCCCTGCCTGGCTCGCGCCGCTAGGGGTTCGACCGCTATGGCAAATAAAAGGGGGGAGAGAGGGCATCCCTGGCGGGTGCCCCTGCCCACCACACACATCTCAGATTATTCTGCCAGTCCTGACCCTCGCTGTGGCGTTTCGGTAGAGTAACGACGTCCAGTCCACGAAACCCTCGCCCAGACCCAGCGTGCGCATGACCTGGAAAAGGTACGGCCATTCCAGGCTGTCAAAGGCCTTCTCCATGTCGACTGCGAACACCGCCGCTTCCTCACCGTCGTAGGTGTCAGCTTCCAAGACATGTAGGAGTCGTCGTATATTAAGCGCCGTGTTGCGGGTCGGGATAAACCCGGATTGGTCCGCGTGGATCAGCGTGGACATATGAGGGAGTAACCGCGTCGCTAGGATCTTACTCAAGATCTTGTAGTCCAGATTGAGCATGGACAGTGGCCGATACGCCGCCCTGTCCCACGGCTGTTTGCCCGGTTTCAATAGCGGGACGATGAGCGCCTCACCGGTGGTCACCGGCAGGCAGCCCAGCCGCCTCGCCTCATTATAAAGCCACGTTAGGCGGGGTGCAAGGAGATCAGTGTAGGTGAGATAGAATTCCGTAGGGAGGCCGTCGGAGCCCAGCGTCTTATTTCTCGCCATGGTCTTGATGGCGACCCTCACCTCCCTCTCTTCAATTTTGCCCCCGAGCAGCTTTGCGTCTTCTTCCGCCAGCTCCGGCAAGTCTAGTCCCTCCAGGAAACCCCGGAATGCGTCCTCCGACGGCAGGACCCTGCTACGGTAAAGCTCCGTGTAGTAATCATAGAAAATCTCATTAATCCCCTGCTGGTCAAACCGCGCCGCACCCGAGTGGTCTCTGAGCTCGAGGATGACCGAGCTCCGACGTGCCGGATCGGCCAGCCAGGCCAAGAGAGCTCCCGTCTTATCACGCTCCGAGTGTGCCCGGGTGAGGTAGGCTCTGTAATCGAAGCACCGTAGTCGCTCCACCGTTGCCGCCACTAGTTCCCGCGCCTCCAGTAGGGCCTCATGGGTGTCTGGACACTCGGGCCGCGCTCTCTCCAGAACCCGGAGTTTCTCGTCCTCCCGCGTAATGTCAGCCAACAGGGTCTTCCTGACACCCGACGCCGTCGCGATGCATTGCCCCCGCACTACTATTTTAAAGGCGTCCCATTCAATTGTGGCTGAGCCCGCAGTGCCCGCATTGACCTGAAAGTATTCCTCGATGTTCGAGGCAATCGTGGTGCGGAAGAGCTGATCATCCAGCGCCTCCGGGCGCAGCTTCCAGGCAGGGACTCGGGGGCGGCACTGCGACCAGCGCAGCTGCAAAAGGAGCGGGTTATGATCGGAGATTGTGCGTGTAAGATACTCACTGTGGCACACCTCCGCATGCACGTCCTGGGAACACAGGAAGGCATCTATGCGGACGTGCAGGTCATGAAGAGCGGAAAAGAACGAGTAGTCTCTATCTAATGGATGGCCAGCTCTGCACGAGTCAACCAGATTCCATTGGGATTGCCAAGCGGAACGCGCAAGCGCCAGTCTGCCAGCCGGTGCATTCGGTAGGGGGGGGGTGCGATCTATCCAGCGCAGTGTCAGTAACACTATTAAAGTCTCCTCTGAGGAGCAAGGGTTCTACCAAGAAAGGGGCCAGCCTGTTGGACAGCAAAGAGAGAAAGGCCATTCGTTCCACATTCGGGGCGTATATACAACCCAATGTCAGGTCCCTCCGATCTAGCTTGCCTCGCACCATAATATACCTTCCCTCTGGATCAATTAGTTGCTGTGTACATTGGAATGGAACTCCCGCCCGCACCCAGATAGCCACCCCCCTAGCATATGCAGAGTAGCCAGTATGAAAGACCTGCCCTCTCCATCTTCTTTGCAGTGCCGTCCCCTCCTTAGCTAACAGGTGTGTTTCCTGGAGGAAGACGAAGTGAATGCCCCGTCTAACCAAATAGGAGTGAATCTTGTGGCGTCTGTGCATAGTGTGCATCCCTCTCACGTTCAACGTGAGACATTTGTAGCCTAGGTCGGGTCCCATTGCAGTACCCATCGTGCTTCAGACATCTTCGCAGCGACCTCCCCGACACGCCCAGGACCCATCCCCAGCCCCCCCCCAACCAAACCAAGAAAACCCCCCCAACTCCCACTCCCCCGGACAGACAACCAACGTGGAATCCCCATCCAAACTCTAGTAAAGCAAGTGTATCTTAACGGAAGAGGGCTAGGGTGGCCAGTAGGCCGACTCAGGCAGGCCCGAAGCCCCCCGCCCCCACCCCCTCCCCCTGGAACAGTCAGGAGGCTCCCCCCCATGGCTCGTCCCCCCCCTCCCACTTCAGTGTCAAGACTCAGGAGGCATGTTCATCACAGCGTTCAGCGTCTGGAGGCTGCCTCAACTCACAACCCAGTACCTTGTAAACGTGTCCAGAACTGCTCAGGCAGCATCAGCTAAGGATTCCGTCCGCTGTTTGAGGAGTCACCACCGGTAGGTCCGGCTCCGAAAGATCCTGTACACTACTGAAGCCACGGCTAAGAGCACTATTCTATGACAGCTTTGAAGCACTGCTGGAAGGACTGGCGTCTCCCTGGCTGATGGCCACTACCGCCAGCACCGCCTTAGCTCTTTCTTGCTGCCATCCCGACGGGGATCCAGATCTCCGCATCGGCGTAGTTTCTGCAGAGCGCCTCCTAGGCGAGGTCGTCAGGGGGCATCCGTGCTTGACTCCCCCCTAGTGTCCAGCCAGCTCCAGGCCTCCTGCGGCGTGAGAAAAAAGTGAGTGTGACCTCCAGCGATGACCCTCGACCGGGTCGGGAACAACATAGCATATGACAGCTGCAAAGACCTCAATTTCCGCTTGACCGCCGTGAAAGAGGCCCGTTGCTTTTGTACATCTCTCGTGAAGTCTGGGAAGACCATGACCTTGCTGTTGTCAATCCGTAGATCCGGCAGGTTCCTGGCCCTCTGGAGGATACAGTCCCGGTCTCTGAAGTGTAGGAGGCGCATCACTATCGGGCGCGGCGGGTCACCAGGCTTGGGCGGCCGCGCTGGGACTCTGTGGGCGCGCTCTAGGGCAAAGAACGGGGAAAGTCCTTCTGGAGCCACCTCAGACCGCAGCCATCCCTCCAAGTAGGAGACCGCATCCTGGCCCTCCACTTTTTCTGGTACTCCCACGAGGCGGAGGTTATTACGCCTAGAGCGCCCTTCGCTGTCCTCGGCTCTGAGCTCCAGTACTCGGACCTTCTGCGCCACCTCCGCCAATGATGCTCTCAGTGTAGCCACGTCTCCAGGCAAGTCCTTCAGGGTCACCTCCGAGGTCGCCACTCGCTCCTTCAATTTCCTGTGGTCGTCATTCAGGAGGGACAGGTCCGAACCAATGGCGTCCATACGCTTTTCAATAGCTTCCCGCGACGCCACGATCGCCTGCATAATGTCACTCAGTGAGGGATCTCGTGAGCACGTCGAGCCCCCTAGCCAGTAGCCGGCGCGTCCTCCTCCACGAGATGGCCTGGGTCATCTAGCTTCAGTGCGTCGAAGCCCTTCTTCCTGCCTCCCCGCACCATGCTGCCGAGGGCCAAGATTGGTATGCGTCTGTCGCGGCCTCCAGCGATCCAGTACACCTCAGACCCCCGCTCCGGCGTCGTCGAAGGTCCTCAGCACCTCCGTGCCTCCCCTCTTTTTACTTGGCAGCGCACCAGCTCATCCGTATCCCCAAGGGGCAGGCCCCCACCTCACTAGGTCAGGGGGGTCCCCCCAGGGGTCCTCCCTCCAAGCGCGGAGCGAGCGCCTCCCTCTCCGGGACGTTGCAGGGTTATTGTTTCGGCCCCTCCAGGTGCTGGGCCCAGGCCAACCCCCGGCGCGCGGGCGCCCAACAGTTCGTCGCCTCAGGTCCGGAGGCCAGCTCACGCCGCTGACAGCCTCGGCACCCCTCCTGCTCCTCCGTGTGCCTTCCTTGCTCAAGGCCGCTCACCGCTCATCACCGACCTGTGGTGAAGGCAGGCGTCTTCCCTCCAGTTGCGAGGCGGCCCCCCCACTCAGCGAGGCCTCGGGCTCGACAGCCTCCGAGATCACCAGGGCGGCCCCGGGCGCCTGGGCCACTGCCGCGATGTGGGCGATGCTTCCTGCTCCCTCCTGGGTGCGCCGGCTCCACCAGCGCTCCGCCGTCAGGCCACGCAGTTACGGGCAGCAGCCGCCATTTTGGCCGCACGCCACACCGGGCGTTCCACCTAGGGGTCCCTCACCTCTGGGCCGCCGACAATGCTTTCGCTGGTCCTCCCAGGGCACGGGGCAACAGGGTCTCCGCCACAGTAGCAGGCGGAGCCACCCTTCAGCCCGGTCACGCTGCCGACAGAGCCCCGTCCGGCTTCGTTACAATGGGGCCGCCATCTTGGGGTCAGGCAGCCTGCTGCGGCATCGGTCGCCGAGCTCCACAGACGCCGCTTCGCCGGGTGAAGCCCTCCGCCCCCACCAGCACCGGGGGGCTCCTGCTGCAGTGCGGGCGGTCGTCTCTGCTCTCCTGTGCTCCCCGCCGCCTGCAGGATCACGTCGTCAGGCGTAGCGGGCAGGGATCGCGGCCGCCATTTTCGGTGCCCATGACTCCGGGAGCTCCTCGGTGTGGAACAAAGTTTGTTTCTGGTAGCTACGGGGGTTCCAGGGCCTCCAAAGTTATGCCCAGGGCTCTCCAGACCTTCCCATGCGTGTCTGGGGTTCCGAGGTCCGAGCCGGGGGTCAGGATATGCTGCGGAGCGAGGCGAGAGCGGAGGAGCTCTGGAGTCCCGCTTCCAGCTACATTGGCGCCTAAGCCACGCCCCCGCTAACATCTACTTCATCACCGACGACAAGTGCTTCGCTGGCAATGAGCCCTTCTCCTTAGGAATGGTCGACGAAATTGGAACCTGCGTCACCGATGTCAAGGATGTCATTGACAATGAACGAGCCATAGAACAAGTTGTCGACGTGCCTACAGTGCCGCCTCTCGTCGACAAAATCGTTGAAACACACTCCCTCACATGAGAGCTCACTGATGGTTTGTCAGAAGCGGGTCTTTTGAATGTTAATTTACATTGAGCTGGAGGTGTATTTCGCTCAGAAACAGTCTAAGGTAGCTTCTCTTTTTTGTGAGAGCCTTTACTGCGCTCAGAGGAAGATTCGATAGAGGACTTCTTGGCACATTTCTTGACAGGTTCTGACTGCAAAGAGTCCCTGACCCTTTTTGAAGAGATTTTAGAAATTTTTGAGCGGTTGACTGCGCACTCTCCGAGTTTGATACAGGGTCAGACCTAGTTTTTAATTTTTGAAGCCAGATCAAAAGACGTCCTTCTCGATCCCTCAGGGTTTTGTTAGAAAATGTACGACAAATCTTACAATCTTTAGCCTTATGAGACTGGTAAAAACAATAAATGCAGTCTTTATGAGGGTCCTCTACATAAAGCCTTTTCTTCAAACAAGCGGCCCATTATCTAAAGAGAGCCTTCTTAGCCTTATCAGCCATAGTCCAGTCAGATTTAGCAATCCACCAACAAATATGTATATATATCCACTCTATTAATATCAATATAATCAAATTAAAGTACTTTCCTGACAGGAAATCCTGAAAATGTCCTTTAGAAGAGAAAACTTAGCAGAGCTCAGAGGAGACTCCCTTAGAACAACGTGCAGTAGAAAATTGGAGGTGCTTACATTCTCTCTGGAGGGTTCTAGAGGGTGACTGATGCTCATTGGTTGAGGCAGAACTTTGGTTCTTCTTTAATAATGACCATGATAGGTTAATAAACTAAGAGGCCTAGGCCTTTCTAGTCTATACTTATTAGTGTACTATTACTTCTACGAAGTCTATTACAACTGTTTTAAGTACCGGGGACTCCCATCATGACGACGGGGAATAATTCAAGCATGTGAATTACTGAAAGTTCCAATACTGGAGTAACTGCTCAACCACACTACCACAAAAGAGAGTAACATATTATCTACTTTAGCTTCCGTGAAGCCTCTGGGGGTCCACTAGACTTTGTGTGCACTATCCCTTACTTTGTTATAGTATATGCAGAGCCAGCTTCCTACACCTGGGTTGTGGGATTATCAGCTTCGAAGTCTCTCATGCTGTGACAGATGGACTGAAAGCCTTCGAGTGCCCATGGACGGGGCATCTGCTGAAATGCTGCACACTTCCTCTTTGCTGGAGTGAGAAAAACTGGTAACGGGCCTAGCAGGACATGGGGGTGACTCGCTGCTAAAAGCACTGTGGTGCCAAGACGTGACTATTTCATAAGAGTAGGAGTGGACTCTTGAGTTAAGGCCTGCTCGTGAGCATTCCTGGATGCAGGCACCAGTGAATGGAAAATAACCCCAATTACATTGTGAGGAGCTGGTGGACAGGGATATGCCAGGGAACCCCGACCTGAAGGGGTAAATGTGCTGCTGTCTATAAATGTTGTAATCTGACTTTGAATATGTAGAGTTCCCAGTAATACCAGCTCAGGTTGAACAGATGTTGACATGATACCAGTTACCAAATAATATGCCGGTGTACACATGTAACTGGAAATTATTGTTTTGCGATGAAAAGAAGAATGTACTGAGATATGCCTTGTGATGTTGATTCTTACTGTTAATAAAAAGAAATTTAAAGAAAGAATATGTAGTTAGAAATAAAACACATATTTTTAGCATAAAATAAGTATTTGACTGGACACAGTTATTGATTCTGCTGATTGCTTTTCTAGTTCTGAGTCATGTTCATTAATCTGCATTGACATCTCCCCCACCGTGAGGGACCCTTTGACTACTTGTCCACAGCTACTACTAATGGTCAAGTGCAGAAGGTTTCACATGGCCCAGTTGCTCAGGATCCATAGTAGGTCAGGCCCCGGGACATCAGGAGTAAAAGGCCTCAAACACCACGGTTTGGCTGAGTAACCCCTGCGTACCCATGGCCCACTGAAAAGGCTAGTGACAGCAGGATTATCTAAAAAGCTAGTGGGACACCCCAGTATCTTTAGGGCATATGCCATAGCCTGTGACTAGAAATATAGGACCAACTTGGCAGTTCAGACTGGACTGTATCTATTCGAGCAGTATCAAGGATGATTTCCATATGGCTGGCTCTAATCTGAGGTGGCATTGCAGGCAACTAAAATGATTGACTGGGATGCGGCCTGATTAATTACCAGTGTCTGAGATTAATTTAAGCCCCCCCACGAACCCAGCTATCGCTTTTTTTGTTTACTTCGAGGCGAAGTCCCAACTGCAACCGGTAAACCCAGACAGGTGTCCTGTACTCACTTTGTCAATGGAACCAAGCTGCAACCGACTGAAGAGCCCCACATAGGGTGAAACTGGTCTTAAGTTGCTTGTGTTCTGGTTATATAGGACCTGGCTTGGTAGTTTTGGTTGTATTGTTCCAACTCAAGCAGGATCAATGCTTGTTTGCATATGGCTGAGTCTAATCTGAGGTGGAATAGTGGGCAAAACCACTGGATTGGGATGCAGCACAAGTAATTCACAGTGGTGGGGTTTAATTCAATCACTTTTTTGTTTGCTTTAAAAATACAGAAAGGCACAAGATCCCTTGGGATTACAAGATCTCATGGTAAATAGACCGCTACACCGCCACATTTATTTTATTTGTAAAAGAGCACCGCTTGTGAATAAAAATGGTAATAGAATGTTCTTTCTGCAGGTCAGTGTCAGAAATGTGTTATTGTTTGCATGCACAAATACCTACATGTATAAGATCAGGAAACGGACAGAAGGTTACTAATGATTTGTTTCTGGGAAGGTGCACGCACTATTAAAATGGGCTTAAGTCCTAATGCAAACTTGTCATAATTAAAAACTTTCCAGGTATACTTGTCTGGCTTTTTAAAATCATTGAAGTTGTTGGGATAACCTAGCTGTATTAAAGTAGAGACTGCATGTGCTTTATACTAACCAGATTAAAAGATGGGCCGCCTCCTCTCTTCAGGTCAGAGTTTTTGGGCATTTGATGACTAGTTTAAGGGATTATTAAACACACACTCCACAAACCTACAGTGACTACACTGACCCTGTTGTGGTCGTAATTTCTGCTAAAATGGTGTGCTTCAAAAAATGTCTTACAGTTTTAAATCCTGTTTGCACTTAAGCACTTTAGGGGCAGCATAGAGGGAATTACATTTTTAGGGGTGCCTGTTTGTGCTCCTGGCCGTGTTCAGTGCCAGTGATGCTCTTCAGACGCCATTTTGGATTATCAGAACAACTCCACAAACGCACAGTGACTGCACTGAACCTGCTGTGGTCATAATTGCTGCTATTTCTCCTATAACTGGGTCCTTTTAAAATGTTCTAACAATTTTAAATCCTGTTTGCACTTAGGGGGCAGCACAGGGGGAATTTCATTTTTAAGAGTGCTTGTTCATGCACCTGCCTATGTTTTGTGCCGATGGGGCTCTTCAGATACCTTTTTGGTTGGCGGTCAAGTCCTTGTCCCTAGCTCAGAATTTAATGAGCTGTGGGACACGCACAGTTGGCGCGCCAAAGGCAAGCCCATCTGCACCATGACTGGACCAGGGGCCGGGAACCCTGCTCAAAAGATGTCTCATATTTATTCCAAATCCCAACTGTTGAAATTTAACAAGGGTAAGCCAGCAATATGTGATATTTTTTTACTTTGGTGAGGGCCTTGCCGCCTATCATTGTCTTTGGGCTTGCCTAGTAAAATGAATATCTCCCAAAGATGAAGTGTGGGCACACCATTCCCGCCAATCTCTGGCTAATAGTAGTAAACCAATAATTTGCATATTACTGAATACACGCTCCTTAATGAAACGTAGGCATGAATTTTCCATGCTTGTTGAAGAAAGTTCCCCTGACCTAGCCTTCTTGATGGAGACTTGGGTGGAAAATAGCTCAGACCCTGATTTAACTGAGGCTCTTCCCAGTGGCTACTCCATTAAAAGATTGGATCGCATTGTTAAGCAGGGAGGAGGGCTGGCAGTGGTCTGTAGTGACCACTTGGAGGTTTTATGTGAACCTGTTCCAGTCATTAGATGTCAGGGAATGTCCTTTAGGTGCAAATTATCGAATCAAACGTATTTTAATGGCTTTGTGGTTTAGAGGTCCCCAGGCTCAAAAGCAAGTTTCTTAGATAACTTGGGTGACACTCTTGAATTGTTTCATGCAGTTCGAATATTTTACCTTTTTAGGGGATTTTACCTCTCATTTGGAAGGTGGCAATAGTAAAGAGTCAGAGCATTTATTGGATATCTTAAACAGTTTTAATCTCTGTCAACATGTTAAAGCCCCCACCCATAGAGATGGCCACCTGCTAAAACTGACGTTTTCCTAACAAATCAGATCTGAAGTTTGATAATAATTTTCCAAACACCTGGTCGGGCCACAAAATGGTTCATTTTAGTCTAGATCAACCACATCTACATACTCAACATAAAAGAGTCCAAGCTTGGAACAACATTTCTATTCCTGATCTGTTAGATACCCTGATGGGATCACATTCTCAGTGTACAATAGATGTGAATCTTACGATAGGGACATTGTCGGAGTGGTTAGAAAACGCAATCCCTAAACATGCCTCAGTATAAACTATTAAGAATTATAAAAGTAGACCATCTGTGTACTGGTTCTCCTTACAGCTCAAAGAGCTGAAGCGTAAATGTCGTAGGCAACAAAAAGTCTGGAAGAAGTAATAGAAATTTGAGGTGAAAATTAAATACAACAATCTAATTCAAGAATATAAAAACATTATTGTCTTTGAAGAAAACAAGTATTTCTCCACAAAAATCCGAGCTGCTAAGAACTCCACCATAGAATTGTTCAAAACTGTTGAGGCACTGTCTAATTTACCTTCAAACCTTAATTTACCTCCCTGTCAGCTGTTTTGCGACCAACTTGCAGTCTTTTTTCAAGAAAAAGTAAAGTGATTTTTTAACAAATTCAAGATTAAGGATAAGATTAAGAATAACTTGCTAAATAGTTCCATCATTCAACTTAACATAGCTTTTGGACCAAGCTGCTTGGTAAAATGTCCCTTACTTCTGGGGGAAATAGTGATTGAACTTGTTGGTCAAACGTAATCCGGAGCTCCCTCAGATCCCCGCCCCCCTAAAATAATAAAATAATCCATGAGATTGTTGGAACAATCTCACCATCTCTCACTGAGTTACTGAATTCCATTTTGGAATCTGGAGCTTTTCTGCTAGAGTGGAAGAAAGCTTCTATTGTCCCATTGCTAAAAAAGCCAACACTTGATCCTAGAGAGACAAGTAAAGAATTTCCGCCCACCTCCCAACTGCTTCTACTGTACAAATTTGTGGAGGAGAATGAAGTGTTGGACACAGGCCAATTCTGCTGCAGGCTGAATCACAGCACGGAGTCCACCTTTGGTGGTGGCGGCAAATCAAGTGAGAAACATTTTGGATAGTGGGTAAAAAGCTGCCATGATTTTGCTAGACCTGTGTGCAGATTTCGGCAAGGGGAATCATGAGATTCTGATCTCAAGACTGGCAGAGATTGGTATTGGAGGCCTCGCTCTGAAACTGCTCTGTTCCTTCCTCTACCAGAGAGAACATTCAGTGGCTCTGGATGACTTAGTCTCTAAGCTTTTTTACTTTGCCATGCGAGATTCCTCCGGGCCCTTCATTGAACCCTACATTAGTTCATATCTATGTGGCCCCCTAGATGAAGCTGATTCGGTCTTTTGGCTTCGCTCACCGTGGGATATGCAGATGCGGCACAGCTTATTGCATCCATTTCGAACTACCAGAAGAGACAGCACTTCGCTTTAACAACTGCATGAGCAATATAGTCCAATGGATGAGTAACAACAGTCTCATACTGAATTCATGAAAAACAGAAGCCCTTCTCTTTGGGAAGAAGCACCATCAGGGCGCCAAACTTTGTGGCCACAAACTTTAGGCGAACAAAATAACACAAAGAGATGATGGACGGAGCGCTGAAACTTTTCAGACACTCACCCCTAGTCACAGATCTGGGTTTAATCCATCATCGTTCTTTAGCTCACTTTGCCACCCCAGTTCAGACCCAGCCATATGCAAATCAGTCTTGACCCTGTGCCTCATGCGAACAGTCCAGCCCGAACTGCCAAGTCAGGTCTTCCCTGGACTGGTAACAAGCATCCTGGGACCGGTTTTGTGGTAATACCCCTCATCAGCTAGGCTAGCTTGTATCTAGTGGCAAATTGAGCAAGGGACCCACGACTGGGCATACCCTGCCAACTAAAAGCAAACAAAACAAACACAAGGAGATGATGGACAGAGAGCTGAAACTTTTCAGACACTCAACCCTAGTCACTTTAGGCCCTCTCCTCACACCAGTACCCACGGTAAAAGAATTTGGGTATAATCTTTGATGCCAGCCTGTTTCATAACGCACCTATAAATAATATTACATCGTCATGTTTCTTCCTATTATGAAAGATTAGGATTTGAATATTGTAGTGCACTATACTTTGCTATTCATCAGCAGTCCCAGCACAAACTGCACTGCCTCCAGAACGCTGCAGCACGACTGCTGAAGAAAATTCCCAAGTTCCAGTCAGTGTCAAAAACTTCACTGGTTAGCGGTGAAGAAGAGGGTAACATTTAAGGCTTTGTCTCTTCCACAAGGCCCTTTATAGAGTTGCTCCTGACTATCTAAGGAAAAATCTTACATGGTATAAGCCCAGTAGATCATTAAGATCGGCCAACTCCAGAACAATCAGTGTCCAGAGTATCAGGAGATCTAACTGGGTGGGGTCGAAGCTTCATTTACACCACAGCCCCTCTTTGGAACAGCCTACCAGAATATTTGAGAAGTCAATCTAATTTTCTGACCTTCGGAAAATGCCTTAAAACCGGTCTGTTTCCCGATTCTTAAATCGAGATGCAATACTGGTTATTAAAGACCACATTGGTCAGTAGGTCAACATCAGCACCAAGACGCCATTGGCATTCATGCCCTCTATAAAACATATCAATATCAAACAATTTACAAGCTTTTTCAGAGGTTTGGATTTCAGAATACTGTAAACACAAATATCTGATATTAATATCATATCAAATATTGTTTACAAAAATAACGCCCCGTTGGTGTAAATGTGCTATTATTAACTTCAGTGAGGATATATTTTTTTACTTATTGGATAACCAAAGGGAAGAGAGGTGCTGTCAGAGCACATCTTCCTACATCACTTAAACAAAGACAAATAAGGCCCTATGTAGAGAACATAGTGAGGAAAGTCAATATGTAATGGACGTGAGCCCGCACCCACCAATAAGTGGTATGCTTCATCATGGCGCCCATCCTCTAATTAGTATGAGACCACCAATGTGAATTTCTACCCTGGGAGAACAGGGAGCACTTGAAAATGGAAAACAGGAGAACAACTCCTGTGAATGAATGGGCCTATGAACTGGCGTGGGTGTGATATCTAAATGTAGAAGAGAGGGTAACTGTTAAAACTTTCTTTTGATTGACACAGAAAAATGAGTATGGTCCCCAGTGGGTAGGAGTAAAATAATCGGGGGGAAATGTTGACCTTTGCAAGGTAGGTCGGCATGTATCAGCCCTGTCGATAGCCCTAAAATGGGTGCGGTTTTTGACTGCCCTCAAATGGGTTGCAGGATATTAATGAAAGGGAGCAGGCAGTCACTTTGGATGTTAAAAGTTAATTAGATTCTCATTCCACCTGCGTGAGGCAAAATAAGTCATGCGACATCATATGTTAACTTTAAAACAAAAAATCTTCATACATGCTAACAAATATACGTTTACTTTGGTAATGCATTTTTTATTTATTTTTACAGATGTTTGCCTCGTCCAGCTCCAGAACTGGAATAAGAATAAACTTGCTTTCATGCAAAATAGCAGACCCGTTCGAAGCAAGTCGAAACTTGTCTGGAAATCTAAGTGTAAATAAAGGATGCCTGTCGAAATGAATGGGGCTTCAAGTTCACTTTGCTGATGAGGTTAAGTTTGACTACTTCGAAATTATATTGTAGTATTTCTATAGCTTGTGGTCACATAAATTCCCTCCCTCATCTGTAATAGGTCTGGGTAGACAAGCCAAGTGATGGATTTAGTGTACATGAAACTATCTGGCGCAAACCCTCTTTCATTGGTGCATGTTCCAGCTAGGAGATTTTAGGAAGAAAACACAATATCTGAGTCGAAGGGATTTGAAGGACAACACACAACGATTGATGTATTTAGTTATCAGTAGCAATCAAATGTTTTTAGTTAGTATCTTTATGATGACTTCCCTGAAGATTGTTTTATTGTGCATTAAGCAAGCTCCTGAAATGTCTAGGTTTGCAGAGTGATGCAAATGTGCTTAGGTTTGAAACTTGGGTTTGGGAAGTGGTAGGCTTCCTGCGCGAAGCATTCATATGTCGTTTCTGTAATTTTATGCTTTTAATTAACGTGTACCTTTTCATGCATTTATATTATTTACTGCATATATACTTGTTTAATTCACGCATCTGCACAATTTCATGCATTTATCAACTCGATTGATATCATTTACACTGGCTAATGCTAATGGCATTGAATGAGCATTGATTAAAACCCACGAGGTCACGTTGAAGGTTCAAAGTTAAATTTCTCATTTTGTCATTGTCAAAAATACAGTACAGTTGAAACTGATGCAGTTAATAGAGGGTACTGTGGACAGATTGGCACCTCTTCGTAAGGGGACAGAATGGTTCAAAACAGATGATAGGTCTAAATAATGCTGTCATTAGGAGGCTTAAATGGAAAATGGAGAAATATATGTAGTTCTACAACATGGCAAGAAACATACCTTGTGAAATTTCACATAGCCTCTAGTAGTGAGGCATTAACTGTATACGTATGTAAGTAAGAAAGAAATTGGAATGCATGCTCTGATTGGTTCACATTTTCTCTCACACCAAGATTCCTAGCTTATTTAATGTGTTTTCATTCGCTCAAGATAATAGTTGTGTTTAAGGTGAACTATCCTTGAAAAGGTATTCAAGAGAAATCACACGAGATATTCCTTGGTTTCAATTATTTATAACTGCTCCAAATACAAAAATATGTTTTTCTGAAGTGCCTGGTAAAAAAATATGCGTCCCAAAAAAAACATGTTCGTTTTAATTGAATTGAAAATGTATTTATTTTTAAGTACTGTGCAAAAATATGTCTTCAAACCCAAAACAGCGTTAGAGATTATTTTATTACCAATATATCCAGTTGTAATAAAACTATGAAAACCATGTTTACAACTTGCACCGCTGTATTGTTTTGTTTAACTTTGTAAGACTAAAATCGGATTTATTGCAATGAAACATTCAATCTTTTCTAAACAATGAAACATGGCAATATTCAAATCAACTGGGCTCCAGATACATTCCGTTATACCAGCTGCACAGATTTTAGTAGCCAGAGATGCCCACTATTTTATGTTCTGGCCCACACCTAGCGAGTACCAATTGCTTTTACTTACTTCTGCCCACTCCCTCACCGCCACAACCATGCCACCAGCAAATATGGGAATTATGGGTCGAGCAGCAGGTAAGGGCTTTTAACAGAAGGGAGTGGGTGGTGGGGTCATTGTAGGTTGTTATTGTCTCAAAGAGCAGTACGGCTTTTGGCACCACTCCTCAAGTTTGGCAACCATGCCTCACTGGAAGTCAAGGAAGGGCAGATCCGGAAAAAACATAAGTGAATGCAGATTTTCATTTCTGGTGGCGAAAAGATTAGCACAGTTGCCGCTGCTGAAAGACAAGCCACTATCCCTTTTTAGTTTGTTTTTCAACTCCACCCCTACCTTGAAGTAGGGTAGTATTAGCAGCACACCTTTATTTTTCACAACTTCAAAAGGTGATCCCTCTTACTTTTACACTCAGCACAGCTGGAGGTAGTCTACTGACTAAGGGAAAGAAGAGCAGCGTGTTTTTCAGCCACTACTCCAGTAGAGAAACAGGAGAGGCACAGAAAACAGGAAAAGCTGCAATTCATTAGTTACCATGGGGTTCAGATCTAATAGTCCCTTGGCCAACAAGCAAATGTAAGCCAAAACGGATGGGACTGAGCTTTAGCCCAGAGTGATTGGTCAAACCAACACACGAGATGGACTTTATAGCCTTGTAAACTTGGTTCTTATGAGTGTGTTTTCGGCTAGATGCAGATACTCTGCTTCCTACTAGGACACCCTGGGATACAGTTGAAAAAGGTAATGACTTCCTTCGATATGTAGAGGGCAGATCTGAGGGCTTGGACTGGGTTGAGAGTCCGAAAATGCTTTCTGAACCGGCTAATAACTGTACCTGCAAAGGAAGCCTTTTGATTGGCTGACCAGCTCCCAGTCTTCCATTTCGGTTGCTAAGGGAAATCTTCTACAGTGATCACAGCAGTATGTGTTCGGACTGTGTCGTTTCGACTTGAAGAACCAATATATTTTTTTGTTTTTTTGGTCAATTGAAGACATTCATTTCTCAGCCAAGTTTGTTGCTGTTCATTACCATTAAGGAAATGTAAAATTATGGAATTGCATCAACATTATTAATTGACATAAAAAAGACATTGATTAAAACGAGAAAATTAAGAAGGGTGACAAAATGAGGACAAATGGCATACACATGATCTCTAAAAAGATTTATGGGAAAGTTATTTAATCCTTAAGAAAGGAATGGTTTAAAAACAAAATATGTAGAGGCAACCGCTGAAAGCTAGACAAAAAGCACGGGGCTAAAATTTACAAACATCAGAGAGTTAACTCGTACACTGAACTCAGTCCTTGGGAAAAGAATAATCTATGGACTTTAAACGAAGCATCAACTAAAGAATGCCGATATCACAGCAACACTGGTTCCAGTTTCATTGTAGGTGGAGAGCTACACGGTCCCGTCCAATTTCACTTAAAGATGATTGCAATGATTTTAATTAATCAAGCAATAAAGATATGTATATATATATATATATATATATATATATATATATATATGTCACTTAAAGATTGTTACAATTAAAGACACACCAAAAACATACATCACGTGTTACCAGGCCAAAGAATCCCTGGTTGCCCCAGTATTGGAACTTTCATAGATTCCCATGCTTTTGTATCATTCCCCGTCGTCGGAATGGGAGTCTCTGTAATAAAAAATAACATAGCAGTAGGTCCAAAAGAGAAAGAAAAAGGCCTAGGCCTCATTCCCTTTTGTAGCATATCCACCTCTTTGGCTGATGCCTAGTTTGGTCTCTTTACACAATCAGAAGAGCCTCAACCCTTAGAACCCTCCTGAAGGAACCTCAGAGCCTCAGATTTTCTACTGCACGTTGTGCTAGGGAGTCTCCTTTGAGCTCTGCTTAACATCTAATCTTCAGAAGTTTTTCTTCAGGTTTTTTCTTCAGGTTTTTCTTCAGATTGTTAGCTGATCCTTCCAGGATGTCTGACAAGGAAAAGAAGAAGGCCCTTTTCAAGCCATGTTCCACCTGTGGCAAGAAAAGACTATTCATTGAGGATAAGCATAAAGACTGCATCTATTGCCTCTATCCTGATCACAAGGCTGCGGACTGTAAGATCTGCTGCACCTTTTCAACCAAGACCCTCCGGGACCGTGAGGGTAGGCTTCGGACATGGCTTCAGAAGTTGAAGTCCAGGAAGGATAGAGGCAGGGTTCCCCTTCTCCTTCTGTGGAGCATCCTTCTAAGGCCCCAAAAAAGACCCCCAGAGAGTCTGAGAGCCAGGGTCCAGGCGAATCTCCTCACCATGGTGAAAAGGAGAGGGTAGGACCATCTACGCCTTCTAAGGGTTTTAAGACTGATCCAGCCTTCAAGAAACCCTCTTTCCCATCTTCTGGAAAGTCTGACAGAAGTTCCAAGTCGTCGACGATGAAGGCGCCGTCGACGAAGAAAAAGAAGCCTAAACTGAAACTGGTTCCGTCAACGGGCTCGTCGGCGACGACGGGATCGTCGATGAGGATGGAATCGTCGACGACAGCTACAACAGCTTCGACAAGGGAGTCGCCGACAACGGCATCGTCGACGAAGATGAAGACAGCGGCGTCGACGACAATGGCGACGACGAAGAGTTCGTCGATGGTGGCGACGACGACAGTGTCGTCGACAAGGGCCTCAACGACGACAACATTGACAACAACGACGGGGATGGCGACAGTCTCGTCGTCGACAGCAGCGACGGCGCCTATCTTGTCGTCGAGTGTTCCTGTGTCGACGATGCATATTCTGTTGACGAAGCCGACGAGGGCTGCATTTTCAGTTCCATCGTTGACGGCACCATCAACGATTTTGGCATCGGAGAAGAGAATCACTATTTCAATGACCAGATTTACACCGGACATGACATCTCCCAGGAGGGTAACCCCCTTGCCACCAGCTCTGCTGTTTGATGAGGATGAGTCAGAAGAGGATGATCAGGACTCATATGACTATGCGGACAGTCCTTCTCAACTTCTGGTCAAGTGCCAGGAGACGGATTCGGAAGGAGGGTATGACAAAGAAGGTGATTATCATCATCATTCTGCCCAACCACAACAATATTTAGGTCAAGACATGGTTTCAGTTCCATCTTCTTTCCTGCAGGACCTGCACAGGATGCTGCAGGATTACAAATCTAAAGCTGCAAAGCCTCCTCCGGCTCCAGTTGCGCAAGCCATGCCTGTCCCGGCGCCTACCTCAACGGCTGTTCCTGAAATACCAGCTCAGGTGTCCCCTCAGCCGCAGGCACCAATTCCACAAGAGCCTTCCAGACCAGCAGACACCCATGATTATTCCTCGGATGAGGATCATACTTTGGACAATGGAGCTGATCAAGCTTCTGAATGAGATGAGTACATCATTCCGGACCCTCCTTCTCCATGTCCGGATCCGGTGGATTCCCCGCCAGCGGATATAGGAGGATTCCATCAGCTGATGGAAAGGGCGACTGGCAAATATGTTGGCAATGCCTCAGGTGGCCTCTGAATGTTTCTTGTATGATTTTAAGGAACCTTATGGGAAGACGACAAGGTCCATACCAATAGTGCAGCATCTGTGGGATGAAGGCCTTAAGGCAATGAAAAATCAAGCGACGGTGGTCCCTGTACTACAGCGTCTAGATAAAAAGTACAACGCGCCTGACGATGGTCCAGCTGCCTTGACGGGCCACCCAAAATTGGACTCTGTAATTTCTCAAGCGGCACAGAGAAAATCCAGCAACCCCTCTGCTCCTTTAACAACTACTCCGGACAAGGAAGGAAGGAGATTGGACAATGCTGGGAAGAGATTCTCTTCAATGGCGAGTCTTCTGGTACGGGCAGCTAATGCCCTAGCATTATTGGGCAGATACGACCCCCAACTATAGTGTGATGACGCACCGTTCCTGGATCAGCTTCCTCCAGAATCAAAAGTAGAAGCAAAAAAGGTCTTACAAGAAGGGGAGGCTACATCAATGGAGGTCATTGACTGTACCATGGACATTGCCACGACGGCGTTTCGTTCTCTGGCTGGAGCTGCGGTCCTTCGTCGCCAGGGGTGGCTGAAGGCGGCCTGGTTTCGACCCGAGATCCAAAATAAGATCCTCGATCTTCCGTTTGATGGAGAAGCACTATTCGGGAAATTGATTGACGACACTCTCCAAGACATCAAAAAGGACACTGAGACCGCCAGATCTTTGGATACGCTTCAGTACCGCAAGACTCCTTTTAAAGGGTCCAGAGGCAAAAGTACAAACTACAGAGGATCTTACCAACAACAGAGATACTCCAACTACGTCTCAGGTTCGCAACAATACCGCCAGCCTTATCAGCAAAGGCAGGGCCAATCCTCCAATTACTCCTGGGCTAACAACAGAGGAAAGCAGGCTCGCCAGGGACGTGATACGTCCAAGCGACAATAGCGGCCTCCTAGCTCTTCCTACTGTACCCTCCTCCAAGAAGTCATTGGTGGGAGGCAGGGTACTTCAATACCTTCAGAACTGGTCCAAGATAACATCGAACCGTTGAGTGCTCAACATCATTCGAAAGGGCCATACCTTAGAATTCACTCAAATCCCACCACCCAAGTCCCCTGCAGCCATTCCATCAAAACACCTGCGTCTTCTGCGGCTCGAAGTTCATCAAATGCTCCTGAAGGGGGCAATAGAGCCGGTTCCCTCCGACCAAAAAGGACAGGGATTCTATTCCAGGTTCTTCCTGGTAAGGAAGACGCTAGAGAAATGGCGTCCCATTTTAGATCTCAGGGAACTCAACACCTATCTCATCTCCCTGTCTTTCCGGATGGTCTCTCTTCAAGACATCCTGCGGCTGATCAATCCGAGGATTCATGTACCGATTCACCCAGCGCACAGAAGGTTTCTACGATTTACAGTAGCCAAGAGCCATTTTCAATTCAAGGTTTTACCCTTTGGTCTTCGCTCAGCCTCGAGGATCTTCACAAAGGTGCTGGCGCCAGTAGCGGCATTCCTGCGAAGGAATAATTTTCAAGTCTTCCCTTACCTGGATGACTGGTTGCTGAAGGCCCCATCCAGGGGAGCTGCGCGGGACACTGTTCAGGCATGTACAAACCTGTTTCAAAATCTAGGACTCACTTTAAACAAAGACAAATCATCTCTGGTCCCATCCAGGAAGGCATGTTTCCTGGGAGCCATCCTGAACTCAAAACTCTCAAAAGCTTTTCCAACTTTAGAAAGCCGGGAAAATCTGCAGACCATGGCTCTGGACTTACAAAAAAGAAGGTGTCTTTCAGTATGCCGCTACAAGTCTCTGCTGGGGGTAATTTCGTCATGCATACCTCTGATTCCTCACTGCAGACTGCGAATGCGTCCTCTTTGTGAGAAGTTGGCCTGATATATGATGCTCACTAGTTCCAGTGATCACCTGGTATCAGTCCAAACAACCCTTATGGTGATTGGTTGTAAGTCAACCTTATAGACCAGCTATCCTAATGGTAGCATGGACAAAGCAGTCTTATGGTTGTAAGTCAACCTTATAGACCAGCTATCCTAATGGTAGCATGGACAAAGCAGTCTTAGGCTAAACTCTTTTGGCATGTGAAGCCAGCTGTTTTACCATATATAACCCCTTTAATACCAGATGAAAGGACACCACACAGGTAGTTATGAAAATAAACAATATATTTATTAATAACAAACACCTCTGAACTCTTTATGAGATCAGAGGGGTAAGCACATGACAAGACTCTTAGGAAAAATATGTTTAAGTTGCACGAATTAAAATGATGCCCTAGGGGCACGTCAAACCATATACTAAGTAAGTGGTTTGAGAAAGTCGATAGAAGGAATGGAGCTGTCCAGAGGCTGTAGGATCGCTGGGACTCCACTACCCTAACCTTAGGTAAGAAAAAAGGAGGCCCACGGGACGCGTGTGCAGAGTGTGAACTCACACGCAAGATGCGTAACAAAGTCAATGGACAATACAGTTTACGAAAAAGGTGAGTACGGACAGTTCTGACTAGTTAGGACTAAAACAACTGTGAAACTGGACACTAGGAGAGTCAATCTACCCTTGAGCACCGAAATGCTCTCGTTACCTCACCCACGGGCTGCGGGTGCATAGGAGTGAAAGTGCGTCGGGTTTCTGCGTTGAAGTCAATGGAGCCTTGAAGAAAAGATGCTGCCGGCGACCAGGAGGAAGCTGTGCCAGAGCACTATCTCACATAATTCCAAGCACTCTGCGTCCAGGATTGTTAAGGCCTGCCACAGGAGGGACTTATAGGAGTATATGTGTCCATTTTAGGGTTAGATATAGGTATACTATATCTAAAGCAAAGGGTGATTACACCACCTTGCCCCAGCTGATTGATCAGCCAGTTGTGTCAGATTTGATTAGCCAGCCAGGGGTGGCATAATAAATGCTGCAGCCCCTGGTAGGCCTTGAGTTCACTTATGCCCTGGGTACCTATGGTACACTGTACAAGGAATTACGACAGTGACCCAAAACTAATTGGTAAATGCACCTAAAGTACATAGATGTCAATTTAGAGAGAGAACAGCTAGGCTGTGGGTCTGATTAGCAGGCCCACAGCCAGGGAAAGTCGTAAACCAGTGAAGCAAAAAGCAAAAATCTGGGGTGACCATAGGATTGCAGACCCTACTCTCCTACACTCTTCAGGAGAAACTGGACAACCAATGGACACAGATTCACGGATCATTCGACGACAAGGTGACCGTCACTCCGACAATGAAAAGAGCGGCCCTGTGGTGGACAGACCAGAGAAACTTGTCCCAAGGTCTATCCTTCGTAAGCGATCCGTCTCTTCAAGTAGTGACAACTGATGCGTCGAATGGTTGGGAAGCGGTGATGCAAGACCTGCATGTCAGTGGCCATTGGTCTCCTCACGATCGTCGCTCCACATCAATCTCTTGGAGCTAAGAGCAATAAAACTGGCTCTACAAGCCTTTCTCCCTCGCCTAAGAGGTTCGCAAGTTCTCATCATAACGGACAACACAACGGCCATGCATTACGTGAACAAGGAAGGAGGAACCAAATCTCTCCCGATGTAGTCATTTGGGCACTTGACAACACAGAGTGGCCTTACGCATTTTAATGTCCGATACACGCACGTTGTTTGTTTGCGGTGTAGCCAAGTTCCTGAAATGGTCTTGGTTATTTGGTTCAAAAAGGCTTGCCTTGTCAATTTAATACTTGTCTTAATTGTTTTTACAATGTTTTTATCGTGTAAATTGAATGTGCATGTAAATATTGATTTTTAGCGATTGTATTTCACTTTCATGATATTCTTTTATATCGAAATAAAGCCTTCAATCAATCAATCAAAAATCTCTCCCGTTGTCGCAGGAAGCTCAAGAGATCTGGGAATGGGCGATCCTTCACGGGATGTCGCTGCAGGCAGAACACTTGCCAGGAATTCTAAACGAGAATGCCGACAGACTGAGCAGGTTATCCTCAGTCAGTCACGAGTGGGAGCTAAACCAGCGAGTTCTAGAAGAGGTCTTCCGCCAGTGGGGCAGACTGGCAATAGATCTCTTTGCCACGCCGACCAACAAGAAATGCTGGTCTTATGCAAGCAGGCTTCCCCATCGAGGATCATTGGGGAATGCGCTTTCGATAGCCTGGTCCAGGACATTTGTCTACGCCTTTCCCCCCATCCCACTGATCCCAAGGTTTATCAGGAAGATCAAAGTGGAACCATGCAGGATGATCTTGATAGCCCCTGCTTGGCCAAGACAGTTCTGGTACACGGAGCTCCATCTGTTGTCGCTAGCTCCTCCGCTCCCCTTGAGGACTATGTGAGAAGTTGGCCTGATATATGATGCTCACTAGTTCTAGTGATCACCTTGTATCAGTCCAAACAACCCTTATGGTGATTGATTGTAAATGTAAATGTAAATGTATTGGCATTTATATAGCGCACTACTTACCCGTAGGGTCCCAAGGCGCTTCGACCGCTGCGAAACCCTTCCTGGCTTCCCTGAGAGATGGTCCCTTAATGGGTATCTCCAGGGTGAGACCAGGCATCCCCGGCGGTCTGGTGGGGCCGTTAGTGAAGATGAGGCAAGCTAATGCCCAGAGTTGCCGAGTGTGATCGCTGATCAGAGTGGGCACCGAGGCGAGAGAATTATCGAGTCCACTGACCCTGGTCCAGAAACCTGCCGCGCCAGGAATCGAACCCTGGTCCCGGGCCGTCCTCTGCTCTCGGGTCTGCCGCCTCTAACCAGTGAGCCACATTGTAAGTCAACCTTATAGACCAGCTATCCTCAATCAATCAATCAGTGACACTTGTAAAGCGCGCTACATACCCGTAGGGTCTCAAGGCGCTGGGGGGGGGGGTGCCGCTACTGCTCGAACAGCCAGGTCTTCAGCTTCTTCCTGAAGGAGAGGTGGTCTTGGGTCAGGCGCAGGTCGGGCGGGAGGGAGTTCCAGGTCTTGGCGGCCAGGTAGGAGAAGGACCTTCCTCCTGTAGTCGCTCTTCGGATGCGGGGGACGGCGGCGAGGGCGTGGTTGGCTGATCGGAGGTGGCGTTTGGGAGCGTAGAAGTTGACTCGGCTGTTGAGGTAGCTCGGGCCTTGGTCGTGTAGGGCTTTGTGTGCGTGGGTGAGGAGGCGGAAGGTGATTCTCTTGTTGATGGGGAGCCAGTGGAGGTCTCTCAGATGTCCGGAGATGTGGCTGGATCGTGGGATGTCGAGGATGAGTCTGGCTGAGGCGTTTTGGATCCGCTGGAGCCTCTTCTGGAGCTTGGCGGTGGTCCCGGCGTAGAGGGCGTTGCCGTAGTCCAGTCGGCTGGTGACGAGGGCCTGGGTGACGGTCTTCCTGGTCTCTGTGGGGATCCACCAGAAGATCTTCCGTAGCATGCGTAGGATGTTGAAGCACGCCGAGGAGACGCTGTTGACTTGCCTGGTCATGGAGAGGGAGGAGTCCAGGATGAAGCCCAGGTTTCGTGCATGGTCTGTCGGTTTGGGTGCGGTGCCCAGGGCGGGAGGCCACCAGGAGTCGTCCCAGGCGGAGGGTGAGGAGCCCAGGATGAGGACCTCCGTCTTGTCCGAGTTCAGTTTCAGGTGGCTGGTCGTCATCCACTCGGCAACCTCTCTCATCCCTTCGTGTAGGTTGGCTCTGGCGGCGGCGGGGTCGTTGGTCAGGGAGAGGATCAGCTGGGTGTCGTCGGCGTAGGAGATGATGCTGAGGTGGTGTTTGCGTACGATGGCCGCGAGGGGGCTCATGTAGACGTTGAAGAGGGTGGGGCTCAGGGATGAACCTTGGGGGACGCCGCAGATGACTTCGGAGGCCTCTGACTTGTGCGGTGGTAGGCGGACTCGCTGTGTTCTTCCGTCGAGGAAGGAGCTGATCCATTCCAGCGCCTTGTCCTGGATTCCGATGTTGCTGAGGCGCTGTATTAGGGTGCGGTGGCAGACCGTGTCGAATGCCACGGAGAGGTCTAGGAGGATGAGGGCCGCTGTTTCTCCGTTGTCCATCAGGGCTCGGATGTCATCGGTGGCGGCGATGAGGGCGGTCTCGGTGCTGTGTTTGGCTCGGAAGCCGGACTGTGAGGGGTCGAGGGATCCGTTCGTCTCGAGGAAGGCGGCCATCTGCTTGTTGACGGTCTTCTCGATGACTTTGGCTGGAAACGGGAGAAGCGAGATGGGGCGGTAGTTCTTGAGGTCGGTGGGGTCCGCTGTTGGTTTCTTGAGTAGAGCGCTGAGTTCGGCGTGTTTCCAGCTTTCGGGGAAGATGGCGGTGTCGAAGGATGTGTTGATGATGTCTCGCAGGTGGGGTGCGATGACAGCGTCGGCCTTGTTGAAGATGTGGTGAGGGCAGGGGTCGGTTGGTGATCCGGAGTGGATGGAGTTCATCGTGCGGATGGTGTCTTCGGTGCTGATCGGGGTCCAGGCGTGGAGGGTGGTGGTGGGGGGGGGTGGCTGGTCGGTCGTGGTGTGCGTTGGTTGGTTGTTGAAGCTGCTGTGTATGTCCGTGATCTTGTTGTGGAAGTATGAGGCGAGGGAGTTGCAGAGGTCTTGCGATGGGGTGATGTCGTTGTTTCCTGCGCTGGGGTTGGAGAGCTCTTTCACGATGTTGAAGAGTTCCTTGCTGTTGTGTGCGTTGTTGTCCAACCGGTCCTTGAATGCTGTTCTCTTGGCGGCGCGGATCAGCTGGTGGTGTTTCCGGGTGGCAAGTTTGTAGGAGGTCCTGTTGTCCGGTGTCGGTTCCCTTTTCCAGACTTTCTCGAGGGCTCGGCAGTTCTTCTTGGAGCTCTTGAGTTCGTCGGTGAACCATGGGGCCTTCTTGCTGCCGGGTCTGCTAGGCGGGGTCCTCAGCGGGGCGAGCTCGTCTGCGCAGTTGCTGATCCACTTCGTGATGTTCTCGGCGGCCTGGCTGGGGTTCGCTGAGCTGGCAGGAGGGTGTTGGCTCAGGGAGGTGGCGAGCTGGTCTGTTGTGATCTTGTTCCAGCTTCTGCGGGCGGTGTGTTGCTGGTGTTGGTGGGTCGTCGTTCTCTTGAAGGTGAAGTGGACGCAGCTGTGGTCCGTCCATTGAAGCTCTGTGGCGTGGCTGAAGTCGATGTCTGTGCTGGATGAGAAGACGGCGTCGAGTGTGTGTCCGGCGAGGTGGGTGGGGGTGGACACCAGTTGCTTGAGTCCCAGGTTGGCGAGGTTGTCGAGCAGGGTGCTGGTGTTGTGGTCGTTGTTGTTCTCCAGATGGAAGTTGAGGTCTCCCAGGAGGATGTAGTCAGCGGAGGGGAGGGCATGCGGGCTGATGAAGTCGGCGATGTCCTCGCAGAATTGCGTGCGTGGTCCAGGGGGTCGGTAGATCAGGGTGCCTCTGAGGGTGGTGTTCGGGTTGGTGTGGATCTGGAAATGCAGGTGTTCGGCGCTGGTCAGGGTGTTGTCGGTGCTGGTCGAGAGGCGGATGGTGTTCCTGTGGATGATGGCGATGCCTCCTCCCATCTGGTTGGCGTTTCGGTCCCTCCGGACGATCTTGTAGCCCTCTGGGATAGCGATGGCAATGTCGGGAGCTGACGAGGCGTTCATCCAGGTCTCCGTGAGGAAGGCAACGTCCGGGGCTGTTGTGTCTAGGAGGTTCCAGAGTTCGATGGCGTGTCTGTGGACGGAGCGGGTGTTGAGCAGGATGCACTTGAGGTGGGTGCTGCTGGAGTTCGCCTTGGCGGGTGCTGGTGCGGGGCAGGTCCGGATGCAGGAGAACTTGCAGGCGTGGCAGCAGAACGGGCCGTGGGTGCGTCTTGGGGTGGCTTGATGGCAATCTGGGAGTCGGCCGGTGTTGAGAGCGATGAGGGTGGCGGCGGAGTACGTCAGGCGGGACGGTCGGGGTCTTCGTGGGCCAGGGGTCCTGACACTGGGCGCGGTCCAGGCGCGGACGGGCGTAGACGGGCTTACCTTTGGCGCGCCTTCGGCGCACAATCGGCGCGCCCGCTGCGCGTGACCGCTGCGCGTTCGCACGGTCGCCATTTAAGGCCAAGTGCGCGGGTGGGCGGGGCAGCTGGGAGGCGGGAGCGGGGAGGGATACAGAAGGCAAAAGGGGCGGGGACAAGCGGCGGTGGCGGGAAGGGAGGGCGGGGGGCGACGCGGTAGGCGCACAACAAGGAAGGAGAGATAACACGGAAGGAAAAGTAAAACAGGCACAAAAAAGTGTCAAAAACGGGGAAAAACAGAGTTTACACACAGTTTACTAAACAAGCACAATAAACAGTCAAAACAGGAAAACAAAGCACTCGCAGCGGCGGCAGCCGGCAAACGAGGCAGCAGCGAGGCAGAGGGCAGGCAGGGGCACACGCAGCAGCTGGTGGCCGTGCGGCGCGGGGGTGTCCCACAAGTGGGTCACACTCACCTGCGTCGCACGGTCGCCATTTAAGGCCAAGTGCGCGGGTGGGCGGGGCAGCTGGGAGGCGGGAGCGGGGAGGGATACAGAAGGCAAAAGGGGCGGGGACAAGCGGCGGTGGCGGGAAGGGAGGGCGGGGGGGCGACGCGGTAGGCGCACAACAAGGAAGGAGAGATAACACGGAAGGAAAAGTAAAACAGGCACAAAAAAGTGTCAAAAACGGGGAAAAACAGAGTTTACACACAGTTTACTAAACAAGCACAATAAACAGTCAAAACAGGAAAACAAAGCACTCGCAGCGGCGGCAGCCGGCAAACGAGGCAGCAGCGAGGCAGAGGGCAGGCAGGGGCACACGCAGCAGCTGGTGGCCGTGCGGCGCGGGGGTGTCCCACATCCTAATGGTAGCATGGACAAAGCAGTCTTAGGCTAAACTCTTTTGGCATGTGAAGCCAGCTGTTTTACTACATATAACCCCTTGAATACCCAATGAAAGGACACCACACAGGTTGTAATGAAAATAAACAATATATTTATTACTAACAAACACCTCTGAACTCTTTATGAGATCAGAGGGCTAAGCACGTGACAAGACTCTTAAGAAAAATACGATAAGTTGCACAAATTACAATGGTGCCTTAGGGGCACGGCAAACCATATACTAAGTAAATGGTATAAGGAAATCGATAGAAGGAATGGAGCTGTCCAGAGGCTGTAGGATCGCCGGACTACACTACCCTAACCTTAGATAAGGAGCAGGAGGCCCACGGAACGCGTGTGCAGAGTGCGAACTCACACACGAGATGCGGGACAAAGTCAATGGACAGCACAAATTACGAAAAGGTAAGTAATAGACAGTTCCGACTAGCTAGGACTAAAACGACAGGATAACTGGACACTAGGAGAGTCAATCTACCCTTGAGCACCGAAATGCTCTCGTTACCTCACCCATGGGCTGCGAGTGCGAAGGTGTAAAAGTGTGTCGGGTTTCCGCGTTGAAGTCTATAGAGCCTTGAAGAAAAGATGCTGCAGGCGACCAGAAGGAAGATGTCTGGAGCGGTCCAAAGGTGGATCGAGAAAGATGAAGACCTGAAAGCAGAGGGGACAATGTTCACAGTCACTAGCCAGTGATCGGAGTGGAACCAGGAAGGAACCAGATGCAGTCGTCGCGATCAGGTGTAGAGTGGACACATGACTCTGCAGCCACGTGGACCAGGTGGGGTCTTTGATGACCAGGATGGAGACACGAGCTGTCCCATGCAGGCTCTCGCTGTCGGCGGTGTTGGTTCCAGATTCGGCATCAACAGGCCTTGACAAAGGCAACCCACGCGGTGAGTGGAAAAGTCGTCTGGTGCAGATCAGGAGGGTCCGGGGTACTTCTCCTTTGCAGGGAAGCAAGGGCCAGTCTGGAGCAACCAGACCAGCGATGTAGATTTCGTGGATCGTCGTCTCGGAGGCCACCAGCCAGCCGGCAAGTGACCAGACAACGCGTCGAGCAGCAATCAAGCAAAAGGGCCCCACGCAGATCTCGTGGATGCTGGAGGGCTGATCTTCTGTGCAGGAGCTGCTTGGGGCTGGGGCTTCTCAATCCCCAAAGCACTTTCTCGAGGATGCCTCTGAAGTCGTGCTGGAAGCGAAGTGCAGTTTCTTCTAGATGGCCGGTCCCACGTGTCTCGTCGCACCCACGGATCTCAGCTGTGCTGCAGATGTAGGTAGAGGTCGGAGAGGTCTGGGAATCCGGGTCTCGTCGGGCTCTGAAGTCTGGATCCTTGGAGGAAGACGACAAAGGGAAGCCGCTGGACGCTGATGGTGCCTGCTTGTGCAGGGTGGACACTCCTTGCCCACAAGGGAGATTTCTTCAGTCTTCTGTGGAGCAGAACGTCGAAGTCCAGAGTTTCTTCTTGTAAAGTTGTTCAGGATAATCTAATTTTGAATGGGACCAGCTCCTACCTTTACACAGCTAAAGGGGGCTGTACTACGACTAGGTCCCTCCTCTGGGTGGGACCATCCTTTTTCCGGTCTTGTGCCAGCTCTGGGGCTGGAGTGCCCCAGGAACTGGTTTAGACCGGTGTATGCACAGGGACACCTTGTGTGCCCCGGCATGTCTCATTCCTTTCAGCCCTGTCCTACCTAATACACAAAATCCTGTCTGGGGTGGTGCTAGCACCTCCCAAGGCAGGAAACCCTTTGTCCAAACCTCCCTTGCTGGAAGGACTCCCAGCAGCAGGAGGTCAGACTTGTGTCTGTGGTGGCAGCATCCATTTTGTGATGCTGAGACTCGAGTTAACTTTAACCGGGGTTCACAGTTACATACATGTTGTGTCCCTCTAAAAGGGTGGAATGCTACCCCCGTCCCCAGAAGTGGCGAGGGGGTAGTATTCCAATTTGTATGACACCTTACTCTACATGTTTTGATAATGCTATGCCAAAGTTAGCAATAACCGCGCGGATTATAATGCACCTAAGAGTATATGGTATAGCGTTATCATGGAAACAGCTAAAGGGCTTGGTTCCGAAAGCTGCAGACAGGCTCAGCTCATGCCAGAGCACTATCTCACATAATTCCAAGCACTCTGCCTCCAGGATTGTTAAGGCCTGCTATAAGAGTGACTTATAGGAGTATATGTGTCCATTTTAGGGTTAGATATAGGTATACTATATCTAAATCAAAGGGTGAATACACCACCTTGCCCCAGCTGGGTTACCAGCCAGTTGTGTCAGTTTTGGATGGCCAGTCAGGGGTGGCATAATACATGCTGCAGCCCCTGGTGGGCCTTGGGTGCACTTATGCCCTGGGTACCTATGGTACACTGTACAAGGACTTACAAGAGTGACCCAATACCAATTAGATATGTACCTAAGGTACATGGAGTCCATTTTAACAGAGAGAGCAGGAAGCCTTGGGGTCCTGAATAGCAGGATCCCAAGCCAACTAATTTGAAAACCAGCTAAACACTAGGCAAAAAGTTGAAGGTAACCATAGTCAGATATCCACCTTCCTACAGACTATTCCAGGCCTTCTCACAATATCCGAAGGACAGATTTGGCATCCAGATCCACAGTCATTACACCTGACAGCATGACTCCTGAGCAGCGAGAATTTATGAATCTCCCCATCTCGAACGAAATTAAAGAAGTCCTCTCCCAGGCGAGAGCTCCTCCCACGAACAAGACTTACCGCCTCAAATGGAAGAGATTTTGCATTTGGTGCACGAGAGAGAACATTTACCCTTTTCTTCAAAACCTCATCAGCTTCTGCCTTATCTCTTGTCCTTGGCTAAGTCGGGGCTGGCCCATTCATCTATAAAAGTTAATTTGGCGGCAATTTCAAAGTACAGATGTTCGGAGTCTGGACCTTCGTTGTGGTCTTCCAGGATTGTTAAGCAATTTCTAAAAGGCTTGTTCCGGGTCTATCCACCAGTGAGGCCTCCGACTCCTACTTGGCACCTGAATCTAGTCCTCACTCAACTCATGAAAAGCCCATTTGAACCAATTCATCGATCAGACATGAAGTTCCTTTCATGGAAATTGGCTCTCCTTCTTGCCTCACATCGGCAAGACGTATTGGGGAATTGCAGGCTCTCACAATTCAAAAGTCTTTTCTGCAATTCAAAAGGAACACAGTTATCTTGAGAACTAACCCAAAGTTCATACCCAAAGTACCCTCAACTTGAACAAGACAGTTATTCTTAAGGCTTTCTTTCCCCACCCGTCTGCACCAGCGAGAGGTCGCTACATTCTCTGGATGTTTAAAATTCTATTTGGATCGCACCAAAGGATTTCGGAAATCCTCCCAATTGTTTGTTGCTTTTGGTGGTCAGAGCAAGGGTCTCCCTCTGTCAAAGCAGGGGATTGCAAGATGGATTACCAGTGCCATTCTACATTGCCATGCTGCAGCAGGTAAACCACTGACTGGCAGGGTTCGAGCACATTCCACAAGATCAGTGACTTCTTTAACAGCCCTCTTCGCGGGTGTGCAGATTAAGGACATTTGAAGAGCTGCTACCTGGAGCAGCGTCCACACCTTTACTAAGCATTACTGCTTGGAATCCTTACAACAAGAAGATACGGCAGTGGGCCAAGCAGTCCTGAGGAACCTCTTCCACTAATTGGTTAGCTTTCCTTTCTATCCCACCTTCCGTTATTTTGCACGTTTTATATCTTTATGTCATGTTGGCTATTGCAAGGTATGTTATGACACAAAATGTGTTTTTTATTGCTAACTGCTTGCTACTCTGATACAAAAGCATGGGAATCTATGAAAGTTCCAATACTGGGGCAAGAAAACAAGTTACTTACCTGTAACTTTAGTTCCCCAGTATTGGTAACTTTCATAGATTCCCATGCACCCACCCACCTCCCCGGGGAAAGCTCGGCCTTCAGCAGATATGGTGACTGTTACACAATGGCTACGAAAATCTGAGGCTCTGAGGTTCCTTCAGGAGGGTTCTAAGGGGTGAGGCTCTTCTGATTGGCTGATGCCAAGTTTGGTCTCTTTTACACAAAGAGGTGGATATGCTACAAAAAGGAATGAGGCCTAGGCCTTTTTCTTTCTCTTTTGTACCTACTGCTATGTTATTTTTTGTTCCCGAGACTCCCATTCCGACGACGGGGAATGATACAAAAACATGGGAATCTATGAAAGTTACCAATACTGGGGAACTAAAGTTACAGGTAAGTAACTTGTTTTCTTTCTGGACCATTATAGGTGGTAAAATCCCCATAATGCACTATCACGCTGCAAATATCGAACCAGCTGTTTCACAAAAAATATAAGCATAACAAAGACTGTATAATGCAATACAGAGGAATTTTTGAAGTGGTAAAAGTGTAAAACATAATTAGAAGGAATGTGATGGAGACCTATCTTAATTTTCAAGGTCTGTATGATGACTTATCTTATAATATGATACGCTACACACTTGAGAGATTTCTGTAAAATATGCAGTAGTGCAAAATATGGAACAAACGTTGTTTGCATGGTGTCCTACCATTATATAGTGGTTGCAATATAGACCTACAGAAATGTTGCATAAATATTAGGGGTAAGTCTGGGTGTGAGGATGTGGAGTTACGAATAATAAATATATACTTACCTTCACGATGGAGTGGCGTTGGTGTTTCTGTTGATATTTTGCCTGCGATATAGTAGCATACAAACTTTTTGTACTTTTTTTGTTGCATGGGAATATTTTCCCTAGTCCATATAACATTAAAAAATTGCACATGGGCAAACAAGGAGGAGGAATTAGATTTTCCTCTAGTTTGCTCGGTTGGACAGAATAGGAGTGTCACTGCGGATGAAATGCCAAAATTAGAATCAGTTTGTCCCCTTTTCCATTATGAAAGCACTGTAAACACCGCAAAACGTTTTGTACTGTTCTTTAAAAAAATTCCAGTTGCAAAAACCTGATTGTAACAAACATTAAGCCAAACCCATTTGCAATAGCCCTGTGCACACATATAGAGTATCAAAAGAGACCTTCTTTCAGTATAGTATAGGTTGTAGGAGAGATTTAGAAAAACACATGAGCTAAATAACATTGAAAAGAAGTAATCGTGATTGTTGGTAGTTGTACTTTATTCCAAAACAGTTGCCCAGCCAACACGCGTTTCATCTGGGGAAATACTCCACGACTTCTTCAGGGCTTCTGGCAAAACTTGTTAGGCTGAACATCTCTCTGCCGGTTGTACTTTTGTTCCGGCTGGTATGATAAAAACTTCTAACTTGCAGTCCTAGTAATGGACGTTAACTGGAGGTAGGAGTCGTAGTTTCAGATGGAATGAATGGTCCTGATTAGTAGCACTCAGTAGGCAAAACAGGCGCAGTTGGGAGACCGAGAAATAGATACCAAGTAAGGTAATCTACGTCAGCAAGTACGCTGAATATACCATAGTACGGTTCCTTGAATACCCGGAAGAGACCCAGGGTGCCCCATTCCATATTAAGAGAACAAATAAGTATTTAAAAAACAATGTGGTCTGTCTTCTAGCCAGGGGCGTAACACAGGTCCTGTTCTGGTTTTACCTTGCCTTGATTTTGTCCGTGCTCGGATCATTGGGGGGGGTGTCATATAGCGAATTCTTTTCTATATACTGTGTTAAATTAGCATGAGCTTAATAAATGTTTAAACGCCATTGTACCTTTCTGCCTCATTTTGCACACGACACATAATTGTTGTTTTAGCTTTCAACCCAGAAGAGCTTTGTGATTTACTTGAGAAATAATGTGTTATTGCTCTGATATCAGTTTTGAACGGTACACTGTCTGCACAGTGAGTGCTGAAGGCTGCAAGGTTAACTAGACACAATGTTGTTGTGAGGTCTGATCTTCGCACCTCCATAGACATAACACACATGCTGCTGCCAAAATCTGGCTCTAGGCGGGTTTTATATTGTTGTGCTGAACACACACGCAACACACTTGATGGTGCTTCGCATGCAGAGAGCTGGTGGAAGATGATGTGATCCTCTGCCACTGAGATTTTGAGGTATGGGCCCGCCCTGCTAAAACCCAAATGAGACCTTCATAGATATAAAATACTATGCTAAATAGGGAGGGTGAGAATTAGGTGTTGTTAATTCCTATTCATTTCAGCATCTTAGTATGCTGTCACCATTCAACTTTTATGGACTGATAACTATGCTGATAACTTTGTTGCTTATAATATGTTTGCTAGTATTATACAAGATACTGCGTTTGAGAACCATGCATTAGTAAATAAATATTTCAAACATGCACGTGTCCTCATTTACTCCACGTTCTGGTTTGTAATGATTATATAACAAAAGAGTGTTCATGTGTTCCACGATACCCGAGGTAATCTAAGTTCATATTCTGGTCTGTCTAAGCATTGGGAGTTTGTTATGACCAATGAGACACTGTAGCTAGCTTGGTAAGGGGATTTTGGGTACGGAGGTGAGTTTTGGGCCATCCTAATTCACCGAGGTTCCAGGTCTCTATGCACAGTTCTGTAGGAGAACGGAATTCCCGCTACATGGCGCCCATACGTTTTTGGCCTTATATCATGACACTTGAGTAGTATATCATTCAAACCTTAACCCATTCACTGCCGTTTCCGGAAAACAGTAGTGTCGGAAAAACCTACCTATTTTTGTAATAGGTCTTTTCAAGCTTGATTCTTACTAAAACGGTTTCCTTGATTTACTACCCAGTTGTGCTACAAAGTTTACTTTGTTTTTCTTATTTCTTGTGCCGTCATGGCTGCCGTGGACATTCCGCAGCATAGTCGCATTGCGGTGCGAGATCATTTGCGGATGTACAATGTGCCTTTGGAAGGCTTGGCTGTGATTATGGTGGTGAGTGCGGATGCTGCTTACCCTTACGAACTGTTTTATTCGTGGGTGACATTTCCGGCGGTGGACACAAATTCTGGTGTGTTCCACGCGTACACTCCCACAGCTGTACCTAATAAGTATACTCCGTACAGGGCACAGGAAGTTCCTATTGATGTTTGGCAGCATCGAGTTTGGTTTGGTGGCGCCCTACCCCATTCTTTGAACGCTCCGAGGCTAGGTCCTTTGTCCATTCCAGGCGCTAGTTGGCCTGTTTTGGCTGGATTTACTCCTCATCCTCTACACGCCAATTGTAACGTGGCTGAGCTTCGACGACTACATGTAGTCGCGATTGCCGTGATTAGAGCATTAGTGCATTACATGGGCCGTAATCTTCCGGATGGAGCCCCGGGGGGTGCGGCGCTTCCGGCCGGACAGGGTGGTTTGAAACTCAGTCCCGTCATGGTCAATGCTGTAATGGGCAAGAAGCCCCAGGATAAGGATGATTTTCCTTTCTGACTTGCCGAGAAATTTGACCAGCTGGAAGCTGTATTTCCTAATACGACTCCTGGCGAAAAACACCGGATTCTTACGCTAAGTTTGCCGAAGGATTTGACCCCTGAGCTTGTTGACTGTCAGACCTGGGGTAAGACTTTTGCAGCGGTCTATGCTAGGTGCTACGGCACCCTGTCTATGTCCGTGCTGTCTACGGTCCTTAAACGTGTTCAGGATGATCACGGACCGGAGTCTGCGGTTGAATTGGGCATGCGCCTGTGTGGCACCTTTGATGTGGTTTGCGATCTGATCCTTGCTAATGTCAAGGGGGATGCAGTGAACTTTCAGGTGGCTAATCGCCGAGAAACCCCGACAGTTAGCTAAAATTATTGTGGCGGCTTATAAAACCGTGGGTCGCAATAGTAAGCGTCTTAAGCCTTTTTCTGTTATTGAGAAAAAGCAGCCCCAGGGACAAACTTCGGAAACGGAAGTTCAGCCCAAGTCCAAAAAACTAAATTGGCCTAAAAAACAGAAACAGGGAAAGCAACAGCAACAACAGCAAACCCAGGCTTCTCGTCATGCGTCTCCGTTGCCTGCGCAGTCGGAACGTGTTTATTACTTGCGCGATCGCGCGACGATTACAACTCCTGATCGGTTTCAGGCTTCTGACCAACGCTCTCCTCGTTCCTTTCAGGACTCATCGGCTCCGACAACCGGTGGTGGAGGGGCGGCTGGGGTCGGGTGGCCAGCAAGGACGTGACCAGCCCCGCCCGAGAAACGGTGCAGAAAAGCAGGAAGGCTCTACGCCTAAAAGACCGTAGTTTGCCAAGAAGAAAGTCGCAGCCTTAACAGCGCATTGATATGCCACAGATAGTGAGAACGCGGCTTCGGAATCTGACGTGGGCTCTGACCTTGCTGGACAGCGCGGCGGAGATTACCATAGTGAGAGAGGCCCTCCGTCCACTACTGAAGGTGACAGCGACTGATACTTATGTTGTGATTGAAACAGCTGATACAAGAGTTGCTCCCCCTGATAGACTTTTTTAAATTGTCCTGTTAATCGAGGGTGACATACAGCGAAGCATAAAAGGGGTATTTGGGGAAAATCTTTTATCTACATATGACATTTTGCTTGCGGAGGCTGACTGGCCCCACCTTTTGTGCTCGCAGGTAATCCTCCCCTGTTTCGCGAACACAGTCTCGAAAGAGGATACGCTGCATTTTGCAGAAGAGTGGGGTCTGGCTCTAGCGCCGGCTGTGTACTGCAATCAATGTGGTTGGGATAAATTGTCCCCATGCCATGAAATTCCTTTACGGTCTGAGCCACAACCTCAACCTGAATTTCCCATACGGCGTGAAGCAAAGGCTTCCATCGCAGCTATCCTTGAACAATTAGAATATCAAGGTGTAATTGAAACATGTGTGCCACCAATGAATAACCCTCTTTTTACTGTAAACAAGCCAGACGGTTCATATCGTTTGGTATTGGATTACCGGCATTTAAACTCGCATTGCCGTAACTGTGCAGTACAGAATACCCACGGCTCTGCTCTAGTGAATAGTCTTGTGCGTAAGCGATTTAAAACTACGCTTGACATTTCCAACCGTTTTTATGCCCATCGATTGGATGCTCTAAGTTCCCAATGGACCTCCTTTACTTGCGGCGGTGTTCAAAAACAATTTCGGCGTTTGCCTATGGGCTATAAGAATAGTCCTGGGATTTTCACTGCCCGCATTGTCTCACTTTTGGATGGAATCGACCCAGATGCTTTTTTGTATGTGGACGACATATATCTCACAGACAACAAACTTTGGGAGCATCTGTGTCGGGTCAACGGGATTATTTGTACCTTTGCCAACTTAGGTTACAAATTCAACTTTGCAAAATCGCACATTGCAGAGTACACAGTGTTGTTTCTGGGCTAGGAGCTCAACAATGAAGGAAAGGGATTGGCTCCTCACTTCCTGGAGAAATGCGCACAATCGCGTGCTCCGACAACGCTGAAAAAATTACAATCTTTACTGGGCTTCTTGAATTTCGGGAGAACATACATTCCGGAATATGCCCAGCGTATCAAGCCTTTGTATGCTTTGATACAACCATCTTTTTCCAAATCATGCTGGCTGCCTGAGCATTCGGCTATTCTGCAGTCTTTGCAAGCTGATCTGCTCGCTTCTAAATTCTTACTGACGCATGATAACCAGACCAACCTGGTGATAAGAATTATCCCCGGGATGGTGGGTTTCAGGTACCTGACTTTTAATGAAGGGGACACAGTACCTATTGCTTACAAGTCAAACTTGTACACTTCGGCTGAATTGCGCTTTTCCACTGTGAAGAAAGTTTTGACGGCTGTGCAGATGGCAATTCTTAAGGAACGTGCCCTGTCACAGGGAAAGCGCATGTTGGTTGTTACCCCGTGTCCTGCCTTGGAGGCAGTCACGAAAGCCAGTGTACCAAATTCTAAAGCTTTGCACCCTCGGTGGATTCAATGGGCTGCATCCTTGACATCCCAGGATGTCACGTTTATTTTTGACGCCTCATTGCGGTCGCAGGAGTACTTACAGTATGAATTCATTCATCCGGCTCCTTTAGCAAAGCGACCCCTGGAGGATTTCCATTGCATCATTTACACTGATTGTTAAGCGCAGGTTGCGCATGGCTCTAAACATGCCTACGTTTCCGCATGCGCCATTGTGGTCGGTGCCATTGTGAACGAGGAGTTCAAGTCCAGTGTCGTGCACACGCAGACGCTAGGGGACTGCACTGCACAATTAGCAGAGCTTCGTGCTCTGATGCTTGCATTGGAGTACGCAGATCCTAGTGTGACAACTCTGATCGTGAGTGATTCTTACTACTGTGTCCAGTCTTACAATGAGAACTTGTTCTTTTGGATTCAGAATGACTTTCGTGATTCTAAGGGTAGCACAATAAAACATAAAATTATCTGGGTCCGAATGGCTGAGCTTAAAGAGAGGTTGCCACTTGTGTTTGTGATTCATACTCTCGGCCATCAGCGTGTAGGAGTCCACGCTGTCGGTAACTCGCTTGCTGATGAGGCAGCGAAATCAGCGGTATCAAAATATTTAGTTGCAGCAGTTACACGGTCCAAAAGTAAAATAGATGATGACATCTTGGCGGCAGTTGCTGCCACTGAGAAGGGAGGTAAATATCCTTCGGGGTTCCCTTCGAAGTACACATACCACTTAAGTTCCGATAAGGTTTCTTATGTGAAAATTCCTGATGTTGGGGAACGTTTGATTCCCAACTTGGATCGCAGAGCTACTTTGATTACAGCGGCGCATGAAGGTGTGGCGTCTGCGCATGCGGGCGTCTCAGCCACTGTAACTCAGCAACAACAGAGGTTCTGGTGGCGGGGACTGTACAAACAGACGCGAGATCATGTCCTTCAATGTGACATTTGCCAGCAAATCAAGCCTTCGACTGCTGCGCGTCCGCCTCAGACACAGTTGTACATATCTAATAAACCACTGGGTTGCGTTTATTTAGATCACTGCGGTCCTTTTTCTTCTGATACTGCGTATAAATACATCTTAGTAGCAGTTGATTCATGCACACGCTTTGTGTGGGTATGGCCCCATCGCAGCGCTGATTCACAGACTGTCATAAGAGATTTGCGTGTCTTTGTAGGGATTTTTGCCTGTGGTACCTTCCATTCGGATCAAGGTCCGGCTTTCGCCTCTAAGGCGTATAAGGATGCTATGATTTCGTTGGGGGTCCAAGTCAAGTTTTCGTCTCCATACAGACCTGAGGGTAATAGTGTAGTGGAGCAAATGAACCACGACTTAAAGCAATCTTTGACAGCTCGAGTTATAGGCACTGGCAGAAACTGGTTGGCCCACCTTAATGGCGTGCAGCGTGCTCTAAACAATCTCCCTAGAAGGTCTCTGGGTGGGCGGACCCCGTACAAAATGCTCTTTGGTATCAAGATGTATGTCCCTGACCTCGACGGTCTAGACTGCGTGGCTCAAGTCACGACCTTTGACGTAGATGAAGATTGCAATGTTTTACAGAATCTACAAAAGACCAGAGACAGTCTTGCAAAGGGACATTTGCCCTCCACATCGGATGATGCGTTGCAGATCCCGGTAGTTGGCTGGCTACCCAAAGTTGGAGAACTGGTTCGAGAGAAGATCGATAACAAGAAAGAATTTGGTCCTTCCTATCGAGCACCGGTTCCCGTTCTTGCAGTGAAGGGTACAAGATAAGTCATTTTACCACCACTTCCAGGTCGTAAGGAAAACAGGTTTATCTCGATTGACAATGTCAAGATACACAGGGTGGCCGATTCTTCATAGTATGACACCGGCAGTCTCCTGTCCTTCGATTGTGAGATATTCTGTGTTGGCCACAATTTCTAATGCTGAACCAGAAGTGGCCCTCGAGATGCCTGCCATTTCCAATCCTTTATTAAATACCTATCACGTTAATAGCATTGATGACATAGACTATGCCTATCCTGCTGATTTGTCGATGCTTGATTTACAGACACGTTTGACCACGGAATCCCGATTCTCATTTGACTGTGTTTTAGTGAATTCGAAAAAACCCTCACGTCTAGCAACTTATGCCACATTATTTAAAAAACATTTTTTGGTCCCTCCATGGACATATATTTGGCTGGTGCTTTTTTCAGTGTATCTTTTTATGTCAATTGCTTTTGTGTTTTATTTTTTCCGTCTGATCGATGGACACTATGTCGAGGAGAGAACATGCATTCAGCATCTTAATGGAACTTTGGCCCCCCTTTCCTCGTCCCATTCTGCACACAGACTGAAGAGAGGCTTGAATTTTGTAAACATCACTGCCTGGCCGGTTCTTGATGGGATTGTGTGGGATGCAGTTAAATTTCAAATCCATGTCCCAACGGAAGTGGTTAATGTCCCTAATGTACTCAGAGTGAACATGGGGGATGTGGTGAAACAAAACATACGTTCTGATGATTGGGATTTTCAGGCCATAGAATCATTATTTTCTGATTTGAAATGTTATGCTGCCTTTGATGCTGAAGATTTGTATTTATAATCTGCTAATTATGGTGATTTATTTTGCTTTCAACATTTTGGTAACCATTTCCTGCATAAAACAAGTTCCAGAAGGGGTACTGTAAATTACACACAGTGGGAACATTGCCCAGCACCATTACACGGCAGCTCCAGTCCATTTTTTAAAAAGTACACTTATTTTACCGACTTTAATCAATATATTTATAATATAATACAATATAATATATATATATATTTAAGTCCACCCATGACAGATCTATCCTGTTTTATTGGGGGGAGGGGGTTGTTATGGAACATGAAACTCATTTGCAGGCATTATGGTCTCTCAGGTCCTGTTTTGTACAGCCGGGTCCCAGTGCATTTCTATTGCTGGTGCTTTGCAGTAGTTTTAAGATGATCTTAGTTTCTCGTTGCTTAAATGGTCGTAATTTCTGACATTTATGTGTTTCCCTCTTTTTCATGGCTGGATTTTGCTTGTGAGAAAGTGTCACTCATAGTCATTGAATGTCACTCATAATTATCCAGTATTGGGGTATCTTTCATAGATTCACATGCCTGAATCATTCCCCGTCGTCGAGGCGGGAGTCCCACGGTAAAAATATACACAATAGCAGTGCCTAAACATTTCTTGTAGTAGGCTGGAAAAGCCTAAAGGCCTAGCTAGGCCCAAAACTTAGCAGCCTATCTACCTCATTATGTAAAAAGACCTGAAATAGTAGCCTCAGCCAATCGCCTGTCCTCACCCTCTAGAACCTTCCTAGCTCAGGCAGTTCTCCTCAGATTTTCACTGCACTTCGTGTGTAAGGGAGTCTCCCTGAGTGCCTACTCAGTTTTTGTCTCTTTTTCTTCAAAATGTCTGAAAAGAAGGCTCTTTTCAAGGCTTGTGGAACCTGCAAAAAGAAGAGGGTCCATGTGGACGACCAGCACTCTGACTGCATCTATTGTCTGAACCCCTCACATGTTGTGAAGGATTGCAGACTTTGCCGTACCTTCCCTTCAAAAACTATCAGGGATAGAGAGGCAAGGGTTCTTTTGTGGTTAAAATCATCTTCCACAGATGATGAGGACAAGGCCTCTACTTCTAGCAAGAGAGCCAGATCCAGAGAGAGCTCTTCTCCTGAGAGGAAGAAAAAACTTAAACCCTCTCATAGAGTCTCAGAACCCTCAAAGAGTGCATCGTCTCCTTCAAGACCGTCCCCTGTGAGTACAGCCCAGACTAAAACTGTTTCTCTGGTGTCTATTCATACTGCTACTTTGACTTCTACCTCTTCAACTTCTTCTGCTACGGTCACTACTTCTGCTATTACTTCTCCTCTGGTGTCTGCAAAAATGTTGTCGCCTGTGAAGCCTTACTCGACGAAGGGCCAGTTGCCGTGGAAATCATCGTCGACTGTCCCGTCGACGAAGATCCCTTCAGCCATGTCGACGAAGGCCCCGTCGATGAAAACAACAGGCCCGTCGACGACAGTTCTGTCGACGAAGACATCATCGACGGTCTCGTCGACGAAGGACTCGTCGACGAAGACATCATCGATGACCTCGTCGACGAAGGATTCGTCGACGAAGACACCATCGATGACCTCGTCGACGAAGGACTCGTCGACGAAGACATCATCGACGGCCTCATCGACAAGAATACCTTCGACGGCTTAGTCGACGGCAACATCAATACCGTCGACGACAGCTCCGTCGACGGAAATGCCATCGACAGTCCCGTCGACGACAATTCCAATGACATCAGGTTCGTCGTCATCGACTTCTACAAAAGCAATGGCATCAACTCATCTGCTGCACAGTTCACCTCCGACGAGGGTGCAATATACCCGTTTCCAAATGAAAACTTATCAGAGAGACTACTCTCACATTTCTCCACTCTTACCATCACACCTTTTGGAGACATATGCGGAGGATGATTCGGATTACGGCGAAGACGATGAGGGACCTTTTGGGGTTGCCCGTCACCCTTCACAATTGAACATCAAGTATCAGGAGGAAGATGAGGACGATGACCAAGAGCATTATGCGAATGAAGCCTTGTCAACGCTATATCATTCGCCCCATACCAGACCTCCTCGTTCAGAGGACACAAGTCATCTGCCATCTACTTTAATTCAAGAATTACAAGCTATGTTGGCAGACTATCACCAGAGATTTCCTCCAACTCCAGTTGCACCTTTTGTGCCGCCTGTCCCAGTTGACATGCCAAGGCCTCCTTCGCCGCGAGCTTCATTGTCACCAAGACAGGATACTGGCCCTACACCCCAAGGTAACACGGATACCTCTTCTCATGATGATGATGGCAGGGAAGAGGGCGAGTTGCCAGATCATACACCTACGGATCCGTGGGATGATTATGTCATTCCCATGCCTGCACCGCCTCTGCCACGCCCGTCAGATTCTACGCCTGAGGATATTGGCGGATTTCATAATATTATGCAACGTGCGGCTAATAGATTTGAATTGTCTGTCACAATTGAGCAATCTGACTGCTTTTTGCATGACTTTAAGAAGGGGTATCGCAGAATCACCAGAGCTATCCCTATTATTGATTACATATGGAAAGAGGGCCTCAACATCATGAAAACGCCCGCTTCCATTCCGGCAGTCCTTCCAAGAATTGAGAAGAAGTATCGAGCGCCACCTGATACTCCATCTTGCTTATTAGGACACCCTCGACCGGACTCGGTCATATCTCAGGCAGCACAACAGAGGTCCAAGAACCCTTCAGCTCCTATTTCAACGCCACCTGACAAGGAAGGCAGGAGACTAGATGCAATAGGGAAGAAGTTCTCTGCAAATGCAGCAGCCTCCATTAAGGCAGCTAATTCGTTAGCAATTTTGGCCCGTTATGATATACAGATGTGGTCAGATCTGTCTGAGATCCTTGATCTGATCCCTGAGGATCGTCAACAGGAGGTACGCAGGATCGTGCTTGAGGGAGAAAGGGCGGCATCGGAAATCATTGATTGCACCCTTGATATTTCGAACACCAACTTTAGACAATTGGCAGGAGCAGCAGTCCTCAGACGTCAAGGTTGGCTCAGGGCTACCACCTTCAGACCTGAGGTCCAAACGAAGATCTTTGGCATGGCGTACAATGGGGATTCACTTTTTGGGAAACACATCGATGACGCTTTGCTGGCAATAAAAACGGATACGGACACTGCAAAATCACTAGGTACCCTACAATACAAGAGAGGGTCCTTTAGAGGAGCAAGAGGCCGTAGTTACTCCTCCAGAGGAAATTATTCCAACCAGCAAAATCGACAGTACCAGTCTCAGTACAAACAACCGTACTATCAATCATCCTACAGACAACCTTCCTCTGGTAGTTTCTCTCGTCAGGGAGGGAAACGGCGCTCAAACAATCAAGGGCGCAATTCCAACAAGCGCCAATGAGCTTTGCCGGACGTCAGTCATTCATCCTCCCCTTCCCGTGGGCGCCAACATTTCCGCCTTTTACCAACAGTGGCGGAAAATAACTTCGGATCAGTGGGTCCTGGATCTTGTCAGGAATGGACACACTCTGGAGTTTTTGCAGAAACCACCAACAGCGCCGCCCAAGGGTCCCCCTCCCCCTCATCTTCACTTACTATTCAAAGAGGCCTTAAAGATGCTACACAAGAATGCGATAGAACGAGTTCCTGCCTCTCAGAAAGGGAAAGGATTTTATTCTTGCTTCTTCCTCGTAGAGAAAAATTCAGGAGAGTGGCGTCCAATATTAGATCTGCGCAAGCTCAAAAAATATCTGAAGAAACAGAGTTTTTGCATGGTAACGCTAACAGACATTCTGAATTGTCTCAACAAAGGGGACTTTATGGCTTCTTTGGATCTGGAAGACGCCTACTTCCACATCCCTATTCACCTAAAACACCGCAAATACCTAAGATTTGCAGTGGCTGGCGTCCACTTTCAATTCAAAGTGCTTCCATTCGGCCTGAAATCGGCGCCAAGAATATTTACCAAATGCTTAGCCCCAGTGGCGGCCATGCTGAGGTCACAGGGAATACAAGTTTTCTCAAACCTCGACGACTGGCTATTAAAAGGACCATCAAGAAACTCCACGATGGAAGCGGTCAAGAGTTCCCTCTCCCTATTCTCAAATCTGGGACTGACACTCAATTCAAACAAATCTCAGCTTCAACCTCGCCAGGAGTTGACCTTTCTGGGAGCGGTGTTGGACAGATGCCTGTGCAAAGCTTTCTTGACTCAGGAGCAGCAAAACAAACTGCTAAAGCTGGGAAAACAAATATTTGCAAGAAGGTCACTTTCGGTTCGAACATTTGCTTCACTTCTAGGGATGTGCTTGTCTGCAATCAGCCTCATCCCTATGGCGAGACTCAGAATGAGGCCACTGCAGGAGGAATTACTTCGACAGTGAAGGCAAGTCGACGGATCGTTCCACGACCGCATCAAAGTAACATCCAAGATGAAGCAAGCCCTTCTTTGGTGGTCGAAGGCGCACAATTTGTCACCGGGCCTCACATTTCTCCACGACATACCAGAGTTCACCCTGACAACGGACGCTTCCATGGAAGGTTGGGGAGGTCACCCCCAGGACCTTCAGGTTCAAGGGCGGTGGTCTCATCAGTACTGGCAGAAGCACATCAACAGCCTGGAGCTGAGAGCCATTTTTTTGTCCCTACAAGCCTTCCTTCCAAGGATTGCGAATTCGTCAGTGCTGGTGCACACGGACAATACCACCAGCATGTATTATATAAACAAACAAGGAGGAACACAATCTCTCACCCTGTCGCTGGAAGCTCAGGAAATGTGGGAATGGGTCATACACCACGGCATATCCCTCAGAGCAGAACATGTGCAAGGTGTCCAGAACTCTCTAGCCGACAACCTCAGCAGGGCTTTCACAGGCTGTCACGAATGGGAACTCGAGCAACATCAAGTGGAGAGGATCTTTCAAACATGGAGAACACCAACACTGGATCTGTTTGCCACGCAGCAAAAAAGCAAATGCCTATTTTATCCCAGCAGGTTTCCTCAACAGGGGTCAAGGGGAAATGCCCTTTTGATGAGATGGTCTGGAATATTTGCATACGCTTATCCTCCGATCCCACTCATTCCGAAAGTTCTGCAAAAGATGAAGAGGGAACATTGCACTCTCATCCTCATTGCTCCCCGTTGGCCAAGACAGTATTGGTTTCAGGAGCTCCTTCTACTCTCCCAGCAGCCTCCACTTCGTCTCAAGCCGACAGTGTCAATGTTAACAAGAGAGGGGGGTCAGATCCGACACCCGGATCCTCAATCACTGCACTTGCACGCCTGGCTCCTGACTTCTTAGAGTTCAAGGATCTTAACATCTCCTCAGACTGCAGGGCGATTTTATCACAGGCCCGTGCGCAAAGTACCATCAAGACATATCGTTTTAAGTGGAAGGGATTCTGTTCCTGGTGTGGAGAAAATAATGTTCATCCGATTTAAGCTTCACCTGAAGACATCCTTCCTTATCTGCTGTCCTTAGCTAGGGCAGGACTGGTTTTCTCGTCCATTAAGGTACATCTGGCGGCAATATCCAGATTCAGAAAGAGTTCCAACAAACCATCATTATGTTCATCATCTTTGACCAAACAATTCCTTAAAGGGCTATTCCGAGCTTTTCCTCCAGTTCGGCCTCCTCCTCCTGAGTGGGATCTCAATATTGTTCTGTCCCAACTTCTTAAAAGGCCTTTTGAGCCTATTCACAAGGCGGAGCTAAAGTTTCTAACTTGGAAAGTGGCTATCTTACTGGCTTTCACTTCAGCCCGCAGTCAGTGAGATACAGGCCTTCACGATTGCACAGCCTTTCTTACAATTCTCTAGAGACTTTGTGACGCTTAGAACCAACCCAAGATTCATCCCAAAGGTGCCGACCCAATTCCACATCAATCAACCTGTCAAGCTCAAGACTTTTTTCCCGGATCCTAAAACTCCGGCAGAGAAGGTTTTACATTCCCTAGATGTGAAACGGTGCCTTAAGTTTTATCTTCAAAAAACAAAGGACATACGCAAATCTAATCAGCTTTTTGTTGCTTATGGTCTCGCCACCTTGGGTCAGGCTGTAACAAAGGCAACTATAGCTATATGGTTGTCATCTACGATTCTCTTCTGTCATGACAAAACTAACAAACCTTTAACAAGAAAGGTTAAAGCGCATTCCACCAGAACAATGTCAGCGTCGACGGCCCTTTTCGCTGGAGTGACGCTGGAGAACATTTGCCGAGCTGCTACGTGGAAAAGTGTGCGCACTTTTACGAAGCACTACTGTCTGCATTCGGCAACTCATGATGATACAGCAGTTGGGGAAGCAGTGCTGCAGCATCTTCTTCACTAAGGTTAGACTCTTTAGTCTTTTATTCTTCATTTGACTGTTTTAAGCATATGTATTTCATTATGATGTTTTATTCTTTTCAAACCCTGTCCTAATCTGTGATGTACTTTATGAAGGTTTTTGATGCATATGTTATGTAAACAAGTTTGTGCTCTATAACCTTCCAGGTTGTGTGGGGGTGTATACGATTTATTTTGTCTCCCACCTTCCTCTAACGACAGACATGATGTCACTGCTTGCTACTCTGATTCAGGCATGTGAATCTATGAAAGATACCCCAATACTGGATAAGAAAACAAGTTACTTACCTGTAACTACGGTTATCCAGTAGTGGTATCTTTCATAGATTCACATGCACCCACCCACCCTCCTCCCCGGCAGGGCATTTCTGTTTTATGGATACTTATTCTCACTTGTGCTGGGAAAATCTGAGGAGAACTGCCTGAGCTAGGAAGGTTCTAGAGGGTGAGGACAGCTGATTGGCTGAGGCTACTATTTCAGGTCTTTTTACATAATGAGGTAGATAGGCTGCTAAGTTTTGGGCCTAGCTAGGCCTTTACGTTTTTGCAGCCTACTACAAGAAATTTTTAGGCACTGCTATTGTATATATTTTTACAGTGGGACTCCCGCCTCGACGACGGGGAATGATTCAGGCATGTGAATCTATGAAAGATACCAATACTGGATAACCGTAGTTACAGGTAAGTAACTTGTTTTCTTACACTGAAATTATGAAAATGTCACACATAAGCAATCTGAAACCTTGGCAGCTATATGGAAGCAAAATGTATTTGGTGTCATTTGTGGCGCAGGGAGGCAGTAAATGTCTGGATGTACAAACTCAGACCTGTCCTTGCTGGGCTTAAATTACAGCATAGAAAGAAAGGCCAATGTGAAGGACTGTTTTGTCTTTGCAGAGCACACCTGACTTTTTGGACTTAAGGTAATGTGGCTGCTTTGCTGGATCATGGGCACGTATGCCTCCATACTGCGGCACGGTTTTACTTCTGGGAAACCACAGACCCCTGTCACTTTTCAAACATGTAAAAAAACAAATATTTATCATGCAATGTTTGGTGACTTACTTGTATGGACTTACGTAACTGGGCAACCACAGTTTCAAAGGTAAATTAATAGGCTATTTCAGGGCCAGTTTTAGCTCGCCAAGGCGCTAAAATGTGCCTCACTGCACGGATTTAATCCATTCTACTCGTGTATGTGATTAAGGACTACGAAGGAGCACTGGACGTGCATAGTGTTTTATTTATTTTACCTGAAGCCAGTCACTTTTATCACCTGTTTGCTGGTCAACTTTAGGTATCCAGTCAGTGGAGTCCAATACTGCTGCATGGGTGACGTCCAGACTGACATGATGCTTCGAAGGCATGGAAATCAACTTCTCTTGTTAGCAGTACAGAATCACTACTAGACAGAGTAAGGGAAACTCTCCCTCAAATAATTTTCTCCTAAGTGTGATGCTTATTTTGTGATCCGACTTACGTACTAATATATCTATTTGCAAAATAAGGAATCAGAGGGGGGTAACAGAATGACACGCCTAATTATTATTGATTGGCCAGATTGCAAATTAGGATTCCCTCAGTTTGGCTACTCTCACAGTGATGGTGGCCTGCGTAGGAAAGCAGACCCTTAAAGGTGTGTGAAGTTGACTTCATTTGCATATGTGTAATTACGAGAAATTTTGGACAGATTACTCAAAATGCAAAACTGGCATTTAGAGCTATATTTTAGTATGAAATGTGTCTTCATTTCTATTTTTGGCAAAAGGACATATTTGGTGCTAAAATTAGTGCAAAATATGCCAGTGCTGCAAACAGCACTAACTCACATTCCTGTTGCTCTTGCGGTTCCCATGTGCTCGCACTAACTGTTTCTCGCAAACTGCATATAATGACTTACCCTGGACTAATAGCATAATTTGGGGAATTTTGAGTAACAAGCATAACATAAAATTACTGAAATTATGTGATACTACACCCGCATAACAAATTTTAACCACCATCCTGATGATGGTAACTTGTGGGTGAAGAAAAAGGGAAAGGGAGGCTAGGGGTTCAGTTATTGACAGAAACACTCCTCTCTAACTTCTCAGACACTCTCTCATCCCCAGTTCACACTTCCAGGCTGAATCACCTGTGACGACTTGTGTTAGGCACTGCCAGTTTATGTCCTTTCTCCGGGTCGGTGTGTGACCTTAAAGGGTGCTAGTTTTGTAAAGCAGTCTTACCTCTCTTTAACCACATCAATGCTACAGCAATTCCCCCTCTGTGCTGAGGAGTCTTTAAACACCATGGTTGAGCGTACAAGCAGTCCAGCCCGAACTGCCAAGCCATGCCTTCCCTGGACCGGAAACAAGCTTCCGAGGACCGGTTTCTGGCATTCCAGCCATCTTCAGCCAGGCTTGCTTGAATTCAGTGGTGTGCAGAGCATGGGACTCTCGTCTGAGCATACCCATCCCACTCGGGGTGACAATTGCAAAAACCACAGTTGATGGACAGAATGCAGAACAATGTCATACATTCACCCCAGTACAGAGATCTGGGCCTAAATCCATCGTTTTTTTTGCACTCCACACCACCCCAGTTCAGACATGGCCATATGCAAATCAGTCTGACCCTGTGCCTCATGGGAACAGTCCAGCCCGAACTGCCAAGCCATGCCTTCCCTGGACCGGAAACAAGCTTCCGAGGACCGGTTTCTGGCAGTCCAGCCGTCTTCAGCCCGGCTTGCTTGAATCCAGTGGTGTGGAGAGCATGGGACTCACGTCTGAGCATACCCATCCCACTCGGGGTGAAAATTGCAAAAACCACAGTTGATGGACAGAATGCAGAACAATGTCATACATTCACCCCAGTAAAGAGATCTGGGCCTAAATCCATCATTTTTCGGCACTCCACACCACCCCAGTTCAGACATGGCCATATGCAAATCAGTCTGACCCTGTGCCTCATGGGAACAGTCCAGCTCGAACTGCCGAGCCATGCCTTCCGTGGACCGGAAACAAGCTTCCAAGGATCGGTTTCTGGCATTCCAGCCGTCTTCATGAGGTAATATAAATTTTATGGTCATGTTGTGTTCCCTAGCGAGTACCCCACCGACTCCATGTACGAGTTAAAAGTGCATGTAACTTCCCTCCTGTACCAGCTATGAAGACGCAAATACATTTGCGTCCAACGTTAACTTGTCCTCTTTCAGACCCACCATGAATGGGTTTGATGGTCCGTTCCTAAGTATGCGATGCCAACGTCTTTTTGAAGTGTACTCCTACGTTTTTCAGCCTGGCTGAAAGTAGGCCCTGAATCTCTGCCATCGAGCCTCTTTTTCTGGCTTCTGACTGCGAGGGCCTCTGCCCAAGCAGCCCCCGTACCCGTGAACTCTGACTTACTTCTAGCGCGGCCCTCCGTGCTCAGCTCAGCCTGCTGCCTGCCAAGATTGACTATAACCTTCGAGTTATCTGTTTTCCTCCCCGAAGATACATTCCAGCCTGCTAGCTTCAGTAAACATCCCTCCCCAGCTACAGGGCTAAAGGGCCGACCTGTCTTTATGCAAGTAATTCATAGCCTCTGTTGCCATGCTTCCATGGAAGGCCCCATGCCCCCACGCTTCTCATACAGACATTCAGGCGCTTATACACGCACTCACAGCAAGTATAGAATAGCTTCTGCTCTAGAGACCTTTCTGCCCAGATAGCTTAGTTCCTAAACATCAGATATCAGATATGATAGAAACACAAGTTGATCTGACATGCCAGACTTCTGTCTCTTTCCGTCAGTGTAAATGTCAAGTCCCCTGCACCCCGTCTATCACACGTCATGCAGCTGCGCGCGCATCCAAGCTCCCGATTTCTGCTGACATTGCAACATTCTGTTGGCACCACTCCTTGGTGCCACCCACTTGCGTCACCTATCAGTGACGTTTCTAGCACACACCCTAGTTCACGCCTAGTTTACGCCTCTTGATGATGTACTAGCACCACGTGTATACTGTTATCTTGTCTTCTCTCAGCTGTTACGCCTCTTACATTGAACACTATGATGTAAATCAAGTATATAAGCTATGTATTGTCAATAAACGAGAGCGCGCTCATCTATCCCTTCTGACACCCTGTGTGGTGGTCAGAACATGATATCCTGATTCCTTTATGAGGAATAAAACCCTTAGAAACTCTTACACCACGGACTCTGTTTTCCTTCATTTCGATTGAGTTATTATTGATTAAGTACTTACCTGCATAGAAATTAAGAGAGTAAATTAATTATTTACATCATTTTGGCGCCCGAATAGGGACCCCTCCCCCACCTCACGCGCCGGAAGGTGCGTTGCAATCCGTGTCCCCTGCCATCAGTTAGACGGACAACACGTGTACTGGCAGGATTTCCTGCATCCCCCCTCTGACACACGGAGGTGACGAAGACTGCGATCAGTGCCCAGACGAGGCGGTGAGGAGTGCGGAGGATCCCGACCAGAGCCCAGCCGAAGGAAGCAAGGTCCGAGGTGTGAAGAGGCCCACCAGTTTTCCGAAGTTTTCCGAAGTTTTCCGAAGTTTTCCGAAGTTCCGAGTCGAGTCCAGTCGAGTTTTCCGAGGCCTTCTGTTTTCCGTGCTTCCCGGTGAGTACCATTGCTGGGTCGTATCTAGACGGGTTTGGGTACGCAAGTCCGGTCTGCACTGTTTTTAGGCAGTGTATCTGTACTGTTTAGCAGTATATAAAGTATTCCGAATTTCTGCACTGTTACAGCAGTGTATCTGTATCGTTGAGCGGTACATTCAGAGTAAGGGGAAATTAGCTATGTCTTTAAATGTTTCATGTAATTAATGTCGTGGTATGAATGTGATTGTTTTTGTGCATTATTGTGTTTTTGTATAAATAGTTACAGTTGACATTAAGTATCAAGGATCAAGCATTCCAGTATCAAGTAGGCACAATGCCGTTTTTCAACAAATTAAAGCAGATAGGAACTAGGAAAGGGATGTTAGAGGAAGAGATTCCGATCCCCCCTAGGGACACTCCAGGTAATTTTATGTACAATAAACATGGCATAGACGCCATCCTGTATCTAGAGTTATGGACCGATTATACCAAGCACTTAGAGGAAAGATACCGATGGCCAGTTAACGGAACATGGGATGCCGAGTGCATCATAAAAGTAGAAGAAATATTACGGAAAAAGAAAGCTAGACAATCTCAGAAAGACGCCATAGAATTTTGGCGTAAGGAATCACGTAAGCGTGCTGATAGAACACTCCGTAGAGAAGACAGGCTTAAAGAATCAGAAAAGGCCCAAGAAAATGAATTAGTTACTGAGGGAATTCGAGTAAAAGTAGAACAAATAGACCGTATCCAAAATAGCAAAGTGAACAACATGTATCTTTTGGCCGATGGTACCCCTGACGCCATTTCAGAAATACCGAAAAATTTGCCGTCACCATTAGTTCCAACTAAAGTAATACATAAGACTACTAAAGACATATTCCTAAATTCATATCTCGAAGATGTAGCGCCAGCTTACACCAATCTGCCTGTTCGTGCCCTGCCTACTGACAGGGCCGGGGGTGGTACTGCCCCCCAAGATCACTCTCAGCCGACACCGAAAAAGACTAGTCCCGTTCCGCCAGCTCCGCCACTTCCCTCACTTAAAACTGATCTGCCGAAACCACTTCAATCAGATCCTACTAAAAGACAAATTCAGATACTGACTACACACAGAGATAATGCCCAAGCTTCCGCTTCAGGAGGTGCGACCGCGGGTCTACAGACCCCGCCACCGACTCACAGATTAAATCTCAGAGGTCTGCAGAGTCCTCTTACGCACAGATCCCCCCGTTCTTCTAATTCATCCCGTCTTGATGCACTAAAAGAAAATATGTCAGTTTGTAGATATGATCCAGAACCTGGACAGGACGACTTAATGGTATTAGCGTCTTTACGGTTAAGATCTGCTACTGATAGTTTGTTATGTTATGCAGGAATGAAGGAGCACCTAGATAGAATATATGAGTTCGTTCAAACGGGAAAGGACCCCGACAGTATTAAGGATGCCCTGGAGAAACAGAAAGTTACCATGCAAGCACTGATACTACGATTTTTCATAAATTGTCTAATAAGAGAACGAGACAGGCCCGGAACAGAGCAGAGTGAATTAGATGCATTGAACAAGTGGGGTCAAAATATAGCCGATGGAAAACATGACAGACAAAATTGCATAGAGGCCATGTATAAAAAGATTAAGAAAGCAGTGATAGCAGTACACGAGAAAGAGAAAGAAAAGGCTCCCTCCGAGGAGGAAGAAGAATCTGAAGAACCAGAACCAACTACAAGCACTATAGCATATGTAGGTAGGGGAAACTACCTTAGGAAAGGTGTCCGTCCGGAAAGCAAGAGAGTTTTCTTCTCTGCCTTAACGAATCCGAATTCTGCTGAACATCAGTTCCAGGAAACTGATAAACGGCTTCGAGATCGAGTTGGGTACCATGTACTCAATTCTATGGATGAACAAGAATTAGCCCGATCAGCGGTATCATGGGCCGAAAATGCAGACATATATAATGATGACACCGTAGCACAGACATTTCTGAACCTCTCCCCCGACGAACAGAAATTAGCAGGGGTATATATGATTCAGCACCTTCTCATTAAGTACAGAAAACATTATTCCGATCCAGGTCCCTTACATGAGACACTAGAAGCACTACTGATGGATAGATGGAGAGGCTTAAGCACTAAATTAGTTCAAATAATTCTAGAACAACGACGCAGATATGACACCTTTGTAAGTCCTGAATATGTTCCCGCCCCACCTCCAGAAAGGAAAATGTACCATATGCAGTGCGGGGGTGGTATTGAAAGTCAGAACCCCTTGCGAGAAGTGCACCCTGTTATGGGTGAGGATAAAATTTTGAAACGCGTGTATGTACACACGCCTCTAACTAAATTAGAACTGTTAGAAATGAAGAAATTAGTACCGTGCCATGATAAAGACCCTGCAGGTTTTCATAGAGAGCTCAAAGACATGTTACTGATGGGGGACTACACATATGATGATATCATGAAAATGTTGAAAGTATTATTGCCTACGGGTATATTCGAGAAATTAAAGGAAAAGGACTGGGAGGTGGGAGACGCAAAGATTGCCTGGGCAGAAATAGAGGATGAAGAAAAGAAACGGGTTCCAGGGTTAGGCCTTGGGGACAAAACTAAAGCATTACCAGGTTTAATAGTACAGGTCCTGCCCAGATTATTGACAACTAGAAAGGAGGATTGGGATGCAATCTCGTCCTGTAAACAGAAACATGATGAAGATACTAGCGACTTTTATTCAAGATTCGAGAAATGTTTTATTATCAATAGTGGCCTCCAGCCAAGTAGCGAGTCGTACCCACATCTTTTTGTATCAAAGTTAGTCGAGAATTCCCTACCGTTAGTTAAAAATAGAGTGTATAAAGTCGAGAGTACATGGCAAGCAAATACGCCATCCCAGATGTTACAAATGTTACAATATCACCAGAATAGAATTAGGGAAGAACAAGATCAGGAACAGAAGCGCATGAAAGACACGAAAATGAAAATGTTAGTAGCCCAGACGGTCCCATCCGACAGTCACAGGAAAGGTACGACCCAGACAAGTCACGCTGCAGCTCCTGTTAAAGGGACATGCAATTATTGCAAGCAGCCAGGTCACTACGTTCACGAATGTGCAGTTCTGAAACATAACATAGCGACAGGTAAAACTAAAGAGAGACCGCATCCGCCTAGACAAGACCATAACCAGCATCAGTCTACCCCGAATACACAGCCCATGCATGCATCCGCACAGACAGCACAGACCGTAGCAGTACCACAGCCACAGCCCATTGCTGCAACTCAGCAAGTCTCACAACAGATGTACCAGTATGCCCAGTCTGCTTACCCCGAATATTCCCGATATACATGAAACAGCCTAGAGAGGGAAGGTGGCTTGCCTCTTATCGAGATTCCTGTAGATCAAGAAGGTCCTTATGTACACAGTCAGGTATTGGGGAAAGATAGAAAGTTTTTAATTGACACAGGGGCAAGTCGCACTACAATAAGTCATGACGAAGTTCCAGGGGCACCCCTCTCAGGCTCACAAAATGTTTCCCTTGGTTTTTCAGGACAACCTATTGTAAATGAAGTATCAGAACCAGTTCCCCTGGCTGTGGGTCCATTATCACGCGTTACAGACCTGTTACTAACAAAATCATGTCCGGAAAATCTGTTAGGAATTAAAACACTGAAGGCTCTAGGAGCTATAATATGCTGCTCCCCGGAGGGAGTTAGACTCTTTCTGCGGGATTTCAAGGGTCATTACGTCCTTCGTGAGTTTGACGTCAGATTGAAAAATGTACCTGATTACTTGTGGGCAAAAGGCCCAACTGATGTAGGATGTATGCACATTACACCATACCGCGTTACCCTCAAGGCAGGTGTTGTATTACCCAGAATCAGACAATACAAGTTGCCACCCGATGCTGTAGCGGCTTTACTGAAAATCATTGAAGAGCTCATTGCCCAAGGAGTGGTCGTCGAGACCGACTCCAATATCTGTAATTCACCCATCATTCCGATTCTTAAACGTACTGATCCCAATGCACCGCCAGTATATCGGCTGGTGATTGATCTTCGAGAATTGAATAAATGCATTATCCCACAGTATCCTGTGGTCCCCGATATATCATCTCTCTTGACTGCTATTGATTCAGAAGCAACGTTCTTTACTGTAATAGATCTCAAGAACGCCTTCTTCAGCGTGCCTATTGATCCCGAGAGCCAATATCTCTTCGGATTCTGTTTAAATGGACGCAGTTTCAAATTTTCGCGCGCACCTCAAGGATTTACAGAAAGCCCCAGCATCTATAGTCAAGCACTGAAAAGACAACTAGATTGTATTCAAATGCCAGTTAACACCGCTTTACTACAATACGTCGATGATCTGCTGATCACCGCACGAAGTGAGCCCGAATGTGAAAAAGCATCACTGACAGTTTTACATTTCCTGGCTGACAAGGGACACAAGGTGTCTCCTTCGAAGCTACAATTCTGTGCTCAGCAAGTTGTGTACTTGGGTCACTTACTGTCCAAAGTGGGGAGACAGCTCACTCCCGATCGCATTCAGTTAATTGTGAACATGCCGCAACCCAAGACACAAAAGGAAGTGCGGGCCTTCATAGGCCTCACCTCGTACTGCAGACAATGGATTCCCCAGTATGCATTCTTAGCTAAACCACTCATCCAGTTAACGACACAGGAGGCAGCGACTTCGACTGTCCTCCCTTGGACTCAGGAACACACACAAGCTTTTGAAGAATTAAAGAAAGTTTTATGCCAAGCACCAGTTTTAGCGACACCATGTTACAGCAAACCGTTTACACTTTTTGTTACAGAACGTGATGGTACAGCGTTGTCTGTCCTCACTCAAGACCAAGCAGGTTCACATAAGCCTTGTGCTTATTTTTCTAGTACATTGGATTCAGTAGCTCAAGCACTCCCTGCGTGCTTAAAATCAGTAGCAGCAACAGCGTTAGCAATAAGACAAAGTGATTCAATTGTTTTAGGTCATCAGTTAACAGTTCAAGTACCACATTCTGTAGAGGTTTTGTTAAACAGAACCCAGACTCAACACTTAACTATAGCACGACTGACAGGTTATGAATTAACACTATTCCAGCCACACATAGAAATCAGACGTTGCAGCATCCTGAACCCCGCAACACTGTTACCTACAGTTATGATAGATCCAGCTCCGCATGATTGTATAGAAATAATTAATGCAGTAACTAAGCCTAGACGAGACTTAACAGATGTCCCATTGACAAATCCAGACCTGACACTTTATGTGGACGGTTCATGCATGAGAACAAGTACAGGAGAATTAGTGGCCGCGTACGCCGTGACCACTGAAACTGAAATTAAAGAAACACATCGTATTGACACCCTGTCTGCTCAAGCAGCAGAGCTCATCGCTCTGACCCGAGCTTGTATTCTAGCCAAGAACAGAAATGTTAACATATACACAGATTCCCGCTATGCCTTCGGAGTTGTACACGACTTCGGAGTCCTCTGGCAAGAACGAGGTTTTCTGACTTCTCATGGGGCCAAGATACAACATGGCCCCCTCATTCAAGCACTGTTAGAAGCAATACATTTGCCCTCGGGCATATCAGTCATGAAGTGTAAGGCACATACTAAAGTCACAGATTCTGTTTCCCAGGGTAACGACCTGGCAGACCAGACAGCAAAACATACAGCATTGACTTACACCCAGACTACTGATGTGACAAAGACAATAGTACAAACACAGTGTATGACAGTTAGAGATCCCGCCCTAGACGTAATTGACATCCAGACACATGCTACTCCAGAGGAAATAAAGAAATGGACTGAACTAGGAGGGATTCAGACAGATCAAGGTTGGGTGACGAAGGGAAAATCTATATGGTTTCTCCCCGACTCAATGGTTCAAGTCATGATAAATACAGCACATAGTCCTGCCCATCTTGGAGAGAAAGCCATGTTAGACAGTTTACAGAATCTCTGGTACAACAAACACTTACGAGCAGCAGCAAAACAGAAAGTGCGTACTTGCATGATCTGTTGTCAGTTCAATCCAGGTAAAAGCGTCCCTGTTGAGCAAGGTGGATTCCATCCTCCCGATCACCCTTTTGAAGTCCTCCAGATGGATTATATCCAGATGAATAGCTGTAGAGGATTTAAGTATGTCCTTGTAATTGTTTGTGCTCTGTCCCGCTGGACCGAAGCATACCCAGTCCCAGACTACACTGCTCCGACCACTGCCAGACAGTTGGTTCGTGAATTCTTCCCACGGTACGGTTTGCCCCGTGTCGTGTACTCAGATAACGGACAGCCGTTCTCGTCCGAGTTGATGAAACAAGTTTCCCTCTTGCTAGGATATCAGTGGAGGTTCCACTGTGTCCGACATCCCGAAGCAGCTGGCCTTGTAGAAAGGCATAATCAGACACTAAAGATCCGTCTTGCCAAGATCTGTCAGGAAAAAGGGGTCGACTGGATAGTCGCCCTGCCCGTGGCACTATTCTACATGAGAATGGTCGCCCACTCAAGATCAGGGCTATCCCCGTACGAAGTGGTCTTTGGCAGACCACCGAATATGTGGGGGACGCCCGTTCCGAAAAAGATCACTGATATTGATTGTAACATGTTGACAGATTACCTTGCCTCCTTGATGTCTGCACTCCAATCATGTCGTTCACAGGTTGCCGCAGCCTTCCCTGACAACACCGATGTAAAGGCGCATGAGGTCCGTCCAGGTGACCTGGTAGTCGTCCGGAATTTCGACCGGAAAAGTCCGCTGGAGCCCCGCTGGAAGTCTCCAAAGACCGTTCTGCTTACCACCAGGACCGCCGTGAAAATCGAGGGGAGAAAGGGGTGGGTCCACACGAGTCACATCAAGCTATGCAATGAACTAAAAAACGGACTGAAACAGGACTCTGACTCGTCCACCCCCACCAAAGACTGTGTTGAAGCACAAGACGTTACTGTGCCTAAAAGAGAAAAGACTCCTCAAGAACTTTACCGAATGAAGCTTCGATCTAGCAAGTCAGACAGTTTAATTGTTTAAGTCCTCCCCTAGGTGAATCGGTTAAATAGTTTCTGACATGTATCCCCTAGATCGAGTTAGAGAGAGAGAGGAAAAGAGAAGAACATATTGCAAATCACTTCGTAGTCACTGCATAGTGACACTAATAATCATGTTTATTCTGAGTATTCTAATTATTATTGCCAGCATTCTGCTTCCTATGTACTGGCCTATTTTCAGGCGTGAACAATCTGCTTACAATGTCTCTGCTGAACACTCTTTTAGTGAACTTCCTGCACATGAACTCTCTTACAGACTTGCGCTGCGCAACAATACATTCATTAGTATGTTACACCATTCCCATCAGACAAGTAATGCTACAGACTGTTGGATATGTGGTCGACTCCCTCCCTACCAGAATTACAAGGGAGCTCTGCCCCTCTTTCCGTACCCATTCACTCACAATGGCTCCTGTGGAGCATGGTTTAAAATAATTAATTCTTTAGATCCTGATATTGCTGTTTTCGATGGGGGCTGGGTTTGGGGAAACTTGAACTTAGTCCTGCTCAACGTCTGTTATCCTGATCAAGAAGGACTTCCCACTCGAATAGGAACTGATCTAGAAAATGAAGTATATGGATTAGGTAATTACACAATTAGCCTTATGATCCTCACTGTTGAATCTGAAACTGCTCCAGTTTTGCCCCATATGTTAGTACTACCAGTCACAGGTGAATTATGTGTTAGCAAGAAAGGTTCAGTACACGTAGGTCATAGTAAATGCACTACTGTGGTCGAGTTCAGTGACCATGGTAAATCGTCTTTTAAAGCTACCAGTCATTCCTACTTTGTTTGTGGTCATACCGCATACATACGTTTGCCCCCAGATTGGGATGGTACCTGTTACATTGCATTCCTTCTGCCACCTGTTTTCCTAGCTCCTCCTGATTACCATAGAAATACGAATCTAGCACCGAATAGACCCAAAAGAGATATTCCCCTTGTCGACTACACAGAAACGGCATGGGAACAGTACACTGATTTCAATAAAGGATTCTTTTTCTTCCTAGGACCTGTCCAAAACAGTAAATTAATACGCAGATTAACGAGAACTCTTGAAGCAGTAGTGAACGAAACTGCCTCCGCTCTAGGTAACTTAACAGAGGAGCAGTCTGCTATACGGACTGTTGTCCTTCAAAACCGTCTTGTGATTGACGTCATCTTGGCAGATAGAGGTGGAGCTTGTAAGGTCATCGGGTCAAGTTGCTGTGTTTTCATTCCACAAAATGCACCATCTGTCTATCAAGCTATCACCCGTTTACATAAAATTGCAAATCAGATACATCAGAATCCAGGCACCTGGACTTGGTCCGGTTGGTTCTGGACTACGTTAACAGCTTGGGGATGGAAGATCTTATCCTTCCTAGGCATTGGCCTTGTTATAGTATTCAGTTGTTGCCTATGCCTGCAGTGTGGGCCAGCGATATGTGGACTGTGTGCCACATCCTGCATTGAGCATTCCAGTTGCCTCTCAAACAGTCAAAGAAAGAAAGACGAACATATAATGTTACAAGAACAAACCGATCGATTTATGAGGATCGATATATCATGAAGGGTCCGTAGGGAACAAGGAGGGAATGAGGTAATATAAATTTTATGGTCATGTTGTGTTCCCTAGCGAGTACCCCACCGACTCCATGTACGAGTTAAAAGTGCATGTAACTTCCCTCCTGTACCAGCTATGAAGACGCAAATACATTTGCGTCCAACGTTAACTTGTCCTCTTTCAGACCCACCATGAATGGGTTTGATGGTCCGTTCCTAAGTATGCGATGCCAACGTCTTTTTGAAGTGTACTCCTACGTTTTTCAGCCTGGCTGAAAGTAGGCCCTGAATCTCTGCCATCGAGCCTCTTTTTCTGGCTTCTGACTGCGAGGGCCTCTGCCCAAGCAGCCCCCGTACCCGTGAACTCTGACTTACTTCTAGCGCGGCCCTCCGTGCTCAGCTCAGCCTGCTGCCTGCCAAGATTGACTATAACCTTCGAGTTATCTGTTTTCCTCCCCGAAGATACATTCCAGCCTGCTAGCTTCAGTAAACATCCCTCCCCAGCTACAGGGCTAAAGGGCCGACCTGTCTTTATGCAAGTAATTCATAGCCTCTGTTGCCATGCTTCCATGGAAGGCCCCATGCCCCCACGCTTCTCATACAGACATTCAGGCGCTTATACACGCACTCACAGCAAGTATAGAATAGCTTCTGCTCTAGAGACCTTTCTGCCCAGATAGCTTAGTTCCTAAACATCAGATATCAGATATGATAGAAACACAAGTTGATCTGACATGCCAGACTTCTGTCTCTTTCCGTCAGTGTAAATGTCAAGTCCCCTGCACCCCGTCTATCACACGTCATGCAGCTGCGCGCGCATCCAAGCTCCCGATTTCTGCTGACATTGCAACATTCTGTTGGCACCACTCCTTGGTGCCACCCACTTGCGTCACCTATCAGTGACGTTTCTAGCACACACCCTAGTTCACGCCTAGTTTACGCCTCTTGATGATGTACTAGCACCACGTGTATACTGTTATCTTGTCTTCTCTCAGCTGTTACGCCTCTTACATTGAACACTATGATGTAAATCAAGTATATAAGCTATGTATTGTCAATAAACGAGAGCGCGCTCATCTATCCCTTCTGACACCCTGTGTGGTGGTCAGAACATGATATCCTGATTCCTTTATGAGGAATAAAACCCTTAGAAACTCTTACACCACGGACTCTGTTTTCCTTCATTTCGATTGAGTTATTATTGATTAAGTACTTACCTGCATAGAAATTAAGAGAGTAAATTAATTATTTACATCATTCAGCCCGGCTTGCTTGAATCCAGTGGTGTGGAGAGCATGGGACTCACGTCTGAGCATACCCATCCCACTCGGGGTGAAAATTGCAAAAACCACAGTTGATGGACAGAATACAGAATGCAGAACAATGTCATACATTCACCCCAGTATAGAGATCTGGGCCTAAATCCATCGTTTTTTTTCACTCCACACCACCCCAGTTCAGACATGGCCATATGCAAATCAGTCTGACCCTGTGCCTCATGGGAACAGTCCAGCCCGAACTGCCAAGCCATGCCTTCCCTGGACAGGAAACAAGCTTCCGAGGACCGGTTTCTGGCATTCCAGCCGTCTTCAGCCTGGCTTGCTTGAATCCAGTGGGGTGGAGAGCATGGGACTCACGTCTGAGCATACCCATCCCACTCGGGGTGACAGTTGATGGACAGAATGCAGAACCCCGAGTGAGATGGGTATGCTCAGACGTGAGTCCCATGCACTCCACACCACTGGATTCAAGCAAGCCGGGCTGAAGACGGCTGGAATGCCAGAAACCGGTCCTCAGAAGCTTGTTTCCGGTCCAGGGAAGGCATGGCTTGGCAGTTCGGGCTGGACTGTTCCCATGAGGCACAGGGTCAGACTGATTTGCATATGGCCATGTCTGAACTGGGGTGGTGTGGAGTGCAAATCTAGGGTGAATGTATGACATTGTTCTGCATTCTGTCCATCAACTGTGGCTTTTGCTCTAGATTAGGAGCATGGACTTGATTTAGGGATCACTGGCTTCCCCCTTTCGACCCTTGGCCCTGCCTTTGTGCACCCCAGACCGCAGAGGTTGCGAAATCAGTGCCAGGAAGATTGGGACAGCTCGCCTTTATGGATGTCGGTTGTGTCTCCACTCTCCTTGTTTTCTATCTATAGAAAATGGAGTACAAATAGCAGTTATATGACAGCTGAGGTAAGTAAAAAAACATTCTTTTAAATGTATGCTGTGTGCGTGATTACGGGTAAGTGTGTTTTTATGTGAGAGAGTGTATTACTGAATGTGAATGAGCAAGCAGTGTGTTTATTTATGAATGTGAATGAGTGAAAGTGAAGGCCAAAGGGCATGTGATGTCACTTCTGCTACCCCTAGCATGTTGGTGAATCGGCGTCTATGATAAGGAGCGACATGAGGACCTCCATGACTTTGACCATTTAGAAGATAAACTCCTGACAGAAGAGTTCCAGATGCATACATTCTTGAAAATCTATTGAACATTAATGAAAAACTTTCTTGACACTTTTCCCTACCTCCATGAGGAGAGGGAGAGAGATCTAGGTTCGCTCGTCGAAGGCGATTGAATGGAGACATGTACTTCCCAGGAATCTGTCTTCCTATCATATTTTAGGATCACCCAACTAAATTACTTTCATTGTACATACCTTACCCAACAGAAATTGTGGGAAATGGGTCTGATGAGTTCACTGCATAGCCACACATTGGAATTTTAAACATAGGGTCTGGGGTTGTGGGGTGGTTGCTGCTTTTTGGAAAGGGCTCCTGCTGATGCTTGAAGAGGTGTTGGGCTGGTCGCATCCCAAGCACCCTAATTTCTGTTGATCGAGATAGAAACCGTTACAAACTCAGACTGTTACTGATTGGTCTCTTGGTTGCAAATGAAGAACCTTGCTCGAAACTGGACAGATGTTTGCCCTCCTTCATTGGAGCACTGGAAGAGGGGTATTAATTATTCCATGAATCTTCAAAGGCCAGTCTATGTGGCCAAGAGGTGACACCAAAATCTGAAACGAACGGGCTCCTTATAGAGGAAGTGGACTTGGATCCCAGCCCACAACACGACGTGGATGTTGAAACGCAGTGGTGTAACAATAGCCTCTACAGCCCCCAACGTGTGGGCGGGGTGGGGGGCTCTGAACTCCAGGGAGGCCTCTTTATTACTGTGTGATACTGAGAGCTCCTGACTGGATCTGGAGCATGGGGGCCCCCACCAGGAACTTTGCAGGGGGGTCCCCTTTACTTTCGTTACGCCACTGCTTCTGGCACGTTTTACATAATGTGACCCTAGGCAAGTGTTACCGCTGGGAAAGAAGTGAAGAGCGAAAGGCACAGGATTATTGGCATAACGCAAAATGATGCCCCCCTCCAGAACGTGATGAGAGTCCCCAGTGTATCCCATATCTCTCAGATATTTATTGGCATTACGCTGAATGAGGTTCCCTGATGGGCTGGGAAGCCCTTTGAAAGGTTGGGGGCCACCTACGCCGCAGGAGCCTGTACACACCTGCACAAGTAAATACTTTATTCATATAAACACAGCCTTGTTGAATAGTATTCCCATTGTTAGGCTTCTATTACAATTCGGACCTTTTAGTTATTCATATTATCGTATATCTGTCATCATAAGTTTCGTACAGAATAAAGAGGACATGCAACAATTTCGGAATTAACTGTTGTTTGGTGCAGTTTTGCCACCTTGTGGCCAAATCAGTCAAGTGACCAAATGAACCCCTACCCCTCATAGCGTGAACAAAATGTCTTTAAGTATCAGTACAATTCTTTAGGATAAAGAGGTTCTCGAGTAAACCTTCTAAGGTGTTTTGTTCATTTTGATGAGCATAACTTGCAGCTGGAATTTTCATAGTTTTTTACTTTTTCATTATGATCCATAAACTAAGGAAAGAAACAGTAAATTAGGTTTGAAAGCAGTATAGAGATTTGTTTACATCCCATTGGGGCATATGGGTAGCTTACAAAAGATTAATTAAAGGAACTACCGAGGTTTTTTGGGAACTTTTGGAGAATTTCAGATGTCAGACAATCCTCTCCTAGGGAACTACTGGACTAATATTTAACATCTAGGGCCAGATGTATCAAGGCTTTTTGTGTCCGCAAACGGGCCGATTCGCAAATGCAAAAATGCATTTTGCAATGTATCAAACTTGCTATTCGCAATATGGGTAATCACAATTTTTCGTGATTACCTAAATTGCGAATGCAGTTAGGGAATCGCAATTTGTGATTCCCTAAATTCAATGCAGGAAGCAGTTAAAAATTGTGAGCCTGCTTTTTAAGAAATCGCAAATTACCACCAACTTGAAGTTGGTGGCAATTTGCACATCCGAAGAAAAATGCTAATTTTTGCATTTTTGTAAGTGCCATGTGGCACACACACACATTCATTCCTATGGGCATAGGCCCATAGGAATGAACCGGGAGGCATTCTTTAATAGCAAATCACAATTTGAGATTTGCGAATAAGGAATATGTAGGAATCGCAATTTTTTTTGCGAAACCTACATACATTGCATTTTGCAAATCTAGTATAGCGAATTGGTAAAATGTACTAGTATAGACTCGCAAAATACAATGTTGATATATCTGGCCCCTAGTGCCTCACCCTGAGTGAAGGTCAAAATAAAAAAAGCATTGCCAAAGCCAATTCGGTCTCAACCTTAAACCCTCATTCCAGGTAATTTTGCACATTGTTTCTACTCCTGAACTTTTGTGTAGATTAGCCTAATGCATTCTGAGTGTTGTAGTTAAGCATTGCTTCAGTTGAAATAATCAGACTAACAGTTATACACCTTACATGTTATAACCTTAAAACAATGATTGAAAGTGAAACGTTCAGCAGTTTTAACAGTCTGTAATAACCTGGACTCAAGTGGACAGCCCATCGCGCACCAACCCGATCCTTTGCCAGCATTTGTTATCTTGCTGGCAGCCATCTTTTGCTTATTTAAAACTCCATTAGAAGATGGCCAATGAGCGTCCGCTACAGCTGTCTTCTTAATTGAGTTTTTTAGGTTTTGAGAACCCTCTTTATAAGAGAGACATCGTAAATGTACCAGACATTTTGAAATGGTTTGACTTTTTCAGTGCTTATGAAGCAATTCAACAAGCATTGAGAAAGCCAGAATAAGAGAACCACTGTCACATAGCATGCCTCTGGGTGCACAACCTGCACTAGGGGCTGGTGGTGGGCAAGGTTGTGAGAGTGGGCTTGCATCACAATCGAAAGGACACAACGGGGGACTACTTTAAGCCCTATATAAACTTCCACAACATGCCACAGCTTTAATGTTTGCCCGCCTACACAATGGCAATTGAAAAAAAACACTAATCGCCAAGGAATTAAGTGGGCTGATCTAAAGCCTCTCTTGTTATGTCGGCATGTATTTGTCGGTCAGTAAAATGAGGTTCTCCAACTATCTGTTGACAAGACTTACAGTTTTACTTTCATGACCACAGGGCTTATTCAGCCACATTGACAAAGCCTCCCATGTTGATGGAAAAATATATACACACACTGCTTTGTATAATGCATAGTTAAATGCATTTAAACGGTAGTTAGCAAGGACCATCCTTGTTGACAATACTATATTTCATCCAGTGTGGAATTTCCTACAGCCCTTGCCCCTGGCGGTATCAAAATTGGGAGGAATTGCGAACGTGACTTACATTATTAAGATTAGCTTGTTTTGAAAAGCTTGTCTGGTTTAGATTATTCTAATTTGAGGGTTTCTGTTTCTGGACTGTAAACTTCATGGATAAAATGCCATCTATCCCAGCGTGGATCTCATCATGTTCCTTGACAGCAGCCACTCCTTTTGGAGTCCCAGTCAGAATCAGGTCCCCCTCTTCTAGTGCTATGATGTTACTGATATAGCTAACGAGAAATGGAATAGAGAAGATCATCGATGACGTATGTCCTTCCTGTCTTAGTTGATCATTCACATTCAGCCAAATCTTCAGATTGTGGGGGTCTGGAATTCTTTCTTTTGATATGAAATCGCTAACGGGGCATGATGTGTTGAAGGCTTTAGCCAAAGTCCATGGCATTCCCTTTTTCTTGCATTCATCTTGCATGTCTCTAGCAGTCATATCAAGACACAGAGCATACCCTTCAACATGATCCATGGCGGCTTTCTGGGATATTGAGACTCCTTGTTTACCGATTACTACTCCCAGTTCTACTTCATGGTGCAAGTTGTTGCTGTAGTACGGCACAAGAACAGGGGCTCCTTCCTTTACATAAGCGGATGGTGGCTTCAAAAACAAGACTGGTTCTGTTGGGATAGCATTTTTTAACTCTGTGGCATGTTCAGCATAATTTCGTCCCACACAGATAATTTTTCTTCCCCATTCCCAAAACATAGTAAGATTTTTCGATGAAGCCATTACTTGTGCAGAATTGTACTTTAAATGTCGGAGGGTCCAGTATTTACAGTTTAGCACAGACCTGCGAAACAAAATAGAAAAATTTGGTATTTTAGTATCAAGCACGTTAATATTCACCAAAGCCTGCTTTCTTGTCAATTACTTTCTAATACATGAAAGTGAAATATCCATATGTCCATCTGTACTTAACTTTCCAGTCTTGATCTTCCTAGTGAAAGCCATATTTTTGGATAATCAACAATTGTGTGATTTAACACCAGTTTCGTTAATTAGATGTAAATGTATTCTTCGTAGTTATCCTTAAAATCTGGCATGGATCTAGCCCTCATTATTACATGCTGGCCAAGCTTTCCTCAGCACCTCTCGCGGAAATGGGGAGAAAATGTCAAATTCTCTTCCAGGGGATCCTCATCAATAGTCATAAGCAGTAGAATATTCCCATGAGCGGGACCCCGGGAAAAAAACATATATATATATATATATATATATATATATATATATATATATACACACACATATATATATATATATATATATATATATATATATACACACATATATATATATATATATATATATATATATACACACATATATATATATATATATATATATACACATATATATATACACTACTATTATAAAGAGAGAACTGTGTCCTTTGCGCCAGGCAAATCGAAAAGTACACCACCAATCCAAACAACCAAGACATCTTTGAAAACCTCAGGGCAAGTAGAAGGACATAGGCTATATAAAAATAAAAAATATACGTTCTTTAAAAAATCTAGGGAAAAAAAGTAGTCCCTTGCAAGTAGCGCCGGCCGCGACGTGCGTGATGACATCGGGAGCGAGGGGAGGAGGCTGAGGTAAGTGAAGCAGCCGCGGGTGCGCAACGAGGGACGGGCGGAGGCCATGAGTGCTCGCAAGCCTTTTACTCAAAGTCGGGGGAAACAGCAGACAAGAGCGTGGGCAGAAGCGGCCAGGACAGGAGCAACAAAACCGGAGCAAGGAAACACTGTAAGTACGCTCTGCTGCGATGCTGCCCCCAGCCCCCTTCTGCCACGGGGCGGGATATATATATATATATATAAAAAGGCAGCACTCGCGGGGTGTTTGTCAAAATAGTCCAAGTATTATTCCGCTTCTCACAGACGCGTTTCGGGTCAAGCCCTTTCTCAATGTGTCAACACGAATGTTGCACGGAAGCTCGTTATAAAGTGCGACGTGTATTCTCATTATGGAAATTAAGGTAGGACTGCTCGCCAAAATGGTACGAGCGCCATCTTGGAATGTGCAAATTAGGCAAAGTACTATACATACATTTCATGATCGAAATCGATATATACAAACAACGATATCAAAATGTCAACGATTCATACATATCGGCTACCCCGGTTCCTATTATTTGGAACCGTAAAGTACATTACTTGATAATGCCGTGAATCGGCAACACTCATAACTCAATAATAATATTCAGAGTAAATTTTCAAATGACATTTCTAAAACCAATAAATCAGACTCTATCATTGAATGTTTTTCACACATATGAGTACCTCTGAGACAGAGCTTTCAATGACGATATAATTACATGGCCTAATGTAAAACACATCTCCAAACTGAAATCTTGCCGTGGATAGGCTATGGTGATTCCTATCGCTAGGAATCGCAAAGAGTATGTACCTTTATGACACCTTCGGGTTTTAGTTTGCGCGGTATAAGTTGCAAAATAAATAAATAAATAAATATGTATTGCCAGGAGTTTACAATACGATTTCCCTGGAGAATGATAAGGTAGCCTCAGTAATGTCTTCATCGCTTATTTTCCTAGGTGGACAATCAATTCTTCCCCACTGTTAAGACCTGTGGGGATTTTAGTTTGCAGGTCAATAATATAGCGGGATTCTAAGCGTCTGAGTTTGGTAAGTGTGAGAAGTTGGCCTGATATGTAGTGTTTCCAATTCTGGAACCACTTGGTATCAGTCCAAACAAACCCCAAATATGTCTGGTTGTAAGTCAACCTTGTTAGACAAGCTATCCTAGTGGTAGCATGGACTAAGCAGCCTTAAAGGCTTAACTTAAGAGGTCGTGTTAAGTGAGCTGTTTTACCACATACAATCCTGTAATCAAATGAAAGGACACCACACAAGTATATATTATAAAAATATATGTATTTATTTCTAAATTACTCCCCAGTACTCTTTATGAGGAAAGGGGCACAAGCGTTAAATCAAAAGCACAGTATAACATATAAAGTTGCACAATTTTGGATAAGGGCCGGTGGCCACTTAAAACATATACTAAAAAAGTGGTATAAGAGATACCAATCGAACAGTGGTTAGGCCTAGGGCCTAGAGATTCGCTGGGAGCAGTCAGGACTAGCAATGCTGAAGTCGGGAGTAGCCCACAGGAGACGGGTGCAGCACGGAAAGTGCGGCTCGCACCAATGCAATGTCAATGGTGCGTAAAAGTTACAAAAAGTGAGTTAAAAGATACTTCCGCTGAACCTAGAGGAACAAAACTTTAGACACAGACCCTAGAGGTGTGTACCAGTGTGGGAACACCGGCGTTGCAATGTTACCTCACCCACAGGCCGTGGGTGCACAGGGTCGAAGTGGCGTCGGGTTTTGACACGCAGGCTCTTGGTGCTTGAAGCTGTTGCAGCTGCAGGCGATGTGAAGCAGAAGTGTCCGGTGCGATCCAAGGGTGGATCGAAGTAGAAAAGTACCTGAAAGCAGAGGGGACAGAGTCTGGGTCACTCAGCAGTGACCAGGGTGGAACCAGGACGGAACCAGGCAATGTCGGGCGCAATCAGGTGGTTGTCGATAAGCTTCTCTCCGCTGTCACGTGGGCTCTGGGGCATCTGCGACGTCCAGGAGCGGGTCACGATCTGTCCCACGTAGGCTCTCGCCGTCAGCACCGTCGGCTTCAAGATTGCAGCAAACAGCACTTGGCAAAAGCAATCCACGCGGAACCGGGAGATTGCTTATCACTCGAACCAGGAGGGTCAGAGTGGGGGCTCCTTTTCACAGGAGCTGGTGCAGATCTGGAGCAACCAGAAAAGCAAGTCGTATTTCAGTTTTCGTCGGCACAGGGGCCACCAGCCAGCTGGCAAGTGACCGGGCCAACGCGTCGAGCCGCCACAAGCAGAAGGGCCCCACGCAGCACTCGTCGAGTGTGGAGGGGGTAGCTTTGGTGCAAGTGTAGCTCGGGGTGGGGGCTTCTCAAACCCCGGTGTACAGCTTCGAGGATCACTCGTGGGCTGCACGGTCAGCGTCTCGTGGCCTTTTCAAGATGGCGTGCCCCACGCTTCCGGTCGCCTCCACTGGTCTCAGCTCTGCAGGGACTGTGGATCGGGCTGGGAGAAGGCAGGCAAGCTTGATCTCGTCAATCTCTGTCGCTCGAGTTCCGGCGGGAACTGCAACAAAGCAAGGGTCGAGGGCTGGATGGTGCCTGTTTGCACAGGGTGGTCACTCCTTGACCACAAGGGAGATTCTTCAGTCTTCTGCGTTGAGTAGTAAGTCGAAGGGTCCAGAATTCGTTTCTTATGTTTCTTCAGGATGATCTGAGTTGCATTGGCACTGCTCCCACTCTTATTCGAATCTGGTGGGCTGGACATCCTGCTAGGTCCCCTCCTATGGGTGGGACCCAGGAAGGGGGTGGTTACACCCCTTTCCTTTGATCCAGGCCGCGCTGGGACAGGGGCTGGGAGGCCCCAGAACCGGTTTGGCCGGATTATGCAAGGGGCAGCCTTGTGCTCCCCAGGCAGTGTCTGGTTTCTTTGAAACCTCCCTACTACAATCCACTATCTCCTGTCTGGGGTGGTTTGACACCGCCCTGCGACAGGAAACTCTTTGTCCAGGCCACCATATGCTGAGTTTCGGTCAGCAGCAGGAGGCCAGACCCGTGTCTGTGGCAGGGGCATCCATTTTGTGGATCTGAGGCTCATTTTAAATCAACCGCGTTTCAGTAAAGTAACATGTCTTCTCCCTCTAGAAGGGTGGAATGCTACCCCCGTCGCCAGAACTGGCGAGGGGGTAGTATTCCAATTCGTATGACACCTTACACGACATGTTTTGATAAAGCCAAACCAAAGTTGCTATATAACCGCGAGGATTATAAGGCGCTTAAGAGTATATGGTATGGCATTATCCCGGATCAGCTTAGGGAGTTGTTCCCGACAGCTGCAGACAGGCTCAGCTCATGCCAGAGCTCCATCTCACATAAAACCACGCACTCTGCCTCCAGGATTGATGAGGCCTTCCATAGGAGTGGCTTACAGGCTATATATGTGTCCAGATATAGGTTTAGATATAGGTATACTATATCTAAGCAAGGGGTGATTACACCCACTTGCCCCAGCTGAGTGATCAGCCAGTTGTGTCAATTTAAGAACCAGCCAGGGGTGGCAAAAGCTATGCTTCAGCCCCTGGTAGGCCTTGATGGCACCTATGCCCTGAGCACCTATAGTGCATAGTACAGGGGCTGACAAGGAGTCCATTTCCAATTGTGGTATGTACCTAGGGTACATGGAATCCATTTTACAGAGAGAGCAGATAGCCTGGGGCCCTGATTAGCAGGGAACAGGCCAACTAAGTCGAAAACCAGCTAAACACAAGGCAAAAAATCTGGGGTAACCATAGTCAGGTAGCCACCTTCCTACAGTAAGTCTATTTCCTATATATATATATATATATATATATATATATGCAATTGCAGCCAAATCCACAATAGTCACATACAATTCCTGGACCCTTGCTTGAACATACTATGTACATGCAAGTAATCTTCTTACAGATGCTTGTAGAGATAGCCCCATTTTGAATATTTCTTCACGTGCAATTTGTGTGTCACCTTCCTATGTAGTAGCACTGTGTGCCCATCTTCGCTCATCTGTGGGCTATACAGATGCAGGGGATACGTTATTGTGCCCAAGGGAATGTTCACATACTTTTTTTTAAAGGTTTTGTAGCTCAAGCACAACGCCAGAAAATAAAGGACACTGTTAGGCATAGCTAATTTTCAGATGTGTATTATGAACAAACTTAAAAGGCTGCGTTTCCAAATAAAATTGTTTTCTGATTGAAGCAAAACCTGTTGATAAACATTATTCTAAGTATCTTTTACCTTGCTGAATATTAACAAGGAAAATTTGCCGAACTGTAAATAAAAACAAGCATTTACAATGCAATGGTCTCGGCATTATTAAAGGTAGAGCTATTGGAATTGCTTTTTTTTTTTTTAAACATAAATAAATGGCATTGTCAATTACATTGCCAATAGCTTAATCGTTAAATAAATGGCATTGTCATTTACAATGCCAATAGCTTATTAGCTCGCAAATGCATGACCTATTGCATTTACACCCACACAGAGCCCCACACACAAAGCCACCCACACACACATACAAAGCCACACACACAGAGCCCCACACACAGAGCCCCACACACACAGAGCCCCACACACACACAGAGCCCCACCCCACACACACACACAGCCCCCCCCCCACACACACAGAGCCCCCCCACACACACACCCAGAGCCACCCACACACACACACCCAGAGCCACACACACCCAGGAGAGCAAGCACAGCGAGGGGGCAGGGAAGCAAGCACAGCAAGGGGGCAGGGAAGCAAGCACAGCGAGGGGGCAGGGAAGCAAGCACAGCGAGGGGACAGGGGAACATTGGGGCAGGGGAGCAAGAACAGCCAGGGGAGCAAGCACAGCCACGGGGCAGGGGAGCAAGCACAGCCAGGGGGCAGGGAAGCAAGCACAGCCAAGGGGCAGGGAAGCAAGCACAGCCAGGGGGCTGGGAAGCAAGCACAGCCAGGGGGCAGGAGAGCAAGCACAGCCAGGGGGCAGGGAAGCAAGCACAGCCAGGGGGGCAGGGAAGCAAGCACAGCCAGGGGGGCAGGGAAGCAAGCACAGCCAGGAGGGCAGGAGAGCAAGCACAGCCAGGGGGCAGGAGAGCAAGCACAGCCAGGGGGGCAGGGAAGCAAGAGCACTGGCATTTGGATAGATTTACTGCTGTGGTCGGTATTTTATCCATTTTAGACCTTCTGTATTTGTAGTTTACCACCCCAATGCCCTACGCCAGTTAACTGTTGGGCTCTTCCAGTGTGAGGCGGCGGCATGAAAGTCATGGAGGAGGCCTCGGGGACCCGGAACCCAAGCCCCGGTGCTCCTCTCGGCTTCCGAGTCGGGGCTTGTCCAGGCCAATGCCAAGCTTTGACTAGTTCCCAAAACCGGATGTCAGCCATACACCAGGGCCGGGTGGGTCGGCGGGAGGCTGGTCATAGGCCACGGCTTCTGCGGTGAGATCCGGGGCATAGACGCTTGTGCCGAGGGAATCATCGGGAGGCCATGGTTGGCCCGGGTGACTTCTTAGGCCGAGTGCCGGCCTGTGCCTGCCTGCATCGAGTGAGGCAGCGTAGTTTACTTCCCGACCACCCCAATGCCCTGCGCCAGTTACCTGTTGAGCTCTTCCAGTGCCCAGGAGCCTTGGTAGGCTCTGCGGCCAAATGCTGCCTCAGGCGCCCACACTCACCGGCTGCTGTGGCGGGGACTCTGCTTGTCGTGGCGGGGCACTCCGGTGCGCAGCCGGACCTTCCCTCCCGCTCCGGTGCGGAGCCCCGAGACGCGCTGGGTCCTGTGGAGGCGGGGTGGGCTCCCGTCCTCCTTCCGGCTTCTCCTTCCGGTGTGGTGCGGCCTCCGTACGCCTCGAGCGGGACAAAGGGGCAATGCGGGCCTTAGTACGCCTCAAGCGTACGCTGCATAGGGACCCGGGGGCGCTTTTGTATGCTTTTAGTGTACGGAGCGTACTCCGAGGTACGCTGCAGGCTGGTGCGGCTGGGTGCGGTTCCGTCCAAATGAAGGGTGGGCACCCTCAAGGCCGCAAGCTAGCGGGCAATACCGGGTGGGCACCGGCTTTTATCAAATAAAGCGCTCCCTGCGCCAGAGGTCATAAGAGTGCCATCTCAACAGAGGCTCTGTGCTCCAATGTCACAAGAAAAACAAGCAGAGCGCAACAACAGCAGACACTGGAGAGCTTACCCGAGTCAGACTCCACACGACTTTCGGGCCGCAAAGCTGTAGGGAGGCGTCCTCGTTTGATCCTGCTTGAGCCGCAGAAAAAAAAAATGGCTGCCAAAGCTCCGAAAATTTTCGGATTCGGGGGCGTGTTTTGGGCATTCTAAGTGACGGATGACGTCGCAGGCGAAAGAAGGCAAAAAAACACGTCCCCGAATCTGAAAGAGACGGGGCTTTATTGGAGTGACGCCTGTCTCCTCCAATGGCTGGCCTCCGTTTAGGAAGCCAGCCAATGGAGGGGAGAGGCGGGTTCAAGCCCCCTTACTGAAACAGACTCAAAATCATTAAATCCCCTCCTGGAGACTGCGCAAGCGCAGCCTTCGGTCCTCGACCTAAAAAAAAAAATATATATATATATATATATATATATATATATATATATTTAGCCTCTTAAGCGCTGCTGACGGCCAACGGTCATCACGAGCGCTACCTCCCCAGTGCTGCGCACGACCATTGGACGTCCATTCAGCACTAGTTCCAATGGACAGCGAAGCACTGGGGAGGGATATTTGCGAAGCAGCTAAGGTGATATATATATATATATATATCTATTCCTTCCTACGGCTTCTGTTGCAGCCGACGCCCTGAAGGGGTGGAGCACCACACAGTGGAGGAACACACTAGTATTGTAGTATTGAAATCTTAGAACACAACATGCATTGGCATAGCCAATAGATCTCGCTTTTGGGACCTTATAGGTATTTAGTTATGCAGCACAATATCCTTGGTGCAACAACATCAACTGTTGCATGGCTAAACACTTATAAGGTCCCAAAGGCAAGACCTACTGGCTATGCCAATGCTTGTTTTGTAAATGTCATGACTTTTACCAGGTGTTTTTATTGCCTTTATTGAAGAAATGTTGCTTTATTAGATGTAGACCTGCTTTATGCTTCTTACAAATGCTTTCCACAACTGAAGTGTGCACCTCAGTAGCTCTCTTTAATTGTATTCATGTATGAAATATTTTATCATGTAAAATGTATGTCTATCTATTTTAGCTGCTATATGATCGTCAGGGTAAAATAGAGCTTTAAAACCTGGCATTGTATAACAAAGTAGGTACAGGTGGTGCGCAGAGGAAAATAAACCTAGTGCTACAAATGGCGCCATGGGCGACATTGTATGAGTCACAAAAGGATAAAGCATATTCTGAATTTATATCACAGGACCAGCTGTACGGTCGTGGCTATTTGAAAACTGGTCGTCATGGCACAGAAGGACATTTCTACCCATGGAGAATGGTGTGCCTGGCCCCTCTATCCTCATCGATGCTTGAGCTATTCTTCTCTTGTGCTGGGCCATAATAGAACTGGTTGTGGTCATGACGAGCTAAGCTCGTCATGAGCGCACGAGCACCATGCCTCATGACGAGTTCAGCTCGTCATGAGCATCGAAGGGGCTAGTGAACATTCACGTACAAAAAATACCTGTAAATGAGTGCGTTCTGTTCAGGCGCCACACCAGCTGTGCTACTGATTCATGTAGAGAATCACTTATTTTATTTCAGATCTGTGTATTGCTAAATGAATGAAGGACAAATTAAAAGCAAATTACGTGATTATAAACAAAGGGCAAATGAAATACAAAAATGCTATACACAAATGAGTGATTAAAAATGGTGGGCACGTGAAATCCACAAATGCTACATTCAAATGAATGATTATAAATGAAGCGCAAATCGGATCCAAAAATGCTATATTCAAAAGAGTTGTTACTGCTGTCTCCTGTGAACATATTTGGAATATTTCGAGCTTAAAGAGCAAATCCTAAAAATGATTTGGTGTTCTTCCCTAGAAGAGAAAAACATGTTATTCAAAAGAAGGGCAGTGAAACCATTAAGGGTGCAGCTGGAGTTGAGAGGACTGTGGCTGAGGTTTGATAACAGAGGCCTGGAAAGAAAATAAACAAGTGCGGCTGCGATGCAGAACAGAAGGCACCCTGCGCGCCTCTGCTCGGTCCCACAAGCTGCAGGCCACCACACGCAGGAGTGATGGTCTGAAGTGATTGCCAGAGGCCCTCTCCTAGGGCAGCGTATGCGCGCTGCGCTAGGCTAGACCTAAAAAGGTTGCAGTCCAAAAATCACCCAATCAGGCCAGATAAAATGCACCATCAATCATTTATTCAACACATGAAAAAGGCATGTTTCAGCCATGACTGCCTTGATCCTATTGAATTGGGATATGGGTAAATGTATGTGTGTATATATCTATATATATTTGAAGCACAGCTTTCCTCCAAGCCACGTCTTTCAGCAATTCCATACAGCATGCGACTCTAGAAGAAGAAAGAGGCAGCACAGCAAAGTATATTATTCCAACACTCGTAACTTTTATTTTTTTGTATTTTCAAGAAGTGCAAGTGGTGACAAGACAGACGCGTTTCAGTCAGAGCCTTTAACTGCCCATAAGGTTAATAAAGTGCAGGTGAATTAAAAAAAGGGCCATAAGCTCCTCCCACATAAAAAAAAGAAAAATCCAACAATATCTGGTAATCCCCTGAACGGAAAAAAACAAACAGGTGTTCCTTAAAGCCAGATTTGGAACAATGCCAGGCCTGTGTCATCTTCCCCCGTGGGAGAGACAGGAAACTCCAAGGAAATTTAGACTGTGTAATAACGGTGAGGAGGATATGCTTCACTTTTTGTGTATTTGCCCTGAACTTTAACAGGAGAGAAAAACCTTACTAAAGTTTCCCCTCAAAGTAGGTGGCATAAGGACATGTCGGCAGGCTTTGATTAACTGCATGAGCTCGAATGACATCATTTTAAATGCTATTTTTGTAAAGTTTTTAATGATAGTCAAAAGGAAACTAGGTGTCATACCTATTTTAAATACTTAATTACCGCCAAACCGATGCAATGACATTTTAATTGCTATCTTTGTAAAGTTTTTAATGATAGTTAAAAGGAAACTAGGTGTCATATCTATTTTAAATACTTAATCACCTCCAAACCTGATGTAATGACATTTTAAGTGTTTTAATCATAAATACAGTTTTTTTTACTATTTGTTTGAGATGTGTAATATTGTAAGATTTTAAATAATCACCACAATAAACTATTTCAGTTTCCTCCCACACCCAACATTTTAAAAGAACATCCCACATCGTCAAGTTTAAAAAGAACAAACCACTTGAACACTTAAAGCAGGGCTGTTTAAATTTTTCATATCCATGTACCTCAACATTACATTGCATTATGCATTTCAAGTGTGCAGAAAAATTGCAATGAACAGCATTCTCAATAATATCAATGTCACAGTGAAATTCTTTTTGCAAATCAGCATAGCTTTGAACCCTTCAGTCTTTGCGATTGTTTGCATATACATGAATATTTTTTGGCATCCAGAACAGATAATCTCTGTGAACTACAGTATCATTCCCATTTACTTTAGTCTGGCCCAGAAAAATAAAACATCAATTGCACCTGGATGCCAGTACACTGTCCACATTTTTAAAGTGACCACCTCTTGCACATCCATATTGAAGGAAAGCGCATGATAGGGTGGAATTATGGCAGTCTCTAAAGAACGCAGAGCAATGCGACTGGAAAAGTGCATTACAACTATGACTGTAGCTGTGCATTAAAAGGCAGCTGGCATCAACTGTGTGCTGCAGTCTACAATAATGTTTGAACTCTGTACAAGGTGCATTCTGGTACAGGTAGTGCCACAGTATCTCTGATAAATGTGGTGGCGAGGAAAATGATGCAGAAGGGGTATTGATACCACCTCTTGCGCTTTCATATTGAAGGAAAGTGCATGCTATTGCGGAATTATGGCAGTGTCTAAAGAACGCAGAGCAATGCGTCTTGTAAAGTACATTACAACAACGACTGCAGCGGTGGATTAAAAGAGACCTTACTTCAACTTTGTGCTGCAGTCTACAATAATGTTTGAACTCTGTACAAGGTGCATTCAGTTAAAGGTAGTGCCACAGGATCACTGACTCACATGACCAGTATTTAAACAGAAGCTACTTCACATGCTGCTTGATCATTTCTGTGAACAAGGCTCAGTGGAGCCGAACTGCGTCAGTAGAGAATGAAGGGATACTTCTGCCTGTGATTTATAATAAAGAGCTACCTAGCAATTCGAAATGAAGTTTCAGCGTCTCTCTGAAAAAAACAAAAATCAATTGTCTGAGCGTAACTATAACGTCCCTGTAACCTTTGTTTGTTTCTATAAATTTCTAAGGTTTTTTAACCCGTAGTCACGTTTGAAGAGTGGTGGAGAAAGGGGGCGGGCCTCTGACCAGCTCTCAGCACTCGCACTGTGTGGGACTTACTGGAGGTGACAGGAGAGGTTCTTGGCCTCCAATGACACTTCGCATCAAAGCGGTCTTCATCCCCCAACCAGTACTAAACCAAGAGGCACGTTTGCAGAGTGGCAGAGAAAGGGGGCGGGCCTTCAACCAGCTCACAGCAATCCTGCTGCTTGGGACTTACTGGAGGTAATAGCAGGAGTTCTTGGCCCCTCAGGACCCAAGGGGACTTCATCCCCAACCTAATAGTGTGTCAGGAGGCTCGTTTGCAGAGTGGTGGGTAAAGGGGCAGGACGTTCAGCGACTTGCCGGCCCGTCTTTTTCTTTTCAAATGTATTGCTTTAACTAGAAACGAGGGGTGTGGCCCCCTTTCCTGGGCCAATTTCAACCCCGGGACCCCATCCCCAGAGCCAGGCCTTTTAAGAACTGGGAGGGGAGCCTGAATGCCCCTGCGGTCCTTGCCGGCTTCCCGGCTCCTGCAGCAGCCAGCACTCCTTTGACACACGGTGAGCTGCTAAACATTTCCCTGTATGAGAAAGCAATTGTCCTCTGTTTCCCTGCCTGCATCTCTGCAGGCAGGGAAACAGACAACACCTCAGCTCTAAGCAAGCAGAAATGGAGCTCCCACTTGCTGACAGCAGAGTGTTTGCTCTGACATGGCGGGAGTTTTCAAAGATCCCACCAAGTCAGAGCAAACTGCTATTTTCTCCAGTTTTGGAACTTTCATAGATTCCCATGCTTGTATCAGTCCCGTTGTTGGAATGGGAGTCCCCGATATACATAAAATAGCCATAGAAGCCATCACTAAAACAGGTCCTAAGCCCATTCCTGTTTTGAAACCTATCCACCTCTTTTTGTAAAAGAGACCAAAAAAATGAACAACCAATCAGATTGGCCTCAACCCCTAGAACCCTACTGAGAGAGGCCCCTAACCGCAGATTTTCTACCGCACGTTGAGCATGGAAGTCTCCACTGAGTTCTGCTAATATTTTTCCTAGAACTTTGTTTCTACAACCTTTTCTACAGTTTTTTCTACTACAACTTCTGCAGGATGTCGGATAAAGAGAAGAAGGCCCTCTTTAAGGCATGTGCTACTTGTGCTAAGAAGAGGTTATACCTTGAAGATAAGCAGAGGGTTGTATTTACTGTCTGTATCCAGACCAAAAGGCTGCAGACTAAGATATGCCGCACCTTTTCTACCAAGACTTTGCGTGATCGTGAAGGGCGTCTTTTGACCTGGCACCAGAAGCTAAAATCAAGAAAGGAGCTAGTGTCCAGTGACAGCGACCTCTTCCAGAAGGTCTTTAAAAAGGGGTAGAGCTTCTCCTTCACCTTCTGAGAAATGCCCTGGTAAGGCCCTGAAAAAGACCTCTGATAAATGTAAAGGGCTTAGTCCTTTTGAAACTCCTCACCAAGGTGTAAAGGAGAGGGAAGGGCTATCAAAAGAAGTGAGTCTTGAGAGTAAATCCAGTTCTGTTCCTTCAACGTCACCTCCTGCGGCTTCAAAGATCTTCAGAAATCCATCATTGTTGACTTCTGAGGTAAACTCAAAGAAGACTCACTCGTCGACGACGCCTACATCGATTCCGTTGACGAAAACTCCAAAGGTACAGTCTTCTTCATCTTTCACCCTGTCGCCGGGCTCGTCGACTGTGGTTTCCTCGTCGCCAGTGCTGGCACAGGGCTCTGTGTCCACAAGTTCAAAGCTGGTGGTATTTGTATCATCGACGATGAGAACGTCATCGAGGATGTTGACAACTAGTGTGACGATACCAACAACGTCATCAACATCGACAACAGCTGCGTCGACGGTGATTTCTTCGTCGTGGACGGTTGAAATTTGTTTAATCTTGCTAAAAAAAACTTCAAATAACACTGGAGATTACATCGCCAAGGAGGGTGACTGCTTTACCTCCTGCACTTCTAGAAGAAGAGGAATCAGACGAGGAGGAAGGACCTTTTGGCTATGCTGATAGCCCTTCTCAACTTCACGTAAAATGCCAGGAGACGGATTCCGAAGGGGAGTAATAGGATTTTAAACAGTATGGTCCTCCCTCTCCATATCAACAGGACTATCATCAGGAGATGGTCCAAATGCCCTCCTCCTGACTGACAGACTTACAAGCTATGCTCTTGGATTACAGGAAAAGATTTGCAACATAGCCTCCTGTTTCAGTAGGAGTACCGGTTACTACTATTCCTCCTGCTCATCCCGTGGCCACGCAAGTACCACAGCCTTAGCCAATGCTGGAAGCGCAGGATGTTCTACCTGTTACGCCTGCCTTCCAAGATGACACCTCTGACGACGACCAAAGAAATGTCACGATTCCAGATGCGGAGTGGGATGACTATGTTATTCCAGATCCAGCTTCTCCTGCTCTGGCACCTGTTGATTTCCCCCCCTGTAGATATAGGGGGTTTCCATAACTTAATGGAGAGGGCCGCCAAACTGTTCGCACAGCCCATGACCAAGGTTAATCGGAGTACTTCCTTTATGACTTTAAGGAGCTTTATAAGAAATCGGTCAGGTCAATTCCGATTGTGGACCATGTTTTGGAGGAAGGCTTAAAGGTGATGCAAAATCCAGCCACGGTTATTCCAGTTCTACCTCGTCTGGAGAAAAAATTTGAGGCTCTGGAGGGTAGCCCGGCCTGTTTGACCAGCCAACCCAAATCAGACTCTGTCATCTCGCAGGCCGCCCAGAGGAAATCTAGAAGTCATTCCGCTCCCCTTACCACTCCTCCAGATAAAGAGGGCAAGCGTCTGGCTAATGTAGGCAAAAGATTTTCATCTATGTCCAGCCTGCTAGTCAGAGCTGCTAATTCTTTGGCTATACTTGGACAATACGATCTCTAGATGTGGTGCGACATATCCTCCTATCTTGATTAGTTGCCGGAAGAAGGAAAGAAAGAAGTTAAAAGTATTCTTCAGGAGGGTGAAATAACATCGGCGGAAATCATTGATCGTGCAATGGATATTGAAACAACAGCTTTTTGCTCCTTAGCTGGAGCAGCAGTTCTTCATCGACAGGGCTGGTTACGGGCTACTTTGTTCCGCCCAGAAGTCCACAACAAAATCTTAGATATGCCTTTTGATGGGGAAGCGCTGTTTGGAAAACTATCGATGATGCGCTCCAAGATATTAAAAAGGATACAGAAACAGCACTCTGCAGTACTGTAAGTTCCCATTCAGAGGAGCGAGGGGAAGAGGTAACTACATGCAGGGGAAGTTATCAACAACAGTCTTACTCCTCATATGGTTCCCAGTCACAATCCTACAGGCCTAACTACAATCAACGGAAGAACCAATCTTCTTCGTCTTTCTCTCGCACGAACAACAGAGGAAGACAAGGTCACCAGGGCAGAGACAACTTTAAGCGCCAATAGCGGCTTGCTGGTTCCGACTACTGCCCCCTCTCCTCCTGTGTCATCGGTGGGAGGCAGAGTTTCATATTTCCTCCACAACTGGCAACAAATAACATCTGACCGTTGGGTATTGAACATCATTCTTTACCCCCTCTCCTCCTGTGTCATCGGTGGGAGGCAGAGTTTCATATTTCCTCCACAACTGGCAACAAATAACATCTGACCGTTGGGTATTGAACATCATTCTTTACGGCCATACCCTGGAGTTTGTCCAACCACCACCATCATACAAGCCCCCTCGCGCCACGGTATCAAAACATCTCCGTCTGCTACAGTTAAAGGTCCATCAAATGCTCCTCAAAGGAGCTCTAGAACAGGTCCTTATCTCTCAAATGAAAGGGGATTTACTCCAGGTTCTTCCAGATCAGGAAGACATTAGAAAAGTGGTGGCCTATACTATATCTGAGGGAGCTCAACACCTATCTCATCAATTAATCCTTGCGGATGGTTTTTCTACAAGACATCCTTCGACTCCTCAACTCAGGGGATTTCATGGCCACTCTGGAGCTAGAGGACACTTATTTTCATGTACCCATTCACCCAGCTCACAGGAGGTATCTTTGCTTCATAGTAGCCAAGAGCCATTTTCAATTCAAGGTTCCTCCCTTTGGTCGGCGATCTGATCCACGGATCTTCAGAAAGGTATTAGCTCCGGTAGCAGACTTTCTATGAAAACTAAGGCTTCAGGTCTTCCCTTACTTGGACGATAGTAAGATATTGTTTGCAAATAAGTGCAATGTTTAAGTGACAGCTAAAGAGCAATGTGCTCAGGAAGAGCTTCATAAAACACCTTACGAAGTACCAGGAAAAATAAAAACATCCTCCAACAACCTGCTACTTTCTTTAACAAAAAAGTTGTGATCCTATCAACTTAATATTAAGAGATAAAAAAATACCAATGGTTTAAACGAAATCTGACATCATTAACATGTCAGACAAGCATGTAAGCAGACTAAAGATCAACATGAGGTAGATTTTCATGGCGAATAATCCACCTGAAGTCCATGGGATGTGTTTCCAAGGAGGTTGACGCCCTCCTAAGAAGGGTGAGTTGAGAGGTATCCTTGGTGCAGTACATCAATGGAATCTGAAAACAAACAAAACCAGCATTGCCAAAGCCAATGGTCTGGCCTTCACAGAACCAGTGTTGAGCCGTTATCTTTGCCAATGTTTGTCTGCCAAGCATTGTTCTAAAAAATAAAATATTGTAAACATCCTGGAGGAAAAGCAAAACCGCTCATGGTATCTCAAAACTATATGTTGATTTCAGTGTTTTAATTCTAGTAAATGTCACGGCTTACTTTTCAAATACTTTTCACTATGGAAACTCAGAACAATGTTTAAAATAAATAACAAAGTGTCAGAAAGCATATGGAAATGCTTGCTAAGGCCTAATTAACTTTCCATAGCATTCAGCCATGTGCTCTTCAGCAGTAGCCCAGGTAGCAGTTTTATGGGCCGCCAAGAGAAGGGACATACTAAGTACACCTCCGGCCTGGAGTGCAAGCTGAATGAGCGCATAAGTGAGTTCACATTGCCACAAGCATATTCGAGTGCCAGAACGTGTGCTTTCATGCAACAGGTGAATACAGGAGATAAAAAAAAGTATACCCTTCAGCCACACCCCAACAAAAATATCCCTGCTGCTATACTTTTACAGACAAACTGGGTGGTGGGGAGCGTGAGGCGCAGGTAGTATTTGAAGGGAGAAAACGCACATAAAGGAGAGAGAGCTAGAAAAGCACATAGCCTCTCATGAAGTGCTGAATGAAAAAGAAAGAAGCATTTACAATGCAATGGCCTCGACTTTGTTAAAGTTGGAGCTATTGACATTGCAAATGGCATTTTTTCATTTTTCATTTTTTTTAAAAACATAAATAAATGGTATTGTCATTTACAATGGCAATAGGTGAGCATTAGAGAGTAGAGAGTATTAGTGGACACAGAGCCCCCCCCCCCCACACACACAGAGCCCCCCACACACACACACAGCCCCCACACAGAGCCCCCCCCACACACACACAGAGCCCCCCACACACAAACACAGAGCCCCCCACACACAAACACAGAGCCCCCCACACACAAACACAGAGCCCCCACACACACAGAGCCACACACACACACAATCAGAGCCCCACACACACACAATCAGAGCCCCACACAGAGCGCCACACACACACACACCCAGCCACACACACACACAGAGCCACACACACACCCAGCCACACACACACACAGAGCCACACACACACAGAGCCACACACACACACAGAGCCACACACACACAGAGCCAAACACACACAGAGCCACACACACACAGAGCCACACACACAGAGCCACACACACACACACACAGAGCCACACACACACACACAGAGCCACACACACACACAGAGCCACACACAGAGCCACACACACAGAGCCACACACACAGAGCCACACACACAGAGCCACACACACAGAGCCACACACACACACACAGAGCCACACACACACAGAGAGCCACACACACACACACACACAGAGAGCCACACACACACACAGAGCCACACACACACACACACACAAGAGCCACACACACACACACAAGAGCCACACACACAGAGCCACACACATACAGAGCCACACACATACAGAGCCACACACACACAGAGAGCCACACACACACAGAGAGCCACACACACACAGAGAGCCACACACACACAGAGAGCCACACACACAGAGAGCCACACACACACACACACACAGAGCCACACACACACACAGAGAGAGCCACACACACACACAGAGAGCCACACACACACACAGAGAGAGCCACACACACACACAGAGAGAGCCACACACACACACACAGAGCCACACACACACACACACAGAGCCACACACACACACAGAGCCACACACACACACAGAGCCACACAGCGAGCCAACACACACAGCGAGCCAACACACACAGCGAGCCAACACACACAGCGAGCCAACACACACAGCGAGCCAACACACACACAGCGAGCCAACACACACACAGCGAGCCAACACACACACAGCGAGCCAACACACACACAGCGAGCCAACACACACACAGCGAGCTACACACACAGCGAGCTACACACACACACAGCGAGCTACACACACACACACAGCGAGCCACACACACATTGAGCCACACACACAACGAGCCACACATGCAGCGAGCCACACACACACAGCGAGCCACATACACAGCTCCACACACACACACACACAGCTCCACACACAGCCCCACACACGCAGAGGCCCACACACACAGAGCCCCACACACACAGAGCCCCCCACACACAGAGCCCCCTACACACAGAGCCCCCTACACACAGAGCCCCCCACACACAGAGCCCCCCACACACACAGAGCCCCACCCCCACACACACAGGGCCCCCCACACACAGGGTCCCCCCCACACACACACAGGGCCCCCCCCACACACACAGGGCCCCCCCACACACACACAGGCCCCCCCACACACACACAGGGCCCCCCACACACAGAGTCCCCCACACACAGAGTCCCCCACACACAGAGTCCCCCACACACACACAGGGCCCCCCACACACACAGGGCCCCCCACACACACAGGGCCCCACACACAGGCCCCCCCACACACACAGGCCCCCCACACACACACAGAGGGCCCCCCACATACACACAGGGCCCCCCACACACACAGGCCCCCCCACACACACACACAGCCCAACACACACACAAACAGCCCACCACACACACACACAGAGCCCAACACACACACAGACACACAGAGCCACACACACACACAGACACACAGAGCCACAGACACACACACAGACATACAGAGCCACACACACAGACATCCCTCAGTCTAGGTCAGCCACACAACCATCTCTGCCCAGTAACGCCCCAGGGAACAGAGACAAGGAAAAAACGATGACAAGCAGGAAATGATCAGAAGCAGGGAACAGAAGCAAGAAAAAAACCGAACAGCAGCAGGGAACAGAGGCAAGAAAAACACGATCAGAACGATCAGAAGCAGGGAACAGAGGCAAGAAAATCGAGCACAAGCATGGAACAGAGGCAAGAAAATCTAGCAAAAGCAGGGAACAATGGCCACAGAGCCACACACACACAGAGCCCCACACACACACAGAAATCCGTCAGTCTAGGTCAGCCACACGCCCATTTCTGCCCAGTAACGCCCCAGGGAACAGAGGCAAGAAAAAAACGATGACAAGCAGGGAACAATTAGAAGCAGGGAACAGAGGCAAGAAAAAACAAGCATTTGCAATGCAATAGGTCTCGTATTAGGAAAGTTTGAGCTATTGGTATTGTAAATGACACATTTTTCATTTAGGTTTTGTTTTTGAAAATAGCGAAATTAATAGCTTTGTCATTTACCATGCCAATAGTTATAACTTTCGCAAATGTGAAACCTATAGCATTTTTAATGCAATATGTGTTGTATTAACGTGACTTACATGTATTGATATTACAAAAAACAATGTTTTTTTATTTTTTTAAATAATTAATACTTAAATAAAAGTTATTGTAATTTATAATGGCAATAGCTTAAACTTTTGTAAATAACATTTGTGAAGATTATGTTCAGTGTATTTTATTGTGACGAAAATCCAAGAACATATGTCAAATATTAACAACTTTTTGTTACATTTGTAATAAAGCTTGAAACATTGAGATAACATATTTGAACCAGTTGTTGTTGAATGGTTGCACAGATTGATGCTGTGGTGGAGCTCAGTGATGTTGTGGTGCCACAGAGTGATGCTGTGGTGGTGCTGAGTGATGCTGTATGCTATGCTATGTTTTGCTTTGCTATCCTATGTTTTGTTTTGTTATGCTATGCTATGCTGTTTTGTTATGCTATGTTTTGTTATGCTATGCTATGTTTTGCTATGCTATGTTTTGCTATGCCATGCTTTGTTATGCTATGCTATCTTTTGCTCTGCTATGCTTTGTTATGCTATGCTATGTTTTGTTGTGTTTTATGATGCTATGCTTTGTTTTGCTATGCTATGTTTTGTTATGCTATGCTATGTTTTGTTGTGTTGGAATGCTATGCTGTGTTTTGCTATGCTATTATGTTTTGTTATGTTTTGTTCAGCCATGCTATGTTTTGTTTTGTTAAGCTATGCTGTTTTGTTGTGCTTTGTTATGCTATGTTTTATGTTATGCTGTTTCGTTATGCTATGCTATGTTTTGTTTTGCTATCCGAAGCTTTGTTTTGTTATGCTATGCTATGTTTAGTTTTGCTATCCTATGCTTTGTTTTGTTACGCTATGCTATGTTTTGTTTTGTTATGCTATGCTATGTTTTGTTGTGTTTTGCTAGGCTATGCTTTGTTATGCTATGCTAGGTTTTGTTATGCTATGCTATGTTTGCTCTGCTATGCACCCAGAGCCCCACACACGCAGAGGCCCACACACGCAGAGGCCCACACACACAGAGCCCCACACACACAGACAGAGCCCCACACACACACACAGAGCCCCACACACACACACAGAGCCCCACACACACACACAGAGCCCCCCCACACACAGAGCCCCCCCCCCCGCACACACAGGGCCCCCCACACACACACAGGGCCCCCCACACACACAGGGCCCCCGACACAACAGGGCCCCCCCCCCCCCACACACACACACAGGGCCCCCCACACACACAGGGCCCCCCCCACACACACAGGGCCCCCCCCCACACACAGGGCCCCCCCCACACACACAGATCCCCCCACACACACAGATCCCCCCCACACAAACACACAGCCCAACACACACACAGCCCAACACACACACACAGCCCAACACACACACACAGAGCCCAACACAGACACACACACACAGAGCCCAACACACACAGACATACAGAGCCACACACAGACATACAGAGCCACACACACAAACACAGAGCCCAACACACACAGACACGCAGAGCCCCACACACAGACACACAGAGCCCCACACACAGACACAGAGAGCCCAACACACAGAGCCCCACAGACACACAGAGCCACACACACACACAGACACACAGAGCCACACACACACAGACATACAGAGCCACACACACACACACACACACACAGACATACAGAGCCACACACACAGACATCCCTCAGTCTAGGTCAGCCACACAACCATCTCTGCCCAGTAACGCCCCAGGGAACAGAGGCAAGAAAAAAACGATGACAAGCAGGGAATGATCAGAAGCAGGGAACAGAAGCAAGAAAAAAACCGAACAGCAGCAGGGAACAGAGGCAAGAAAAACACGATCAGAAGCAGGGAACAGAGGCAAGAAAATCGAGCACGAGCATGGAACAGAGGCAAGAAAATAGAGCACAAGCATGGAACAGAGGCAAGAAAATCTATCAAAAGCAGGGAACAATGGCCACAGAGCCACACACACACAGAGCCCCACACACACACAGACATCCGTCAGTCTAGGTCAGCCACACGCCCATTTCTGCCCAGTAACGCCCCAGGGAACAGAGGCAAGAAAAAAACGATGACAAGCAGGGAACGATTAGAAGCAGGGAACAGAGGCAAGAAAAAACAAGCATTTGCAATGCAATAGGTCTCGTATTAGGAAAGTTTGAGCTATTGGTATTGTAAATGACAAATTTTTCATTTAGGTTTTGTTTTTGAAAATAGCGAAATTAATAGCTTTGTCATTTACCATGCCAATAGTTATAACTTTCGCAAATGTGACACCTATAGCATTTTTAATGCAATATGTGTTGTATTAACGTGACTTACATGTATTGATATTACAAATAACAATGGTTTTTTATTTTTTTAAATAATTAATACTTAAATAAAAGTTATTGTAATTTATAATGGCAATAGCTTACACTTTTGTAAATAACATTTGTGAAGATTATGTTCAGTGTATTTTATTGTGACGAAAATCCAAGAACATATGTCAAATATTAACATCTTTTTGTTACATTTGTAATAAAGCTTGAAACATTGAGATAACATATTTGAACCAGTTGTTGTTGAATGGTTGCACAGATTGATGCTGTGGTGGAGCTCACTGATGTTGTGGTGCCACAGAGTAATGCTGTGGTGGTGCTGAGTGATGCTGTATGCTATGCTATGCTATCCTATGTTTTGTTTTGTTATGCTATGCTATGCTGTTTTGTTATGCTATGTTTTGTTATACTATGCTATGTTTTGCTATGCTATGCTATGTTTTGCTATGCTATGCTTTGTTATGCTATGTTTTGCTATGCTATGCTTTGTTATGCTATGCTATGTTTTGTTGTGTTTTATGATGCTATGCTTTGTTTTGCTATGCTATGTTTTGTTATGGTATGCTATGCTTTGTTATGCTATGTTTTGCTCTGCTATGCTTTGTTATGCTATGCTATGTTTTGTTGTGTTTTATTATGCTTTGCTTTGTTTTGCTATGCTATGTTTTGTTATGCTATGCTATGTTTTGTCATGTTGGTATGCTATGCTGTGTTTTGCTATGCTATTATGTTTTGTTATGTTTTGTTCAGCCATACTATGTTTTGTTTTGTTAAGCTATGCTGTTTTGTTGTGTTTTGTTATGCTATGTTTTGTTATGTTATGCTATGTTTTGTTATGCTATGCTATGCTATGTTTTGCTATCCGAAGCTTTGTTTTGTTATGCTATGCTATGTTTAGTTTTGCTATCCTATGCTTTGTTTTGTTACGCTATGCTATGTTTTGTTATGCTATGCTATGTTTTGTTGTGTTTTGCTAGGCTATGCTATGTTTTGTTATGCTATGCTATGTTTTGCTCTGCTATGCTTGGTTCTGCTATGCTTTGTTATGCTATGTTTTGTTATGCTATGCTATGCTTTGTTGTGTTTTATTATGCTATGCTTTGTTTTGCTATGCTATGTTTTGTTATGCTATGCTATGTTTTGCTGTGTTTGGTATGCTATGCTGTGTTTTGCTATGCTATTATATGTTTTGTTATGCCATGCTATGTTTTGTTGTGTTTTGTTATGCTATGCTATGTTTTGTTGTGTTTTGCTAGGCTATGCTTTGTTATGAGATGTTTTGTTATGCTATGCTTTGTTATGCTATGCTTTGTTTTGGTATGCTATGTTTTGTTATGCTATGTTTGGTTATGCTATGTTTGGTTATGCTATGTTTTGTTATGCTATGCTAAGCTTTGTTTTGTTATGCTATGCTATGCCATGTTGTGTTTTGTTATGCTATGCTGTGTTTTGTTATGCTATGTTTTGTTATGTATGCTAAGATTTGTTGTGTTTTGCTATGTTTTGTTTTGCTATGCTTTGTTATGCTATACTTTGTTGTGTTTTGCTATGTTTTGTTTTGTTTTGCTATGCTATGCTTTGTTATACTATTCTATGTTTTGTTTTGCTATGCTTTGTTTTGTTATGCTATGGTATGTTTTGTTGTGTTTTGTTATGCTATGCTTTGTTATGCTATGCTATGTTTTCCTATCCTATGCTTTGTTTTGTTATGCTATGCTATGTTTTGTTATGCTATGCTGGTGAGGGTGAGTGAGGGTGAGTGAGTGAGGGTGGGTGAGTGAGGGTGGGTGAGTGAGGGTGAGTGAGTGAGGGTGGGTGAGTGAGGGTGAGTGTGTTAGAGCGAGGGTGAGGGTGAGAGGGTCGTGAGGTTGTGTATCCTATGCTTTTTTTGTTATGCAATGCTATGTTTTGTTATGCTATGCTGATGAGGGTGTATGAGGGTGAGTGAGGGGGTGTGAGGGGGTGTGAGGGCGAGGGTGTGAGGGTTGGGAGCGTGAGGGGGTCTGAGGGTGAGGGTGTGAGGGTGAGTGAGGGTGTGTGAGGGTGAGGGGGTGGGGGGGAGGGGGTGGGGGGGAGGGTGTGAGGGTGGGGGGGTGAGGGTGTGAGGGTAAGGGTGTTTGAGGGTGTGAGAGGGGTGTGAGGGTGAGGGTGTGAGGTTGAGTGAGGGCGAGGGGGGTGAGGGTGGGTATGTACAAAAAAATCAATAAAAATATGTTGACATTAAAAAAATAAAAAACTGTGACGGTCTGCAGGCTGCCAAGAGATTCACCGTAACTCAAAAGCCTGCCACCGAGGGTCCTCTGTGGACTTTTACTATATGCCTTCTATAAACCGTTTAATGAACTATAAAGTTTGAAGTTATTAATGCATTATTAGATTGACCAGGTTTTAATACCTTCTCACTTGTGGCCAGGTTGATTTACCGTTCATAATTAAAACACAAATGTGGCTGTGAACCTCGAGCTAATGGGCCCGTCTCACTGCAAATAACTTATTACTTTGATCAAGGCAGAGTGCTGTAAGTGCTTGGGTTACTGGCCAGTAAACAATTATGTGTGGCGTACAGCAGTGTGTGGTGTGGTCTGTGTGCGAGGGAGCCAGTGTGTGTGGTCTGTGTGAAAGGGGGGCAGTGTGAGTAGTCGATTGGAGAGGGGTGTAAAGCATGTAAAGACAGCCAGAGGCGAGAAGGATTAAAAGTGCTGTTGGTGGAGAAAGTTTTTTTATTTTGCATACAAAATATAAGAAGGAAAGGATCGGTGGAGGTAGATACGAGTGGGAGGTGAAAACAGGGCTTTGGAAAAGGAAAAATGCAGCCTATGACAGAGAGAAAGAACGAGGATAAAAGGACAGCGCAAATCAAGAGGAAGAGCGATAGGAAGAGACAGGGTGAGAGAATGAGGAATGTTAGAAACAGGAGAAGAAATGGGTACATAAAATGAAAGGTGATAATTGAAACAAGCTGCCAGCCAATGGTACAAAATACAACATTTTAGCCAAATACAAACAATCATTTGCAATGATGAAAGTGTAGCGCATGCCTGGGGGTCGGACAGCAATAAGGAGCAAGCTGCAACGCTGGCTACAAAAAAAAACAGAAGGGGTGGGGCCGCTAAAGTTATAGTGTACGGTGGTTGTAAAAAAATACATACAGTAAAAGGAGAAATTTGCAAGGAAAATAAAGGCGTGTGAAGGCAATGAGGAGCAAGCTGCCAAACTGCCTAAGAAACAAGCATTTACAATGCAATGGTCTCGGCATCATTAAAGGTAGAGCTATTGGCATTGCTCATGACATTTCTTTTTTTTTCTTTAAATCATAAATAAATGGCATTGTCATTTACATTGCCAATACACAGCACTATGCACCTGCATTCACAGCTCTGCACTCAACAGCACACACCACTCTGCACCTGCACTCACAGCTCTGCACTCAACAGCACTCACCGCTCTGCACCTGCACTCACCGCTCTGCACCTGCACTCACCGCTCTGCACCTGCGCTCACAGCTCTGCACTCAACAGCACACACCACTCTGCACCTGCGCTCACAACTCTGCACTCAACAGCACACACCACTCTGCACCTGCGCTCACAACTCTGCACTCAACAGCACACACCACTCTGCACCTGCGCTCACAACTCTGCACTCAACAGCACACACCACTCTGCACCTGCGCTCACAGCTCTGCACTCAACAGCACACCCCACTCTGCACCTGCGCTCACAACTCTGCACTCAACAGCACACACCACTCTGCACCTGCGCTCACAACTCTGCACTCAACAGCACACACCACGCTGCACACACCACTCTGCACACACTCACAGCTCTGCACACACCACTCTGCACCTGCACTCACAGCTCTGCACTCAACAGCACACACCATTTTGCACCTGCACTCACAGCTCTGCACACACCACTCTGCACCTGCACTCACAGCTCTGCACACACCACTCTGCACACACCACTCTGCACACACCACTCTGCACACACCACTCTGCACACACCACTCTGCACACACCACTCTGCACACACTCACAGCTCTGCACACACTCACAGCTCTGCACCTGCGCGCACTCACAGCTCTGCACCCTGCACTCACAGCTCTGCACCCTGCACTCCCTACTCTGAATTAACGCCTCGACCGACCGACGAATGGGTTTGCTATAATTTTTATAAATTTTTAAAATCTTTTCTAAAACTATATTGATTATGCTTATATTTTGTAAACTGTTTTTAAATTTGTGGTCCTCAGTTGTACCAAAGCAAATAAAAAAACTTTGACTTTGACTTTGCGCGTAATGGCGCGTAATTACAGGACGTGGCGTAATGGCATCGTTTTGGAAACTCCATGTAACAAGCATACCACGAAATTCCCCAAATGACTGGTATTAGGAGCGCGTAATTTCAATTTAGCACAAGCCTAACATTTCACTTCTGTACTATTTGTTTTCCTCCTGGAAAGTATAGCGGCCAGATAGGTAACCCGCTTTCCCTTCCATGATCCCCAGAACACGGGCCTGAGCCTGTTTCTCACGTGTACCAGTTGAGAGTATCCGTGCTTAATTTGTGCCGGCGGTTGCAGGTGGATGCACGGGAACACTTTTTGGGTGTCTCTTATTTTTCCTCATCAGACTGTATGTACCCAGAGCAAGAGAGAGAGAAGCAAAACACGGAGGACGAAGGATAGAAAACAGATAGGAGAACTGAGCCAAAAGAAAAATGCAGGAATGAAAGGGAACTTGCAAACGAGACAAAGATACAGGAATGGGAAGAAAGAGGGCGTGTTAAAGGGGGATCAACCCTCGGCAGTCTAGACAATCGCCAACTCAGCAAGCATTTTGGCATCACTCAGTGAATATGCGGAAAATGTGCCTCCCTGCGCTTGTGTTATATATCCCAATCCCCTTTTCTATGGGCTCCTTTAATGTTACAGCGAGTAAAACGCACGAGGGCTCTGTCTGGAATGCCATCCCTCGCGCATCAGGACACTGCTTTGGCGCTTGTAACTTCCGCCTGTCTGTCACGAGGATGCTTGTTTAGCTGTATGACACAGGTGCAGGTCCTGCTTTTCCTGTTGGGCTGAAGACCGAGACAATGCAAGTATTCAAAGGCAAGGACTTGAGGAGGAGCTCAGACAATAAATAATAGGGCGAGACTCCGTCTCCCGTGACCTGGGCCTAAAATGGCACTTAGGTAGTTATACTTATTATACACGTGAATATTATCTTTCTGGCAAAGTGTGAGAATATGGACTACGCATGTTGATGCTTTAGTGTTGTATCTGCCCGGTGGTACTTAGTTATCAGCTTAAGAAGGATGAACGGCTGAGTGGCCCTGCCCAAGAATGAAACCGGCAAGCAGGGCCACTGAAATTATGCGGCAGAGGAGCAATACATTATTCGGCAGGTTTGACTAAATTATGCAACAAGAAAAGGAAAAATTATGCAGCATAATTTGTTGATGGTATTTACTTAATTATTTTGTAATTTTGACACATGGTAATGCTGTTTGGCCAAATATTTTACCTCACGAGCACCAGTTTGACAACCAAATACAGAAATAAGCAACGAAAAGATTACTAGTTAACATTTGAGGAGGGCTTTCCATTGCACACACGCTTGTCACCACATATTTATTAATTTTGGATCAGTTTTAGCTCAAAACAATTTTTTATTTTGTTAGCTGGTTAAACTGCACCATCCACCTCAGAGGGGCTGACAACATAGCGTTACAAAACTCCCATGGAAACCGTCAGCCAGGACACTATGGAACTCTCTAGACACGTTCCTAGATTCTTATGAACCACCATGAATAAAAGACCTCACCAAGGAATCCTATTACTGCCGCTCCACTTACCCGGGGATGGGGTAGCGTGTGGCCACACACCCCTGCCTGCCCTCACCCCTAGTGACCCTTCGAACTCCCTGGTCGGTGTACGTGGCTGCCGCATGCTCCCTATTCGCTTCTTACCTCCTTCTGATGTCCGTCCTGGCGTGGGGGGGTTTCCCACCGCCCGCATTGGACGTTGGCTTCTCGGGGGCACAGCCGCCCGCTCCGACCACCGCATGACTCCTACATCTCTCGGATCCTTCCCTTTCGCCACCTCCTGGTGTGAGCTTTGCCCAGCCTGCTGATGCGGAGTGTAGACGGCTGCTTGCAACGGTTCAAGGTGCTCCCCGCTACCCTGCCCCTCGTTACCCTCCTGAGGTATGCCTGGAATGGCGGGGGCACGGTGGGAGGCCGGGACCCTCAAAGGTGGGCGGGGGGTCCCTCCAAGAGATTCCGGTTCCCCGGCCCGGCCGCCCCTCATGCTACTTCAGTTGCGCTGGTTCCTGGGTACCTTGCCTTGGTGCTGCTGCCAGCTTGCTTGTTCCCTAGGGTGGGATCGCTGTTTGACCTGTAGCACAGGCGGGGTGGAGGCTCCAGGTCGCGCTGCCTCCCCTCCCCGCGCCACTCGACCATCGCCGTCGGAAGGAAAAGTAAAGCGTGAAAGGGCAGCCAGCTGTTCTTGGCGCCATAGCTGATCTCTTTGTCCTGCTGCTCCTCGTGCTATAACCCAACTCCTATACGGAGGTTTGGATCCGGGCTGCATTCTTTTTCCGTATGCCGGGTAAGTCCTCCCAGCCTTCTTTGCGGTTTACAAAGGGGGTGCGGTGCCGGCCGCCTCTCCAGCGGGAAATTCGCCCTTCTGGACGGGTCCCCGTGCTCTGGGGCAGAAACTGGGTGTGTGACTCACGTCCATTCTGTTGCAGCCCTGCGGAGTTTAGCTTGTGTCTCCCAATGCCCCTGATCTCTCGCAGCCATGTTCACCCGGCGCCATAGCCTTGCCAGCTGGTGACGTCGCTGGCCGGACTTCTCCTGGCTCGGTTTGTCTTTTTCTTGACTGGCCTTGCTCTGCCCCGGGTTCTGGGAGGATTAACCTCCAGATCCGGGTGGATGTTTTCAGCACCAAAGATAACGCAGTAGGTTCCGTGGTGCCTTGCACCAGTGACGGCACTCACAATGAGGTGACCAGGGGCAAGAGACTTCTCGACTGTAGAAAGGCGAGTTCCTGCACAGCACTCCGCAGACGAAGGGGGGCGGAGGGGGTGCGACGAGAGACGAAGGAGAGCTGCGGGCAGAGGGAAGGTGGGGGGGGGGGAAGACGGCACTCACCGGCTGTTCAGAGAGGCGGCGGTTCCTCCCTGCCACGGGCAGGGCTGCTGGGCTTCGGCTGGGGACGTGCTTCTTCTCCAAGATAAGAGCGGCAGGGCGGCTTTGCAGAGTGCGCTCCGCGGCTCCCTGTGGTGCCCCCAATGCCTGTCTGCCCACAAAAAACGAGACGGGCCGATGTGTACACACAGAGACTGCCAGGTGGAGGAGGCTGCGACTTCTTGGGGCGGCTGTTGCCGAGAAATGGCCTAAAGAAAAGCGCCGCCATTTTCCGATTCGGGGGCGTGTTTTTTGCGCCCTGAGTGACAGACGACGTCACAGGGCTAAAGAATGCAAAAAATCACGCCCCCGAATCCGAAAAAGACGGAGCTTATTTGGAGGGACGGCTCTCTCCTCCAATGGCTGGCCTCCTTTTAGGAAGCCAGCCAATTGAGGTGAGACGGCCGAGGGAGGCGGGTTCCAGATCCCTACTAAGTATCATACGATCTCCTCCCGGAAATGCTGGCAAGCCAGCATTTCCGGTCCTCGACCGAAAAAGCAGTGACTGGAGGGAGGGAAGGCACTGACAAGCTAATGCATCCACTGACAACAGAGTAGGTGAAAAAGCACGCAAGCATGGGGGCTGCTGACGTCTCCCAGAGGAGCAGCACTCAGAAGGGGCCCATGGAGGACCCCAGGAGAACAGGAGGACGCAGCTGTAACCTGGACAAGCAGCAAAACAATACGATATACAAAGAAAAACTACTCCCAGACCCAGAGGGGTTGGAAGCAGATGAGCACAAACACCCACAAAGGCGAATGGAACCGAGCAGGTCATGTCTCGTCGGGGGTATGTTGAAGCGCTATATACACGTAATTTAAACGCGTGCATCTATTGGGGAGTAGTGGGTAGACTAAGTAGCACAAAAACAAAAATATAATCTAAAGCATAAGACAACAGGCTATGACGAATAGAAAGGCAACGCTGTTTGGGCTGCAGCGCTCACAGACATCAACTGAAGGAAAACAAGTAGAACAATGAGTGCGCAAATAAGTGAACCAACAAAGGAAAACTCGCAAGTGGCCAAGAAGTGTATGGGCAATCGAACGGAGAGTCGGTAAGCAAATAATCCAATGGTATGGCTGACTGAAAAACAAAGAAAGGCACGCCCTACAGAAGAAAGAAGGACTTAAGGAGAAGTCAAGCCACCACGATGCAGACTGTCAAAAGGAAACAAGCATTGGAAATGCAATAGGTCTCGCACCATTAGAGTTAGTGCTTTTAGAATTGTTTATGGGTTTTTTTTGTAAATGTTTAGCATTTTTGTTTCCTGTAGCCAATGCTAAAGTATTACAAATAAAAAAAGCCATAAACATTTCTAAAAGCTCTAACTGAAATGGTCTGAGAACTATTGCACTGTGTGAGGGTGAGTGTGAGTGAGGGTGAGGGGTTGAGGGTGAGGGTGAGTGAGGGTGAGTGAGGGTGAGGGGTTGAGGGTGAGGTGTTGAGGGTGAGGTGTTGAGGGTGAGTGAGGTGTTGAGGGTGAGTGAGGTGTTGAGGGTGAGTGAGGGGTTTTGGGTGAGTGAGGGTGAGGGGGAGTAGTTGAGGCTGAGTGAGAGTGAGGGTGAGTGAGGGGTTGAGGGTGAGTGGGTGAGGGGTTGAGGGTGAGGGTGAGTGAGGGGTTGAGGGTGAGTGAGGATGAGTGAGAGTGAGGGTGAGTGAGGGGGTGAGGGGTTGAGGGTGAGTGAGGGGTTGAGGGTGAGTGAGGGTGAGGGGTTGAGGGGGAGGGGTTGAGGGTGAGTGAGGGTGAGTGAGTGAGAGTGAGGGGTTGAGGGTGAGTGAGTGAGGGTGAGGGGTTGAGGGTGGGTGAGGGTTTGAGGGTGAGGGGTTGAGGGTGAGTGAGTGAGGGTGAGGGGTTGAGGGTGAGGGGTTGGCGATTCTAAGGTGGCCCCTTACTGCAAAACTGGTTGCGGAAATCCTGGTGCATGAGCTGGACTGCTGCTGGGGCGCATTGGTGCTGTTACAAGGGTGTAAGTGCAGCAAAATCACCCGATTGAGCGCTGGGCGCTGCGCATCTAAAATGACGGCAGCGCACTGAGGGGGAGACTTCCACCGGCTGCGGCAACGGGAGATGTGCACTCTGTTTGTGAGCGGCTGGGAGGCGATTCGGCGTGCAGACTCACAGCGGAAAACTGCGGAGGCGGCAGTCCTGGGGGAGAAGTCTGGAGGGCGAGATCGCCTTAACCTTCCTGTGGTGCACTACGCTCCCAAGATGGCAGTTATGGGATGCGGGCGGAGGCCTGATGCCGGCGAAGGTGAGAGGCAGACCGAGGCGGTGAGGCGAGGAGGTGCTGAATGCTGGAGTGGCCGCTGGGACACGCACCTTGCGCCCTGACCTACAGCATTGAGAGGTGAGGTGGCAGCGCTGTACCGATCCTGCTACGCAGCAACAATGGTGTGGAGGCACCGAGGACGGAGGCTGACTGGTGGCTGTGAGCACTGTGTGAGGGTGAGGGTGAGTGTGAATGAGGGTGAGTGAGGGTGAGGGTGAGGGGTTGAGGGGGAGTGAGGGTGAGGGGTTGAGGGTGAGGGTGAGTGAGGTGTTGAGGGTGAGTGAGGGTGAGTGAGGGGTTTTGGGTGAGTGAGGGTGAGGGGGAGTAGTTGAGGCTGAGTGAGAGTGAGGGTGAGTGTGGGGTTGAGGGTGAGTGGGTGAGGGGTTGAGGGTGAGTGAGGGTGAGGGGTTGAGGGTGAGTGAGGGTGAGTGAGGGTGAGGGGTTGAGGGTGAGTGAGGGGTTGAGGGTGAGTGAGGGGTTGAGTGTGAGTGAGGGTGAGTGAGGGTGAGGGGTTGAGGGGGAGGGGTCGAGGGGGAGGGGTTGAGGGTGAGTGAGTGAGAGTGAGGGGTTGTTAAGATCTCATTGGGCCTATCTCCCGTTTCAGCAGGCGTATTCCAGTCAGGGATTGGATAGCAGAAGATGACGCCCCTGACAACAAAGGTGGAGTTGGAGAAAAATCTAATAAAAAAATAAAGTGTACGTGGAAAGAGGGAGGCAAACGTCACATCCCCTCCTTCACTGCTAGTGACAGTTTAAACTGGGCAGACATGGACATTTTTAAATAGCAGCAGAGCTAGAAATAAATTGTGTCGATCTAGGGGCAGGTTAGTAAGAAGAGGGTGAGACCAGGTGGCGCTGACCTGTTCTCATATACCTCGCCTCCCCAAAATACGCGCTGGGCGAGCTTAAGTTAGCTAGTGTTACAACATACGGGTACTGGATGGCAGGATCCGACACGGGGCGGTGCGAGTTTTTTTGTTTGTCAGGTGGACACCTGGGAGGGGAGGGGCAACCGTGAACAAGGGAGAGGGTACTGAGCGGGGCCTTTACCTGCTCGCGCTGATAAAGTGTGAGAAGCGGTGCCAGTCCATAGAGGCGGATCGTGTAATGCCGGGACAAGGTGGCATTCAGAAAAGCTGTGGGGAAAGCAGAGAATGCCAGATCGGCGGGACAGAGTTTAGTCTGCCTGCGGGATGGCAGGGGAAGTCAAGATTATTTAGGGAGAGGTATTTGTAGCTCGGGACCTGGTTCAAGCAGCTGTAGGGACCACCAGCAACCAGGTTTTATGTCCTTGCGTGGCAGGCCGCGTTGTTTGGGGGAGCACGTTTGGGTGAGGTGGCGAGCCTGCGAGTATATTGAAGTTACAGTAGGAGAACGGGTGCGTTTGCCTGTGCTGGATTTTATTCATGCAGTCAGGATTAGCACGGTCGGGCAACTCATGTGTGGGATCCTGTTAAATAGCGGGGGTAGAAATAGTAATGTCTGTGAGAGGCCAGAAGCAAGCATTGGAAACAGGGCGTTAATTACGGGTGTTCTGTGGCACGGGATGTCCTGGCACCAGTGGTCATGACTCCTGCTGGTAGGAGCTCGCTGCCAACGACAGACAACAGTGACAAGTAACAAACAGCCCCTACTTGATGTTATGCAAGACATCTGAGGGATTCGCTTGTCATTGGTGTGGGCAGGCACCGAGTTCTGCAATAATGTGTGAAGCCCTCCTTCTCCGTCTAAGGCAGGCAGCACTGGTAGCTCCCCCTTGTGCCTGGCGCTCTATTCCAGGACAACCACCAGAAAGTTTAGGTGTGCCTGTTGGCTCGGACTACAGAAAATAGGAGTAGGCAGCCTTTAGAATGCTTTTCGATGACGGCAGCCAATGTCGTCCCAAGCTGGAGACTGGACTGCAGTAAGCCACCAGGCGTGTGGTAGGTAGCGATGATGAACCCCAAAAGATTTCGCCGTCTTTGGCTGCCCGATCCGAACAGTAAACCCTTCGTGCTTGTCTCCTCTCCAGATCGCGAGGAGCAGGCACAGACAGCAGTGCCCCCTGCTCTGTGGCAGGCAACAGCACAGCCCTCCCTCTCCGTCCGCCTGGCTCCGCTGCTCTGCTGTGGGGTCGGCGCAGGCTGGAGCCCGCTGGCTGATTGGAAGAGAGGGGGAGGCAGAGCAGAGAGAGCGGGATGGAGGGGCGGGGGAAGAGCCGCTCTCTGCGGGGACTGGAGCCAGTCCACGCCCGGGGCAGCAGCGAGCCCGCAGAGCTGGAGAGCAGACAAAGCAGCCACAGGAAGGGGGAAGGGAGGGCGAGCGAAACCGAAGCGAGGAGATCCAGCACAGAGAGAAAAGGGGCGATCCAGCGCCCGACGGAGAAACATGGGCGAACTAGCACCGTGCTAACTAGGCGAACGAAAACCCGGCACTGAGCTGACGAAGAGTGGTGAATCCAACAGCGAAGTAAATAAGAGAAGGGCGATCCAGCACCGGGCTAAGGGGGAGCGTGGCAATTACAGCACCGGGCTAACGAGGACAGATCCAGCACCGGGCTATGGCAGAGGAGATCCTCCGGACCGGGCGGGGTAAAGAAAAGGGGAGCCAGCAAGAGGATAAATAAACGGAGACCTCGCAAAACCGAGTTAAAAAGGGGAGAACGATATATCAAGCACTGGAGGTAAAAAGGGGGAAACATCGCGAAGGTTAAAAGGGTAAGATTTAGTAAAAGCGGTGCAAGTTTGAGTAAGAATAGATCATCCAGGGCAGCTAAAGGAAACAAGACGGAGGGAGGGGAGGGGGGAGGAGAAATGCGACACGGCGGGAAGGGGAGGGACAACCAAACAAGACGGAGGGAAGAGAGGGGAGGGGGGAGGAGAAATGTGACACGGCGGGAAGGGGAGGGGGCGGAGCGGGTAAACCAAGACGGACGTGCACGCGCTTTTAAGCTCAATGCGCATGCGCATTGAGCTTAAAAGTCACGGGCACTGCAAGGAATCCCCACGATTCCTTGCAAGTTGGGGAAAGAGTGGATAAGTCCCAATACTCTCGCTTGCTCGATGCGCATGCGCATCGACAGGCGAGACCTAAAAACAAGAAAGAGTTCAGAACTCAAAGGCAGAGGGCAGCTCGGGTTACAAGGTGCCTTTGAAGATCAGGCAGCGCTGGGAGGGGGGCTGGGCAACCAGCATTCCGATTCACGAGCAGATGGTCCTGTTTATGACCTGCGAAGCGCGTGAAGTGGTTGCTGGCAAATGGAATCTGAGCGGCCATGGAAGGCTGCTGACAATGAGACAAAACCCTTAACCTCACAATACCCACAGAGAGGGAGATAACGATAGGGTAATTTGGTTGATGTAAAGTAAAGTTAAACTATTATGTAAAATCAGTCAAGAAATGGAAAAACGGTGCCCATGTGACTTGGAGCCATCTGCAACACCTCCTGAACACAGCCCCTTAGCCTCCAGCCCTCCGAGATAATGATCATGCGTTTTAATTTGGTCCCATTCGTCCCTCGGAAATAAGCGCATCGTCATTTCAAGTATATTACTAATTAAATCACACAAGTACTGATGTTATGTTATGTTATGTTATGTGGTCTTGTATAGCGCATGGCTACCCCAGCGACGGGGCGTCCCAGCGCTTGCAGACATGCCAGATCCAGGTATGGTAAAGGAGGTGCTAGATGGATGCAAACAGCCAGGTTTTTATAAGTTTTCGGAATTGCAGATGATTTAGAGTAGCCCGAGCTTTAGGGGGGATAGAATTCCAGAGCTTAGGGGCCAGATACCTGAAGGAGCGGCCACCGGCTCTGCTCCTCCGAATTCTGACAGTACAAGCAAGTGAGAGGTCCGCTGAGCGGAGTGCGCGCGTGGGAGTATAGAAAGAGCACAGTCCCTGCAGAGTATGGGGGCCAACATTATACATGATTTTATGGGTAAGGCAGAGGGTTTTAAAGTGAATGCGCTGTTGTATAGGAAGCCAGTGTAGTCGACGGAGAAGGGGGGACGTGTGACAGGTTTTAGGTAGAGCAAATAGAACGCGGGCGGCAGCGTTCTGTGCTCTTTGCAACCTATTTATTGCAGTCTTGTTAGATCCTAGCATGAGGGCATTGCAATAGTCCAGGTGAGATAGAACTAAAGCCTGGACTATAATCTGACGAGTAGTAGGCTAAAAAAAAACCAGAATGGGTTTAAGAGAGCGAAGACGCCCAAAGCAGGTACCTGCCACTTTTTGAGCATGAGACTCCAAGTTGAGTGTATTGTCCAATAACACCCCCAGGTTTTTTACTGACTCCTTGGGTATAGGAGCAGGTCCCAGCGCCAGAGGCCACCAGTGCTCTTCCCAAGTCTGCGTGCCATTGCCAATCAGGAGAACCTCTGTTTTGGAGGCATTAACCCCTTAAGTGCTGCTGACGGCCAACGGTCGTCAGCAGCGCTACCTCCCCAGTGCTGCGCACGACCATTGGACGTCCATTCAGCACTGGTTCCAATGGACAGCGCAGCACTGGGGAGGGATGTTTACACGCAGCTAAGGTGTTAAGCTGAAGGCAGTTGTTGGATAGCCACCTTGAGATCGCCAGAATGTCTTCCTGGAATTTAATTTGGTCCTCCACATTGTTGTTGGAAAAGTTGAAAATAAGTTGCGTGTCGTCCGCATATGATGTTAGAAAGATCTTGCGTTCCCGGGCCAACAAGGCAAGGGGGCGGACGTACACAATAAACAATGTGGGACTGAGCGCAGACCCCTGAGGCACTCCACATTCAAGAGGGAGCTTGCTGGATGAGTACGGCGGGGCGTGCACCTGGAAGGAGCGATCAGATAAAAAAGACGCAAACCAATCCAGGGCCGTTTCCCTGACTCCGATCTCCCATAGTCTCTCAAGTAGTATCTTATGGGAGACCATGTCAAAGGCCGCACTCAAGTCCAGCAAAACCAAGATAGAGGTTGCGCCCGTATCCAGGGACGCCCTTAGATGTTCTGTAACTGTTAACAGGGCAGACTCCGTACTGTGATTAGCACGGAAGCCATGCTGGGACTCACAAGGATCCCATTAGACTCCAAGTAGGCAGTCAGAATGGAATTGACATGTGCTTCCGCCACTTTCGCAAGATAGGGAAGCAACGAGATAGGTCGAAAACTGTCTGGCCTTAAGGGATCCAAAGTTGGTTTTTTTAAGAGGGGTAGTACTTTGGCATGTTTCCAGGATTTGGGAACCTCGGCTTGCTGTAAAGATCGATTAATCAGCTCCCGCCCTTCCTGCAGGACAGAGTCATGAAGTGATCTGAACAGATCCGGTTTAATGGGATCATCCGGAGAGCCTGATTTTACTCTTAAGGCTAGGTGTTCCATCCCTGACTGGTCTATAGATGGAAAAATCAGGAGGGAGTAGGGAGGGTCAGAAGTGACTTTGTCAGGATTAGAGGACCCCAGCGGGCTGTCCAGTTGTAGAGAGTCATATATACCTTTAACTTTGTTTATAAAAAAGCCAGAAAGTTCTTCGCACTGTGCGTCTGACACTATCAGATTACCTGTGCCTCCCGGGGCTTTAGTCATGTCTTTTACCAGGGAAAAGATCGTTTTGGAGCGATTTGTACTTGAAATGATTAGGTCAGTATAGTAACTGGCTTTAGTTTTCTTTAGAAGCTTATGATAAGCTTTAGTGGCCATTCTAAATTTAGTTTTAGCTAGGGGATCATACAATCGTCTCCAGGTACGTTCTAGGAGCTTACAGTGTTTTTTAGTTTCCGTAAGAGTCTCCGAGTACCAGGGGTGGGTCTGAACTCGCCTAGGTCTGGAGTATTTCATGGGGATAAAATGGTCTAGAGAGTTATTTATCCACTCTCTGTAAGCATAATCTGCTTCATCCATGTTACCTGACCACACAGGACGGGTCTGGTTAAGCCTAGCTTCAAACTGAACTTTATCTAGGTTGTTCCAGGGACGCCTCCGTAAAGAGGGAGGAGGGGTATCCCTACCGCTGACTGGGATCCTAACTGAAACGGACACCAAAAAGTGATCAGTCCAGCTAAGAGGGCTGGGGGATTCTGCTGTAACTTCCTCTATATTCGTAAAAACTGGGTCGAGGAGGTGGCCTGCCTGATGAGAGGGTCCCACAATCAGTTGGTGAAGCTGGCATGCTTCTAAGTCGCCAAGAAACTTTTATATATTGGGGGAGTCTTGACGCTCGAGGTGAAGATTGAATTCACCAAAGATACTAAAATTAGCTGATTGAAGCGCTAGTGACGAAATAGTTGCTAATAGCGACTCTTGAAATGCACTTGCCGGTCCTGGGGGATGGTATACAAGAAGCCCTGTAAGAGTAAAAGTGTCAGAGACTTTTATCTTAAATAGTGCGCATTCGCTACTGGCTAAGCTAATGGCCTTAAGGGTGCAAGTGTATTTGGACTTGTAAATCACCCCTAGTCCACCACCCCTACCAATAGGTCTGTTTTGAACACATATAAGATATTCAGGAGGGAGGGCCAGAGCTAGGGTAGCCGTAGAATCCTCAGATAGCCATGTTTCTGTCAAAAGCAGAACATCAGGCCTTTCATCTAGGAGGAGCTCATGGACGTCCTCATGGTGCTTTACCAAAGACCTGCAATTAAGACTTAGTATGTGAAGCTTGGAAGAGCTGTTGGGCGCTAGGGTTGAACAAGATAGTGAAGAGCAAACCCCAGAAGCCTTAAATCCGCAATAAATGCAGTTTATGGTAGAGGACCCAGGGTGGCATGCATGCGCCAGGCACTCAATCTGAGGTCTAAGAGCAAGCAGCTCATCCCTGGCATAGGGCGCCATCAATAGTACGACAATCAGGGATCTGGGCGACAGGCAGTCAATAGGCTCTCAGTGAGTCACGCCCTCAAAGGGACCGATGCCGCAGAAGGAAAAGGCAGTAACCGGGGGTAAATAACGCCTAAAAAAATTAGATCTCTAAAAGTACATAGTTTAAGTGCTTACATGTCTTGTGTTTCAGTTAAATTAATGTGGCACAAACAGAGATGGAGACGTTCAGCACGCTATTGCAGCTTCGTTAAACTACGTGCTTGGGAGCTGAGCAAAAGATTGTTTGTAACTCCGGTGGGATGCTGGTTTGCTTTTTACTGGGCAGAGCTTCGGTTTTTAAGCTGTGGGTGTTAGAAACAAAGAATGTTATTTGCAGAACAGCTAGGGATAGAACATCAGACGGAAGGCAACAAGTTACAAAAACAATAGAAAACAAACAAAACAAGCAGCAATATCGAGAGGTGGTGGGGGCAGGGTGAAGGAGAGCGAGGGATAGAGAGGAGGCGGGGCAGGGAGCAGAGCCGGGGAAGTAAATGCGAGGCATGGCCTGCGGCCGTGAATAAGTGACGGCAGGGGGCGGGGAGAGAGGAACAGATGGCTGTGAAGGGAGAAAGGCTGCTGGCAGGGGGAAGGCTCATGCATGAGAGCAGGTCACGTGATTGGGATTCTCGTGAACTGTTGAAAATCCTCATCGTAAAAAGTCAGCTTTGTGGATGGATGGCAAAAGGTCTCTCTACGAGACCTAAAAATGGTATTGTCATTTACAATGCCAATAGCTTAATCGCTCGCAAATGCGAGACCTATTGCATTTGCACCCACACACAGAGCCACACACACAAAGCCACCCACACACAGACAGAGCCACACACACACAGAGCTGCACCCACACACAGAGCCACACCCACACAGAGTCACACACACACAGAGCCACACAGACAGAGCGCACCCACACACAGACAGACCCCCACACACACACACACAGAGCCCAACACACACACAGACACACACACACACATACACACACACACAGAGCCCAACAAACACACAGAGCCAAACACACACACACACAGCCACACACACATACACAGAGCCACACACACACATACACAGAGCCACACACACACAGACATCCCTCAGTCTAGGTCAGCCACACGCCCATCTCTGCCCAGTAATGCCCCAGGGAACAGAGGCAAGAAAAAAAACGATCAGAAGCAGGGAACAGAGGCAAGAAAAACAAGCGTTAAACAAGCTTTTTCAAAGCAGGCATTTTAAAATCCCACTGTGACTGTTGCAACCCCATTAAGTAGTACACACTGTCCAGGCTTTTACTATTTAGAGTGAGACATTTAATTAATATTACGAATCACAAATCCTTCGAATGGATGCTGGTCTCATGCACGCCGCGGTTCATTAATGTTTTAATGTTTGTATACATGACCGATGTGGACAAACCACTTATTAGTCAAATCTCCCTTCAATCAGTCTTACGTGAGTGAGTGCCTTACTTCATTCACCCAGGACAGCCCTCTTTCAATGAGGGGAAAGGTCAGTCCGGGTCCTGGCCTGCGCCCTACACTGGATGTGACGTTTCACCGGTGCAGGGGTCTGCAAGAATCAGAGCTAAAATCCATTCAGAATAGCCCAATGTCTCCGAACTCGCGCCAGAAACGAGCTCCGTCAAACTAGGGCGGATTGAAGCCATTCCAGAGCGCTGTACTACTCATTGTATGCCACAACCTAGTGCATTTTGGGTGTTGTATTTCTGGCTGGCTTGAACTAACCCAATATGAAAAATGTAATAGCAATTGGGGCTGATGACAGCCAAGTGACCCAATGGGTAGAGCAAAACTGGCTGAAACATGTCGACCACAAGATGTTGGGGTACAGGGTATTCCAAATACGTTCTGCTTTGATATTCAATTGCCAAAGGAGCTCCAACATGAAAGCCAATATGGGATCGCTTGTAGGCATTTGTAACCCTAATCCAGATCCCGCATGAGCGAAAACAAAAATTCCATTCAAGCGCTCCCTCCAAAAGTGAGGTTGAGCCCTCCCGGTAATTCTAGGGGCACCGGGGAGGACTCCGTGATGAAGCGTGCCACTCAGAAATATGGTTTATTTCCCTTCACCGGTCTGGGAATAGGACTAGCACGAGTTCAGTTAGGGAGGTGCCCTCTGTTACAGTGCATAGAGGGAATTAAACAAAAAAGAGAGTATGGACGAAGAGTCACAGAAGGAGAAAGGCGGGAGGCAAACGATGAGAGAGTGGGGAACTGAGTGAGCAGACACAGGATGTCAGGCGAGGAGGCAGAGAAACGACAGGAGAGGACAAAGTAGCACGAGTCGAGGAAGACCCCAGGGCTAGCCTGTCGCGCACGGGGCCAGCTAGAGTGAGGACTGTCAGGCCGGCAGCATCCCTGAGGAGCTCCAGGGCCGCAGCAACTCAGGTCCCCCTCCCCCAGAGAGACAGGACATCTCTAGACTCTCAGCCGGGGCATGTGTGGGGCTACAGGGGCTTCTGGGCGACTGTGCTGCTTGAAAAAGACAATGAAGCACCACAGGCAATTCTAAATAAGTTGTGTCCCTGGTGTGAGGAGAGGGCGCCTTCAAAACTTTAGCCTGTTGCACAACGACGTGATTAATGTGCACGTTCACCAGACCAACGTAAAAATAAACAAGAAAAGAAAAACAAGCAACAAGAGAGCTCCGCCGTGACACCACCACGTTTCTCCGAGGTGAGGCAGAAATGCCTCGGAGAAACGCAGCGTCATTTTCGGATTCGGGAGTGTTTTCTTTCTCTCCTCTTCCCATTGGCTGGAATGTAAAATTCCAGCCAATGGGAAGAGGAGAGAAAGAACATGAAAAACCACGACCCCGAATCCCAAAGTGACGGGGCTTGAACGGACAAACGCCCCTCTTCTCCTTTAAGGAAGCCAGCCAATGGAGAAGAGGGGCGGGTTCAAGCCCCACACTAAGAAACATAAGATCTCGCCGGCGAGACTGCGCAAGCGCAGCCTACGCAGGCCGAGCCCTAAAAAGTTGTTGCTTCTAAATGTGACCTGTGGAAAGATACAGCCCATCATCGTAAAGAAGCTGTGCTCTATCGATGGAACAAATACAAGAATAGGAAGGCAAGCTGTCGAATAAACAAGCAAATGAGAGTGACAATGATGCCAACCAGTGGCAGCCAATGGGCAGCTGTAAGTGCATTGTAAGTTCACAGTAGCATAGCTGCCAACTGTCCCGTTTTTGCCGAGACAGTGTCGGCAAGTTGGAGACTGTTCTGGGTAATTCACTATCCCGGGACAGTCCCAGCAATTGTAGGTCTAGCCCTGTCAAGTCATTGGGCCTATTCGGGTGAACAAACTATTACGATTTTCGTCGCCGCAGCCGCAGATTATATGTAGTAGTTCATGGTGGTTTATAATAAAAATCACTGTTTTCTGGTCTGACGCTGTATCGAGGCACCTTGAATTTCTTGTGTTGATTGAAACTTTATGCTGTGTTGATTGAAGCTTTATGCTCCTACTAAATTCAACCCAATCACTGCCAAAGAGTCTTCAGTCTGAAATCTGTTACGTTAGTTTGACAGACATCAGGTCCCTCCAATGGTGGCCGGAGAAGGCAGAAATACCGCCTCATACTACAGACTCTGCTCGCAATTTGGGGATTAACTTTGACTCTGATCTGTCCTTCAAGCAGCAGGCACTGAAGGTAGTGGGGACATGTTTTGGTATCATCAGGGGGCTAAGGAAGTTTTTTGATCTTCTGCCGCTGGAGGCTAGAAAAACAGTAACAGTCGCCCTTGTGACATCAAGGATAGATTACTGTAATAGCCTCTATGCTGGAACTAACAAAGTGGTCACCCATAAACTCCAGATGGTGCAGCATGCAGCAGCCAGACTGGTGCTGATGTGGCCGAAGAGATCATCTGCAACTGCTGAACTAAAAACCCTGCACTGGCTCCCCATAATCAAAAGGGTCCTTTTTAAAATACTGGTTATCACTTTTAGAGCTGTTCACTCCTTAGGGCCCAAATACCTAAGAAAAAAGTTCATTAAATATCATCCAGCCCGTACCCTGCGTTCCTCAAATGCTAATCTCCTGTCTGTTCCAGCTTTCAGACTTAGTACGAGAGGGGGTAAATCTTTACCAGTTCTAGGGTCAAAAGCCTGGAATACTCTTCCTCCTTACCTTCGGGCACTGGAGAGTGAAACTGAATTCCGAAAAGAACTTAAAACTTGGATTTTTAAGCTACAGGACACCATAGCTAGAGCTCTAGTGTGTAGGTTGAATTAGTTAACATTAGCAGCCGGACCGTTTTACATCTTTGGGTCATTCTGTTGGCGCCTAGATGCTCCATGGAGCGATAATAGCGCGGTATAAAAAAAAACCTTACATTACATTACATTACAATGAAGGTTGTAAAGGCGGAGAATGAGCTGCGACTTCTGAACGGGAAAAACCGCACCCTGGATGTGAAGTTCCAGAATATTCATGGCTGGGTATTATGGACAGCCGGTAAAATGGAACAGTTAAAGAGGATTTAAGAAAAAGGGGCAAATAGCAACACCAGTGTCAGGGTACAAAGTGAGGAGGGCGGAGGCTAAGGGCTTTTGAAAAGGATTTTCCGTACAATCGGTAATGTGCAGGGCACGAGTCGGGGTACCACGAGGGTGGACGGCGTCCCCCCACTTATTTTGCAGGGTGGACGCCGTCCCACCTGCCAAACAGCTGGACTTCATCTTTTTGGCCTCTCTGGGACGAGATCGCAGCCACCTTTCGTGACGTCACTTCCTGTCGTGACGTCACGTCCGGTGAGAGCGTCCCCCCACTTGTTTTTTTAGGACTTGTGCCATAGTAATGTGAGATTAGGAGAATAAAGAGGTAGGGCGGGGCATAGTGCCGTGCCACGGTAAGTACTTCAAACCGGGACTGCCCACAAAAGTCTAGTTCTCTTCTGAAACACGATATTGCTTTTTCGTCCTTGGCTTTCACCTTCTTGCATTGTAGGATTGCTCTCTTCACACCAGTTAGGGCTCTAAAATAACAAACTGTAAACGCGCATCATGGAAAATTATCCAGGTTAAACCGATGATCTAAAGACCATATGAGAGATCAGCTGTCGTTGGATTATTGGGGTAAACTCCTTTGCGTTTGGTTGTATAAATCTGTGTTCTCCTCTAAAGAGAGAATTGCAGGAAATTGTGATGGGAATTTCTTAGGCCCAAGTAGTAGAATTGTAAAAATTCAGCTGAATGAGAGAATTTTTCCAACTCAGCTACTTTGACCTTAAGTTTTAAATTCCTGTCTCAATTACCTGCAATTCTCTCTTTATTGAGTAGTATACTATAAAATATGCGCTGATAAGTAGGCGGAGTTAAATTATGCTATGATGTGGGGTGGGCGGAGCTTTGGGGCAGTAGGTGTGGTAAATGTTCCAATAAGTAATTGATACTGTGCAGCAAAGTGTCCCTGTGATTTTTTTCCAAATTTTGGCAACTATGCAATAGGACTTTTGCAACCAGAGAGCTTTCACTCAAAAACCCCATCAGCTACTGCTATCTAATAGAGGCCTTGAAGTCACTGCTGGAAGCAATTTGAAAATATCAATGAGCCCACTCCCTCAGCACCTTGGTTCAACAAATCCCTTTATAAGGAAAGGAAGCAACTAAGATTCCTGGAGAAGCAATGGAGGCAATTGCCCTCCACTGACAATTTAGCCATGCTTCGCACAGCAAGATCCAAGTACCACAAGCACATCTTCCTTGAGAAAGCGACGCACTTCAAAACCCTCCTTGATTCCGCCAAAAATAGACCCAAAAAACTATTCGATCTCATCAAGACTCCGAGCTGCCTTCCCCCAACCTCCAAGGTGAAGGATTCTACAAAGAGAGCAGCGGATTTCGCTATTTTCTTCGATGGAAAAGTGAAATCACTTGTGGATCAGGTTGCTCATCCTACACCTTCAGAGGAGCGCAAATCCTTAGCCATTTGGCAGAGCTTTGACCCCATATCTGAAGATGCCCTTCTCAAGTGCATACGCGAAACAAAGCCCTCCAACCATTCTCTTGACCCTATCCCTAGTGCCATTGCCTTTGACTTCTATAACCATTCCCTTTCCTATTGGACCACTCTGATCAACCTCTCCCTCTGGCAAGGCTCTCTTCCTGTCTCCTTCAAAACTGGGCAGGTCACCCCTCTGCTTAAAAAGCCCACTGCTGATGAGAATGACCTCAACAACTTCCGCCCCATCACTAACCTTCCCTTTCTTGCGAAAATCACAGAAAGATGTGTAGCAAAACAACTCTCTCGTCATATCAAGGACAATGATCTTCTTGACAATTGTCAGTCCGGCTTCATCCAAAACTGCAGCACTGAAACAGCCCTACTGCAAGTGGTTGATGATGCGTTGAGGATACTCGACTCAGGGGGGTCCTGTCTGCTAATTCTCCTTGACCTTTCCGCAGCCTTCGACACTGTTAATCACAACACCCTCCTCAATATTCTTCAACAGAGAATGGGCATGGAGGGCACTGTGCTTAAATGGTTTGCATCCTTCCTCTCTGACAGATCTCAAATGATCAAAATAGCGAACAGTCTTTCTTCTCCTGTGGCGGTGGGTCAAGGTGTTCCCCAAGGCTCTATACTTGCACCCACATTGTTCAATCTCTACTTAGAACCACTGGGAAACCTCCTAAGCAAATCCGGGATTCACTATCATCTCTATGCAGACGACACTCAACTCTACCTCAAGGTTGCCTCCACTCATGATCTCTCCATCCTAAGATCTACTCTTGACTCCATTCAAAACTGGATGTCAACTCATCAATTGATTCTGAATCCCTCCAAAACTGAATTCCTCCTCTTCTCCTCCTCACTCTCTCCTCCCCCGGTTCAATCATGGATGGATCAGATGAATCTACTAAACAATAAACCCATCATTGTCGACAGCGCAAAATCCCTTGGTGTCATTCTAGACAAAAAACTCAATCTAACTCCCCACATCAATTCTATTGCAAAATCTGCTCGCTACCAACTGCGCCTTCTTTGGGGAATCCGTCGCTTCTTGCCGGAGCAGGACCTTATAACCCTGGTGCAATCGCTGGTCCTCTCCAGACTGGACTACTGCAATTCTCTTCTTACTGGCCTCCCCAAATCCCACCTGTTCCCACTTAAGTCTGTCTTCCATTCAGCAGCTCGTTTCATTTATGGGGCCAAAAGAAGCGATCACATCACACCGATGTTATCCACCCTCCGCTGGCTTCCCATCGAGGCTAGAGCTATCTACAAGACCGCTCGTATCACCCACAAAGCCTTGCACTTCTCCTCTCCCCGCTACCTGGCGAATAAACTGAAACTCTCTGGAGGCTCTAGACCTTCACGCAATGCGGAGAATCTTCTGCTTGAACCTCCCACTTTCAAGAAGGAAAGAACAATGGCCCAATCCTTTTCAGGCAACGCAGTGAGAATCTGGAACTCCTTTCCGCCTCAGCTCCGGACCACCGCCTCCTCCCAGGCCTTCAAAAGGGACCTCAAAGTTCTCCTCCTCCAGAGACACCTCCAAAAGTAATTCACGTCCTCTTGCTATTTGGAGGAAGACTTCCCACTACTGATAATTTCTACTTTCCATGACCATGGAAGTGCTTTCCCAGTGTATTCCTGTGGTTGGAGTGTCTGCCTTTTTGCAGTATTTTCCATGTACTTGTGTTCGGTGCCCTTTTGTAACATGCACACACCACTTTGCCCTTGTAACACACGGTTGCTACCTCTCACATGTTTTTACCGTTGATACTTGCACAAGTGCCACCTTGCCTACGTAACGCTTGTTCTTGTGCCTGAGTGTCTAGCACTTATTGCAGTATTATACCTCAAATTATACTTTGTTTTCTCTTATAACTGCACACTTGTCACTTTTCCTCTTGTGCACTTTTGACTACCTCATGTATTTTTGGTTGCTCACAATTTTTACTACCTCATGTATTTTGTTTGCTCACAATTGTCACTATTACCTTTACTACCTCATGTATTTTTGGTTGCTCACAATTTTTACTACCTCATGTATTTTGTTTGCTCACAATTGTCACTATTACCTTATGTAACGTAACGTATGCTTTTGTAAGCTGTTCTTTTGCAATGTTTCTCATTATGTTTCATTTCTGTTCTTAATGTGAAGCGCTCTGACGCCTTCGGGTAAAGTCCGCGCTATATAAAAATACATAAATAAAATAAATAAATGATCGACAGGATGTCCGACTAAACTAATTCCAACGGCCAACATGTCCCCGAAATTGGTGGAAACGTGGAGAAAGAACTTTGTAAGTGAATGGCAGCACAATTAAAAGCGCTGGTTGCAGGAATCTGCAGGTCAAAAGTACTGTAGTTACATGTGGATGAAATGAAACCTGACTTTACTGGCGGTGGGAGGTTAGGTGCGTGTGTGTAGTTTTCTTGTTTAAGCTACAGCCTTCTGAATACGGGTACGTGTGATTCCATATTTACTTTTAGGCTCGAATCTACAAATCCCCTAATTCAACGTGTTCCTTGCCTACCTTATTACGCATACATGGGGACAAGTGACAGCAAATTTTGCTAAGTTATGTAATATTATCAACGAAACACCGCCAACATATAGTCTGTGCACTACACAAGTTCAGTATTGTACAGCGTCCTCCCGGTAAAATAAGTGGGGGGACGCCGTCCACCCGCGTGGCACCCCTGACTCCGGGGTGGTGTACAAAGCAGTTCGAAAAATAAATGACAGCCGTTTTCATAGAGCATACCTTGCAGCGCCGTCCCCACGCGCACAACGAGAAAGGGTGAAAGGCAGTAAATTAGCAAGCAGTTGTACATTGACACCTCGGGAGAAGCCACTAACATAGAAGACGGGCTGCTCTCAAGGCCCCGTCTGCCACCGATCCAGGGCTCGCACAGAGCCGGAAGCCATACTGGAAAGGGAGCATGTCTGAGCTGCCTAACAAGCTTACTACAAAGAAGCGACGCATCAGCGATGATACGGAAAAATGGCCGGATAGTTTTTAACGTTCAAATAAAAATATTAAAAAGCTTCTCTGCATACAATTCAGAGGTATGTCTATATGTTATTTATGAAAATAAATCAAAGTGGTGAAAAAAAAATGGGGATTTAATTTTTTGTTTGTTAGTGTGCACTAGTATTTTAATTTCAGTTTAAATCTCACTTCTGATAGCAGTGAACGTAACCAGCGTCATGCAAACATGGCTTCTTTAAACACGTCATCGACTCAAAGTACAGATGTTTTTGGTGTGAGCAGGAATACCTCGGTCTTCTTTGAAACGGGAAGGCAGATGTGAACAAACCAACCTGTCACTTATTTCCAGGGCACAAGTCCTAAAACAAGCAATTACAATGCAATGGTCTCGGCATTATTAAAGGTAGAGCTATTGGCATTGCTCATGACATTTTTTTTCTTTTTTTTTAAATCATAAATAAATGGCATTGTCATTTACATTACCAATAGCTTAATCGTTAAATAAATGGCATTGCCATTTACAATGCCAAAAGCTTAATTGCTCGCAAATGCATGACTTATTGCATTTACACCCACACAGAGCCACCCACACACACATACAGAGCCACCCACACAGAGCCGCACACACACAGAGCCCCACACACACAGAGCTACAGACACACACAGAGCTACAGGCACACAAAAAGCTACACACACAGACACACACACACAGAGCCCCACACACACAGAAATGAAGGGGGTGAGAGACAGCGGGATGCAACAGAGAGTGTGAAGGAGAAACAGAAAGGATGGAGCAAGAATCAGTGTTGGGAGGAGACAAGAGGAAGTAAGAAAAGGGAGAACACACGACGAAGGAAGGGCATGGAAGAGGAAGAGAGAGACACACACAGGAAAGCACAGATCGTGCAGAGGGAGAGACAGGGAGAGGCGAAGCGTGTCAGAGTCTGAGACACCAGGGGGAGGGGGGCAGCAGGTGAGAGGGCAAAGGGAGAGAAACAAAAGCAGAAACTCCTGTGCTGTCTCTGCCGGTCTAGAGATTATAGAGTGTCCCCTGTTCTTTCTCTGCCTATCTATAGAACTACAGCTCACAGGAGGCTTAGCGGCACCACAGCTTCCGGCCAGTAGCTCGCCCGGAGGCGCAGAAAAAGGACAGGCTTCCTCCGCATCGCGGGACGCGCGCCGGGAGAAGCCCAGGACAAGGGCGGGCCATCTGTGGCCGCCCGGGGACGGAAGAGGACGGGACGGGCCCGGTCTCTAAACTCCGTGGTTCGGGAAGTGCCTGGGAACACTATTGAACAAGACTCGGGTTAGTACGTGAAATACCCTTTGCTATTTCATTAACGGGTGATCGTGTGAGTCACCATTGGAACTAGAGACGCTTGGGAGTGATAGCGGGCAAGTGTCACTGACTGGATATTAAGGGCCAGATGTAGGTAATTTCCATTTACCGATTCTTAAATACCGACTCATACCGAATCGGTATTTCAGAATCGGAAAATGGTATGTAGCAAAAAATTCGGTAAAACTTACCGATTCGGAATGACTCGGTATTTCATTTCGGTATATACCGAATCGGTAAATTACGAATCGATAAATTCAGATTCGGAAAATATGTAATCGGTAAATACAGATTCGGAATTTTACCGATTCATGTTTTCCGATTCGGTACATTTTTAACACCTACATCTCGTTTTCTAAATACCGGTCGGTAACGGGCGATTTTACCGATTTTGGGCCATTACCAACTGGTATTTGCCTACCTACATCTGGCCCTTAGTGTGCAGAGTCTCTCCTGACATTGAGCCAGGGTCAAGTATGCCACCCAGAGCCAGCTTCTTTCTACTTGTATGCATGGCTCCTGAATTCTAGGAGTTTCGGAACTTAACTATCACTCAAATTCAGAGATACTCTCTCTGAATCTGATGCAGAAGGAATGACCAAAACTTACAAACTACAGTGGAAAAGATTCTGTCACAGTTGTCAACAAAACAACTTACACCCATTCCATGCTTCTCCAGAACAATCTTTTCTTAGCTTTGTTCCCGGGCCAAGTCAAGCCTGGTTTATTCATCAATACAAAAGTCGATGATGGAGGGAGCATTTGAGCAAATCAAACCCTCACCCCCCAGTCAACTGATCTGGGTTTAATCCATCACCATTCTTTAGCTCACTCAGCCACCCCAGTTCAGACATGGCCATATGCAAATCAATCTGACCCTGTGCCTCATGGGAACAGTCCAGCCCGAACTGCCAATCCATGTCTTCCCTGGACCGGAAACAAGCATCCTGGGATCGGTTTCGGATTCATAATCCTCATCAGCCAGGCTATCTTGAATCCAGTGGCCAAGTGAGCAAGGGACTCACGTCTGAGCATACCCTGCCAACTTAGGGTGAACAAAGCGATACAAAAGGGGATGATGGAAGGAGCGTTTGAGCAAATCAAACACTCACCCCCAGTCAACTGATCTGGGTTTAATCCATCACCATTCTTTAGCTCACTCAGCCACCCCAGTTCCCACTTTGATGATGCAGAACGATTCAAGCAAGTGAATCTATGAAAGATACCAATACTGGATAACTGCAGTTAGAGATAAGGCATTTATTTTCTTATGTGTCATGCTTTATCGTTTTCCTGTGCGATCTTCCACCCAAATTACGTCTTCCTGATTGACTAGAAGGCAGATTGCAAAGGAGGTCACAACTTTGCCTATAGGGATGAAAACTACTCAATGATCTTGGGTAAGAGCCCCTGTGCCCAAATGGCCGTCACCTATAGACCTGCATTATATGTAGGAAATGCTCAATGTGTCGACTGATTCTGTGATCTTTAGGCTACTGCAGAAATTACAGAGTCCATCTTTATCTGATTTAACAAACAGGCCAGGGCAGAATCTTGAGCCCTTTATTTTTTTTATAGTCAAGAAATTAAAGCCATTCCAGTATCCATATTTCTTATACAAGCCAAACCTTTTTCCACAAAAGTGGTCTAACACTGGAATAGACTTAACCAATCTTTGTTTTCTGTCTTTAAAATCAAATAGGGGCAACGTTTATTATACAGAGGCGATATGAAGGTGGAATTTTTGTGATGCCCTATTAATGAGGGAATAGCTGGTTGTCATCTGGTGGAATATCTGTGTGCTGGCTCTGGGCTAGATCTACAGCCCGGACATAATTGTCCAATTCTTGGTCCTGCTGACCTAATCATGAATGTCACCCTCTTATTACTAAGTTAAAGCAGCAGCATTAGTGTTAGACCTGGCCTTTGTTGGCGTTTTTTCTCCCCTAACCTTTTGTTAGCCTCAGGACTTGGGCACGTTTGTCACTACCTTTCAGCGTCAAAGCGTTGTGCTCATCATGTACATGTTTGGCTGATTCGAGTTAGCTGTAAGTCCCTTGTCATGGGGTAAGACCTATACCAGGGGCATGCATCTCGAATGTGCTTCTGTGGGCCTGCTGAACTGGTTGTGCCATCCATAGAGGTAGCTCATCGACTGTGCCACAGGTTTGCCCTGGTGGGGTCTGTGTGCACAGGTTACTGTTACTCGACATGGTGTTTACAAAGCTGTGTGCCAAGGTTCTGCATGTCTCCTGCTATATTGGAACTCTCCCTGGTGACCAGGTGTGGTGTTGGGAAAAGGTTGAGCAGATAAGTGCAACCTGCAAGAGTCATGAATGACACCGGATGGTGTGCTCAGTACGATGGGTCTTGCTTCTCATATTGGATTATAATGAGGGGATGTAGGGAAAGGCTGTCTAGCATTATTTCCTACGGGTAGAATAGGAACAGTATGATGTTTGATATTGATGAGTTCGTAATGGCGAATACTCGCCGGTCGTTGGAGTGGGTTTGATATTACGGTGATGGAAATGTCACTTTGGGAAAGTGGGCATTTCGATGTGCATGGCTGTGTGTGCCTGGCGACCGGTCTCCTAATTCACAACTTGGTGCTAGGGGTATAGCCACACCCGTGCATTCCTGATAGAGAGCCATAAACTAGGGGTTCATGGGAAACTGCGGACCTCTGACTCAGAAGGGCCTTCAGGAACGGTTATATGGGAAGGAATTGTCACCTAAAGATTGAAATCAAACAAGTTAACATTTAGAAAGGGCCTGTGCATTTCAAAGGTGGCCCTTTTGAACCAATCAGATCTTGAAAGGCCATGGTGGGTTTAACTACTAGGGCTTCGGCCTCTGAAAGTATAGACACTTTTGGACTTGGAACCACACTACGGACTGGGACATTGACATAAGGAATCATTCGGGCAAGAAGGACTGCAACTAGACTATCCACAGACTTGTGGTGGCTTGGAGCTAGTGGTGCTCCAAGAAGGTGACTATCACTTAGTGGATTTTGCCTGGACGTTGCTGGCCTGCAGCTAGTGCCAACTGTTGTGGTCTGGGTCTCAAAGTACCCTCAGAGGGCCTGTGAGCTAGCCTCCTGTCCACAAGATCCAAGGGATACAAAGGATCTCACTGTCTCCGCAAGAGCATAAGGGCCGCATGGGGTGTGGAGGAGACAGGTGGAAGAGACTGTCCGGACACATCATCTTGCTGTGCAAGAGGAGTGGGTGCCCAAAGATCAGAAGCTTTCTGAGGTGCTGGGAAGTGGGGAGTTCGAGGAGTGCTGGGGAAGCTTGAAGAGTCTGAGGGACCCTTGCTTGCAACCAAGGGGACCTGTGCTCGCTTTTGCTTCAGAGCGTGTGGTGTCCGAGGGGTGTTAGGGGAACCTGAGCAGGAAGCTGAGACTGTCTTCAGCCTCCAGATCGGGAGGACAACATAGCGTCCTCTGTCCGGGGTTGATGGCTCCTTCTTCCTGGACCCACGCCACAGGGTGCTTTGTTTTGGAAAACATCATAACGAGACACAAGGGGTTTGTGTGTATTGTGGGCATCTACAGCTAACTGCTGTGGGTCTACAGCAGGTCACACTTTCGCTTGCAGGGAAAACATTTCTCTAGACGGGGAGTGCACCAACTTCCTGGGCCACAAACGTTTGTGTACATAAGGGATAGCGATCCCGCTCTCATGCAGCTGCTGTCGGGGCCTGGAGTTCTAATCCGGATGGACTAAACTAAGATTCAGTTTCTTACGGTGTTAGGTGGTTCCGACTGTCTAGTCAACAGGTCGCCAGCAGGGGCAACATGTTTTGTTGGCTTTTAGAGTTGAAAGACTGAGGGGCTGGGCCACTAGGCGTAGTCAAGAGACTAGCGACTGTTTGACCTTTCTGACATGCATATAACTGTAAAGTGTATATACAATGTGTATCTCATTTTGATTTCAGTGTGTGTGTGTGTGTGTGTGTGTGTGTGTAATACAAAACAAGGTATTTTTATACATATGGTGTGGTGTCTTTTTGTGAAGAACACAGTGTGTTTTGGGGCGGTTCTACCAATGCTTTACACTTGAGCCCCGAGGATAAGCCTGACTGCTTTGATGCGTCCTAGCCAGCCCAAAACCACTGGGTCTAACATTAGGCAGTATCCTGTACTAAAATGTTTAATAGTTCAGTTGCCGGTCAGGAAAAAGCCTCTTCAGAGAGCACGAATACAGTCTGTGGTGTGGAAATATTCGATGGAGGAGCTTCTGCAAGTGAGGAGGCAAATCTGATGGAGGTTTCCATGGTTGTGGAAGAGGTGCGGTACCCTGTGACAGAAGTCCCATGAGTTGCTTCATTGAGTTCAGGAAGTCTAAGGCACTTGAACCATAGATGTTTGAGGATATAGCGAAGGTTACCAGTAAGGTTGAAGCCTGTCTATTGATGTCTTTTTCTTCTTCAGATTCACTTGGGACATAGTGAATGTCCAACTCATGAGAACCTTCTGCTTGTGATCCCTCATCAGAATGACCCTCAACATCATCAGAATAGATCTGGCCAACTCCTTCACTTATTTGTTCACCTTCACTGTGACAAGAAGTCATCAAGCAGTTGAGCGGGTGGATGCAGCCTAATTTTTTATCAGCGGGACCAGAAATAACAAGGATACCATTGCTGAATTGAGTGTCTGTGGCAGACGCAGAGTTAAAAAGGCAACTGCTATTGTTAAGGACACTGCTGTTGAAGTGTCATCAGTGGAGAAGAGATTGCCCTCTTAGTCAACGGTCCTGCGGTCTTTGACAGTATGTACATCAACGCTGTCACCGTCAACAAAGTGGGCTTCTTTGTTGACAAGGGTGACGCAACTGCAACTTTGCCTTGCAACTTGACTGAGAAGAACCTACACTGGTAGATGGTTTTGCTTTGAGTCTCTTAACCTCAACACCACCAGAGCCAGAAGTCTGTGGCTTCAAAGCTGCAGGCACAGAGGGCCTTTTGGTGGAGGCCATCAGTAACTCTGCAGGACAAACAGGTCCTTGCACCTAACCATTTCCAACTTGTCCTTTTTCGCTTTTGAGAGTATGCCCTCACGGAAGCCTGCCCTGGAGAATCAGTGTTTAATGCCTGGAGAAGGGAACCCCTCTGTCTTTAACAGTTTTTAAACTAAATGCCCCACAGATGAAACTGTCTTTGGGGTCATGCATGGACGTGTGAAGGAATTAGATGCATTTTGTGTGGGGACCTTCTGCAAATCAATTTCTTGCAATTTTATGAAACATTGCCTTAAATAACGATACTGTCACTCAAAAAAAGTGAATAACCCGACACACCTAAAGAGACAGGATTTTAAGTGTCACTCAAAATAAATATATACATTCTATTCATCCTACAAACCTTTCCTTTACTCTGTGTTGTGTATGCTATATAATATAAATATTCTCAGAATGAAATTACTCAGTCAACCAGTATATTGAATAATTTCTCAGAATGAAATTAATTTGTCTGAATTGACTTTATTGTCAACTGTGTAACTGTGGTTTGGACGCCGGAAGGATGGCGGCGTGAAGCGTATCTCCTCCGTGGCGAACATCAATTAATGTATTTTGGAACACTCTACGTGATTCAAAAGCGGATCGGAGGTGAATTCCGAGCATCGGAAGGTGTAAACTCACCGGGGATGGTCTCTTGAACGGCTACGAGACCCCTACGCCTGGAAATGTGGCTTTGATCTCCGCTCCTGCCAGCGAGTACGGAAACGCGGGACCCGACGGCTCCCGCAGTTGCAGTCCGGACTTTGGATTCTGCACTGCTTCGATTTCACTGCACTCCTTGGAAGAATTCTGAGCACCTGAGTGAGTAAACGGGGACAGAACGGCTCTGTGGCGTCTTTGTAGGGTCAATACCGGGCTCCGGTGCCCAGCTCACACAAAATGGTGGGCGCACCCACTGCGGACTAAAATTTCCCCGGGCGTGCACGATCTGTGGAGCGATGCCCCTTTCAACACTACTTACAACACCACTATCAGCTATAGCCCTATGACTCAACGCTGCAATTTTAGATGACTCCGAAGCCTCTTCTCCCTGTAATGTCGCGGCGTACAGGAAACTTAGATGGGAATTACTGGACAAAATGGCGGACAGGTGCGCGACTGTAATTATCGATCGCGCCTGATCACCGCCGACTTGCGCTGCTGCTCACAGGCTCTTTGAGGCTCATTGGGGGTACCCACAAATAAGGAAACAGGGAGTATTTGCCGCAATCTGCTAATAAGGAGCTCACAATGCTCACAATGATGATAACAATGATGCACAGCGCAGATGCACGACACTACCCTGACAATACCGCCTATTCGAACACAGTAAAGAGTGCATTTGACCCATGAATGTTAGCGCTTTTCCTGCACCATGCCTCTTCGTGATTCAATGATCTATTATCGGAGTTGCTGAAGACCTTAACTGCTAGTGCGTTGGAGAACCCGCATTTGCTACGCCCAGTCCCTGTGATGATGTTGTTAGCGGCTTTGGTCCTATCCGTTTCACTGAGGCTAAGGCTGCCAATACCTCTCTACACAGAATCCACACGCCCACTGGTGTAGCTGTTGCTGAGACAAGATCTGTTCTCTCTTCGCCGCCGGGAACAAAGGCCAACATGGGAGACAAGGAAACAACCAAAAACCTTACACGCCTAAAGGCCGAACCACCAAATCCAGTATCGCCCATCAAACGCAAGATGGAAGTCAGCGAGGCCATGGATATTATAATAAATAGATTGGAAGAAGTACGGGACCTGGAAAAATCTACAAAAGAAGAAGTTGTGGCCATTAGACAAGATATAAGGGATACTAACTTGAGACTCACCGAAACTGAATCAAGAATTAGTCGGCTTGAAGACACAGAAACTAAGACATGTGGAGCACTCAAGCGACTCACCATAACCTCGGAGCAGACAACGAGGAGACTCTCCGAATTGGAAGATAGGAATCGGAGAGGAAATCTCAGAATTTTTGGCATTCCGGAAGGTTCAGAGGAAGCACATGGCTCCTGTGTTGCCTTTTTGGAGACGTGGTTCACACAAGCGACCAATCTCACCTTCACACAACCACTGGAATTCGACAAGGCGCATAGAGTCCCGGGGAAAATAACAAAAACTCAGACAGGCCTGAGGCCTATAGTTTGCAAACCCATGAGATTTCAGCATGTGGAACAAATATTGTCCTTTGTGCGTAAGAACAATCATGTCCTATGGAAAGCAAACAAGGTGTATATATCTCAGGACTACAGCAAAGAAACTGTCAACATAAGGAAGGCATTTCTTGCCATGCATCCACAACTGCAATCACTGGGCCATCAGTTCGGATTTGTTGGCCCGGCTAAGTTCTGGGTAACCATTCAGGGAGTCTCCCATATATTCACAGAACCGCAACGACTCAAGCGTTTCCTACATGGCTCAGAAGATCCAACTATGGACATATCTCCGGGCGAAGCAGGCGAGCCATCTGCCTCTGGATATAAATGAGTATCCTTTAACTATGTTACTAATTCCCTCTAATTTGCTGTGCTCCACACAGTCTCAATTTGCATTCCATACTGTTGTTGGCATTTTTCTTGTGCCCGCATCGAGCGCATTGCTTGCCTTAAATGATTAGAAATGTTGCCCGGATGGTCGCTGTTAGCATATTGCTTTCTTGTTGAACCTATACACCACTGTTATCATATTACAAACGTTTTCAATTGCCCGACATATATAGCCTACATGGAAATGTTAATGAGCGTTGAGCGCATTGCTTGCCTTAAATGATTAGATATGTTGCCGGACGGTCGCTGTTAGCATTTTGCTTTCTTGTTGAATCCAAACACACTGTTATCGTGTTACAAATGTTTTAAATTGCTCAACATGTATAGCCTACATGGAAATGTTAATGAGTATTCCGCACCCAGTGTTCTGCTAAACCCCGAAGCGATGCCAGTGTACTTTACTTGCTTTCGAATGCCCAATATGTTTGACCTCCAATAACATGTTCACTACGGGAGCCCATGCCATGCAATATGGCCGGTTGTTTGGTATCGTCACTGGCTACTCATCGTTCTAAAATGTCTGCTTATTACTAGTTGATGCCAGTTTCAGGCGTTAAAAGTTGATCTAGTTCTCAATTTGTGACGTGATACGTGGATTTCCATGGAGATACCAACGCTGTTTTCTTTCCTAGTCACCATGTTCAACATCTACGTTTGGGGAGGGATGGGAGGGTTGGGTATGAGAGAGGAGGTGGGCAGGGGGGATGGGGGAAGGTTTTGCCTTTTTTCTGTTTTTGGTTTTTTGTCTTTGGTTTTGTTGAGGCGTTCTGCGCGGTCTAGTCTCAGAGGCTGGACGCGCATTTAAGAGAGGCAAACCTTCGGCGGGCGCTTTAACAAGCTTGCGCTACACAGAGAAGACCTCGCCTGGATAACGCTGCATTTAGCAGTTTTAAAAATTCCCGTTTTGATCTTTATAATTTTCATTTCTGTTTGAATATTTTACCCTGCTTTTAATTGTTTAACTGGCCTACAGCTTACCGCACTCTCCCCCGCTCACTGCACATAATTTGGTATCAAGCACCGCGCTTTGCGGGTCCCTGCCCACGTCTCGGATTAGTGGCCATCTTAGGTGGGGCTGACGACGCCAGGCGTTCTGCGCGGTCTAGTCTCAGAGGCTGGACGCGCATTTAAGCGAGGCAAACCTTCGGCGGGCGCTTTAACAAGCTTGCGCTACACGGAGAAGATCTCGCCTGGATAACGCTGCATTTAGCAGTTTTTAAAATTCCCGTTTTGATCTTTATAATTTTCTTTTCTGTTTGAATATTTTACCCTGCTTTTAATTGTTTAACTGGCCTACAGCTTACCGCACTCTCCCCCGCTCACTGCACATATTTTGATATCAAGCACCGCGCTTTGCGGGTCCCTGCCCACGTCTCGGATTAGTGGCCATCTTAGGTGGGGCTGACGACGCCAGGCGTTCTGCGCGGTCTAGTCTCAGAGGCTGGAAGCGCATTTCAGCGAGGCAAACATTCGGCGGGCGCTTTAACAAGCTTGCGCTACACGGAGAAGATCTCGCCTGGATAACGCTGCATTTAGCAGTTTTTAAAATTCCCGTTTTGATCTTTATAATTTTCTTTTCTGTTTGAATATTTTACCCTGCTTTTAATTGTTTAACTGGCCTACAGCTTACCGCACTCTCCCCCGCTCACTGCACATATTTTGGTATCAAGCACCGCTCTTTGCGGGTCCCTGCCCACGTCTCGGATTAGTGGCCATCTTAGGTGGGGCTGACGACGCCAGGCGTTCTGCGCGGTCTAGTCTCAGAGGCTGGACGCGCATTTAAGCGAGGCAAACCTCCGGCGGGCGCTTTAACAAGCTTGCGCTACACGGAGAAGACCTCGCCTGGATAACGCTGCATTTAGCAGTTTTTAAAATTCCCGTTTTGATCTTTAAAATTTTCTTTTCTGTTTGAATATTTTACCCTGCTTTTAATTGTTTAACTGGCCTACAGCTTACCACACTCTCCCCCGCTCACTGCACATAATTTGGTATCAAGCACCGCGCTTTGCGGGTCCCTGCCCACGTCTCGGATTAGTGGCCATCTTAGGTGGGGCTGACGACGCCAGGCGTTCAGCGCGGTCTAGTCTCAGAGGCTGGACGCGCATTTAAGCGAGGCAAACCTTCGGCGGGCGCTTTAACAAGCTTGCGCTACACGGAGAAGACCTCGCCTGGATAACGCTGCATTTAGCAGTTTTTAAAATTCCCGTTTTGATCTTTATAATTTTCTTTTCTGTTTGAATATTTTACCCTGCTTTTAATTGTTTAACTGGCCTACAGCTTACCGCACTCTCCCCCGCTCACTGCACATCATTTGGTATCAAGCACCGCGCTTTGCGGGTCCCTGCCCACGTCTCGGATTAGTGGCCATCTTAGGTGGGGCTGACGACGCCAGGCGTTCTGCGCGGTCTAGTCTCAGAGGCTGGACGCGCATTTAAGCGAGGCAAACCTCCGGCGGGCGCTTTAACAAGCTTGCGCTACACGGAGAAGACCTCGCCTGGATAACGCTGCATTTAGCAGTTTTTAAAATTCCCGTTTTGATCTTTATAATTTTCTTTTCTGTTTGAATATTTTACCCTGCTTTTAATTGTTTAACTGGCCTACAGCTTACCGCACTCTCCCCCGCTCACTGCACATAATTTGGTATCAAGCACCGCGCTTTGCAGGTCCCTGCCCACGTCTCGGATTAGTGGCCATCTTAGGTGGGGCTGACGACGCCAGGCGTTCTGCGCGGTCTAGTCTCAGAGGCTGGACGCGCATTTAAGCGAGGCAAACCTTCGGCGGGCGCTTTAACAAGCTTGCGCTACACGGAGAAGACCTCGCCTGGATAACGCTGCATTTAGCAGTTTTTAAAATTCCCGTTTTGATCTTTATAATTTTCTTTTCTGTTTGAATATTTTACCCTGCTTTTAATTGTTTAACTGGCCTACAGCTTACCGCACTCTCCCCCGCTCACTGCAGATAATTTGGTATCAAGCACTGCGCTTTGCGGGTCCCTGCCCACGTCTCGGATTAGTGGCCATCTTAGGTGGGGCTGACGACGCCAGGCGTTCTGCACGGTCTAGTCTCAGAGGCTGGACGCGCATTTAAGCGAGGCAAACCTTCGGCGGGCGCTTTAACAAGCTTGCGCTACACGGAGAAGACCTCGCCTGGATAACGCTGCATTTAGCAGTTTTTAAAATTCCCGTTTTGATCTTTATAATTTTCTTTTCTGTTTGAATATTTTACCCTGCTTTTAATTGTTTAACTGGCCTACAGCTTACCGCACTCTCCCCCGCTCACTGCAGATAATTTGGTATCAAGCACCGCGCTTTGCGGGTCCCTGCCCACGTCTCGGATTAGTGACCATCTTAGGTGGGGCTGACGACGCCAGGCGTTCTGCGCGGTCTAGTCTCAGAGGCTGGACGCACATTTAAGCGAGCCATGCTGACGCGCAGCGTCATCGCGCAGCGGGATCGCCGGATTTGCGCCGGAGTTACGCCTGAGTTCAGCCCATCTGCGCCCGTCCGCGCTGAGGACGGGCTGCAGGACGGGCTGCCCTTTGCCATCATGTCCTCCGGTACGTTATCTCTGGATGGCCGCGTACATTACACATCCACGGCATACATTCATTGCGACCCTCCACCCCCACTACTTGCCCTTTATGCATCTTGCCTCTTCATTATTTCACATGTGCTGGTTGCGGATTTGTCACTGGCAAAATGCAGCTTTCTAAGACGCAACTAAATATAAAGCATTATAGGGGAAAAAGGAAGCCTACTAAGGGCCGTACTCCATCCCCTTCTCCGCTCCATTTCTGGAGCTTAAATTGTAGATCGCTTCCTAAGAACAAATTAAACATCTTCGATTTCATAACTGATGAATCTCCTGACGCTCTGTCTCTGACCGAGACCTGGCTACATGCCAGCTCGGGTCCGGACATTGCTGCAGCTATTCCTTCCAACTATGTTGTGCTGCACCAGGATAGACCCTCTGGCAAAGGTGGTGGAATTGCAATCATCTTTAAATCCATCTATCAATGCAAACTGGAACTACTACATCTTCCAGGTAGTGAGGCAGCATTATTTAAACTAATGATTAATCCCCGACTGACGCTTTCCGGCCTGCTAATTTATCGGCCGCCCGGGAATGCTGCTTCGTGGATCTCCTCACTTGTTGATTGCCTATCAGCAACACTATTGAAATCGAATAATTTCACTATTCTTGGTGATTTAAACATCCATTTAGAGGATGTTAATAATCCCCTAATAAATCTTTTTTATCTGATCTTGAGGTTTTCAATCTCAAACTTTGTAATTCTAGGGCTACTCATCTTGCTGGCCACCTCTTGGACCCAATCATTTCAACTCTTTCGTTCGATTGTACTCAGTCGGCGCGTCCGCTGGTTTGGTCTGATCACTATGCGATACACTTCGTGTTACCACCTGGTCCCTTCTCGGCCAGTGTTCATGTGGAGGAAACTAAATCGTCCTACCGCTGGGACAGGCTCGATGTGGCTGCCTTTAATCAGCGTCTGATTGAGACAATTCCGTCTTCTATTAACACAGGGCAGGATTTGAATACCCCCATTTCTTGTTGGTTGACAGATGCAGTGACTGCTCTCGCCCCTCGCTCTAGTAGTAAATGTAGATCCTTGCGCCCCCCAGCACCTTGGTTCTCTGATGAGTTGAAAACCCAACGTGCTAAATGTAAAGCCCTGGAGAGGAAGTGGAGGATATCATACTCCGCTCCTTCTAAGGTGACTTACAAAGAAGAGTTGAAAATCTATCATGCAAATTGCAAACGTGCCAAGGCTTCCTACATTGTCTCTACTATTACTCTAGTGCAAAATTGTCCACGGACTCTTTTTGCCACTGTAAAGAAACTCACAGGAGCTGATACCACTCCCGCACTGCCGGCTTTAGATGGTATACAATGTAATGCCATTGCAGACTTCTTTATATCTAAGGTTGAGGGCATCTATCAATCTTTGGCCTCCCTTCCACCTCCAACTGATTCCCCCCAACCTGGTTTTTCCTGCAATGTTTCTTTCTCTCCCACTGAGTTTATTCACAACTGGCTACCATTTGATGATTCTTCCTTCCTGTCTTGTCTAAACAGCATCAGGTCAGGTTCCCCGCGGGACCCAGTTCCTATGAAGATATTAAAACAACTAGACCTTGAACCACGGAGATTTCTAATGAGGCTACTAAACATTTCTCTTACCGAATCTCGGGTGGCACAGGAATGGAAACATACTATGGTCGTTCCTTTGCTCAAAAAATCTGGTGCGGACATCACAAATCTTGCTAACTTTAGGCCTATATCCCTGCTGCCAGCTTGCTCCAAAATATTGGAACGCCATGTCAACACCCAGCTTAACGAGTTTGTTGAAAACGTGGGATGTCTCCATCCATCCCAATCAGGCTTTCGCGCTAATTACTCCACCGAATCCGCACTCCTTGGGGTGACCGAGTGACTCCGACACGGTATCGATAGCGGTGAGACCTTTGCGCTTATTCTTCTTGATTTAAGCGCTGCTTTCGATACCTTGTCTCATTCCACTCTTTTGGAGTCCCTCCGCTCCCTTGGTGTTGATGGATCAGCGCTTGCCTGGGTGGCCTCATTTCTTAATGAGCGCACCTTTCAGGTCTTCTCAAACAAAGCTGAATCTGCGATTCATTCTTCAGCTTACGGCGTCCCTCAAGGGTCTATATTAAGCCCTCTGTTGTTTAATATCTACATCAGACCGCTTGCTTCCATCGTAGAAGACGCCGGTCTGTCCATATATTCATATGCAGACGATACGCAGATTGTCTTTTCTCTTACTAGCAGCAGGGTACAGGAAGTTTCTGCCCTTAAAATTGGCCTATCTCGTGTTGCAGCTTGGATGCAAGCCCATCTGCTGAAGATCAACGGAGACAAGACCGAGGTTATTATACTAGGCAAGCACAAATATCTGTGGGGCTCTAGACACTGGCCCTGTGATATGGGCCCGCTGCCTACCCCTGTGCCTGTTGCCCGCAACCTCGGTTTCCTGATCGACGATAAACTTTTGATGAGGCAGCAGGCAACCAAGGTCGCTGCAGTCTGTTTTAACACCTTACGCTGGCTGCAGAAGATCATATGGATGTTGCCTGAGTCCACTCGAAGAACTGTCGTCCAAGCCCTTGTGATGTCGCTCATCGACTATGGCAATGTGCTTTATCTTGGAGCGGATAAAGCAACAATTCATAAACTCCAAGTGGTACAGAACTCAGCCGCTCGCCTCTTGCGCAATGTTCCACGGAGAACGTCCGCAATGCAAGCTTTGCGTGACCTACACTGGTTAAAAATTTCAGACCGTGTGATCTTTAAAACTTTGTGTTTCTTGTTCAAGATCCGTCAGGGTTCTGCCCCATCTACCTTCACAACCTTGCCCTGCCTTATCTACCTGGCCGATCCCTTAGGTCATCTAACAATAGCAATCTCTTGATCCCAAGAATCCGACTGGCAAAAATGGGAGGCCGCTCATTCGCATATCTTGGACCAAAGATGTGGAATGCTCTCCCGCTGGAGCTAAAAACAGAAACGAATCTTCTGGCTTTCCGCAAAAAATTGAAGACCTTTCTGTTTTGATTTCCCCTGCTGTGATCTCTTCCTTTGCACCTGCTTGTTTTCTTCTTCAGTCTGTCCCTGGCGCCGGGAAACCCATTGCGGGTAGCTGAGCGCAATATAAATTCAATAAAATAAAATAAAATAAAATAAATTGATATTGCTGCATGTATATTTTTCATTTGTTGCATATCACTGCCAAAGTCCACTCATGAACCTTCTAGCTGTCGCATGTCATGGCCAGGGTCCTCGCACTATTAATACTTGGGTACTGTCATCGATTACTCTGCAGTTACCACAGCCCTCATTCAGACTGCTATCCAGTCCGGGCGGCTGTGTCTGATGGTTCACGCATGCTCATTCAGATGTCCCCCGTTCTGGAAACTACGCGGAGTACACAGGTGTTTGGCGTATTTTCTGGATACTGATCTTCCACTAATTTCCCATGGCATCGTCCACAATTGATATACCCTTAGGAGTAACGAGAGTGGGAAACCTGGAAATTATCTCCCTTTATGTCAAGGGGCTTAACCAACCTGTCAAGCGCCAGAAAATCTTAGAGAATTTACGTAGGCAGAAAGGAGATATTGTCCTGTTACAGGAGTCCAAATTAGATGCTAAGCAATTTCACACACTTAGGAACAAATTCTATACTGAAGTGGCAGGTTCGGAAGCAATGGCAAAGAAAAATTGTGTTTTAACTCTAATAGCCAGGAATTCCAATGTTGATTTAAACTCCTCCACGACTGACACTAAGGGGAGGTGGGTCACAACCAAATTACTCAAAGACAACACTGAATTTTACGTTACAAATGTCTATGCCCCAAATACTTGTGATTTAACATTTTGGTCGGACCTTACGAAACAACTAGATACTATCCCTGACTCAGCCGTCCACATCTTAGCTGGAGACTTTAACCTGCCACTGGACCGGACGCTTGACAGGGACTCCAGGTGCGCCTTTCGTAGCAAGTCACATAAGGCTTTCACTACCCTTTGCAACAGATTCCATCTCGGAGACTCATGGCGGCTGCAAAATCCTGTTGGGAGGGAATACACATTCTACTCACCTCCACACGACTCGTTTTCCCGCATTGATTATTTATTTATCACAAAAAATGCCATCCCCAGAATAGAAGAGACGACTATAGAGCAGAGGGTTCTATCAGACCATTCATGCATATCACTCACCGACTGCAATATAAAACCGTCACTCCGCCAATCTCTGTGGCGCCTTAATGAGGACGTCCTTGAAAAGGAGCAGCATCGCACCACCATTGAAGGGGCTATCAGAGATTACTTGGAAAACAATAAGAGGGGGGATACCACTGACTTGACCCGCTGGGAAGCACTGAAAAGCACTATTAGGGGGGTTATCATCAAACTGAAATCTGCCATGAACAAGAATTATAACGCGGCCTTAGAGGCTCTAGAACGGGTATATCCAGTCTGGAGGCTAGACACCTGAGGGACAGGAAAGAGGAAACGCTAAACAAACTAGCTAATAAAAAATATGAGTACAATAAAATAATGAGCGAAAGAGCAGGGGTGTGGCTGAACAGAAGGAAACTATTTAAAATATGCGACTCTAATAAGGCTGGGAAAAGCTTAGCAGCATACCTTAAATTCAAAATTCAGAAGAACACGATTAATTCTATCGTGGATCAATCTGGGGTGGCCTGCTCAGATCCCCTCAAAATTGCAGAGATATTTAAAGGTTTTTACAAAGACTTGTATGCCAAAAACGAGAGTGTGAAAAGGAAACACATTAGAGACTATTTGGAGGTCTTTGTACTACCGTCTCTCTCTGCTGAGGAGCAAGGAGATCTCAATAGTTCAATTACAATTACTGAAATTGAGAAAGCCATGAAATCCCTCAAGTGCGGAAAGGCCCCTGGACCTGATGGGTTCACCGCTAGATTCTACAAATGTTTCTCCTCCATATTATCTTCCCCACTCCTTCACCTCTTTCAAGAAATCAATGACACCGGTGTAGCGAAGGGCACGCTAGCGCAGGCTATCATAGCTGTCCTATCCAAAGATGGGAAAGAACCGACGCTCCCCAAAAACTGTAGACCCATCTCGCTTATTAATTTAGATTGTAAACTCCTAGCCTCCATCCTAGCAGACCGTCTCCAGAGGGTTTTGCCTAGGCTTATACACCCCTCCCAGGCAGGCTTTTTGAAACATAGGTTATCCAGCGACAATACGAGAACTTTGGCACACATTCTTGAAAAAGCGAACCTTCTTACCACCCCTACTGCGGAAATCACACTCGACGCAGAAAAGGCGTTTGATAAGGTAGACTGGATGTACTTGGAGGCTGTTTTACATAAATTCGAACTAGGGTCGTCTTTTACGAAATTAGTTATGTCCCTCTATTCCTGCCCATCAGCCAGAGTCAGAGCGGGAGGGTCATTCTCCTCATCATTCAGATTGCACCAGGGAACCAGGCAAGGGTGCCCCCTCTCCCCTTCGCTCTTCCTGTTAGCCATCGAACCGTTTCTGCACCACAACGCAATAATACGGGTATAACCGGAATCCCCTTTAAAGGATGCACGATAAAAATTACGGCTTATGCGGACGATGTGCTAATAGTTTCTGAAAAGGCGGAGGAGGCTATACCAGCCCTTATGGCCACCATAGAAGAGTTCTCGAGGGTGTCCGGATACAAATTAAATAAGGACAAAACAGAAGTTAAGTTGTTGAATAACCATGGAGGTAAAGACATCCTGGGAAATTCTGGCCTAACATGGCAAATACTTGGGGTTTGATTTCGACAGGGATCTTATCGCCACCTTACGTATTAATGAAGACCTGCTCCTAAAGAAATTGTCCAAACTACTTGAGGGATGGTTGCCCAAGTACCTATCATGGTGGGGGAGGGCCGAGACCCTGAAAATGATGGCAACCCCGCTGGTCAACTACGTAGCGAGTATGCTCCCGATGACCTTCTCGGAGGATTTCCTACACAGGGTGGATAAGCTTTTTGGTACATTCTTGTGGCAAGGGAAGAAGCCCAGGATATCAATGAAAAAGCTGCAACTAGCTAAAAATAACGGCGGCCTGGGTCTCCCCAACTTCAGAAACTACCAAACTGCGTTCCTGTGTAAGCAAGGTGCGTAGTGGCTGGTAGAAGATCCAGCTTATGTCCCGCTGTGGGTGGATATAGAGAGATCCCTTATTGGCAGGGTCCCACTCCCTGCAATACCTAAATGGATTTGACTCACCTCCCCCACTCGAAATACATCTTATTGAACACTCGACGAGCCCTTTTAAGATTAGACCAATCCCATAAACCCGGTCTCAGAGTTAAGAACACCACTTCGGTGGCCTTATGGCATAATCCTGCCCTTAAAATCAATGGGGAACCTCTCCACTGGGAATCCTGGTCTGCAAAAGGTATTAATTTGGTGAGTGACTTATACGATGGGACGCACCCCCTTCCGTTCTCCTCGATCCACGCGATACACTGTCTCACGCCAATGGATTTCTACGATTTCCTCAAACTAAAGCACTCTTGTCCACTCGCTCTTTCAAACCCTCCGTACCCTGCTTAAGACCATGCTGGCACGTATTAGAGCAGCCGGTCATTTTGTATCACAGACATATAAACTTCATCTCCCCTTACCAGGGAAGGCTCATAGACGCAGTGAGATACGTTGGGAGGCTGAACCCAATTTAACAGGGATTACTTTTGACTGGGACAAGATCCACACTACAGCCCTTGTAAACAAAATCTCCCCCATATTGCCACAAACGAAATATATGTTACTTAATAGGGCCCACTGGACACCAAACAAACTTTTTAAGCTCCAATTAAGAGGCGACCCCACATGTTGGAATTGCTATTCGGACGTAGGAGATCTGTCCCACATGCTTTTCAGCTGCCCCTCATTAGGACAATATTGGGGGGAAATTTTTGATTGTGTTGAACGTATCTTCAAAATCAAACCCGCTAAGGAATTTGTCTACGTTCTTCTGGGTGCCCTGGACCCGAAGCTGGCAAACGACAACGACCACCAACTGTTAGACTTACTGCTCACATTGGCGTATAAGGTAATCTTACGTAAGTGGAAGATCGCCTCAGAGGTATCTTTCAAGATGTGGCGGGAATGGGTATCCTGCATCAGAGAAGCAGACAACCCAGCTCTACATTCCTCCCCTGGGCGTGCCCCGTGTAAGAAGCTTTGGAAATCCCTTGATGCTTCTTCCTTTTCATTCGACCCCCTCCTAAAAAGCCACCCTACACCTACTGGCGCTCGTGCGCCTTGACGACTAATTGGTTGGCTTTGTGTGTGACTGTGGCCTTGGTTCTAGAAACTGGATAGTGGTATAACAATCTGTACCATTGTGATACTTGTGAATCGGACATCATCCTTGGACTTTGACATGCATCCTTACTTTATATTTCATTGTTTGTATTGTTTATTTTGTATTATGAGTATTATGTTTATTTCTTGTTTATTTCATGAACCAATGATGTACCCCTCAATGCTATTTTGCCATTCATCCATGTCATTCTGTATCATGTATTATTATTACCCTTTATTGTTTCTTGTTTTTCTCTGTTTTCCTAATAAAAACGATTTGAACAAAAAAAAAAAAGAAATATATACAACAGATAAGTCATATATGGTCAAGTGAGTAGTGAGAGAGTTTTTTTAAAGACAGACCTAAGATATCACAAAAACACCAGCTATCGCCCCAGGTGTTCCCTTTTTGTATGTTATACCATGGGCTGTCTTTTGACTAATAGCAATATGCCTTTTTATTTACACATTGTCACTTCCTTTACTTGATTCCTTTATAGTCCTTTTCACTTGGGCTCTGTTGAAAACTCTCGCTCTACTCACTTGACCGTGTGTGACTTATCTGTTGTATGTTTTTCTAATTGTCTTTTGACAATAAAGTAAATTCAGACAAATTAATATCTGCATTTCTAAATGTCCTTTATAATTAAAGTCAGGGGCGTGGCCAAGATGGCGGCCGGAGCGGACGTGTAGTCGAGGAGCTCCCCGTCCCGATCCCCCTTCTGTGCCCCTTGCTCATTGCTGAGCCCCCCACGTGTGAAAAATGAATACAATCTTGGTGAACATTATCTGCGCCATCTTGCCCCCTTTTCGAGCCCATTCGTGCGCGTAAGCGGCCGCCATTTTGAGCATCATGGTCTCCCGGCCCCTCGCTAATAGCCGGCGCGTCTCTCTCTCTCTCCTAACCTCGCAAACATTCCCCCGCACGCTGACAACCCCCGCTCTCTCATGCCTTGGGTCATAAACCCCCTTCAGCGCAGCTTCACCACTGAATCCCATCCTGTTCCCAGCGCGACACCTCCCCTCATTCCTTTCATGGCCTCAAACCCTTTCGATGCAAACCCCCCTTTTTCCTGCGTCCCCGTTTGTCTTCCCTGTTCCCAAGCCGCCACCTGGCCCTGCGGATATTGTTTATTACCCGTACAGTAGGAAGCTTCCCCTCCCCATCAAAGATCCCCGAACCGATCAAAGCCCCCACCCCATGAGATCCGATCAAACCCCATGCATTCCGTGAATCGGCGGAATGCCCTGCTGTGCGACCACCACCACCTGTTGTGACCGGGGTGGGGAATCCAACTGTAAATGTATGTGGGAACGGGTCTGAAGGGGAGATTCCGAGGATGTCCTTTCAAATACTAAAATATTACGAGAATGTGTTATGTGCAATAAAGGTTGTAAACTCTAGTATAAGAGGCCAGGCCTCAGAGATGTGGTTAGAGCACCTCGTGACGATACTTGCTGTCTGAATTGATGTGTTCTCCTCCGGAGAGAATAAAATCCTCGTTTCCCGCCTTCCAGTCTCCAGCGCCTGCTTCTTCATTGATTAATATTGGTGGGTCATAGAGGCGATACCGCCGGGCAACATAAAAGGGTCTTTGGTTACCGGTTGTCTTTGGAACCCTTTTTAACAATTGGCGTCCCAAACGTGGGGCCCATCAGCGACTCGTGGATCCAGTGGGAGAGGTCCTGACGACAGAGTGAACGACTGCAACGATCGGAAGGTACCCTGTCCGATAGACCCTCGTCTGACAGCCGATCATCCGAACTTCACTGGTTCCGAACAGACCTCTCTCGAGTGATCTGCGGTCCTGACTGGGAACCATCAGGAGTGCCACGAGAAGTACGAAGAGAAGAGGACGATCGGGCGCTGGATTCGGAAGACGAGAAACTGTCCATGCGGTCCGGGTAAGGTCGTGTAAACACGACGAATTGCGAAAGTGATAGATAATTGAAAGTAATTGATAATTGTTGAAAATACTAGTATTACTCTTTGTTAATTTATTGGAGATTCACTGTCTACAAACGGAGAAACAACAGGCTCTCCCTTTATGAACAGCGAAGGATAGGTACGCACCCGTCGGACCTATTTTCCCCCTCCCCATTGAACAATTGCCCCCCCCCCCCCCATTGATTAACTGTTATAGATCGTTCTCTGGAGATTCTCTGTCTACAAACAGGGAAGATTAGGTCCCCTCTTTGCAGATAGTGAAAGGGTAGGTGACGCGAACCTTTGCGAGCCTACTTATTCTCCCCATTGACCATATTGATTTTTTATTTTTGACCTAACATTGATTAACTGTTATAGATTGTTTTCTGGAGATTCTCTGTCTGAAAACAGGGAAGATTAGGTCCCCTCTTTACAGATAGTGAAAGGGTAGGTGACGCGAACCTTTGCGAGCCTACTTATTCTCCCCATTGACCATATTGATTTTTTATTTTCGACCTAACATTGATTGATTGCTCAGAATTGGTTCATGAGGTATTCACTACGTGCAAACAACGTAGAATAGAAATATTCTGTCTAGTCTTTGCGCGCAGTGATAAGATAGGTAGTGCTGACTATTATCCCATTGTGATCCGTCATGCCTGTCTTCTCCCCACTGGTCAGTAGCCTGTTTAACCCGGACCGCTTATTAGAGATGAACCATCCAGCTCCGCTGGAAGGCACCCCTAATAAGGACATGTTCATGAAGCATGGATTAATTGCTATAGCCTATAGTGAGCTGTGGCATAAATATACAAAAAGGGATCGAGAAAGACAGTGGCCACTGAGAGGATCCTTTGATCTTGACAAAATAGAAACGGTAGAAATAGCCCTTCGTAGGAATGAAACATCACCTATTATGCTCGATAGTCTCGGCATGTGGCGCAAAGAAGCCACGCAACGAAGGGAAGACAACGAATTTAGAAAAGGTGAAGGGACACGACGGACAACCCTCCAAACATCTAGTAGGCAAAAGGAAAGGCCAGCGATGGCACAGCCCCGAGGAGTAGACATGAAAAGCGAATGGTGTAAAGGGATGTGCCGACAAGCCAACCCCGGAACACAACGACCCGAAGGTAATCCCCCGACATTACGCACAGGACGGACAGATTTAAAACAAAACCAATGTGCTTTCTGTAAACGTCTTGGACACTGGAAAGTCCAATGCCCGACTCTGCAAAGCATAGGTAAGAATGGAGGGTTGACGGGAAGGACGGACCGACAGAAAGGAAAAAGACGTGAGATAAAAACCAATCAGACTAGTGCAGACAGAACAGACAGGACCACCCCGTTTGATTATGCTCGGTGGCACAGATTTCGTCAGGCCAATTTTAACGACATGTTAGAGTTCTGGGACTGATTGCTCTCTGTTGCTCCCCCACTCTGAAAAACAAACACAACTGCAGGTCAGTGTAGACAACCCCCCGTTAGAGAAAAGATTCAAGAAAGCCAAGCGTCTATTATATAACTTAGGATTTAATTACGGTAAAACACACAACCAACAGTAAATAGAATAACTAGTAGAACTCTCTAAAAAGCAAACTTGACTAATAGGAAAAATACAAAACATGTTATGCTCACTCCGGAAGTCCTCGAAATGTAACAGTTCGATGGTCCCGCCCATCCGAAACACATAGCACGTGTGGGGCGGGGCCTGCCAGCAGCCATGAGCCAAAAGGAGGTCGCTGGCGAGAAAGTCCTGGAGGCTCCGCCAAGCAGGCAATGAAATGGTCTTCCCATACCGCCCTTCCAGGGATGGCGTCCCCCGGGCCACAGGTAGGGAGGGGGCGGCTGCAAATGACCCCCTCCCTCGTATCTTCTGGTCCGGCCATCACGAATTCCTCCATCGAACGGATGCAGGGTGGGCAGGGAGGAAGAGGCGACGCGGACGAGCCTCTTCCACCTCCACAGGTAGGAGGCTTCCCTGCCCTGGACCGGCGCCGATGTCCTCCAGCCGGGCGACGGCCATATACCTACGCTGCACAGGAAATATAATGTCCGGCTGGTATATTTCCGTAATACAGGACATACAATGCCCGCCTCGTATATTTTCTCAGTACAGGACATACAAGACCCGGCTGGTATACTTCCGTAGCACAGGACATACAATGTCCGGCGGGCACATTTACGGAGCACCGAATGTACAGTGGTCCCCCAAGAGTCGGAATCAGGGGTGTAGGGTGGTCATCATGTGCGCCCCTGATTCCAAGGGACGGTGTAGGATGCGCCGGGAGAAGGAGATGGCACGAGTGAGCCTCCCTCACCTCCCCAGATGAAGGCTCCACTGCTGCACCCTGGCGCCCCGAACCAAAAAAAATGTCCAGCTCCAGCAGCATGATGCTCTGTCCTCCGCCATCACAAGCAGTTCCTTCCACTCCTGATGGATACGGCAAAGGTGGCTGCCACAAGGATCTCAAAATGGCGTCTGGGCCCACGAAAAGGCGGGTCTAGGCCACTGGAATAACTTTTGTCCAAAGTTGCAACTCGGGCACTTGCCCACCTGGGCGCAAGCCCCCACCATCGACAAACATCCCCTCGACTTTGAAGATTCTACCAAAGTCCCAAGAGCCCTCGGCCCCTTCAGGCTTCCGGTGAGGAACAGTTGCATTGATCTCAAATGAAATAACCACGGCACAGCAACAAGATGGCGGTGCTCTCGTGTCTGCATCAGCTTCCGTCTGAACCACCCAGGAACATTATGGGCTAACGAACTCGAACAAGTTCCGGCTGAACATCAACATGACCCGGTAAGAGAGACTCTACCCCCTCCCTCTCTTGATTGACGGTCCACACCACCAGCCCCTCTGTTAGCACAATTTTCTTTTGAACTACCGAAAGGGACTCTGGTCCAACCGCCAATTGTCGGGGATATTTTGCCCCTGATGCTACTTCCGGACTAAACCGGCCTCGCCCAAAATGGCGCTGGTATCAATGGAACTTACGGGTGCCTCGTGGTGTTCCTTAGCTAATGAAACTTGATGTACTAAGATATATATGTATATATATATGAACCATTGCGCACTCGATGTTAAAGGGAGGAGGGTTCACTTGGCAGACATTTAAGAAGAGGTTCTGTAAAAATGTTGATTTCAATGAACAATTTATTTTTGATATTTGTTGTAACTGATACCTAACGTCGCTCATGATGCACGCCCGCGGTTTGCATTTAGGAAATGTGATTACGATGAGCTTGACTGTGTTTCCATCTATGAACTGAAATGCCCCTGATTCCTTCGTCACGCAATGAAATGTTTTTGGTTACTTACAAATAATTAATTAGACCTTTTTACATGTTCTTGTACTACAAAATAACCCCCTACTGTATGTGCTTCCATCGACGACATGTCAGGCCAAAATATGAATTGCGCTCTCACATTTTACGTACTGAATAATTCTACAAATAAAAGTCTTAAAAGCTATGGATAGGCCCCGCGTACTTTTGTAAATACGGGTATCGGTGGGAGGGTTTTTCTGTGCGCAACTGTTCTGCTCTCTTTTTAAGGTTATCCGAGAAATGGTTGTTCGGCCCTGGGTTGATGGTCAAAACGAAGGTATGATACGCTGCTTATGAAGAAGGACCTCGACTTCAGAGAATGGGTAAAGTAAAATGGTGTGATTGATAAATTGTTATAAGGATATGGTGGTCGAAGGTACTAAGGTACAGGGTTGAACGAAGAACTGGTATGCCTTAAGAACATCACAGCTTTGGGAATGATTTAGGGACCCCGATGACCGGATACATCTACGAAACCGGGTACCTCGCGCTAGGCACCTCTGATTCCTCTTTTTAGCGTTTTTCACTACACACGATCCTTAATGCCATCCTCGAACCTCCCCATGAACCACCTATCACATTGCCTGCCCCCATGACTTTTAGAAACCAGCACCCTAAGGGATTATATCCCGAAGAGACAAGTACGAGTATGTGGTAAGTAAAGGATTTTCGTGCCCTTACATTTGATGTGTTCGAATGTTGTCCCCCTACCTCCCCTTTTTCTCCCCCTTTTTCCTCTGCAGGTTACATTAGAATCCCGATTAGAGTATCATAAGGGATCTGGAACCACGTCACGCCCGATGCATGAAGACGGACTAGCGCTACAAAATGGCACAACAAGGACGCTCTCACGACCTTTTTACCAAATCTAACGCTTTTTTTGTCCCAAAACTGCATGCTTCCCACCTCCTAACACAGACCCGAAACGTCTAACGTTGGGTAACGCACTGAATAGCCCAAACAATACACGGTCATTCTCTATGTCACACGTGTATTGTTCGGCCTATTGTCTCTCTCTCTCTACCTCTCTCTCTCTCTCTCTCTCTCTCTCTCTCTCTCTCTCTCTCTCTTTCTCTCACTCACTCTTCCACCCCTCCACACTTTCCCTCTTCCTAGCAACTGGCACCTAATTGGCGAACCTGGTGCATCTCCTGATTGGCCCCAAATACCACAAGTATTTGCGCAAATCTGTCCTAAATAAAATTGTATTGGTACCACGTTACTACCTCTCCTTTTCTACTAAAATATGGATGAAATTTAAATTGGCCGATAGGAAAGGGACAGGTAAGACGACTAAGGTTCCCTAAATTTGACCCACTCTCAGGGAACTATTTGTCAGTGGCTTCTATGAAAAAAATGTGTCTGTGGTAATGCGACCATCCCCATTGAAAATTGTCTCCGTACCCCAAGCTGTAAGAAATGATCGAGACACCCCCATCTACCCAAAATGCTCCCAGTTTGGTATCCATCAGATCCCTCCCTCCCCGAGGATAAGTTTAATAATTATTGCAAACCACCCCTCCCGAGTTTTTGTAGTAACCAGGTTGCGAGGATTTATATAGAAAGTTAGAAGGATGTGTGCAAAGTTGAAAATTAGATTGTAAAACGAAAGAACTTGTTGCAGTAAGCATGGTTGAAAATAAGATGTTTTTATGTAATGCAGACTTGTTTAGCCTATGTTCATCCCTCAGAAGGATGCTTATCAGACTATGGTGAATAGCACGTTGCACTTTTTGTAAAATACAAGGCCCGGAAGACCAGCCTAGCCTTTCAAGACTTGTACTAGGGAAATGGGCCTCTGCCAGAAGAACTGACATCTACTATAATAGACATATGACAAATGAACGTAATAATCATCAAAGCGTCAAAGAATTAGCCAACAAAAGGAAGTTGTAAGGAATCCAGCAAACCCATCATCAATTGTTTATACGTAAGCCGCAAAAATCTCAAATGTAGCGAGTGCTTACGCTAGTCGCTTGGTGTTGGGAAAGAAAATAGATTCATGTAATTACCTTTTTCTGCAAAATCTCTAAAGACTGTCTTTTCAACACTCATTTAAGGATATCACTGTCGGGGGAGAAAGAGACCGGATGTGGGAGCACGCGGCCTGACTGCGGATTGTGGAACATCAGCAACGGAGGCCAAGGCGAGACCACGACAGTAAGGAGTCGCAGGACGGGGCACTGTTTCAAACAAAGCTAAGGAAAGGGCTGACCTGAAGCCCCTGCTCTATGATCAACGTATGCCAAAAAGCCCCCGCTCTCTGAACATGGTCACGGACTCGCCTGACGCCAAACTCTCCGCCTCCCCCTGATCTGTTCCCGACTTGGCCTTGCTCCATCCCCTCTTCCTCCGACCTACCATAAGGACTGTTCACACCCGCACCTTTCCACCCGAACTCCCAAGTTCCTCCAAATCCTACTGAGCTACCCAGAGAAGAGTACTCCCTACGTCAGAAGGGAGGGAGCTCCGACTAAGTAGACCACGAACTGTGTAAAATCCCAGAATGGTGACCTAGAACTCCACCAAGGGTCGCCCCCGAAGAAAAGATAAACAAAGTCTGTGGTTCTGCCCGCTACCAAGCACCTTGAAGATGATGGAAGCAACAGGAAATGCCCACCACAGAGACTCAAGAAACGAACAGATCTCACAATTCTGGAACAATCGCATTTTTTGCAAATCTATGCTCTGCGCTACAAAAGAAAGTGCATCTGTTCCAAACCGTAACGCATTGCTCCTATGGGGTCTGGCGAATCAAAGCAAAAGGTACCCCTGCCCGCAGACCTCCAACGACTCAATCCACATGAACATTTCTGTTGCTAGGTAATCCAGGTGCTCGACAGCGCTGACAGAAGACGACAAAGGACAACGAGAACTCTGACATATTTACTGTATCTCCTTTCTCTCCCAATCACCATTTGACTGACTATGTACTCGCTGTATACAAGAAGGACTTACTTATATGATAACTCACCAGTTCTTATTCTATGATCTGTACCCAACGCCCTCACTGCGTAATTCTAGGCTGATATTGCATTACGATGACTTCTCCTGCAACCAACTTAGCAATGAACCCGCTTACTAGATGATGAGATTTTTCAATATGATGTTTATAAAATGATATATATGTGCAGTTCCTTTGTCTAGGCCCCCTCCCCCTTACTTATGATCGCTACATATAGGTATAGATAGGAAATAGGCCAGCAAGATGTCTTGGAAATGTTAAAGGGAGGACTGTGAAAAATGAATACAATCTTGGTGAACATTATCTGCGCCATCTTGCCCCCTTTTCGAGCCCATTCGTGCGCGTAAGCGGCCGCCATTTTGAGCATCATGGTCTCCCGGCCCCTCGCTAATAGCCGGCGCGTCTCTCTCTCTCTCCTAACCTCGCAAACATTCCCCCGCACGCTGACAACCCCCGCTCTCTCATGCCTTGGGTCATAAACCCCCTTCAGCGCAGCTTCACCACTGAATCCCATCCTGTTCCCAGCGCGACACCTCCCCTCATTCCTTTCATGGCCTCAAACCCTTTCGATGCAAACCCCCCTTTTTCCTGCGTCCCCGTTTGTCTTCCCTGTTCCCAAGCCGCCACCTGGCCCTGCGGATATTGTTTATTACCCGTACAGTAGGAAGCTTCCCCTCCCCATCAAAGATCCCCGAACCGATCAAAGCCCCCACCCCATGAGATCCGATCAAACCCCATGCATTCCGTGAATCGGCGGAATGCCCTGCTGTGCGACCACCACCACCTGTTGTGACCGGGGTGGGGAATCCAACTGTAAATGTATGTGGGAACGGGTCTGAAGGGGAGATTCCGAGGATGTCCTTTCAAATACTAAAATATTACGAGAATGTGTTATGTGCAATAAAGGTTGTAAACTCTAGTATAAGAGGCCAGGCCTCAGAGATGTGGTTAGAGCACCTCGTGACGATACTTGCTGTCTGAATTGATGTGTTCTCCTCCGGAGAGAATAAAATCCTCGTTTCCCGCCTTCCAGTCTCCAGCGCCTGCTTCTTCATTGATTAATATTGGTGGGTCATAGAGGCGATACCGCCGGGCAACATAAAAGGGTCTTTGGTTACCGGTTGTCTTTGGAACCCTTTTTAACACACGGACCTGGCAAGTGACAGCCCTGTGTCCGCGGCCCAGCGACGACCCAGCGGAGGTCAGAGGGAACCCTGTGCTCCGTCCCGGGAGCAGCGCCCAGAACAGACCGGAGAGAGGCCGAGGCGGGAGTCCGGCCTGCCAGCGGCGCACCAGCAGGTTGCTCCGGAGCCTTGCACCGCCTGAAGCCCGGAAGAGGGCTATCTCCCAAGGGCCGCAGCCCAGCCACATCGGAGGTGGAGACAGCGTTGGGCGAGCCTGGGCCCTGTCTGCTCCGGCGAATCGGGGGGGGGGGGGGGGACTTCGCTGCAGGACGCCACTAATCTAGCCCCCGGCTTGGGCCTAGGCGGACGAGCAACGCGGAGGCGGCCCAACGCAGCACAGCGCCTGGCTAGCTGCACAGGTGAAGAGCGGGCAGTGGGGTGACCCCCGGGGGGCTGGCTGAACGCGCCCCAACCGGAGCTGCGGGGAGCTGTTTGGGACGTACCCAAGGTCGGCCTACCACACCACGAGTGGCCGCCATCAGGGGGTTGCGGCCTAGAGCTCCGGGAGCTGCCTGAGGCGAAACCTGAAGGCGACCAAAGAGCGAAGCAGCACGGCAGCGCTCTGTCCTTGGGGCGTGCGACATCGGGGGGCATTAATCGAGTCCCCGGCGTGGGGCCTATTGCGGCCTGCTTGGCGCCGGACGTGAGGCGCGGCTGAGGCGTGGACCCAGCGCACGCAGACGACCCGGGCGAACGCCACAAGCCGCATCTTAAGAGGCCAAGAGAAGCGGCGGGAGCTGTGCAGCACTTGGGGGCCTGGCGACCGTGCCCCGACTGGTGGAACTGAGCGGGGAGTGGAGGCCCTAAATGGCGGGCTGGCAGCAGCGCGAATTGGAGCCAGGAGAGGCACGCATGGAGTAAGAGAGGTGGACTGCGGGGAGGCCCGTGGGCGGTCAGGGAGCGAAGCTACAGTGGGGAGAGGGGCGGTCCGGCCCTTGGAGACCACGCCAGATTCGGGGGGCAGGAATCGAGCCCTCGACGCAAGTCCTAGAGGAGCCTACCTGTCCACGGCCCGGACAGCCTGCGGGGGTGACCCCCAGAGAGACCCCAGCCTCAGCGGCGTCGGCGCAGACCTGGGAAAGCAGCCCGGTGAAGACGAGAGGCCCAATCCAGAAGTGGAAATCACGTGTGGAGACACCGGAGTGGCCCGTGGAGCCTCGGGCCGGGTAGTGAAGAGCACCATGTCGAACCGCAAGGGAGGACGGACGATTACCGACATGCTGACCAAGGGCACCCCCGAGGGGGCGAAGAGCCCGGAGCAAAGCCCACCACCGGAGCAACCTAAGACACACTCGGAGGGGGAGATCCCCATCACGAGGGCCTTCATGGAAACGCTTTTCAGTACACTAAGGGAGGACTTCCAAACCCTTAAACAGGAAATGGCAGGGGAACAGAGAAAGGAGCTCAGGCGTGACGTCGATGGCTTGGGCGAACGCGTGGCAGCAGTGGAGGAATCGATGAGCAATAGAAGTGGTGAGATCGAACTCCTGCAACAGGAAATCATTTATTTATTTATTATTTAGTGTATTTTGTTATAGCGCACAGATACCCCAACGGGGTGTCCCGGCGCTCCTGTGCGATCTTATGCTGGATTAAGTGTTGTTTAAAAAGGTGATGGTTAACAGAACAAGTAAGTTTTTAAGGCTTTCCGGAAGGGTAGTTTTTCCTGGATCAACTGGATGGAATTTGGTAACTTGTTCCAGAGGGCAGAGGTACATACTTGAAAAGTTTTCCGCCTGAGCGAGTTTTTTTAAATCTGGGAGTGGTGAGGACGTTTTTTGAAGAAGAACGAAGAGTCCTGGTGTTGTTGTAAGGGGTGAGACAGGTGGAAAGGTAGGCAGAGCCCTTGCCTCTCAATGCACGGTGAGCCAGTACCAGTGCTTTGCATTCTGCCCTTTTTTGTATAGGAAGCCAATGAAGTCTGCGACGGTGGAGTGAGATGTGTTCACGTAGGGGAATGCCACCAACCAGTCGTACTGCAGCGTTCTGGACTGTCTGAAGTCGATGGCAAAGACTTGCAGACAGACCAGTGTACAGGCCATTAGCGTAGTCCAGATGCAAAGTGATCAACGCCTGGACTGCAATCTTCCTGGTGTTGTTGGGTAAGAAATTGATGAACTTTTTCACCTTTCTGATCTTTGCAAAGCATGCTGCAGAGACTGTGTGAACTTGATGATGCAGTGGGAGGTTAGAATCCCATCTAACCCCTAAGTTTTTCACCGAGTCTTTGGGCTGGGGTGGTGCACTCAAATCAAGAGGCCACCAGATGTTGGGGTCTAGTGGGGACGGCTGGTGAAAGAAAAGTACCTCAGTTTTTCCTGCGTTTAGCCTTAGGAAATTATTGTCCATCCACTGGGCGATTGTGCGAAGGCAGTTTTTTAGAGGTATATGGGGGGTGAACACTGCCTGCGTATGGTTGGACAAGAAGGATGAAATCCATTTTAAGGCCGTACCCTGGATGCCTTTGGATTGTAGGCGGTCTAAGAGGAGGGGGTGGGAGACGGTGTTGAATGCTGCTGACAAGTCAAGCAGCACCAACACCGCTCTTGATCCCTCGTCCATCCTCCAGCGTACTGCATCTGCCATCTCGATTAGTGCTGACTCAGTGCTATACCCTGGTCTAAAGCCGTGCTGAGAGTCATGGTAGGCACCTGATGTTTCTAAAAAACCTGCGAGTTGTTGCTGAACGAGTTTTTCGAGCACTTTGGCGGGGGCTGGTAAGAGAGAGATCGGCCTGTAGTTGGAAGGTTCAGTCGGGTCTGCGTTAGCTTTCTTAATTATCGGGACTAACCGTGCATGCTTCCAGGAGTCTGCAGCGAGTCGTTCCATATCCCATTCAGTGTGGGGTTGAGAATGGGTGCTAGGGACTTTTATTGCTTGGCGGGCCAAGGATCAAGAGGAGATCCGGATTTGATTTTGAGGAGTTCTTTGAGAGATTGATCTAAAGTGATCTCTTTAAAGTTAGAAAACGTACAGTCAGATCCAGTGATGGTGATATTAGTAGTACATTTGTCTGAGTTAGTATTGCTAGGGAAGGAGTCGTATATAGTGGCTATTTTGTTCTCGAAGAAATCAGAGAGACTATTGCATAGTGTCTGAGACACTAGTGGGGTCATTTTAAAGCCAGGGGGTCGGTGAAAGATCTGACTGTGTCAAATATTTCCCTGGAAGATCCTTGTGAACGGTTGATTTTTTCTTCCAGAAAGGTTCTTTTGTGTTCAATTATTTTTTCCTATATTCTTTTAAAGCAGATTTATAGAGAGATTTACGGTCAGGTGAGTAGGTTATTCTCCAACATCACTCGAGGCGTTTACATTCCGATTTGCATTTTCGGAGTTCGTCGGAGTACCACGGGGCAGATGGGGCAGAGCGGTAAGTTTTGATGGGCCTAATAGGGGCAAGGAGGTCAATTGCGGAAGAAATCCAGCCATTAAAATTAGTCAAACGAGTATCAAGGTCAGATATCGTGTCTGGGGGGTCGATAGATTGGAGATGGGCAGCAAGGCTGTCAGGGGAGATCTTACTTCAATTTCTGCCCTGTAGTTTGGCCGGGCATATGTGGCGATCTTGGCGGTGCTGGGGGAACGAAAAAGGAACAAAGAGGTGGTCAGACCAGATCACTGGGAGGGGATCACTTATGGCTAGACCATCCAAATTGGTGCAGATCAGGTCAATGGTGTGGCCCGCCTTATGTGTAGGGCAACTTATAAGTTGATTTAGCCCTCCATTTGATAGAGTAGACAGGAAGTTGGAGGAGGTGGAGTCCGAGGGGTTGTCTACGTGGAGGTTAAAATCCCCAAGAAGGGTGAAGTTAGCATATCGCGATGTTGCTTGCAGAACATAATCTAGGAATTGGGATATGGGGGATCGCTAGATGTAATAGTACCTGCGTCAGCAGCTGCATCCTGGTCGCGGACGGCCGCAGACGGACAGGACTCTGGCACGACTCCGGCGCGGGTCAGGCGCCTCCGCATTGCGCGTCCGCTGCGCGGAGGCATGGACGTCCCCTTTTATGCGCAACTAGAGCGCTGTGAATCCACACCCACACACCCGGCTCCAGGACCAACACACAGACCTACAGGCACACAACGAGGACCTCGAGAACCGCTCCTGTCGCAATAACATACGGGTCCGGGGAGTGCCGTCCAAATCAGAAGGGGACGATGTAGCAGCTTTCCTACAGGATCTATTCCGGAGCATCTTGGGGGAGCAGGAGAACTTTGTGATCCGGATAGATCGAGCACACCGGGTGGGCATGGCACGCCGGGCCCCGGCCCCGCCGCCTGACATCCTGGCCTTCTTGCCTGAGTACCCTCTGAAGGAACGCATTCTTCAAATGGCACGGCAGAAACAGCCCCTCCAGTTCCGTGGCCACGCGGTGGCGTTGTATCAGGACTTATCGGCTATCACGCTGCAGAAGAGGAGGTCGTTCAAAGTGGCCACGGCCTTCTTGAGAGACAAGGGCATCCCTTGCTCCTGGGGCAACCCCTTTAGACTTATCTTTAAATGGGAAGGGGTCCTCCGGCAACTTCGATCTCCCCAGGACACTTGTGAGCTGCTGGGCATCACCCTAGAGGCGGAGGATAGTGAGGAGAACTCATCCAGGTGGTCCTCCTCAGCGCCCTCCCAGAACAGACCCGGGGATGGCTGGCAACGGGTGAGGCGTAGGCAGACCCACAAGAATGTCCGCAAGCCAGACCCCGAGACCATAGCTCAAGAGCACGCGGTTGCAGTCCAAATGGTCGCCAAGGACACCTCCACGGAGCTGTAATATGCTTAAATTGGGGGATGCGAATGAATGCCGTCACACACCAGGGGGCCTGGGTGGACGGAACGGGGACGGTTGGGGTTGCCTCGACTGCATGCCTTTCCCCTTTCGATCTGATAACCTTACCACAGGTCCAGCGGGACTGTTGACTGGACCTGGGACAATGTTCACTGTTGACTCACTCAAAGTTGGGGTAGGAGTAAGGGTGGGGGGAGCGCGGGAGGGGGAAATGGGAGTTCGGGAACTGAGGGAGTTGGGGGGGGGAGAGGGAAGGGAGGGAGAGTTCTCCTTGTCCATGGGAGTTTGAATCCGCAATCCAGATCCATAGGCCGATCCTCGTCAGACGGGGGAAGGCCCCACCACGGGCGTCCGCGAGCCAGATGCCGCGCTTAGCTAACCCTGCGATCCACTCACAATGACACATCCCCTGACAATTCTCTCGCTTAACGTGAGAGGACTTAACAACCCGGTCAAGCGCAAAGCGGTGCTATCCTTACTGGAACACTCGAAGGCAGACATCTGCCTCTTGCAAGAAACCCATTTGGTACCTAAAGATCACCACAGACTAAAGTCCCGATCCTTTCCCTGCCAGTTTTTCTCGTCCGCACATAAAAAGGTAGCAGGAGTAGCGATACTGGTGGCCAAATCCTTTGGGGGGAGGGTCCTGCAGAAGGAGGCTGAGATTTGAGGGAGGTTGCTTGTCCATCGCTTCCAAGTAGCGGACCAAACGCTGCTGGTGGGCACTGTATACGCTCCCAACGAAGGTCAGGAGAAATTTTTGCACACTGCCCTAGAAGCAGCCTCGGCCACTACAAAACCCACACTTACTACTCGGATGTGACCTCAATCTTGTGTTTCACAACACTGCAGACTGCTCTGGCTAGAGGTTCGGACAGGTAGGAGCGCTGTCGACATCGGGACGCACGCACATTTCAGATTTAGATCTCGTTGATCTATGGAGACACGCTCACCCACACACAACGGCGTACACGTACTACTCAGCGGCCCACAAAACATACGCGCGGCTTGATTATTTCTTGTGCTCGTCCCAACTGACCTCTCAGGCACAGGATGTAGAGTTACTCCCAGCCTCCTTATCCGACCACTCGCCGGGGGTGGCGTCCTTTCACGTCGCGGCTACGCCAGGTCCCCAGAGGCACTGGAGACTACGAGACAGCCTCCTGCAGGCTCCAGCCACACTGGAACGGGTCAAAACTGCGCTCACCCAGTTTCTGACGCACAACTCCAACGAGGACACGACTAAAGCCACGCAGTGGGCAGCCCTTAAAACGGTCCTCCGCGGTGAATTCATCTTGATAGCTACGGCTAATAATAAGGAACGTGCGCAGAAGAGAGCCGAACTCACTCAACGCATGGCGGAATTGGAGCAGATGCATCAGCGCACCGGGGCAACACGGGCGTGGCGCCAACTCTGCACTGAAAGGAAAATGCTGGCGGCACTAGATCAAGATGTGGCGGAATACGCCCCCATGCGCCTCAAACATGTGTACTACACCGGAGGGGACCGCTGCGGGAAACTACTGGCGAGCAGACTACGGGAGCAACTCCAAAGACAGCATATACGATCCCTCCAGTCTAGCCGAGGCGCCCCCATCACTGACGACGCGGCCATCGCCGCGGCCTTCGGCGACTACTACGCCGCCCTTTACTCTGCTGACCATCTGGACCCACAGGCCAGCCTTGACTACCTGCAGGGTGCAACACTCCCCACCCTGAGTGAGGCGCAGGCAGAGTTTCTCGATCGCCCCATAGTCCTTGAGGAGGTCATCTCGGCGATCTCCCGCCTTAAGTTGGGGAAATCCCCTGGTCTGGATGGCTATACTGCGGCCTTCTATAAGACCTTTTGCCCGCAAGTGGCCCCTCTGTTACGCGACCTCTTTAACACGTTTGATCAGGCCGGCGCCATACCCCCCGACCTCCTGGAAGCGGCCATCTCCGTAATCCCCAAACCCGGGCGCGACCCCGCCTGCTGCAGCTCATATCAGCCAATCTCCTTGTTAAATATCGATCTGAAGCTTTATACCGGCATCATTGCAGGTCGTCTAGCGCCATATATGCAGCAACTGGTGGAGCCTGACCAAGCGGGCTTCATCCCACAAAGACAGACGAGCGACAATACCAGACGGGTTCTTCATCTCCTCGAGGCCGGGTCGCGCACTAGACCGGGCTGTATGCTTCTAACCATCGATGCAGAGAAGGCATTTGATAGGGTGCATTGGCCCTATCTAGACCTGGTCCTGCAGCGCTTTGGAGTAGGAGAGATCCTCCGCAACCGTATATTTAATTGTTATCGCCGACCTAATGCAGCAGTTCGGGTTAATGGACACACCTCCCCGCGGTTTGAAATTGGCAGAGGGACAAGGCAGGGGTGCCCCCTTTCTCCCCTCCTGTTCGCGCTCTATATGGAGCCATTGGCACAACGGGTGAGGCAACACGACCTCATTTCTGGCATTCCCTTTGGCGGGGACACACACAAGATCAGTCTATATGCGGACGATATCTTATTATCCCTGACCAACCCGATGCAATCCCAACGGGCTCTCTTTGTAGAACTCCACACCTTTGCGCTTGCGTCGGGATTCAAGATTATTGTGGCGAAATCAGAGGCCCTGAATGGATCGCTATTGCCGGAGGTCTTAGAAGACGCTAAGGCCGAGTTCGACTTGCAATGGTCAGAGACCACTATTCCTTACTTAGGGGTCCTGCTGGCGCCGACAGTGCAAGCCACTACGGAGGCCAACTACACTAGACTCAGCATGAATCTCCGAGACAACCTCAGGAGGTGGAAACACCTCAATTTATCCTGGCTGGGCCGGATTGCAGCCGTCAAGATGACCCTACTGCCCCAAATTCTTTATATATTCCAGACCCTCCCCCTGCGCCCACCGGCAGGGTGGCTTCAGAAGACTCAATCGGAGTTAGCACGCTTTGTCTGGAACGGTCGACGTCCGCGGTTTAAACATGCGGTGCCACGCTCCCTCCTGAACACGGCGGTGTAGGCGTGCCAGATCTCACGTTATACTCCCAGGCGACGCAATTGCGCACATTAGTGGAATGGCACCAACTAGAGTCAGGCAAACACTGGCTCTTTCAAGATCAGGCTGTGGCAGGCCGCACACTGCAGGGCGTCCCCATTCTTGCCGCGCGTTCACAGAACCCCCAACCTGTACGCCTCAATGATCACTAGCACGGTCCTCAATGTGTGGGACAGGGTGGTCGTGGCCCGGGGGCTCACTTCCTTTCCCTCACCGATGACTCCGATCTTCGACAACCCAGACTTTACACCTGGCCTGGACCCTAGAGCCCATGCAGCCTGGAGGGCGACTCCATGCAGAGACGTGGGACACATGTTCGACCTCAAGGGCATTCTCCCTTTCCAAAAGATGAAAGAGAACTATGGTATTCCCGAGACTGACCGCCTGCCTTACCTGCAGATCCGCCACTGGGTGCTGCACCCTTCGATTCAACCCGGGGCACAGCGCCACCTCTCCCTATACGAGAAGTGGCTGCTGACACGCACATCCGACAAAAAACTGATCTCGGACCTTTACCAGCACCTGGTCCTCACCAACATACATACCTAACGCAGGGAGGGTCAGATGGGAGAGTGACTTGGGGCGTCAACTCACTAGAAAGGAATGGGAGGGGGTGTATTACAGAGCTAGGCACTCGGCGCATCACACAGGCCTCACTGAAACCATGACCAAAATTGCCACCTACTGGTACCACACACCCGAAAGGCTACATCAATGGGATCCCCGAGTTAGTGACCGCTGCTGGAGGGGCTGTGGGGAACTTGGAACGCTGGAGCACCTGCTCTGGAGCTGTGCTCGTCTCCAGCCCTACTGGGCCCCAATCCTTGATTTAATAGACTCACACCTAGACATGCAGCTACCTAGATTTCCGATCTATGTCCTGCTAGGCCCTCCCAACACCTTGATGTACCCCTTGAAATCCTGGAGAGGGAGGCTTATTACGCTGGCACTGGGGGCAGCAGTCCAGAATATTGTAGCTCATTGGAGGGCCGTCCAATCCCCACAATAGTCGGGCTGGCTCCATAGACTTTGGGCGATCCTCGGAATGGAGAAGCTGTCTCTGGCCAAGGCGGGGAAAGGGGCAGAATTTGCAGAGCTCTGGCGCCCGTTTCTGACCCTGCTGACTGGAGAATTCCAGGAGCTAAGCTGCCCCCGCTATTTGCAACTGTTGCGCCTTGTGGACACCCCACTCCCGGAACCCAAGTCGCAGCCGCGCAAACGCAAGGCCCCAGCAGGCGCTACACTGGATGGCGCACAGTAAGAAGGTGACCGACTATGGTCTCGGTACTTGTTCAATGGACAAAGAGAGTGGTGGTGGGGGTGGGGTGGTGTGGGCGGGAAGGGGTTGTTTTTCCTCTCTTCTGTTTTCTCAGTTTATTCTTGCTTCAAAACCAGCCCCATTTACGTCTACATAGCAATCCCTATGACACGGCCGGCCCGGTTGGGTTGTAGGCGGCTTGCTGTGTTACCTTTAGCAGTCGGTGCTCCTGATAGACAGGTATATACATTTGCACTGTCTGTGACCGCCTTGTACTCGGGCTGGCGCAGATGGCTGTATGAGATGCACTGCACTTGTTTGTTGCTCAATAAAAAAGATTTAATACTAAAATTAAAGTCAATTTGGATGAATTGATCAATATGAAGGTTGTCTCTTTCTAAATGTGTTCCATATGAACGCCTGTTACAAGACTGTCCTTGATACCCTTGTTCACATGGTCATTTGGGTCACTCTTGTTTCTTTAATATATATATTATAAATGACATCTGTAGTTTTATAAAAAATCTAATATTAATTTTCAATAGGACATAATATCACACAATGATAAGATTCCCTTGAATCACAAATCAAAAATATATGCAAGTTGAAAATACATTACACAATTAAATCATATTACTTTCTGTCTCACATAAATATCCATTAAGGCTCGTGCAATTATTCTTTTCAAATAAATGTGATATTGAGGCGTTGTATACGATTATTTCACAGGAGGATAACATTCAAGAGACTGATAGGATTCCTAAGGAAGGAAATAAAACATTCCCTAATGCTGATTTTCGAGTGTAGTGTGTGAGGGACTAATTAAAAAACAATGTTCTATTTTAGACTGATCTTTATCATCAAATTGAAGAGAAAAGTACCAGTATGGAGGCCAAGCATAACATATGGGGGAATTTGAGAATAAACACATTTACAATGAGGCAGCCTTTTGTAAAATATTACCCACTTTTCAAGATTCACTGATTTTTTTTTTCAAAACATAGTTTATTGTTTTTTTACACAAAACATACATTGGCAATTGCAAAGTACTCGTTATCCCAATCCCTGTGGTAATATGCCATAAAATATGTCAGTGCTTACTATCAGAATCTCCATTTAAACAAGGTTTCGAATGTTTTAACCCAACACCCTTTAATCTATCCCCCAACTCTCCCTCTCTCCTCCTCAACACTCGTCACCAACGCCAGAAGCAGTGTCTGATCTTCTCAATAAGTACGCGCAGGATTGAGTGTGCGTTTGCCTACATGATGCCCTGTCATGGGCTAAGGTCCTATCTCAATCAGTAAACTATTCCACTCCATTATCCTGTGTCCCATATTCTCGTAGCGCCTGTACCAATGCTTCCCATGCTGATGCCGCTTTCAGCATCTTCTCATTGTTTAGCCTACGCGCTTGTTGATAGCGTAACGTGCTTTCGCTGCTAGCCCATTTAAGAAATTCATTCTTCCATCTGTGTGTGCTGGGGCCCACAGTTGCTTTCCAGTGTTTCGTGATTTCGGGCTTCGTCAGTATAAGCCCATATCTATAAACTTACTTGTAATCTTATTCTTGGGTGTGTGAGGGAACCAGTGCAATACACTGACGGCCATATCAAAATCTAACCGCCGTTCTGTGGTGGCATTTAGTGTGTCTCCTACTTCCTTCCAATATGTCCCACCTCTGGACAGGACCATAGCATATGCACCAATTCCACCCCCACTCCCGTGCATCTTGTGCACGCCGCTTCCTCTACATTAAAAAATTTCTTAATCTTCTCTGGTGTCAAGTATGCTCGGTGAATAATATAGAAGTGTACTAGCTGGAACCTGGCGTTTCTCATACTTTTCCAAGCCCTCCGCATTATTTGTGCCCAGGTTGTATCAGGAATGATTTTCCCCACATCTACCTCCCTTTTCTCCTTCAAAGTGTTCAAAGGCAATATTGTTTCATCGAGCATTCTGGTGTACAGGCACGTGACCGCTTTAAAGGTCCCAGCTGCCATCATGACATATTGGCAGGCTTTCGTTATCTTAGGTTCTAGCAGCCCTTCCTGCCAGTGTCTTGAAGGGGGTAATGAGTGTGTTTAGCATCAATTCTTAATGTCCTTAGGCTCAATCCTTGCTTATACAGTCAGAGTCAGAAGTCCATATTGTGTAGAAAAGTTGCTCTTTATTAGTTTAGATAAAAACATGAACAGCCGACACGTGTTTCGCCCCTGTGGCGATTTGCGCCAGGGCTTTTTCAAGGCTATTTACAATATAGTTTGTTCTTTACAGTTCTTCATTTGTGAGGGATATCCCTAAAATGTGTCGTCGGCAGCCTGCTGGATCATCCTTCCGCGATCGCGAAAGCGGAAGGATTATCCAGCAGGCTGCCGACGACGCATTTTAGGGATTGTACCCTCACAAATTCACATTTTGAAAAACCGGACTCTGTTTTTGGAAACTAGCACAAATGATGAAGAACTGTAAAGAACAAACTATATTGTAAATAGCCTTGAAAAAGCCCTGGCGCAAATCGCCACAGGGGCGAAACACGTGTCGGCAAGGATTGAGCCTAAGGACATTAAGAATTGATGCTAAACACACTCATTACCCCCTTCAAGACTTTATTGTTCAAAAACTCAAGAGGTCCAGAGTTTTTTTGAGTGTGTTTCCATTATAAAAACTATGTGAAAACTGATATGGACTTGGATTTTCCTGTGGACCACTCTCTCTCTGTAGAAACCTTCCTGCCAGTGTGCTTGCATCACCCTTGTCCCTGCTGTGTTTAACAGGAAATCCCCTCTCGGTATATCAAACCTTTCTTGGAGTGTCTGATAAGGAAGCAGTGTTCCATCTTCAAATAAATCCCCTAGCATTTGGATTCCTGCTTCTTCCTAACCTTGTAAATGCGACCAGTCCCCTCCATGCGGTAATGCCGTCACCATTCCGAGGGGAATTTCTGGTGCATATGGGTGCATCACCCCCGCTTTACGTTGAGAGCGGTTCCAGCACAGTCTCAGTGTATTCTCTTCCAATGTCAAATCCCTGATATTCAGTTTCTGCTGTAGTACAATAAATGAAAGGACATGGCGTGGGGTACCCTCATGCCTTTTGTGCTCCGGGCCTCTAAATACTCTCGCCACTTCTTGCGTAAATATCTGTAACTGGGCCACTAAATAATATAACTCGAAGTCTGGCATTGCTAATCCCCCCTCAATCTTAGGCCTTATAAGCGTTGCGTGTGCCACTCTGCGTCGTCCCGTTCCCCAGAGGAAGGACACTACAAGCGATTTCAACTGCTTAAAAAGGTGTTTAGGTATCCACACTGGCAATGTTCTAAAATAATACAGAAACCTAGGGAGTGCTATCATTTTTAACAATGCTATACGACCCGTCACTGACAATGGAAGGGTAGCCCAAAAGGCCATACTGCTCTTTAGGGCTCTTATACTACGACCTATGTTACCTTCCAGCATGTCTGCTGCCTCATGATAGATGTATACTCCTAGGTATTTCATGCAAGTGGGCTCCCATCACAACATCCGTATTCTATTGGGCTGTGGCTCCCCCCGTCGTACTGGGAACAAGCATGTCTTAGACCAGTTGACTTTCAATCCCAATAGTTCCCCAAAGTCCGAGAGCAATCTCTCAGCTCCTGTCAGTGCCTTGTCAGCATCTTCAAGGAATAGTAGCAGGTCATCTGGGTACAGTGATATGTACTGTTGGCCGTCTCTACTCCCCAATCCTCTAAAGTGGTCTCCCTTCCTTATCTCGGTCGCGAGGGGTTCCACAGCCAGAGCAAATAGCAATGGGGAAAGTGAGCACCCTTGTCTTGTCCCCCATTCTACAAGATATTGTGAGGATATCAGTGTGCCTACCCTCACTCTAGCCATTGCAGATGCGTATAGCACCTTCGTCCATTGCAAGTACCCGTCTCCCAGGCCAAATCGTTCCAATACTTTATACAGATATGCCCATTCTAAACTATCAAAGGCTTTTTCAATATCTACCGATAGTACCATTGGGTGTTGCGCCTCTGGGTGGTCTTCTCCCAACAATCGCACCAAGCGTCGAATGTTTGTAGTGGTGTTTCGTGTCGGTATGAATCCCGCTTGATCGTCGTGGACTAGTGCTGTCATGTGCTGTAGCATTCAAGATTCACTGATGATATGCTCTGCAGCTATCCTAAAATATATTGTTGACTGCCTTCATCTGAGAGACCGCCAACCTGAGGTTCTAATCATCAATCTAACTGGGATCATTTTGACCATTGTGATTTCTTAGATATCACAATAAAGAAAGTGAAAGGATATTTAGAGGTGAAGCTCTATACCAAGTACACTCTCAGGGACACCATGCTAGATTAGAACAGTTCTGATCCAAAATGTGACCAGTATAAGATAACCTTTGAACGGTTCCTAGACTAGAGAAGAAACTGTTAGAATAAAAGGGATTTTGAGAAACATGCAGCATACCTTAAGGCCAAATTGAAAGATCACAGTTACCTAAATAGGTTAGTGAGACATATGTATAAAAGATTTAAATATTTCAATATGGACAGCATGTTAGAAAAGAAGAACAAAATTAGGGGCAAACAAATAGTTTGTGTAACAAATTAGTGAAGCATTAGAAATAAAAATAAACAATTTGATTAGATAAAAATTGGTCAATATTAAACACTGAAGGGCAGGACAAATTAGAAACGTCCACTGTTTGCATTTAGGAGGGACCATCTTTTCCAGGCATATATACGTAAGAGTAGGGTCAGACAGAAGAGTATTTACAATGGTAAACCAACATTAGGCAATTTCGCTTGTTGGACCTGTGGTAGTTGTGCAGGAGCTGAATAAGTGTTAAAATAGAATCTCTTGGAGTGGAACTACATTTTATGGGCAATTTTAATCATACCCAATGATACGGTTTGACTTGTCCTTCACCTTTGATACAGTGAAGTACGACAACCTTTTGTCCCTATTGGAAGGAAGGATGGGCCTCTCGGGCAGGGTATTACAATGGTTCTCATCCTTCCTAAATAACAGAACACAAAGATTCAAGATGAAGAACTCACTCTCTCAACACTCCGTGGTCACCCTAGGCGTTCCACAGGGCTCCGTTCTATCACCCATCCTCTTCAACCTACTAATGGAAACTCTGGCGGACGCATTGAAATCAGCAAATATTCTATATCACCTGTATGTGGACGACACCCAACTGTATCTAAAAAATCTTCACTCCAGAAGACTTAATTTCCCTCAACACTATTCTACAGAACACGCAGCACAAGTTACTTACTTGTGTAACAATATATCTGTAAGAGACATTAGTTAGTGATAGATTCCTTACCTTTGAATATCCCCAGGCGTCAGGCTGGATCAGGAAAGTTTTTCCGCTTAGCAGTACCTCTGCGCACGAGTATTTGGCATCCTGCGGCTCCGCGACCGTCACTGGCATTGTAGGCGCCGAGATGACGTCATGGAGAGTACTTAGGCGCCACCCATGCGCGCTGAGGTCAGTTCTGTACACAACTATTCCGCGCCAAAATGCAAAGCCATGCAAGATACTGACAATTGGTGCATAAAACTAGGGCCCTAAATGGGGATGACCTTAACCCTAATAATCAGTTCGCAGAACGTGGAGGATGGGTGGGGCGGTAAGGAATCTATCACTAACTAATGTCTCTTACAGATATATCGTTACACAAGTAAGTAACTTGTGCATCTGAAAGAAACATGTTAGTGATAGATTCCTTACTTTAGAATAGATACCCCAGCAACAACAACCCTGGTGGAGGGTCTGCGAATAGGATTACACCAGAAAGTCACGGAACACAGAACGGCCAAAGAAGCCATCTCTCCGGACCTGACTGTCAAGGCAGTAATGTTTAGTAAACGTGTGCAGAGAGGCCCACGTGGCTGCTTGACAAATATCCTGCAAGGGGAAACCGCGTCCCAAGGCAGTAGTGGCTGCAGCCGCCCTGGTCGAATGAGCACGCAGCCCCACAGGAGGCTCCTTTTTGGCCAAGGAGTAACACGCTTTGATGCACAAAATGACCCATCAGGAGATGGTCCGTTTGTGCACCGGCTGACCTTTCTTGTAGCCCACGTAGCCAACAAAGAGCTGGTCATCCACCCGGAATTGCTGAGTACGCTGCAGATAGAATGCGATCTCACATTTTGGGTCCAGGCGGTGACGCCTCTCCTCTTCCCTTGAAGGATGCGGAGGCGGAAAGAATGTGGGCAAAGTGATGGTCTGCCCGATGTGAAAGGGCGTGACAACCTTCGGCAAGAAAGAAGGACGGGTCCTCAGAACCACCTTATCCGGATGAACAGAAAGGAAAGGAGGTTTGGAAGAAAGAGCCTGGAGCTCACTCACTCTTCTGGCAGAGGTGATAGCTACGAGGAAGGCCGTCTTGAGAGTAAGAAGACGTAAAGGGCAGTTATGAAGGGGCTCAAAGGGAGCGCACATCAGAAAAGTCAAGACAAGATGAAGTTCACCGGTGGAAACGTATGCATAACGCCTTTGAGGAAACGGTTAACAACTGGGGACTTAAAAAGAGAAGGCTGATCTGGAAGCAGTAGAAAGGCAGAGATTGCCGAGAGATAGCTCTTGATAGTGCCCAGAGCAGAGCCCTGCTGGGCCAAAGATAGAAGAAACAGAAGGACCTCAGATAGAGGGACAGAAAGGGGATCCACAGCCTTTGCCGTGCACCATGCCACAAACTTATTCCACCTGCAGGCGTACACCGTCTTGGTGGAGAGACGCCTGGCTGCTAGAATGACATCACAGACCTCGGGAGGAAGATCAAAGGGTGTCAACTGTCGCCGCTCAATCTCCACGCATGGAGGTGGAGACTGGACAGGTTCGGTGAAGAAATTGGTGAAGCCATCCAGTTAAAACAAATCTTTACTAATAGAGTAATGACACAAGATAGAAAGATTTAGAATGTCAAAAGGTTGGGTGAGTGTCCTAGTTTTAATCTTTCTCTTAAGGGCAATTCTGATGCAGATGTAAATGTTGACAAATATGACTCTGTTGCCCGCAGAGTCAAGGATTCTAGACGTGTTATACATGTACCAAAAAGATATGATAATTTCATGTGAATTGTATTTCTTTCCATTTCCTTGATTTCTTTTTTTAAACTGTTTTTATTGTTTTCATTCAACACAGCGGCCTTGATTTCTTTTTAGTTTTTTTAAAAGTAAGATAGATGTGTTACATCCCATGTTTAATAATACATGTATTGAACCTTTAAATTTGCCTGTCATTTGGCCGCATGCTTCTGCATGCAACATGTTGTTCCTTCAATGGTGTTCCAAGTTCCATCTGTTTGAGTAATGCTATAATCTACTGTTGCGCTCAGTTGAAACTTGGAGCTTGAAGATACCTGTACTTACCTTACCGTGCTGCAATAAATGGAACTTGTTGATTATTGGGATTATCATCTTTCAATACAACCACTCCCTACTTCCTGATCGGGAACGTACTCATTGGCCCCCTTGGCCAGGAAGGCCATGACTTCCTGACGGAGAAGAGCCAAATGATCCCCTGACATGCGGTGGAATCGAGGCGGCATGGGTGGAGGAGCGGACACAAAGGGGAGCGGGTAACCTTGGCAGATAATCTGCAGCACCCACTTGTCCAATGTAATGTCGCGCCAGTGGTGGAGGTGGTGGCGGACCCTGCCATCCTGATGCTTGGATTAGGAACATTTGGAGGCGGAAGCAGCAGGGGTGGAGGTGGACTGACCCGCACGCTGGTTCCCAGACCCGCCCCTGCGGAAACCACATCCGCGCTGAGGTTGGGTCTGCACAGGCTTGTTGGAGGAGTGTGCTTGGGTGCCTCAGCCCTGGCCACAAAAGGAACGAAACCCAGGAGTGGCAGAGGTATTAGTAGAAAAGCCCAAGGACTTGGCCGTGGCCCGCGAGTCTTTTAAGCATTCCAGGGCATTGTCTGCTTTATTGCCAAAGAGGCGGGAGCCATCAAAAGGCATGTCCATGAGCGAGCTCTGGACATCGGGCGAGAACCCAGTTGAACACAACCAGGCATGGCGCTGCAACGCCACAGCCGTGGAAATCGCCCTCCCAAGGAATCAGCTGTGTCCAGACCACAACTGATGGCAAACTTCGCCGCATCCTTTCCCTCCGCAATCGCCTGGGAAAGGATAGCCTGGACCTCCTCAGAGCACTGAGGCAGGACCTCCGTGACCGAATCCCACACTGCATGAGAGTAACGGGCCAACAAACAGGCAGTATTTATGGATCGCAACCCCAAGCTGGCCGAGGAGAACAACCTCTTGCCATATTGGTCCAGCTTCTTAGAGTCCTTATCTGGCGGAGCCGTGGGAAAGGCACTCTGCAACATAGTGGCCTGAATGACCAGGCTCTCAGGCTTGGGGTGAGTGGTCAAGAAGGCCGGATCACCGGGCGCCGGGTGATGACGCCTAGCGACGTTCTCATCCACCGGAGCCCCCGAGGCCAGCCGCAACCAAGTGCCCAAAAGGACTTCGGTAAGGGCCTCATTGAAGGGGAGCAACGGCTCCGATGGCGTAGATGCCGTCTGGAGCACCTCCGTAAGGAGGTTGGTCTTGAGGGCCACCATAGGGAGGTTGAGGTGGAGTCTCCGCAGCGAGACGCAGCACCATGGTGTAGGAAGTGCCCTTCTCCATAGTAGGCGGGGTGATGCAAACCCCGGGTCAGAGGATACATCGAGCTCAGCCGCATCGTGGAGGTCATCTACCCAATCCTGCTCGGAGTCACACTGCCGCGCAAGGGGGTCCTCGGAACCGTCCCAAACCTCATCCGGCTCTGGAGTAGAAAAAGCCGGCCACAGCGGCAGGGCCGAAGCCGGAGAGGGGCAAGCAGCACCAGGAGCGGCGCCAGCGGGGGCCGAACCGGAGCCGTATCCCAATGTGGATCCCAGATCCGAACAAAATGGACTGGGAACCGGGGCAGGGGCGGGATAAATGGCATTCAGTGCAGCGCCTGTGGCGAAGCCAGGAGCGGCGCTGGGGCCGGAGTCAGGGGCCGGAGCCAGCGGGGCTGCACCTTGTGGCACCGGAACCGGGGGTGCAGGATCCAGTGGCGCCGAGGCGGACGCCACAGGCGGTGCCACCGGGCCAACAGGATCTGGACACAGAACCGTGGGCCTGTAGGCGCACCGGCGGGAGCCCGAGGCCTAAACAGGCGGTCCATGGTAGTAAGAAACTCTTGCAACTGTTCGAGAGTCGCCGACAAACCAGGGTATAGCGGGTAGGCCGTAGGATTCCCAGGTTCCAGAGGAGCCTCAGGGGCAGAGCCCCCCGTCCGCCTCCGGGGAGAGACAGGGGGACGTTGGAGAGCAAACACGCTTCTTCGACTTCTTCTTATGGCGTTGCTTACCGGATTCCGAAGGTGAAGACTTCGAGTCCGAGGAACGACGGCTCTGGTCCCGCGAGCGCCCATAGACCCGGAGCGGCGGTGAGAGGAGTGCCGGACCTCCAGAGGCTTCTGGCGCCGCTCCCGTAAAGCCTTGGGGCCATAGCACGGCAGTCACGACAATCCCAGGAGTCATGGTCATTCTCCAGGCAGTAGAGGCAGACGTCATGGGGGTCCGCCACTGACATATTACAGTGGTACGACCCACAAGACTTAAAGCTGGGCATCCCTGCTTGCACCAGGAGACAATACAGGGAGACAAAAGCTTAAAAAAAGTGGTCAAAAAGAGACAGAGGAATGTGCGCAATCCGGATCTGTGCTTTCGGCCCGGAAAAAGAAAGACCTGACGTCAGCGCACATGGGTGGTGCCTAAGTACTCTCCGTGACGTCATCTCGGCGCCTACGATGCCAGTGACGGACGCGGAGCGGCAGGACGCCACCTACTGGCGCGCAGAGGTACTGCTAAGCAGAAAAACTTTCCGGATCCAGCCTGCCGCTTTGGGATATTCTAAGGTAAGGAATCTATCACTAACATGTCTCTTTCAGATAAACTGGCTCACTAACAACCACCTCATGCTTAACACCAAAAAAACTGAATTCATTCTCATCTCTCCACACAATCACACACCTAAGATAGATCTATGGCTGTGCTCCCCTCATCATTGACTCCGCGAAATCCCTGGGAGTCACCTTAGACAAACATTTGAATATGAAGACGCACATCACTAACGCCACCAAGGAAGCTAATCACCAAATGAGTATATTAAGGAAACTCAAACCTTTCCTCCCTCAGGCCGTCCTAAAATGGCAGTGCAAGCCCTAGCGCTACAAAGATTAGACTATCAAAGCACCACCCTCTGCGGTCTCCCCAAGTACAAGCTAGCTCCGCTGAGGGCATCACTTAATGCTGCGGCTAGATTGGTAGCAGGAACTAAAAGAAATAGCCGCATTTCTCCGACCTCGAGAGCTCTGAACTGGCTGCCATACAATGCAAGAATACACCTAAAGGTTGCCTGCATGACCCATAAAGCACTCCATAAAAATGCACCCAGTTACTTAGCTCTAAAGCTAGAACGATCAGGAGGATGTAGACAATTACGAAGTGTGATTTCTTTACTTCTGAAACCACAATCCTTTCATAAAAAGAGAACTGGTTGCAGAGCGTTCTCAAGGATTACGCCAAAGATCTGGAATTCCTTACCTCCAGGGGTACGTGGAATCTCGCCACTTACCCCCTGCAAAAAAGAATAAAAAATACTCCTAATGAACAAATTCACGGCCTAAGGCTTGATTCTAGGCAGACATGGAGTCACCTATGATTGCAAACCTCTTCTCACTGCCTACCTCTTGAAGTTGGAAGAAGAATATTATAGGAATGTTTATTACCACATGATTGATACGAAAAGGGGTGACCCAGTGTCCCTCAGAACCTGGGTAAGTACATCAATATAACAAAAGTGGTTCTGTCGGGTTTAGCAAACATAAATTGACCAATGCTATTAATGCTGTCTTAGAATTGAGGCCTCAGACACAAAAACATACTTAATAAATGAAGCATGGAAGAATCAATTGTTTGGACATACTTAATGAATAAGGCATGAGAAAAAACCCAATTGCTTGGTCCAAAATATTTTATCACAGAATTACTTCATTCACTGATAAATACAATATCTTAATACGGACTGTCAGAAAGAATACAAAGTAAGGGGAGTGACAAATGTGCAGGGTATTTAGGCGGTGAGCAATATATACAGTGCGAACATATACATATGTACAGGCGGTAAATGAGGATAGGCCAGAAAAATGTTACACAAACAAGGATTTCTATCTATCTAAGTATAGAATCTTGTTGATGCTGGACCTAATGTAAAGCGACGACGTTTCGACCCTATGGTGCCCCAGTTGGAGGTCACGGCGGGTCTTTCTCAAGACAGGTAGGGGAGTTGACAGTCTGAAAATTAAATAGAAATGTGTGTCACAGAGGCGCTGGGTGCAACATAACAGATGGATGACAGATCAACTGCTCCTTCAACTCCGCTACCTTCCCAGAAGTCTGGAAACACGCTGAACTCACCGCCCTTCTGAAAAAACCAACAGCGGACCCCACCGAACTCAAAAATTACCGCCCCATCTCGCTTCTTCCATTCCCGGCCAAAGTCATCGAGAAAGCCGTCAACAACCAGCTCGCCGCCTTCCTCGAAGCCAACAAATCCCTCGACCCCTCACAATCTGGCTTCCGAGCAAAACACAGCACTGAGACCGCCCTCATCGCAGCAACAGACGACATTCGAACTCTACTGGACAATGGAGACACAGTCGCCCTCATCCTCCTCGACCTCTCTGCAGCATTCGACACAGTCTGCCACAGCACCCTTCTACAACGCCTCAATAACATCGGAATCCAAGGAAAAGCACTTGAATGGATCACCTCGTTCCTCACCGGAAGAACCCAGAGAGTCCGCCTTCCTCCATTCAAGTCCGAGGCCTCTGAAGTCATCTGCGGCGTACCTCAAGGATCCTCACTCAGTCCCACCCTCTTCAACGTATACATGAGCCCCCTCGCGGCCATCGCCCGCCAACACAACCTCAACATCATCTCTTACGCGGATGACACTCAACTGATCCTTTCTCTCACCAAGGACCCCAGCACCGCCAAAACTAACCTACACGAAGGAATGAAAGAAGTCGCAGAATGGATGAAACGAAGCCGTCTGAAACTGAACTCAGACAAAACAGAAGTCCTCATCTTAGGTACATCCCCCTCTGCTTGGGACGACTCCTGGTGGCCGGAAGCCCTCGGAAAAGCACCCATCCTGACAGACCACGCACGGAACCTTGGCGTCATCCTGGATTCTTCACTCTCAATGAATAGACAAGTCAGCGCCGTATCCTCTTCCTGCTTCAACATTCTTCGCATGCTCAGAAAAACATTTCGCTGGATCCCCTCCGAAACAAGGAAAACAGTCACCCACGCTCTGGTCACGAGCCGACTGGACTACGGAAACACCCTCTACGCAGGTACCACCGCTAAACTCCAGAAGAAACTCCAACGAATCCAAAACGCCTCAGCCAGGCTCATATTAGACATCCCACACAACGAACACATCTCTGGTCACCTTAAAGACCTCCACTGGCTACCCGTCAATAAGAGGATCACTTTCCGACTGCTTACCCACGCACACAAATCACTCTACGACGTCGGACCAGACTGCCTCAACTCACGACTGTCCTTCTACAACCCCCCCCGCCAACTACGTTCTTCCAGCCAAGCCTTCGCCACTGTACCTCGCATCAACAAGACCACCATGGGAGGCAGATCCTTTTCATATCTGGCTGCTAAAACATGGAACTCACTCCCCGCTTACCTTCGCCTCACCCAGAACCACCTAGCGTTCAGAAAGCAGCTTAAAACGTGGATATTTGACAAATAATCCTCCTCCCCTTCCTAAGCGCCTTGAAACCCTCTGGGTATGTAGTGCGCTATACAAATTTTATGACTTGACTTGACTTGACCTGTAGGGTTATCGTTACTCACCCTACTGGAGGCCGGGTATTGAGCCTGGACAAGATGAAAGAAAGGCGCAATGGCCTGGAATCTGTGGAACAGGAGTAGTCCCAAGTTAGTTAGATATGGTCTATTGAGTGCCTGTTACATAATTTTCCCGGGCGCAATGGGTCCTACCGCTCAGTGAGTGTGTATTATTTATTAAGTAAAAGGCAGCGCATGCCTGGGCCATCAAGTTACAAGGTGAGGCAGGAGTACAGTGCTGCCAACGGCGCTTGTGATTAATGGTGGCCGGTGTGGCTAGTATTTAACAATTGGGATAAGCATAGCACCTTTTAAAATTCTGGGCAACGATCGAGAAATGCCGCATAGTGAGGAGCGGTCGGTAACCTGGACGAGCTCATTATAGCGTAATTGGCACTAGGAATAATTACAGTGTGGCTGTGCAACCTGTGAGGCCATCGCGGGAGAGTCGATTTGTAATGTGAGGCCGAGGCAAGCTTGCGAACAATTTCTAACATGCGCAGTGAATGATCGCTGTGAGGTGACGTTCCCTTGTTCCGGTCTAGTTACTGTCAGCGTACAACGGAAGAACTTACAAATTACCACCCCTAACAAACTGCAACACTATGAATGTCATATACATCATTCTATGCCCTTGTGACATCCCATACATCGGTCAAACCACCCAGAATGTGAAAATGAGAATCTTGATGCATATGAGCAAGATTAGATGTAAAACACAGGCAGCGCCCTTGGTGGAACACTTCCTCACTCATAATCACACACCAGAAAATTTGAGATGGAGGGTGGTGGAGAAAATCTGTGTAAACCTTAGAGGTGGTCACACTTACAGCAGCTCTCAACAGAAAAGAATGCAAGTGGATACACAATCTCAACACAGTTGCCAATGGGCTGAATGAACAAGAAGAGATAGCTAAACAAATGGGTCTATTATAACACCTGGGGTCTCGGATCACATATCTATAACATCACCCTTACCTGAGCCCCCTAGCCACTTCCAGGTATAGACTCATATGAACTCTTGAACCTTCTTTTCAATATAGAAAGATGATAATGTTTTCACCTGAGCTCGCTGGGCTCATTTATTCAGAATGTATAAACACAATGTATTTGTGTAAAATGCGTTTATCAAATTGGATGCTCATGTATCGTATTAGGAAAGCTATGTTTTTTAAGCATCCTGCACTATAACCAATAGGACAGCCACACATTGTGAGACTCTTATGTGTGTGTGAGCTGGTTATAATGTGAAATCCAAGCAGTGTGCTATGCAGCTATGTCTTTTCAGAAATTGTCGTGCATTTTAATCTAATAGTACTGTTGTAGTTTGTTATATTCTTGGGTATACATTTTAATTTATTCCCCTTCGCACTACATCTAGCCGAATAAATAAACAGAAAATATCCATTACAGGGTCTCCTTTAGATACCCTCTGCCGTCACTTCATGACGAGCCCACGCTGCCTGCGTGTTACAGTGCAGGTAGGGGTTGCCTAGCAACCTAGCGGCGTTCCCCAACGTGCATGCGTCCTCGAGGCTGCGTTGTATACAGGATTTAACCGGGCATCCATTATCGGCCCCCAGCCTGACTTCGAGCAGGTCCTGGATGGGACGCTTGCCCTCCTTCCCGATTCCCGGATTCATCATAACTTCATAAGGTAGGACTAACAAGGACCCACACTTCCCTCACATAGCAGACATGGCATTATAGGTTCACGGCACCTGTAACTAGACCAGAACAAGGGAACGCCAATTACGCTATAATGAGCTCGTCCAGGTTACCGACCACTCCTCACTATGCGGCATTTCTGGATCGTTGCCCAGAATTTTGAAAGGTGCCTTGCTTATCCCAATTGTTAAATACTAGCCATACCGGCCACCATTAATCACAAGCGCCGTTGGCAGCACTGTACTCCTGCCTCACCTAGTAACTTGATGGCCCGGGCATGCGCTGCCTTTTACTTAATAAATAAAACGCACTCACTGGGCGGTAGGACCCATTCCGCCGACAATAATTATGTAACAGGCACTCAATACACCATATCTAACTAATTTGGGACTACTCCTGTTCCACAGATTCCAGGCCATTGCGCCCGGCCTCCAGTAGGGTGAGTACTGATAACCCTACAGGTGCATCCATCTGTTATGTTGCACCCAGCGCCTCTGTGACACAAATTTCTATTTAATTTTCAGACTGTCAACTTCCCTACCTGTCGTGAGAAAGACCTCCAACTGGGGCACCATAGGGTCGAAACATCGACGCTTTACATTAGGTCCAGCATCAACAAGATTCTATACTTAGATAGATAGAAATCCTTGTTTGTGTAACATTTTTCTGGGCTATCCTCATTTACCGCTTGTACATATGTATATGTTTGCACTGTATATATTGCTCACCACCTAAATACCCTGCACATTTGTCATTCCCCTTACTTTGTATTCTTTTTGACAGTCCGTATTAATATATTGTATTTATCAGTGAATGAAGTAATTCTGTGATAAAATATTTTTGACCAAGCAATTGGGTTTTTTCTCATGCCTTATTCATTAAGTATGTTCAAACAATTGATTCTTCCATGCTTCATTTATTAAGTATGTTTTTGTGTCTGAGGCCTCAATTCTAAGACATCATTAATAGCATTGGTCAATTTATGTTACTAAACCCGACAGAACCACTTTTGTTATATTTATGTTTATTACCACAACCACCTAATGTTCAATAACTGTATACAGTGGAATGTTCTATTGCTTTCTGGGATCATTATGTGTCGTCTACAGGTCACCTATGTTACCCATTTATTATATATCTGTCTTGTACGTAATGACGAATACCTAATGCCTTACACTACCTCATATCTTTATGTTTTATAACTGTATACTGTAAAGTGCTCTGATACTCTCGTGGGTCACGTTTGTGCTATATAAAACCTTTTAAATAAAATAAATAAATAAATGGCAAGACGAGCAATAGTATTTATTTGCTCCTATGCCCTTGCAATAAACCATATGTGAGTGAAACAGTAGTGAACTGAAGTCTAGATAAAAGGAACATAGGTCAGGGATTAGGTTGAAGAAAGGCCAGTGATTACGTTGAAGAAACGGAATAAACCCTTAGGGCAACATTACAGCAAAATGAAACACTTTAAAAATAACAGCAAGTACTTCATCCTAGAGAGAATAAAGGGAGCCATGAGAAGAGTAGACTTGGATAAAAACAGGAAATGTAGAGAACAATTCTACATTAACTTAACAACATACAAGCTAAGGTTTAATAACAGTGGAGAAATAGACAGGATAATCAGATGATTAATGCAATAGTTTGAGCCTGTAGTTGTGAGTGATGTTATGGGTATACAAAACTACAACGATTTTGCCAATTATCAAAAGATAGATTTACAGATACAATGATATTTTATAACATTACATTAGAGAGAACTAGATCTTTGTCCCACAAAAAAAATAGTAAGGTGAATTATTGGGAAAAAGAGTGACTGAGATGGGAGATTACATAAATTTAGTGAGAAAAGCATCATAACTGGACAATTGTATTTGAATCAGTATGTTTTACATAAAATAATCATATAGAGAATATGAGGAAATCTAATAACTCACCAACTATTATTATAGTTGAAGATATAAGGCAAATCCACAATAAGAATAGTATAGCAGTAAAAAATGTATAGCAATATGAACTTTAGGCTATTGTTAGGATTCATCTGCTTGTAACCAAATCGGTACATTTATGGGATGAACTGGGATAATGTAGTTTATAGACGATCAGTCCAGTACTGTAATCTCAGATTGTATACAAACATAGGAGAGAGAGGATACTGTTTGTAAGCACCAATGAAAAAGAAAGAGTTAACATATGGGGCTTAATACGTCTGCGCCAGGAGTAAACATAGCAGTGGTTCAAGACATGACAGCACATTAACCTCTTACATTTGAGATATGCACCAATCAAATTTGGTTGGAGAGAGGTTGAAAACAGGAAGGGGACCAACTGAAGAAGGCAGAGCGGGTATATAAAAACCCGGAAGGTGAGCACACACATTTTTAAAGTGCAGACAGGGACTATATTTCAAAATGTAACATAATGTCTTTGAATATTATGAGTGAGCATACACGTTTAAAAGAAGGTTGTTATAAGTGAGGAAGGAGTTTATTTTAATTGGTATGTTCCACTCATAGGTTATTGAAAGGACCAGAGCATTAAAAGATTAGAGAGCTGAGTTCCGTACTGCTTATACCAACGCTAAGTACTTGTTGGGGAGTGTTATGACGCTCTATGAGCAAGGTGGAAAGGTTTTTGCTCACTAATAATTTGAAAATGTACAATATGATCTTTTCTTACCTATAGGCATTATGGTAATTCTTTAATAAGTATCCAGGATGCGAAAACTAGTGAGCGTTCTCTAGTATTGAATCTTTCATAGATTCACATGCTTGTATCTTCCCTGTCGTCATAGTGGGAGTCTCACGGTAAAAGAATAACCATAGCAGTAAAAGAAAAAACTGCATACAAAACATATAAGGAAGCATGTAGTTTGGTAGCTTATCACCATTATTATGTGGTCCAACCACCAATCAATCAGCTGCCAGACCTGAGGGATCACAATTCCCACTAGAGCCACCATACCTCAGATTTCCAACCGCCGTTGTGTGAGAAGGAGTCTCTCTGAGCTCTGCTCAGTTCTTGGTTACTTGGTGAACTTTTGACCTATCTACAGTTCATGGATTGAGGTACAGTCTTTCCTCTCTTACTTCACCATGTCTGAAGGCTCTAACAAGAGGCTTTTCAGATCTTGCAAATCTTGTGGGAAGGCCAGATTATAATCTAAGGACCCTCAAAAGAATGCTTACACTGCCTTTACCCTAAGCACGTCCCCAAGGAGTGCAAATACTGTAGTACTTTCTCGGCGAAAACCTTGAAAGACAGAGAAGCTCGCTTGATATTATGGCTTAAGAAGAAGAAGAATACCTCAGACTCTGAGTCTGATGAGGGATCTAAAGGACACTCCTCTTCTAAACATAAGAGGGAGTTGTCTGAGGAGAAAGTTGATTTGAAGAAACAGAAAACAGAAAAAGCTAAAACTAAAGACTCATCGTCGTCTTTGACTCATACTCCCCTCAAAAAGTTTTCAGAGACGAAAGCTCTGTCGTCGCTCCCGTCGACGAAGACCAAGGTTTCTTCAGTTTCGACGCCGAAATCGATGACCTCAACGTCGACCACGTCGTCGACTAAGACCATCTCGAAGACGATTGCATCATCTACGCGGAAGAAATAGTCGACGACGACACCATCGATGACTCGACCGTCGACGGCACCGTCGACGACGAGTGCACAAACCTCGTCGATGATTGTTTCATCGACGACGACTTTCAAATCTCCAATGATCATATCTATCACGATAAAGAGATTTCCACCATCGACGGGTTCGTCGATGGACAAGAAAACAGTAGAATTTACTGCATGGACAAAGATCTCGCCTCTTCCACCTTCTAAACTACTGGATGTACAGGAGTCAGAAGCTGAAGGCCCATACGGAGTAGCTTATAGCCCCTTGCAACCACAGATTAAAAGCCAGGAGACAGATGAAGAGGACGTTCAGGAAGAACTGTCGTTTAAAGATCGGCCAGTTCAAGGCTCCAAAAGGTGTGAATCATTTCAGCAAGCTTATGATTATGATGAAGAGGATAATGTCAGGGAAGACGCAATTTCTATGACTTACAGCTAGATTCATCAAAGTCCCGTTTTGTGAGTCCTTAATAGCGATTATTAAGGAATCGCTATTAAGGACTTGCAAAAAGGGATTCATGTAGGAATCGCTAAATAAATTGCGATTCCTACTCTTTCCTTATTTGCGATTAGCAAATTGCTAATCACAAATAAGGAATAACTCTCCATTCATTCCTATGGGCCTTTGCTAATCGCAAATAAGGATGCGATTTCAAGGGTGTCCAAAGGACACCCTGTAGCACCCCTGAAATGCAATCTACATTGGTGTTGCGCACACACATGTCCAAAGGACATGTGTGTGTGTAACATGCAACTTAGAAAAATGCATTTAAATGCATATTTCTAAGTTTTCGCTATTTATCACGAGGTTTGACCTCGCGGTAAATAGCGGCCCAAAATTGCGATTTCGCAATTTTAAAATGGTTCATGAATTGCATTTAAGGAATCTCAAATAGAGATTCCTTAAATGCAATTCCTCGCAAATGTGCGAATTCTTTATTAGCGAATTTTGCATTTGGGATGATGAATCCCAAATGCAAAAATTGCACTCGCAAAGGGCCAGATTCTCAGAATCTGGCCCTTTTGCGAACGCATTTCGCTTGATGAATCTGGCTGTATGCCCAGTATATTAATAGACACTCAGTCCGCTACAAGTAGCCCGCAGCAGCCGTTGACTGCATAAGTGGCTTTGGTTGATACGCTCATGACTTAGTCATGAATGTAAACATGCGTTTGTTATTAAACAGAACGGACACGTTGCGGATGTATTGTATAATAACAACCCACACAACGTTGCACTTGCGCTGAAATACATCACAGTGAAATAATAAAGTTAGTTGACAAAAACAATAATTGTAAACTACCATACCCACAAAGCATCATATAAAACATCATTGTGTATATGTATATAAATGTGAAAATAAGAAAGGACTAATGTAAAGCACTGCCGTGATCAGGAACGCGTAGGAGAAACACTGTCTAAATAAAAGATCGTATAAGCCAAGAGGAGTGCCGCGTTATTCATCTTTGTGGAAATAATTTTGCGGGACGCAATTAAGCTTGATGAATCTGGTCGTATGTCCCTAGTCTCCGACTTAAGACATGATCAACGACTACTATCCCCATTTCCCAGATGCCAATACTCCTGCCGCCAACACCACGAGTGTACCACAGCAGATGATTCAGACTCCGGTAGTTCAGCCTCCACCTCTAGTGCAAATGGTGAATACCTCTAAAATAATAACAATTAGGGATGACTTTGCGGAAAGCGAAATGGAGGAACAGCCAGAGGAAGGAGAATTACTGCAAGACGACCCTGGAATCGATGAGTGGGATCAATATGTAATTTCTTCACCAGTACCATCGCCATCTTCGGGAAATTCTCCACTGGAAACATTGGTGGTTTCCATGACTTAATGGAAAAAGCTTCCAAAAGGGTCGAGCTTACTTTGCCGGTAAAGGAAAATTAGTGTTTCGACTTTAAGGAAACTTCGAGAAAATCTAGAAGGACAATACCAAACATCAATCACATCTGGGATGAGGGACTGAAGATTATGAAAAATCAAGCCTCGCTTGCAGTATCAGTTCAGAGGATCGAGAAAAAGTATTGTGCCCCCATATCATCACCAGTGTGCCTGATTGGTCATCCCAACCTGAATCAGTAGTTAAGCAGGCGGTTCAGAGACGCTCCAAGAACCTGGTCTCTACTTTGTCAGTTCCCCCTGATAAGGAGGAAAAAAAGATGGACAGCGCAGGGAAGCGCTTTTCACTCAGTCTTGGCCGTGGCTTCTATCAAAGCTACGAATGCACCGACACTTGTCAATCGTTATAACCGACAGATGTGGTCGGACATTGCTCCACTTTTGTCTCATCTCCCGGAAGACAAGAAAGAAGAGGCAGCTGTAATTTTACAAGATGAAGCTAGAGCTGCTTCCGAGTCCATCAACATAGCCATGGACATATCATCACTTGGTTTCAGACAAATGGCTGGAGCGGTAGCGCTTTGACGACAAGGGTGGCTGAAGGCTACATCTTTCAGGCCCGAAGTGCAGGCAAAGATCGTGGATATGCCTTTTGATGGGGAAAACCTTTTCGAAAGGCATATAGATGATGTGTTGCAAGGAATAAAGGCATACACAAACACTGCAAAAGCCTTAGGCTCTCTGCAGCAAGGAAGATTTCAAACTTTTCAAGGAAGAGGATCAAGAAGTCAGTTCAATCAAAGATCTTCCTTTCAATCTAACAGGTATCAACTTTATAATCAGGGATACCGTCAATACAACAATAACCAGCAATTTCGCTCCTCTAACACCTCTTACCACCAGTAGTCTAGAAGAAAGCCTGCCGCGAGGGGAAGGGCACAGGACTGTAATAGGAGACAGTGACGATATTCAGGCGCCGTCCACCACGTCACGCCCCAATTAGATCCATTACCTATCTCGCTATTTTCATCAGTGGCTGTCAATAACATCGGACAGATGGGTGTTGGATATTATACATCAAGGCCACACCCTGGAGTTCATACAAAAACTTCCACCGCGACCTCCCATTCACAGAAACCAGAATCATCTTTCAGAACTCAAGGCGGAGTCTTGGCCCTCATTGTGAAAGGAGCAACAGAGGAGGTTCTAACTCAACAGCGAGGAAAAAGATTCTACTCGCATTTTTTCCTCATAAGAAAGAAGCAGTCCACCAAATGGAGGCAGGTAATGGATCTCAGAGGCCGGAACAAAAATATCAAGAAGACTTTGTTTCGTATGCTGTCGCTACAAGAGATTCTCCTAATGTTGCGCAGAGGAGATTACATGGCATCTTTAGATCTCTTAGATGCCTATTTTCACATTCCAATTCACATAAAACACAGGCAGTAACTACGGTGGCGGGCACCACTACCAATTCAATGTGTTACCCTTCGGCCTCAGATCTGCGCCAAGGGTATTCACAAAATGCATTGCGCCGATCACAGCACACTTGAGACAGCAAGGCCACCAGATATATCCGTATCTGGACGACTGGCTCATAAAAGGTGCATAGTTCAAGGAGGCACGACAAGCCCTAGAATGCTGCATGGTTTTATTCCAAAGTTTGGGACTGTGGATCAACATGGAAAAGTTCCAGCGCAGTGGCTTCAGTTCCTAGCAGCCTAATTACAAACTCAAGAAGCAAAAGCGTACCCCTCAGAAGAGCGCACATAAATAATTATGGAGCGGACAGCACGATTAAAAGCAAAGAGGTTCACTTCAGTAAGAATCTTCAAATCATTGCTGGGAATGATATCATCCTGCATTCCAATTGTCGACTTTGCATGCGGCCGTTGCAAGAACGTCTCGACAAGCAATGGGTACAAGCCCTAGGATCCTTCGAGGATCAAATTACTATTAATCCTCAGATCAGAAAAGCACTGTCATGGTGGGGCATCAGGGACAACCTATTAAAAGGTCTACTTTTTGAACCCCAATCTCCAAGCTATGTCAAGGCAACAGATGCCTCATTACACAGATGGAGAGCACACCTTCAGGAACTGGAAATACAGGGCCATTGGACAGTGCAAGAAGCCCAATTGCACATCAACATGCTCGAGTTAAGAGCGGTGTTCCTGGGTCTGCAGGCTTTACTACCCAGAATCTGAAATTCGCCTTTTTTAGTCAGGACAGACAGTACGACAACAATGTTTAACTTACTGAAGCAAGGAGACACAAAGTCAAAAAAACCTCTCAGAGCAAGCCCAGGAGATTTGGAACTGGATGTTACAACACAACATTTCTCTGCAGGTCCAGCATGTCCCTGGAGTACACAACACAAGAGCAGACCGTTTAAGCAGATTGGTCTCAATCTGTCACGAATGGGAACTAAATCAAACTCAGCTCTTAAAGATATTCAGGTTATGAGGTACACCAACTCAGGATCTATTTGTAAATCAGCACAACAAGAAATGCAAACATTTTGAAAGTCGATTCCCTCAGGCAGGATCGTGGGGAATGCGTTGCACATTCGTTGGACAGGGATGTTTGCATACACGTTTCCCCGCTTCCTCTCATCGAAAGGATAATACAGAAAATGAGAGCGGAGCTGTACCATCTGATCCTAATAGCCCCAGCTTGGACGAGACAGTTCTGGTTCTCGGAACTCCTCCAGGTGTCTTTAAATCCCAGAGTACAGTTTCCATTGATACAGGATCTGATCCATGAGAGAAGGACAAGTTCTTCATCTGCAGTTAACCTCTTTGAACTTGTCAGCCTGGAACCTCATGAGCATGAATTTTATTTCCTAGATATCCCTCAGGACTGCAGGGATATATCATTGAATTCTCGAGCAATATCTAACAATAAAACTTACACAGCAAAAAGGAAAAGATTTTGCCATTTGTGTTCTGATCGAAATCTGCATCGTCGGAGCAGATTCCACCGTACCTACTTCACTTAGCCAAAGCTGGGCTATCCCATGCTTCAATAAAAATACATCTTGCGGCTATATCAAGATATCGTAGGACGAGAAATCATCCATCGCTTTGGTCGCAGAGGATCATAAAGGAATTTCTAAAAGGACTGTTCAAGGTGTTCCCTCCTATTAAGCAGCCATCCATTCCTTGGCAGCTCAATGTAGTTTGGACATATCTCATGAAGCCTCCGTTCGAAACGATTCACAATGCGGAGTTACAGTTCGTCTCTTGGAAAGTGGCATTATTACTCGCCCTCACTTCCGCAAGGAGAGTCAGTGAGATCCAGGCATTCTCTGTCTCTGAACCATTTCTTCAATTCAAATCGAACAGGGTCATTCTCAGGACAAATCCAAAATTTATCCCCAAAGTCCCTATGGCTTTTCATCTTAATGAACCAATTGTATTACCTACATATTTCAAGAATCCATCTTCAGTAGCAGAGAAATCGCTGCACACTTTGGACATCAGGAGATCCCTCAAATTTTATATTGACAAAACAAAATCATTTAGGAAAACAGACCAATTGCTTATCGGTTTTGCTGGACCCAGGAAAGGCTTAGCTCTATCAAGATCTTCCATTTCAAGATGGATAGCCTCAGCCATCACTTTATGTAATGAGAAGGCAGGACAGCCTTTGCACGCTAGAGTTCGCGCTCATTCCACAACAAAGTTGACCGCTTTGTTCGCGGGAGTATCGCTCCTGGACATTTGCAGAGCAGAAACATGGACAAATGCACACACGTTTACCAGACATTATTATCTGGACACAGCGTGAAAAGCGGACACCGCAGCTGGACAAGCAGTTCTACGGCACCTGCTTCACTAAGGTACCTCTCATTCTATGTATTGCTATATTTTGATTAGATTGTCTGTTATATACATTGTCAATTATGGTTTCATATTTCATATTAACATGATGGCAAGCAAAAATATGCATAACTTTGTTTTTGGAGCAGCATAACTCATTATGATTTCTAATATTAGAAAGCAGAGACCTTCCAAAAGTGGTCTATCCTTCAAACGCTACTTGGATTATGCACTGCTGACTATTCTGATACAAGCATGGGAATCTATGAAAGATTCAATACAGGAGAAAAAACGAGTTACTTACCTGTACACTATGGTTCTCCAGTATTGATATCTTAAATAGATTCACATGCGGTCCACCGGCCTCCCCTTTTTTAGGCGGATAGACCACTTTTTATCTCTAGATACATCCTTAGCTCACTCTATGTGTCAAGTACCAAATCCAGAAATTTTTATTCCACGAGAGCAGATGTAAATTCCTCAATCCCAAACCCCGCTACGGTGAACACAAGGCTCTCCATTAGCGGAAAGGGGGGTTGGAAGAAAAAAAGAAAGACTGCACTGCTTCTTTTCTTCTTGACTGGTCTCGAGTGACCTTCCTCAAGAATTCCTGTAACCCAAAAACAACATGTAACCTTAAATATACTCTAATCTACCTTAACCTGTACCCTTCTCTAATACCTGTCAATCTGCAGTGTCGTGCTGCTCTCTGTTGAGGAGGATTTGTGGAAATGTAGTTAAGGTACTGCAACCTTGTATAGTTTAAGTTCAGTTACTGCTGAGTTCCTGCAAAGAAACAATCACACTTGTAAACTCTGTAACCCTCTATGTATTTTCCCAGGAACATGTATCTCAGTTACCTGTATTTCAGTCTTCAACAGATCTTTAATTCAGTGTAAAACTGCTAACTGTATTTTAAGTAGACTCTATTGTCTCTTTCCTTGTCTTTCTGACTTCAATCCTCAAGGTAAGTAAGTACAATTATAACTAATATATATATATATATATATATATATATCAAATAACCATACCTACATGCAACCGCTGCATGCAAGTCTCTAGCGCAATGCCAAACAAATTATATATTGCAAAGTCTCTTGCTTCTTGTACTGCTAACGTCTGCTTGCCAAAAGCTCGAATTATAATTCACAATTCAGGTGTCTGTGAAGTCTTCAATAAATAACTCCAATCTTTCCATGTGCTTCCATGATCAGGAAACTGTCCATGAGTCTTAGACAAAAAATAATACTCTCAAATGTTGAAATACTGAAAGACTCATGCTTGGAAAATAACTGCTGTTGCCTGCAGCTGCTAGTACCTCTCTGTGCCTCGAAACCGTCAGGTACTAGACCGCAGTTACTGGAGCGTTACTAACCTCCAGGGAAATTTTCGACCGCCTCACTTTGCCGTCGAACTTCAGTCTTCCTCCTCCGCTCGTTGATACAGAAAATTATCTTCCTCAAAACAGAATTCAAAATCTTTAAATTCAAGTAAAGTACTAGCGCAGAGCTAAACGCTGCCTACCTCAGAAGAAATTCAGTTGAAGTGCGCAGCATTGTTTTCAAATGCGCATGACAACAGCTGAGGAGATTTCTCTGGTCGCATCACTAGACCGCCGCCCTTCCACCTTAAGCGCGGCGGCCATCTTGAAATTCCGAAAAGAAAGCGACCTCAAGAACAAGGCCACCACTCTAACAGGAATGGATCTGCGAAGCCTGGAACACAGGTAACGAGGGAGCCTATCCTCTACATAACGCTGTCTGCCCCTAGACTGATGGATTCTGACAGTACCTCCCACCAAGTCCCCCCTTTCAACCTTCTGGGTTTAAGTGGATAAGTTTGATGAAATTGTTAACTAATCTTGGTGCATGAACAGTGATCTGCGGTTCCCATGACCTCTCCTCAGGACCATAACTCTTCCAGTCAACCAAATAGTACAGTTTGCCCTTCCTGATCTTAGAATCTAGAATTCGTTTAATCTCAAACTCTTCTTCTGTTTGCACCTTAATGAAAGTAGGGGCCCCCACTGACATCAAATCTGGTGGATTCCTTTTGAGCAGAGAAACGTGAAACACAGGATGGATCTTTAATTTTGGAGGGAGCTGAATCTTAACACACACTGGATTCACCATTTTCTCAACTCGAAAAGGTCCCACAAATCAAGGTTGAAATTTTCGATTTCCCTTTAGACGCATATTGCGGGTAGAAATCCAAACCTGATCCCCAGGCTCATAGACTGGATTTGGACGCCACTTTTTGTCTGCTTGCCTCTTGTAAGAAACTTTAGCCTTCATTAGATTATTGGTGGCTAGTCGATATGCTCTTTGCAAATACTGAACCACTGCCTCAACTGCTGGGGAATCTCTCTCCTGTTTGCCTACCACTGTGTTTGGATGTCTACCTGAATTCAAATAAAAGGGGGAGTACCCTGTGGAGGAGTGCTCTGCATTATTATATGCAAATTCTGCAGCCCAAATCTAACTTGGCCATTCTCCCTCATGATCCATTAAGAACAAGCGCAGATATTGCTCGAGTTCTTGATTTACCCTTTTTGTCTGCCCATGAGTTTCGGGATTGAAACTGGTAGACAAACGAGAGTCAACGTCCAACGTGCTTAAAAATTATCTCCAGAAACGGGACAAGAATTGAGGGCCCCAATCAGAGTTCACAACCTTCACTACATGCTGAGTGAACAGTGTGGTCAATTGTGTAGCATTTGGAATGGCCTTCAAAGGAACAAAATGACTCATCTTGGAAAAATGATCGACAACTACCCAAATGGTGGTGTAACCATGACTGGAGGGAAGGCCAACAATGAAATCCATGGAAATAGTATGCCACGGATAAGGAGCTGGAGGTAAAGGAAGCAATAACCCCTGTGGAGCTTTCCAAGAAGGTTTCCCCTTAATGCACAGCTCACAAGAAGCCACATATTGTCCCACCTGAGCCTCCATGCTCGGTCACCAGAATTCTCGCTGAATCAACTCCAACGTCTTCTTGGTTCCTTTATGACCTGCCATCAATCCATCATGAAAATGTTGAATCGCCATCTGCTGCAGTTCTTCATTTGGAACAAAAAGATTTCCTTTATGATAAGGCTTACCATCCTGGATTTCTCTCTCAATTCCACCCTTAACCCATTCGTTCAACTTCTCACCGTTCAGGGATTTCCTTAATTTATTCTCAAATTCTGGGTACAGAATGGTTCCAATTATCTTCTCAGAAGGAATTACCAATCCCTTCTGTACCGACTTTTCTTCTTCAGTGCCAATTCGAGATAACGCATCCGCCTTCCCATTGGTCGAACCTGGCTTGTATATCAAGACGAAATCATAATCAGCAAAAAAAAAGACCACCGCAACTGTTGAGGGGTGAGGGTACGAGCCGATTTCACAAATTGAAGATTTCGATGGTCCGTAAACACGGTAACTTCATGTTTCGCCCCCAACAAGTAGTGTCGCCACTCCTGAAAAGCATCTTTGATAGCCAACAATTCCTTATCGGCTATGGAGTAATTGACCTCTGCTGCAGTCAACCTACAAGATCGATAGGCCACCGGATGAAGTTGACCAGTGTGAAAATACCTCTGCGAAAGAATCCCACCAATACCCAAATTGGAAGTGTCTGCCTCTACAAAAAATGGTTCTTCAGGATTAGGATGTTGAATCACTGGAGCAGTGATAAAAAATGTCTTTAAATCTTGAAAGGCTTCTTCGGTTTCTTTATTCCACTCAAACCTCGTCTTTTTCCTTAGAAACCGAGTGAGCAGACTCACCTTTTCCGAAAAATCTTGAATGAAACGCCTATAGAAGTTGGCAAACCCTATAAAGCTTTGCACCTCCTTGACTCTTCCGGAGACGGCCACTCTTGTATCGCTCTCACCTTGGCTTCATCCATGGAGACACCTTCTGGGGTTAGTACAAACCCCAAAAACTCCACCTGAGTGGTGTGAAAAACACACTTCTCCGGCTTGACAAACAGCTGATTTTCCAAGAGTTTACTGAGGATTGCTCGCACGTGCTGAATGTGATCTGTCATGTTGGATGAAAAGATGAGAATGTCATCAATGTAGACCACTGGAAAATGATCCAGAAATTCCTTTAGCACATCATTAACAAAATGCTGGAACGCCGCGGGTGCATTGTACAGACCGAAGAGCATAACTTCATATTCTAACAAGCACAGCCTTGTTCGAAATACCGTCTTCCACTCGTCACCCTCAGCCATTCGCACTAAATGATAGGCTCCTCTTGAATCCAATTTAGTGTACATTCTTGCTCTCTTCACTTGATCCAATAGTTCTGATATTAAAGGCAGAGGATATTGGTTCTTTTTAGTTACTAAATTCAGAGCCCGATAGTCTATGAACGTTCTCAATTGGCCATTCTTCTTCGGAATAAAGAAGAGGGGAGATGACACCGGCGACTGAGATGGACGAATGAATCCATTAGCCAAATATTGCTCCACATACTCCTTAAGAGGTTGATTTTCCACTTGGGAGAGGGCATAAATCTGACTGCAGGGTAACAAAGCTCCTGGTTCCAACTCGATTTTGCAGTCATAGTCCCTATGTGGGGGCAGTTTCTGGGCCTCTTTTTCGTCAAAGACTGTAACCAAATCCAGGTATTCCACAGGAATTTCCTGTACTTCCACAGTACAAATGGAACTAGTCTGAATGGTCAAAAGCATAGACGGAGATGCAGAACGACCTTTACAACTCGGATTGAAACATGAAACAATGTTCCTTACAATAGTCTGATTCCAAAACTATGGTTCTCTTCGCCCAATCAATCTTGGGATTATGCTCAGTGAGCCAAAGCAATCCCAAAATGAGTTGAAATTGAGGAGCAGCGATGGACTAAACTTCAACACACTCACATTAAGTCCTGGCCCTTTCAGAGATATTTCTTCTGTGTCAAACAATTGGTCCAGATGAGAGGTTGGTTCCATCAACTGCTCGCAGAGACTCAGGTCTTTCTTTCTTGACAAATTCAATTCCCAATGATTTGGCAAACTTAATGTCACAAAAATTTCCCGTTGCCCCTGCATCTATCATCACCGGGATCTTATCCACCACCAAATTTCCAAAACTGATCAGACCCAAAATGATTAGATGAGGAGCAGAAGATTGCAAAGTATTTGCTAGATGTTGAGTATCCAGAGTCGACGTGTGATTCGCTTCCACCAGGGCAACCCCATCTACTGGTGGAGCCTGTCTTTTACCCAAGAATTATTCTTGGGCTTCCCCGGACATTCCTTTACAAAATGGCCAGAGGATCAACAATACATACAGAGCTTGCCCAATTGTCTCTTCTCTTGTTCCTCTTTAGACAAAGGACCACGGATTGAACCAATTTGCATTGGTTCTTCTTCTGAAACCACTTCCTTCGATTTGACATTTTCAGATCTCACCCTATCGAATCTTGGGGGAAAGCTTCTCACATCTTTTCTACGTTCTCCTCTTCTTTCAGATTGACGCTGGTCGATTTGAAGTACCAAATCTATCAACTCAGAGATTTCTGTATGTCTTCTCGGGATTTGAGCTAGGCCATCTTTTAGTTCGTCCTTTAGCCCTCTATAAAAAATGGCTGCTCTTTTGGCTTCGGGCCAATTAGTTTCTTCAATTAGCTTATTAAACTGCACAAGATAAGCTACCAACTCTCGGTTCCCTTGCTTCAAATCTAAAAGTTCATTGTCGGTAGTTTGAGAGATGGATCGTCTATCAAATATTTGTAGAAACTCCTTTTTGAACTCTTCAAATTCACACAAGATATGATCATTGTTGTTCACCAGTGGCATTGACCAAGCTGCAGCATCTCCGCTCAGGTAAGACAATACGAAGGCCACCTTTGACTGATCTTCCTTAAAAATTATAGGTCTACACAGAAAATTTAACGAACACTGAGTCAGGAAAATCTGGGCCTTATGGGGATCCCCACTAAACCTCACTGGGGCCGCTAATGGAATTGTGGGGGAGATGGCGTGAATGACCTAGGTAGTTAACTCTGCGAGAAGGAAGAATATTTTTCTTCCTTAGACACTGAGCTGGTACCCACTGACAGCTCATCAAATCTTTGACGTAGAATCTGACTTTCAGATTAGACTTTCTAACCTCTTCCCTAAGAGATCTATTCTCCTCCATGGTATCACTCAACTGTCTCTGTATGTCACTTCAATATGTCTAGTACCAAACCCAGAACTTTTGATTCCACAGGAGCAGATGTAAATTCCTCAATCCCAAACCCCGCTACGGTGAACACAAGGCTCTCTAGTAGCGAAGAGGGGGAAAGGGGAGTTGGAAGAAAAAAAGAGAGACTGCACTGCTTCTTTTCTTCTTGACTGGTCTCAAGTGATCTTCCTCAAGACTTCCTGTAGCCCAAAAACAACATGTAACCTTAAATATACTCTAAACTACCTTAACCTGTACCCTTCTCTAATACCTGTCAATCTGCAGTGTTGTGCTGCTCTCTGTTGAGGAGGATTTGTTGAATTGTAGTTAAGGTACTGCAACCTTGTATAGTGTAAGTTCAGTTCCTGCAAAGAAACAATCACACTTGTAAACTCTATAACCCTCTATGTATTTTCCCAGGAATATATATCCCAGTTACCTGTATTTCAGTCTTCAACAGATCTTCAATTCAGTGTAAATGTAAATGTGTTTGTATTTATATAGCGCCTTCTACCCTGAGCTCTCGTAGCGCTGTATTCATACCGCTGTGGAACCCTTCCTGGGTTTCCTGTGAGATGCCCACTCCTGGGCACCCCCAAGGTGAAGTCAGGCATCCAAGCGCTGCTGGGGCCGTTGTGGAGATTAAGCAAGCTATTGCCCAAAGTCACAGAGTGGGACCCATGATTAGACTAGGCACCGAAGTGAGAATTATCAGGTCCGGGGAGATTGAGTCCAAGAGCCGCCGAGGCGGAAATTGAACCCTGGTCCCAGGCCAGACCTCTGCATCAGGGTCTGCCACTCTAACCATTGAGCCACGCTTCTCCTAACTGTATTTTAAGTAGACTTTATATTGTCTCTTTCCTTGTCTTTCTGACTTCAATCCTCAAGGTAGGTAAGTACAATTATAACATATATATATCAAATAACAATACCTACATGCACGTCTCTAGCGCAATGCCAAACAAATTATATATTGCAAAGTCTCTTGCTTCTTGTACTGCTAATGTCTGCTTGCCAAAAGCTCGAACTATAATTCACAATTCAGGTCCCTGTGAAGTCTTCAATAAATAACTCAAATCTTTCCATGTGCTTCCATGGTCAGAAAACTGTCCATCAGTCTTAGACAAAAAATAATACTCTCAAATGTTGAAATACTGGAAGACTTACTTGTTGCCTTGTAAAGCCTTTTTCATAGACGGAAAATGTCTGCTGTTGCCTGCAGCTGCTAGTACCTCTCTGTGCCTCGAAACAGTCAGGTACTAGTCCCCAGTTACTGGAGCGTTCCTAACCTCCAGCGAAATTATCGACCGCCTCACTTTGCCGTCAAACTTCAGTCTTCCTCCTTCGCTCTTTGATACAGAAACGTATCTTCCTCAAAAAGGAATTCAAAATCTTTCAATTCAAGTAAAGTAGAAGAGCAGAGCTAAACCCTGCCTACCTCAGCAATTCAAGTAAAGTAGAAGAGCAGAGCTAAACCCTGCCTACCTCAGCAGAAATTCAGTTGAAGTGCGCAGCGTTGTTTTTAAATGTGCGCGACAACAGCTGAGGAGATTTCTCTGGCCGCAGCACAAGACCGCCGACCTTCCACCTTAAGCGCAGCGGCCATCTTGAAATTCCACGAAGATAGCGACCTCAACAACAAGGCCACCAATCTAACGGGAATGGATCTGCGAAGCCTGGAACACAGGTAACGAGGGAGCCCATCCTCTACATAACGCTGTCTGCCCCTAGTCTGATGGATTCTGACACTATGAGCTGGTTGGAAATCTGAGGTATGGTGGCTCTGCTGGGGATTATGATGTCACAGGGCTGGCAGCTGATTGGTTAGTGTTTGGACCACATAATAATGGTGATAAGCTACCAAACTATATACTTCCCTATGGGTTTTCTATGCAGTTTTTTCTTTTACTGCTATGGTTATTCTTTTACCGTGAGACTCTCACCATGACGACGGGGAAGATACAAGCATGGGAATTTATGAAAGATATCAATACTGGAGAACCGTAGTGTACAGGTAAGCAACTCGTTTTTTATTCTTAGTTAAAACAATCTCAGTGGGGAGGTAGAGTGTTTGTGTTTATACAGTTGAAAGTAGAAATATTTGATAAGTCTATACATAGGCTTCAAAACTAGAATACTGGACAAAAGGCTACGAGTGGCTGGCAATTTATAAGAATGAGGCCCCAAATAACCCAACTGAGGTAACTTATAGTAGCTTAGACTCTGGGTATACAGTATCAAAACAGAGAGCTAAATAGAGAATGGGAAGTTAATTATACGATTCTGTTCTGCTTGAACAGAGGAATTTGCTGTACTGAGAACAGTAACGAAACAACTGAATTACATAAAATATGAGGGGGACAATATCTGTGTCCAGCCTGCAAGATTCTGAGTGGATGGTAAGTTGTGAAATAAATGCTTTAAAGCCCCATGTTAAAATATGTTACTGATAAAAAAATCGAAGATGGATAACTTAAAATAAAAAAATATTAATTAACCATAAGCAAGGCTAGATTGACTCAGTGATCGGAAATCACAAAAATATCATAATAATAGTGGGAGTCATGTGAAACCAATGTGAAATTTAGGAAGCCTGTAATATTGAATGGGACTGGTTGGAGTGTTTAGCCCTTCTTGACCAAAGGAACAAAAGGTTTAGGAGAAACTATAAGAGAACCATAAGTGAATATCTAGTATAAATGAAAAATAGGAGACAAGAGTCACTGTATATTACAATGATATATATGATACGTGAGAAAGTGATCAGCGGATCACGAAACGCGTTGGGTGTTTCCTTTGCCGAATAAACTTGACAACACCGCATCTGATTTGGGCTCCGACTCTGGTTTTTCGATTGATGAAGTGCTGCAACCAGGAGTGTGTTGATATATATATATATATATATATATATATATATATATATATATATATATTTTTTAAACACTGAATTGATTGGATTCATGGGTATGTGCAATATATGTCCAGAACAAAATAGGGTAGACCTGTTTAAGCTCTACCTACATTTAAATAAAACTATGCATTAATTTTACTGGCTTTACATTTTGAACTTACAAACGCACACTGACATAAGTTATTGATTGTAACAAAATCATTATGATGTGTTAAAAGTGTATATTTCTGGCTTAGATATAACTAGGCCTCAGTTAGGCCTCCATACCATTTTTATTAAAAATGGATGCTCTGTTTATATTTCTCATTTGACCGTGCACTGTTTATTTTGTATGATGTATTGTTTTCGAGAACATGATGGAGGAAGCCTTTTTTTTTAACTTTTGAAGGCTCTTCCTGCTAGCACATCGTAATGCATGTATTCACAATGGTTTCTTGTCGTTTATGGAACTGGTTTGTTCTAACACATCCAGACAACATTATGTGGGTTAGTACTAAGATGGTAGAGTTATATGCGGTTTAGAAAACATGAATTATGATTTGTTGAGATATTCACACCATTCTGACTTTGCAGTTTTATAATTTTTAAGCAAGAAAATGGTGTATAAACCCTTGAATTTGGGGGTGACCTTTCTACATCTTCTAGGAATACTGTCTGGCTTTTCATGGTTTTGCTGTACCTTTGAGACTAATTCTATTTTGACTATGCCTATTATTTTGGGTGATTGTTATTATGGAGAGCATTTATGCACTTATTATTTAAATGTATTTTAATGAAACTGCTGCTGCATCTTAATTTTTCTAATTTCTGTATTGCACTTTCAAACTAAATACACCTACATAGGTTTTTTTAAATTCTGGTCTCAAACTCCCTTTTTGAGTAAGTCCTCTCTTTTTTTCTGTATTTCAATACCGTTTTGAATATTATCTCGACAGACATATTGCCTCATAGACTTTGAGGTCAACACCATCCCTGATCCACAGTTTTGGGCATGCCACTGTTATGTATAAAGGTACAGTGCACCCACAGCTTTGATTTGCCGAAGCACTGTGTTGATAGTCTTTTATTTCCATCGCATGTATTTGAAAAGAATAATTGCATGAGCTATAATGAATGTTTATGTGCGATGGGAAGTAATATGATTTTATTGTGTAATGTATTTTTAACGTGTGTATTTAGGACATGTAATTCAAGGGAATCATTTTACTTTGTGATTATGTTGCTACGAAAATAAAAATTATATATTTTTTTATAAAATTACAGAAGCGTTATCATATACAGTGTACACAACACAGAGTGAGGGAAGAAATCTACGTAAGATCTGCAGGTCAGAGGGGAATTACATATTTTTTGGATGGTTAAATAAGGATTCTGAACACTCAGCTATGGTAATGAAAAAACTGCCAAGGGACCAACCTTCCAGAGTCAAAAAAGGTGCAAACCCAACTTACGTTCTATAGTTGGGGGTGAATGATCCCAAGGAGACACAAAAAATCTGGTATCTTTGTAGTGAAAAGAGCAGAGATTAGATGATACCCTATTGTCTTGAAGGCCGTTGAAGTTGCAGGGGTCCCTTTCTCAGAGATTCCCCAGAGAAGCAACATAAACTTAAGAAAAGAAAATGTAGTGACTCCTCCAATTATCGCTCTTCCAAAGATGAGTCTCTGAGAAGTTCTTTGTCGCCTGTGGGGTCGTCTTTGGAGCCTGAACGTCCAAGATACTGGTGTTCAAGGGTGAGTTGCAGGCAGAACCAGTTGCCCTATCTCTGGCTCTACTCCCACTCCCCAGTAGCCTCTGCCAAGACCACAGGTCCCACAGGCTTACAAGAGTTTCTGACTGCTCTCGGGTCTAGTATTTTTCCTAAATGGCATGTTCAAGGTCTTCGACTTGCTATGGACCCTCTGAAGAGCCTTCTGGTCCCATGGGACCCTTAGTGGTAACTTTTGGATTCCCAGTGGTGGCCTTCCATAGGTACAGTTCACCCCCTTGCTTCCTTAGCCTTCGGCAGTGCCCCATGGCCCGATGCAGAAACCTCCACCAGTTGTACCTATTCTTGCACCACACTTTCGGCTGCCCATACATTCTAACGCCAGCAGCAGGGACAATTACCATCTCCAGGCCAGGTGCTTCAGATACGACAGGGCCAAACACCAGAGTCTGAGGCTTCCTTAATGAGGTTTAACAGAGAGACCCAAAAAGTGCTGGAGGAACAGCAATATGCTAAGCCATGGTGGTAAAGGGAGCCTATGCCCAAATTAACAGTGATTCTGATCCTCTGGAATACATAATAAGACACAACTAGGGATGGTAATGAGGCAGCCCATTTACTGCCTCCTCCTGCTATAGGTTTTGCATGATTCCTTGACCTCAGGAATGCAAATAGGTTACACACGTCCCTTGATACAGAAGTCGATAGCCCTCTTGGGCTTTCTCCGCCCGAGATAATTTTCTTATTATGCAGTGGTGTGCAAAGCTATAGCGCTTATGGAACTCCCACATCCTGCCTTTGAAGGCAAAGCAAACTTGTTAACAGAAGTCCTACAGCTGTCTGAGCAATCTTTGACAACCTGTTTTGCTTTTTAATGAGGTCCTTTCGGACATCTTTACCGGGATGACTAGCTGCTCAAAGGCAAGTATCCACAGATGGTGGTGTGCCACTTTTAGGCAACAGCAACCCTACGGTTCAGTCTGGGCGTTTTGATCAACGTGCTCAGCTATCACCTGGAGCTTTCTCAATGCCTTCTGTTTATAGATGCAAGTCTGGTTATGACTTATCTCTAAGAGTAGCCTCCTTCACAGAGGATCTGAGACATGCAGGTTATGATCCCAGTGTTTCGGGAGGGAGTTGTTTTCCAGTCCTGATGATCTCATGCCTGCTAGGACTGCTAGTGTCCTTAATCCTGCTTGTCATGCACATTAGGACTCTCCTGGAGTGCCTCCACCAACAGCAGGTCCAGCACGAGGAAAGTCTGCCAGACACTATTGCGCGCTCTTAAAATGCTGAAGCAAATCTAGTCTGGTGGTTGGTGGGGAATAACCTATTGCGTCTGCTGCCCTTTCACCCTCCATCAGTCTTTGGCCACAGTTGTGATGGGATACCCCCAATCTTTGGGGGAGAGTGCACCTGTAGGAATTGGAGATCAGAAGCCTCTGGGTGAGCAAATTCCTCACACCAACTTGTGCAAGCTTAGGGAAATTCAGCTGGCACGCAAAGCCATCCTCCCTTTCTTTTGCAGTCAGTCTTCTAGACTTTGACCAACAACATGACTGCAATGTGCTATACCAACAATCAGGGAGTAGTGGGGGTCACCCCTTCCCTGTTGGAAAGCTCCAAGTCTGTGGGTTAGGTTGCCAGCATGAGATTTGGCTAGTCGCCAACCTGGCCAGAACAGCTTGAGTTCTCCAGTATTGGGGTGTCTTTCAAAGATTCAAATGCCTGAATCATTCCCCGTCGTCGGAGTGGGAGTCCCACGGTACATAAAAAAGCAATTACATGCCTATAGAAAAAACAAAACCTTAGTAATACCAACCAGGAAGTAAAGTAGCCCTAAGCTACAGTGCAAAAAACCTCCACACACGACTATCCTAGTCATTTTGTATAGACCAAACTGCAGCCAATCAGGCGACAGCACCCACCAGAATGTTCTCCCCAGAGGTCCAGGCTCTCAATTTTCTACCGCACGTCGTGTGAAAGGGAGTCTTCCTGAGCACTGCTCAGTTTCTTCACAGGTTTGATTGGTGTTTACCTTTTTCAAGATGTCATTTTCTAAATACCTCTTCAGGCCTTGCGACTCTTGTGGAAAGCTTAGGCTTTTTAAGGAGGATCCCCACAAAAATGTATTTATTGTCTGTATCCCGACCATGAGGTTAAGGAGTGTAAGATCCGCAGAACCTTTCCTCAGAAGACCCTTAGAGACAGTGAGGGTCGTCTTCTCCTGTGGCTCCAGAAGATCAAGGACCAAGATAACCCCCTTTCTGAGGTAGGAAGCATAGCCTCACAGTCAACTATGTCCTCTAGAAAGAGGAAGGCTGAGGTAGATATAACTTCTCCTGGAGCTAAGGTGTTGAGAAAAGCCCAATCCTCCAAGGATTCTGGCGTGCCTTCAACTTCAACCTCAAACAAGCATTTACAATGCAATGGTTTCGCCTTTGGAAAAGTTAGAGCTATTGGCATTGTAAATGACAAAATTGTAATTTATGTGTTGGTTTTGAAAACAGATAAATAAATGGCATTGTCATGTACATTGCCATTAGCTTAATCTCTGCAGTCACTCTGCAGTCCCCAGCACTCCCTAGTCACTCTGCACTCCCTAATCACTCTGCACTCCCTAGCCCTCCCTAGTCACTCTGCAATCCCTAGTACTCTGCACTCCCTAGCACTCCCTAGTCACTCTGCACTCCCTAGCACTCCCAAGTCACTCTGCACTCCCTTGCACTCTGCACTCTGCACTCCCTTGCACTCTGCACTCCCTTGCACTCTGCACTCCCTAGCAGTCCCTAGTCATTCTGCACTCCCTAGTCACTCTGCACTCCCTAGCACTCCCTAGCATTCTGCAGTCACTCTGCACTCTCTAGCACTCCCTAGCATTCTGCAGTCACTCAGCACTCCCTAGCATTCTGCAGTCACTCTGCACTCCCTAGCATTCTGCAGTCACTCTGAACTCCCTAGCACTCCCTAGCATTCTGCAGTCACTCTGCACTCCCTAGCAGTCACTTTGCAGTCACTCTGCAGTCCCTAGCACTCTGCAGTCACTCCCTAGCACTCTGCAGTCACTCTCCACTCCCTAGCACTCCCTAGTCACTCTCCACTCCCTAGCACTCCTTAGTCATTCTCCACTCCCTAGCACTCCCTAGTCACTCTGCACTCCCTAGCACTCCCTAGTCACTCTGCACTCCCTATCACTCCCTAGTCACTCTGCACTCCCTAGCACTCCCTAGTCACTCTGCACTCCCTAGAACTCCTTAGGTACTCTGCACTCTCTAGTCACTCTGCACTCCCTCGCACTCTGCACTCCCTCGCACTCTGCACTCCCTTGCACTATGCACTCCCTAGCACTCCGTAGCAGTCCCTAGTCACTCTGCACTCCCTAGCAATCACTCTGCAGTCCCTAGCACTCCCTAGCACTCTGCAGTCACTCTGCACTCCCTAGCACTCTGCAGTCACTCTCCACTCCCTAGCACTCCCTAGTCACTCACCACTCCCTAGCACTCCCTAGTCACTCTCCACTCCCTAGCACTCCCTAGTCACTCTCCACTCCCTAGCACTCCCTAGTCACTCTGCACTCCCTAGCCACTCTGCACTCCCTAGTCACTCTGCACTCCCTAGCACCCCCTAGTCACTCTGCACTCTCTAGCACTCCCTAGTCACTCTGCACTCCCTAGCACTCCCTAGTCGCTCTGCACTCCCTAGCACTCCCTAGTTGCTCTGCACTCCCTAGCACTCTGCACTCTCTAGCACTCTGCAGTCACTCTGAGCTCCCTAGCACTCCCTAGTCAGTCTGCACTCCCTAGCACTGCCTAGCACTCCCGAGTCACTCTGCACTCCCTAGCACTCCCTAGTCACTCTGCACTCCCTAGTCACTCTGCACTCACCACTCTGCGCTCACCACTCTGCACTCACCACTCTGCACTCACCACTCTGCACTCACCACTCTGCACTCACCACTCTGCACTCACCACTCTGCACTCACCACTCTGCACTCACCACTCTGCACTCCCTACTGCTAGGGAGTGCACACACCAAACTGCTCATGAGCGCCACCAGCCACACACTCTAAAACACAACTCTCCCACACACTGAACAATACACACACACCAAACAGCACCAGCCGCGCAGTCAAACGCTAAATCGCACACAACCTCCCACACGCTGAACCACAACACATATCAAACTCGCCAAAGCACAACAACTATACACTAGTCCTTACATACACCCACACACACTGGACCGCTAAAACTCACACACGCCGAACCACATGCATCAAGACAAACTCACAGCGTCCACAAACTCCAAACCACGCACATATGTATAGACACCAAACTACAAAAGACATACACACATGAATCTACACAAAATGCACACAGGGGTAAGCACACTAATGCTCACACAGGTGCGCATGCCGATAAACAGACATACCCAGACAAGGTGTACAGATAAAGGCCCCCGCACCACATTTGCATTCACCCATCATGGTCTGCCAACAGTTGACAGGTTGTGTGATCTTGGCCATATGACCGCATTCCAGTGTGTGACCCCCCCGTTGTTGATAGCTTGGTTGTGTATGTTTTAGAATTAAATACATATAGGCCTGTCTGCAGAAGTTTACCGGAACTGTGGTACACTGATAGAAAACCTCCTTTTTGCCCACAGAGAGGCGGCGTCAAGGGCCCTTTGTCACCGGAAGTTCTCACTAAACCAGAGTCAGAAGATGCCCGCGAGGTAGCGCTTATTGTATCAACTGTATTACAAGTCAAGTCAAGTCAAAGATCTTTATTCAGAATAAAACATCCATAAAAGTGCATACAGGATATAATTTCAGAAAGTACAGTACAATGATATAACAACCAACAAGAAGCATAATCCGATCAATTCCACAAAAAACACAAAAATGTCTCTCTTTTTTTAAAAACAACAATATATACAATTTAAAATTTAAAAACAGCTAAAAATAGCGACAAGAGTAATAAAATCAAGATCAATATACGTGCAAAATACAAATGTGCAAATTAGTAAAAAATATAAAGTGCATAGTGCGATGTGCAAAATATTATACATCAATGTGCAAAGTGGCTCGTGTCCGAACAGCAGCTTTAAGAAAACAGCTCACTCTGAATATTACTTCATCTGAGCCCAACAATAATAAAGTCCTCAGTACTGTCCTAAAATTCAACAGCTTATGTTTTCGGCAGTAAGGCATTAGATAATGAGCGGTGAACAGTTTATAAAAGTCACAGAAGAACAAAAAGTGCGTAAGACTCTGTTTCATATTTGGATTACATGGGCAACTTAAGGTTTCCAGATGTTTATTGTAACCCAGGGGGAAGTTTAATAGGTTTACAATACTCCCATCCCGAAAGCGAAACAGTAGGCTCCTGTTCCATCTACCAAGATGTAAACGTAGGTATCTCTGTGGAGGGCCTGGGTGACTGTTTGAGGGTTCAAAATAGCCCATATACTTTGTAACAGTACACTTTGAAAAGTTCTTCCTTTCCCGCTCCTCTCTGTATAAATTATATAAGGCCCTTTGAATGAGGGTCTTATGTGAGCGATTTATTAAACTGGGTGAAATAAACAAATGACCGTGCCCTACACTCACTAAACATTCTTTTACAGCTTTTAACCACGGAATACAGTGTGCCCTATCACAATTCAAACAATCCAAGATTATATCACGGGTCAATGTGGTAGCCGAGTTCATCCATATCTTTAGCCAGAAGAGTGCTGGTCTTGATCTAACAAAGTCCTCTATATATGGGATGTTTAGTTCACTATGACATATATAGTGTGGGGAACAGATAACACCACCCAACACCTTCCGACAAAACCTATTTTCTTCGGTCTGGATATGGATACAGTTTGTATAGCCCCATACGTCTGCGCCATAGGTACCCGTTGGGATGCATTGGGTTTGATAAATCCTTACTAGTGGCGCAGTCACATCAGCATGGTTGGGCTGTCGTAAAGAAATGATGGAATTTATCGCTTTACCCAACTTGTTCCTTGCATAAGAGACATGTGGTTGCCAGGAACCAGTATTAGAAAATAGTAACCCCAAATAGGGAAAGGTGCAGGTACTTTTTAGGACGTTTGTCCCTGATGTAATCTCAATGATTTTATACTTTTTAGGGCCACAACTCATAATAAGTGATTTTTTGAAATTTGTGGTCAAACCTAGATCAGCCATGAAACTGACAAAACCTGAGATTAAGGTGTGCATTGCCTTTGGTGTGCGGCCCATTAGGACCGCATCATCTGTGTAAAGAAGGGTAGGTATTGGGGTCCCATTTACGTAAGGTACATCTTTTGTTAGGGTACTCAGGGAACTGCTCAAATCATTAATATATCCACATCCCTGTCTGACCCCCCTGCCAATGCTCATATCATTGGAAACTTCGCCAGATTGATTAATGCACACACGTGCTCTTAAGTCGCTATGTAAATAGGATAAAAATGAACCAAATAATCATCCAAACCGTAATTAAGAAGGATGGACCATAAACGGGAACGATTAACAAAATCAAATGCAGAACTTAAGTCCATAAAACCAAAATATAAGGGGGATTTTTAGCGATATTATATTTTGCCATTATCAAACTCAAGTTCAGGCATTGTTCTACCGTGCCCACACTACTGCGGAAACCAAGCTGGCTTGGGTGTAAAATTTTACTTTCATCTGCCCAAGTTATAATTCTTTTAAAGATAACCCTACCCAAAACTTTCAGGGTATTATCAATTAGCGATATAGGGCGATAGCACCCAGGATCCAACCTGTCGCCTTTTTTTAAAATAGGTACAATGGTGTTACACGACCACGTTTCGGGGATAGATTCATTTGTTAAGTTGTTAAAAACGTTACATAACAGTGGGGCCCAGAATTTTACCTGTCGCCTTTTTTTAAAATAGGTACAATGGTGCTACACGACCACGTTTCGGGGATAGATTCATTTGTTAAGTTGTTAAAAACGTTACATAACAGTGGGGCCCAGAATTTAAGTTCACATTTTAATTGATCGATCGAAAGCCCATCAGGGCCAGGCGCTTTATTACCTGCACTTTCTACGATGGCATCCTCGACCTCAAACAAAGAGATGTTCAAAGGGGTTAAGGGGGAAGGGGTTACTGTGTGGTTGCCAGATGCGGCATAGATTTTAGAAAAATGATCGACCCACACAGGCCCGATGATATTACAATTAATTGATGTTAAATTTGAACCTAAAGATCTTAGGTTCTTCACCTCCTTCCAAAACCCCGTGGTGTCTTTTAGGTCAGCCATACGTGCAAGAGATTCCCAGTGGTCCTTAACTAATTCGTTTGATCTAACGCGTAGGGTAGATTTATACTCTGCTCTGAGCAGCCTTACTTGGGAAATATCCCTTGGTTCGGATTTGAGTGCGGCCCTTAAATTCCGGTTTGCTCTAGAGCAAGAGGCATCGAACCATCTCGGGGTTTCCGCAGGTTCCCTGGGTACAGGTTTAGAAATCTCACTTTTTATTGCGGAGCAGAGTTCACTAAATTATTTGATCACATTACCCCCGCGGCCATCAATAGTAAGGCAATTATCAATCAATACTGGATGTTTTTTAATTACCTTTGCCAGGACTCCCCTGTTATCCACTCCCCTCCAAACAACCCTTAGTTTATCCGTTGAAAGTTCCAAGCTTCTTGCTCCAATTTCATTTTGTGGACACTTGCCCCCAAGAAATTTTAAGTGGATTACAATGGGATAGTGGTCGTTATTATACTTTGCACACTACCTCGGCTTTAATTAAAACATCGGCAAGGGGAGATGAAACAAATATATAGTCAATCGTTGTAGCACTCCCATGGCCGATGAATGTGGGAAACGGGGCAGTGCTTATTTCGGTGCCAGCATGCTCCATGCAATTTACAAGTTCTCTAGTTGCGAGGAGATTGGATAATTCTGCACCTCTTCTACAGGGGGGATTTCTTAAGTGTATATGTGCATTGAAGTCCCCTCCTAAGCAAATACCATCGAATTTCCCGTATTTCCGTCCCTCCACTATTTCATCAATAAAATCAAACAAAAGTATAAAATTACGATTAGGTTGAGACAAAAAATCATTATTGTAGAAGTTAATCAAACATAGCCTTATCCTCTTCGTATATGTCAGTGCCATAAAACTTAGACATTTAGTTTGTATTACTTCAACTTTGGCTTCTGCAGATATTTTAACCCAAATCGATAGGCCCCCACTACGTCGACCTAGAGAGGGGGCCAATACAGTCCTATTATGGCAACTATACCCTTCGAATAACAGGTCGGCTGTGCACCAGGTTTCTTGGAACATTAACACATCGTGACAATTAACCGAGTCCTTCCAAGTTTTAATTTCCGTCTTTGCCTTCAGGCCGGCAATGTTCCAACTAAGGATTGACAAGTTTTTATCAGGCCTTGGACAGACATCCTGATTGGTTACTTGGGTAGATACTGTTATTTGGTTCACCAATTGGTCACATTGTGGGGTTAAAAGCAAGGAAGTGTCAGATAATGTCAGAAGTGCCTCAGATGGTGCTTCCTGTGTAGAGTCAAACTCAGGGGCCACGACAACTGGATCCTCATCAATAGCTGACAGTCAATCCAAGGTACCCAGGTCACGAAGTATCGAGAATCTGTTTTTCAGAGGAAATACGGGAGGTGGCTGCATCATTCTATGTGGGGGTCGGTAAAAGTAACTCAGCGGTAAAGGGGTTACCACGGTAGATGGACCGGGTTGGACAAAGTTCTTATTCAACAGAAATTTTACAATGCTAGGGTTCCTAAAGTTGACTATAATACAGTCCCCGTTGATGTTTTTAAAGAGAGGACCAACCCAGGTTACTCGACGTGTGGATAAAATTTCTTTAGATATATCGTAGCCGACCCCCTTATGCTTGGTTAACCAGTCAATGCATTTGTTGTGTAACTGAACCCAAGATTCTCCTTGCCCTTCCCTAAGAGGTGGTATACCAGCCAGAACCAAGACGTGGGGACATGCCTCAGGTGGAAGGTGTAGAGCAGGGCCTTGATGTTTGAAAAGCCTGTTGTCCTCACGCAAAGTCTTATTCTGGCCGGGATTGGGGGGGACCTTCTGCTTGTTTGTGCCTGTAACAGGATTACATTTCTGATTATTCTTAGTGACACTAGGAGCGGTAGAAGACGATAGAGGGATAGATGACAAACATGGGGGAGAATTATCTTTCCTTGTGTTTGCTTCCGCCATAGATGTTGTAGTTATGGACGGACTACTAGCAATCGGTAATTCTTTAACCCCGTTTGTTGTAGATGAATTACAGTGTTTTGTGCGGTCACCGCTAGAGAGGGCACTGGTAATAGACTCCAGGTCTTTTAACAAACGATCACCTCTTATTTTATCTAGGCATACCGTACCCTTTCTCTTGGCGTCATCATTTTTCATGAGGTTTTCCAGTCTATCAAGTCTCTTAAAAATACTATTAAATTGTTTGATCATTTGACCTAATTGTTTAAAAATTGTGTCCGCGATGGTCTCAATAAGATTCCCCTTTGATTTGGAATGAAGGCTATTTTCATTTGGGGATTCTGTCTGTGTGGAGATTGTATTGGAATTTATGCCATCATTTATGACAATGGTGTCTCCCAAATCAGGTCGAACTGGCAAAGACCCTGTTTGTTGTTGTTTCTTCCCCCTAGTCCACATACTCTGTGGGGTCGGCTGGTTATTGCTCCTAGGGGGCTGCTTCCTTTTGTTTATTGTGGACTTTACTGGACCCCTTTTTCGCTTAGCTCCAGTGTTCTCAGTTGTGTCAGTACTCACGGTGATTGTTGGTAATGCTAATTGCGAGACGGGATCAGGAACAACAACAGGGGCTGTGTTAATAGTGTTTCCATCTTTTGGTAGATCGGGCAAACTGACAACAGGATTTGCTTTTACCACAATGACTTCAGGAAATAAGTGCATATTATCATTTGGACTAACTGTTGTACTAGGTTGGTTAATAGTAAGTGAGCCCATAGAAAGCCTCTTCTCAGTTTCAGCAATATCATTGAAGGTAGTGTCTATTAATGTCTCAAATGACGTTAAAAGAGATGCTGGAGTTACAATGTCCTGTGTGTCTTTGTCTGTGGTATTGCTTATAGCGTTACGTTTTCCCATTGTTACAGCAGCAAGCTCACCTTGGTGTTGGACGTTAGATGGGTGGCCCGCCCGACCACTGTTGACCTCTAAGGGCCTCAGAGGGCCCGCCCTTAGCCCCGGGCGCTCCTGCGCGCTCCCGCGACGCGGGGGGTGGCAGTTCTTTAAATGCGCCTCCGGGCGCTTCGATGACGGCGTCAAGGTGCGCCGCCGCAGGTGGTGCTGGGAAAGCGAGTCCTCCGCTCGGCGGCCGCTGGAATGTAGATAGCGGCGGCGGGAGGACTCGCTGGGCAGGGCGGTGCGGTGCGAAGGGCGCTGGACCCCTTCTCAGGGAGACAAAAGCTATCCCTGGGACTGACGCAGTCTCAGTCCTCAAGGGCACCGGTGGCAAGTAGTTCCCTGTATTACATAATGCACTGTGAGCCCATTGTATTGGTTATATCATTTTGCCTCCCCTCCCCATGAAACAGCTGTCCTGCTGTAATAAATTTCAAGAAGTAGGAACCGATTTTCATTGACTCTAGAGCTGGGTGGGTGAAGGGGAATTAGGTGGTATGTTCATCCTCCAAAGGTCAATAACATTTGAAATTTGTGCTTTTTGCAGTTTTATATACAATTACAGGATGTTTAGCATCCCCACCGAGACTTGAACCTGGTTCCCCAACTTTGAGGTCGGCGGTCCTCTGCGGTGTAATAGTGCCCCAGGAGGAGAGTGGAGAAGGTGACTACGGCCACCCAAAAGAGGCTGCAGCGGTTCAACCCTGGAGCTCCGGTGCAAAAGACTGATTCCTGGAGGCTACGTTTGGGGAGCCTGCCCCTCCCCTTAACAGTTACTTCACGATCTGCAGGAACGCGTGTGTGGGTTAGTTCTAGGTCCCCCTAAGAGAGCGCGGTGAGGCAATGGAGTTCTACGTGTACTCAGCGGATCACCTGTTCCAATCTCAGTAGGTTAATGCGCCAACTGCAGAGCTCTGTGCGAGCCGGCAAGGTTAAAGGTTCCAATTCTAGTAAATTTGTAGGGTGGGTTAATGGGCCGACCTTGGAGCTCTGTGTATGCCCGGGAAGCTGCAATATCGAAGCCCAACAGGGTGGCAGTAGGTGTATAGCTAAATGTACCCTCACAAGTTGAAGGCGGGCCGGGTCACCTGTAATTCCAAAAGAGCACTTCAAGCCACCCACATAGCTCCACGGGGACCCGCTGCAGAGCCCAGCGAGCTGCCCCCGTGCCCCATTGTGAGCTGCGCATTTCAGTTTCATTTCAATCGTTGTTACTATCAGTGGGTGATAGAGGTACGCCCACCATCTTTTCAGATATAATTTTTTTTCTGTGCTGAAGGAGAAACTAGCAACTCTACCTGCATGGCACACTGCTAGGCTGTGTGATGGTAGTGTGGGGGAGGGGCGAGAAGCTCGGGGGTAACATGGCGCAGCGAGGTTTCATGGAACGGGCAGAGTGGAGGGAACACTCACCACAGACCAGCAGAATAAACTAGGCACCGCATGGACAATATTCGTGAACAAAAGATTTAAAAAAAAACGAGTGCAGGGTTCCAGGAGCGAGTAGCAGGGGGGGTTGCGGGGCTGCAGGGGAGAGCGGGACACGTCCATCCCGGCAACAGACACATTAGAAATGAGAATGAGAAAAACAAACCTTGAAAAAAATAAGTACACGCCCACAGTGGACACGTCTTCATGACGTTGCGAAAAGCCTAGAAATCGCTGGAACGCCCATGAATTTGCTCCGGCATTGACGGACAAATCTCTGTTCCAATGGCTAGCCTCCATTTATGGAGCTAGCCAATGGAACAGAGGGGCGGGACATGAGCACACATACTCTAGACATAAGATTTCGCCTGCGCCGAAAAGCTGCACAGTGCTCAGCTTTCGACCAGGCGAAACCTAAAAAGGCATCTCCATCTTCTAAATCTGGTCCTGAAGCACCTCTGAGGAAATCTGGAAAGTCTTTATCTTCCAGGGGTACTTCTCAAAAAGTTTTACCTCAGAAAAAGTAATCTTCGACGGCAGTGTCGACGACGGCTCCATCGTCGACGATTCTCAACGTCGACGCATCCTTGACGTTGACGGTTACCTTCTCCTCACCGAAATCTGAGATGGTAATGTCTTTAGCTTCTTCTCCGTTGACGCTAGTCTATGTGGTGGTTCGTCCCATCTCGTCGATGAAGGTAATGCCATCGATCGTTGACGCACCACCGCCGACGAAGATTTTAAAGGTACCGTCGACGAGCTCATCATCGTCGACGAAAGTCATCCAGTCGACGAGCTCCTTGTCGACGAAGACCACCCTCCCGTCGACGTCAGCCTCGTCGACGAAGATTGCCATACCGTCGACGACATCATCGTCGACGAAGATTACGTCGTCGGCGGCAACACAGTCGACAAAGTCTACCTCGTCGTTGAGATCATCGTCGACAAAGATTGCCTCGACATCGACCAAAATTACCGTTCCATCGACGAATGCTGGTCCTTCTCCGTCGATGACACAGTCGACGGTTGTACCGTCGACGCCTCCTCTCTCATCAAGTAAAGAGCTTCAAGTGTGGTCAGCTGCCCCGTCTGCAGTCTCTTTACCCTCGCCGTCTACGACAGCTTCACTATTAGAAAGACCGGGCTCATCTCTGACGGTTCTTTCACCGTTAAAGTTGCCAGAGCAACTATTGGATTCTGAGGAGGAGGAGGAACAATCTTATGAAGATGAAAGTTTTCGTGCAGCTGCAAGTCCTTCGGAGATGCTTATAAAGTGTCACTACAGGTCGGGCTCCTACTTCAGTACCTACGGCACAGATGCCATTGGATCTTCTTGACAATTTGCAATATATGTTGAGTGAATATTATCGCCGGTTCCCTCCATCCGAATCCGGTGAATCACGCCTTTCAACGCCTATGCCTCGAACATCTACGGCAGCTTTTAGACCTACTAGACAATCTTCTCCGTTGCCAGTAGCGGATGAACGACCGACAGTTCCACCTTCGCCGATACCATCTCGCCATGATCAGGATGATGTCACCTCTGACGAAGAAAGAGAGGAGGAAGAAGTGGATGACAAATCAGTACTGTCGGAGTGGGATGAATATCAAGCTCAAACCCCTTCTCCAACTGGTCCACCTACAATGGACTCTCCGCCGGTAGATATCGGAGGATTTCATCTGATAATGGAAAGGGCAACAAAAAGATTTTTAATTACCATGGAAAGCAGGATGAATGTTTCCTGTACGACTTTAAAGATCAACCACAGAGGCAGGTTAAAACAATCCCAATAATTGACTTTATTTGGAAGGAGGGTTTAAAGATAATGGCTACGCCAAACTCTCTCCCTGCAGTGCTACCTCGAGTAGATAAAAAATATAAGGCGCCTCTCACTTCACCAGCATGCCTTATTGGACAGTTCGAGATGGATTCAGTTGTTACCCAAGCGGCCCAGAGACGAGCCAGGAATCCATCTTCACAAGTCACCAGTCCTCCTGACAGAGATGGGAGGCGTCTGGACTAAATTGACAAGAAAGTTTCGACTATAGCTGCAACCACTGTCCGTGCTGCGAACTCCCTTGCGATACTAGGGAGATATGATAGACAAATATGGTCTGACATATCGCCATATATTGAGAAGCTTCAGGAGCCTGAGAGGATTGAAAAGCCAAGAAAATACTGCATGAAGGAGAATGCACATCTGCTGAAATGATAGATGCGGCTGTGGATGTGGAAGCTACAGGTTTCAGGCAGTTGGCGGGTGCAGCAGTGCTGAGAAGGCAAGGCTGGCTTAAATCTACATCCTTCCGCCAAGAAGTTCAAACTAAGATCATGGACATGCCTTAGGATGGAGAGTACCTCTTTGGTCAGCACTTTGATGAAGCTCTGCAGACCATAAAAAAGGACACAGAGTCAGCACGTTCGCTGGGAAGTCAACAATTCCGTAAATCGTCCTTTCGTGGTGCAAAAGGACGAGGCAATTTTTCCAATAGAGGTGGATATTCTCAGCAACGCCTGTATCACACCACACAGGGTAACCAAAGATACCAATCGTACAAGCAGCAAGAGTACGGTCAGAGAGGAAACAATTATTTGCAAACAAGAAGGAAGTCTTCTTATCGGGGACGAGACACCAACAAAAATAAGTGAGACAGACAACCTGCCACCACCTCAACCCATTCCAAAGTTAAATATTGGAGGAAGAATATCCTGCTTCTCATTAAATTGGTCCAAAATTACTACGGACAGATGGGTCCTGGACGTTGTTGCCAGGGGCCACGCTCTGGAATTTGTCAAAGCCCCTCCAAATTCTATCTCCAAAGGGTCCACCACCAGCTCATCTCAAGGAGCTGTTCTCTCAAATATATGTTATGATTCGGAAAGGAGTGTTTGAAAACGTACCTCAATTACAAAGAGGGAGAGGTTTTTATTCCAGATTTTTCCTCATACGCAAGAAGTCAGGAGAATGGCGTCCTATCCTCGACCTGCGTGCCCTCAACAAATACCTCAAAAAACTATCCTTCCGGATGTTAACACTTCAAGAAATCCTCCAGTTCCTCTCAGAAGGGGATTACATGGCGACCCTCGACCTTCAGGATGCTTAGTTCCATGTGCTCATCCTTCCCAGACCCAGGAAATTCCTACGGTTCAGAGTGGCTGGCAGGGACTTTCAGTTCAAAGTTCTCCTATTTGGACTCCGTTCAGCTTCCCGAGTTTTCACAAACGTGTTAGCCCCTGTGGCAGCTCATCTTCGTATGGAAGGCATTCAGATCTTTCCATATCTGGACGACTGCCTTATAAAGGCCAATTCTCTAAACACAGCAAAAGCGCACGTTCAAATGTGCCTGTCGCTATTTCAGGACCTGGGCTTCTCAGTCAACTTCGAAAAATGCCATCTAACTCTGTCTCGAAGAAAGTCTTTTCTGGGAGCGACATTGGACACTCAGCTCACTCAAGTGTTCATTTCAAAAAGGCAGATAAAGATTCACAGAATGGCTTCCATACTCCTGAAAAAAGAGTTTGTTTCCGTTCAATATTCAAATCTTTCCTAGGGATGATCTCCTCCTGCATCCCTCTAATTCTCAACTGTTGTCTCAGAATGAGACCCTTGCATGAAGAACTCAGTCTCCAATGGGTGCAAATGGTAGTATAATTCGAAGACATGATCAATATAACTCCTCGGATGAGAAACACTATCCAATGGTGGATGCAAAGGAGCAACTTAAAGGAGGGATGTGCATTCCTGACAGAGGTGCCCAGATTTATCGTCACTACGGATGCTTCTTTGGAAGGATGGGGCGCTCACCTTCAGGGAATGACGGTCAACGGAAAATGGAATGTACAACAGAAAAAGTGGCACATAAATCTCCTGGAGCTGCGGGCTATCTTTCTAGCGCTAAAATCTTCTTGAACAATCATCGAGGGTTCCACGGTTCTAATTCGGACAGACAATACGACAAGTATGCATTATCTGAACAAACAGGGAGGTACAAGATCGGCCCTGCTATCTCGTCAAACGCAGGAGATTTGGAGTTGGGCCCTGGATCACAAGATCAATCTTTCAGTGGTTCACGTTCCAGGGATCTCCAACGTTTAAGCAGACTCACTCAGCAGGTCTGCAGTATCCAATCATGAATGGGAAATCCATCAGCCGACCCTGGATCGAGTATTCCAAGAGTGGGGTCACCCCGACCTGGATTTGTTTGCAACGAATCGGAACCGGAAATGCCAACACTTTGCAAGCTGGATCCCCCACAAGAACTCATTCGGGGATGCTCTTTCGATTAACTGGTTTCAGATATTTGCAAACGCTTTTCCGCCAATTCCCTTGGTTCCCAAGGTCATCCGGAAGATGAAGAGACCGCCATGTCCCCTAATCCTCATTGTCCTCAGGTTGCCTCAACAGTATTGGTTCACCGAGCTTCTCCTCCTATCGGAGTGCACTCCCATTCAGTTGCCACAAATACTGAATCTCCTGACAATTGAATGGGGTCAAGAATGCCATCCGGACCCAGCTTTTTGAAATTAGCAGCTTGGCTCCTCAACACAATGAATTCGCCCATTTAGACATCCTGGCGGATTGTCAAGAGGTTCTGGCCAATGCTAGAGCGCCGGTCACGTTTAAGACAAACAAACTCAAATGGAAAAGGTGTTGTGCCTGGTGTCACTCTCCCAATTTGAATCCCATTCATGCTAAACCAGAACGGATCTTGCCTTTCTTTCTGCATCTCGCTAGATCGGGGTTATCTCATTCAACTCTAAAGGTATTTTCCGTCAGGATGGATCTACTTCTCTGTATTCATCAAGAATTATTCAGCAATTTTTTAAAGGATTATTCCGTATGTTTCCTCTAATTCAACGTCCACCTCCATCCTGGTACTTGAAGGTGGTGCTCGGTCAACTCATGCGTCACCCTTTTGAACCTATTCATAAAGTAGATCTCAAGTTCCTTTCATGGAAAGTTTATTTGCTCTTAGCATTGACGTCAACAAGGAGAGTCAGCGACATTCAGGCGTTCACAACGAAGTCTCCATTCTTGCAATTCACTTCTGATTCACTGGTGTTGCGTACCAATCCAAGATACATGCCCAAGGTTCCCTCTGACTTCCATCTTAATGAGCCAGTAATTCTCAGAACATTCTTCCCAAATCCGCAATCAGTGGCTGGAAAGGCCTTGCATTCATTAGACATCAGGAGATGTCTCAAGTTCTATCTTAAAAGAACTGCCACGATACAAAAGACAGACCAACTGTTCGTAGCATATGGAAAGATGCGTCAAGGATGCGCTGTATCCAAGCAGACTATAGCACGGTGGGTCTCTTCAGCGATTGGACTCTGTCATCAACAAGCAGGAAAGCCCCTACAGTCTTTACCAAGGGTGCATTCTACAAGAGTGGTCTCCTATTCTACCGCTCTCTTCGCTGGTGTGCCTCTTCATCGGATATGCAGAGCTGCAACTTGGTCCAGCAGGCATACCTTCACCAAACATTACTGTTTGGACACTGCAAGTGATGCAGATGCTTCGGTGGGAAGAGCAGTTCTTCACAATCTTTTCAAATAAGGTGAGCCTCTGTTCTCCCTCCTCCTCTATGCTCTTTTTAGACGCTTATTATGAGGTTATTCTTTTTGGTAAGCATGCATATATACTATATGAGGAGCGTCTAAAGAGCGTGATGTTTTGTACTGCTATCTACTCTGATTCTGGTGGAGAAGTGTGGCTCAATGGTTAGAGAGGCAGACCCTGATGCAGAGGTCTAGCCCGGGACCGGGGTTCAATTCCCACCTCGGCGGGTCTTGGGCTCAATTTCCTCTGACCTGATAAATCTCGCCTCAGTGCCTATTCTAATCATGGGTCCCACTCTACAACTCTGGGAAATAGCTTGCTTAATCTCCACAACGACCCCAACAACCCTAGGATGCCTGGCATCACCTTGGGGGTGCCCAGGAGTGGGCACTTCACAGGGAAAAGCCAGGAAGGGTTCCACAGCGGTATGCGTACAAGAGCCAAGATACCCTCATGGGTCGATTTGTGCGCTATACAAGTACTACTACATTTACATTTACATTTACATTCAGGCATGTGAATCTATGAAAGACACCCCAATACTGGAGAAGAACAATAGTTACTTACCTATAATCTGTGGTTCTCCTGTATTGGTGTCTTTCATAGATTCACATGCACGCGCCCACCTCCCCTCAGAGGCTCCTTCAGGCGATAATGTTAGTTTCAATCCTGTGCGAGAAAATCTGAGAGCCTGAGCCTCTGGGAAGAACATTCTGGTTGGTGCTGTCGCCTGATTGGCTGCAGTTTGGATTATACAACATGACTAGGATAGTCATGAGTGTGGAAGTTTTTTGCACTGTAGCTTACGGCTACTTTACTTCCTGGTTGGTATTACCAAGGTTTTGGCTTTTCTATAGGCATATTATTGCTTTTTTATGTACCGTGGGACTCCCACTCCGACGACGGGGAATGATTTAGGCATGTGAATCTATGAAAGACACTAATACTGGAGAACCACAGATTACAGGTAAGTAACTATTGTTCTTATCTTACCTCAGGAGTGGTGCCTTCACCCAGATGTGGTGAAAAATGTATTTGAACTGTGGGACACACCTCTTTGCCACTCTTTCCAATGCCCACTGTCCTTCCGCTTCCAGTCTGAAGGACAGGTCCTAAAACCCAACAGCCAGAGCCTGCACCTTCATACCTGGAGTTTGAGCGAGCACACCTACATTCATTTCCACTGCCAGTGAAGGTAGCGGATGACATTCTGTCTTCCACCAAAATAGTATATTTTGTAAGATGGAACAGATATGTCGTTTGGTGTGACCCCAACAACGTGGATCGCTTGAGGGCCCACCTGTTGGATATTTTCAAGTTCACACTTTCATTAAGCGAACACGCCTGCTCTATGGGTACCGTTAAGGGATATTTGGCAGCCTGGTCAGCATTCTCTGCTTTCCAGACCAGCCATCCCTGTTTTAGTCACCAAATGCCATTAGATTTCTGAAGGGTCTGACTATCCTATTTTCACCTACTCCATGTGACATGGTGCAACGGACCTCAATTTGGTTTTAAGATAATTCCGATTTGCAATGGCCTCTAACGGGGTCGTTTGATGAGAAAAAGATTAATTACATCCAAAACAAACTGTTTATGAAGAAAAGCCGCCAGTCGTGAACCTGTGGTTGAAGGAGGCAAACAGACGACGACGGACAGGAGAAGAGAAATTGGGAAAGCTTAAATCAGGACAGACAGTCACCCAGAAAGCTATAGCTTATGATAAAGGGAGGGAGGAAGAAAATATCGCACAAATGGATAGGCAGTTCCGTTTAGAGACGGACAAAAGTTATATGACTCGACCTGAGACCGGAGATGAAATAGAGGTTTTTTTAGAAGCCCGACCACCCCCTCCTTATGCCCCACAGGGATTGTATCCAGCCCTGCCTTTGTTACGGGTGGGCCAAATTAGAGCAGCATCGGCCGCGGGAGCATCGGTAACGGCTGCCATGGCCCCTGCTGATGGATCAGTACGAAGTGCGTTACTTCCCCCTCCCACTCTCCGACCAACTACCTCACCTTTGATATCCCTACAACCGGACGCGGCTGTCACTTCCCCTTCGCACCCTGTATTTCTCTCCCCTCCGACTCAAGCCGCTATAGATCCCAGATACACAGCTTGTCTAGATACCACACCCAAACCCCTTAGAGCGGACTTGAGTGATCAGCGAGTCTATACTAGGTCGTCATTGGGTACGGAAGAAAGGAAGGCCATAGTGATTCAGGCATCCCAGTGGATGCGTAACACCATTTACACCTTGGAGGACATTTGGAGCACCATGAAAGATTTTGAACCAGTTGCGCAGCAACTGGCTTTGGAGAATATGGCAATCCGATTGATTTCACCATGGGAGCAGTGTTTCGAGGAAGGAATACCTCCTCAAATACTGCGTGATATAAGAGATCGAGCTTTTAAATTCCAATTACAGGCTGATGAAGTATATCATAACGTAGCAACTCTGGTGCATTATCGAGAACGAATGCACAGAAAATGCGCCGATTGGGGAGCGCAGCACCCCATGAGAGAGGTACACCCCCTCTTTTATCCTGAACTACCCGAATTAAAGGATGGCGGTGGCCAAGTGATTAGGGCTCGCGTGGACGCTAGGCTTCAGGAACAATGGGTTTATACCCCTTGGAAACGAAGGGAGGTCCTTTCTCTAAAAGCTCAGCTCCCCGACCCCGTAAAAATCCCACTGCTTACTATAAGGAATTGACTGAGGCCGCTAATTCAGCTATCATGACAATACCTGATATCGAACTGTTCTTTGGCCTTTTGATCCCGGTAGACATTTGGAGACAAATACATGACACGGACCATGCCCCCGAGTTGGGAGGGACATGGGACCAACTAAAAACCTGGGACAAGGAACGAAAGCCTGGAGAAAAACCTAGAGATGAAGTACTAGCAGTACCAGCTAAGATTATTACTTATATGCAAACTCTCCTCCCTCCTAGAAAAGTTGATTGGGACACATTAACCGCCTGTAGACAGAAGAAGGATGAAAGTGTGTCAGATTTCTTTACCAGGTTTAAGAAAGTGTTTATAGACTTTAGTGGGCAAGACCTATCCACGGAAGGTGGGATACGGTTGTTCGTGAATCGATTTGTTACGAATTTGTTCCCCGAAGTTATGTCCCGTCTCCAAGCAGCCGAGAGTACATGGACTACGGCTGCCCCGGCTGCCCCGTCAGTGATTCTCAGTATGGCCCAATATTATGAACATCGAGAGAATGAAAGTAAAGAAAAGTCAGAAAAGAAGACTAAGGATTTGAAGACTAGGGTTCTGTTGCAACAAGTTAGTAGAGGACATAGCTCAGGACGGGGAGGGCGTGGCTCATTCCAGAGGGGTGCGATGGTAGGAAGAGGTAGAGGAGGCCCCCCGAACATAGGTATAAATCAATGTTCCTATTGCAAACAGGAAGGGCACTGGAGGGCAGATTGCCCTCTGTGGCTGGCAAAGTATGGGGGTAATAGAGGACAAGGTAGAGGTCGATGGAATATAGACCGAAATAGTATGAGACGAGAAGAAATGCAACATGAGGATTCTCTGAAAAATTATTTTGACAATCCCCAAGCCAGACAGTACTACAACGAGAACTATAGAGATGATGGGTATGACGGACAGGATTATGCATGAGACAGCCAAGGACAGAGCAGGGGCCACTTTACAGTACCAGTTGACCAGGAGGGACCTTATGTACAAGGGGAACTGTTGGGAACATCGGGAAAATTTCTAGTGGATACTGGGGCAATGAATAGCTCAGTTGCCCATACACTGGTCCCAGGGGCTGCTCTGTCTGGCCAAAATAATGTATCAGTGGGATTCTCTGGAATACCGGTGGTAAGCCCGTTTCTAAACCTTTGCCTTTCACTGTAGGCCCCATTTCTATACATGCACCTTTTCTTTTAACTTTTAATTGTGGAGAAAATCTTTTGGGTCTGGACATTTTGAAAAAGTTACATGCACGAATTTATTGTTCCCCCGATGGTGTCTATTTGACAATGCAGAAACCACCCCCGAATGCAGCCCACTACTTTACCAAAAATGAAAGCCCCCCCCCCCCCTGAATTCTCTATGAATCCTCAGACCCTGTGGGCTACAGGAGATACCGATGTTGGTCTGTTAAGAATAGCCCCTCTGTCAATAACCTTGAAACCTAATGTCCAGCTGCCCCGCATTCCGCAGTATAAAATTTCACCAGAAGGAGAACAGGCCATGTTGCACATTATTCGTGACCTCATTCAGAAGGGGGTGGTGGAAGAGACAGCTGCTAATGTTTGTAACAGTCCAATTTTGCCGATTTTGAAGAAAACCCCGATTGACGGTGCCCCGGATTATAAAAATACATATCGTTTTGTAATTGACCTTAGAGAAGTCAATAAAATTGTAGTCCCACAATTTCCGGTGGTACCTGATATAACTGCTATTCTGACAATGATTCCCCCTACAGCTTAGTATTTTTCAGTAATCGATTTAAAAACTGCTTTCTTTAGTATTCCGATTCATCCTGATAGCAGACATATCTTCGGATTCTCATTAGCTGGCTGAAGCTTTAGATTTACACGCGCCCCTCAAGGCTATACAGAGAGTCCTAGCATCTATAGCCAAGCCTTGAAAGCAGTGCTCGATGAATTAATTTTGCCAGCGGGGAACGCGATCATCCAGTATGTGGATGATATTTTGGTGGCCTCCGACTCACAGGAAGGCTGCAAGGAGGCCACAGTTAAATTATTGAAACATTTGGCTGAAAAAGGTAATAAAGTATTCCTTTCTAAATTCCAGTATTGTCGACAGGAAGTGACCTACCTAGGCCACTTACTGTCGAAAGCGGGGAGACGATTGACCCCCAGAGCGAATATCTGTAATAACCCACATGTCTGTACCTCGTACTCAACGTGATGTTCGTGCTTTTCTTGGCATAACCTCTTACTGTCGCCAGTGGATTCCTAACTATTCACTTCTCTCTAAACCCCTGTTGCATTTGACAACCAAAGATGTGCATGAACCATAACCATGGACGGATGAATGTCAGGAAGCCTTTGATTCTTTAAAGTCTGCTCTTTGTTCTGCACCTGTCTTGGGTACTCCAGATTACCGGAAGCCTTTTTCACTTTATGTGCACGAGGTGGACGGTTGGTCACTTTCAGTGTTAACACAGGGTTTTGGTGGGAAGCAAAGACCCTGTGCATTCTTTTCATCAGTCTTGGATAATGTCGCACAAGCCCTCCCAAGCTGCCTGAGGGCCACTGCTGCAGTAGCGGTGGCCATCCGGCAATCAGAGGGAATAGTTGTGAATACAGACCTCACAGTCATGGTACCGCATGCTGTGGATATCCTTTTGAACAGAACTAAGACCCAGCATGTTACGAGTGCTAGATTGACAGGGTACGAGCTGACCTTGTTTGCACCTCATATCACGATCAAAAGATGTGCCACTCTGAACACAGCCACATTACTACCTCTCCCTTCAAATGATGAAAAGGACTATGTCCATGATTGTATATTTAGAACAGAAGAGGAAACGAAGGGATGTGTAGATCTTACTGACATCCCTTTATCTGAACCTCAAGGAGAGTTGTATGTGGATGGCTCTTGTTTTAAGTTACCAGATGGCACTGTGACAGCTGCTTATGCCATCACGACATTGAAAACGGTGCTGGAGACCGCAAGGATCTCTCATCACTCAGCCCAGGCAGCTGAACTAATAGCATTGTTAAGATCATGCGAATTGAGTGAAGTACTGAGGGTGAACATTTTCACGGACACCCAGTACGCCTTCGGCGTTGCCCATAGTTTTGGGAGGCTGTGGAGGGAGAGGGGTTTCTTTACCACACATGGCCAGAAAATTCAACATGGCCCCTTAATTGATCAACTGTTATTTGCCTTGACACTACCAGAGAAAGTGGCCATCATCAAGTGCAGCGCCCATAAAAAGGTTGTTGATTCCACTGGAAAGGGAAATGCTTTTGCTGATTCAGTAGCGAAAGAAACAGCCCAGACTAGAATGAACCCCGTGTTTCCTAGCACATCGGCCCGATGGGTAGCAGAAACATCCCTGTTTGACAATACTATTGAAAGTGTGAGAGAATTACAGAAGGAAGCAACAATAGATGAAGTACAGAGATGGGAACAGGAAGTAGGAAAACTAGACAAGAATGATTGTTGGATAGACCTATCTGAAAAGCAGCGATGGTTATTGCCCAATGCATTAGTATATGCTGTAGTGACAATGGCCCATGGTCCAGCCCATATAGGCGCAAAAGGTATTTGTGCTGTATTAGATCCAGTATGGAATAACACAAACATTTCTAAAACTGCAGCACATATAGTGAAATATTGCCCGTTGTGTTTACGCCACAATCCTGGAGGTAGAGAATCTGTTTTAAGTGGAAATTTTGACCCACCGTCCTTGCCTTTTGAGGTAATACAAATTGACTACATTCAGATGGAAAGGGTAAATAATTTAAAATACGTATTAGTGGTGGTATGTGCTTTTAGCAAATGGGTTGAAGCCTACCCTACTAAAGAAGCCACTGCAGTTGCAACTGTCAAAGCCCTGGTTAAAGAATACCTGCCCCGATATTGTTTGCCCCGTGTCATCTGGTCTGACAACGGGCCTCATTTTAATGCTCAGCTAGTACAGAACGTTTGTAAAGGATTGCAGATAAAACAGAAGTTCCATGCTGCTAGACATCCCCAGTCGGCAGGACTAGTTGAAAAATATAATGGCACACTGAAATAAAAAATGGCTAAAATCTGTGAGAGTACTGGATTAAATTGGCCTGATGCACTCCCGTTGGCACTATTGTCTCTAAGAACAACCCCTCACACTAGAACTGGATTATCTCCTTACGAGGTGATCTTTGGCAGACCCGCCAATGTGTGGGGAGTTCCCAGACCCCGATCCTTTAGGGATATTGATTACCCTTTGATGACAACTACCTGTACGCCTTGACTAAAGTTTTGCGTTCTATTCATCAACAGGTATCAGACACATTGCAGCCACTACCGGAGGGTCCTGGACACCGATTGGAACCCGGCCAGTGGGTACTGGTGAAGAACTACCAACGGAAATCGAGTTTGGAGCCCAGGTGGTCGGAGCCCTATCAGATCCTCCTGGCCACCAGAACGGCGGTGAAAGTGCATGGAAGAAAGCACTGGATCCACGTCAGTCATCTAAAACGCCTGCCGCTGCCTTTGCCGTTTGATCTACAAAACCGAGAAGGAATTCCGAGCCAGGAAGGAGAGCTGATTCAAAGCTTCGTGCCTTTTTCAGAAGCCCAAGAAGTAGGGCAACCAAGTGAGGTATTGCCCACTGTTGAAAGTGAGACAGCCCAATCAGCGGAGGCTGTCATTTCCAAGGCACCACAAGTTTTAAACACATCAGATGCCCGTGCAGCAGAATTGTTTTCTGACCAGGAGCAACCTGGCCGTTCTAAATACGACCTGCGGCCCCGAAAACAGCGCGGTACCCCAGTTTCCAATGGTAGGAGCTAGACAGAGACTTGAGTTGAGGAACATTGGGTAGAATTACTGGGTTACTGAGCGAGACACTGGACTGAACCCGTTGAGAGCTTGGAACATTGTGTTAAATATCTCTGTTCAGAAACAAAGACTGAGTTAAGGGCCGCGGTTGTACTACTGGAATATAAAGTTTGTTCTTTTTTGATGAACAATAGGAGTCTGCCTGTGAGGCTCTAACGGACACAGGGAGAAGATCCCTCAGTGGAAAGAAGAACCCTCTGGTGGTGTGCATGCTTTGTGGATACAAAGATTAGTTTTTGGACTTTAAGAGAGGATCCGAGTTAGAATTTGGACTTTTAGAGAGCATGTTTCCTTTTGCCCGATTTGTCATGGAGGATGAACGACCAATTGCCCCTCGTCGATTTATTGATAATACGCAATTGTTTTCCGGATGGACCACCAGAGTGAAGGTGGCATTTATTGCTTTTATTGTTGTAATTACAGTAATGTTAATGTGTGTATTTGTGTATTTAGAATTTCAGCACCCTGTACAGAAACTGCTAGGAACTACCCCTACCCCAATAGAACATCTCTTTTATTCCTTACCTCCACATAAGGCTAGACACAGAGAAACTATGCTAAAAATGTTTTTATTGAAATGTTACATCAGACCCATAGCACTACCAACAAGACGAATTGTTGGGTCTGTGGGTTACTCCCGTCAGTAATGCATCAGCATGAATTATTCATTTCCCTGCCCTTGTCCCACTTAGCTAGCTGTGAAGCCTGGTTTCAAATATTGTCATTGATGTAGTCCCACTATATAGCTGAACCTAAGATATATACCGAAAAAGACTGAGGCCATTCTGAAATATATAGAGCGACACCAAGGATTTGATGCTGAAGGAAATGGAGGAGTGGGATCCTTAGACCCAAATGCTTGTATGAATGTATACACTGAATATGAGAATGCTACCTGGTTACAAGAGAAAATGCAAGATTTTGAACTTTTCAACTCCACCATGTATTTTCAGCATTTTAAAGAACGAAATGTCCCCAATGACAAAGCTTTGCCAATTCCCATCATAAATAGCACTTCCCCCTTTTGCATACAGGGACAAGGTCATATTAAGGTAGGACACAGTAGATGTAATTATACTTACACCTTGCATACATTCAGTACTCCTCCTGTGATTACTCCCCCTAATGTATATTTTGTGTGCGGTGAAAACGCATATACTTGGCTTCCCCGGGGATGGGCAGGGCGGTGTTACCTCTCATTCCTCTACCCCCCAGTTTATATTGCCCCATCTGATTATCATAAGACACATCAACTAGCTAGACGAGAGATAGAATCTAATAGAAGCTTTGATACTGATAGTACTGATCAGATTGACATCTCCTTGCAACAGTTTGAAGATATTTCCAAAGGTCTCACTCCCTTTTGGGGACTGATTTTCAATAGTCGTAGTGTACGACGCCTGTCGAAAATAGTGGAAAACGTGGTTCAGACCACAGCTGGGATTCTGACCAATATTACTGTTGAACTTCAGGCTACGAGGCTTGTTTCGCTCCAGAACCGAATGGTTCTTGACGTCATCCTAGCAGATAGGGGTGGAGCCTGTCGTGTGATCGGCAGCTCTTGTTGTGTTTTCATTCCAGATTCAGCCCCTACCATACACCTTGCAATTCAGAAACTACACCGGTTAGCTAGTGAAGCACATGTCGACAATGGTACTTGGTCTCTTAGTGGATGATTCTGTGGTCTTTTATCTACCTGGGGTTGGAAGATATTCATGATTCTTGCTGGAGCCTTTGGAGTCATATTTACTTGCTGCCTGTGTCTCCATTGTGGCCCGGCTTACTGTTCTTTCTGTGCAGCTAGAATACCGTCCACCTTGAAAATCTATCGACAGGCTATGGTCAACAAGCAAATGATCCGGAAGGAGGTCTCAGATCTTATGCAGATTGATGAGGGAGTGTTTGTAGAATAAATCTAGTTATATTGGCTATAGTAGGCCAAAAGGGCCGTCTGATGGGATATAAATACATGTTGTTGGCCTAATATATACAATATAACCTTATAACCGCACGTTAGCCTTGCATTATTCACACTGTATTATTATAGTAAGGAACGATTCACTTTAGTGTTGCCTAAACCTATTGATGTGACCTTAACCATCTTGTTTTGTTTCTCTGTGTCAAGTACTGTTTCCCTGAAATCACGTGATTAGGCTTTCTGCACGAAACCGCAATGGCAGACTTAGCGGTCTGCTCCACTCGCTAGTTTGTAGCTCAGGAAAACCCAAGGTCACACCTGCCCTTTCTGTGGGATGCGCACATTCTAGCAGAGCCCGTTCCTGTACTCCCCGAGCTACAGACAGAAAGGGAGACACCTTATTGACCTTCCCCCGGAATAGCTTAGGCCTAGCTGCTAGCAATCAATTGTGCCTTAGATGGGTCTTCCTGCTAGCTCACTGACAAATTGTATCTTCCTAGTAAGGTGACATCGTGCTGTGTGTGAAACGTATATATGCTTTGCCCTGTTTGTATGTAGTCAGTCTCCTCTGCGCACCTCCGAGGGTCGTGTACTCTGAGACTCCCCTGTCAGGGCTTGTATCTGCAGAATAAACGATTGAACCTTCTCCATTGCCGACTGACTTATTATTTATGTATATGGTATATGGGCTATTGGTGAGTATAGTCCATTAGTCTAATATTTTGGTTCCTCAACTTGTACCATCTAAATTCAAAGAAAAGTGCACCCCATGAAAACTAGCGAAAATGACAGCAATCAAAATAAGGTCTGCCAACATTGCACTGAAGTGAAAATTCAGAGTAGTCGCAAAGAATAAGCATACTCGCAGTAAAAGTTCTCACAAAGGGTATAAGCGAGATGTCCCTATAAGAGATACTTAAAAGTCAAAAGCAATGCATATCAGCATACCCAACTGCTCTAAAGAAGCATGTAACATAGGTAAACCTCCTAACCGGAAGATACCTCACAAGCAAATGACCTCTTGAGCATAAAGCCCATCATCAGAGGAAAAAGAGAAGAGAAAACCCTATGCAAAAGGTATCCTTGTACCATATAATCTGTCTAAGATGGTATTGAAGCGATAATATCTCCTAACTGTAGGAACGCCACATTGGGTGTCACCAACAGGTGGAACTTACACCATAGCACTGCCATAACCTGGGCAGCCATGTAAGAAAACAAAAGACTAATATCCTCCTTAAAACCCTAATGTTGGGAACAAATCAAAGGGGTGGATAATTTAAAAAAAGAGATATTAGGACTCCATTTCACTTCTTCTATCATGGAAACACTGTTACGCAGAGTCGGCCTTGGCACCAAAAAGATGGGTGCCATCAAAGGGCATATCGACCAAAGCGGCTCTGACAACCTCTGAAAAGCCTGAGGTACTTAACCAGGCATGACGACATAGTGTCACAGAAGATGCCATCGACCGACCTACTGAATCTGTAGTATCCATGCCATATCTAATAATCAGCTTAGCTGCCTGTTGGCCAGCCCGAATCAACTGTTCTATTAGATCCGAGGCCCCCTGGAAGTGATGTCAACATAGTCTGTAAAGAATCCCATAAAGCGTGAGAAAAATGCACAAGAAGTGTTAGTGTACTTTAAAGCAGAAGAAGATTACCTATCTGATGGAACATTAGGTAGAGAATCCATATACTGTGAGGCTAACACAGCCTGAATTACCAAACTACGAGAGGTAGAATGCCTGAGGAAACAAGCTGGATCTCCAGGAGCAGGCAAGTGCCTGAGAGCACAAGTGCCCAACAATATGTCAGATAGGACCAAAACAAGTCGCTGCTCCACAAACTCCAGACCATACAAAACACCGCAGCCAGACTCGTCTTCGGCATCCCCCAACACAAACACATCAACCAGCACCTGCGCAACCTCCACTGGCTCCCCTTCGAGAAGACAGTCACTTTCAAGATACTCACCCACGCCTACAAATGCCTCCACAGCACCAGACTCCAATACCACAGCAAGAGAATCTCCTTCCACGTACCCAAGAGAAACCTTTGATCAGCTGACCTCTCCCTCGCCGAAAACCCACAAATCCGCAAAAGCCAGAACAGGTGGAAGGGCCTTCTCCTACATCACGGCCTAGACCTGGAACGAGCTCCCTATCGACATCAGACGCGCCCCCTACCAGAACACCTTCAGGAAGACACTCAAGACCTGGCTCTTCGATGGAACGGAGCTGCTGATACCCCCCAGCGCCTTGAGACACTCACTGGGGAGTAGCGGGCTTACAATTAACCTGATTGATTGATTGTTTGACTATATGGGAGAACAGGCGCCACCCCTCTCTGACCTTGATAAAGGACATCAATTAGGGGATCAGTGGACTTCTCCACCGTAGCCTCTCTCCTGAACATATCTGCAAAAGAGGAACGCACCTCAGTAGCAAGACTAGGAGGGGAAAGTAGTCCTGAGGCTGGGGAAGACTCCAGCCCACTAGCCTCACCAAGCGCAGAAAGCCAACTTTCTTCTACACAAGGTGGAATAATGTCAGTAATAGGCTGTAACAGCCCAGTATCCTCCGTTTCACCTACTACCAGATGACTTTCAGAAGCCCCACCATGAGAAGAAAGTTGAAAAACAACATTCCCTCTAATTAGCTTTGTCTGCTTCGCACCCGATGCTGAGAAGGTGACGCGTCAATGTTGAGAAGAGGAGCAGAAATTACTTCGATTTACAATGCTAATGCCAGACTCGGATGATCAAGGATAGACACCAAAGGTGGAAACCCCGAAGGGCTGTGTTCCGGCGCCGAAGCGGAGTCAGCCGACCAGCATCGACCCAATTACCCAGATGGCCTAAGTGACAGAGGGTGATCCCGCTGGAGTGGCTCCTCTACCCTCCATGGGGCCCGACGGCCCTCCAGGGGAATGAGGAGGCGGTCCAAAGATGGGATGCAGTGAATTATAGTATTCTCACATTTGGGCCATCAATGCCCCGGCTCCCGGAAACACGGTGAGGCGTGGGCAGTCGTGTCCGGACTCCGCAACTGGTGAGCGGGAGGAGCCGTGAGAGACAGAATCCCTACGCGGCGAAGTCAAGGGGTGCGCTACTTCAACCGCCTAAGCTTACCTTTAGACGTAAATGGAAATTGACACCATGAACGGCTCCGGAACCTGGAATGGCCCGTAACAGGCCTCCGAATGAGAGGTAAAAGATTGAGGCCAACGTGAAGTGTCTTAGACCGTGTCAGCCGTGCTGCCAAGAGTTTCAGTTGGCGTTCCTTGAGCGTCTTTGGCTTCAGCTTCTGGCAGGAGCCGCAATCTTCGGAGTCGTGATGTTCTCCCAAACCCCACATATCAACAGAATGCAGGTCTGTAACCGACATCTGTCGTGTACAAGACCACAAGTCTTAAAACCTGAAAACATAAGTAAAGGCACACTGTTTCTAACCAACAAAAACTGTTGAGGTAGGCAAGAAACCGCTTCTCTGGATCCGCGTGGTAGTGTGGAAAAGAAGAAGCCGACGCCCGTGCACCAGTGGGAACTTATATGACTCCGCTGACGTCACAATCAGACTCTATGTCATCATGGAGTCATATGCCGCCGGAACCCGGTGCACAGAGGTACTGCTGAAAAGTTTCCAGATCCAGACTGGCGCCTGGGAGAATTCAAAAGTTAAGGAATCTGTGGCTAGATGTCTCTATCAGATAGTTTTCAAGTCTCCTATACAAAGACAGATCTATGTGAACTGTGATCAATGAATTTCAATTGATTAATGTACATTTCTAAGTCAACAATTCGAACATATGGGGACTATAATTTGCTTATAAAACTGAATTTGACGTAATCTAATAAATGGTGTATGACCTTGCTTCGTTTTAGAAAGTATGTTTGCAACAGCGCTTTCATTTTACCCAACTAAATATTATAATCGTTGTTCTAAAACGTTTTTTGTAGCTTTTAAAAGTGCACTGGGTTTTATAAGCATTATATTCCCAATACTCAGCTAATACCAACCTCGGTCTTTCTTAACTATATAAAATGCATGCAACTTTTTATGCATCGAACATGATCAGAGAATTCATATGGCCTCTGTTCAGACTCCACTGTAGCCCTGGTAGAAGGCCAAATGAACACCACATATTAAGGTTTTGTGCAATAACACAGTATTACTTAACATGTGAAAAGCATTTCCTCACAACCCCTCGAGGATACATGCTGGCATAGAAGCAACATTTGCAATTGTGATGCATCACAAAAAAGTCTAGATCTGGGCTTCCCAAGGTTTGAAACATGGATGTTAGCTATTGCTGGTCCAATTCACATTTGCAAAACTTTTTTGTTCTTCTGAGTGTCTACCCACTGACTTGCCGATTGCAGGTACATGATCCACTTTCAGTGTAATTTGGTGAAGAACTGCCCATTTCCAGATCTTTTGTGTTTCCACCGAGAGTAAGCATGGTCTTTTTCTTCCTTTTTGGTCCAAATAGTACATGGTTGTCATGTTATCCATAGAGACTAGTGCAGATAAACATTTTTAATCTAGGAAGGAAAGATTGGAGACCTAGGGCAACTACTCTCAACTCTAGAAGATAGACATGTAGACGGGTTTCCTATTGTGATCATTTTCCAGTGACTTCCAAATCCTGTAAATAATGCTCCCAGGCTTCTTCAGATGTGTCTGAGGTCATCACAAATTTGGATGGTGTGTTCAGGAATGTATGACCACCCAAGATATTTTTTCCCTGTGTCCACCAAAATACTGCATCTTTCATCTTGGCAGTGACTTTTCTAACGTTGATGAAGGATCCTTGGCTTTGTGCCCACTACTGGTCTATTTCCTATTTAAAAAGCCTCATGGGTAGACAACAGCCATTCTTTCAACAATGGATGCAGCTAAGTCAACCAACTGCAGCATGCTCTCTTTTGTAGAGAAGGAAGGGTAAGACAGGCAGGTGAGGTATCTGTGGCTTTGTATTTTTTAACGAGGCAGGGCACAACCGCTGCCACTGTCACAGGGTTCTTTATAACCTTTTACACCGTCCGACCATATGTTACTGATTATGGGGACTGCCTTGATCGATATGCATGCAGGCTCTTTAAGGTATTACAGAAAACAGCCTGCCTATTTTATGAGCATGGGCAGATCAAATCATTTGGAAGCACTATCCAGAAGGACATGGAAATGTCAAATCTCATCCAGAGGGGTACTAGCAGCTAGTTGAGTAGACAGAGCAAACCGTGATGTCACAATTAACCCACCCAGTACCTGCATCGTGAGGTAGGTCCTATTTGAGGTTACCTTTTTCTGGTTCATTATCAGAATAAATATTCTAGATGGTAATCAGTGCTGCACTTATGGGCAGTAAGTCTTGGTGTCTCTTGAATGTTTGCCTGTTATCTACAAAGAATGTACCATCCAATGAGTAAGTGGGGATGCAGTAGGTTGTGGAGCATGAGTCCGTTGTAGAGGTGCCTGAGAACCAGTTGGATCTGGAAACATCTTGTAGTCCTCAAGTATAAGGCAGAAATCCGTAACTAATGCTGTGGGGACCTGCATCATAGGTTCCAGATGGTGATCCTGAACATCAGACGGCTCATAAGTTATGTTATGTTATTTTTTATGTTATTTGGTTCTTATATAGCGCAGGTTCACCATCAGGTCTCTTCGCGCTTCTAGAGAAGAAAATTACAACAGACAATGTGAGCGTGTGAGCCGGTATGGGTAGGCTTTATTTTGTGGTCAATGCCTCCAAAAACAAGATGGTCTTAAGTTTTTTCCTGAACAAAAGAAGGGCAGGTTCTTTGCGCAGATTTCCGGGAAGATTATTCCAGAGCTGTGGAATCAAAGTGGAAAAGGCTATCCCACTGTTGCGGGCAAAGTAAAACCGGGGGACGACCAACTGGCAAGCTGCCGAGGAGCGAAGAGTCCGCGCAGGAGTATAGCTCATCAGGCGGTCCCTGATGTATGCTGGGGCCTGACCATAGATGGCCTTGTGGGCAATACAGAGGCCCTTGATGGATGCTCGCTGCCTAATAGGCAGCCAGTGTAATTTGGAAAGCAATGGGGAGGCCTGCGCCCGTCTAGGTAGATTGAAGATAAGGCGCGCCGCATCGTTCTGCACAACCTGTAGTCTTCTTATTAGTTTCCAGGGGAGGCCGATGTAAAGGGCATTCCCGTAGTCCAACCTGGACAATATTGTGGCAGAAACAATGACCTGGAGGGAAACAGTAGTGAGAAGAGGGACAAGTTTACGCAAGCACCTCAGTATCCCTGTACAGGTACCAACCACTGCAGACACTTGGTTACTCAAAGAAAGGTCGGCATCGATTTTGATGCCCAGACTTTTAACCACTGGGACTGGGGTAGGGATGACTCCTAATTCCCGCGGCCAAAACAGGTCACACCAGGGGCTGTTGATGTATGGAACAGCCAAAATTTCCGTCTTTTCTGGATTTATTTTAAGTGAATTTCCAGTCATCCAGCTCGCTGGATGACTGGCAAAAGCTTCTATGGACTTGAGTTTTGAAGTGTCCACCTGTGGATCATGGTATTCGTACTCTCCTTCTAAATAATCATCAACATTGTCCACCTAACCTTTCACTGCCAGTTGCGTGGGGCTATAGGCAGGACAGAAAATGTTTGTCAACATCCAGCGATGCCTTGGTGGCAAGGGAGAAACTTTGCTGTGTGAAGTGTGTTCGTGTAGTATTGGTACCAGAATAACATTGTGTATTGATCCTAAGTATGCCGTCATGTACTACTTTTACTGTATTCTGCCCATCACTGACAGCATTATAGCATGCTTTGAATACTCTCATTGGCTTGGCAGAGCTAGAGTATTGCTAACTGTATCCATATCCATGAACATCTTAAATTATATTCACCCATCCTGCTCCTCATATAAAATAATGAAGAACCCATTTACCAAAGAAAAAGGAATCATGTACATAATCTCCTTATTATTTGCTTTCACCTATTTGTTTTCTTATTTATATGTTTTATTTGTTATCTCAGCCGGATTTGAGCTGTTTCGTATTCTGTTGCTTTGAGGCCACTGTAATCCCGCTCCCGTTATATAAACAGCCACGCCCAACCGCTCCCTGTGGATTATTCCAACTACGTTGCTCGGAGAGAATCTTTTCCTGCTTCGCGTCCGTTTCCAACGTTGACGCTAACATTCTTCGTACCGGTGTTCTGGTCCAGAAACACCATGCTAAGGTTGGAGACGACTTTTTCTTCATTTGACAATTGGAGTCCTCTGACATTTCTGAGACTTCTTGAATTGCGCATTCGAGCAACAACTGTAGCACTTATGAACATTACAACAGGAAAGCAAAATTGCTATACATGGCATGTTCTTGTTTTATCATCAATCATTGAAATCATATTCACTCATGGAAGTAAAAGGCACATAGACAATTACATATAATATTCTCATTTCGTTATGTCTGAAATAATGCTACAAGTATGAGTGGTTAAAGTTGGAATGTGCACATAATTATAAAGTATTTAGGATAAATACTGAGAAATGCAATCTTGAAAAATAGCATTTCTATTATCAGAGTTTTTTGAACCGTGTGATATTGTGCATAAATAATTGGAGAATATCTTCAAGAACATTATTGGAGCTATTCAAAAATACTCATGATACTGTGAACTTATCATTAGAAAAAATCTTCAAAGACATTATCGGAGCTACTTAAAAAAGACCTCCTTACTGAGTTATGTGACTTCTGTGAAAGACTTGCTGATTTTTTGTCTTAAAGGTAATAGTGGTTCATGGCACGTAATATATGTATGTAATGTTATAAAAATCAAGTCAAAAAAGAACTAGAGCTCAACTGTTGGTTGCTTTCGTTCCAGATCTCCCTTTCGGAGTACCCTACCTAATTCCCTTCCCCTCCTCTTGCTACTTTGATCCTCTGGTGTTTTTTACTCAAGAGAGCTGCTGGAAGGTGGGCTTCTTGAGGGTACTGCTCATGAGGAACTGTACCCCCTTGACACATTGATCTGATATCATGATAACACCTGGCTGCTTCGCCGACAGATCGATCAACAGTGCTGTCAACAATGGTTCTCATTTAAAGAAGGCTGCAAGGGTTGATGAGGGTGCCGTAATTGTTAAGATCATTGTTGTTGACGGCATGCTGGTGTAGAAGGCTTCAATGATGAAGCTATCTAGTAGTTTACGTACAGAATGTTGGCGGTGCTGACGACTATTTTTTCCGACTAAGTGCGTTTAGTCGACGAGGGATCTGTCAACCTATTTTTCGGCTCAGATTTAGAACGTCCCTTTTGTGAAGGAGAGGTTTATTCAGACCCGCATTTTTTACGTTTTGCCTTACTACCTTTGAGGCAGGACATCCCTCAGTGTGTTTCTTTTCATGGCCCTTATGTACCTTCTTAGTAGACTCTTCAGAAGAGACAGAGTCAATCTCCCTTATGGGTTTACTTGATCTTGATGTTGTCTCACAGTCATCTCCAGAGGATGGATTTGCTCTTGATTTCGCTTTCTGGATCTGTATCAGTAATCTGCCCTCTCAGTCATTGAAAGCTTTTGAAAAACTATGATAGTACTTACAGTCCTTAACTTTATGCTTTGGATGAAAGCAATAAAGGCACTCCTTAAAGGATCATCAGAGTGAAAAGGGCTTACTTCAGGAACCAATGGCCTACAAAGTGCTTTTTTAGAGGCCTCCAACGTGTTTCCCGGTCAGAAGTAACACCCAAGTGATGTTCTATAAAGGTGTTGGCAGTTGAAGTAGAGGTCAAAAGTACAAGAACCTGCTACTGAGAAAGATAAACTGAGCAGAGCTCAGGGAGCCTCCTTTCACATGAGGTGCAGTAAGAAATCTGGAGGTGTGGTGGCTTCTGGGGGAGGGGTACTTCCTGAGCTACCCCCGATTTACTGGAGTTTGGTTCTTTCTAATTATAGGAATTGTTTAATAATGCCACTGCTTTTAGTTAAACTGTGCTTTTCCTGAATACTGCTTACTATATTATGTTGGGACCCCCACCGCAATAACGAGAAAGACTCAAGCATTTGAATCAATGAAAAATTTAATACTACTTTAATATTTTGAAATTGGTGGGAAAGTTAGAAGAAAAAAAACTAACAACCTATTTTTTTTACATCATTGTACACTTAGAAACAAACATGTAGGCTTCAGCCTGAACCTTTCACCCGCTCCTAAGTTTTGTCATGGGCGTCACTAAGCTCAACTTACAAATGACAGTTACTTTGCAGTAGAATAAATGTAAACCTGTTTTTACAAGTATCTCCTAGTTTCTACTGGCATCTGATCCCCGAAAGAATGTTGCGGGCATGAAATACTAAAAGGCCTCATTATTGACTTTGTTCTCTTGTACTCCCTCCAAATATTCTGTTGGTGTTGCAGCACATACTGCACCCATAGTTCCAGTGCTACTGAGTTTAGGATATTTTCTAGGGGCACCATATCACAATTATTTGGCTTTGGGGGTTTAAAATTGTATTTTCAAGCAAACACATTTTAATTACATTTGTTATAAAAAACAGAGAACATGTTGATGATTGTAGACATCATGTTTTTAAAGAAATGTTTTAGAAAATAAAAATGCAATCTATTTTAAATGTATTCCAGAATTAGAGGAGGGAGTACTGTACTACTTCAAAGAAAATTATACAATGGAGAATTCCTTTTTAGGGCACACCACATAAGCCTGGATATAGCAGTGAAGAGATGTATGACATTCTTAGACCTCCCCTCTGAAACGAGACCTAGGCATTGCCTCACTGTGAATTTATACTGTGGCCCAGAAAAGACTTAGAACCTATTAGTTTACTGTAAAACTATATCAAATCTTGATAACCGAGATTTAACAAACTTGATTGTACTTGTAAATTTTAAACAAGTGTATAAAGGACATTAGACAGATAATTTGTTTAAAAATAAGACACCCCATGTAAAATAGTTTAATGTACTTTATTGTATGCCATTCAACTAAATGTTTTTAACATTTGTAGAGTTCAATATCTCAAGACCATGCATACACCTAAAAGGTTCGAAGCAGTTTACGTAACTCCATTCAGTCTTCAACAATCAGAATTACAATGTATTTATTGCGAAAACACACACTTAGGATACATTAATGTACATTTAATATAGAGCAACTGCAGCTCAGAAAGACTGTTGAGAGCAGCATAGACTCTGTGTTTCAGACGTCAGGTGCTTTTGGGCCATTACATGCATCATAGTGTACATTATCTGCTTTAACAGCTAATACAGCTATGCCACAGACCCACATTCAGTCTTGCGGAAGATTGTCCATTCAAACAATAGAATGTTTATCAGGCTTACCTTTCAGCCTGGCTATAAGAAGTGTGTAGTTCTGACACTGCAGCAGCATTTACAGGCTACATGTTGCTACAGAACTGGGTTTGTGCAAAACACCCAGCAACTACAGCTCACGGTCCTCCATAAATTTCCATTTCTACTCACAAAGCTCATTTGTGTAGAAAACTCGAGTATTTCCGCATAACAACTGGTGCGGAGGGAAAGGAAAATGTTCTGGCTTGTTTCAAGAGTGAAATATCAAATGCAACCTGAGGAAAGAGACCATAGCTCGAGATCTCATCCAGAAATTGACAATACTGGTTACTTTCCTAGCTGCAAGTCTTCAAAGTACTTCTGAGAGACATCTAAGCCACTCTTCTGTATAATACCGTGTAGTGCAATCAAATGATTTCAAACTTTGCATTCCTATTTCAAAAGTTATACAGTGGAATATGCTAGGCATTCCTATTTTGGGTCAAAGTTATGATAAACTACTGAGCAGGCTACCACATATTATTAATCATGCAGTACAGGTCATATTTTTGAAATCCTGTTTTGGGCCCAGACCCTACGACTTGCACATATTTCCTAAGCAGAACGTAATTTTAAAATCCTGTTCTGGTTTCACTACTACAATCAAATTATTTTACAAAACCAATGTTAAATCTGTAATCACTTCTTACAAGTTGAAGAGAGATGATTAAGACAAGGATATCGGTATTCAAGGGATGAAAGGAGAGTGGGACGAGTAATGTTTGTTGGCTCAATTGTCATTCAAGCCTGGCCATTACAGCCAAGCCTCCTAAGAAGAATACCTAATGGCAGTTCACTGGGTGCTGGTGAAGACAATACGAGGAGAGGTACAATATTCTCCTGTCTTCGTCTTTGATGTGGTTGCAGAATACAGATTCCTCTACTTGCTGTAGGTAGGAAGGTTGAAAAATACTGTATCGGTCAAAATTCTAAATTAGATCCTCTAGTAATTGGTCGATCTGTTCAAATGAATGTAGTCTTAATTCAAAACCTCTTCTGTAGCAGCTCAACCAAAGATTATAAAACAGCATTAAAAATACATCTTACCTAAAATGTGTACTGAAATTATCTTGGGCACCTGTTCATGCAGTTTTAATTTGATGACACACCACAGCTTGATCCAAGGTCACAAATCCATCAGCTAATGTTCAGTCTATGTCCTAATACATTAGAAAATTGCATGAGCTGGACATTTTGCTCTCAGGGAAGAGTCTCTTTAGGCCCTGATAGGGATGGCCAGTAGAAGGAAAATCCGAGCTCAAAGCATGGATGTTCCATGTGATCACAAGAGGTTATATCAAGAGTTTCACTGCAGGACTCAATTAGAGTTGATTGTTCATAAATCCAGATTGATTGACAGGCACACTACAAAGTACTTTATATTTTTGAGCAGGGATTGAAGTCTCTACTTGTGCATATGGTCAAAGAGTGATTTTAGAATTGTTCCGGCTGTGGAATTATGCCACATTAACATCTGCTCCACTGCACGATCATACGATTCAGCAATTGTGTAGATCCGTCATAAGTTATGTTACCAGCTCGTAGGCAAAGAAGAACCATATTTCTGCATTCAATTTATACAAATATTACTTAAAATCTTAGCGACAAAGTGCTTTTCTTGTAAGACCATTATAACATAAAACAAAAGCTCCATTAAAACAACTGAACAAATTAAACTCTGCGATGATCTACTAGTATAAATTTAAGCACATGTTGATGTCTTATGCAAATTGAGCACGTTTAGTCCTTTGGCACCTTAAATGAATCCTTTTCCTTCCTGATTGACCCCATTGTAGAAATTGCATCAGTCTCCCCAGCATGTTTCTGCACCGATTCTTCTCTGCAACACAGATAAAAAAAGGAGAAGATACTCTGGTCAACTCATTACAAAAGACATGCAACATGTGGAATCAAAGATATAATTTACATTTCAAATGAATTGCTCAGTGAGTTAAGCTCTTGTCTATTGTCCAAGTCTAGCTTTCAGGTCACAGACTCAAATCCTCTCACACAGTGTTGTTGATCAAGAAAGTTCCTTCAGTCAGTGTGGTGTGTTTAGGTAAGGAAAGAGAAATTAAACATTTTAACAGCCTCATCCACGTGCATATTTTCTTTCTTTTTTTTAAAAGCAAGTATAAATTTAGGACTATCTATTGGAAGATTGATTGATTGAAATGCTGTGATTGATTGATTGATATGCCAAATGTAATTTTTTTTCCATACTGTAGCCAATTCAGAATTGCAGAGGCATCTACTTGCAATTTCCATCTGATAGAGACTACTAGCCGCAGATTCCTTCACGTAGAATTATCCCCAGGCGTGAGACTGGATCCGGAACCTTTTTTGCCACAGCATCCCTGCGCGCCGGGGGCGGGGCAACATCACGCAACTCCGCCCAGGCGTGGTCCACGTACGTGACGTCAACAAGGTCGCATAAGACCCACCGGCGCGCCTACGTCAGTTTTTTCCTTTTCCGCGTGCAATGCGGATCCGGTCTTTGCTACGGGCCTATTTAGGGCCCCTTTTCTCTTCCATTTCTTTTTGGTGTAACAGTGTGCGAATGCCTTCTGGCTTCAAAACTTGAACGTTTTGTGGGTGTCTTATGTCGGCGACAGACCCTCACCTCATTTGTATGTGGTGTTTGGGGGAGGATCATGGCACCACTGATTGTGAGGCGTGCCAACAGTTGAAGCCGAAGTCGCGGCGGGAGCGCCACATGAAACTCCTATCGGCGCGTCTCTCAAAGTCGACGTCCTCTCCTCGGTCTGCTTCGGCGGACACCTTCAGATACGGCCGTGGTCGTCCTCCTCGCCCTTCTCCGATGTCACGCGAGCCTCGCTCCCCGGTGGGTAAGTGTCGCAGTTTGTCCCCAGGGCCTGCAGAGGGTGTGGACTCTCCGCGGGTGATGCAGCCCCACGTGTCGTCCTCTCCACCGTTTCCAGGTGTTGGGGTGTCGAGAGTCCAAATGGAGACATACGTGGCTGCTTTGCAGGCCTCGCTGGCGTCCACTCCTCCTTCCCCCTCCTGGGGCGTCGGCGGATATCTCGCCTTGCAGAGGGTCCCCCGCTGCCGACTGGTTCGAATCCAAGTTTGGAGGATGTGGTGCTGTTGGGGTGCGGCTCCTCTGGGGAACCCCCTTCAGGCCACGGGTCTATGCCTTTACGCACACTCCCACAGGAGTCCCTGTGGTGTTGCAGGAGGTGGCTGGGGCTCGGATCGCATCCCCGGGCCCCTTTCGGTCCTTTGACAAGGTGGTCCTGTCTAAGGTCGAGGTACCGCTACGGCGCCGGCAGCAGCTGGACCGTGTGAAGCAACAGGGGTCGGTGGATCATCCTCGTTTCGCTCCGGGTCGAGACCGGGTGAGGATCCCTCGTACCTCTTTCCGGGCCCCTCTCATCCCTCCCCATGGGTGGCTGCCTCGTCGGAGGGCGAGTTGGAGGTTGAATCGTCCCTGGCACAGCCACAAGGGTTGCCGGGAGATCTCCGCCACATTCTGGACTGCGGCTGGCGGAGGGCTTTGTGTCACTCCCCAGAACGTCTCGTTCCCCCACGCAGGTGGGTGCCTCGACGGAGGTCGGTCGGACTCGTTCCGGCGCCGCCCCGGAGCCAGTTCGGCCCCAGCTCCACTCCCCGGTACGGGTTGACTTGGAGGAAACTTGTAAAGTGATGCCAGAGGGTGCCGACGTCCTCCCTCAGGCAGCAGACTCTACGGCTCCGCTCATGGGTCATACCGCGGATTCGTCTTCGGACGCTCCTTCTCCGGAGGCAGGCTATATAGTGGTATCGTCCTCCCCGGAGACTGGTCACCCGGTGATGTGTTTTTCACCGGCGTCAAGGGGCGGCTCCCCACCCTTCCTGAGGCAGAGGCGTTCGTCTGAAGAGCGGCAGATCCCTCATTCTTCGGCTCCTTCTGACTTCTAGGTCTGGCCCTTGCCCATCCCGCTTGGCCTCGGGAACAACCGCCTTAGTTTGCAGCCATCGCCCATGGGAGAGCTGCTTTCTCCGCAGCGGGGCCCTACGGAGGCGGGTGCGGCCTTAGCCCAGGCAGTGTCCACGGCTGTGGGCATCCTGCGCATGGGTGACCCGGTGGCTTACTTTACGGCCGACCATCTCCTTTTGAAGTCATCCACCAGGGCTCTGGTGGGAGGGAAATCATACTTCCCTTTGAAGTATCGCTCCTTTCTTCCTTGACGGGGGCTTGGAGGCATCCTGCCTCAGGGTAACCAGTGCCTCGGCATCTTCTTCACCAGCACCTCCTGGTGCCGCGTGGCCCAGCGTCTTTCCCTTCACCCCTCTGCCACCAGCCCCCTTTTGTGGACTGCTTTTCCCTCCCTGGTGCCACTATTGACTCGCCGTCCCGGGAGGCCCGCAGGCTGGACTCTTGGGGGCGCAACATGTTCGCCACGACCAGTGCTGCTCTGCAGGCCCTTAATTAATTAATTAATTAATTGCGGGTTTTATATAGCACTAGAATCGACTCCCGGAGGAGTATCTCCGCGCTTCGACCGCTGGGGAACCCGTCCTGGCTCACCCTGAGAGATGGTCCCTAATGGGTATCTCTAAGGTGCGACCAAGCATCCCCGGCGGTCTGGGGGGGCCGTTGTGAAGATGAGGCAAGCTAATGCCCAGAGTTGCCGAGTGTGGTCCCTGACTGGAGTAGGCACCGAGGCGAGAATTATCGAGCCCGCTGACCCTGGTCCACGACCCTGCCGCGTCGGGAATCGAACCCTGGTCCCGGGCCGTCCTCTGCTTTACGGGTCTGCCGCCTCTATCCAGTGAGCCACACCACTTCACAACAACTTGTGTGTTCTGGCTCGGCTGAGTCTCTGGGATCCACAGTGTCCCAGGAGACTGGTCAGGTGGACTTACGGCATCATGCGTTGGATGGCGGGGAGCTTGCAGTGTTTATTCTTCGCTCCGCTCTGGACATCTCAGCTGGGCAGGGCCATGGCTTCCTCAGTCGCTCTCCGTCGCCATGCTTGGCTTCGGGACGGAGTATTTCCTGAGAATATTTGTGAGCGACTCATCGACCTTCCGTCTGATGGCAGCCTGTTGTTCCATGCCCTGGCCGACTCCGCCACCCAAAGGCTCTTGGCAGGGCTCCCTCCTCCTCCTCCTCCTCCTCCTCCGCCTCCGCCTTATCCTCATCCTCCGTCCCCTCCTCAGTAACTCCTCAGTTGGGCTGATTCTGGGACTTCTTAGACCGGTTGTTCTGGCTGTGGAGTGTGTTTTCAGGCCTTTTGCATCCTTCCTTGGGACTTTGGCATTGTTGGCTGCTGGATGGCCCTTTTGTTGATTATGTGTGGTGTTCTGCCAGAGTTGTTGCGCAGACTTGGCCCTGAGATTAGGCCTTCTGCTTTGCTTGGGGTGTTTTTTCCCTGGGGCTCTTTTGTTTTTCCTCTGCTGTGGAAGTTCTTCCCATAGTTTGGAACTTAACGTACCATATGTGGGGTAGTGGTAGCCGTTATATGGCTTGCGCTCTGCTAGGGGGTTCTGGTCGCCTTCTGGTGCCTGTTTCCCATGGCATTTATGTGGGTTGCTTTTGCTTCTTGAGGTCGTGTGCGCGGCCACTCGTAGTGGTGTGCCCGGGCATCTCCTCCTCTCCCTGCTCCTGTCCTGCGGTCTGGGACGATCCTGTGTTCTTCCTAGCCAGGCGCCGCCTACACTGCCTTCCTGGGGCCTCGGGCTGTTCTTCATGCTTGTGGCGGCTTTTGACTGCCGGCGCTGTTCTGGCTGGCAGGTTGCTCTCCGTCTGGAGTGGGTTCGCTTTCTTTTCCCTCGCTTTCTTGGGTCCTCTAAGCTTCTTCTTCCTCTCTTCCTGTCTTGGCATTTGGCGGAAGCTATGTTGCCTTGTGGGGGAGTGGGGTGCTTTGGCCTCTCTGACCTTGCCCTTGGTTCCTCTGCTGTGAGTGTACAGGCCTCGTCAGCCATCTTCTCCCCCCTACATCCTCTTGGGGTCAGTGGGGTTCTTGCTTGTGGGGGTTCACATTGCCTGGCAGGGACGAGGTTCTACCTGGTCCACAGATCTGGTCCCCTGTGGGGCCCTCTGTTCTGTATTGGCTGGTGGGGTCATTTCTCAGACCCTCCTTTCCAGGGGGTATTGCTAGGGTATCTATTCTACTTGGAGGATCCTGCGGCTAGTAGTCTCTATCAGATGTACGAGTTACTTACCTTTGGTAACGATGTATCTGGTAGAGACAATTCTAGCCGCAGATTCCTTCACGGCCCACCCTTCCTCCCCTATTCTGCGAGGACCCTTGGGTTGGTCTTCGGTACTCACCTCCCGGTGGGGGCTGTGTCTCCTGTGAGTGCCTTCCGTGTTCTTGGTGGGTGGCTCTGTCTGGGGGCGGTTCATTCCTCCTTTGGAGGATGGGGTTTTGGTGCTCCGGTGTCCTGCTGCTCTGGCTACTCCAGGTTTGGGGGGGGATTGCTTTCTGTCCCGGTCCTCCCTTACTTTCCTTCCATTGCTATCCTCTGATTAAGCGTCATCTGGCCATGTCTCCATGTCTTGCCCTTGTCCCTTGTGGGTGGTTGCCCTCTATGTAGGGGTGAATTGGAGTTTTGTTGTCCCTGTCTGTCTTGGGACTGGTCTCCTTCCTTGCTCAGGATGGGGGTAGTAGGTTACTACATGTGCCATGACTTTTACGCAAGTTCCTTGCCTCTGGAGCACAGGAGTGGGAGGCTGTCTATGTGCTGGCAGGGTGGCTGCACAGGGCTCTGCTTGTTCTTTCTTCTTTCCCTGCCTTTGGGTTCTGCGGTGCGGACACTACTCTGTGTGGTGTTGTTAGTCACCGTTTCTTTCAAATTTTTCTGCTCTTCGCACACTGTTCCCATGCTACCACAGTTTTTTATCTGGTGGTTCCGCGTTGTGGTGCGGAAAAGCTCTCTGAAGAAAACTGACGTAGGCGCGCCGGGGCAGGTCTTCTGTAACCTCACTGACGTTGCGGACGATGCCTGGGCGGAGTCGCGTGATGTCGCCCAGCCCCGGCACGCAGGGATACTGTGGCAAAAAAGTTTCCGTTTCCAGTCTCACGCCTGGGGTTAATTCGACGTGAAGGAATCTGTGGCTCGAATCGTCTCTACCAGATACATCGTTACCGAAGGGAAGTAACTCGTACTTTACTGCATCTTTTTAAAATGAAGGAAAATTAAAGGAATTTAGCCAGACAGACAGCAGCTCGGCAGATGTGATGTTTTTTCACTATACCTATAAAATTGGCCAGCGGGTCCAACATGTCTTGCACTTGCTTCAAATGTAAGGAATGTAACTTTTTTATAATTTACCATACCAATGCTACCTGTGCAGGGACACTAGAGTACAATCAAAGATTGTAGAAAAGGAAATGTTACTAACCTGTAATCCTAGCTCTATGTCAGGACCGGAGGCCAGGATTACGTTGTTCTTTCGTCACTTTATTACCGACAGCAGCCTTATTAGGAGCATAATAACATGTAAACAACATTTCTCTTGAACTAGTGGAAAAAGAAAAAAACAATGATTCCAGACAATCAGTCATCAGGACCTTCCTTTATCCTCTGAAGACGCTTCTGCCTCCTCTTTTTTCGCTGCTCCAGCAGCCTACAAATAAGTGTGTGACCGGCCTTAGTGCCTACTTTTTCAGTGATTTACTGTAATTATCTGTCTAATACTGGTGCTTGCGCACTGTTTTCCCTTTACAGCGTGACCACAGGAACGCTTAGATGCTCCTATGCAACTGCCTTGTAGTCAATTTTTGCCCCAATGTGGTGTGAGGCGCCTACGTGTGCAGTGAGGGCCGCCGACTGTTAGGGAGCACCACAGCTCTATTTTAACGCACTCAGTGCATCTCCCCAAGCGGGCACACTTACTTGAAACTGACAGAAATCGAGTACCGCTTCCGGCAGTGCCTGTCAATTACAGACGTGCGTTTTTCCTGAATTGCCTAGTCGCCTGGAGTATTAACACCCGAGCAGGCGTGTCTATGAAAGGCTTTCAAGCTAAACCCATGCTGCTTATGTTCTAGGGACACTGACCCAGGCTGGCATTTGATTGTGACTCTTTCTGTTGCCCCTTAAGGCCTGTGGGCATTGGGTGTCCCCGGGCTACAGACTCCGAATAGGCCCTGTAGGCTGATAGCTATTACTTACCTGGGCTACCCCAGCACAATGCAGGACATTGCAGACACTTACCTGGAGGAGGAAAGCATTACTTACACTCCCATTGATGGGAACTTTTGCAAGGTGATGTTGATGCATCTAGCCATAAGACTGTGTCTGACGCAGTGGCGCCCTTAGAGGAGAAGCTTCTGCAGATGGCATCTATAAAACGCATCTTTACACTTGGTGTTATTATATTACTACTGCCAGTGATAAAGTAAAAAAAGAGTAGCGTTATCCTCACCTCCGTATCCTTATTAGCATTGAAACTTTCCGTAATAATAGCTAACATTTGTCATTCTCCATCATGGCATTTTCTCTCTGAATCCATAAACAACAGACTACCTCCAAGCACTTGTGTTTTCAAGATCATTTTTAGGTGGGGAGATGCTAGAGGGCGCACGGCAAGATGGCCGCACTGCTGTGAGGCTCTGTCTGACCGAGCTACAATCCGACCAATATCGGAGGTGCTGGTGATCCCGTCGGCTCCCGGTAACTGGGCGAGAAGGACTGAATTGCCCGACACTGTGCTGAAGCAAATGGGAGGCCGCTGTGACCCTGTAGGCCTCCCCTGTGCCGTGGGGACTGGGGGCCTGGTCTGACATCCTGCGCGGCCCCTTTTGCTCTACGAGGGGCTGCGCTTTGCGGCGGCTGCGGTATAATCTGTGATGATCTCCAAGACGGGTGCCAAAAGCGTTGGAGACCGGTGACAGCAGAGCGTAGTACCGCCCTGCGTGTGGAGGAGATTGTGCGGAGAGTTGGAGAGGGGCATCGGCGGCTGTGGAGACTATCCTGGACAGTCCTTTCCTTTAGGGGCTGACTGCAGTGCTGGCGCCCGTCGGCAGTGACTGGGGCTGGGGTCCGGCTGAGGCTAGGGCCGCGGAGGCGGGATTGGGCCTTGTGCTGTGGCCGCGTCCGTCATGCTACGGCCGGCACGGGGCCTAGTCGGAGTGCGTGGGCTTGAGGAGGAGCGCTGGGCCTACTGCCGCCATCCGGCCTTGGGAGGGGGGGGAGAGCAGAGAGCTCACCGTACTGATTGCTCACAGCCCCGGAGCCTGCATTTGCTTTTCCAGGTTGGGAGCTGCAACTGTGAGGCCCCCATTGAAAGTGGTAGTGGTATCATCAGGCGAGGGGCATCGCGAGGCCTACTGCTGGCTGACTAAGCGGGTCGCTGTACCGAAATCGAGGTGGTAGAGTGGCGAGGCCATCAACACTCTCTATAGCATTGACTTCCCTGGCACGACACACGGCGCGCAAGCCAATACCAGGGCCCTGGACTCAACATCTTCTTGAACATTCTGAAAATACCTATAGAACTTACCTCGAGCTCTTTGCTGCAGGCCTTCTGCTCTTGTTATATTGACATTGAGGTGGACTGAGCTGCGAGTTATAACTCTGCTTCTGGGTGGAGTACACTGGGCTATGCACTGTCGCGCTCTTGCGCTGTCCCAGGATCCGTGTGGCCTACTGGCTGGTTTGCTCCGAGGGCTGCTCCTGTAGTAGGGGGTTTTACTGGTGGTACGCCTTTTGGCACGAATCAGGGCCCTACGTCTGTGACTTCTTGGGCCTTTCGGGTGACCCCCCGTCAAAACTTTACCTGACTGTGAGGCTGCAGGTCTAGCTCCCCCCGTGTCAATTTTCTCATACTGCATTGAGCCGCCATTCGCAGCCATGGGGAGGACCGACCACGTCTTACATTTGAGTCGAGAAGGGCCCCCAAGACACTGCAGAAAGCTGCCTCCGACTCTGAAGCTGATGTACACACTGACCACCCTCCCACGCTGGAATCTACATTAGTGGCTATGCAGCGCACTTTACAATCTATTGAGGGAGCGATGGCTGCGGTAAATCATCGGCTTGATCACATGTCATCTCAATTAGAGAAACAGAATGCTCGCACGGGGGAGGTGGAGCAGAGGGTTTCTGCAGCTGAAGATAGCTTGACGACGGTCTCTGACAAAACCTTAAACATGGAAAAGGACCTCTCAGTTATTCAGGCCAAAAACGAGGACTTACTGGGCTGCCGGAATCGACAAATGTGGGACGGATGGAGACTTTTATTGAGCGCCTGATTACGGAAATTTTTGGCACAGAGCACTTGTCCAGCATGTTCATTGTGGAGCGTGCCCATCGTTCCCTGGCTGCGCGACCGGTCACGGGGGCTCCTCCGCGCCCTATCATAGCCAGGGTCTTGAATTATAGGGACCGCAATACCATCTTACGCCTGGCTAGGGTGAAGGGCACCTTACACATCAGGGCAACGCCTTGGCTCCTGATTTTCCAGTCGCTGTCCAGGCTGCCAGAAGGGAATTTGGCCCGGTGAAACAGTTCTTGAGGACAGAGGGGGTCCCCTATGCTATGTTATACCCTGCCCGTCTTCGCGTGGATGCGGTTGGTGATAGCAAGATTTTCACCTCCCCGAAGGCTGCAATGGAAGATGCTAAAGCACTGAAACGTAGGAAACGTGACTCCACGGCAGGGTCTGAAGATGTCGAGTAGCGGGGAGCTCAGTGCTTTTATATTGTCTGTTGACATTTTTGTATTTTCCTTTTCTACTTCTTGCTCACGAAGTGATATATGCATGGTCACATTGTTATCATTCTCCCTTAATGTCCGCATTTAAGATGCCCATCCTGAGGGATTCTACTGTTTACCATAACAGTTGCCTACTAATTGACTCTGCAGCCTCCTTACTATTTTGATAGATCGGACGTCATTTATTAGGCTGTAAATCCTGTTAGTTCAGTATGCAGGGCTCGGATCCTATTATAGGTTTGTACTGTACCTTTCTTTTGCTATACTCAGTACTGTTGGTTACTTCTAAATCATAGTAGGCAAAATATTATTGATGTAATGTACTATTGGTTATGCGATGCATTGCTGTAATATTATTGCTCGGTCAACTCCTACTATGTGGGAGTGTATTGGCATACCCCAAATATGTTTTGCTATACCAGGGGGAGGGGGGGGGGGGGGGTGTTCGGTTCGGTGTTGGGACGGCTTTGGCATGGTTGGGGTGCTGAAGTGGGAGGGGGGATGGGGGTATTCGTAATGGGGATGGGGGACTGTTCTTGGGTCTTTCCCAGGCACACAATTGGAATGTATGTCAGCAAACACTGCCTGGTATTATTCAGTTCACAACATTTTGCGAGGTATCTTAGGGTCTTTGGGAGAGTGGGGGTGGCGGGGAGGTTTGGGGATGTCCTTGGCATGGTTGAGGTGCTGGGTTGGGGGGGTGAGTTGTTTGTGCAGCTGTGCGAACTGTATTGACAATCTACTGTATCATACATCTGGTAGAGCAACCTTTGATCCTTTATACTGGGTGTTGTCTCAGTCTGGTGAATAATGGAGGGGGCAGGTAAAATCACTCTGATTACTTGGAACATCAGGGGGTAAATAACCCGAAAAAAACTAGGCAGGTGCTGGCGTATTTGGTCCGTCATAATGTTCAAGTCGCGCTCCTACAGGAGACTCATCTTACTGAGCATACTGCGTCCTCTTGGCCAAAAAATGGGCTGGTGCACGTTTTGCCTCTTCATATTCATCAAATACGAGGGGGGTGATGGTGTTAATTTGTTTGTACTCACAAGGAGATTGATACGAATGGCCGGTATATCGTAGTGCAGGGCACTTGATCACAATGGTGAATGTCTATGGCCCGAACATAGACGATCCAGAGTTTTTTTTAAAAGCTGTGGAACAAAGTTTATAAGCTGCCGTCATCTGCCATCCTTTGTGGGGGGGATTTTAATATGGTGTTGGATCAAGAAATGGATCAGCATTCGAGAATAAGTGCTACTGTTAAAAAGGCTGCACAGGCTGTTCATGATAGTATGTGTGATTTGGGACTTAATGATGTTTGGACGCTGTAACATCCTGGGTTACGGGAGGGAACGTGCTACTCATACACACATAACACATGGTCCCGGTTAGATTTTTGGATAGCGAAGCATTATGTCAATGCTAGGGTGTCTCGGGTATCACATCTGCCCGCACTTTGTCGGACCATGCGCCTGTACTGCTGGTCATGCGAATGCCTACTCATGCTCCAGCCCCGTTTAGATGGAAGCTGCAGCCCTTGGCCTTGCTAGATCCAGCTTTTAAGGAAGGTTTAATGTGACTATTGAAAATTATTTCGCTGACAATCTTGGATCTATGCAAAGTATGGGCACCATTTAAAGTGACTATTCGGGGGGCTTGTATAGGCATGCAGGCAGGGGTGCTCAAATCTTTGCGTAACTCCATGGGAAAAATAGAGCGTCAATTGGTGAGGCTGGAGTTGCAGTATGAGGAGTTACCCAATGCAGCTACCGTGGCTGCTATACGATCGCAGGTGACTGAGTACAATGAGCTGGCAGATCAGGAAGTGCGGCATCTATCGGGACGAAGCAAAGCGCAATATTATGGCGAGGGTGGTAGGCCGGGGTGTGCGTTAGCTGAGAGAATTGCGGAACCATGGGCCAAGTACTGTAATGTGCAGGGAATTAGAGAGGGGGGGCAAGTCCATTTCAGACACTGCTGGTATCCTGGAGTAATTTGTCAAACACTATAAAGAGATGTATGGAGTAGGCGGACGGCTAGTGAGGAGGAAATAGCACAGTATTTGAATGACGTGGCTTTGGTTTGGTTGTCTAAGGGCCAACAAGACTTTCTGATGCACTCGCTAACCGCTGAGGAAATTAAAGATGCCATTTCTGCATTGCCTAATGGGAAGCCAGTGGGCACTGACGGGCTTCCACCTGAATTCTATAAGGAGTATGCCGATATGTTGCTGCTCCATTTAACGGCCATGTATGCGGAGGCCTTCGAGCAACAGCGGTTACCTGACTCACTTGAGAGAAACATTGATTGTCACACTATTGAAACCGGGCAAGCCACCGGCTCTGTGTGAGTCGTACAGGCCCCTATCACTTATGAACACTGATGTAAAAATACTGGCGAAAGTTTTAGCGTCACGGCTGCGCCTGTTGTTAAATGTCATGGTACTTCCGGTTCAGTCGGGATTCATCCCTACTCGTTCCACGGCGCATAATTTGAGGGCATTGTTTGCGGTCATGCATCTTTTAAAACCTGAACTTCCGCAGCTGTGGTTTTTACACGCCGCAAAGGCGTTCAATTCGATTGCATGTGTAGGAAGGTGGATACCTGACTATGGTTACCCCCAACTTTTTGCCTGGTGGTTTGTTGGTTTTCCGACTTAGTTGACCTGAGACCCTGCTATTCAGGGCCCCAGGCCTTGTGCTCTCTCTGTAAAATGGATTCCATGTACCCTAGGTACATATCTAATTAGATACTGAGTCACCTTATCAGTCCCTGTACAGTGTACCTTAGGTACCCAGGGCATAAGTGTACCCAGGGCCTACCAGGGGCTGCAGCAGGTATTATGCCACCCCTGGCTGGTCATCCAAATCTGACACAACTGGCTGCACGACAGCTGGGGCAAGGTGGTGTAATCACCCTTTGCTTTAGATATAGTATTCCTATATCTAACCCTAAAATGGACACATGTATTCCCATCAGTCACTCCTATGGCAGGCCTTAACAATCCTGAAGGCAGAGTGCTTGGAATTATGTGAGATGGTGCTCTGGCATGAGCTGAGCCCGTCTGCAGCTTGCGGAACCAAGTCCTAATAGCTGTTCCATGATAACGTGTACCATATACTCTTAAGTGCATTATAATCCTCGCGGTTATTTGCTATCTTTGGTATCGCTTTATCAAAACATGTCGAGTAAGGTGTCATACGAATTGGAATACTAATCCCTCGCCAATTCTGGCGACGGGTTTAGCATTCCACCCTTCTAGAGGGACACGACATGTATGTAACTGTGAACCCCGGTTAAAGTTAACTCGAGCCTCAGCATGACAAAATGGATGCTGCCACCACAGAAACAAGTCTGACCTCCTGCTGCTGGGAGTCCTTCCAGCGAGGAGAGCTTGGACAAAGGGTTTCCTGTCGGGGGCGGTGCTAGCACCATCCCAGACAGGGTTTTGCGTATCCCAGGTAGGCAGGGCTGAATGGAAGGTGACTGCAAGTGGCACCCTGGTGCTCACTATGCATCTGCCGGTTTGAACCAGTTCCAGGGGCACACCAGCCCTTGAGCTGGGGAAAGTCCGGACAAGGGAGAGGGGTGTAACCACCCCCCTCCTGGTCCCACCCATGGGCAGGACCTAGTCGCGTGCCAGCCCCTTTCTTTACTATAAAGGTAGGAACGGGCCCCCTTCCCAAATTAGATAATTCTGAATCTTGATGACTTTCCACGAAAGAACTCTTGAACCTTTCTGAAGACTCTCCCTTGTGGCTAAGGAGTAGCCACCCTGCACCAGCGGGCACCATCTAAGCGCATGCGGTTTGCTGCAAGTCCATCCTCCGGATCAAGACTGCCCAGCTCGATGAGACCCGGATTCCCTGGCACCTCTGACCTCTACCTACATTATCAGCCCAGCTGAGATTCGTGGGTGTGACGAGACCTCGAGGGACCGGCCATCTTCAGAACTGCACGACGCTTATCCAGCACGACCGCCGAGGGATCCTCGAGTGAGTGCTTTGGGGTTTGAGAAGCCCTAACCCTGAGCAGCTCCAGCACCGAAGCCCAGCCCCCCAGAATCCACGAGATCTGCGTGGGGCACTTCTGCTCTTTGCTGCTCACTGCGTTGTCCGGCTACTTGCCTGCTGGCTTGGGGCCCTCCTGACGACGAACCACAACACTTCCATCGCTGGTCTGGTTGCTCCAGACTGGCCCTTGCCAAGGCTTGTTGCTCCTATCCTGGTTTCAGCAGCGCCGACAGCAGACACCTTCGTGGGACAGTTCGCACCTCTATCCTGGTCGCCGACAACGCCTCCTGGTCCGAGAGACTGCAGAGCCCAGCGTCGCCCACTCACCTGGTCGAGGTGACTTAATCCGGTGCCATCCTGGTGCCCACTTAATCACTGGCTAGTGATTAAGAACTTAGTCCCCTCTGCTTTCAGGTCGTCTCCATCTTCGATCCAGGCTTGGATCACATCGAACTTCATCACTGGTCGCCTGCCAGCAACTTCTTCTTTCAGGCTCCATAGACATTAACGAGGATTCCCGACGTCTTTTGAACCCTATGCAGCTGCAGCCCCTGGGCTAGGTAACTTGAGCATTTCGGTGCTCCAACGTAGGTTCACTATCTAAGTGTCCAGATCATTTTTCGTTTTCAGCCTAGCTAGTCAGATTCGTCCGATAACACTAACTTTACGAAATCTAGCATCTATAGACTTTGTCCCGCATCCCGCGTGAGAGTGCACACTCTGCACCCGATCCCCCTAGGCCTCCTGCTCCTAACCTGAAGGTTCAGTAGTGTAGCCCTAGCGATCCTAAAGCCTCTGGATCTTGTTACTTACCTGCTAGGATTTCGCATTCCACTTTTGTAGTATATGGTTTTTCGTGCCCCTCGGGCATTTGTGTAAATTGTGCAACTTGAAGTATTTTCTTAAGAGTTTTGTTGTGTGCTTAGCTCCCTGACTCATAAAGAGTTCAGGGTAGACTTGTTATAAATAAATATCCTTTTATTTTCATAACAACTTGTGTGGTGTCCTTTCACTTGGTGTTCAAGGGGTATATGTGATGGTATAACAGCTGGCTTAACACGCCCTCTAGAGTTTAGCCTAAAGACTGCTCTTGTCCATGCTACTAGGATAGCTGGTCTATAAGGTTGACTTACAACCAATCATCAATAAGGGTCGTTTGGAATGATACACAGTGATCACTAGAATAGTGAGCACTACATATCAGGCCAACTTCTCACAGCATATAGACCTATATGTTTACTGTGCTGCATCGAATGGGGGTGCCTTTCTTTTTCACCAGTTGGATAAAATTACTGTCACTGATCCAGTGGCCCGGGTGCGTATTAATGGGCACATCTCAGAGGCGTTTTCGATTAAGCGGGGTACCAGGCAGGGCTGTCCGCTGTCACCCTTAATATTCGCGGTCGTGCTGGAGCCACTTGCGTGTGTGCTGCGGCAGAGGCATGCTGGCTCAGCATTGAGATTTTATCAAAGACCATTAGCAGTATCCATATATGCTGATGACATGGTCTTGTACGTGAGGGAACCAGTACAGTATCTAGAGAAGGTTATTCGGGAATATATCCGTTTCGAACGGTATTCTGGATTAGCTATTAATTGGAGCAAATCTATAATATTCTCTCTCACACAATGTACTGGGCCATTTGTGTTAAACTACCCCCTGGAGAGGGCTACTGATCCCGTAAAGTATCTCGGATTATGGATACATAGGGTCCCGCAGGAAGTCATCAGGGCGAATTACGGTACGGCGATATCGAAGCTCGAAGATCAGGTGGCTCGGTGGATTTGTTTACCGCTGACATTTGCGGATAGGGTTGCCTTAATCAAAATGGTGGTGCTCCCAAAATTTTTGTATTTGTTTGTCAATGTCCCTATCACTTTAACACAACATTTCTTTAGTACGCTACGTTCCTTGTTAATCACTCTCACATGGGGGGGGCAAGAAATCGCGAGTTGGTTGGAGACTAACGAAGCCCTATGCGATGGGTGACTTTTCGGTGCCAGATATGCACTTATTTTATCTCTGTGCTCAGGCACAGTTTGCCTATTATTGGCAGAATGCACAGCCGTTCACTCCACATATGGCACTTAAGGCCGGCGCTGTTCACCCCTTGCCCTTGAAGGCAGTGATTGCCAATCCATATTCGGTCTTTGAACGAGGAGAAGTGGACACTGTCAAATGTACGGCTTGGGCTTGCGATGAGATGGGGAAGCGGTTGCGGCGCCTTACACTGTACGTTCCGGCTATGCCTTTGCTAAATCATGCCGCACTATCTGTGACAGGGGAAGCGGGAGCCCTTAAGGTTCTCCATGCAGCTGGGGTATATACCATAGGTGATGCCTGTCCAAGTGGGACATTTATCTCCGTGCAGGAATTTCTGAAGGATGGGGCGAGAGAGGCTATGTCCACATTCATATACACTAGACTTCGGTCTGCCATGCGTAGTTTGTACTCAAGCTTTCCTGAAGAACCTTCAGTATTGGGGGCTTTACAGCTAATCTATACTGCGTAGAATAAGAATAAATTAGTCTAAAGGCTATATTACGCCTCGCAGCTGGATGAAGGTGCAGCGCCGAACAACTCCAGGGCCAAATGGGATGAGTGTATCACAGCCGCTAACAGACGAGGAATGGGAAGAAAGCTGTAGAATGACTGGGAGTTTCGCGGTCAATGGTAAGTTTAAACTCATTCATTATAAGTACATTCACCAAACGTACTACACCCCGGCCCAATTGCACAAGTTACTACTTGTGTAACGATATATCTGTAAGAGACATTAGTTAGTGATAGATTCCTTACCTTAGAATATCCCCAGGCGTCAGACTGGATCCGGAAAGTTTTGCGTAGCAGTACCCTTGCGCGTGGGTAGGCGTCATCTGCGGCTCCGCGTCCGTCGTCGGCGTCGTGGGCGCCGTGATGACGTCGTCGGAGTACTTAGACGCCGCCTCCGCGTGCTGACGTCAGTTCTTAGCCACAGCTTTTCCGCGCCAGAAGCGCAGAGCCATGACAAAAACCGACACTGGTGCCAAGAAACTAGGGCCCTGAAAGGGGATGACCTTAACCCTAGATATCGGTTCGCAGAACGGGGAGGATGGGTGGGTCGGTAAGGAATCTATCACTAACTAATGTCTCTTACAGATATATCGTTACACAAGTAGTAACTTGTGCATCTGAAAGAGACACGTTAGTGATAGATTCCTTACCTTAGAATAGATACCCCAGCAATACCATCCCCGTGGTGGTGGGTCTGCGAACCAATATTTACACCAGAAAATCCTGGAGAACGGAGCGGCCAAAGTAGCCGTCTCTCCGGACTTGACTATCCAGGCAGTAGTGCCTAGCAAACGTGTGCAACGAGGCCCACGTAGCTGCCTGGCAAATGTCCTGCAAGGGCACACCTCGGCCCAAGGCAGTTGTAGTGGCCGTGGCTCGAGTGGAATGAGCCCGCAGCCCAACGGGGGTTCCTTCTTAGCCAAGGAGTAACACGCCTGAATGCACATGATAATCCATCGGGAGATGGTCCTCTTATGCACCGCTTTCCCTTTCTTAGCGCCCGCGTACCCAACAAAGAGTTGATCATCCACCCGGAACTGGCGTGTGCGATCCAGATAGAACGAGAGCGCACGTTTTGGGTCCAGACGGTGGAGCCTCTCCTCCTCTCTCTCTCGAGGGGTGCGGAGGCGGAAAGAAGGTGGGCAATGTGATGGACTGCCCAATGTGGAAGGCCGTGACCACCTTAGGCAAGAAGGAGGGCCTAGTCCTCAAAACAACCTTGTCCGGATGGACTGAAAGGAAAGGAGGCTTACAAGAGAGGGCCTGGAGCTCACTCACTCTCCTGGCAGAGGTGATGGCTACCAGGAAGGCAGTCTTCAAAGAAAGAAGGCGAAGTGGACAGTTGTGAAGTGGCTCAAAGGGAGCGCACATCAGAAACGTTAGAACCAGGTTCAAGTCCCACTGAGGCATCACGAAGGGAACAGGAGGAAAAGTATGAGTGATGCCCTTCAGGAATCGATTTACGATAGGGGACTTGAACAAAGAAGGTTGGTCAGGCAGCCTCAGAAAGGCTGAAAGAGCCGAAAGATAGCCCTTGATAGTGCCCAGAGCAGAACTCTGCTGGGCAAGAGAAAGAAGGAAGAGAAGAACCTCAGAGAGGGGCATTGAGGGGATCCACAGCCTTTGCTGTGCACCATGCCACAAATCTGTTCCACCTGCAGGCGTATACCGTCTTTGTGGAGGGACGCCTGGCTGCCAGAATGATGTTGCAAACTTCAGGAGGCAAGTCAAATGGCCTCAACTGTCGCCGCTCAATCTCCATGCATGGAGGTGGAGACTGGACAGGTTCGGGTGGAGGACCGTCCCCTGCTGCTGCGACAGAAGGTCCTCTTGAAGAGGCAGACGAACCGGGGGATCGACTGACATACTGAGTAGCTCGGGATACCAGTACCTTCGTGCCCAGTCCGGAGCCACAAGGATGACTTGTGCCCGGTCTGGCTTGATCTTCTTCAGCACTCTGGGCAGAAGAGGTATAGGCGGAAAGGCGTACAACAGACCGCAGCTCCACTCGCGACGAAAAGCGTCTCTGAGCGAGTGCCGCCTTGGAAATTCCAACGCGCAGAACTGATGACATTGCGCGTTCTCTTCGGTGGCGAATAGATCTAACCAAGGCTCTCCCCATCGCAGAAAGAGGCCTTGCGCCACGTCCGAGTTCAGACGCCATTCGTGATCCATCGAGCACCGCCGGCTGAGTTCGTCCGCCCTGGCGTTCAGAGAACCTGCCAGGTGTTGAACCACCAGAGTCACGCCCTGATGTTCCAGCCATTGCCAGAGGCGCAAAGCCTCCTGGCATAGGGTCCACGACCCCACCCCGCCCTGTTTGTTGCAGTACCACATGGCGGTGGTGTTGTCCGTGAACACCTGCACTGCACTCCCTCGGACAGACGGGAGGAATGCCTTCAGTGCCAGACGAATCGCCCGCAGCTCCAACAGATTGATATGGAGCCGGGACTCCGCCGGAGACCAGAGTCCTCTGATCTCCGCCTCTCCCAAGTGGCCTCCCCAGCCCTGGAGGGACGCGTCCGTCACAACTACGTGCTCCGGTTGGGGTAGGGAGAGGGATCAGCCGTTGATCCAATCGCGGTCCGTGAGCCACCACTGCAGCTGTCTCGCAGAGCCCTCCGAGATCAGGACATGGTCGGACAGGTTGCCCCGGTGCTGCGCCCACTGAAATTTCAGGTCCCACTGCAGAGCCCGCATCCGCCACCGTGCGTGATGCACCAGAAGGATGCAGGAGGCCATCAGCCCCAGAAGCCGCAGCGTCAACCTGACTGAAACCCGGGATAACGGCCTGAAGATCGGAATCAGGGCCTGTATATCCCGGACCCGCTGTTCAGGCGGGTAAACCCGAAACTGCGCCGAGTCGAGAACCGCTCAGATGAAAAGGAGCTTCTGAGCGGGGCACAGGTGTGACTTCGGCACGTTGATGGAAAATCCCAGCCTGTGCAGGAGATCCGCCATAGTCTGGAGGTGGTGGACGACTGCCTGGGGCGAGCCCGCCTTCAACAACCAGTCGTCTAGGTAGGGGAAGACTGAAACCCCTAACCTGCGCAGGTGAGCTGCGACCACCGCCATCACCTTCGTGAACACCCGTGGGGCGCTGGTAAGGCCGAAGGGGAGCGCGGTAAACTGAAAGTGCTCGAGGCCTACCGTGAACCGCAGGTAACGCCGGTGGGCCGGCAGGACGGGGATGTGGAAATACGCATCCTGCAAGTCCAACGCTACCATCCAGTCTCCTGGGTCTAGGGCAGTCAAGACCTGAGCCAGTGTCAGCATTTTGAACTTCTCCTTCCGGAGGAAGCCGTTGACGTTCCTCAGATCCAAGATAGGGCGTAGGCCCCCTTTGCCCTTCTTGGGTACCAGGAAGTAGTGGGAGTAGCAACCACGTCCTACTTCTGGCCCAGGAACGCGCTCGATGGCCCCCTTGGCCAAGAGGGCCGAAACTTCCTCCTGCAGGAGCCGCAAGTGATCCCCCGATACGCGGTGGTGTTGCGGTGGCATGGCTTGAGGGGTCGTCTCGAAGGGGAGGAAGTAGCCCCTTCGGACGATCTGCAGCACCCACCTGTCCGAAGTGACTGTGCGCCAGTGAGAGTGGTGATGGCGAACCCTGCCTCCCACTGGCGTCACATGGGCCGAGAAGCACGGACTAGGAGGGTTTAGAGGCGGATGCTGCGGGAGCAGGAGTGGACTGGCTCCGCCTGTTTCCCCGACCACCTCCACGGCGGTTTCCACGGCCGCCGCCGCGCTGGACGACAGTTTGCGGCGATTGGCTGGCGGCACGTGTGGGGGCGCCCCTTCCCTGGCCACGAAAGGGGCGAAAGGCACTCACTTGCTGGCGCGGGGCCGAGAGGCCCAAGGACTTGGCCGTAGCCCTGGAGTCCTTAAAGCGCTCAAGCGCGTGATCTGCCTTGTCGCCAAAGAGGCGACGGCCATCGAACGGCATGTCCATGAGTGTATTCTGGACGTCTGCCGAGAAGTTGGCGGATCTCAGCCAGGCGTGGCGTCGTATCGCCACCGTCGTAGCCATCGCTCTGCCCAGCGAGTCAGTAGTATCCAGTCCGCACGTGATATTATACTTCGCTGCGTCCCGGCCCTCCAGAAGGGCTTGGCCGAGTTTGGCCCGTACCTCCAACGGACACTCTGGCAGCACTTCCGCCACCGTTTCCCACAGAGAGTGGGTGTAACGGCCCAAGAGGCATGCAGTGTTGGAAGACCGCAGTCCCAAGCTAAGGGACGAGAACACCTTTTTGCCATAGGCCTCGTACCTCTTGGATTCCCGATCGGAAGGAGCCGTCGGGAAGGCGGTCTGGGAGTTAGAGGCCTGGATAACCAGACTCTCGGGGGTGGGGTGGGTGGACAGGAAACATGGGTCGCCCGGGGCCGGGCGGTGGCGTCTGGCCACGTTCCTATCTACAGGCGAACCTGTAGCGGGCCTGGACCAAGTGCCCAAAAGAACGTCCGTCAAGGCCTTATAAAACGGCAGCAGAGGCTCCATGGAGCATGACTGCGGCTTAAGGACATCAGTGAGGAGGTAAGTCCTCACGGCCGCGACGGGGAGCTCAAGGCCCAAGGCCTTAGCAGCCCTTATCAACACCACACTATATGTAGCGCCCTCCTCCGAAGCCACGGTCGGAGGAGAGACGAATCCAGTGTCTGGAGAGGTGTCCAGACCACTGGCCTCCCCAAGGTCTCCTGTCCAGTCCATGTTAGACTGACATTCCCTTGCCATTGGGTCCTCAGACCCCTCCCAATTCTCCTCGTCCCCCATCTCCTGAGATTCAGGGTCATAAGCAAATGAGGTGGGTTCATAGAATTGAAATTCTCCGCACGGCGTCAGGAGCGGCGTCGGTAGACGTCGACCCGACGTCGGAACCCAGTGAAAGGAGGCATCGGGGCCGGCGCCGCCCGAGGAGGACGCCAGAGGGAACACCATACGGACCGACCCCGGGGGGGTCGTAAGGTCCACCGGGGACGGTCCATCGCCCGATGAGGGTCCAGCGGCACCCTGCGGCGCCGGGCCAGAAGGCACCAACGACGCCGGGGCCGCTGCATCCTGCGGCGCTGGGCCCGAGGGCACCGGCGGTGTCGTGATCGTGGAGCCCTGCGGCGCCGGGCCCGAAGGCGCCGGCGGCGTCGAGGCCGAAGCACCCGACGGCGTCAGGGTCGTAGCCCCCGACCCACTAGGGCCCCCAGACGGGTTCACTGGGCCCGAAGGCGCCGTGGAATCCGTCAGAGGAGAAAGGGACCTCATGGCCATGAGGAAACGCTCGATCTCCTCCGGCGTCGCGTTCAGCCCAGGGACCGGGGGGTATGGGGCCGAACGCGGCGCCCGCGACTCCCGAGGAGCCGCGTGGGCGGTGTCACCCGAACCCCCGGCCGCATCGCGCGAGCGTCGGGGGGAGTCGGAAGAGCGATGATGTCTCTTCGACTTCTTGTGCTTCTTACCTGACGACTTGGACCCGGAGGAGTGGCGCCGACTCCCGGAGCTGTGACTGCTCCGTCCCCGCGACCTGTCCCTCGACCTCCCGTGGGACCGGGAACGGGACCTCACTCGGCGCGGGCCGACTGGCGGATTTCGAGTCGCCTGCGGGACCGCTCCCGCCTGGCTTTCCTCGTAAGGGCCCGACAGTCGACGCCCAAACACATCAGGCACAGGCGGTGGGGATCCGTAACCGACATGGTACGGTCGCACTCGTCGCAATGCTTGAATCCGGGCATCCCTAACGGCACCGTCGGAGTCGTAAAGACTTCGAAAGAGATCAAAAGAGATCACAAAAGTTTAGTCAAAAAGTGACTAGGGAACTGCTCTTTCCAGATCTGCGCTGGCTGGTGCGGAAAAAAGAAGAACTGACGTCAGCACGCGGAGGCGGCGTCTAAGTACTCCGACGACGTCATCACGGCGCCCACGACGCCGACGACGGACGCAGAGCCGCAGACGACGCCTACCGACGCGCAAGGGTACTGCTACGCAAAACTTTCTGGATCCAGTCTGACGCCTGGGGATATTCTAAGGTAAGGAATCTATCACTAACGTGTCTCTTTCAGATATATAAATATGGTCTGAGGGACTCGCCTTGTTGTAAAAGGTGCGGCGTGGACAACGCTGATTTTATACATCTAGCCTGGGCCTGTCCAAAAGTACTTGCCTTCTGGGATTAAGTGGCAACAGCATTGACTGAAAAGGCGGGTGTTCAAATCACAAGAGATGTGAAGATATGTTTATTGGGTATTGTCGCTAAAGTTCAGTCAGGTGTTGGTAAATTGGTGGTGCTGTCTCTGCAATTGGCTAAGCACAGTCGCAATACACTGGGATGGTAGAACGGCGCCCTTGGTGAAGCAATGGCCACATGATCTTGCTTATTGCCGTGATCACCTCACTTGTTATGCAGAAGAGTTACCAAGGGAATCTAGACCCCCGGAAGTGTGGGGCCCGTACACTGCATATATGTTGACCCACTCTGTGGACGACTGAGCATTCATTGAATGGCCGAATTGATAAGAATGTACTGCCTTAACCTTATGATTATTTCCCCTTGTTAACTGATCTATGTACTGTTGCATTGTAACACCTAATGTATTGTATGAGATACTGATTGTATGCACATGGGACAGCTGTACTGTGTTTTTGTTTACAAAATTATATATATATAAAAAAAAAAAAGATCATTTGTAGGTATAAAAAAACATGCCTAGGAAGAGGCAACTTTTTCTACATTTATTTGGGGTTTTAAAAACAATTCCAAGTAGCCAAATTAAAAGTATAAACATCACTAAATTAAACCTTTTTTTTGAACGCTTGCCAGGTAGGTCGCTCCCCCACCACACAGCTCCGCCTGTGTTCTCCTGCCCGCTGCTGGTAAGTTCGCCCCTCTGCTTGCTGTCTCTGTGCCCTTGCCTTCTGTACCCCTCGTGTGCCCCTGATTCTGTGACCTTTTGCCTTCTGTTCCCCTTGCGTGCCCCTGATTTTGTGACATTTTTGCCTCTGTTCCCCTCGTGTGGCCTGATTCTATGCCCATTTTTAGGTCTCGTAGCGAAAACACAGCGCGTCAGCGCTGTGTCTCGCCAGAGATCTTTTGTTGCTGACTGTGCTTCCCAGGAGACAGTACCGGCCGCGCGCATCGCCTTGGAGGCGATTTGCAACTGCCACGCGCACGCAAACGCGCGCTGTGGCCAGGCGCTGTCTCCTGGGAAGCTCAAGCACAACACACGCATGCGCATACACACAGACACACACACACAAGCGCCCATGCACGCACGCACATACATACATACATACAGAGACCCCCCCACTCACACATACACACACGCGCGCACACACACACAAGTGCACCGAGGCCCCCCCCTCCCCCGCCGTCACCGTCGCACACATTCATACACACACGAGCATACACACACACACACACAAGTGCACCAAGCCCCCCCAGCCTTTTGGAACTTACCTGGCCAATGTCGGGGACTCTGCTCTCAGCACGCGGCGCCCAACCTCCTGCTGGCGCGGCCCCGGGGCTCTACACCGCTCACAGGAGCCCCGGGCCGGGAGACGCATTGACTCCGCCTGCCTCCTCTTCCGGTCTGGACGTGGCCCCGCCCCCGTCACAGGCGACCGTGCCTGACTTCCGGGGCGGCCGCGGCGGGATTCTGGGGGCATTTTAATAGCAGCCTCCTGTAGTAGGGGTTGGTCCTTGCTCCAGTTGCCCCTCTTTGCCTCTACTGTGTGTTCTTTTTTGTCCCTCCTCGTCTCCCCGCCATCAACCGCCACCGCTGACAACTTAACCACTCCCCCTACTTCCCCGCTCCCGCCTCCCAGCTGCAAGTCCCACCCACCTCCCCTACATTATGGCAACCGCTGTGGGGAAGCGCGTGAGTCCTCAGACCTTTGTCCAAGGAGCACACTCTCCCTGGCAGCTCCGCTGTGATCTGCATATCACCTCAGGGAATCCAGCCCTGCCGTTGCAGGGTCCGAGACCACCCTGATTCCGATTTGCCTGTGCGCCGTGACCTGTGACGTAAATTCCTCATTTAGCTTGTTTTTGTTCCTTCTGCTCTTTCCTTGTTCCAGTTTCCCCTCTTTGCCTCTTCTGTGTGCTGTTTTTGTCCCCCCTCTTCTCCCCTCCGTCTCCCGATGCCGCTGACCATCAAACCCCTCCCCCTTCCTCCCGCTCCGGCCTCCCAGCTGCACGTCCCTCCCCACTCCCATACATTTTGTTAACTGCTGCGGGGGAGCGTGTGTGAGTCCTCAGACCTCAGGCCAAGGAGCACACTCTCCCCGGCAGCTCTGCCGTGATCTGCATATCATCTCAGGGAATCCAGCCCCGCCATTGCAGGGTTCAAGCCAACCGCTGATTCGGATTTGCCTGCGCACCATGACCTGTGATGTAAATTGCTCATTTTGCTTGTTTTTGTGCCTTCTGCTGTTTCCTTGTTCCAGTTTCCCCTCTTTGCCTATACTGTGCGCATTTTTTGTCCCCCCTCGTCTCTCCACCATCTCCTGCTGACTACTTAACCCCTCCCCCTACTGCCCCTCTCCGGCCTCCCAGCTGCATGGCCCTCCCCCTCCCCAACATTATGGCGACCGATGAGGGGGACTGCGACGGAGATCAGTGTGGAGTGACTGCTCGTAACATGCATATGTGGAGTGGCGGGCCGATATATCCATGATTGATAAACTCGATAAGATGCCGAAAGCGGTGACGTACGAGTCATTTGGGGCCCTTTGTTAGTAGAGCAGGAGAGGTGTATTTCAACTCTGTACAAAGGGACAGTGCGCCGTGAGGTGCATCATCAGAGCTGTATGAATAATAACAGCTGTGAGCCCATGCCTGAGGTGCATCATCAGAGCTGTGTAAATAATAACTGCGTCAGTTCCGTGCGTGAGGTACATCATCAGAGCTGTATGAATATTAACAGCTGTGAGCCCGTGCCTGAGGTGCATCATCAGAGCTGTGTGAATAATAACTGCGTCAGCCCAGTGTCAGAGCTGTGTGAATAATAACAGCTGTGAGCCCGTGCGTTAGGTGCATCATTAGAGCTGTGTGAATAATAACTGCGTCAGCCCCGTGCTGAGGTGCATCATCAGAGCTGTGTGAATAATAACAGCTGTGAGCCCGAGGCTGAGGTGCATCATCAGAGCTGTGTGAATAAGAACTGCGTCAGCCCTGTGCGCGAGGTGCATCATCAGAGCTGTGTGAATAATAACAGCTGTGAGCCTGTGCCTGAGGTGCATCATCAGAGCTGTGTGAATAATAAGTGCGTCAGCCCCGTGCGTGAGGTGCATCATCAGAGCTGTGTGTATAATAACGGCTGTGAGCAACAGCATACTCTTGCACACACTCTCACTGCTCATCAATTCAAAGATTGCTAAAAACTTTATGCAACGCATTGTCATACACAATGCCAATATCTCAAACTTTAATGTTGCGAGACCTATTGCATTGCAAATGCTTGTTTAATTCTGTGCCCCGTCTCTGTGATCATTTTGCCTCTGTTCCCCTCGTGTGCCCCTGATTCTGTGACCTTTTGCCTCTGTTCCTCTTGTGTGCCCCTGATCCTACGCCCATTTTGCCTTCTGTGCCCCTGATTCTGTGCCTGGTTTCCCCCGGTTCCTGTGCTGCATCCCCTGTGGCCCCGCCCCCCTCACTGACCATTCGCTGCCCCTGCCTCCCGCCTCGCAGCTGCTCCTCCCTCCCACCTCCCCATATATGGCGGTGTTAGACGGACCGGGAGGGTCGGCCGAGGATAAGGGGAGCGGTCTCCAGGGAGAGCCGACTCCAGTGACCGTACAGACAAGTAACTTCCCCCCCACAGACAGACACCACACAAGGGTAAGGTTCAACGAGATTTTATAGGCGATTCTTAAAGTACGATCAAATGGTACAAGGAGGTCTGGACTCAGGGGTCCCCTCGATTCTGGTCTCTGGTTTGGGGAAAGGGTAGCGGGACAGTCTTGGTTACCAAAAGATGGAAATAGCTCTCAATCCTCGAGCTCGGCGTTCTAGATGATCGGGCCGCGGCGGAGCCAGCAGGTCCCGAGATGGACGAAGGAAGCGACGGTCCGCGGCGGAGCCAGCAGGTCCCGATGAAGATGATGGTTGCAAACGGTCCGCGGCCACGCCAGCAGGTCCCGACGACGATGAAGGATTCCGAAGGTTACGAAGGTTGCGGCAGCACCAGCAGGCAGGGCGATGGTGCACAAGGCAGAGCTACGGCAGCGCCAGTAGTCCGTCAAGGATGAGTTCTTCTTTACGTCTCTCGACTCCAAGATACAACTGCCTTCCTGCTCTGGAGCTGCCCCAGTTATAGGGCTGGTCTTCTTTGATGTCCGGACCCTCGCACTTGGAGGTCGGGAGGTCCGGGATGGGGGAGTCCAGACACCCAGCAGGGGGGTGGGGCCAGCGCCCGGGGAGGCGATGGGCGAGCGGCACTTGGCGGGGAGAGCCATCGACACCTCTTTCTCCCATTGACTTGCCAAGTAGCCTGCTCACCTCCTGGGTGGATGGTGGTGCCGGGATGTCTGAGGCCTGGCCAGGCCCAGGGTTGAGGTCGATCGGGGGCCAGGCGGCCTCGTGGTGGAGTGTCCAAGATGGCGCCCAGGATGGGCGCGCGGGCCAGCAGTGGATCGGGTCCACGAGGTCGATATGTTCGAAGGCAGGGGTCCCTGCGGGGACGGAGGACGTGCAATGGTGGGGTGTGGTACCTGTGTGACCGGGCTCGGACCGGGTTGGGCCGGGGGAGAGCGGCCCTTCATGTGGCCTGTCCAACAGGCGGCTGCTGCGCTGTGAGAAGAGCGACCCTTGACCTTGCCAGGTAGGTTGCTCCCCCACCACACAGCTCCGCCTGTGTTCTCCTACCCGCTGCTGCTAAGTTCGCCCCTCTGCTTGCTGTCTCTGTGCACTTGCCAGCTGTCCCCCTCGCTGCCCCGGTCTTCTGTGCCCATCTTCCTCTGCTCTTTTTTGCCTTCTGTACCCCTCGTGTGACCCTTGACCCTGCCTGCAGGGAGGTCGCTCCCCACGCCGCACAGCACCATCTATCTGTGCCGTGTCCCTGCTCTCAGCCACTGTTGAAAGTTCGAGGCCCTCCTCCACCCACAGGATTCCACCTGCGCCTCATCCCTGGTGGGCTGTAGGTGAGTTCCTGCGCGCCTTGCCTGTCTTCTGTTGCACTCTGTTGCCAGTTATTGTACTGTATTGTGCCCTTAATCACTGCTGTTGCTTTTCTGCATTTTGTACTGGCTTCTCTGTCTCTGTATTTTGCTCCTGCTCTCCCATTGTACTGTATTGTCCCCCCTTCTCTCGCCCTCTGTTCTCCCCCTGCCGGTTCCCGCCGCTGCATCCCCTGTGGCCCGCCCCCCTTGTCCCCCATTGGCCTCCCCGCTCCCAGCTGCACCTCCCTCCTACCTCCCCATCTATGGCGGACGCTGTGCGGCCGCGCCGCTGGCGCGCTAAAGACTCGCCTGTCCGTGCCTGGACCACGCCCAGCCTGGACCGCGCCTAGACTGCTACCAGGACCAGAACCCCTGGCCCCCGCGGATGAAACAACACCCAACTGAGCTACGATGCAAAAAATACAGTTGATGGACAGAATGCAGAACCAGGTCTTATATTCACCCCAGTACAAAGATCTGGGCCTAAATCCATCGTTTTTTTGCACTCCACACCACCTTAGGTCAGACAATGGCTATATGCAAATCAGCCTTGACCCTGTGCCTCATGGGAACAGTCCAGCCCGAACTACTAAGCCATGTCATTCCTAGACCGGAATCAAGCATACAAGGACCGGTTTCTGGCTATCAGCCTTCTTCAGCCTGGATAGCTTGACTCCAGTGATGTGGAGAGCCTGGGACTCACGTCTGAGCATACCGCCAGCACCCTCCAAGCACTCAACACCGGCCGAGAACACACCTGCTACCGGGACACCCCGAAGCGCACCCAAGGACCCTTCACTTGCCGGAACTGCAGCGTCACCAGCATCCGGCCAGTGTGGTACTGAAAATTCTGGACCCGTGTTATAAACATCGTCGTATCATGACGATTTTGGTATCAGCAGACCGAGAATGATTAGAATACTATGCACAAGCATTTCCGTCATATTCGGGTAACGAAATCACCCTGGAATCAGAGTTTCCGTCCTGAACCCTCGTATTCCATTTTGTGAACGGCAGCCATTTTGTGATTGCCCTCACATAGGCCAATGACTAAGGCCAAAAACGAGTCTGAAGGACATGTACACCTTTGCTGACTCCTCTGTGACCTGGGCAAGCTGACTCCACTGCCTAAAACCAAACCTGTTCGGCCAGTTCCTTTCCCAGTGGCCGAATGAGATTAGTATCAAGGCACAACATATCATAAACCTTTCATCGCACACAAACCATGCCTAATCTTACACACACCTGACCCTGTGTCTTTCTTTATGACTTGCTTTACGAGGAGGAGGTGCCCATTTTTATTAGGGGTCCGTCGATATCTGATGAAAATACTGGGCCTTGCCGGGTAATTGATTGTGGGCAGGACCAACTGAAATATGGGCTTGTCCTCATGACTCTGCTTTTCCTTTGTAGTGAAAATATGTGAATGGTCAACTGTAAAATAAGGATTGTTTACCTAAAGCATAATATTTTGTATAAAAAGAGAAGGCTGGCTTTGTAAGGTTGAGCAGTCTCCTGAGAATATACACCGTGTTGTACTTCTAGAATACCTGTTACTAGCTGCAGCCAATAAATTCGATCTTTGACTTCACCAAGAAGACTCTGTGTTTCTGTAGTCTGAAACAGGAAGGACTCGAAGTCTTAGGGTGTGTTACCTGGCACCGCTGGGTTCTAAAAACCCAGTACTTCACCAGCTAAACCGCCAACCAAGATACCCAACTACCTCAACTGCTTCCTCCTCAACACCTGCTCCGCTCGCAAACACGCAGTCGAACTCTGGGACCTTCTCGACTCCACCACCCCGGACGTCGCCTTCCTGACAGAGACTTGGCTGAACCCCGCCTCAGCACCCGACATCGCCATAGCCATCCCGGAAGGCTACAAGATCACCCGCAGAGACCGTTCCAACGGAGTAGGAGGAGGAATCGCCATAGTTCACAGGAACACTCTCAGAGTCTCGACCAACACCGACAACACCCTCAGCACCGCCAAACACATACACTTCCAGATCCACACCGACCCCAACACCACCCTCAGAGGAACCCTCGTCTACAGACACCCGGACCCCGACCGCAGTTCAGTGACTCCATCGCCGACTTCATCAGCACGCACGCCCTCCCTCGCCTCCACCGACTACATCCGACTAGGAGACCTGAACTTCCACCTCGAGAACAACAAAGCCAACTCCATCAACCTGATCGACAACCTCGGCTCAGACAGCTTGCGAGAACACCCTCCCATGCCGCTGGCCACACGCTCGACCCCATCTTCACCACAAGCCCAGTCTCCTTCAACCACACGACCGAACCCCACTGGACAGACCACCACTGCATCCACTTCACCTTCAGGAAGCCCACACGCACCACCGCACTACACAGACGCCTCAACGCTGCTGGAGTAAAGTTACCAGAAGACTAGCTAACAGCCACCCTCACCCAGAACCCGCCTGCTGACTCCACTGATCCTAACACCGCAGCCCGCAACCTCAGACAATGAATCGACAACTGCGCCAACACCCTTGCCCCGCTCAAGTCACCCTCCAACAAAAAGACCAACAAGAAAGCCACCTGGTTCACCGAAGACCTCCAAACGAACATGCCGAAAATTGGAAAAGAACTGGCACCGCGAACGGTCCCCGGACAGCTACACAGCCCACAAGAACGCCACCCGCAGACACCATCAACGCATCAGAGCTGCCAAGAGGGCCTCCTTCAAGGACCGCCTAGATAACAACGCACACAACCGCAAAGAGCTCTTCAACATCATGAAGGAACTCTCCAACCCCAGCTCCAACACCAACGACATCCTGCCTTCGAAAGACCTGTGCGACTCAATGGCCACCTTCTTCCACCGCAAGATCGTCGATATCTACGACAGCTTCAGCGCCACGACCACCCTGACAACCACCACCCCCACGATCATCACCCGCACCAACCGCCTACGATTCTGGACCAGCGTCAACGACGAGGACAACAGCAAAATCATGAACACCATTCACTCCGGATCACCATTAGACCCATGCCCTAACACATATTCAACAAAGCCAGCACAGCCATCGCACCCTACCTCTGGAGAATAATCAACATCTCTTTCGAGACAGCAACCTTCCCAGAGAGCTGGAAGCACGCCGAGATCAACGCCTTACTCAAGAAACACAAAGCGGACCCCAAGAACTTCCGACCCATCTCCTTGCTTCCATTCCTGGCGAAGGTCACTGAGAAAATCGTCAACAAACAACTGACCCCGCTACCTCGAGGAGAACAACATCTTGGACACATCCCAGTCCGGTTTCTGCAGCAACCACAGCACCGAAACCGTCCTCATTGCCGCCACCGATGACATCAGGACCCTGCTTGACAACGGAGAAACAGCGGCCCTCATCCTCCTGGACCTATCAGCCACCTTCGACACAGTCTGCCACAACACACTACAAACACGCTTACACGACGCCAGAATCCAAGAGAAGGCCCTAGACTGGACCACATCGTTCCTCTCCGGCAGAACTCAGAGCGTCCGCCTCCCCCCCCCATCCGCTCCAAAGCCACAGAGATCATCTGCAGCGTACCCCATGGCTCTTCCCTCAGCCCAACGCTGTTCAACATCTACATGGCACCCCTCGCCCACGTCGCCCGAGAGCACGACCTCAACATCATCTCCTACGCCAACGACACCCAGCTGATCATCTCCCTCCCTAAAGACCCTCACACCGCCGAAACCAACCACCACGAAGGAATGAAAGACGTTGCTGAATGGATGAAGAACAGCTGACTGAAGCTGAACTCAGACAAGACTGAGGTCCTCATCATCGGCCCCACCCCCTCAGCCTGGGAAGACTCCTGGTGGCCGACAACACTGGGAACAGCACTGACACCCACCGACCAAGAACGCAACCTAGGGGTCATCCTCGAGCAGGTCAACGCCGTCTCCTCATCCTGCTTCAACACCCTCCGAATGCTCCGCAGTATCTTCAAGTGGATCCCCACCGAAACGAGAAAAACAGTCACCCAGACCCTCGTCACCAGCAGGCTGGACTACGGAAACGCCCTCTACGCAGGAACGTCGGCCAAGCTCCTAAGACGGCTGCAATGCATCCAGAACGCCTCGGCATGCTTGATCCTCGACATCCCCCGCCGCAGCCACATCACCCCCCATCCTGAGAGACCTGCACTGGCTCCCCGTCAACAAGAGGGTCACCTTCAAGCTCCTCCTCTGCGCGCACAAAGCTCTCCACAACACCGGCCCAGCATACCTCAACAGAAGACTCAGCTTCTACACCCCCACCCGCCAGCTACGGACCGCAGGCCTCGCCCTCGCCACAGTCCCTCGCATCCAAAGAACGACTGCCGGCGGCAGATCCTTCTCCCACTTTGCCGCCAAGACGTGGAACACCCTCCCCACAAAACTACAGAAGACCCAAGACCTACTGGCCTTCAGAAGACTCCTGAAGACCGGGCTTTTCAATCAGTAGCCGCCCCCCCCCCCCCCCAACAGCGCCATGAGACCCTAATGGGCATGTAGTGCGCTTTATAAGTGTCTTGATTGATTGAACCCTAAGTAAAGGGGAAAATGTAGCCTCTAATAGACTCAGCACCTGTACTGTTAATTTGACTGTGCACCTTTAAGAAATTCTTAGGCAACCACTCTTCCCATCATGCAGTGCAGTTTTAGTGAGGCAGGAGCATCTCTAAATAACTTTTCTCCGACATGTTCGGAAGAGCCGTGGATGTGGGTGTTTTTTCACGGAAAAAGAGTCAATACCAATGACAGATAACTAGGAATAAGGGTAAGTAGCCTTTCCTTCTCTGTCAAGGGATTCTCACTGATATCCATACCAAGCTGAACAGAATAGCAAGCTATCCCAGAGAAGGGAATGTGATAGGTGAATGGGAATAGATAAATCCTAGGTAAATACACATGGAGACTTGGCCCACCAGACTATCAGTCCTGGAGTCAGAGTTAATGCAGTAACATTTGGCAGAAACGTGCACTGATCTCCAAGTTGCTACTTATCAGATTTCTGGATCTGGCATATTTCGCATTAAAGCAACAGCAGCTGCTACCACTCCCACCTGCTCCAACAAAAATGTGTTTTATGCTTACCAGAATGGTTCGTTTAGCTTTTGTGTTTATTATTCAAGACGCTACAGTTTCATTAGATGAAGTCATCCCTGTACTGACTACTCTGTAATGTACAAACAGTTGTTTGGTTTTTATAATGACCTTGGTTTTGCCAAAGAAATATTTTAGAGCCCTCTTCACATCTATTTATAGAAAGATCTTTCTGACAGAGAGAAACTCTCATTGAAGAAGGTAGGGAGTGAAACTCTCTGGTTGATGTGTTTATCCAATTTCACTGGGCAGAAAAGAAGGATGACTCCTAAAGAGATCTTGTTACAGTGGAAAACCATCCACGGTTCCTCCAAACACAGAAGTTCACACTCACTCACCACTCTGGCAGAAGCTATAGCCGGAAGAACAGCTACCTTCCATGAAGTGTGTCTGTCTTATCCATGGGCTCATATGAAAACCCATCAATTTGGAGAGAACAATATTCAGCTCCCATAGGGGCAATGCTTTTCTGAGAAGATAGAAGACTCTTTTGACCTTTAAGGGAATCTTTAATCACTGGAATGGAAAAAAGAAATATTCGAGCGAGACACTTTCTATACAAAAAGTGATGGCAGCCAACTGCACTCTTGACAGAAGAGAAAATGTAAATTTAATTGAATATATATGGTGATTACTACCCCTGACAAGGCATTGATGTTAGGCAGCATGCTGCTCGGGAACCCAAGGTTAGCAGTTAATCCAGTATTATTGGTTCTGTTAGTAACTGAGATTAGTCTTGTGAGCTCACAGCAAACATTCCATGCAGCCATTCCAATTTCTTTATGGTGGACTAAATTAATAGTAGGTTGTTGCGCTCATTAGTGGGGGGTGTGGGCCCATATACATGGATGGTGGATTAAGAGGTGATTTGGAGAAGAGTAGGTATAGTGGTGCATAGGTATGACTTTCAGAGGAAGAATGTGAGATTGTGATCTTGTAAATGAGCTGTTGGCAATTAGAAGAAATACAATATTAGGGAATAAGGTACACATAAATGTGTCAGAGGTGGCTGTGCTGAGAGAAGAGGAATGCATAGGACGAATGGAAGGAGAGGGACATTTGATATCAAGATGGGGAAACAAGCATGTGCAATGCAATAGGTCTCGCATTTACAAGAGTTTGAGCAATTGGCATTGTAAATGGCAATACCTTTTATTTATGTGTTGTTTTTAAAACAGATAAATAAAAGGCACCGTCACTTAAACATGTCAATAGCTCAAACTCTCGTAATTGTGAGAGTTATTGCATAGCAAATGCTTGTGGTACTTGCAGTTCATAAGTTATAACACTAATAAAGCACAGTGAGCTATCAACAGTTAACAACGAGCTGCGTGTAAAACTTCATGGTACCGGTTAGAACGTTATGTTACCTTCATGTTTCACTAGCCTGAAGTCTTACCTCCTAGTATTGGTGACACATGACTCCTACACCTGGGAATCCTTATTGTTTTATGACTTTTTCCTTTATACCGATTTATACACGTATGATTAATTTTTTCGGTGTGTGAGATATAAATCGCTCTAATACCATACTGCTGGTCTGAGTAGCGCTATAAAACAAATGGAATGGGTGTGGGAGAGGGGCTATGGAGAGATGAGAGGCACTGGTCGATTGTGGTACTGAGAGAATTAGTGGAGTGGGTGGTTTGAAGGGGTGGTCGTCAATAAAGAAGCTCCACTAGAGTTACAGCCGAACCTGTTTTAACACTTGCGAAACCTGAATAATGAATGCTATATTTTCTGGGTCGCTGAATGTTCGTACATTATGTTGCAATCTTCGGCCGAATGAGGATACCTTATTTACAAAGATATACAATGTTCTGAAAAAGTCCATCAGAGTAACAAGACGGACCAGTGTCTGGCTAGCAACCAAAATCAATCCTGACAAAAACGTTCACACTAGTTCGACCATGCAGGAGGTTTCTGCTAAAATGGAGCCATGGTTCTTGTGAGCCACTCCTTCTCTGACAGCAACCCCTTAGCCTGCAGCATGACGGGTAAATACCAGGCGGTAGAATGGTCAGTTAGGATATAGTCAAAACACAACTAAATTACAAAACCGGGCTTCTGCGGATAGCTTACCATATGTCTGAAAAACCTGCATCGCCTCGTCAGAGACAATGTTATGTAATTACATAAGCTTGAGCGTACACAGAACTTAAGGATAAATGGAAGCTGAAAGTATGTCTGCTCTCTCGTGTGCCTCCACTTCACCCCCAAACTTCGCCTGCATGTTAGTTTTAAGCTCGAGTCAACAAGCGCCATTATTTACCCCTGTACGGCTTGCTCAAGGAATCCTCCTGCTTCAGATACTCGTCAGTGTGGTGGACTTAGTATGGCCTCCGCAAGAAGTATTAAATTATAAAATTAAATGCGTAAAGCTGCTCCGGCACTAGGAGCCGCCAACAGACACCTTTTTCTTCCGTCTCCCCCGCGCACAGGGAATCTATGAAGGCACAGTGCATGTTTATACTTAAACATGTGGAGGCGCGGGAAAGAACAGCAGCTTTGTCGAGGGGCCATTGTGAAAGTAAAAGCGGCGCCGTGCTGAAACATCAAGCGTGGAGTCCAAGTTTGGGACTGGGATGACGGGAAGCAAGCCATGCCTTCTGGGAAGAAAATAGATAACCACAGTGTGCGCTGTGGGAAGAAAAATGTATTAGGTACAAAATGACCCCGGGTGTCAATCCGTTTCTTTTGCCCGCTGGAAGCAGTTAAACATATGGCTGCCATGGGCAGCCACTCCCACGAGTGATGCGTGTGGCCCCCTTATGAAAGAGAAAGCACGCATAGCGCGCTGCAATTACCAACAAGCGGCCGCCATCGTCCTGGCTGCTTTGAAAGTTAAAGCAGGCATGGGCCGCTGAATGAAAGCAAAGCGCGTCATAGTGCCTAAGGTAGGAGAAACTCAATAAAGAAAATGGTACACCTACCGTGTAACAACCAAGTAAAGGGGCCATTAGCCATGGGAGGTTACAAATGAAGACATGGCCAAACTAAGGAGTGACTAACAAGCCTATTTAGGAATCAGAAGCCAGCCTTTACGAAGGACAAACACACAAGCCAATGAAAAATATGATTCAGAAAAGGGGGTGGTGATGAACAGAGTGTCTGAATTAAGCAGACCACTCTTACCCAGTCCAAAGATCAGGGCTTGATCCATCACCGTTATTTATCTCACTGCACCATCCCAGCTCAGAACCTGGCTATATGCAAATCAGTCTGTCCCTGGGCCAGTGCATCATGGGAACAGGGATGACTAAACTACCAAGCCAATTCTTCACCAGAAAGGAGATAAGCTACCGGGGACCGGTTTCTGGCATTTCAGCCGTCTTCGACCCGGCTTGCTTGAATCCTGATGGTGCAGTGAGAAAGGGACTCATGTCTGAGTATACCCTGCCACACCTATAGTGGCCAAAAACGATTCAGAAAAGGGGGTGGTGATGAACAGAGTGTCTGAATTAAGCAGACCACTCTTACCCAGTCCAAAGATCAGGGATTGATCCATCACCGTTATTTATCTCACTGCACCATCCCAGCTCAGAACCTGGCTATATGCAAATCAGTCTGTCCCTGGCCCAGTGCATCATGGGAACAGGGCAGACTAAACTACCAAGCCAATTCTTCACCAGAAAGGAGACAAGCTACCGGGGACCGGTTTCTGGCATTTCAGCCGTCTTCGGCCCGGCTTGCTTGAATCCTGATGGTGCAGTGAGAAAGGGACTCATGTCTGAGTATACCCTGCCACACCTATAGTGGCCAAAAACGATTCCAAAAAGGGGGTGGTGATGAACAGAGTGTCTGAATTAAGCAGACCACTCTTACCCAGTCCAAAGGTCAGGGCTTGATCCATCACCGTTATTTATCTCACTGCACCATCCCAGCTCAGAACCTGGCTATATGCAAATCAGTCTGTCCCTGGCCCAGTGCATCATGGGAACAGGGCAGACTAAACTACCAAGCCAATTCTTCACCAGAAAGGAGACAAGCTACCGGGGACCGGTTTCTGGCATTTCAGCCGTCTTCGGCCCGGCTTGCTTGAATCCTGATGGTGCAGTGAGAAAGGGACTCATGTCTGAGTATACCCTGCCACACCTATAGTGGCCAAAAACGATTCAGAAAAGGGGGTGGTGATGAACAGAGTGTCTGAATTAAGCAGACCACTCTTACCCAGTCCAAAGATCAGGGCTTGATCCATCACCGTTATTTATCTCACTGCACCATCCCAGCTCAGAACCTGGCTATATGCAAATCAGTCTGTCCCTGGCCCAGTGCATCATGGGAACAGGGCAGACTAAACTACCAAGCTAATTCTTCACCAAAAAGGAGACAAGCTACCGGGGACCGGTTTCTGGCATTTCAGCCGTCTTCGGCCCGGCTTTCTTGAATCCTGATGGTGCAGTGAGAAAGGGACTCATGTCCGAGTATACCCTGCCACACCTATAGTGGCCAAAAACGATTCAGAAAAGGGGGTGGTGATGAACAGAGTGTCTGAATTAAGCAGACCACTCTTACCCAGTCCAAAGATCAGGGCTTGATCCATCACCGTTATTTATCTCACTGCACCATCCCAGCTCAGAACCTGGCTATATGCAAATCAGTCTGTCCCTGGCCCAGTGCATCATGGGAACAGGGCAGACTAAACTACCAAGCCAATTCTTCACCAGAAAGGAGACAAGCTACCGGGGACCGGTTTCTGGCATTTCTGCCTTCTTCGGCCCGGCTTGCTTGAATCCTGATGGTGCAGTGAGAAAGGGACTCATGTCTGAGTATACCCTGCCACACCTATAGTGGCCAAAAACGATTCAGAAAAGGGGGTGGTGATGAACAGAGTGTCTGAATTAAGCAGACCACTCTTACCCAGTCCAAAGATCAGGGCTTGATCCATCACCGTTATTTATCTCACTGCACCATCCCAGCTCAGAACCTGGCTATATGCAAATCAGTCTGTCCCTGGCCCAGTGCATCATGGGAACAGGGCAGACTAAACTACCAAGCCAATTCTTCACCAGAAAGGAGACAAGCTACCGGGGACCGGTTTCTGGCATTTCAGCCGTCTTCGGCCCGGCTTGCTTGAATCCTGATGGTGCAGTGAGAAAGGGACTCATGTCTGAGTATACCCTGCCACACCTATAGTGGCCAAAAACGATTCAGAAAAGGGGGTGGTGATGAACAGAGTGTCTGAATTAAGCAGACCACTCTTACCCAGTCCAAAGATCAGGGCTTGATCCATCACCGTTATTTATCTCACTGCACCATCCCAGCTCAGAACCTGGCTATATGCAAACCAGTCTGTCCCTGGCCCAGTGCCTCATGGGAACAGGGCAGACTAAACTACCAAGCCAATTCTTCACCAGAAAGGAGACAAGCTACCGGGGACCGGTTTCTGGCATTTCAGCAGTCTTCGGCCCGGCTTGCTTGAATCCTGATGGTGCAGTGTGAAAGGGACTCATGTCTGAGTATACCCTGCCACACCTATAGTGGCCAAAAACGATTCAGAAAAGGGGGTGGTGATGAACAGAGTGTCTGAATTAAGCAGACCACTTGATAGAATTCACTTTTCGTTACCCTAATTACCCTATGATGATGTGCGAGTTAGCATCATATGACTAACTAATGAAGTTCGTATATGCATCTATGCTGAATTACTATTCTTGCTCCTTGCTTATGCTCAAATGTATGTGTGACCATATTAGCTTCTTAGCTTAGCCTGTGTGCCACCATTTTGTGTAACCCTCTGTGCCTGCGGGCCCTGCTCGCTCATATGCCCCTCCCGCAGGAATACAGAAATGTACTAAGACAGCAGTTTTCGTTTCTCAGCTTACTGTGGCCGAAACTAACAAGTCTCTTTATCAGTAATGTTCTCATGCCCAGAGACGCCGAAGCCTAGCTCCATGGCCTTCAGTAGAGATAATAATGTATCCCTTGCAGGTGCAAATGCCTGCTGTATGAGAGCATTGTCCACTGGTCTGAGGCTCGGTGATTTTCCACAAGGGGCGTACCCCTCGTTACTGTATTGCATTATAATGTATTGCTGTGATGCAGAGAGTCAGTCCTCTCGTTCGCACTCCTAGGAGTGAGGTCGGACAGGGCCCTCTCATATGAGTGTTATTTGGCCTAATAAAGACTTTTGTTTATTCTTCTCCACTGTCCGGCTGACTTCCTATATAGAGACTATAGGTGAGTGCGGTAAGTCACTCGGGTGGATTTGAGCCACGCTTATCAGATGGCGCCCGAATAGGGACCCCGCGATAAGGATCTTTCTCACCCGTAAGTGGGTAGCAGAAGACCGGGGACCCGCTGGTCGGCACGGTGGGCCCGGGTACCCATCTGATGCCGAGCTTGGTTCTCGCAGCGCTGCCCCACCCTGCTGATCGGGAGAGGTCCCGGTTCGGATCTTACGCCGGGGTCCAGAAGGCGGAACTTGAAGCTGACCGTGTTGGTCCTGGCAGCCGGAGGTGGAGAACGGCAGAGGTCGGTGCCGCCTACGGAAGGTGAGTGGTCCACCTGTGATTGTTGCAGGAACGGGAGTGTTCCGGGAGACTAGAGTGTCTCTAATAGTTTGAGGAGCCGGTGTGCTCTTGGGGCTAGTGTGCTCCGGGGAACTCAGAGTACGAGTTGGTGCTCTGACAGACTCGACGAGGTTGGGGACGTATTTAGATGTAATTGTTGGTAGCGATCCGACCGGGTGGTACTGTGGTGAAGGCGTGGCTCATTGTGGGCAGACTCCGGTGCTTACCCTGAACTCCTAGTGTGGCAGTTCAGTGGAGGTGAGATCTGGGTTTCCCGCGGTAAAGTGCGCAGTGATCCAGGATCTGTTCCCCGTCCTCAGAACAGTTAGTGTACTGTTCGGTCTGCGGTAGAGTCCAGGTTCCCCAGGACTTGGTCGACGGGCCTTGTCCCATTTGGTAACACGTGTTTGAAGGTAATATATATATATGTGCATGTGTGGTTTTTGATGTATGTCTGTATGTATGCGTGAACGAGCTTGAGCTAGAGCCTTAAGGTAACGTAGTCTGTGGAGAAGTGTTTCTTTCACACCGAAGTAGAGATGCCGTGTTTTAGTAAGTTACAATGTTTTGGATGCTGTTGTCGACCCTCAGATACTAGGCTGGCCGAGAGCCAACCTGCACCCCCTGAAGGGACACAGAGCTTTGATATGTATGTCAAACATGGACTGGTCCCGATTTTGTTCGGTACTTTGTGGCACCGGTACACTGCTGATAATGTGGATTTACAATGGCCTTTGACGGGTTCTTTCGATGAAGCTAAGTTGGACTATTTGCAAGACAAACTGTTTGCTAGGCGTAGCCGTCAGAGTATGTTTGATTCTTTGCGAGTGTGGCAGAAAGAGGCCAGGAAGCGCAAGCTGAGAGATGAGAAAGAGGCTTATAAAAAGTCCACCCAGACTATGGCGCAGAAGGCGAGAGAGCAGATGGGAAATGAGAATGCACTGCGTATGGAGCGCGCAGATAGACTTTGTAGATTGAAAGAAAATAAAAGTTATGTGGTACGGGAGGACGACCCGGATGAGATGGAAGACATTTTGAATACCCGACCCCCTCCCCCTTATGCCCCACAGCCCTTGTATCCCTCCTTGCCAATTCCAACCCCCGCTAGCGGAGTTCCGGGTCCTTCAGCCAGTGCCCCCCAACAATCCTCGCCCTCGACACCCCTCGTTTCCTTACTCCAGACCACCTCACCTGCACCCTCCCAATTTTCTTTGGCACTCCCTAGTGTTTCAGCTAGTACCACCCCCAGTCAGGAGATGCTAACGCCGAGTCGAGGCGCAGGTAGCGGATTACTCTCGCAGGTACGGAAGCTGCTTACGCGTTCTACGGTTGGTTTAGATGAAAAGAGTATGGTGGCTAATCAGGCATGTCAGTGGGCCAGGAATAATATTTATTCGTTTGAAGATATTTGGTCCACCATGAAAGACTTTGAGCCTCTGATGCAGCAGCACGCTTTGTGGCATATGTCCAATGTATTGATACCACTATGGGAGCAGGGGTATGGAGGTGTGGCTCCAGCGGTCTTACGAGATATACAGGCTGGAGCCTACAGAACGAATACAGGGGTGAAAGAAGTGATGAGTAGTTTACGTGCACTATTACAATACAGGAATGAATTACCCTCTGCCGGCGCACCCCATTTCCCAGGTCACCACCCAATGCGCGAGGTGCACCCTATTTTCCATCCCGAGGTCCCCGAGTTGCTAGATCCAGTAACGAAGGCTGTTACCAGGAACAGGATAGATGCGCATTTCCAGGAGCAATGGGTGTATACGCCATGGAAGAGAAGTGAGGTATTATCATTGAAGGCCCAGCTACCGGATTCTAGAAAGAACCCGACTGCTTCTTACAAAGAGCTTACGGAAGCGGCGTCTTCCACTGTGATGACGCTGGCTGATGTTGAATTGTTTTTCGGGCTTTTGGTCCCGGTTGATGTGTGGCGACAGGTGAAAGGTACTGATCATGCGGAAGAGTTAGGAGGTACGTGGCAGGAGTTGCAGGATTGGGATAAGGAGCGTAAGCCAGGGGAGAAGCCGAAGGCCGAGATTTTAGCTTTGCCAGGGCGCATAATAAAATATATGCATTCTCTCATTCCCCCGAAAAAGGTAGATTGGGATAAGTTGACGGCATGTAAGCAGAAAAAGGATGAGGCAGTCTCGGACTTCTTTACGAGGTTTGAGGAAACGTTCATTGACTTTAGTGGGCAAGATGTGTCACAAGATGGGGGGTTACGGCTATTTGTTAATAGGTTTGTCGTGAACTTATTGCCTGAAATATCAGCAAGACTGCAAGCGTCGGAGAGCACGTGGACAACGTCCTCTCCTTCGGGTATTCTCAGTATGGCACAGTATTATGAGCACAGAGAAAATGAAAGTAAGGACAAGCAGGAAAAGAAGGCTAAGGATCTAAAGACAAGAGTTCTGTTGCAGCAAGTGGCTAGAGGAAGAGGAAGGGGTGCAGCGCCGAGTCGGGGGGGGGCGGTTTTGGGAGAGGTGAGAGTAGGGAAAGGCTGGGACCGAATCAGTGCGCGAAGTGTAAGCAGGAGGGGCATTGGTGGCGGGATTGCCCACTGCTTCAGTCGGGCGGCGGTCCAGGAAGAGGACGAGGACGAGGTAGTGGTGATTTTGGGAGACAGGCTACACGGTCAGAAGGAGGCGGGAGACCGGGAGGAAATTATTTTGATAATGGTGCAGACAGACAACAGTTGCAGAGGGGCGGTGGTCAGTACTATAACGATGATTACTCAGTGGACGATTTGACAGGGTTCTCCCACAACTAGGACAGCGTAGGACAGAGCATGGGACCAGTACTTATGGAAGTTGATCAGAGGGGACCTTATGTCGAAGCAGACTTATTGGGGTCTCAACAAAAATTTCTAGTGGATACGGGTGCAATGAAAAGTTCAGTGGCTCGTTCTCGGGTCCCAGGGGCGGCTCTGTCTGGCAAAAATAACATCTCTGTGGGTTTCGCAGGAACTCCGGTGATTAGCCCCATTTCTAAACCTCTCACATTAACGATTGGCCCTTTTACTGTTGATTCACCGTTTCTATTGACATCAAATTGTGGAGAAAATTTACTGGGTTTGGATTTATTGAAAAGCTTGCACGCCACCATCTATTGTTCTCCGGATGGCGTGTACCTTACTCTGGGTCCGAATGTTGCCCGCCCATTGCAGTGTTTTTCGAAAGACGACCCATTACCACCTGAATTCCAAGGCATACCCGACAGCTTGTGGGCTGTCAATGATACAGATGTAGGTAAAATGGATATTGCCCCGGTGACCATAAGAGTGAAGGTGGGAGCGAAATTGCCTAGAGTTCCACAATACAGGATTCCTAGGGAGGGAGAGAAGGCCCTGTTACAAATAATACAAGATCTAATACGGTCTGGGGTAGTGGAAGAGACTGATTCGAATATATGTAACAGTCCTATTTTACCTATCCTCAAAAGACGGTCACCTGAAGCTACTGATAATACTCCTGATGTTTATAGATTTGTGATTGATCTGCGACACGTCAATAGAGTAGTGGAGCCACAGTACCCGGTGGTCTCGGACATTACTACAATATTGACCATGATACCCCCTTCTGCCAAATATTTCTCTGTCCTAGACTTGAAAAATGCTTTCTTCAGTATTCCAGTACATGTAGAAAGCCGTTACCTTTTCGGATTCTCATTGGCTGGCCGAAGCTTCCGCTTCAAGAGAATTCCTCAGGGGTACACGGAGAGTCCGAGCATATATAGTCAGGCTCTAAAGGCACAATTGGATGAACTGGAACTTCCACCTGGCAACGTCATGTTGCAGTATGTGGATGATATCCTGATAGCATCGGACGACGAGCAGGGTTGTCGGGATGCTACTGTGAAATTACTGCACCATTTGGCCAAAAGAGGGCATAAAGTGTCCCTTCCAAAGTTTCAATACTGTCGAACGGAGGTCACCTACCTCGGTCACCTCCTTTCGAAAGTGGGGAGGAGATTGACGCCAGAGCGCATAAAAGCGATCACTAACATGCAGGTACCTAACACGCAGCGAGAGGTGCGCGCGTTCTTGGGCATAACATCGTATTGTCGCCAGTGGATACCTAACTATGCGTTACTAACAAAACCCCTATTGTATCTGACTACCAAGGAAGTGCGCGAGCCCCTACCCTGGACCCCCGCATGTCAAGAAGCGTTTGAGTCACTAAAAACGGCTTTATGTTCTGCGCCAGTTCTTGGGACACCTGATTACCAGAAGCCTTTTGTTCTTTACGTACATGAGGCGGAAGGTTGCGCGTTGTCTGTCTTAACTCAGTGTTTTGGGGGGAAGCAGAGACCTTGTGCTTATTTCTCTGCAATGCTCGATAATGTGGCAAGAGCGCTGCCGAGCTGTCTGAGAGCCACGGCGGCTGCTGCGGTTTCTATAAGACAGTCGGCAGGGCTCGTACTGGGATCAGATCTCACAGTCATGGTACCGCATGCTGTGGACATTCTGTTGAATAGAACACAGACGCAGCACTTAACTAGTGCTCGTCTTACGGGTTATGAGATGACTCTTTTTGCACCCCATGTTACGATCAAAAGGTGTGCTACACGGAATCCTGCCACCTTGTTACCTATCCCCACAGATACAGTTACAAAAGACGATGACATACATGACTGTTTGTTCAGGACTGAAGAGGAGACAAAAGGGAGGGTGGATCTGACAGACAGACCCTTGGACGAACCAGATGGGGAATTGTATGTGGATGGGTCCTGTTTTAAATTGCCAGATGGTACATCGACAGCAGCCTATGCAATAACAACATTACAGACAGTAGTGGAGACCTCTAGGATACCTTACAATTCTGCCCAGGCTGCTGAGATTGTAGCCTTACTGAGAGCATGTGAATTGAGTGAGGGGCTGGATGTGAACATTTATACTGACAGCCAATACGCCTTTGGCGTGGCTCATAATTATGGGCGACTTTGGGCAGAACGGGGATTCCTGACCTCTCACGGACAACGCATACAACATGGCCCACTGATATTACGACTATTAACGGCACTGACGCTACCCAAAAGACTGGCTGTAATAAAATGCAGCACACACAAGACAATAGTGGATGATGTAGGACGAGGCAATGCTTTCGCCGATGAAACAGCAAAAGAAACTGCTAGAGAAAAATTACCACGGATGTTTGTGGCAGGACCAGCTAGATGGGTCCCAGATGTTCATATGTTCGCAGACACTGTACAGAGTGTCAAGAACATACAGGGCAAAGCGACAGAAGAGGAATTGAGAGCATGGAAGGATGGGCAGGGACGATTGGATGCGGATGAATGTTGGACAGATGTGACAGATAAGAGACGATGGTTGCTCCCGAATGCGTATGTTCTCCCAGTAGTGACGATGGCGCACGGGCCTGCCCATGTTAGTGCAAAGGGAATCTGTAAACTGTTAGACCCAGTGTGGAGCAATAAGAATATCTCTAAAGTGGCCACTCACTTGGTTCGTCAGTGCATGGTGTGTCTGAGACACAATCCTGGAAAGGGTACTCCTGTCCCAACTGGAAATTTTGCACCCCCTTCTTTCCCTTTCGAGGTGATTCAGATGGATTACATCGAAATGGAAAGGGTCAATAACTTGAAGTACGTCCTTGTAGTCGTATGTGCCTTTAGTAGGTGGGTGGAGGCGTACGCTACGAAAGATTGCACAGCCATTTCGACTCCGAAAATGTTGATAAAGGAGTATTTTTCCCGTTTCGGATTACCTAGGGTGATCTGGAGTGATAATGGCACGTCCTTTAACGCAGAATTAGTGAAGCAAATATGTAAAGGTTTGCAAATTTCCCAGAAATTCCATTCAGCCTTACATCCCCAGGCAGCAGGACTTGTGGAGCGCTTTAACGGCACGCTCAAGCTAAAGATGGCCAAAATATGTGAGAGTACAGGTCTCCGTTGGCCAGACGCCCTTCCCTTAGCTTTGCTTTCAACGAGAGTCACTGTGAATGCGAAAATGGGCGTCTCCCCCCATGAGGTGGTATTCGGCCGTCCGGCCAAAATCTGGGGAGTGCCCAGACCTAAATGTTTTACTGAAGTACCATACCCTTTGTTGACAGATTACCTGTATGCTTTGACTAAAGATCTTCGTTCTATTCATCAGCAGGTAGCAGACACTCTGAAGCCGTTGCCGGAGGGGCCTGGACATTCCATCCACCCAGGGGACTGGGTGGTCGTAAGAAGATATCAGCGGAAGTCTTGTCTGGAGCCGAGGTGGTCGGAACCACGCCAGGTACTCCTCACCACGCGCACGGCACTTCGGGTCGACGGAAGGAAGGCGTGGACGCATGCCTCACATGTGAAAAGAGTCCCGCTTCCGTTGCCCTATGACAAATGGGTACAGGATGGCATCGCTGACGAAGAGAATGAGTCTATCCCGAGGTATGTTCCTTTCTCGGATGCTTCACTGATTGGAGAAGAGCGAAGCGGAATAGAGAATTCAGTGAGCTCTACTACTCCTGTTGCCACTAGTGAAGAGACACCAGAGAGTTCAGCATCTGCCACAGATTCACCTGTTTTGTTCACTGACCCCGAAGTGCCAGGGAGCACTCGCTAGGATTTGAGGCCCCGAAGAAAATAAGTAACAGTGCTGAAATATGATGGACTAAACACTGGAAGAAGGGCTTAGTGGACATTCTGAATAAGAAGATTTAGTGGTAGGGATGGACTTGTAAGAGCCCTGGTGTTTAGCCGAAGATTGGGTGCTATGAGACTATAGAGTGGTGCGGGGCCCGAATTAAGTGCTTCTCTTGTTTCCAAATTTGTTGAACAAGCGACGTTGGAATTAGGTATGGACGGTAAAAGCCTGCCTGTGAGGCTTTGAAGGACACAGGGAGAAGATCCCTTTTAAGGGTTGAAGAACCCCTCTGGCCGGTTGAGGATTGTCTGGGACTATTTTTTTAGTAGAAGTGTTTTTTTTTATTTATTTATTTTATATTTATTTTTGATTTTTGATATATCTTGAACGAATATTAAGAATGTATCCCTTTGGGCGGCCCGTTCCTGATGAGGAGCAGCCCTTTGCGGCTCCCCCGAGACCTGTGCCTGATTCCCCTTGGTTGGCCCTTCCCCGAAAAGGAAAGATAGTGGTTATAATTATTATTCTGATTGCCTTTCTAGTGACTCTTGGAATATTGTTTTTCCAGGATAAAGCTTACCCCGTTCATGTGTTTGCACCTACACCCACTGGCGTTCCTGAACATAATATGATTACCGTTGATTATGGTGAAAGAATGTTAAGAAAAAGCTATAAAGACAATGTTTTCATTAAGACTTTGCACCATGCGCACGCCACTACCAACTTGACAGATTGTTGGGTTTGTGGGCTTTTGCCTTCTGCTGCCTATAAGAAAGATAGATTCCTTGCCCTCCCTTTGACGCCGGTGAATAGTTGTGTGGGGTGGTATACTCTTATAGGTCTTCTTAAATATTTCCAGCAGCCAGATTCCCTGACTCCCCGACTGCAGAATAGGGGGTGGACAATGACAATGCGAGTACGCCCTCTGCCTCCATCTTCCCTTGGACGAATATATACTGATGGACGTTTTGACCAAACTTTTATAGAGACATGTGAGAAAAAGTTGGGTCGGTTCCTGACACCAAATGATACTGACAGACTTAGGGATAGTTTCCTGAAATTGAATGCAACTCTGTCCTACAGACACCCCCCGAAGAGTAACGACAGTTCCAAGTCTCTGATACCCCTGGCTGTGGTGGGTCCTTCTCCATTTTTCTGTATAGAGGGAAGGGGTCCCATCAAAGTTGGTAATAGCTCCTGTAATGTGACTGCTTCAATACGCTTGCCTCTTAGCCCCTCTTTGATTGCCCCACCCAGTATCTATTTCGTCTGCGGTGATAATGGATACTTGTGGTTGCCCGAGGGTTGGGGTGGGGTGTGCTATTTGGCCTACATGATTCCTCCTGTGTATGTGGCTCCTTCTGATTACCACAAAACTCATCGTCGATTCCCCAGTCCCCAGGAGCAGCCGCAAGAGCAGCGTAAAAGGAGGGAACTTCAGGTAGATGACGTTGATCAGACGGACACCTCGTACCAACAATGGACTGATTTTTCTAAGGGTTTGTTACCTTTCTGGGGTCCGATATTTAACAGTAGGGCTATCCGACGACTGTCTAGGGTAATGGAAAAGGTAGTCCTCACCGAAGCTGACATTACGACTAACATATCTGTCGAGATTCAGGCTATGAGATTATTCACGATCCAGAACAGGATGGTGCTTGACGTCATACTGGCTGATAGGGGCGGGGCCTGTCGCGTCATCGGGACGTCTTGCTGTGTTTATATACCTGACTCAGCCCCGACTGTTAACTTGGCAGTACAAAAATTACATAGATTAGCGACTGAACTACATCAGGATAATGGGACATGGTCCCTACAGGGGTGGCTCTGGGGTGCCTTCTCTTCCTGGGGTTGGAAAATATTGATGGGTTTGGTTGGTGTGGTTAGTGTAATTCTGACTTGCTGCCTTTGCATATATTGCCTCCCTCCATGTTGTTCAATGTGTGCTGCAAATATGCGTCCGAAAAGGAAGCTACCTGGTCAATATACCACTTCTATGATTACTGAAATTCCTGCTGATGCAAGTTGGTTAATGTTTATTGCAGAAGATGTTCTAGACTAAAGAAATAAAGTCCTGCCCCTAGAATGGATGTCGGCACTACCTTTTGCAAATAAATGAGGCTATAGTTAGCCAATGATGCTAAAAGGAGGGTCTGATAGAATTCACTTTTCGTTACCCTAATTACCCTATGATGATGTGCGAGTTAGCATCATATGACTAACTAATGAAGTTCGTATATGCATCTATGCTGAATTACTATTCTTGCTCCTTGCTTATGCTCAAATGTATGTGTGACCATATTAGCTTCTTAGCTTAGCCTGTGTGCCACCATTTTGTGTAACCCTCTGTGCCTGCGGGCCCTGCTCGCTCATATGCCCCTCCCGCAGGAATACAGAAATGTACTAAGACAGCAGTTCTCGTTTCTCAGCTTACTGTGGCCGAAACTAACAAGTCTCTTTATCAGTAATGTTCTCATGCCCAGAGACGCCGAAGCCTAGCTCCATGGCCTTCAGTAGAGATAATAATGTATCCCTTGCAGGTGCAGATGCCTGCTGTATGAGAGCATTGTCCACTGGTCTGAGGCTCGGTGATTTTCCACAAGGGGCGTACCCCTCGTTACTGTATTGCATTATAATGTATTGCTGTGATGCAGAGAGTCAGTCCTCTCGTTCGCACTCCTAGGAGTGAGGTCGGACAGGGCCCTCTCATATGAGTGTTATTTGGCCTAATAAAGACTTTTGTTTATTCTTCTCCACTGTCCGGCTGACTTCCTATATAGAGACTATAGGTGAGTGCGGTAAGTCACTCGGGTGGATTTGAGCCACGCTTATCACACTCTTACCCAGTCCAAAGATCAGGGCTTGATCCATCACCGTTATTTATCTCACTGCACCATCCCAGCTCAGAACCTGGCTATATGCAAATCAGTCTGTCCCTGGCCCAGTGCATCATGGGAACAGGGCAGACTAAACTACCAAGCCAATTCTTCACCAGAAAGGAGATAAGCTACCGGGGACCGGTTTCTGGCATTTCAGCCGTCTTCAGCCCGGCTTGCTTGAATCCTGATGGTGCAGTGAGAAAGGGACTCATGTCTGAGTATACCCTGCCACACCTATAGTGGCCAAAAACGATTCAGAAAAGGGGGTGGTGATGAACAGAGTGTCTGAATTAAGCAGACCACTCTTACCCAGTCCAAAGATCAGGGCTTGATCCATCACCGTTATTTATCTCACTGCACCATCCCAGCTCAGAACCTGGCTATATGCAAATCAGTCTGTCCCTGGCCCAGTGCATCATGGGAACAGGGCAGACTAAACTACCAAGCCAATTCTTCACCAGAAAGGAGACAAGCTACCGGGGACCGGTTTCTGGCATTTCAGCCGTCTTCGACCCGGCTTGCTTGAATCCTGATGGTGCAGTGAGAAAGGGACTCATGTCTGAGTATACCCTGCCACACCTATAGTGGCCAAAAACGATTCAGAAAAGGGGGTGGTGATGAACATAGTGTCTGAATTAAGCAGACCACTCTTACCCAGTCCAAAGATCAGGGCTTGATCCATCACCGTTATTTATCTCACTGCACCATCCCAGCTCAGAACCTGGCTATATGCAAATCAGTCTGTCCCTGGCCCAGTGCATCATGGGAACAGGGCAGACTAAACTACCAAGCCAATTCTTCACCAGAAAGGAGACAAGCTACCGGGGACCGGTTTCTGGCATTTCAGCAGTCTTCGGCCCGGCTTGCTTGAATCCTGATGGTGCAGTGAGAAAGGGACTCATGTCTGAGTATACCCTGCCACACCTATAGTGGCCAAAAACGATTCAGAAAAGGGGGTGGTGATGAACAGAGTGTCTGAATTAAGCAGACCACTCTTACCCAGTCCAAAGAACAGGGCTTGATCCATCTCGTTATTTATCTCACTGCACCATCTCAGCTCAGAACCTGGCTATATGCAAATCAGTCTGTCCCTGGCCCAGTGCATCATGGGAACAGGGCAGACTAAAGTACCAAGCCAGTTCTTCACCAGAAAGGAGACAAGCTACCGGGGACCGGTTTCTGGCATTTCAGCCGTCTTCGGCCCGGCTTGCTTTAATCCTGATGGTGCAGTGAGAAAGGGACTCATGTCTGAGTATACCCTGCCACACCTATAGTGGCCAAAAACGATTCAGAAAAGGGGGTGGTGATGAACAGAGTGTCTGAATTAAGCATACCACTCTTACCCAGTCCAAAGATTAGGGCTTGATCCATCACCGTTATTTATCTCACTGCACCATCCCAGCTCAGAACCTGGCTATATGCAAATCAGTCTGTCCCTGGCCCAGTGCATCATGGGAACAGGGCAGACTAAACTACTAAGCCAATTCTTCACCAGAAAGGAGACAAGCTACTGGGGACCGGTTTCTGGCATTTCAGCCGTCTTCGGCCCGGCTTGCTTGAATCCTGATGGTGCAGTGAGAAAGGGACTCATGTCTGAGTATACCCTGCCACACCTATAGTGGCCAAAAACGATTCAGAAAAGGGGGTGGTGATGAACAGAGTGTCTGAATTAAGCAGACCACTCTTACCCAGTCCAAAGATCAGGGCTTGATCCATCACCGTTATTTATCTCACTGCACCATCCCAGCTCAGAACTTGGCTATATGCAAATCAGTCCGTCCCTGGCCCAGTGCATCATGGGAACAGGGCAGACTAAACTACCAAGCCAATTCTTCACCAGAAAGGAGACAAGCTACCGGGGACCGGTTTCTGGCATTTCAGCCGTCTTCGGCCCGGCTTGCTTGAATCCTGATGGTGCAGTGAGAAAGGGACTCATGTCTGAGTATACCCTGCCACACCTATAGTGGCCAAAAACGATTCAGAAAAGGGGGTGGTGATGAACAGAGTGTCTGAATTAAGCAGACCACTCTTACCCAGTCCAAAGATCAGGGCTTGATCCATCACCGTTATTTATCTCACTGCACCATCCCAGCTCAGAACCTGGCTATATGCAAATCAGTCTGTCCCTGGCCCAGTGCATCATGGGAACAGGGCAGACTAAACTACCAAGCCAATTCTTCACCAGAAAGGAGACAAGCTACCGGGGACCGGTTTCTGGCATTTCAGCCGTCTTCGGCCCGGCTTGCTTGAATCCTGATGGTGCAGTGAGAAAGGGACTCATGTCTGAGTATACCCTGCCACACCTATAGTGGCCAAAAACGATTCAGAAAAGGGGGTGGTGATGAACATAGTGTCTGAATTAAGCAGACCACTCTTACCCAGTCCAAAGATCAGGGCTTGATCCATCACCGTTATTTATCTCACTGCACCATCCCAGCTCAGAACCTGGCTATATGCAAATCAGTCTGTCCCTGGCCCAGTGCATCATGGGAACAGGGCAGACTAAACTACCAAGCCAATTCTTCACCAGAAAGGAGACAAGCTACCGTGGACCGGTTTCTGGCATTTCAGCAGTCTTCGGCCCGGCTTGCTTGAATCCTGATGGTGCAGTGAGAAAGGGACTCATGTCCGAGTATACCCTGCCACACCTATAGTGGCCAAAAACGATTCAGAAAAGGGGGTGGTGATGAACAGAGTGTCTGAATTAAGCAGACCACTCTTACCCAGTCCAAAGAACAGGGCTTGATCCATCACCGTTATTTATCTCACTGCACCATCTCAGCTCAGAACCTGGCTATATGCAAATCAGTCTGTCCCTGGCCCAGTGCATCATGGGAACAGGGCAGACTAAACTACCAAGCCAGTTCTTCACCAGAAAGGAGACAAGCTACCGGGGACCGGTTTCTGGCATTTCAGCCGTCTTCGGCCCGGCTTGCTTGAATCCTGATGGTGCAGTGAGAAAGGGACTCATGTCTGAGTATACCCTGCCACACCTATAGTGGCCAAAAACGATTCAGAAAAGGGGGTGGTGATGAACAGAGTGTCTGAATTAAGCAGACCACTCTTACCCAGTCCAAAGATTAGGGCTTGATCCATCACCGTTATTTATCTCACTGCACCATCCCAGCTCAGAACCTGGCTATATGCAAATCAGTCTGTCCCTGGCCCAGTGCATCATGGGAACAGGGCAGACCAAACTACCAAGCCAATTCTTATACTGGGAAGGAAACAAGCTTCCGGGGACCGGTTTCTGGCATTTCAGCCGTCTTCGGCCCGGCTTGCTTGAATCCTGACTTGCACTACGAAGGGGCGACGACCCGATTCTTCCCTGACTTCACCTTGCAAGTCCAACAGGAACGACACTCATTCCAAGGGGTCAAGGCGGCACTCCGTGAGCGAGGACTCAAATATATGATGTTCTTCCCAGCGAAGCTGAAAGTTCTTTCTGGAGGTAAATTCTACTTCTTCACCACACCAGCGGCAGCCCAGGAGTGGTTGGACAATGCAGCGCCGGAAGCCCAGGTAGAAAGGGACAGCACCAACTGGAGAGAACCCGGGACTTCCTCCCCTGGTTCAGCGGCTGGGAGACAGGACGGAGACGATCAGAGCCAGAGGTCTTGGCGCTCCAGATCAAACAGCCCCCGTTGGGGTTCAGCCCGAGACAATGCAGTCGGATGATGACACGAACATTGATGCCGTTGATCTTCGAACAGTAACGTATACTGCATTCAGTGTAACAATGGGGCTTGTTGTCATTGGGTGGCTTACATAGCTGACACGAGACTCGGGGACCTCAAACCGGTATTTATTTGTGCTTCAAACATGTGTAAATGACTCACAGGGGCAACAGGGGTTGGCGAAGGGGGAGAAGGCCAGCCACGTTTCCCACAAGAAGTTCCTCGGGGAGGGCTTGCCTCTCTTTCGGGGGGGAGGGGGGGGCAGGAGGGGGGGGGTGGGCGATAGGCGCTCTGCTAATTGGGGTGGTGGGCAGTTCGAGGACCCACAGAGCAGGGGGCAGGGAGGGGGGGACTGTTGTGCGGGGAAGGGTGGTTACAATGCACCGAGTTGGGGGGGAGGGACAAGAGGGCTTTACAACGGTAATGCTGTTCAAAGTCTGCATGAATCGCACATGTTGGGGAGGATGTTGGGAGGGTAGGGGAGTTGGGGAAGTTTCACGGTCACAAGTAGTTCACACTGTCAGGATCGGATCAGGCACCAGAATACAGGTAAACAATGTCTCACATAGCAACGGTTATGGCTAAGAAATGGGAAAAGAGTCTAAAAGTTCTGAGCTGGAATGTTAACGGGTTAGGGGACAAGCTCAAACGTACCATAGTCCTGCAGTTCATTAAAAGGCACCGTCCGGATGCGGTAATGCTGCAGGAAACACATCTCATGGGAAACACATGTCTGGCCCTCAACCGGTGGGGATACACACTTGCAGTTCACTCCGGCTTCACTTCCGGCTCCAGGGGTGTGGGAATTCTGTTGCACCGCTCAATGGCCCTTCACATAGACCGCACTGTAACGGACCCCAAGGGTCGCTTCGCGGCAGTGTCTGGCAGATGGGAAGGCTACCACATTAACCTGCTCTCTATATACATCCCACTGGGCCTCCACACTCGAGCATACGAAGATCTGGGTAAATTGATATTCTCCCTCCCTGATGGTCAAATGATACTGGGGGGCGATTATAACGCAGTGGTGTCAGGCACCTTGGACAGACATCCCCCCAGAGACATACCACAAGGACAGCAGTGGCTGGCGAATTTCCTGGAGGCCTTCGGGCTCACAGACGTCTGGCGGCTGCTGCATCCAACTGACTCGAACTTCACCTTCTTCTCTGGACCCCATCGATCATTCTCTCGCTTCGATTACATTCTCACCCTGCTGAACCACAACATAGCGGTGCAGGAAGCTACACACCTGACCCGGGGCATATATGACCACGCGCCGGTTTTCACGCACCTCACGTTTGGGTCTCGGCAGGAGGGCTGCATTGCACCGATAAGCGCCTGGCACTTAAAGAATGAGAAGATTAGGAAGCAGCTCACCAACTCGATTACCCAATACTTCAACACCAAATTGGGGTCGTGGACTCCCCTATTACCCTATGGGAGGCCTTTAAACCTGTGATTAGGGGGAGGCGTTGTCAGCCATCGCAGGTAAGCGGAAGGAGAAAGAACAGCAGGTCACCACAGTGGAGGCAGACCTTGAGAGGCTAGAAAAGGAAGTGCAGGAAACGGGGTCAGCCGGGGCCCAGCACAGGCTCTGGCTGAAAACAGCAGAATACAAGGAACTAGTTACACAGGAGGCCCAAACAGTCGCCAGGCACAAGATGGGAAGGCTTTACGACCAAGGGGACAAGGCTGGGAAACTTATAGCATGGCTTGACAAGAAACAACTGGCCAGCAGGGTGGTGCCGGAAATCAGAACGGTATCTGGGACTATGGTAACTGAACCCCGGGAGATAGTGGCTGAATTTGCAAGACACTATAAACGGGTATACAGCCGGGAGTCTGATTGTCTAGAAGAAGACTCAGTAGACCTTCTGGCGAACATCCAAATGCCTTGCCTGTCGGAAGAAGAACGGAACACCCTGGAGAGCCCGCTCGCAGAGGCTGAGCTGCGGCGCGCTATCGTTGACCTCCGCCCAGGCAAGGCTATGGGACCTAACGACCTCCCAATAGAGCTCTACATGCTCAAGCCAGATCCCCTCGCTAAACACCTAAAGCTTATGTTCGAAAAAAGTAATGAGGAGGGCCTGTTGCCACAGGACCAGCGCCTAGCGACAATAGTGGCTATACACAAAGAAGGGAAACCTAAGGAGACCTGTGCTTCATACAGACCAATCTCACTGCTCAATGCAGAGCCCAAAATTCTGGCCAAAACACTGGCGAACCGCCTGCAGCCGGTCCTGTCTACATTAGTTCATCCGGACCAATCCGGGTTCATGCCACACCGTAACACGGCACTCAACATTAGGCGCCTCAACGGGGTGCTTGGACAACGGCACAAGCTGCAGGAGGAAGCGGGGGTGGTCTCTCTTGACGCCACCATGGCGTTTGACACTCTGGAGTGGCCGTACATGATAGCGGTACTCTGCAAATTGGGCTTTGGGCCGGAATTTATAAAGTGGACCCGCCTCCTCTACACTGCACCGCTGGCCCAGGTGGTGGTCAATGGTAGGGCGTCGGAGGTCTTCGGCCTGGAGAGGGGGACTAGACAGGGATGCCCCCTCTCTCCCCTCCTATTCGCGCTTTCCCTGGAACCGCTTGCGGCCTGGATTAGGCAAGATGTCAACCTCAAAGGTATAGCCCGGACGGACGGATGGGAGGATAAAATCTCCCTTTACGCCGATGACATCCTCCTGTACCTCTCCAGACCGCGCAGGTCTATCGTGGCGGCGCTAGACATCTTCGCAAGCTTCGGCAGAAACTCCGGTTTTCGGATCAATTGGGGTAAATCCCACCTCTATGTGCTCCATGGAGACCCCCCTGAGCTCCCTGACACCTGTCCCATTACGATAGCGGAAGACGGCTTCAAGTATTTAGGAGTCTGTGTCCACAGACAAGACTCTGCTGTACGAGAGGAATCTCATGCCACCTCTACGACGGCTTCAACGGGACGCTAAAATTTGGCAGCAACTTCCATTATCACTGCTGGGCCGAGCGGCCCTTTTTAAGATTATGGCGTTGCCAAGATTTCTATATGCTTTGCAAAACTACCCCGACCTAGTTTCCAACTAGTATTTTGCAGCAGTTGAAACGTCGCAGCGTGATCTGCTGTGGGCGGGGGCGCCTAGAATTGCACTGCGTAAACTCACACTGGGGTGGTATGATGGTGGAATCGCCCTCTCAGAAATCCGTAAATATTATTGGGCCGCCCACCTCGCGGCAATCAACCAGGGGACATATGGTGCCGGAAGTGATACGGGATGGATAGGTGGCTCCTTCCTGGGGGAAACTACGAGGTCGCACTCTACTCCAAGCCGGGCAAACACCACCTCACGGGACCAACTCGGCACTCAGTACAGGTGTGGCATATTGCTCAGAAAAAGTTGGGGTGGGCAGACGTCCTCACTATGGCAACTCCACTCTGGGCCTCCGAAAAACTGGGCAACCTGAGACTCACCAAGGAGTTCCGTCAATGGGATCTGATAGGCATCTCACAAGTTAGAGACCTTTGGGGCCCTACGGGCATTCGCCCAACTGCAAGAAACATGATCTAGCCCCTACTGAACACTTCAGATACATGCAAGTGCGACACTCCCTGCAGACACACATCCCGCCGGAAACGATACTGCCCCAAAACTTCCCATTAGAAGACAGGTTACTAGACGGGTACATCCCTGACCACGCCATCTCCCTCACGTACAAGAAATTGATTAATAATCCCCCCGACACCCTCCTTCCCCTAAAAAAAGAAATGGGTCGCTGACGGGATAGAGATCGATGAGGAAGAATGGCTATATGCTCTTGCCTCCCCTAGGGAGGTGGCGATCTCGGCCCGACTGCGACTAATCCAACTTAAAATTCTCCACAGGGTCTATATCTCATGTACTAGACTCCAGGCGATGGGGAGGGACGGAGAGGGGCTCTGCAGAAGGGGTTGTGGGGAAACGTGCACTTTCTTTCACATACTGTGGGACTGCCCGAAGATACAGTGGTATTGGAGGAGAGTGGTGGTGTGTATGCAGGAGGTTTGGGAAGTTGAGATCCGTCCGGAGGCTAAGAGATGTCTCCTGAACATTTGGGAACCCACAGACCTGTCTCCAAAAGGGAAACTATGGGTGACACTGGGGCAAATGGTGGCAAAGAGGAACATTGCCAGATCGTGGGGAGCCCCCAACCCACCAAAACTGATGGAATGGCAAAGCGACATGGATTGGTGCATGCTGCAAGAAAAAACTGTATACGTGACAAGAGGGTGCCCCCGTAAGTGGGGGGAGATATGGTCCAAATGGAACGACTTTAGGGGAAACATATGCGAGCCTCCATATGTCCCGCAGGTCAGCTCAGAAGAAATAGAGTGAATTGTTTTAAAACCAGCTATGACTATGAGAGATGCATGACATACAGTTGTATTTCTGGTGCTGAGGCGGATTGGTATTACCGCAACTTGTGACCTTGACTGTTTCTAGGTGGAGCGAAATGATTTACATTTTGAACTAGACCGTTCAACGTTATAAAACATAAAATTGGACCTATTCCACTCCGTAACTAACACATGCCTTACAGACTGAATGCTGTGTACAGTGGGGGCAGGCCTGGAGGGTTGATGACTGGGCCGTGTAACCGGATTTTTGTTGCATATGTGGAAGGATTGGCGGCCGGCCCCACAGGTTGTAGGCCAAAGCTGTGTTCTCTTAATTCCAGAATAAAGGTCTTAAAAAAACCACAAAAAAAAACCAAGGAGGAGTTAAAATGGATCCTACGCACTGATAGTTTGTCTTCAGGACTGAACTTACAAGAGGACTGGACCAAACTGATATGAACTGACATGAACTTTTGTCCTTGATTATGATGGACCAATTTGATATGGATTCAGTATAAATGTATTTTTCTGATAATTTATGTATTTACTTTATCATGTAGCATGATGGTACAGTACACAGCCCACTTCCTTTTATTTTATATTTTCAATTTCTTCTTCCTGTCTATTCTAATTCTAATATAAATTGCTTTGACTTGACTGTAATTCCCTTGATGAATTTTTGGGAAAGTTTTTAAACTGGTTGTTGTTTATTTCCTGTCGTGTATGAGCACAGAATTGGCTTTGTTTACAGCACTAATAATGACGCTTTTACCGGAATCGGTTAATTGTTAGACCAAGTAGGAGCGGCACCCATTGGTAGTCCTTCTCTTGTTTCAAAGTGTTGAACCTCAGCCGAGCACTTCCTAAGATGGGCCCTAGTGAGTCCGTCATTTATTTCTATGATCTCTGGGAATCGGCAACACCCAATGGTGAGCTCCCAATAAATCACCTCCGCGTTTCCGTGCTGTAGCACCACGAGGAAGACAAACCATCCGACTAACCCGGTAACAGACTTTATCGTCCAGTCTTACTCGCTGTTAGTTTTGACACTTAGACGATTTAGCGCTTTTACATGCTTCGTCCATTTATTTCCCTCTAGGATTATCTTCCTTCACTTGCGATCATGCACATTGCAGACGCGTGCGGTGAGATCAAGGAACCTACTCATTCACTAACGCCGCGTTAGGTTCCGTGCACATATCTGGTAGTTCCACCAACCATAGTTAGCTCACTTATACACCATTGTTCGTTGTAGTAATCCTATGGGTTGTTTATCTACACGTTTGAATCACCCACATGGACCACTTTAAATTTTCACCCATGAGCACTCAATATTTCTCCTTTGTTCATGTGCCTACTTAGTAATACTAAGTTTTCTTTTTAATCTTTCCTTTAACTTTGGTTATTTTTTCCAGGCTACAAAGGTATATATTTTTTAGGCATTACCAATGTCCTGATGATGATCCCCATGATTAGATAGTGTGATCAAAACGTCGTCGACCTTTATGTACACCATATACCTATAATGAACACCTCCTGTTATATGTGTGTAATGGTGTAATTGGAATTTCTGTTGTATCTTCATCCACAGGAATCTGAAGTATTGTTGCCTAAAAGCCTTGTGTTTTTCTGTTTGTGATATCTTTCACCATGCCAATTTGTATGTGGTAGGGTACAGGCTTGTGCCCCGCTACGAGGAATTGATGAAGGAAATTTCTGTGTATTCTTTGTGAATAAGTAAAAAGTTGAGACCTCTGTCCGGCTGGACATGTCCAAAACCAATATAGTTTCCATTGTGTCTATATTGTTATTCGTTTGTGTCCTAATAATGCTTGTGACCATTGTTGTTTTCAAAAATCATGGGAAGAGTCCAGCCCGAACTGCCAAGCCATGCCTTTCCTCGTCCAGAAACTAGCTTCCTAGGACCGGTTTCTGGCTTTACAGCCGTTTTCAGCCAGGCTTGCTTGAATCCAGTGGCAAAGTGAGCAAGGGACTCACGTCTGAGCATACCCTGCCAACTTATGGCGAACAAAGGAGGTACAAAAGGGGGTGGTGATGGACGGAGCATCTGAACCAATCAAAGCTTGTTTCCGGTCCAGGGAAGGCATGGCTTGGCAGTTCACCCTGCACTGTACATTCCCAGCATACACATTCACACAAACCCCCTGAAAAAATACAGATGTCTCACGAGACACACTCGAACCCTGTGTAAACTGTAACCTGTGGGCAGGGGGAGTGTGGCTTGTACCGTGGACAGAAAGCACAAGGTGAGGGAAGCACAGCCTTAGGCCAGTTATAGAGGACTAGGCTGTAGCGCTTTTCCTTCAAAACTAATTGGGAGATACCTTGCGGGGTCAGAGTTCAGAGCTTTACTATTGATACCAGATTACAGGATCAACGGTGTATTCTTGAGCACCTCAGCAGGTTGAGCACCGCTTCCAGAGTACCGTGGTGACAAAGAAGTGGGAATTGCTGCAGGGTCAACCTAACTATTGCGTCGAGTAATGTTATTTATAAAGGGCAAGAAGACAATTCAGTGTGTTTTGCGCGCACACATATAGTCCTTTTTTGTTAATATTGTTATAGCAGAATGCATGGGAAAAGGAGCTTCTTTGGAAGAAATTGGTTTTACCTTTGACCATTTTTAGGGGTTATGGTCTTAGATAAGTGTTTTTTTCTTTGTGTAGTGGTTGTGCAGCTTTTAAGAGTCTGCGATGCATAATTTCTGTGGGAATTACACTTCTATGCTGCACTGTAGAAAATACTTAGCAACTCCCACCCTCTTTTGGAAGGAATCCCCCTTCTTGGGTTCATCTTCACCATCCAAAACGAAGAAAATGCCGCCCATCAATTTCATTGACCTCACCTGACCTGGTAACTTTCCGCACATTACATAAATTAGTCCATCCTCCATGACTTCAGTGTGCTCACCCTCTAAAAAAGTCTTATGAGGAGTGGTGAGGATGTACAAATGCGCAGCAGGTGCCAAAGGTAATTCCACAAGAATTGTGCAAATCCAGACACTTTCATTGTATTGCTGCAGAATTAACGATCTATGAGGAATTATACACAGTTCAAAAGTCCCTTTATAATCCTACAAACATCTACATGTTCTCCATGCATCTCTGCATTAACTGTAAACAAATATGGTAATACACTGCCTCTTCCTCCCCAGCATACCGATTCCTTCCCAAGCCGGAGTCCACAACTCACGCAGCCCAGCACATGGTGCACCTAACAGTACCTTATTGCATTTGAGCATGTGCACACAATCCTGTTGGAGAGCAGTCAAAAGAGCAAAAGCTCCCATAACCGTTGGACAAAAAAAATCATGAGCAACAACAAAGCTCCAAATACTTTTTTTTTGTTTGTTTTTTGCTAGAGGAAGTCTTTTTCTTAACCCCATTTTTTTTACTTGCATATGCCCCTTTGCCACATTGCAATTTCATAGTAGCATTTTAAAAATTTCTCTACGTATATTTATTGACAAACACTTGCTGAGTGACCAATGCACGCATTCATTTAAAACAAGCATTTACAATGCAATAGGTCTTGCATTTGCGCAGGTTTGAGCTTTTCACATTGCAAATAACAATGCCTTTTATTTTTGTTTTCATTTTTAAAACATAAATAAAAAGCTTTGTCATTTACAATGCGAATAGCTTAAACTCACATACATGTGAGATCTATTGCATTGCAAATGCTTGTTAAATCTGAGCTGCAGAATCAAAGGACAATGGAAAGTATTTCATGACTGTATAAAGCTTCTGAAATGTAGAGCAGTATACAATTTCTGAAGAAAAATGGAAAAAGCAATCATAAAAGCAAAGCGTTCCAATTTTATGGCGCGAAAATGAGTAGACACTGAAAAGCACTGTGTTTTTGAGGTATGGAAATCACTGGAAAACACTGAAAAAACACCACCAGAATTTACCAAAAATAGGAACTGAAAACAGGAAAGCCTACAGATGATATTTTGAGCAGAAGCCTCAAGGAGGTTGATATGGTTGTTATTACAATAAATAACAAACCGCTTTCATTTTGCTGCATAGCAAGCTCTTGTAGTTGGTCTTCTGGCCTCTTTAATGATATTCATACAATCTGGTGAAAGACTGAGATAACCAATCTCTGATTTCAGGTGCCAGATCGCAAGGCTGAGAGGCTTGGAATCTGGATGTCTTATCTCTCCATGGCTCTGCGTGATGAGACTGGATGTGAGATGGAGGTTTTGATGAGGAACTACTGAGAGTTCCAACAGGGTAGTGAACCAAGGCTGACGGGCCCATGTGGGAGCTATCAGGATTAGTGCGAGGGATGCTGACTGAGTTTCCGAACCACTAGTGGAATGCGTGGGAGAGGCGGAAAAGTGTAGGCAAATACCCCTGACGAATTCATCCATAGAGCTTTGCCTTCGGATAATGGGTGTAGATATCTGGAGGCAAAGTTTGGGCATTTTGAATTTTAGTGTGTGGCAAACAGATCTATGTCTGGGAAGCCCCACATCTGGAAGAACGGGAGGAAAACTTGAGGGTGAAGTTCCCACTTGAGGATTTGTTGTCTTTGTCTGCTGAGCAGATCTGCAATCTGATTGTTCACTCCTGGGAGGTGTTCTGCTAGGAGATAAATCTTGTGAGGAATGGCCCACTTCCAAATGGCTTGTGCAAGGTGCGACAGTTGGAGAGAGTGCGTCCCCCCCTTGCTTTCTTTGTATGTAATACATGGCTGTCATGTTGTCTGTGCGCATCAGGACAGCTTTGCCTACAAGGTGAGTCTGAAAGGCTTTGAGCTCTAGAAAGACTGCTAGCAGCTCTAGATGATTTATTTGGAGTTGCTTTTGACTCCACAATCCCTGAATTGTGTGAGTTTGGAGATGAGCGCCCCAACCATTGAGGAATGTATCTGCTGTTAGCACTGTCTGTGGAACCGGGTCAATGAAAGGCTGCCCTTTGGAAACGTTCTGAGGATTGCACCACTGAGGAGAGCGATTAGTGCGGCCGTCCACCAACACTAGATCTGCCAATTGACCCAGAGACCGATTCCACTGACGTTCTTAACACTCTTAAAGGGGACGCATTTTAAGTTTTGCATAGGGAACTATTATGGTGCAAGATGCCATCATTCCCAGTAGCTGCATGAATACCCGAGCTGGTAATGAATGGTTGGGTTGAAACTTGTAAATTAGTGTCTGGATATTGTAAATTCCTGGCTGGATTGGGACAGGCTAGAGCTTTTTGTGCATCTAGTGTGGCTCCAAAGTACTTTGCGTATTGTAGGGTGGGAGATGGGACTTTGACAGATTTACTGTGAATGTGAGGTCATGCAGTAAGTGTACTGCCCATTGAGTGTGCTGTAGACACTTTGTGAGAGTGCTGGCTTTGATGAGCCAGTCGTCTAAGTATGGGAAGACGTGAATATGTTGTCTTCGCAAATGTGAAGAGACGAATGCCAGGCATTTGGTGCATACTCTGGGAGCAGTGGTCACTCCGAATGGGAGCACTTTGAACTGGTAATGCTTTCCCGCTACCACAAACCTGAGAAATGTGTGGTGAGAGGGATGTATTGGAATAATAAAGTATGCATCCTTTAAGTCTAGAGTAGACAGAAAGTCGCCTTGCTGAAGGAGTGGAAGCACCTGTTGGAGTGTAACCATGTGAAAGTGGTCCGATTGAATGTAGAGATTTAGGTCTCGAGGTCTAATATAGGCCTGAGAGATCCGTCCTTTTGGGGTATGAGAAAGTATAGGGAGTACACCCAAGCCCTTGATATTGTAATGGGATGGACTCTATAGCGCCCCTTTGCAGTAGAGAGTGAACCTCATGTTGGGGAAGCTCCAAATGCTCTGGTGACATTTTGTGTGATCGTGGAGGAATGTTTGGGGGATTGTCGGTAAACTCCAGGCAATAACCAGATTGGATAATTTGTAGAACCATTCTGGCTGAAGTGATTGTATTCCAGACAGGAAGAAATTGAGAGAACATCCCACCATGGGTGTGGAATAATCGGGGGGAAGAGGAGGCAAGTGACTGTTTGTTTGCTGCAGGGGAAGTACGGGGTGTGTTACCTTTGCCCCTTGCAATTATTGCCTCGAAATCCTCCTCTAAAGTAACCTCTGGAAGAGGGTGACTGATTGTTGCCTTTGTAAGAAGAGCAGGTGTCTGTGGAGATATTATTTTAGCCTCCCCTGTAAGAAGAGTGGCAAAAGGTACCCCCGACCATCTGGGGACTGCAAAGCCCCCATGGTCTCTACGACCTCAAGTGTCCTTTTTCATCTTTTCTAAAGAAGTATTCACCAGAGGCCCAAATAGGTGTTGTTTATCAAAGGGTAGGTTTAAAATGGAAGCCTGGACTTCATGCTTAAACCCTGAAATTCTTAGCCAGGCGTGTTGTCTTAAAAGAACACTGGTGTTGGCAGTGCAAACTGCCGTGTCAGCTGCGTCTAAAGCACATCTAAGACAAGTGTTGGAAATTAGTTTACCTTCCTGAATTAAATCATGCACCTTTGACTGTGTTTATCTGGCAAGAATAGGAGCAATTGTTCCATTTCAACATAGTGAGCCATGTCATATCACGCTAAGAGAGCCTGTGTGTTGGCAATAGGCCAATGATTGGCTGTCTGTGCAGCTCTTCTTTTGCAAGAGGCATGTAAGAGTTTGGACTCCTTGTCAGGAGGAGGGGCATCTCCTGATGTTTGGGAGTTTGCTCTTTTGCATGCGTTAGAAACCACTAAGAAATCTAAGGGAAGTTGGCCTTTAATGTAGACATGGTCTGTAGGTGCAGGTTTGTATTTTTTGTCTACCCGTGGTGTTAGTACTTTTGCACGCACCAGGTCTGTACATATATCGTCTGTGTGCTTAAGCATGCCCTTAATCATGGATAGTGTCTGAAACGATATTTGAGAAGAACTTAGTTTCTTTGTGAAGCTGAACCCCGTGATATTGAGCAGCCCTATTAATTAATTCTATAAACCCTACATTGTCATCAGGTGGAGATGGTTTTGCAGGGTATAGATATGGGTCGTTGTCAGTGTTAGGATCTGTATTATAAGCATCCCATGCATCGGGATCATTGTCATCCGGTGCATCTTCGTCCCCATCTCCGGCACCCTGGTTGTCAGGTGACTATGGTTGTGGTGAATGTGTAGGAGTAATGAGTAAGTTAGGGTCAAGTGGGGAAGGTGGGGTGGGGGGGGGGGGGGGAGGAGGAGAAGGGTTAGTAGCCACATCTTTCTTTTAAAGGGGAATGTGGTAAGCAGCCTCCACCTCTGGTTTCCGTTTAGCTGGCAATTTTACATGAATATGACCAGTTTTAGGATTAATGACAAGTTCTTTCTATTCTGGGTCCGTGTTGGAAGGCGGAACGTCGAAACGAGGCTCCTTGGATGGGGAGGAGCTGTTTTGTCTTTCGGCGCCAATGTTTTCGGTGCAGAATGTTTCGGTGCCGAAGTGTTCGGATCCGAAGATTTATATTTCGGCATCAAAGGAATGGTCACGATAATCTGCTTGAATTTTGGTGCAGAAAATGTTGGTTCAGTGCCCGAATGGGACCGACTGGGTCCCGAGCCGGAAGGCTTTGGTTGGTGTTTCGGTGCCGAGCACGAAGGCGGGGCGTTGGAAACATGTTCTCGGTGCCAACCTTGACCGGAAGGCACAGATGGGCCCGGAGCCTTCTTCTGGGGCATATTTTGGGGCATGGGAGTATTAGTACTCACTCTACGTTGACTCTGCGGAACGTCTTCTACCAGGTCTGATTTCGCGTCTGACAGGGAAATGTGTTCCTCTTTTTCTTCGGAATCTTCAACAAAAAGATCCAGAACGGAGCAGCTTTGTTGGCACATTTAGAGATGTCGAGCCAGACGATCACGGAGCGTCTTATCTGATCAAATAGATCGGCACACGTCGCAATCCTGTATGTTGTGTTCCGGGGAGAGACACAAGTTGCACACTTCGTGCAAGTCGGTGCGCGAGTATTTAGCACGAGACCCGGGTTAGAATTTATATGGAGTCCGTTCCATCGACTGCGGGCGGACCCGACGCGGGTAGGTAAAACGGGCGACCACGAGTTTTCCGATTGAATATTTTATGAACGATACACGGAGAATGGGGTCCCCACGATTTGCAACGAGGGGAACCCGAGAACGGTGTCGAACCGGAGCGCAGCAATTCACATCCAAACCCGATGGCGGAAAAAAAATATCTAACAATGGAGTTGATGCCCGTGTGCACTATCACCGAAAGGAGGAGTCACCTACCTCGTGACTGAAAAAGACTTCTTCAAAGAAAAACAAGTGCAAACTTCTGGACCTAACACTAATTGGCAGACTTATGCAAAGCATGTGATCTACAGCTCACATGCCTCAAACACAGATTTAAAGGAAGGCACATAAAGGGAGTATATGAAAGTTGGTATGTCCTGAACAAAAATAGCAGCTTACACAAAGAAAACTACAATCTTGGCCACCATGCACACAGAGTCTAAATGAACCCCAGCGGTCTCTAGCACACACATGATGCACCCAACACACAGACCTTCATGCATATATGCCCCAGGTAACTTGAAGGAAGTCTGGGCAGATCTTTTACCAGGGAAAGCTTCACATGGGGGAATAGGAAAAAGTGCATGTGTCCATTAATTGTAAACACACTGCCACATCTGCAAGGCACCACTTAGTGTTATAACCTGGGGTTGAGGGGCCATTAGCCACCTTACTCAGAGGAACTTCTCTGATGCCCAAAAATCCATAATATTATGGAACACCTTTAGTGATCATGCATGACTGTACAGTACACTGGTGAAAAAAACACAGCAGTCAAGAAACTGTTACAGGACGGCAAAGCCTTATCAAGCCAAGCATGACACTTTTGTCTAAACAAACAAGTTACTTACCTTCGGTAAAGTTTTTTCTGGCGGATGCAGTATCTGCCTGTGAATTACTCCATGCACAGCATTCCACGGAAACTTTTAACCATAGCTCTCCCACGTCGAAGAGGACGTCACAATGAAACAGCTCCGCTTGCAACTCTGTGTGCTGACGTCAGTTCTACCCATTTTTTCCGTGCCTTCGAGGTGAACGGGTGAACTGAATTTTCCACAAGTATACACAGTATACAAGAAAAAGAAAAACTGGAAATTCGAAAAACATACATTTCCTAGTAACAAATACTACATCATTTCAAATATATTTCATATTAAAATGCATGAATCATTGTCCATTATTTTTCGGTATGAACAGGCAGACAACATGGAGGCGTGTGGGTCAGTGTTTGTTGATGTACCACATTGCGATAGTGTCGTCCATCTGGACCTGAACTGACTGACCATGGAGGGAGGGTAGAAAGGCCTTGAAAACTAAACGTACCGCCTGCAATTCTAGAAGATTTATGTGAAACAATTCTCAGGCAGATACTGTACCACCAGAAAAAGTGTTATCACAAGGAAGTAACTTGTTCTTCTGATGTATAATCTGCCTGTGGATTCCTCACCTTTTGAATTGAATCTCCAAGCAGTCCTGCTCTCGGAGGAGGGTCCCGCCTATTTATACCTAAATGTCTTGAAGAACAGAACGTGCAAAGTAGCCGTCCCTCCTCACCTCCGAGTCTAAGCAGTAATGCTTTGTGAAAGTGTGTAGGGAGGCATAAATTGCTGCCTTGCAGATGTCTACAACAGGGACACCTCTAGCTAAAGCAGAAGAAGACTTGGCTCCTGAGGAATGAGCTTGAATACCTTCAGGAGGCTCCTTCTTGGCCAAGGCATAGCAGATATTGATGCAGAGGATGAACCAGCATTCTCTTTTGGACAGTCTTGCCCTTCATCCTGCCCACATATCCAATGAAGAATTGGTCGTCCAACCTTAAGCCCTTAATCCTGTCCAGTTAGAAGCGGACCTCTTAGGGTCCTGGGAGTGAAGTCTCTTCTACTCCTTAGCTGGGGGAGGATAGAAAGTGGGTAAGTGATAGATTGTCCTAGGTGGAAGGGAGTCACCACCATAGGCAGGAAAGCAGCTCTGGTCCTAAGACCCATCTTATCTGCATGAAATGAGGTAAATGGGGGCTTAGAGCTAAGGGCCTGCAACTCACTAACCCTCCTGGTGGAAGTTACTGCAACTAGAAATATTGTCTTAAACGCTAGGAATCCCAAGGGACAACTATGCAGAGGTTCAAAGGGAGACCCCATCAAGAAAGTAAGAACTAATTCAAAACCCACTGAGGAATGATAAAGGGAGTAGGAGGAAACCTATCAGTGAGACCCTTAATGAATCTCATGACTATAGGAGATTTAAATGAAGAGAAAAGCCGACAAGGCAGACAGGTAGCCTTTGGCCGTTGTTACTGAGCAACCCTCCTATGCTAGGGAAAGAGAGAAACTGAGAATATCTGACAAATGGGCTCATAAGGGATCAATCGATCTCTCTCCACACCATTTTACAAACCTGGCCCACCTACCAGAATAACAGAATGAATTCAGTTTGTTGATGAACCACTTCGAGGTAGTGTTGTCCATCTGGACCTGAACCAACTGACCATGGAGAGAGGGAAGAAAGTCCTTGAAAGCTAAAAATACTGCCTGCAATTCTAGAAGATTGACGTGAAACAATCCTTTCTCTGGAGACCAAAGGCCTTTGACCTCCAGATCCCCAGATGAGCTCCCCACCCTAGAGTGGAGGCATCTGTTATCACTGTGGCCACCAGATAGGAGGTTGAAACGGCTTTCCTTGAGACAGGTTGTCAAACACTCAACCATAACAGTTCTGCTGCAGTGTCTCTCGAAATTCTGACCAGCTCGAGATCTCCGTTGTGCTGAAACCACTGCCTGCTGAGGCACCACTGGAGTGCCCTGATGTGCCAACGTGCACGGTTGACGAACAGTTTGCAGAAAGCAAACCTACCGAGCAGGCATTAGACCTTCAGGGCTGGAACACCCGCTCCGTTCTGAAGAACAGGAATCATAGCCTGAATGTCTAGAATCCTCTGACAAGACGGGAAGGCATGACTCACAGTAGTGTCCAGTACAGCCCCTATGAACAGATTGCGCTGAGAGGGTAACAGGTGAGTTCTAGGTACGTTTATCAAAATACCCAAGTCAAACAATTGTTGTTACTTGCAGATGATGCAGCACCATCTCTGGCAACTTTGCTTTAAGCAGCCAGTCGTCCAGATGCGGAGAACAAGGAAACCACGATATCCTGAGATGCGCTGCTACTACTGCCATCACCTTCATGAAGACCCGTGGAGCGGATGTAAGTTCGAATGGCAGGACTGCAAACAGGTAGTGCGGAGATCCCACCGTAAAACTGAGATACTTAAAATGAGACTTCAGGATAGGAATGTGAAAATACGCACCCTGCAAATCAATCAACACCATCACGTCTTCCTGCTGCAGCACCAGAAGAAACTGACTCGGGGTCAACTTCTTGAATTTCTCCTGCTTGAGGTCAAAATTAAAGATCCTAAGGTCTAGGATTGGCCTCAATCGCCCTTCCTTTTTGGGGATCAGGAAGTATCGGGAGTAGCATCCCTAGACCCTTTCCTACTCCGGAACAAACTATATTGTACTTTTCTGTATCAAAGACCAAGCCTCCTGTAGCAGAAGCATCAGATGGTCCTCTGAGCACCAGCCCTGGCGAGGGGGGTAAAGGAGGGGGAAACTCCCGGAAGGGAAGGGCATACCAATTTTCTACAAGATCTAAAACCCAGAGATCTGATGTAACAGAGCTCCAATTTAATGGGAAATGGGACAGCTGACCTCCCAAGAGACCAACATGTTCAAGGATGGAGGATCTAGAGCTGTTTCCCTGCGGTACCAGCAGGAGGGACGGGAGAGGAGGAGGAGACTTGCTGCCGAGCCGTGCAGGCGACCTCTACCTTTTTCTCTGTACGACCTTTACAGAGGGGTCACCTGTTGCTGCTGCTGCTACTGCCTGGCCTGAAAAGAAGGAGTCTTGCCAAACCCTCGAAATCTGCTGTACCCAAAACCTCTGGGCTGGGACTATAGACCCAACGATTTTGCTGAGGCTCTAATATCTTTAAAGAGTGTAGCGCCGATTCTGCTTTGGTACCAAAGAGACGAGAGCCATTAAAAGGCAAGTCCAATAGGGTGACCTGTACATCAGATGAAAACCCAGACCCCCTTAGGCAGGTATACCCCCTGGTAGCCACTGAGGAACCCATAACTCTAGCAACAGAGTCCGCTGTACCAATCCACCACAGTATGACCTGACGGGCCGCAGCTTGTGTTTCCGATAAAATGTCCGCAAAATGCCCCTGAACCTCCTCTCGAAGTTTGGGGATCACTTCCTTTGCAGAATCCATCATAGCTTGGACACAGCGACCCAGCAGGCACTCAGCATTTGTGGATTTCAGAGCCATACTGGCTGCAGAAAACACCTTTTCAGCCGATTGCTCGATCCTCTTAGATTCACTATCTTCAGGCATGGATGGAAAAGAACCTGTAGACTGCTTAGTAGAGCATGATGCTTTGACTACTAAGCTCTCAGGAGATGGGTGTGTGGAAAGGAAAGCTGGATCTCCAGGCGCTACCTTATATCTCCTTGCAACCGATCGGGACACAGCAGGGGCAGTCATTGCCTTCTGTCATACCTCTAAAATGGACTCGGTCAAGGCTTCATTAAAGGGAAGCAGAGGTTCCAATAAAAAATAAGGAGAATGAAGAACTTCTGTTAAAATATTTGACTTAAGCTCTGCAGTAGGTAACAGCAAGTCCAGTATATCAGCTTCCTTTCTTATTATGGAATGGTAAGAGGAGGCTTCCTGCGATGGAAGGCCTTTCAGTGAAGAGAGCTCCCACTTCGGAGAAGAGTCCAAACCACTAGCCTCCTGGAGTCCCTCAATTTACTGCACAAGGTCAATAATGTCTCCCTCTTCAGCCTTTACCTGCTGCTCTTGATATTCTTCCTCCTCAAACAGCCTCTGTGACTCCCTTCTGGATCTCATCCTGGGTACCAGATGCGGCACCGGTGACTTTAGGACCGGCGTTGATGGAGGCTCCACAGGATTAGATGAAGGCACCAGGCAAGGCCGAGTCGGACCCAAATGGGAGCCAGACGGCTCCGGAGAGGACTCCAACTGCACTCTTTTCACCAGGGATTGCACCGGCATCAAGCACCGCGGCGCCAGGAGAGGCCAACTCCCTGTGGTCATCGGCATAAAAGGCATGAATGGTGACTGAAAAATGAGGTGACAAACCTCCAAGATTGTATGAAAGCGGTCCCATGTGGCCAACAGGTTTACCAGCAGGGGTAGCCACCCTGGTTAACATGCCAAACATGGCATTCAAGAAATGCGAATGATCCGTACCTGGAGCCGAAAAGGGTGGGTACGGATCCTGCACCGCTGGTTCATAGGCAGCTCGAGGAGGCTGTCTGACTGGCTTTGGTTGCGGCGCAGGTGACACTGGAGCCAGGGATGGAAAGGCAGGAGACGAAGGCGTCGCTACTCTCGATGCCCGAAAGACTCATGGAGCTGGAAAGGATGCCGAAGTCACCTGTGGCAAAGGGGAAGGTGAGACTTCATCCTTGTGGTGATGCCAGAGTACCGGGGACCCCGACTTCGGTGATTTATCCGTAAACAAAATTATATCTCGATCCATGATGCCACTTCATGTCCTTTCTCGACGACTTTGAGGTATGCAGAGTCAGCAACTTGGATCTCATCCTTCTCCGGCCCCTTTTCCGTTTCTTCGCCCTGGCCATAAACAGCTTCACCTCCCTCTCTTTCAGGGCCTTCGGATTCATGCGCTTGCATGACGAACACCCCTCGACATCGTGGTCCGACGAGAGGCACCAAAGACAGTCCTCATGGGGGTCAGTGATAAATATATGACCTACACATTCCCTGCAAGGCTTAAAACTGGACTTCTCTGGGCAGCCATATCACTGCTGCAATGTCAGGAACCATCCTGCAACAATGAAACTACAGGAATGGAGCACCCAGTAAAATAAATGTTATGCGTCAAAAGGGAACAGACGTCAGCACGCTGATGAGGTCTTCTTATGGCTCCGATGATGTCACGCGGAGTCGCGTGCAGAGCCGTTCCATTCGTATGTCCTCGTCGACGTGGGAGAGCTATGGAGAAATGTTTCTGTGGAATGCTGCGCATGGGGTAATTGAAAAGGTGAGGAATCCACAGGCAGATGTATCCATCAGACAAATGTATTCTCACAATGAGATTCTTCAGAAGACAAAACCATAGAATGGATTGTAGAGGTTTGTCTGCTCAGCTGCCTCAACCTTGCTGAACTGATCCTCCAAGCACTTCTGAATTGGTCTCACGTTGAAATAAACATTTGGTACCTTGGTTATACAACATGACATGGAGCCTAGTTGTGATGTGCTCCCACTGTTTTTTTCCTATCACAAAGCACCGACAAGTCTACTGTTTTCTTGCAATTGGGATGTGGAAGTACACCTCCCCTGGATGTAGAAAAGGACACATCTGATAGTGTCGGCAGTCTGAATATTTCCTGCTTTGTAGATTTGTTAATTTAGTGCTATATTGTGTTGTAGTTAATCTATAGAAGATGAAAGGGAATTTACAATATTTTTTTGCAATTGATTTGTCTAGAAGAAAGGCTGATATAATGTATAGAAAATAAAATGGCTGTTCCCCTTTCAGGCTATTCCTCCTTTCATAGACCTTGATGAAGTATTATTATGGATGCTTCAAGAAAGATAGGTTGGCTATCACACAACAGGTACTGAGAGTGACACAAAATGAGTGTAAGATTTTAAATGTGAGAAAATGTGAGCTAAGACAGGAAAACCTGGATGAATTTAAGATTACTACTGACACATTTCAGTGGATAACAGTGTAATATGAAAATATTCAGCGTACGGTAAAGCAAGGGTTATACGTTCGCCTACTTTGGGGGCATTGACATTCAGTTTTTGTAAAAATTCGTCAACACCCTTAATGTAATGGGAGAACAACAAAGGGGCAAGGATGCAACCTTGTCTGATCCTATGTGTTACCTTGAAGAAAGAAGTACACTCACCATTAGACCCGTATCGTACTCTGGCGGATAAATAGTTATACAATTGGGATAAGTAAATAATAATTTCCTTAGGGTCGCCCATTTTGGCCAATGTCTGCCACTCTTTTCTATGATTAACCAGGTCGAATGCACTTAAGTCTACAAAACATGTAGATGACTTTTTTAGAGTGTGTATTTGCTCATAATTAAGTGTAGGTTAACACATTGCTCTATTGTCCCAGTCTCCCTTCTAAACCCAAATTGAGATTCTGTAAGTAATGATTGTCATTCGCCCAGCTTTCTAGCCTCTCCAAAAGTACCCTGCCCATTAAATTTGAGGTTGAATTGAGAAGAGAGTTGGGGCTATAACATTTTACGTCTCCCCTGTCTCCATTTTTGAATATCGGTACAATGATACTTTGTGTCCAAATTGCGGGCAAAAATCCCCCTGCTGTGGCATTACATACTCTTAATAGGGTTGGGGCCCAAAAATTAATATCTGATTTAAACAAATCTAATGGTACCCCATCAGGACTCGGTCCCTTTACATTGGCACATTTCTCTAGAGCGAATGTGATCTCTTTCAATGATATCGGTGCCGAATCAGTACAAGCTGTTTTTAAAACACTATTTTCAAAATGTTTTAGACTATCGTCATTTGGATTAAAGATCTGACCAAAGTGGCTTATCCAATCGGAAGGATATACCAAGGCCTCAATCTTTGCGGATGTCTGAGCTTTAAAAAAGGGTTAATTGTCTTCCAGAATAATATCACGTCCCGGGTATCTGCTGCCTGTATTAATTTTCCTCATGCTTGTTCCTAAATTTCTGCTTTTTTAATATTTAAAACCTGTTTATTGGACTTCCTTACATTTTTAGCATGGTTAGTGTTTCTTGGTCTTTTTTTCAAGGCTCATTTAAGATCCTGATTTGCTTTTGAGCATGAATGATCATCCGATACCTGGCTTGATATTCTTCTTATTTTTGGTTTTCAGATCTCTTGCTATCACAGATGTTATATTACAAAAGGCCAAAATAATCTGTGGATCAGGAAGTTTTCCCTCAATACAAATTTTCATATCGTGATTGTCATGCAAAAGATTTTCAAGAAAGGAGGACAGATTAACACCTGACCATTTAATACTTATACCGTTTTCCCCTCTAGTTTTAATGTCTTACTAAGTGAGCCCTTTTGTGGAATATGGATGGTAACCCAAAGTGAGAAAAGTGGATTAAGGTCACTAAATATCCTTTCAATGACCTAATTTTTTTTTATCAGACCCAGGTCGTTTTCTGTAATCGAGATATGATCAATGATTGAGAAGTAGTTATGATTTTCATATGTTGGTACCTCGGTGTTCCCTTCTGTGACCAGTTGTTCTAGAAGCTCCATATTATACTTGTGCATTACTCTGTTAATTGACTCTCCATAAGAGTTAAGAGGAAGATGAGAATAAACTTCACTGTGTCCAGCTAAAACATCAAATTTTCGACAATTAAAATCACCAGCCCATATACAAACAATTGTTTTTAAAACATTTTGTAAAGTTATCTAGTTTCTTTTCAAGGGTCAAAACAACTTGATTTCTAGTGTTATCAAAGATGTTATTATAAAAGAGGATTAGTGCAATGCGCTGGTATTTGTTAGACTGGAGCCATAATAATTGAAAAAATTGTGAGTTGGTAAAAGATGTTTTCAAAGTTAATGAAGATGTAACTGCAATCAAAGTAGCTAAGCCTCCTTTTCCCTGCCAGTGCGAGAGGGAGTTACTGGTGTGATTAAAGAAGAGTATCTTTCGATATGAAAGGCTGCAGTATCCCATGTTTCTTGTAAAAGGATTGACAGCTTTTAATGATTTCTATCCATGCTTCATCCTCTAATTTATTTCTGATCCCAGTGATGTTCCAGGCTTATATGCGATTGTGCTCTTTTGATTCAGTCTCAGCAATAGGTTTACTTATTAGGCATTTGTGGGGTTTACCAATTATATTCAGTTCTTGCATTGAGTTCATAGGTAGTCAATCGAGATCGCTACACCATCTTAGTGGGGCGATTCTATTTGTTACTAACAACGGAGTATGCCTATCTATAGTTATAAGGCTGTTATTAACAAATAAGATTTGTTCTCCTTCTAGTTTATAGAAAAACCCAAGAGGTACTGCTATGACGCCACCTGGCCATTTCTCCATCATCCTATGACTGTCTCTAAGAAGTTGTCCGGCCAGATCTGATGAGCGAAAGTTTATGACAACACAGTCCTCTTGAACAATTTTCCTTGAGGGGTCTCCCCATTTCACTCTTTGTGACATGATAATTCCTTGTGCAAGAAAATTTGCACTACAATTACTTCTTTTGGTGAACCAATGGACAACCTTATTCTTTAGCTCCATCCTCTGCCAGCTTGGTGGCATCTTTCAATATGATAATATATGGTGTTGCCTCAAGTGGTAAATGCAGGGTATCTTGGGGATTTCTTGTAAGACTAGAAGTTCTATGGTCTGTGATGCCCTTGTTGTTATTAATGGTGTTGATTGTTGTATTCATGTGGGCGGGGGCTGATCTTCCTAAGTGCGTGTCTGTGTTATCCTTTACTTTATTGAGTTAAGGGAGTACAAGGGGAACATTGTGGCTGCCATTTTGTAATGAGTGGCTCTGTAGTTCCGTGTTTGCCATCCCAATTTAATTGGTTAAGTTGGATATTTTTTCTGGTGAAGTTATGTCCTTAACCATTATTACAATTGATTCAAAATCATGCTTGACAGTTTTTATCTCAGCCAATAGCCTTCTTTTAATAGTGTCTTTTTAAACTTTGCGTTATACTAGGCGCCAAATTCTCTTCTGTTCTATGTACTTTACTCGTCTTTATGTCTTTGGTCTGTTTGTTGTGCCCAGTTGATGAGACTTCGTTAGGTTGTTTACTTTTTTTGCAGGGGGGGGGGGATCATTTCAGTGCTACCTGACAAGACAGCGGTCTCTAGTGAAGTTGTTAATACACAAGGTGCTTTGTTTGCATTAAATAGGATAGGTGCATTTCCCCCTGAATGTATTGAGTTATTAGTTCCGCTTTCTAAAATCGCTGTTTCAGATCTAGCTTCTTCTTTGACAGTGTTCAAGGCTGTTATAGAAACAGTGATGCGTTCCCTCGGCATTAGCTATTTCGTTGTTGTTAGACCGATCGCATTACTTAAGTAATTAGTTATCAGTGTGTTTGCGCCAGTGCTTGATTTACCCTTTCCTGTTGGGTTCGACACCAATTTCTATTTCCCCATGGTTTTGGATTTTAATTGTTCGCAATAAATATCGTCTCTTGCAGGATGTAAAATATTGGTAAAACCGATTATCCTTTGCTCCAGTCCCAAGAATGAAACTAAGTAGTAGTGGCCCAGCCCAGCCACGTTCGGCTGCAGACAGGCAAAGACGTGCCCGCTTTTGGCCCAGTCTTCACCCGTTCACGTGCCAAGGTGATTCCCGTGCTGTGGGGGTAGAGGTCGTGTTTTGCAGTGCGATGACTGGGCGCCTCCCCCCATCAGCAGGTGTGGCCAAGCAGAAGTACAGGTGAGCCCTGGAACAATAAGTCCCACCAGGGCGAAAAATAACAATGGGGAGTCCGCGCTGCAGGGGTAGAGGCAACGATTTGTAGTGCGATGACCGGGCGCCTCCCATTGTCGGCAGGTGTGGCCTAGCAAAAATACAGGTGAGCTCGGGGACAGCGAGTCCCACCAAGGCGAAAAACAACAATGGGGAGTCCAACGACAGTAACTACAGCAGCGTCGTCATCGACAACCACCTCCTCCTCCTCCAAGGCTCGGATGACTACAAATGCATCATAATTGAGACATCGACGGCAGCCCGAATTGCACCAGTCACATCTTCATTGATGCCGCCCAACATCCCATCAACGAAGACGGCATTGTTGTTGACGGCCCAGTCGACGACAACAAAAGAGACCATCCACATATCTACGAAAGAGATTCCAGTCTCTTTCCAGGCAGATATCTCAAAGATTTCACCCTTAGTTCCTGCAAAGCTCACAGAGTTTCAGGACTCTGGAGATTCAGGTATGTTTAGCCCTTCGTATAGTCCTTCACAACTGAATCCGAAGCATCATTAAATGGAAGACGAAGATGTTAAATGGGGTCAGACCACTTACCTTCAAGATGAATATTCTTTCCAGCATAGGATTGTAAATATTGCCTGCAGTTATGATACCTTTGAGGATTAATATCCCTACGAAGAACAAGAGGAGGAACATTATCTAAAAGGATCCTCTATTACTGTCCCTGTGTCTTTGCTTACAGACCTATGGTTAATGATAAATGACTATTACAAAAGATTCACTGATGCTAATCCATCAGCTCTGCAAACTCCGAGACGTAAGGGTATTCCTGACTCTGCGCCTCTTCAGAGAAGTCCTACAGTATCCCTTCATAAAGAGAGACCTATTCCTCCACCCATCACAATAAGAGATAGTCTAACTGAAAGTGACAACGATCAACAACCAGAAGAGAGTGAAATTCCGGTTGATGCAGCGGTTAAAGATCATAAATAGGATAAGTAAATCGCCCCATACCTGCTTCAAGGACTCCAGATATAGTTGACTTTCACGACCTGCTAGAGCTTGCATCTAAGCGTTTCAACCTACCGCTTCAACTAAGCTTACAGAATGTTTCTTTTATGACTTTAAAGATGAGGTACATACCAATTGTGGATTATATTTGGCAGGAGGACTCACGTTAAAGAAGACTCCAGCATCTGTGGGAGGAGTGGTGCCAAAACTTGATAAAAAATATGGAGCACCAGAGAATGCACTAACTTATTTTATTGGCCATCCAGGTCTGATTCTGTTATCATGCAGGCGGTATGGGGAAGGGCTAAGAATCCATCTTCTCCATGCCAGCACCACCTGATAAAGAATGCCGTAGGCTCAATAACATTGAGTAAAGGTTTGCGGCCATGGTGGCAACTGCAGTAAGAGCCTTTAATGCCCTAGCAATTCTAGGGAAATGTGACCAGCAGATGTGGTTCTAGCTTTCGGCATTTTTCAAGTATCTCCCTGATGAAATATAAAAAATGGCAAAATAGATACTTGCAGATGGTGAGAAAGCCTCTTCTGAGATTATTCATGCAGCAATCTGCTGCTTTCTGTCAGATGGCTAGAGCAGCAGTATTGAGGGCGTCAGGGCTGCTTGAAGGCTACCTCTTTCTGGTCAAAGTGCAGTCGAAGATCTTGGACATGCTATTTGACAGAGAAAACCTTTTTGGAAAACATGTGTACAAGGCTCTCCAGTTCATTAAATCAGAGACCACACGCAATTTGGGTTCACTCCAACAAAGACGTTTTGCTTCCTTTCAAGGAAGATGGGTAGGGGTCAGTTCACACCACAGCCACTATACCAACAGGCCAGATATCAGCCTTACACTCAGCAGGGATTTCTTTCAACCTATCCCTCACAGACAACCTACAGGGCTGAGGCAAGTTTCAACTACCCTCGACAACCAGCTTGAAAAAGCTCTCTGGCTGGAGGAAAATCTCAAGAAACCTCTAGGAGACAATGATATGTCCCTGCTACTGGCCGTCTCTGTCCCATCTCACAAATTCGGCAATTTTCTTTGCAAATTCTTCAGTCGTTTGATAAACATCTCTTCCGACAAATGGGTGTTAGACGTAATCCAGTATGGTCACACTCTGGAATTTGTTCAAAAGCTTCCAAATTATCCACCATGTAAAACATCGCAACGAAACCTAGTTTAGCTGAAGCTGGAGATCAGTGTGCTTCTCTACAAGGGTGCAATAGAATAAGTCCCGCCAGATCAGATCAATTAAGGTTTCTATTTCCAATGTTTGCCTTCTCAGGAAGAAAATAATTCATACAATTCAATGAGTGAATCCAAACACAATTATACTATCCACAGAGTTTTATTCACTCAGGGAGCAAATGTAATAAATACATATTGCGAACAATCAACTATATTGATGGTCGTACAGTGCCCCGGGAAGGAGGGGGGGGAAGTGATAGTGATAAGGGTAAGGGAGTGGTAGGATTCAGTGACAGTAAAATCAAGCATTAGAGAAAAAACCTTATAGCTATTATTTATCGGATCCGGCTCATGTGTTGTAGAATCCGTGCCTTTACTTTTTGTTGGGTCTGACCGATGTAGATTTTTTGACACTGGCAAATAATGGCATAGATGATGTTATTCGAGTTGCAGTTAGTGAAAGTTTTGAGTTTCACTATCGAGTGAAGGTGTCGAAGTTCCTTTGTCTGAATAGTTGAATCACAGGCTTTGCAATGTCCGCACTTGAAGTGACCAATAACTGGTGGTAAATTCCACATTGAAGTTATCGTTGGTTGGCTGTCTGTGGAGAGAAAGGAGCGGACCACATAGGGGATTCTACAACACATGAGCCGGATCCGATGCGAGGTTCCGGGCGCACCATTGGTAGACCACTTCAAGTTGAACTCCCATCCTCCTGAAAGCCTACGATGGCTGGTCATTGAAAAGGCAACATTAGGTCCACGAGGTGGTAATATCTCAGACATTCTCAACACCCGTGAACTAAAATGGATTTATTTCTTCAATTCCATTGAAACTGGTCTCAATGAACAGGATAGTTCATTCTCCCAACTGGCTATACTTCCATAATGGAGTGCATTTTGTACCACTTCTTGGACTTTCAATATTGGCAATTCAGATTAAGGAATAATTCCATCTCTATAATGTAACACACACATACCCCTCGTTACCTATATACCATTTATGCCAATATTTGTCAATATAGCCTGGTCCCCCCTTTTCCTGCTCGCCTGGCTCCATTAACTCATTCTTGCGAAGTAGCAATCTACTTTGATGTACTAATTTATACTTTGATGTTTAAGAATTATGGTATATTTGCAGTAATGAATATTTTGTAAAAATGTATGGTTTGCCTGAATTGACTTAACCTCTGGCCTTACCCTCATGTTAGAGAGGTACGCCTAGTGGGTTTTGACTGAGTATCTGGACATGACACCATATTGTTTTGAAGGAATATCTTTATTGTTATTTGCCTTGGTAGATCCCTGGCTTTTACCCTCATGTCTGAGAGGTACGCCTTTTGGATCTTAAATTGAATCCTAAATCTGTTTTTAAAGTCAGGCCTATTGGTATACGTATTTGCATTTTTCCAGTCTCCAATATGAACGCCCTATGGTGACCATGCCAAATACACACCTTCCAATCTTTAGACGTATGCAATGCACATTGCTAACACTACTATTCTCAGTCAGACGATAGTCTGTCTTTGCGCTTCATTTATCATGTGACCGGTTACCTCGGTTACTTCATCAATCAGGAAGCGGAGCAGACACTGTTTGCTCACGCACGGAGCACCCTATTCACAACCGATTAACGAAGCGGAGCAGACACTGCTCGCACGAAGCACCCGGTTTTCCAAAACCATTTAGTAAGTACCTCTCCCTCCTCGTCACGAACTACACCCGACTTTGTGATTACTTATGCGCTTACGTTGGCCCCCCCTTTTTTTATTTACTAGACGGACTATCGATTGATTCCCTGGGTGCCGCCAATTTGTTTAGCACCATGCAGGTGCTTGATTCAACGCCGGGTAAGCGCTACAATCTCAGTGTTAGACGCTCCATGCCGAGATGTCTCTGTACTGTCCCTTCAGACGCTTTATTTAATATTACTTGAACTTTCAGATGCTGCCGCCGCTTTCACCTAAACCAGTGATTATTTGGACGACCTCCAACCTTTGTGGTATGTCCCGGGCTCTATTGTATATAATTGTATATTTACCGCAATAGTACTGCATGTGAGTGATCACCAACCAATTTGTTTTTAGTTGAATTGTCACGTGAAATTCCCTTCTGATCATTTCTTCTTAATATATGTAATATTGACCTCCAGGTGCTGTCTCACCATTGACGTCGCCTCTTTTAATACATTAATTAATTGGAGGACCCCAAGCTTCGCGGTACGCTCTGACTCTGACTTGATTGCTTTAATAATGTGCATTGCGCTATAACTACTACTTGTGACAGTTCTACTCTCATAGGCTCTTTAATCCAAACTAAGTCGACAGATCCCAGTTGTCGTTTTTCCCTCAGATTACGTCATTCCTGATTGCCACTCTGTAATGAAGAGTTACAATATCGTATATCTCAATTCCCAGGTGCGGTCCCCTTTTATCCGAGGCCTCTACCAACCACTGATTGTTCTGCGAACTCCCTACTTTGTGGTATGTCGAGCTCTTTACTTTAATCAATTGTCATATCACTATGTATCAACCTGTGACAGCCTCATTCACTATTCCAGGCTCTTCAATTGAAATCTGTTGCCTGACCTGTAGACTACGTTTGTACAATTTCAGGTAACTCCAGTGTATATATTCTGTCCTATTTGTGAGTTGCCCTGCCTACCTGCGTGCCAACTTTCTGACCTGGAAGCTCAGGTTTCCCCTTTTTTTTAAATTACCGGATACTATGTACCGCTGCTCCGCATGTTATTTAACATGTGTGGATATACTAGATTCACTGTTCCTACGTGTACAATGTATTATAGCATTGTCTATTATTTAGTCACCACCAGTAATTAGTATAATGACAATGAAATTACCAGTATGATAATAATACTACCATTGTGATAAACTCGAGAGGTTGGATTAGCACCCCTCTAATCTATATTGTTTTTATTAGGTCCACCTGCCCCTTCCCCCTGGTCCTGATGAAGACCCCGCAGCAAGGACTATTATTCCTGCACTGTTAAGAGGGTCGAAACGTCGACTGTTGTTCTTTTTGTGGCAACCTCACGCCAACATTACGTAGATATATTGTACCTAGAGTTGTATGCCTTATCTAAACTATGGTCGCCATTTTTCTATGGCAATGCTGCTATCTAAATAATAGCTATAAAGTTTTTTCTCTAATGCTTGATTTTACTGTCACTGAATCCTACCACTCCCTTACCCTTATCACTATCACTTCCCCCCCTCCTTCCCGGGGCACTGTACGACCATCAATATAGTTGATTGTTCGCAATATGTATTTATTACATTTGCTCCCTGAGTGAATAAAACTCTGTGGATAGTATAATTGTGTTTGGATTCACTCATTGAATTGTATGAATTATTTTGTGTATACACTGGGACCCTTTCCTCCTAGTAACTACTTAACCCAGGTCCCATTGACTATAGTTGGGTAACCCACTTCTCCATAACCTTCTCAGGAAGAAAGCGGGCAAATAGAGACAGGTGATGGACTCAAGGCTTCTGAACAAGTTCCTCAAGAAGCAATCCTTCCGAAAGCTTTGCAGGAAATTCTTTAACGCGTGGATCGAGGAGATTTCATGAAATCCCTAGATCGGATTTATGCTTATTTCCACATTCCCATCCACCCCAAACATCACAAATTCCTTATCTTCGCGGTGGCAATTTGCCATTATCAGTAAGGTGCGTCCTTTTGGCCTTCGCTCCGCTCCAAGAATCTTCACGAATCTTGGCTCCAGTGGCGGCTTTTCTGAGAAGATCAGGTCACCAGGTATTCCCTTACCTGGACGACTGGCGTATAAAAGGTCCCACATTTCTCTCAGCCACAAACTCAAATCGTGTCTGCCTAAAACTGTTCCAGTCTCTGGGCCTCCAATTGAACAAAGGATGTCCTCGCTAACTCCTTCAATGACAGTAGTCAATCTTGGAGAGGTTATAGACACAAGGACAGCAAAGGCCTTTGGTCAGGAGCTCGCTTCCCCACGACCACAGCACCACCTAGCTGTGCCCCTGTCCTTGACCCCCGCGCCCACGCTGATGTTCCTGTGTTCAAGGCCCTCCTCCACCCGCAGGCATCCGCCTGCGCCTCATCCCTGGTGTATAGTGGGCTTCTGGTAAGCGTCGCTAGACTTGTGCATTGTGCCTTATTTTAACTGTTTTATTGTGCCTTGATTTATTGTGCCGTTCTTCATTCGTTTCCTTTGTGCCTTTTCTGGTTTTCTGCCTGTTCCTGCCCCTTGTGCGCTCCCCTTTGCCGGCTCTCTCTGAGCCGCTTCCCCGCGCGCAGCGGGCGTGCCAGAGGCAAGCCCATCTGCGCCTGGACCACGCCCAGCGCCAGAACCCCTGGACCCAGCGCCAGAACCCCTGGAAACCGCGCCTGCCGCAACGACAGACTGCACTACGACTCAAGCACCCTCCATGCACTCAACACCGGACAAGACCACCCCTGCTACCATGCCATCCCGAAGCACACCCAAGGGCCCTTCACCTGCCGCAACTGCAGCTTCACCAGCATCCAGCCCGCCAAACCACCATCCAGAGAACCCAACCACCTCAGAAGCATCCTCCTCAACACCCGGACCGCTCGCAGGCACGCCATGGAACTTTGGGACCTCCTAGATTCTACCGCCCGACGTCGCCTTCCTGACAGAGACCTGGCTGAACGCCACCTCAGCTCCAGACATCGCCATGGCCATCCCACAAGGCTACAAGATCTTCCGCAGAGACCGCGTCAAAGACACCCTCAGAGTCTCGACCAGCACCGACACCACCCTACCACTGCCGAACACATGCACTTCCAGATCCACACCGACCCCAACACGACCCTCAGAAGAACACTCGTCTACAGACCACCCGGACCACGACCACAGTTCAACTACACCATCGCTGACCTCATCAGCACCAACGCCCTTGCCTCCACGGACTACATCCTCCTCAGGGACCTTAACTTCCACCTCGAGAACAACAACGACACCAGCTCCACCGCCCTGATCGACAATCTCGCCAACCTCGGACTCAAACAGCTCGTGACGACCCCTACCATGCCACCGGACACACGCTGGACCCCATCTTCGCCGCAAGCCCCCACGTCTCCTTCAACCACACCACCGAACCCCACTGGACCGACCACAGATGCGTCCACTTCACCTTCAAGAAACCCACCACACACCACCGCGCCCAACAGTTGCCACGCTGCTGCTGGGGCAAGGTCACCAAGGACCAACTGACAACCACCCTCGCCCTGAGACCACCCGCCGACCCCATCGACCCCGACACCACCGCGACCAACCTCAAACAGTGGATTAACGACTGCGCCAACGCCCTCGTCCCTCTCAAGATCAACACAACTAACCACACCAACATGAAAGCCGCCTGGTTCACCGAAGACCTCCGGACATCCAAGCGCACCTGCCGGAAGCTGGAGAAGAAATGGCTCCACGACCGAACACCAGACAGCCACACAGCCCACAAGAACGCCACCCGCAGACACCACCAACTCATCAGGACCACCAAGAGGACAGCCTTCAAGGACCGCCTAGACAACAAAGCACAACACCAAAGATCTCTTCAGCATCATGAAAGAACTCTTCAACCCCAGCTCCAACACCAACGACATTCCACCATCACAGGACCTGTGCGACTCACTGGCCACCTTCTTTCACCGCAAGATCACAGACATCCACAACAGCTTCAACTCCGACACCCCCGCACCCACCACCGAGACCACCACCCCGCGACCTCCACCCGCACCAGCCGCCTGACCGCCTGGCCCACCGCCAGCGACGAAGACACCATCAAAACCATGAACTCCATCCACTCCGGATCCCCATCCGACCCCTGCCCCCACCACGTTTTCAACAAAGCTAGCACAACCATCGCACCCCACCTCCGTAAAGCAATCAACATCTCCTTCGAGACATCAACCTTCCCGGAAAGCTGGAAGCACGCCGAGATCAACGCCCTACTGAAGAAACCCAAGGCGGACCTCAAGAACTTCCGGCCCATCTCCCTGCTCCTGTTCCCGGCAAAAGTGACAGAGAAGATTGTCAACAAACAGCTAACCCGCTACCTCGAAGACAACAACATCCTGGACCCTTCTCAATCTGGTTTTCGCAGCAACCACAGCACCGAGACCGCCCTCATCGCCTCCACCGACATCAGGATCCTGATAGACAAGGGAGAAACAGCCGCCCTCATCCTCCTGGACCTATCAGCAGCCTTCGAAACCGTCTGCCACCTCACCTTAGCAGCACGCCTCCATGATGCCGGAATCCAAGAGAAGGCCCTGGTCTGGACCACATCCTTCCTCTCCAGCAGAACCCAGAGCGTCCGCCTCCCACCCTTCCGCTCAAAAACCCCCGAGATCATCTGCGGCGTCCCTCAGCCCGACGCTGTTCAATATCTACATGGACCAGCTCGCCCGCGTCGCACGACAACATAGCCTTAACATCTCCTGCGCCGACGACACCCAGCTGATCATCTCCCTCACCGAAGACCCCCACACCGCCAATCTCCACAGAGGAATGAAGGCCGTCGCCGACTGGATGAAGGACAGCAGACTGAAGCTGAACTCAGACATGACAAAGGTCCTCGTCCTCGGACCCACCCCATCAGCCTGCAACAACTCCTGGTGGCCCACATCGCTAGGCTCTGCCCCGGAACCCACCGACCATGCATGCAACCTGGGGGTCATCTTAGACTCCGCCCTCTCCATGACCAAGCAAGTCAATGCTGTCTCCGCGTCCTGCTTCAACACCCTCCGAATGCTCAGCAGGATCTTCAAATGGACCCCCCCGACACGGGAAAAAACGTCACCCAGGCCCTTGTCACCAGCAGACTCGACTACGGGAACGCCCTCTACTCGGAAACAAAAACCAAGCTCTTGAGACGACAACAACGAATTCAGAACGCCTCAGCATGACTGATCCTCGACATCCCCTGACGCAGCCACATCACACCCATCCGTCAACAAGAGGATCACCTTCAAACTCCTCATCCATGCACACAAAGCGCTACACAACACCGGACGTACATACCTCAATCACCGACTCAGCTTCCACACCCCCACCCGCAGCCTCCGCTCTGCCAGCCTCGCCCTCGCCTCAGTTCCAGAACGCCTCAGCACGACTCATTCTGGACATCCCCCGTCACAACCACATCTCCGGACACCTGAGAGACCTGCACTGGCTCCCGGTCAACAAGAGAATCACCTTCCGTCTCCTCACCCACGCACACAAAGCCCTGTACAACCAAAGCCCAGGATACCTCAACAGCCGCCTCAATTTCTACGCTCCCAAACGCCAGCTTCGATCGACCGGCCACGCCCTCGCCGCCGTCCCCCGCATCCGAAGAGCCACCACAGGGGGAAGGTCCTTCTCCTACCTCGCCGCCAAGAGCTGGAACTCCCTCCCGACCCACCTCCGCCTGACCCAGGACCACCTCGCCTTCAGGAAGCAGCTCAAGACCTGGCTGTTTGAGCAGTAGCGGACCCCCCCTCCCCAAGCGCCTTGATACCCTCCGGGTGAGTAGCGCGCTATACAAATGCTTGATTGATTGATTGATTGGTTCCTCGTATCCGGAAAACCACCGCCGGCAGCAGATCCTTCTCCTACCTCGCCGCCAAGACCTGGAATGCTCTCCCTACCAGCCTACGACAGACCCAGGACCTGCTGGCCTTCAGAAGACTCCTCAAGACCTGGCTCTTCAATCAGTAGCAGCCCCCCCCCCCCCAGCTCCTTGAGACCCTCACGGGTATGTAGTGCGCTTTAGAAATGCAGTGATTGACTGATTGATTGAAAGGCATTTTTTTCAGAGAATTCAATGGCTCAAGACAATAACATCACTACTGACAACAAAATAGTCAACTTCAGTACAAAAGTACAAATCAATGTTGGGGAGGATGTCATCCTGCATCCTGTTAATACTAAACTGATGTTAACGAATGTGTCTGCTGCAGGAAGTGCTTGACAACCAGTGGGTGCAAAGTCGAGGGTCTATCGAGGATTCCATCTCAATAACTCGTCAGGTGAAGTTGGCAATGTCCTGGTGGGTGGACATACAACATCTTTCCCAGGGCCTCTCATTCATCCTGGTAAGGCCTCACATAGTGATGAAAACAGATGCTTCTCTTGAGGGAGCTCATTTGCAAGATCTGAGATCTGGAAGAAGCTGCCTGTCACTTGAAGCTGAAAATGGTCTTCCTGGATGTTTAGGCTTTCATACCCAGATTACGTAATTCATCTGTGTTGGTTTTAATGGACACCACCACCACCATGTTCTACCTGTCCAAGCAAGAGGGCTTGAGATCAAATGTTCTCTCAGCTTAAGGACAACCGATCTGGGAATGGGTGCTGAACTACATCATCAACTTAAAATTAGAGCATGTCCCAGAAGGGCAGAAAGAACGGGAAGACGCCTAAGCTGGACGGACAAACAATGTCACTAGTGGGGAGCTGAATCAATATCACCTGACCAAAGTTTTCCGGCAATGGGGAACACCCAACGTAGATCTGTTTGCTACCCTGTTAAACAAGAAATGCAATATATTTGCTAGCAGATATCCTCAACCAGGATCCAGAGGAAATGCTTTCAATATGGCATGGACTGGGATGTTTGCATATGCCTTCCGCCTTATCCTCGCATACCCACGATCATCAGGAAGATAAAGCTAGAACTGTGCCGTCTAATTCAAATAGCGCTGGCTTAGTCAAGACAGTAGTGGTACACCGAGCTTCTTTGCCCATCGGACAGCTCTCCTCCCACATTCCTGCCAGCAGATGATTTTTTTTATTGAGCAAGCATCAAGTCCTGCATCCGCAGATCTAATCCTTAATTTGGACCACCTGCCTCCGCACAAAAATGGAGTTCACGTCAATAAATCTGTTGGAAGGCTGCAGAATGATTCTGTGACAAGTTCGAGTGGAAATCTACAAATAAATGTTATACAGCAAAGTTCAAAAGGTTTGGTCTCTCACTCTGTGCATCCTCTCTCTTCAACACCAGTACAAGTGCTTCCTTACTTGTTGCATCTAGCAAAGTCAGGTTTGTCTCCAGATTCAGACGACAGAAAGGAAAACTTTCTTTGTGGTCGAACAGACTCACTAAAAGGTTTACGGAAGGGTTGTTCCAGGCTTTTCTGGTAGTTAAGCTTTCACTGGTGGTCTGGCAACTAATACAGTCTTATCACAATTAATGAAGCTTCCTTTCAAGCAGACTCACAAGGCTTATTTAAAATGTATTTCCTGGAAGGTTGTCTTTCTCTTGGCTATTACCCCCGCATGGAGAATAAGTGAAATTCAGGCTCTCACAATCCGAGAACCATATCTTTAGTTTCGGGGAGAACTAAGTAAATCTGAGAACTAACCCCATTCCAAAGTGCCAACCACTTTTAATGAGCCTTTTGTCTTGCCAACTTTTTTACCTAATCCATCTTTGCTTACGGATAAAGCTCTTCATTCTTTGGTCATTCAAAGATGCCTCAAGTTCTACCTGGACACAACTAAATCCTTCAGAAAATCTGATCAACTATTAGTCTCCTTTGCATCGCCCAGAAAAGGACAAGCCCTCTCTAGGGCCAGTATGGGATGTTGGGTTGCTGCAGTCATCATATTCTGCCATGAAAAAGCAGCAAGGCCACTGTCAACGGAAGTGAAGCCGCATTTCACAAGAAAAGAGGTGGGTTATTCAGCCGTGTTTGCGGGGGTTTCATTCCCTGACATCTGCAGGGCAGCCACATGGTTTAATGCCCATACTTTAATGAACCACTACTGCTTGGACATGAGGCACAAAGCAGCTGTGGCAGTTGGGCAAGCTGTTACCACGCCCGTTTTCATAAGGTATGCATTTTGAAATTTCTTTTTCCTTTCTCTGTCTCTTTTATTGAATGGCCTATGCCATCTTATATGATTAGACAGTCTGCAGATGTTCCAATGTTCTATTTTAAAAATCGCTTTTATGCATTTATGATATATATTGGTACTTGGGGAAAAACATTAGTCAGTGTATCATATTTAAGGTTCTAATGGGTCTCCTGGTGGTAAGGTTGCTAACCCACCTCCTAAACAGATTTGATACTATTTGTTACTCTAATTCAAGCATGCGAATCTATGAAAGATATAATAATGGAGAAAACACAAGTTACATGTAGACTGTGGTTCTCTAGTATTATTATCTTTCATAGATTCACATGCAACCCTCGCTCCTCACCATTATTTTATCTCTTATCCTCCGGGTATTACACTTGTGCTCAAAATCTGAGGTATAGTGGCTCTGCAGTGGACAAGTGCTTCTGGGTCTCTGCTCTGATTGGATGTTTTAAAACAAGGTCAATAGGTTAACAATTTCTATGGTTTTCATTGGGTTTTCCAAGGTCTATCTATTAGGATTCCTTTTCTATTAGTTACCATGACGACGGGGAAGATTCAAGGATGTGAATCTATGAAAGATATCCATCCTGGAGAATCACAGTGTACAAGTAACTGATATTTTATCTGTGTCCTCCCACCAAACAAAGTACTTACTAGACAAAACAATTCTAATCAAGTAGGAGCATCAAACCAAATAATAATAAAAAGCAGTGTGATGAACTGATTACTCATGAAAAGATAGATATGTACACCTAGGTCGCCCTGCATGTCAAGTAAGGGATGTTTGAGTCAGAACTCATCAATAAACAGCACATACCTCACTCTCATGAACGGGTTAAAGGTAAACTCCTCTGCAATAGTGGATGGGATGGTTGGTTCACCGTCATCATATTTTGCCTGCAAAGACATACGGTAAATCATTTAGTTTAATCACAAAATGAGTTACAACAAACAAAATGATTCAGGTGTATTAGTGTCAACAAATGGATTCCAGTGCTCACAGATCTGCCCTCAAATTGAGATGGGAACCTAAATATTTTCATACAAATTCATTGATGCAAGGTAGTAGAGGTAGTAGAGGGCAAATGCCTGCAGTACTTCAAACTTTTATTGAACGTGATTTGAGTGTCAGGACTGTCCAAGCGGCTTATAGCTGGTGCCGTCAGACATTTAGGAGACCTCAAGGAATTCATCATCATACATAAACAGCACAATAATGAAGGGTGGGAAAAGGTTTCTGCTGAGATCACAATAAAACAGAGTTCAGTAATTATCAAAGTAATAGGTTAAGCCTATTGCATGTACGGTTAGGCCATCACCAACATTCCTGGTGCTTGCCTTTCTTAAAAGGTTTGAGAAATCAGAAGAGACTTCAGGAAGTCACATGCAAACACACCAGCGATGCATACAAAAGAACAACAATATTAAAAATCAGCTATGGCCCAGAAGTAAAATAACCAAACGGCATCAAAGACCAACTACAAGCATAAAACAAACAATACATTTTGGCCAGTGAAGACCATCAGCTGCAATCAATGAAGCAAAGAACATCAAATATGAGATACAATGACCCAAAAGGTGGAGAATATTCAATCCCTCTATATTTAACAATTCCCAAAGAAGATATCTTAATACAAGCTATGGCTACTGAAGCAAAATGAAGCTAGGACTAAAGTTTTCCAGCAATGGAATCATTTATAGGATCAAACGCCTGAATTCTGCGTTGTCAGGCTGAGAATCCTTAGCAAGATGTTAGGTCCGATTCTGAAAGCGCTGACAAGCGGCTAAGTAATCAGAAGAGCCTCATGAAAATATGAGACAGGAGGTTGCCTGTGAATCTATGCAATATATTAGGCTGAAGAACTGTAATTAGAAAATAATAGCGTTTTCTTATCCGGCATTTGACCTTTTTTTAGACTGACATACTTGAATTATGACTGACAAAAAGTAACAAATACAGGGAATCGAGGAGATGATGTTCACTTTATTTGAAAAGGTTCTGCAGCAGCGCCTGTCTGTCTCTGATCATGCATGGATTGTCATACAGTGGTGTTGTATCAAACTAGAATAGGTCTTCAAAGTTACAAATATCTGTAAGTGGAACTTCTGCAAAAAGCTGTAGTAAACACCGTCCCCGCGAAAGAATCCACAAATGAAACTCGAAGACTTCAACCAGCTTTAAAAATAGCAATAGGTAATAGAGCATGCAAGAAGGATAAGCCATTGTTTTTTTTTATTTTTGGAAACCTTTATTGTGCAACAAAAGCTTACAGGTACGGGCCCACAACCATGCAGGCCGGCAGCGAAATCGAGTGGTAGCACACTGGACAAATCAAAACAGCTCAGCAGTCCCTGAGACGAGGAAGAGCAATTATCCGATGCATCACATACTGGAGAAAAGGGGGGACCACTGAGTACAGGACAAGTGAGGTTAATTTTGAAAGTTATAGGTAAGAAGGATCAGACGCAGTCACTTCATCGAGAACACATGGCGGGCAATGATCCCAGCGAATCAGCAACAATCTAGGCAATAATTAGAGGATCATCAGAAGAACTTGAGGATAGGAACAAACAGTACAATACATACTGGTCAGTACCCGCCCCATGATCGTGGAACATATTGACTAACGGTAGTGGAGAGACCAACAGCAGAAACAATAAGCAGCGCTACACCTAACCACCAACCTGACCCAAAGGAAAAAGGAAAGAGTAAGAAGAGTCAAGAAAGAAAGGAGAAAAATAAGGCCCATAGAACCAAGACGAAACAAAAGACCCACCCCCAAACCCCCCACCCAGCACGCATGCAGAGGCTATGGCCTACCCCCCCCCCCAGCAGTGTGCCTGTCGCCCAAAAACCGAGTCCCGAAATATAGACTCAGAAAAAGAAAAAGGAAAGGAAAAAGAAGAAAGGGGAAGGGAGAAAAAGGAACTAAAAACTGTCGGGAGAGGAGACATGCAATCAAAACGATCTGCTCCCACCCTCCACCTGTGCACAATTGGAACCCACGAGAAGAGGAAGTCACTGCAAAGTCAAATACAGGAACATGATGAGGAAGCGATCATACTTGTACAATCGAAAGTACGCCATTTAGCCATGCACGAATTAGTAGTCCGCCGAAGCAAGTTATCTCAACCCTGTCCCTGTCTGTCCAGGGCCATAGACACGGAGTGCACATTGAACCAAAAGCGGACGGGCCAGGAGTGAAACGCAAGAAATCCAGGCCACGAAACACGGCACCAGTCATGATGGCCTCGGATTGGACCAGCAAGGAAAAGCAACAGCAACAGCAGGCAACACGAACAGCGCCCCGCTGACCAAGAAGGGGCACTCGCTCCGCTAGGACAGACATCGGATCCCGGCTCAGCAGGGCGAGGCGAACACTCACCGGGAGTCAAGGCAAGGCGGGCCCGGACGGACCCCGGCCGGAGTCCCTCCGTCATTTCCACTCCTTGGAAGCGCTCCCGACAAAACAGAGCAACGGGCATCCAGACCTCCAGACAAGCGACGGCCGTAATCTCGTCAACCTCGGGGAAGGTCCGTGCAGCACAGTTCAGCGGTTGGACCGCACCCGTGGGGGGGCGGCTCAGCGAGCCCGTCAAGAAAATCATCATCCGATCCAGCGGCATTCAACATCATGGCCTTACGCCAGGAACTCAAAGCAGCGAGGACGTCGCCAATCGTAGGATCACCCCTACAGTATTCAGCAAACGTGCCGTGCGACGGGCCAGTGTTCCCGTCGATGACGGGTCTGAGATACAGGGCGCCATCTTGACAACACGGCGAGGCCACTGTACATTCCAGCGCCGATCCGGTGGCCAACGGGGTCCAGCGAGAGCCAGCCGGGGACAGTCAACCGCACCGGTGATGCAGGGAAGCGGGCCACCAAAACATTGGAGGTAGTCGGCGCCTCTGGCCCATGGGCGCCGCCCGCCAAGTCCGGGCGGAGGATTTCAAAATGGCCGGTTGGGAGACAAAGGGGAGACGCGTCTCCCATGCGGTCAACCCCCGTCCGTGGGATGCGGCACCCCGCCACTAGGTCCCACCAGGTCCCCGGACCACCAGTCCCGGTCCGGTCAGTCGCCACCGGTCCAACCGCACAGTGGCCTCTTCGGTCGACCCCTCTCCTCCACCAGGGCCGGCGCAGGGACTTCGTTCCAGTCGGGAGCCGCAGGCAAGTCCAGGCCCGCCCGTCTCGCAGGCTCCGAAGCGAACAAGGGCACAGCTCAGGATCCGCCGCACCCAGGAGCGTCCGGAGCAGATGGTAAGTATCAGCAATCTGTCATGTTTCCATATTTCCTCGAATACATCTTCTCGGGGCAGGATAGGGCACAGGATTAGTAAAACAGGCGAGAAGGTCGACGGAGCCGAGCTACAACGCGGCCATCACGGTCGCGAGCTTGGCTCCTCCCGGATAAGCCATTGTTGAGATTCAAACAATTGGCTCTGTTAATTAGATCAGACCAAGTTCTCATTAATGATGCTACCAAGTTGGGGAGGATGGGTGTTTGACACCTAGGGCCATATTACACATGACTGCGCAGGCGCTAGTTGTCGCGGTGCGCCATAGTATGTTTGTGCTTATGTACGTTTGCATCTGTGCGCTGATACAATATGCGGACAAGCGCAGAAACAGAGCTCAAAGTATGCGCCAACATCATGGTGCATTACAAATCGATCCTCTTTAATGCCATCGGCCATATACTCTGGCGCACAGCGACCACTAGCTCCGGCGCAGTCATGTGTAATACGGCCCCTGGTGGAAAGCTCCCGAAAAGGAGATTTATGATTTCCTTAAACACGAGTTCAACTAATCAATAGTTACTGCTAGGTGGTACGTTGCCAATGGGAAATTCAGATCTGACTCTGGTAGGTGCAAGTGGTTGGGAAGCAGTTCATAAAGCTTGATTGAAAAAGGAGTAAAGCTCTATCAGCATGCTCAAATGCAAAGTATTTCCCGCTTCAAGACACAGATGTTTATCCTGCCCTTGATACACTCAAGATGGGTCTGCAGCTTTATGGAATGGCTTAAGAGACACACTCTATGCCCATAGTCACCAGACTGTTTCATAGTGCAGTGTTTATTCGCCGTCACTGGTCAAGAGCTGAAGAGTCTTGAAGGTTAATGGTCTGGGACATTGTCAGCAATGATGAAATAGACTCCAAGGGAACCAGTTGCTCCAAGGATAGGAGAAAAAGCTCTGTGTACCAGTACTGGCGAGGCCAGGACGGTGATATTAGGATAAATTTGTAGTGTTCAGTTTTTAACTTCCGGAGAAGTCTTGGGATCAGAGGAATGGGGGGTGGGGGGTGGGTTAGCCAAAGGCGCCTGACCATGTGATCAAAAACGCATTCCGCAAGGAGCCCGGATGGTGATGCCAGCTTGCGACGAACCAGCATTTTCTGTTCTCTGGTGTAGCAAAGAGATCAATGGACGTCTGCCCCATAGTCAGAAAATGTCATCCATTGTCCTCTGGTCCAGCTCCCACTAGTGGCAGACTGACTTTAGTCTGCTTATGTGTCCGCCGTCTTGTTGAGACACCCTGGGAAATGCTCCGCCTTCAGTGAGACCCCATGTAGAATCGCCCATTCCTTGATAGTTTGAGCTTCCACAGACAGCAGACTGGATCGCGTGCCGCCTTGTTAGTTAAAATATAAAATGGCTGTGGTATTGCCTGTTCTTATTAGAACTGACTAATTCTTTATTCTCGGGCGAAAAGCCTGTAAGGCTAGACAAATTGCTGTGAGCTCTAGCAGACTGATGTGCAAAAGACAATGGTGATGATGTAGCCATCGACCGCTTATCTGGAGGTCCTGTAAAAACCGCTCCACAGCCCTCCAGAGATGCATCCGTTGTAATAATCCGAGGAGCTGGGGTGACCATTAAGGAGAGACCCTGGGAAATGTTCTCCTTGTAAATCCACCATGAAGCAGCATCTTCATTGGCGCAGTGATAGTGATCATGTCCCCGAAAGATCCTTCTACCTGACACCACTGTAAGTCCAGTTGCTCCTGGAGAGGACGCATACGTAGCCTGCAGTGAGGAATTAAGAGGAATGCTGGATGAAATGGATCCCAGAAGGGACTTGTAGAGTGGAACTGAAAGGACCTTCTTTTTAGAAGTAGATGGGCCATCGACATCAATTTGCCTTGCCTTTCTAGTGATGGAAATGCCTTGTTCAGAGACGTGTCCAATATGGCACTCAGGAATTTGGACATACACAAGTTTGACTTTTCTCTGTTGAGGGTAAGACCTAGACTCTTGAACAACGTTATACAAGCTGCCACCGATATCTTGGCTGCAGCCTTGGAAGGAGCCTTTAGCAACCAGTCGTCCAGGTTTGGGAACACCTGGTGCTGCGGTTTCCTTAGAAAAGCCACTACAGGAGCCAGCATCTTTGTAAAGATTCTTGGTGCCGATCTGAGGCCGAAGGGGAGTATCCTGAATTGAAAGTGGCTCTTTGCTAGTGTAAAGCGAAGGAACTTCCTGTGCGATGGATGTATCGGAACGAGAAAATATGCATCCTCTAGGTCCAAAAGAGCAAGGAAATCTCCTGAATTTAGAAGTCGAAGTATGTCCTGTAAGGCGATAATTCGGAACGACTGCTTGATGAGATCGGTATTGAGCTGTTTCTGATCTAGAATAGGGGGCCACCTTTCGACACTTTCGAACTAGAAAGAAACTAGAGTAGAAACCCGCTCCTCTTTGGGGTAAAGGGACCGGTTCTATCGTCCCTTTCTGCAGCATTTGTTGGACTTCTAGGCACAGGAGATAGAGATGGTTTGTTATGCTGGAGCAAGGGGGGTTTGGTTGGAGGAGGATGAACAAATTCCAACGTATGGCCAAATTGGACTATGTTGAGCACCCAACAATGTGATGTTATCCGTTGCCAATTTTGGAAGTAGAGGGAGATCCTGCCCCCCACAGGTGTTTGATGAGGGGGAGGAACAGTAGTCAGACCCTGCAAGCCGCTATGGACGTCTAGAGGAATCCTTCCCCTAGCGTGCCAATTTTGAATATGTTGCGGACTGACTCTGCCGCTGGTTGTACTAAGGGCGGAGAGACTGCTTGGCAGGTGTATATGAGGAGTACCTATATTGCTGGTACCCTCCTTTGTATGAAGGAAGACCTCTACACCTTGCTCCCCGAAAAGGGACCTTACGGTACTGAAGCGTACCTAACGACCTCGCTATGTCTGTGTCTTTCTTAATGTCTTGGAGAACATTATCTAAATATTTTCCGAAGAGCGCCTCTCCATGGAATGGAAGGTCTAATATTTAGTTCTGGACCTCACGTCTAAACGACGTTGCTCGAAGCCATCCCTGGCGACAAAGGACCGCTGCTCCTGCCAGGGAACGGAAAGTGGTTGTAGTAATATCCATTGCGCAATCAATCACCTCTGAGGAGGCTCTCTCTCCTTCCTGGAGGATCTTTTCAGCTTCGGCCTTGCTGTCTTCAGGCAGTTGGTGGAGGTAAGGAGATCACACCACATCTGGCGGTCGTAACGGCCCAAAATGGCTAAAGCGTTAGCTGCTTTGACGAGCAGGCTTGACATTGAGGAAAACCCCTTGCCAGCATTGTCCAAGCGTCCGCCTTCTTTGTCCCGAGGTGTAGTTAGAGAAGCTGCCAGATTTTTTTTCTTCCGCTGCGCTGCCTGTGATATGCCTGAGTCAGGTTTTGGCTGACTCACAAGGCAAGCCGGGCTAACCTCCGGGGCTTTATATTTCTTTTCCAATCGACCAAGCACCTGAACCACAGTGGCTGTGGTCTTCATGACTGTAAGACCCTCTTCCCACACAAGCTTGACAATGGGAATGGTTCTTACAGATTTTCTAAAGGGTTCCTTAAAGTCATATAAGAAACACTCAGACTGCACAGAAGGCATAGGCATATTGAACCTGTTGGCTGCCTTTTCCATTAGTTTGTGGAAACCACCTACGTCCCCAGGTGGAGAATCTACGGGAACCGGTGAAGGGGTAGAAGGAGTAGGAATAATATAATCATCCCATTCCATACGTGGGTCTGGGAGATCTGTAACTCCTTGGTCGTCATTCCGAGGTATCATCTGAATAACCAAATGGACCTTCCTCATCAGAATGAACGTCGCCGACCGTTGTCACTGCTGACACAGCATCTGTTGTCGCCCCCGTTGTCAATGGAGGTTGAACCGTGGACGTTGAAAGCAAGAAAGCTCTCGGTGATGATCCAGTCGTCGAAGCCGGAGTGAGCTGAGGAGACTGTACCTTTTCGCTCCACGTTGAGAGTTTCTTCGTCGACAGCTTCGTCGACGGTGGAATGTTTTTTGCCTTTTTTCCCTCAGTAGGAACAGAGGAGGGTTTTTCGAAGACTTTTCTTCCCTCAGGAGGAGATACAGAGCTCGACATTCTCACTGTACTCACTACTGTTGTAAGTGCTTTCCTCTCTTCTTCACCTCGGTGAGGAGATTTATTTGGACTAAGCCTGTCAGATCCATGGGAGGTCTTTTTAGAGGCTGTCCCAGGACTGTCCTCTGAAGAAGGGTCAGATCTACCCCTTTTCAAAGATCTCCTTGAAGACGAAGCAGATTAGGTCTCATCACTATCGTCACTAAAGACCGTCTCTCTCCTGGATTTTAGCTTCTTGTGTCTACTCCGTGTGGGACTGACTCCTCCCACACATTGGAATGGCTTTTGCGTGTGTCTTTTAATAATGAAAGCACTCAAATGGCTAAAGGCGGGTGCATTTCCCACCTCTTTTGTAATGTTCACTCCCACAGTGTTTTGCCTGCGGGAGCGAGCAGTAGCGCGCAGGTTGGCAGCTACATTCCTCATGGGTCAGGATACTATCTGTAATGTTCACTCTCACTACGTTTTGCCTGCGGGAACGAGCAGCGGCGTACAGGGTGGCTGCTGCATTACAACTGCCGGGGCTTTTATAAGGCAGCAGCTTAAGACAACATACTTCTTTTTTTAGCCTGCCTAACATTCAGCACACAACTTGTGTTAATGGGAAGTGAATGTGCTTTCAATGACAAAACTTCTAATTGTACGAGCTTGAAAACCAGGTTCCATTCTCAAATGTTGCTCAATTGGGTGTAATTTTAGACAAAGCATTTAATTTCCCTACGCGCAGTAAAAATACAGTTGTCCTTGACTGCAGATATATTATTTCTGTTGATTATTAGGTGCTGCTGCTGAGCACCAGAAACGACCAGCTCATATTTAGCACTGCACTTTCCCTATGTTTAAAACACCACTATATAATATAAAGCACTCAACCTACATTCAATAGTAATTTCACTATTAAAACACGGCGCACAACCTGGGTCAATATGAATGGAATGTGCTTTAAAGGACAAAACTTCTGGCTCCAGTCGCACTCCAAATGCTTAATTTGTAACCTTACAACTGCCGGGGCTTTTATTAGGCAGCAGCTTCGGGCAATATTCTTCTTTTTTTACCCTGCCTAACAGGCAGCACACAACTTGTGTTAATGGGAAGTGAATGTGCTTTCAAGGAGAAAACGTCTAACTGTATGAGCTCGGTAACCAGGTTCCATTCTCAAATATTGCTCAATAGGGTGTGATTTTGGACAAAGCATTTAATTTCCCCACACACAGTAAAAATAGAGGTGTCTTGGACTGTTGATTAGTAGGTGCTGCTGTTTAGCACCAGAAACAACCAGCTCATATTTAGCACAGCACTTTCCCTATGTTTAAAATACCACTACATATATAAAGCATGGTTTTAGTGTTATATTTTGAACAAATCACAATCTCCCTAGATTTTTTCAAGTGGAACATAACAATGTTGTGTAGAAGGCTGAATTAGGTGGTCTGTTTTTTTTGCCGCATCAAGCTAACAGCATACATTGCATCTTTAATGGGCTACACAACTTTTTAATTAAAGTCCTGCTTTAACTTTATGGTAGGTTCATGGTTTTTATTTTACTAAGTTAAATGCATTGTTGTGGCTTAATGTACTATATTTTTGTAAGCTTCTGACAAAGACAAAAACATATGTACAGATATTTAAAGCAAAACAAGCTTGAGTTGTATTTAGGCAGCAGCTTTAGCCACGTACTTTTTAGGTTTCGCCTGCGAAGAGATGCGCTCTGCGCATCTTTTCGGCGCAGGCGAAATCCTGTTGAGATCTGTAGTGTGGCTTGGTTCGGCCCTCGTCCTTGATTGGCTGGCTCCGTAAACGGAGCCTTGCCATTGGACGAGGGGCCTGTCCGTCAATGCCGGACCAGACACGGGGGCGTTCCCGACATTCTTTGGCTTTTGCCGACGTCACGGGACGCCGGGAACGCCCCCGTGTCTGGTCCGGCCGGGCCGTGCTTGCTGCTGTCCTGGGCATGCTTTTCCCCCGGCACGTTTCCCGCCTCCCTCCCGCCGTTCGTGTTCTCTCCCGCCCCCCTCCCCCCTCACGCCCCCTGTGTCCTCTCCCGCCCCCTCCCGCCGTCCGTTTTAATTTATATTCACTCAATGTACACTTTTCTGCCGCCTCCCGCCGTTCGTGTTCTCTCCCGCCCCCCTCCCCCCTCACGCCCCCTGTGTCCTCTCCCGCCCCCTCCCGCCGTCCGTTTTAATTTATATTCACTCAATGTACACTTATCTGCCGCCTCCCGCCGTTCGTGTTCTCTCCCGCCCCCCTCCCCCCTCACGCCCCCTGTGTCCTCTCCCGCCCCCTCCCGCCGTCCGTTTTAATTTATATTCACTCAATGTACACTTATCTGCCGGGATCCACCATTCTCGGTCTTACTTTGCGTGCTAATTACCCTTGTTTCAGATGTGTTCATGCATTTCCACCCATATATTTTTAGCTGCCTACATATAATGTTGTATTTCTTTTTTGCTAGGCATACACCATGCTCCACTGTACGCTTTTCCTTACAGCGTTTGGAATGGAGTCTAGGAACTCCCGCCCGCCCCCCTCGTCCTCTCCCGCCCCCCCCTGTCCTCACAAACATATATTGGTATCCCGTCCCGCCCGGGGGTTTCTTCAGCCGGCCGGCCAATCCCAGCGCGGCCGGCCGGAAGTGCCCGCCCCCCCCCCCCCCGCCGCCCAGCGCGAGAAGAGGAGCCACGGCGAGCGCTGGAAGTCTGCGCTGCTCATGGAAAACAAGCTTCCCCACTCGGGTAACTGCTGGAAGTGAAGGTAGGCACATCGGGCATGAGTGTGTGTGGGGCTTCAGAATTGGCACTTTCCCCTGTATGACGAGCACTGCTAAAAACACCAGCATACGGACCTGGAACCCTTGGAAAGCTGCAGTTTCTAATAGAAAGCACAAGCCCGAGTCTAGGAACTCGGCAGCACCCTCCCCCGAACCACAATCCGCCCCCCTCCACAACTATGTAACACCCGAGATGTCACAACACAGCTCAATAAATCCCACTGCACGTATATTCCGTGGCCGCGTGGACAATGCCACCTTTTCATACCCACATCTGCACATATCCCATTCCCCCAGCAGAGCCAGCGAGGGAACCAAGCCACCAGGGGCTGCGTCCGTGCACTCCCTGCTCCTCCCAGAGCACCTTTCCCTCTAGAACTATGAAACATCAGAAAGGGTTTCTGGCCACCCCAGGCCTGGCGTGTCTTACCCTTTCTGCCGAAAGCAAAAATCTCTACGGTGAACCCCGATTTTCTGGAACCATATACCACGGCCTCAAGTGACAAGCTCTGCCATGCGCCCTTTCCTCTACCCTCCCAACTCTTACAGTTTTTCTCCTCCACAGGCTGAGATTTCTTTTAAGTATTATTCCCCTCACCCATGGCCCAGGTCTTACCCCCCAGTCATGTCGCATCTCGATTCGAGGCTCTATCTCACGCCCCTTCCCGGTGCTAGAAACCCTTCTAAAGGATGCCCCCATCCGAAGCTCTATTTATCCACTGCCCCCAGAGAGATCCCAACTTTGTAACATAGCGCTTTGTTTCTTATTTGGCTAGACTGTGTAACATAGCGCTTTGTTTTCTATTTAATTAGATTGTGTAACATAGCGCTTACTTTTGTATTTAGTTAGACCATGTAACATAGCGCTTTGTTTTGTATTTAGTTGGACTTTGTAACATAGCGCTTTGTTTTGTAGTTAGTTAGACTGTGTAACATAGCGCTTGCAAGGCTGTGCCTCTCACGCTGACCCGTGTGAGTACCTACCGACCCAGGGGGGAGCGTCAGCTCTGCTGTTGGTGACGTCTACTTGCCCCTCTCTCTCACAAGGTACACAGTCTACTCCCCTCTCTCTGCGTCTCTTCTCTCCCTCTCTAGCTCTTCATCTCTCTTATTCTGCCTGTTTCCTGCTCGCTCGCTCTCGTGCTCCCTCTCTTTCGGTCTCTCTTTCACATTGTCTCGCTCCTGCTCTAGATGTGTGTCTCTCTCTTACTCTCACCCCTTTCCATTCTGCTTTTTCTCCTTTCTCTTTAGCTCTTCTTTTTTTCGTTCTCACTTTATCTCCCCTCTCACTTCATTGCTATTTCTCCTTCTTTCTTTTTCTTACTCTCTCCATCCCTTCCTCTCCCTCCCTAACTCTTTTCTTCCCTCCCTTCGTCTCCCCCTCTCTCTCCCTCCCTCCTTCCTCTCTCCCTCCCAGCCTCCCTCCCTGCCTCTCTTTGTCCCTCCTACTCATCATCCCTCCCTCCTTTCCTCTCTCGCTCCCTTTCTTACAGTCAGTGCTATTGTGAAATGTCAGTGCTTCGTGGGGGGTCTAGCTTAAACTGCATTTCTGGTCGGACCCTTTCTTAGCATTCCTTTCTCTTTTTCACGGGTGATTTTAATGTCAGATTCGTTTTCCTTAAACAATTTGTTTTGACTTTGGCTAGAGTGTGTAACATAGCGCTTTGTTGTGTATGTAGTTGAACTTTGTAACATAGCGCTTGGTTTCTTATTTGGCTAGACTGTGTAACATAACGCTTTGTTTTCTATTTAATTAGATTGTGTAACATAGCGCTTACTTTTGTATTTAGTTAGACCATGTAACATAGCGCTTTGTTTTGTATTTAGTTGGACTTTGTAACATAGCGCTTTGTTTTGTAGTTAGTTAGACTGTAACATAGCGCTTGCAAGGCTGTGCCTCTCACGCTGACCCGTGTGAGTACCTACCGACCCAGGGGGGAGCGTCAGCTCTGCTGTTGGTGACGTCTACTTGCCCCTCTCTCTCACAAGGTACACAGTCTACTCCCCTCTCTCTGCGTCTCTTCTCTCCCTCTCTAGCTCTTCATCTCTCTTATTTTGCCTGTTTCCTGCTCGCTCGCTCTCGTGCTCCCTCTCTTTCGGTCTCTCACATTGTCTCGCTCCTGCTCTACATGTGTGTCTCTCTCTCTCTTACTCTCACCCCTTTCCATTCTGCTTTTTCTCCTTTCTCTTTAGCTCTTGTTCTTTTTTTCGTTCTCACTTTATCTCCCCTCTCACTTCATTGCTATTTCTCCTTCTTTCTTTTTCTTAATCTCTCTCCATCCCTTCCTCTCCCTCCCTAACTCTTTTCTTCCCTCCCTTCGTCTCCCCCTCTCTCCCTCCCTCCTTCCTCTCTCCCTCCCTGACTCTCTTTGTCCCTCCTACTCATCATCCCTCCCTCCTTTCCTCTCTCGCTCCCTTTCTTCCTCCCTCCCTCTCCCTCCCCTCCCTCCTTTCCTCCCTCCGTCCCTCTTTTCTTCCATTCCTCTCTCCAGTCCCCCTCTCTCAACACCTCCCTCCCTCTCCACCTCCCACCCCACCTCACTCCCTCACTACCTCTCTCCATCCCTCCCTCTCTCCGTCCGTCCCTCTCTCTACCACCCTTCGTCTCTCTACCTTCCTCCGTCCATCCCTCTCTCCCTCCCTGCCTTCCTCTCTCCCTCCCTCTCTGTCCCGCCCCCTCCCTCTCTGTCCCTCCCTCTCTCTCCCTCGCTGCCTCCCTCTCTCCCCCTCGCTGCCTTCCTCTCTCCCCCGTCCCTCCCTCTCTCCCCCGTCCCTCTCTCTCTCCCTCCCTCGTCTCTCTCCCTCCCTCCCTCTCTCCATCTCTCCCTCTACCTCCCCCCTTCCCTCTCTCCCTGCCTCTCTCCCTGCCTCTCTCCCCCCTGCCTCCCTTCCTCTCTTCCTCCCTCACACTCTCCGCACCCCCCTCTCTGTACCCCCTCTCTCCCTCTCGCTCTCCCTCTCTCCCTCCCTCTCTCTCCCCCTCTCCCCCTCTCTCCATCTCTCCCTCCGCCCCCCCCTCTCTCCCCTGCCCCCCTCCCTTCCTCTCTTCTTCCCTCACACTCTCCGTACCCCCTCTCTCCCTACCTCTCTTCCTCACTCTTTTGCTCTCATTCGCTTTCACCCTCTGTGTCTCGGAGACTCCCTCATGCTATCGGTCCATAAGCCTGAAGACTACTTAAGGAAGCCTGGGACCCACAATTCCCTGGAGCTCGAGGGGGATCAGTACCACTGAACCCCCTGAGATGTGAAACCGAACCCACTGCACCCTCTTATGTGTGAGCTGCTGCTATGTTACGATATTCTAAATACACCTCACTGTCTCCGAATATTACATATAAACACACATTTTGAATTTGGACGAGTGCCCCTGTGCACTGTCAGTGATCTGGCCAAAGAGGGCACGAACTACCTGAAACTGGATCATAAATCCAAGATGTTCCAAACATGGTCCCCAAAAATACGTTTGGCCCAGAGCCCCCAAAATCCTTAAAATGTCCCTGATGACAGCGCTGTAGTGATGGACTTCCATTCCTGGAACGTGCCAAACCTGGACCATAGGGCATCCCGACTGACCATACATCCTCCTCCCGGTGACGGGATCAAGTTCCTTCATAGCTCATCCTGCAAAGTGGTTCACTTCAAGGCGTTCAGGTGCGTTCATTGTGTCTGGTGGTTTTGAAAAGCGCCAGATTAGGAATATTGGGGTTTTAAGCGTTGTACAATACAGCGCCCCTACATTCAAATCACACAAGGTCAGGTAGGTGAAAGGAGAGATGAGACTTCATGCCCATTCAATCCACAGGGTTTATTCTAATACTGGCAGCGGGAGGAGCTTGTGTACCAATTACATAGATGCCGCCAAAAGGGAACAAGCATTTACAATGCAATGGTCTCGGCATTCTTAAAGTTAGAGCTATTGGCATTGCTCATGACATTATTTTTATTTATGCTTTTGTTTTTAAAACATAAATAAATGGCATTGTCATTTACAATGCCTATAGCAGGTCATAAGCCTCCTTTTGTTGGAGTCTCCTGGCTGTCAGCAGTCAGGAGCCTCACACCTGATGCAAATGGAGCGGAGGGCTCTGTGCGTGTGTTTGGGGAGCTCTTTGCGTGTGTGTGGGGGGCTCTTGTGTGTGGGGGGCTCTTGTGTGTGTGGGGGGCTCTTGTGTGTGTGGGGGGCTCTTGTGTGTGTGGGGGGCTCTTGTGTGTGTGGGGGGCTCTTGTGTGTGTGGGGGGCTCTTGTGTGTGTGGGGGGCTCTTGTGTGTGTGTGGGGGGCTCTTGTGTGTGTGTGGGGGGCTCTTGTGTGTGTGTGGGGGGCTCTTGTGTGTGTGTGGGGGGCTCTTGCGTGTGGGGGGCTCTTGCGTGTGTGTGGGGGGCTCTTGCGTGTGGGGGAATACTGCGTGTGCGTGGGGGGCTCTTGTGTCTGTGGGGGGCTCTTGCGTGTGTGGGGGCTTTTGCGTGTGTGGGGGTCTATTGCATGTGTGGGGGTCTATTGCATGTGTGGGGGTCTATTGCATGTGTGGGGGGCTCTTGCGTGTGTGTGGGGGGCTCTTGCGTGTGTGTGTGTGTGGGGGGGGCTCTTGCGTGTGTGTGTGTGGGGGGGGGGCTCTTGTGTGTGTGTGTGGGGGGGGCTCTTGCGTGTGTGTGTGGGGGGGCTCTTGTGTGGTGTGTGGGGGGGCTCTTGTGTGGTGTGTGTGTGGGCCTCGTGTGTGTGTGGGGGGCTCTTGTGTGTGTGTGGGGCTCTTGTGTGGGTGTGTGTGTGTGCAAATGCAATACGTCTCGCATTTGCGACAGAGTAAGCTATTGGCATTGTAAATGACAATGCCATATATTTATCTGTTTTCAAAACCAACACATAAATAAAAAGTTTGTCATTTACAATGCCAATAGCTCTAACTTTTCCGAAGGCGAAACCGTTGCATTGTAAATGCTTGTTCCCCCCTGAATTTATCATCCCGTTGTTTTCTGTAGGTTACTGATCTGCATCTCACAGATGCTGTAGACGAAAAGATTACAATCTTTACAACAAGGCTTCTTTTCACTTCATTAGCCCCTCCTGGTTTCCTTTCGCAACTGAAGGACACATGCTAAGTTTTCACACAACAGCAGACGTGTAGGCTCCTTTTTTCCAGAACAAACGCCAATACACTAGAATTTATTCACACTGCTACACATGGCAGAGTAAAAACAACATTTTTGGGCTGCACCTATGTAACTTTAAACTTATACTCCAGCTTTACTGTACATTTATAGCTTTTATTTAAACTAGGCAGATACCCTTGCGTTGGCTCAACTCAACATATTTTAATGTCCTTCGGTAAAATAAACAAGCATTTGAAAAGCAATAGGTCTCGCATTTACGGGAGTGAGCTATTAATATTGCAAATATCAATGCCTTTTATTTTTGTTTTCGTTTTTGAAACATAAATAAAAGGCATTGTAATTTAAAATCGCAATAGCTTAAACTTGCGTAAACCTGAGACCTATTGCATTGCAAATGCTTGTTTCTCCTTTTCTGCCATGAGGAACAGAGGAAACAAAATCGAAGCTGTACAGTGGTGGAGAAAAATAGTTGAAAAATCTCTCAAGAATAATGGAATAAGGAAACAAATTAGAGCTCAGTGGACACTCCCTAGCACATCGTGAAGTAAAAAATCTGAGGTTCTCTCAGGAGGGTTCTAGAGGGTGATTCCGCATACCATTATTCCGCAAGTCAGAACAACGACTTGCTGAGGGGGGCGCTGGATGTTGGAATAGTATAATTTACTATTGCAACTCCAGTCAGTGGGGACAATAGGAAAGGTGTTGGATTTTAAATCTAACAGATCCCAATCCCCCCCCCCCATCCCCCCCCCCCTCCCCGGCAAGTCGTTGTTCCGACTTGCGGAGTAATGGTATGCAGAATCACAACGCGGTTGTCGCAACGACCGCGTTGTGATTCCCTGCGGGAGAAAGATTCGTGGTGAACGTTGTCTACCGCTAACACTAAATGCACGCATCACAAACATCACCTACCATCAAATTAGCAAAAGAGCATACAGTAGCTAGAAACAAATAAGTTAACATCCAACATGATCAACTGAATATTAATAAATATCACTACATTTTTATAATAATCACGGTTGACCTTACCTTTGCCCAGGCCAGTTTTCGCTTTATGGAATCATTATTAGGCTCCACATGATGTGCAAATTTTAAATTATTAATTGTGTACTCATGTCCACAATAAACTCTCTAAAGACAGAAATACGGAGAAGAAATTAGCTTTGTGAAAATAAAACAATTCAAATTAAGACAGTAATACATAGTCTTATTTTCTAAATACAATCTGTGTAAAATATCTTTGTTGGAAGATTTAACAGGGGTGAAGAGGTTCTAGTATCAGTGAGTTAGTGGGGGGGTGCTACGCACCATCTGTATATATTTGAATGAAATCTGTAACAACGCAGCCACACTGTGGCTAACCAACTGCAAAAACAAGCAGAATTATGCAGGGTGATAAAATCAAACATTGTTGGAAGTTCATAAACATCTAAATCAGGTGTCTCCAACCAGTCGATCGCGAGTTACTAGTAGCTCGCAGAAACCTTCAGAGTAGCTCATAGCCTTGAGTTAATTTTTAACGAAGAACTGCAATAAATACGTATTGTGTTTTATTTTTAAAGTTAAGGAAAGGATACTTTAATTTTCCATTACTTTCTGGCTGCAGGTAGTAGAGCTTGATGATAAGCTGTGCTCAGCAAGATGCATGTGGTTCACAGAGGTTCATAACTGAAGCACTGAGATATTTAACTCTTAAATAAAAGTTGTTCTCAACTCAGTATTGAAGAATGAGAACAAAATGATATTTCTGAATGTTTTAAAATGAGAAAATGTGGTGTTAACTTGATTAAGTTAACCTTTCATTTTAATGTTCTCCGTTTTCAAAGTGTCACATTTACAAACAGCCTCTATCTTGCTCCCAGTGGCTGCTAGACACAGTGCCATTTTTGTTACTGAAAAATACAGTCATTTTCTTTTAAATGGGAAAAATTATAAGTGAAGAAAAATGTTTCTATGAAACATTGTCTTATTTTTTTTCTAAACTTCAAATTAAGCTAATTAAGTCCTGATATTTTATGAAGCCTGTGTCTTCAAATGACTGTATTTTCCTCTTATAAATATGGCACCACGTCTACAGGCCATCAGTAATATGCCTGCTGTTGGTAAAGACACTTTGACAAGGGAGAAATACAAAATTAGGAGTTTAATGTAATGCATATAAACAAGGTTAACTTGTGAGTTAAATTTAGACATAGCAGGCATCTTGCTCCCAGTAGCTGGTAGCCACTGTGCGATAGTTAACAGAAAAATGCTGCAATTTTCTTTAAATGGGAGAAATATAAAGAGCAGAAAAATGTTCCATCAAGTGTTGAAAAATGTTCCTTATTAGGAACCTTTGTGCAGAACATTTTTCTGCACTTGAAATTCCCACTCCCCCATAAAATGCTTGTATGTTTGTGTTGTACATGTAACAGTGCCAGATGTGGTTATAGACATGTCCTGTACCACAAGTACATACGACACAGGCTCTCAGTCACTCATACACATATATCCTACTCATTCACACACATGTTCATACATCCCCATAGACCATGCACTCACTGACGCACATGACAGCCCTATCATAGTACGCCTAGTACAGTATTTTGTTCAAACAATAGTATCAGGTTCCATAGACATTACATTTAAATTCACTGAAGCTGGGTGAGGGAGTATCTTGTAACAATGCACGAGTTACGTGGCCTTCAGTAGCTCTTAATGATTTTCACTGATCAGAAGTAGCTCTCATTACAGAAAAGTTGGAGACCCTGATCTATACACACCTAAATACATCAACAGAACTTTACTTGGGCGAAACCTTCCCCCTGTGGAGCCCAAATGTCACACCTACTTTACACAACATACAAATAGTATGCAAAAAAAAGGCACTCATTTAGTGGAGCGGCTAAATTCCAGAGCATATTAGAGACTAAAGTTCCGGCATTACATGCTTTTAGTTTATAACAATAGTTAAACTGAACCATAAACCATTTTTAAACAATCTCTAATTTTACTGCTGTAATGTAAAGAAAATATAGGAAAACTACTAGGCAGAAATGCATTAAAGAAGTCTGTTCCGCTTGGGTATCCGATTTGCAGTCCAAGCTTAGGAAGTAGTTCTGGGAAGTATGAACGGCTCACCCAGTAGCTGCTTTACAAATGAACGAAATCTGGATTTCACTAAACCAACAAGCTGAAGTTATAGCTAGAACAAAAGGCAGTTTTTCTGGCTAAATGATGGAATGTGGCGTTCTGTATAGGTACAAATTATGAAGCCAAAAACTTTTGGCAGACCTACATTAAGTTCTCAAAGAGTAATGGGCTTCTAATAGGGGTTAACACGTTCCTTTTTTCCTTTCAAGAAATTATTTGTCAAACGTTATTTGAAAACAAGCATTTACAATGCAATGGTTTTGCCTTTGTTAAAGTTTGAGCTATTGGCAATGCTCTTGACATTTTTATTTATGTTTTTTGTTTTAACATAAATAAATGGCATTGTCATTTGCAATGTCACTAGCTTTATCTTTCGCAAATGACACCCACAAACACCTACAGAGAGGTCCCCCAACACACCCACACAGAGCCCCCCCACACACTGCGAGCCCCCCACACTGCGAGGCCCCCCCACACACTGCGAGCCCCCCACACACACTGCGAGCTCCCTCCACACACTGCGAGCCTTCTCCACACACTGCGAGCCCCCCCCACACACTGAGAGCCCCCCCACACACTGAGAGCCCCCCCCCCACACACTGAGAGCCCCCTTATTGTAACGGTCCTTCATGCTCTCACTAAATCTAGAGTTGACACGAACACATGCTTGTGCTCAGCTGACTCTCAGCCCCACGATTTCAGCACGATAAATAAAATCTGGCATCGCACAGAAACAGGGCATCCTAAATGTACATATTGACAAATTACAATAAATAACAAAGGCCTTAACAAAGCTTACATGCGCAAACATTTACATCTTAAATGCACAGTTTGCCGATGTATAACTTTGCACTGAAAGTCGTCGGATCTGACCTTATCCTAACGGTCCTTCATGCTCTCACTAAATCTAGAGTTCACACAAACACATGCTTGTGCTCAGCTGACTCTCAGTCCCACGATTTCAGCACGATAAATAAAATCTGGCATTGCACAGAAACAGGGCATCCAAAATGTACATATTGACGAATTACAATAAATAACAGAAAGGCCTTAAAATGTAAGCATTTGTTAGAATTTGCAAAGTCCAGGAATAAAGTTGACATGCGCAAACATTTATATCGTAAATATACCTATTGACGACGTACAAAAAAGAACTCAAAGGCATTTAAAAAAAAACATGGTTAAATTGGCCAAATGTATATGAAACACAATTTAAATGTAAAGTGATACGTATTCTTACTGCTTTGTATGTGCGTATAAAACAGAAAAATGTGCTCGTAAATTACCTGAATAAGTCACGGCAGGATCAAAATTCCGCCAATAGCAGCGCGTCCAGAGCAGGAAGGCAGATGCCAGCAATGCCGGACCAGATTCAGGGGCGTTCCCGAGAATTGGGAGAGACTGAACAACCAACAAAGCGCCTAGAAGATTGACTAGCACCAAAAACAATAGCCTGTGACTTAACCCTGGATCGAAAACCCAAGCACTAATGCAAACAATGGCACATCCCTGGATGAATCATCACTTACACTGACAACAACCACACATACGACCCACGATAACACCAAAACTGGTTGGTGGATCGTTTTCCTTAGGAGAGAAAAAACACCGGCTAACCCGCTGCTGAAAAAACTCAGGACAGCGCAAACACGCCAGCTCGCGAAAAACACTTGAGCAAGGGGGGCAACTCTGAGATAGTAAGGAGAAAAGCAAGACAGAGAAGGATCCCACCTAGCAGAGAAAAGACTTACCACACACCATGCACCAGCAGCACATCACTGGCTCAAAATCTGTCAACACTATTATAGCCATGCGCACACAAGACACACTGTTTCTAGACCGTGGACAAGCCTAAACTCCACTCCTAACCATGAACATATTTTAGCCTCTTAGGTGCTGCGCCTATTCCAACGGCCGACGGCACCACTACCTCAGGAGTGCTGCCATCGGCAGTTGGACGTTCGAACCTCACCTGCGCAATGGAACGTTCAGCACTGGAGCTGAACGTTCCATAGCTGCTAAGAGGCTAGTCTGGGACAACCCAGTGTTTGGCAATACTGAGCAGAGGACTCCAGTTCTATGAGAAAACAAAGCTCCAGGACAGCACAACTCCGGGCCACAACCATGCAAAGCAAAAAACAGCTGTTAAAGCATGGAAATCAGCAAATTGCATATTCTACAGCAACACATTCTGTGGCAGGTCATGTGATCACTCATTAATCCACATGTCCCATGTCCTTTGCGTGTATCTTGCCACTTATATTATGCAAAGGAGGGACGGATTCAAAGTGGACAGGAGCAACAGATATTCCCGAGAGGAAAAGAAAGCGATCCCTGTAGGGAAGCTCGAATGGTCATTGATTGTGGTAGGTCAGTAATCCAGGGGAGGAAAGGAGAGCATCGGGATGAGGCAACGTCTCCTAAAAATGCGGGAGGTGGCAAGGTAGGGGGCATCGGCGCGTAAATGGTGCCAGGGGGACAGCTTCTAAAACGGAGAGAGATACACAGTGTGAAGGAGTGCACCAATTCTTTATTCCCATTGAGAGGGGCCTCGTGATTGCCAAGGGGGGCGGGTATGGGAGCAGGAATAGCTGAGGTCGATTGATACATGTAGCGCAGTAGTCGACACCTCTTCTTGTAAAGTTTAAATCCTCACTTTAATCAAATAAAAAAAACATCCTTTACAAAATGATGAGAGCTACTTTCTTAGATCATGGCATTAAATGCTGACCATGATCGGTGAATAGCGAATCTGGTCCTGCATTGACGGACAAACGTGTCTTCCAATGGCTAGCCTCCATTTATGGGCTAGCCAATGGAAGACTGGGGCGGATTCCAAGCCCCATACTATACTCATTAGGTTTTCGCCTGCGCGAAAAAGCTGCGCAGAGCGCAGCTTTCGCCAGGCAAGACCTAAAAACAGCGTCGTAGAATATCAGTCCTGCAGAATTCCCCTACGCCATAAAAAAAAACACAAAACCATGTCATGCACCAGGTACAACTGAGCTACCATGAGAGTAGAAGATTATAAAAAAAATCCTCAACCAAAGTATCGGGCCACATGCTATCATAACAGTCCACATATTACACCCCTGGAAGGTTAGGAGCACAACTGAAGACAGTGGATTTTCCGAGGGCTAATAATGGCTGCTACAGACCTTCTGCTCAAATATTCCAGTATTTGTTTAATTATTTTGTCAATATAATTTAGAACAATTTACACTTAGAGGAAGAAATTTTCTGGTAGCTTGATAGCATTTCGGCTTCCAGCATTAACAGTCATTAAAGGCCCTCCCTCATTTGGTCCCACATCTGCAGCTTAGGGGCATAACTTGGTAGACAGCCAATGAAGAACTCACCAGGGGGTTGATGATATAGTGAAATGGTCTATGATAAAAATAAGATGCCCTTTAGAATAAGGAGGTCCAATATAAACGAGCCTCACATGGGATGTTGCATAATACAGATACACCATTTTACTGAAGACATCAATGGTCAGATGTTCAAAAAAAAAGTTGTCAGAATTTACCACCACACTTTCTGAGACCAATCCTTAATTTAGCAAACCGACCACGGAGATAAAAAATCCGTTCACAGAAAAAGAATCACCTAAGAACAACCTTCCTCATAAATATGTTAGGCAGGTCACAATTTGCTCCCGACTGTTATTGGCTGCAGTCACACAGATGTTGGCCTGCAAGGGACAGCAGACTACCATCCCAGGCAATGTTTCAAAATTGACTACAGAAGAAAGCATATGGGCCTCATCGTCAGCCCTACACCGCACTTATTTCTGGCATACCCGATGGAGTGTGAGAAAGAGGGCTTTGGAAGTGCCTGAAGTGTGCAATGCAAAGGCCACACAGCATCGTGACAGCACTACAAAACGTGTGGCTATATATAGCGCTCCCTGCTCTGCAGACTTCACTAGGAGGCGATAACATACTCATCTAATCGATGGGTTGTTGTTACTAGGGCGACTGACAGAACCCAACGCAAGTGTCAAAAGCTGGCAAAGTGGGATGGAATGGGGGTCGGGCACAAGGATGTCAAGCTGCGAGATTCTCCTCCTCTGCTGCGTGAGGCTGACACTTATAATGCACAGTGCTCTTCTGGTGTATGCAATAAAAGCCATCCTAGCGTTAGTACAAGCAGTGCGGAATGCAGCCTCCCGGCCACCTACAGCCACGATCACATCACCTCACTTCTGATATCACAATATTGCCTGTCATTTTCTAACCTACGTCGCCATCTATATAGGCCATTGTGAAGGTGCACACACACAGTACAGTAAGAACACTTTGAGGCAAATTCAGAATGAAACCGATAGTATAAGACCTTGAACATTGGTGCAGACTGATCAAAGGGTATTTGGGTTATTAGCAAAACTAACAAACATTGGCAAAGCCGATTAATTTGATCTTGCTAACCTATTGGCTTTGCCACTGCTTTTAACCAATAATTTAAAAAAAATAGAGAGAAAGGCCCCAAGGTAGCCACTCCTGTCTGTTATGTCATTCAACAGACGTGCGCAAGCATGATGATGTATACTCCATCATACATGTGTGCTTATGCAGAAAAGTGGTTTAAATACTGCTGACCTGCCAGCACAAACGGATGCTGCCAAGCCCACCCAAAAGAAATACAAATACTACACAGCTAGGGGAGCAAATGAGAAGCAGGTTGGGGGGTATTTGATGAGGGGGAAGCAGCACAAAATGAGACAAATTAATGACCTAAGTACTATATTTCTTAAAAACTGAGATCTATATTGTCCAGCTGTCATTTTAGAATTGGCGACAGTGACTGTAGGTACAGTTAAAACGAAAGACCCACATGAAATGTTTTCTACTGATTACTAGTAACTTTTACATCATTTGACAACATTTTCCATCCTTAAAAAAAAAGGAAAATATATGCCTCAGAGATGGTTCCCAAACAGCTTTGCGCACGCTTGTCAAATGATGGCGTGTTTGATATTACACTACATTTGCCATAAAAGACGGCATTTAATCCCATTTAGTCGGTTTCATTTGAAAAAAAAAACAAATAAAACCTAATTGAATAAGAAGGTTCATGAGTCAGAATCTGGCTGGCTCTGTCAGTCAGCTCACACAGCAATTCCCTGTTTGTGAACCACGTTATGGAAAGAGAAGACAGTGGGTGACGTTTCAGGAGAATGGGCATGCTGCCTCCTAGGAAGACTGGAACAAATCCTATGTCAAGTGTGAAGAGTGCCCTTTGTCTAAAAAATAAATAGTTATGTTTGACCAGAAGGCCGGCAAACTCAAATTAGTTTCTTTGAGTCAACATGCACGTTTTCTTTCCCATGAAATGCCGCCCATTCAATCAGCACTAGTACTGAAGCAGAGAAACACGGTTTGGGGAGCGCTTCACAGTCTTTGTGTATGCGTTTTGTGTCTGAGTGAGGGAACCACAAAGCTCAAACGTGTTTTGTGGTTATGCAAACATGAATGATTGTCAATTGCACGTGGATTGTGTTGTAGGGGGTATCCGGTTGCCAATCCACAAAATGGCTCCATATGCTGTATGGTTGTGGACTGACTGTAATGATTAATTATACATCTGTGTGGGTAGTCTGCTATCGCCTCGTCGCAGTATACGCATATAGCATGCAAACGAGGGCCCAGCTCTGTTTACACGACACAGAGAGAGCGAACGCCGAGGCAGCCTTCGTGGACCCGGCAAGCTTGAACCCCTCCGCAACAGCATTTTATCAAACGTCGTGGGGCAGGCCAAGGGCAACAGTTTTCACTTGGGCAGGGCACGTGCAAGCATAACGGCCGATGTGAGCTTTCCTATGTGCAAGAACAGATGCGAGTGCAGGGAGGACACTGCCAGTGCTGACTGCAGACTAGGGTTAACATCTTCAAGCGGCTCGTGCCTTCCCCAGAGGTCCCTCCCTGGTACTTACCTCAGTAAATTAAACCCTCCTTTGGGCATAGTCTTTACCCCCTTACTAAGCCTGCTAGCTGTTTGGATGATTAACAGGTCACCAAGGGCACTCATTAGTTATTCCATTTTCTTGCTCACTCTACGTGGGCTCAATGCATTTCTGCGGGGACTCGAGTTATGTGCGATGCTGGACATCAATAGCAAAGACCGCAGTGGAGCGCCTACTGGCATTTGAGATTATGTAGCGCTATTCAAGGTCTTTCATGTGTTCATAAAAGTGAGCAGGGTCGACAGCCCTAGATGCCATGTTATGACGCGACAGAAGGTAAAATACACTCATTTCACACTAACAGACTGCTCCGATTATTCATTAACAAGAATTACACCAGGGGCAGACCTTCGGTCCGTGACGTGCACTCTTGAGCCCAACAGAACAGTACCTTTGATACGGGGTTTATTTATAAAGTTTTATATAGCTCAAACTTGATCCCGAAGGATATCGGAGAGCTTTACAATTTGAGGCAAAGGTAACAAATCAGAACAGAGTGTTTGGATTGTTTCCCCAGTCTTTCACTATCCTAGAAAAAGGGTCCATTTGGATATAAATCAAGTATGATTATTATAGAGAACCCCAACCATGGTATTATGTTTACAATTCTGAGTTTGTGCTTCTCCAGACCAAGCACTCTTAAACTATACTGTCTACCAGTTTGGATGACACCTGACAACCACACCTTGCAGTCCTCTGTCCTACGCAACATCTCCTATACACCGATCCAAACACCCACGATCGACTGTCTCTGCGCAGTGTGCGTGATGTGAAGTGCTCCTACACCCCACACTGGCATGAGTGGCACTATGAAAAAAATTAAATGCATCTGTGTGGTGCACGGTGGCATTCCCTCCCCATGCCTCGCCCCCTTTCCGCTTCCCTCTAAATCAGCTTGAAAAAAAGCGTAGCCACACTATTTGTCTGGGTCTAAAATGAAGCAATCAACAAAAGCTGCACTGCTTGCACGACCCAACAACCCACCCATCCGCAAAGCTTAAATACAAAAAAAAAAACACTGAATGGATTCTCTGCAAGTAGTTCAAATTACTTGGTTTGAAACACAGGCAAACTTGGCACAGTTATCTTCGAAAACTATGTGAGGAGAAAGAAGAAAGACACATGGCCCGTCTTCATTTGAAGTGAAGTAAAGCTGGCTAGCATCTTGGCAGCGTGCTTTCCGCTCTGTAGCCATGGGCATCGAAAGGGTGCTGGGCCCTACTGCAAGCTGGCATGGGGTAAAATGCCATCAGGCCCCCTTTGCAGGTGCGGGCCGGCTGGGCATTGTTCTGGGATGCAGTCACCGTGCAGTAAAGGGGCACACACAGCAGTGTAGCGAGGTCTGCCCCATTCATTCCCGGTCACTGCGGCCCTCGAGGAGAGAGCCGGAAGGAAGCCGCGGACCCGGCTGTGCACATGGCGATAGTGCGGGGTGGAAACGTGGAACACTGGCAACCACGAAACTTAGGAAGTCTTCAGGGTGGAGTCGTGGTGTCATGGTTCAGAAACAGCTGACCTGCCTCGTCCTGCTCAGTAGCGATCAAAACTTGTGGAAACTGATGTCATGCATAATGGTAGCTCAGTGGGTGCAGGACCCGCTCCTGAGATATGCGCGGGTTCCTACCACTTACTGATACTGCCTCGCGCCTTCTGTCGAGCTTTACGTGTATTTCGTGGCACACGGGTTCGAGTGCTGCAATACGTCCAATCACACAAGCACAAAGAGACAGCCCAGTTTGCGGTATGCGCTATAAAAACAGCTCAAACCCAAATCAACAAAATACACCTCTTCAGAGTATTGAGTGATCCTGTCCCACACAAGAATTGGGGGGGTGGGGGGGGGGGGGGGATAGACTCGCGCAGGGGTTAAAAAGTAAATTTTTTTAAAAATAAGAAAACTTACCTGACTGCCCGTGTCCGTGTCAGAGCAGAGGAAGCAGCTCTAGTGATGACGCGGCGGAGGCTCGGCCGGCTGGGCCAATCCCAGCGCGGCCCTGGCTGGAGGCGGACGGCTGCTTCCTTCGGCTGGGGAACTCGGCTTCGGGGGCCGGGGGGAAACAAAGGGACAATGCCGGGTGGACACCGGCTTTAGAGGTCAGCAAAAGCCTCCACGCCATGTAAGTGAGGCTCCTTCTCCTTCAGGCCGGTGCCGGCAATGCCGGACCAGATTCGGGGGCGTTCCCGAGGACAGGCTTTCGGCTGACGTTGCCAAAAGCCAAAAATTCTCGGGAACGCCCCCGAATCTGGTCCGGCATTGACGGACAGGCCAGTCTTCCAATGGCTAGCCTCCATTTATGGAGCTAGCCAGTAAAAGACGGGCGGATTCCAAGCCCCTTATACTATTCTCATTAGGTTTTTTCTAGCCAGAATGCTTACTTCGTAAGCATTGGCTAGGCAAAACCTAAAAAGGATATGCAAGATAAAAACATTGTGTGCGTGGTGATGGCTGCAAGGTGTACCTTGGTAGATGAAAACGGCAGGCTAAAAACGTGGCTACCAATAGCCGATATAGTATCACTGCTTCTTTCTGCCAAATAATATGGCTTGACAATTACCTGCTGCTACCAGGTGTAAATAGTTTTCCCTTGATAGTATACACTAATCTGGTGCTTAGGCAGTCTTTTATAACCTTAGATAGCTGCATGCTGTGGTTTCAGGAACCATGCTAACAAGTTTCGTCAATGTTAAGTTCCGGTAGTAAATCTGACGCTGAAACCTGTGCAGCAGATTCAATTTGCATGACAACTTTCTTTGTGGTCTCTCCGACATGTACATAATAACTGCTTCAGAAAGGTTGGTGCTAAAATAATCCCTCACTACAGAATGCCTTCAGTTTAGGAGGTCCAACCATTTTAGCTGAATTGACAGAACATTTATCCAAAACAAGCATTTGCAATGCAATAGGTCTCGCATTAGGAAAGTTTGAGCTATTGGTCTTGTAAATGACAATTTTTTTATTTATGTGTTGGTTTTGAAAATAGCTAAATTAATAGCTTTGTCATTTACAATGCCAATAGTTATAACTTTCGCAAATGTGACACCTATAGCATTTGTAATGCAACATGCGTTGTATTTACGTGACTCAGATGTATTGATATTACAAATAACAATGGCATTTAATTTTTTTTAAATAATTAACACTTAAATAAAAGTGATTGTAATTTATAATGGCAATAGCTTAAACTTTTGTAAATATTGTGAAGATTATGTTCAGTGTATTTTATTGTGACGAAAATCCAAAAACAGAAGTGAAATGTTAACATCTTTCTGTGACATTTGTAATAAAGCTTGATACATTGAGAGAACATATTTGAACCAGTTGTTGTTGAATGGTTGCGCTGAGTGATGCTGGAGTGGTGCTGAGTGGTGCTGTGGTGGTGCGGAGTGGTGCTGGGGTGGTGCTGGGTGATGCTGGGTTGGTGCTGGGTGGTGCTGTGGTGGTGCTGTGGTGGTGCTGTGGTGGTGCGGAGTGGTGCTGCGGAGTGGTGCTGTGGTGGTGCGGAGTGGTGCTGGGGTGGTGCTGAGGGGTGCTGGGGTGGTGCTGAGGGGTGCTGGGGTGGTGCTGAGGGGTGCTGGGGTGGTGCTGATTGGTGCTGCTGGGTGGTGCTGAGTGGTGCTGTAGTGGTGCTGAGTGATGCTGTGGTGGTGCTGTGGTGGTGCTGAGTGGTGCTGTGGTGGTGCTGAGTGGTGCTGAGTGGTGCTGTGTTGATGCTGATTGATGTGGTGGTGCTGAGTGATGTTGTGGTGGTGCTGAGTGATGCTGTGGTGGTGCTGAGTGATGCTGTGGTGGTGCTGAGTGATGCTGTGGTGGAGCTGAGTGGTGCTGTGGTGGCGCCGAGTGGTGCTGAGTGGTGGTGTGGTGGCGCTGAGTGGTGCTGTGGTGGTGCTGAGTGGTGCTGTGGTGGTGCTGAGTGATGCTGTGGTGGTGCTGAGTGATGCTGAGTGGTGCTGAGTAGTGCTGTGGTGGAGCTGAGTGATGCTGTGGTGGAGCTGAGTGGTGCTGTGGTGGTGCTGAGTGATGCTGTGGTGGTGCTGAGTGATGCTGTGGTGCTGCTGAGTGATGCTGTGGTGGTGCTGAGTGATGCTGTGGTGGTGCTGAGTGGAGCTGAGTGATAATGTGGTGGTGCTGAGTGATGCTGTGGTAGTGCTGAGTGATGCTGTGGTGGTGCTGAGTGGTGTTGGGGTGGCGCTGAGTGATAATGTGGTGGTGCTGAGTGATGCTGTGGTAGTGCTGAGTGATGCTGAGTGATGCTGTGGTGGTGCTGAGTGATGCTGGGGTAGCGCCGAGTGATGATGTGGCGTGCAGAGGGTAGAAAGGCACAAAAAGCGAGTCTAACAGAGGGCAGAAGGGCAGAAAACAAGGGAAAAACGAGTCTAACAAAGGGCAAAAAAACGAGTCTAACAGGGGCCAGAAAGGTACAAAAACGAGTCTAAAAGAGGGCAGAAGGGCACAAAAAAAGAGTCTAACAGAGGGCAGAAGGGCACAAAAAACGAGTCTAACAGAGGGCAGAAGGGCAGAAAAACAAGGGAAAAACGAGTCGGGCAGAAGGGCACAAAAACGAGTCTAACAGGGGGCAGAAAGGCACAAAAAACGAGTCTAACAGATGGCAGAAGGGCACAAACCAGAGATGAAGGTGGTCAACATTTACCTGGAGTTTACTGTCTCCTGAGCAGATGAGACAAAAGGAGAGGTGTGAACGGCCCTGAGAAGTACGCCCCCCTGGACACCACACCGTCTAGAAACCTCCCAGCATGTTTGGAACATAGACATGCAGAAATAAAGGTTAGGCCCTGGTACGGAGGTCAACCAGTTTACCCAGAGGAAGGCTATCACTGTGGTGGCTGCCACCGCCTCTAAAACCCCTAATTCAATTGTTATGAAAGAACGGACGTCTGCACAGCTCGGAGAGCCAAGTACCATCTGTGGTCTATGGCCCTGCATACAGCTATTCTGCAACAAACAGGTGGCTTTTAGGAGGCTATGGGTGCTATGTGGGGTGTTTGGGGCGTTAGACCTGGGATGTCGGAGATTGAAGACTGTACTGTGTCAATTCCGGGACCCTTGGCATTCTGGGCAACCTTTAACCGGCTCTCGTGTAGCTTCTTGAAAGCCAAATAGGAAGTACCGAAAGAATGTACTTTCTCGTTTGAGTTCCTTTAAATCTGCTGGCAAAGCACTTCATTTTACATCAGGCCGCTTCCTCGCTCTGTCAGTGTGTTCCTGTCGCCCAGCAGCTCTGTGCCCGCACTTCGGAGCACACTTGGGTATGAGAGCTGCGGCACCTCCCCTCCCAGTTCTGCCCGTGGGACCCGAGACAGGTGGCCAGCAGCATCTTTAATATAAGAAAGGACATTCACACCGCACTGGGGCTAATGCCAGCTTCTTTTCCTTCCGACGATATTTAATTAAAAAAGCCTGAGAAAGTAAAGAAAATAAACAAGTAATTCAAGAGCAGCCGCATTTTACAGTGGAAGTCCTGAAGCTGCCTGTTTGTGAGGTCACTCTACGTTTCAGCTGCTGGAAACTAACAACAATTGAACTGCCCAGAGCATATCTGTTGAGTGGGCGACTCCACTTAGCACCTCCTTAACCTATTTTTAATGTGTCTTTTAAGTAGTGTATGCATGCGTTCTGCTGCAGTGTTAGCACCGCTGTAGTTAATATAAACAAATAAGAAAAGTGTGGGGAGGAGCGTAAGAAATGCGTTACTTACCTGTAACTGCAGTTATCCAGTATTGGTATCTTTCATAGATTCACATGCTTGAATCATTCCCCGTCGTCGGGGTGGGAGTCCCCGGTATATAAAATAGTAATGTCCTAAAGACATATATATATATACTAATAGGCCAGAGGCCTCACATTAGTAACCGGAGTCCTTTTGTAAAAAACACCAAACTTTGGCCAGGAGCCAATCAGCTACTACCACCCTCTAGAACCTTCCTGGAAGGAGCCCTAGTCCCTCAGATTTTCGTAAGCACCGTGCTAGGTAGTACCTACTGAGAGAACCAAGGTGAGCCATTCCAGGGGAGGCGGGTGGGTTGCATGTGAATCTATGAAAGATACCAATACTGGATAACTGCAGTTACAGGTAAGTAACGCATTTCTTATCCAGTATTATGGGTATCTTTCATAGATTCACATGCCTGAATCAGAGTAGCAAGTAGTAGGCAGCACATTTCGCATAATATAGTATGTAAGACACCTGATAATAACTTATCAGTGCAACAAAAGAAACTGCAAACAGTAGCAAGATAAGAAATGTGCAATCAGTAAAACTGGAAAGGTGGGATGAAAGGAAGAAGGCTCACCTCTAATGGAATAGATGATGGAGCACCGCCTGTCCCACTGCTGCATCCTTCATAAGTTCAGAATCCAAGCAGTAGTGCTTGGTGAACGTATGTGGAGTTTTCCATGTCGCCGCTCTGCAAATGTCGACAATGGGCACCCCAGAAAAGAGCGCCAAGGAGGTGGAAACAGCTATAGTGGAATGAGCCCGAACCTTGGCTGGCAGAGGATGACCCGCCTGTTGGTGGCAGAAGGCGATAGCTGCAGAGATCCATCTAGAAATGCTCTGCTTTGTCAATGGCAGGCCCTTCCTGGGCCTGCTGAAGGCAATGGACAATTGGTTGGATTTGCGAAATTGTTCTGTTCTATGAAGGTAGAATTTCAGACATCTCTTCAGATCTAAGGAATGTAGAGATCTTTCTGCTGTAGAGGATGGATTAGGGAAGAAAGATCTCAGGACAATAGGTTCATTCAGATGAAAAGCAGACGGAACCTTAGGTATGAATTTGGGGTTAGTCCGTAGAATGACTCTGTCCTGTTTAAACTGAAGGAACGGGTCCTGAATACAGAAGGCCTGTAGCTCACTCACCCTCCTTACTGACGTGAGATCCAGCAAGAGAGCTGTTTTCCATGACAAGTATTTGAGATCCGCTTTATGTATCGGCTCGAAGGGGTGCTTCATCAACTGTGCCAGGACAAGAGTGAGCTGCCATGTAGGTGGTAAAGGCCTCGCTGGAGGATAAGTCCTGAATAAGCCTTTTAGAAACTGCTTGATCAGTCTATTGGACCATAGCGAAGCACCAGACGAAGAGCGTCTGAATTGAGATATGGCCGCCAGATGGACTTTGATTGAGGCATGGGCCAGTCCCAAGTTGGCTAGGTGAAGCAGGTAGGGCAGCAGTTGTGCCGGAGATGACGAGAACGGGTGCAGTTGGTTAGCTTTACACCATAAACAGAATCTCTTCCACTTAAGGGAATATGTCTTATTGGTACTGTCAGCCCGGGCCCGGGCTAGGACAACCCTGCAGTCCTGAGGGATATCTAGGTCCTGGAACTCTCTGAACTCAGGAACCAAGCCGATAATCTGAGAGATGTCAGATCTGGATGCTGGACTTGCCCCTGGTTCATGGTGAGGAGATGCGGGTAAGGCCTGAAAGGAATCGAGGCTCCAGCGATAGAAGGTGGAGTTCTGTAAACCAGTGTTGGTGTGGCCACGCTGGGGCTACCAGGATCAAAGTGCAATGCTCTGCTTTCAGTTTCCGAAGGACCCTGGGGATCTGGGGAAATGGTGGACAAGCGTAGGCATAGACGTTGCACCATGTCATCGAAAATGCATCCCCGAGAGACCCTTTCTGGGGAAGCCTGCTTGCGTAATGTTGGCATTTTGCGTTGATCTTTGTCGCAAACAGATCCAGGGGAGGTCTGCTACATCTGGAGAACACTGTGTCGAGGGCATGTTGGTCGAGCTCCCACTCATGGCAGATGGAACGTTGCCTGCTTAGAGAGTCCGCCAGGGTGTTGTCTGCTCCTGGGACGTACTCCGCCCTCAGCGAGATGTTGTGTTGGAGTAGCCACTTCCAAATTTGCTGCGATTCTTGAGACAGCGTCATGGATCGAGTTCCCCCTTGCTTGTTTAAGTAGTGCATTGTGGTGGTGTTGTCCGTCCTCACAAGCACTGGGGAGTTCCTGATTCTGGGCAGGAAAGCTCGAAGAGCCAGGTATACTGCCCTCAGTTCTAACAGATTGATGTGGAGCAGTTTCTGTGCTGGCAACCGCTGACCATGTATCTGAAGTTCCAGCAGGAACGCACCCCATCCTTCCAACGATGCATCTGTTATCACGTGTGGGGAGACCGGAAGCAGGAATGGAAGGCCTTGGTTCAGGTTTTTTATTTGAAGCCACCAGTGTAGGGCGTTCACCATGAACGGGGTGATTCTGAGTCGATCGTCGAAGGATCCCGTACTTTGAATCCACTGGGCTGATAGTGCCTCCTGTAAGGGACGCATACGAAGGCGGCAGTGTGGAATCAGGAGGATGTTGGAGGACAGCATTCCTAGCAGTGACTTGAAAAGTCGCACCTTGATGGTCTTTTTGAGCTGAATGTTTGCTGCCAGCGACCTCAGTTTGGCCTGACGTTGCAGAGATGGAAAGGCCTTCTCTTGATGTGTGTCCAGAATCGCTCCCAGGAAAGTGAGGTGTTGAGAGGGCTGTAGTACTGACTTTCCCTGATTGAGTGTAAGTCCTAGACTCTCGAAGAGCTGAAGACAGGTGTTGGAAGACCTGTTCACACCTTCTAGAGTAGGATACTTGATGAGCCAATCGTCAAGGTAGGGGAATACCTGGTGATGCTGTTGGCGAAGGTAGGCTGCCACTGGAGATAGGCATTTTGTAAAAATGTGTGGCGCCGACTTTAGGCCGAAAGGCAACACTCTGAACTGGTAATGTCTGCCCGCCACAGTGAATCTTAAGAATTGGCGGTGACTTTTGTGGATGAGTATGTGGAAATAGGCATCCTGGAGGTCTAAGGACACCATGAAATCCCTGGAATTGAGGAGTTGTAACACCTCTTGAATGGATACCATCCTGAAGGATTGTTTTTTGAGGTATGTGTTGAGGTTCCTTAGATCCAGTATAGGTCTCCATTTCTTCTCCTTTTTCCGTATCACGAAGAACCGTGAGTAGAATCCTTTCCCCCTCTGACCTCTGGGAACTCTCTCTACAGCTCCTTTTTGAAGCATTAGTGAGAGTTCCGCTTGAAGAAGATGAAGATTCTTGTGTGGCATGGGACATGGAGGGTTCGAAGGAGGAGTGTCCACAAACTCCAGAATATGCCCGAACCGAACCAGTTGGAGAAGCCAATGATCCGTAGTTATTTTTTGCCAATTGTGGAAGAAGTTGGAAATTTTTCCTCCAACTACGTAACATGGAGAAGAAGCGGAGGCCTGTATTAGAAAGAAGTCACTGTCTTCTGGGGGGATCTTTCTTTCCTCCTCTCCCTCGAAAGGTGGACTTATTGTAAGAGGACTGGCCTTGTTGTTGCCTCTGTTGGTATTGAGGCTTGTATTGTTGGGACGAGCCGTAGGTGGATTTGTACCCCTGGTATCCACCTCTTGTTTGTTGGCCTCTTCTTCTGGAGCCTCGAAAGGAAGTATTCTTGTACTGTAGTGTTCCCAGGGATCTTGGGGTCTCTGTATCTTTCTTGATACCCTGAAGCATCTCGTCGATATGCTTCCCGAAGAGAAGCTCGCCATCGAACGGCATATCCAGTACCTTGGCTTGGACTTCCGGTCGGAAAGATGTAGCTTTCAGCCAGCCTTGGCGCCTAAGGACGGCCGCCCCCGCCAGCTGGCGAAATCCTGTTGAGGCGATATCCATCGCCACATCACTAATCTCCGAGGCGGACCGCTCTCCCTCAAGGAGGATTTTCTTGACTTCTTCTTTCTGCTCCTCTGGCAGAGAGCCTAGGTATGGTGCCACATCTGCTCACATCTGGCGATTGTAGCGTCCCAGGAGCGCAAGCGAGTTCGCTGCTCTGACGTTAATGGCCGACATCGAGGAGAACCTCTTACCGATGTTATCAAGTTTACGGCCTTCCTTGTCCGGAGGCGCAGTCAGTGCGGCAGCCAGATTGTTGGATTTCCGTGTGTGATCACAGAGTCCGGTTTAGTATGGCCTGTAAGACATGCGGTGCCTTGTCCGGGGCCTTGTATTTCTTATCAAGTCTAGCCGGCACTGGAAGTAGAGATGAGGGGTTTTGCATTATCTTTAATCCCTGATCCCAGATGTGTTCAATAATCGGGATTGACCGGACCGTCTTTTTGAATGGCTCCTTAAAGTCGTATAAGAAGCAGTCCTGAGGTTGTGTGGTCATTTCTATTTTGAACCTCGCTGCTGCACGTTCTATAATATTGTGAAACCCCCCGATGTCCTCGGGAGGGGAGTCCGCCTGTGCTTGGTCTGGGGAAGCTGGATGTGAGATGACGTATTCGTCCCACTCGTCCTCTCGCCCTCTTCTTGTTGACCCTCCTCTTCCTCTTCCACTGCTTCCTCTTCGTCCGAAGATTGCTGCGGAGGCAGAGACACAGGATCTGGGGTAATAACCAGTGGAGGTGGTTTATGGCGAGGTGGAGGGGCAGATGATACAGCTTGAGGTGGCACCACTGGAGGTGGCGGAGCAGGTGGGAACCACTGTTTGTAGTCCGCTATAAGGAATTGGAGGTCCGTGACAATTGAAGCCGGGAGGCTCACCTTAGGCTGTGAAGGAGGAAGAGAATGATATTCCTCTTGATAAGGAATGTCTTCCTGATCCATGTCTTCATTGTCTGAACTCTCATGCACCTTAACAAGTAGTTGTGATGGGCTTGTTGCCACTGGGAACATGGCTCCATCATCATAGTACTCAGTCTCCAGTAGATTGGCCGGCGGCAGTGGTTGGATTCTGCTAGGAGACGTCGCTTCTGGCATCAGCGTATGCGTTGACATTTTGAAGTGTGTATAAATACACTTTATCTTGGGAGAGCCTTCTGTCGACGGTGAGAAACTGACGGCCACCGCACCCTTCTCTGTTGTCTTCGACGACGATGTCGTAGACGGTATCGGCGTCGACGGCAGTGTTGGTGTCTTCGTCGACGGTACTGTCGTCGACGCCTTCGTCGATGGTCTTGTTGTCGACGGCTTAGTCGACGCTGGTGTCGACGGCTTCATCGACGCTGGTGTCGACGTCGATGGCTTCGCCGTCGATGGCCTCGTCGACGAGGTGGTCGTCGACGTCGAAGGGACTTTCGTCGACGACGAAGGAGCTGTCGACGACGGAGGCGTAGTCGACGGTCTTTTGACAGGAATAACAGATGGAATAGACCTACCAGACGACGACGAAGTTGAAGTAGATGTCGTCAAGGCAGTGAAGGCAGACGCTGTCGACGTAGATATGGTGACTGTCGACGCTGTCACAGGCATGGCAGAAGACACTAGCACAGGCTTTTTTAATGTAGTTTCCTTAAGAGAAGTCTTCACTGCCATGGTCTTTGGACGGCCCTCTGAAGACTAAGGCGTCTTCTTTTGAGGAGGCATATTAGACGGACCTGGAGAAGTCTGTCTCTGCCTTTTAGAAGAGGAGTGTGAGCTCCTAAAGGAACACTCGCTCTCACCTGAGGAGACTGCTTGATCCTTGTCCTTCAGTCTCTGAAGCCACAGAAGCAGGCGTCCCTCTCTGTCTTTAAGAGTCTTGATAGAGAAAGTGCGACAGACCTTACAGTCCTTGGCAGAATGGCAGAATGGTCAGGGTAGAGACAGTAGAGGCGGTCTTCATGTTTGTCATCTACATGCAGTCTCAGCTTCTTACAAGAGGCGCAAGGTCTAAAAAGCCCTTTTTTAGGAGTGGTAGACATAGTAGACTCTAGCCCTCCTTCACAAGAGTAAACAGCAAGAGAAAATATGGATAAAATCCAGAAGAAACCAGAAACCTGAGCAGAGCTCAGTGGAGACTCCCTTAGCACGACGTGCGGTAGAAAATCTGAGGGACTAGGGCTCCTGCCAGGAAGGTTCTAGAGGGTGGTAGTAGCTGATTGGCTCCCGGCCAACGTTTGGTCCTTTTTACAAAAGGACTCAGATAGGTTACTAATGTGAGGCCTCTGGCCTATTAGTATATATATATGTCTTTAGGACATTACTATTTTATATACCGGGGACTCCCACCCCGACGACGGGGAATGATTCAGGCATGTGAATCTATGAAAGATACCCATAATACTGGATAACAAGGCATAGGAAGGCGAAAGGCATGACTCATTCAGCTGTAATGAGCATGAGACTCCCCCACACTCATCATTACAAAGGCACTATGTAGTAAGGGCGGGACAGTATTGCTCTGTTAGCGAGCATGAGAAGTGAAGTGCTCCCAACTGAAGTTAAAAGAACAAGCATGGATAGAGAACTGTGGAGCAGCGGTCAGAGCTGCAGACTCTGGAGCTGGGGCCGACTCTGGAGCAGGGGACCAGTGTTCGAGCCTTGGTGTGGGCTCAACATCTGTAATTATAAGCGGATCTGGCACTTTTTGGCACTACAGGATTTTACAGAACATCACTTGCAGTAAAGGTGACAAAATAGGAGTAGAATTACTCAGTGGAAGAGAGACTACTGTCTATCTTGATATAATCATGAATAGCTCTTGGCCAGGATTTGAAGCGTCTGAAAAGCTTTTTTAAGTGTATCCACAGATGGTATTACATGGACTGATGATTATTTTCTTGGAGGACACTTTGATCAGGATAGTGAGGTACCCAACGTCTAAGTCATCTTGGAAACTTCGGTCATCATTTAATGACTTCAATATTAAACGTTTTGACAACGAATGACTTGATATCAATGCATGTATCTCCTTCAAAAGAGTTCTTTAAGGTGAATGTTGCCTCGTCAGAAAAGATGCTGTGATTTACGTTGCATCAGACGCTGAACATTTGATAGTGGTAACGCTCACCATCATTGAAACTGTTGAAGTTCCGGGAGTGTCCAGAATAATGGTACTTCTTGGCTTGCCTCCATTCCTTGCATTTCCCTTTGCGAGTCCTTGGAAGTTGAGAACTGTTCCACAGAGTAAGGAGTTCCTTCCAGTGTCATTCTCACCCTTGCTTACTGTGCGCCTCTCAGTAATTCTTTCATTTTAAGGCATTTTCCTTTCAGGGGACTCCAGTTTCAGTCCATTTATGTTCTTGTGAATATTATTTTGCAGTATTGTCACTTTTTTCCCATGTGGGATTCTGGGAAGCAAACCACACACAGGTCACATAGGCCATTTGGAGTCTTTCTGATCTCACGTTTTAACAGTGAAAAAAGGTAGAACAATTTCCTCATTTGTCAGTAAAAACACTGAAGCCCTATAAAAACGTCATGTGAACCACTAAAAATGACTCCAGTATTCGAACTTTCATAGATTCATATACTTGAATTGTTCCCAGTTGTCAGATGGGAGACCTCAGTATCTTATAAAAGCAATGTCACAATAGACATAGAGGCTTAAGGCTATTGTTTAATAACAGATCACTGTCCTTTTTATAAAAAATAAAAGATTTTTACAGTGATATTGCTCTACATTAGTGGTTTTCCACAGCTACCTGCACTAGGTCTTTGGTGCTTCAAACTGGCTTTCACCATGCCAGAGACACCAAAAAAGGGGTTCTTCAGATCCTGTGGCACTTGTAAGAAGAGGTTTCACATTGATGACCCTCAAAGACTTTATAAACTGTCTCTATCCGGAGCACAAAACAAGGGACTGTAAGGTATGTTGCACCTTTTCTAATAAGACTTTAAAGGCTAGAGAAGGAAGTCTCTTTCACTGGCAGCAGAAACTCAAATCCAAAGACAACTCTCTCTGAGGCAGAATGCAACACCTCCTTTATGTCCTCTACTAAAACGCCTGTTAAAAGAGCTAGAGAGGATCCATTACCTCATTCCTTTCAGGAACCTCTAAAAGAGGCGTCCAAAAAGTCGTTTGAGGGTGTCCAAAAACACAGAAGCCCCGAGTCGCCTCACAAACGTTTCTTTCCTCTACCTAGAAAGGAGGAAAAAAAGCCAGACTTGTCTTCAAAACAGCTTTAGAAGTCTACTTCAGAGCCCTCAACACCTCCTTCTGTGGTACAGCATGTCTTCAAAAAGCCGTCAGGTGTTTCCATTGACAAACACATCGACAACACCCTCCTCAGCATCTTCAATGGTGCATTGTAGTCGTCGACTGCTTCAGCACCAGTTCCGTAGACGGTAAATTTGTTACTATCGTCGACAGCAGACCCTCCATTGAAGGTGTGACCGTCGATGACGCAGCAATGAATGGCGTCTCCTCTCCCCACGGATGCCCTCTACAGAACCTACCCTGTCGAAGATACCACCGTCGACAATCAAGAGACCATCATTGCCTCTTTCCTATTCAACGACCTCGCTGACGACTCAAGTACAGAAGTTTAAATAAAAGATAACGCCATCCCTTACCTTTCAAAGTAAGGTGTGCTGGCTGCTCCCATCTCACCTCCTGGATCAGGAAGACTCTGAGGAGGACAGCCTTTACAGAGCAGCTCAGAGCTCCTCTGAGCATCATGTAAAATATCAAGATTACTCGAATAAAGGAGAATATTATGAAGAACAATAGTTACTTACCTGTAATCTGTGGTTCTCCAGTATTGGTGTCTTTCATAGATTCACATGCCTGAATCATTCCCCGTCGTTGGAGGGGGAGTCCCACGGTACATAAAAAAGCAATAATATGCCATAATAACATAGAAAAAACCTGGTAATAACCAACCAGGAAGTAAAGTAGCCCAAGCTACAGGAGAAAAAACTTCCACACTCATGACTATCCTAGTCATTTTGTATAGCCCAAACTGCAGCCAATCAGGCGACAGCACCCACCAGAAAGTTCTCCCAAGAGGCTCAGGCTCTCAGATTTTCTCGCACAGGAGTGATGGTAAACCAATCTAGCCTATGAGCCTCTGAGGGGAGGTGGGCGGGTTGCATGTGAATCTATGAAAGACACCAATACTGGAGAACCACCGATTACAGGTAAGTAACTATTGTTCTTCTCCAGTATTGTGGTGTCTTTCATAGATTCACATGCCTGAATCAGAGTACATCCATGCTTGGAAGACGCTATTTGTAGCATCAGTTTGTACATATGGAAAACACATAATCATGTAATAAATGTCTCATTTCTAAGCATGAAAATTTGCAGTTACATGAGAATGTACATAATATTCAGCATGAATAAGCGTCTGAAAAGTAGTAAGAGGAGGAGGGAAACAGAGGCTCACTTTATCTGAAAAGATTACACAGAATTGCTTCACCCACTGAAGCATCTGTCTCACTGGCTGCATCCAAACAATAGTGCTTGGTGAAAGTATGCCTGCTGGCCCAGGTTGCTGCTCTGCAGACGTGCTGAAGAGGAATCCCAGCGAAAAGAGCAGTCGAGGAAAACATGGCTCTCGTAGTGTGAGCCCTTGGAGCAGCCTGCAAAGGTCTTCCTGATTGTATATGGCAAAAGTCAATAGCTGCAGAGATCCATCTGGCTATTGTTTGTTTAGACACTGCATGACATTGTCGAATTTTTCCATAAGCGACAAACGATTGATCAAATTTGCGTATTGTAGAGGTCCTTTGTAAATAGAACTTTAAACACCTCTTGATGTCTAGTGTATGCAATGCCCTTTCCTCAGGGGATTGTGAGTTAGGAAAAAATGTCCTTAAGATGCCTGGCTTGTTCAGGTGAAAGTCCGAAGGCACCTTAGGCATGAATTTTGGGTTCGTGCAGAGCACTACAGAATTAGACATGAACTGCAAGAAAGGTGGATGGACCGTGAAAGCCTGGACATCACTGACTCTTCTAGATAAAGTCAAAGCCAACAAAAGCAATACTTTCCATGAACAAAATTTTAAATCCACTCTGTGAATTGGTTCAAAAGGGTGGCGCATGAGCTGCGCTAACACTATATTTAGATGCCACGATGGCGGTGGATGACGTACCGGAGGAAACATTCTGAAAAGTCCTTTAAAGAATTGCTGTATTATTCTTGAAGAGTAAAGTGAAGTGAACCCATCCTGACTATACCTTGAAATGGCTGCTAGGAAAACTTTTAGAGTTGCGTGAGATAATCCCGATTTTGCCAGATTTAAGAAAAAAGGCAATATCTGATCTGGCCTTGCTTGAAAAGGATGAATCCCAGCCGAGTGACACCAGATACAGAATCTCTTCCATTTAAGTCTGTATGGTTTTATTGTAGCAGGTGCTCTTGCTTTGGCTAGTACCTCCTTGCAATCTGCAGAGATATTCAGATGGGCGAATTCAAGGTACTCAGGCGCCAAGTCGCTAATTTTAGAGAAGCCGGGTCTGGATGGTAAATCTGACCATCCTGGATGGAGAGGAGATCAGTTATTGGTCAAAACTGAATTGGTTCGCACTCCGATAGGAGAAGGAGCTCGGTGAACCAGTATTGGCGAAGCCACCTGGGGGCAATGAGAATCAGGCGACATGGTTCTTTTTTCATCTTCGGGAGAACTCTGGGAACCAACGGTATCAGAGGAAAGGCGTAAGCATATATTTGAGACCAGTTGATCGAAAACGCATTCCCCTAAGAGTCCTTGCGGGGATGCCAGCTTGCAAAGAACAGGCATTTGCTGTTCTTGGTCGCAAAGAGGTCTAGATCTGGATGGCTCCACTGTTGAAAAATCTGATCTACCGTTGGTTGATGAAGTTCCCATTCGTGGGTGGACACGGTTGTCCTGCTGAGAGTGTCTGCAAGAATGTTTGCCGTTCCCGGTACATGGACCGCCAAAAGATTGATTCTGTGTCGTATTGCCCATGCCCATATTTCTTGGGCTTCCTGAGACAGAAGAGCCGACCTTGTTCCTCCCTGTTTGTTTAAATAATGCATGCTTGTAGTATTGTCTGTGCGAACCAATACTGTGGCCCCTTGAACGATTGCGCGAAAGGACTTGAGGGCTAGGAAAATGGCGCTTCGCTCCAATAGATTGATGTGCCAGACCTTTTGTTGAGGGCTCCACCTCCCGCTGACCGTCAGCCCTTGAAGATGTGCTCCCCAACCTTCGAGGGATGCGTCCGTGGTGATTGTGAAGTTTGGTGCGTCTTGGAGGAACGTGCAACCCTGCTGTAAATTTCTCTTTTGAATTCCCCAGAGAAGAGCACCTCGGATGCGAGGGGTGATTCGGATGAGATCTTCGAATGAGCCGGAGACCTGCAGCCATTGCAGGTTGAGTTCTTTTTTTTTTTTTTTTCCTCATTTGCCTTCCCTTTCCGACAAGGGTCATACCAACCACCTTGCACGACTTAGAGACGTGATTTGATTTTCCGATGGCAGACGTTTCCCAAAACCAGAGAGAGAGTACATTTAGCTCCATCTAGGTATTTTTCAACCTGTAGGACCAAATCGATTCTAAGCTAGCCCTGGTCCAGGAGCATTAATGGCATAATCATCGGACCCGGGTTCACCTCCAGTTAATTAAGAGATCCCAAAAAGCCAAATTACGTTTACTAGCAGTTCTTTTGAGGTCCATTTTAGATGTTTCATATAAAGATGAAAGCCATTGAGAGTGTAAAGGGGGAGTTTTTTCTATCCACTGGATACAGATCTGTCTTCTCGCCAATAAAATCGCATAGAAAAGGAAAGATTTCTCCTTGCCCGTAATATTGTCTTCTATTCCAAAGATGACAAGTGGAAGAGTAATTGACAAAGATGTATGTAGAATAGAATTTAAAGTATTCTTCACCTCTTACGAAAAATTCGAAAGATCTGGGCATTCTAGGAACATATGTATGTCATTGGCACCTACCATGTTACATTTATTACATTTTTTGTCTGGTAGGAATTTAGACCGTTTTAATGGTGTTATGTATGCGTGGTGAATTGAAAATAGATGGTTACGTCTTAACCATGCGGGTTTTACCGTTTTGTACAGTAAGCCGCAAGATTGTTGCCATTTCTCATCACATGGAGTGCTGATCACTGATCCCCATAACTCATCTGGTAATTTAAATTCCCCATCATTTTCTTCTAGCATCTGCCAGTACCAGGTAGCTACTTCTTTCCCTCCACTGGGTCGCTCTACCAGCATTTGTTCTAGTGCGCTAATTTTCCCAATGTTCGTGTCTATGCGGCTCTGTGATCTCACCCAGCTGTCTAGTTGGATATATTTAAATCTAGATATTTCTGTTCCTACAAGTTCTTGTAATTCGTTCCAGTCTATTAATTTCCTGTCTATTAGCAGTTGACCCCACCTCGTAATACCTGCTTGTTTTATGATATTTGATAGCTTGTCTTTCAAGAATGGTGGTAGGCCGGGTGAGTCCCAAATTGTACAGTACGTAGAATAATATGACAAGCCTATTTTTTTCCTTATGTTATACCAATTTTTAGCCCATGATTGTGCCATTTTAAGTTTAATTTTTTTGAAAAATTTGTGACTTCCAAATTTAAACATAAATCCCTCTGGTGTTAAGTTTGCCCCCAATAATATTGCTTTGTACATGGAATTAGAAGTTAAATGCAGCCCAAAGGGGAAACTGAAAATCCCTGCCAGCCACCCTGAAACGCAGGAACTTCCTGTGACGGGGTAAAATGGGGATGTGGAAATACGCATCTTGGAGGTCCAAGGTGGCCAGGTATTCTCCCGCCGAAAGAAGATGCAAATTTTCTTGGAGTGATAGCATCTAAAACGCTTTCTCAAGTACTTGCTGAGAGCACGAAGATCCAGAATTTAGATGCCATTCCCCAGACTTCTTCTTTATTAGAAAGAATCTGGAGTAGAATCCTGCTCCTCTCTGAACCTGAGGGACTTTTTAGATTGCTCCTTTTTTTAACATCAAATTGATCTGGGAAAACAACTCTTTGAGATGAGCTGGAGGTGGGCCCCTGGGGGGAACATTTGGAGGAAACCTTTCGAATTTGAGGGCATGTCCCTTGGCCACAATGTCCAAGACCCACCTGTCTGAAGTTAGTGAGGATCATTTTGAGTAGAATTTGGAGATCTTTCTTCCAATTTTTATGTGAGACTGCGACAGTAGCGGTGGCAGGTGATGAAACTCATTGTCTTTTATCCGTTCCGCGGTAGGCAGGCTTTCTTTTGTTTTGGGAATAATTAGTATTGCGCTGGCCGTAAGACTGGTAACGTTGGGTTTGGTAACGTTGATTCCCTTGCCTGTAGGAGGATTGCTGATTATAACCTCCTCTAGTAGAGTACGATCCACGTCCTCTCGCACATCGAAAGGGCGGCTTCTGAAAGTAAGGTGCCAAGGGACTTGGCTGTCTCCGTGTTCTTCTTGATGGTCTGCAAGGCTTCCTCTACTTGGGGCCAAACAAAAATTCCCCGTCGTAAGGCATGTCTAATACCTTAGCTTGTACCTCCTGGCGGAACAAAGTCGCTCTTAGCCAGCCTTGCCTGCGCAAGACAGCAGCTACTGCTAACTGTCTGAATCCAGTCGAAGCCACATCAACTGCAGAGTCAATCATCTCAGCCGAGATTCTCTCATCCTCCTGCAGTATTTTCAGAGCTTCTGCCTTGGAGGGCTCTGGAAGCATGTTGATATATGGCGAGATGTCAGACCACATTTGCCGGTCATATCTGCCCAGAATGGCTAATGAGTTGGCAGCCCGGACTGTAGTTGCTGCCATTGTAGACACATGCTTCCCAATTGTATCAAGACGCCTACCGTCTCTATCCGGTGGGGCTGCGATTGGAAAGGAAGGATTTCTAGATCGCTTCTGTGCCGCCTGTATGATCACCGAATCCAATTTCGGGTGTCCAAAAGGCAAGCTGGGGACTTTTCAGGAGCCTTATCTATCCTCGGCAGTACTGGAGGGATAGATGCAGGAGTGAACATTACCTTAATTCCCTCTTTCCAGATGAAATCAATAATAGGTATTGACTTAACCTGCTTCCTTGGCTGGTCCTTGAAATCAGAGAGGAAGCATTCCTGCTGTGTAGTCTCCATGTCAATATGGAAGTGTTTTGTAGCTCTTTCCATAAGAAGATGGAATCCTCTAACATCTACTGGAGGTGAATCAGCGGTAACCGGAGGTGAAGGAGAAGGTGTTTGGACCTGATAATCGTCTCACTCCGACATCAAGGATCTGTCCTCTACTTCACCTTCTTCTCTCTCTTCTTCGTCAGAAGATTGGTGTTCTTCAGGCTGATGGGAAGCTACAGGTGGAGGAGATCTTGGAGACCTTAAATCAGATATGGACATTTGCACCACAGGTGTAGGAGGCACAGAGTCCGCTGACTCAGACGGTGGAAAACGCCTGTAATAGTGATTTAGCATGTGCTGTAGATTTGTTAGCAATGCTACTGGCATCTGAGCTGAGGGGACATTAGTAACGGGTGATGTTACACGCTCAGGCGAAGGTTGGCCTTCTTGATCGTCCTCTTCTTGGTATTTGATGTGCAATTCCGGAGGACTTGCAGCTGTCCCAAACATATCATCCAGGTCAGAATCCTCCTCACTATCCTCGGAGTCCAGCAACTTGTCAGGGACCTGTAGGGGTACTGTTTGAGGTGACAGGCGTAGAGGAGATAAAGGTTCTAGAACAGAACCGCGTCTCTCAAGCAAGGATGGCTTTGGTGTTGACGTGAAAGCCGTAGACGGTGACCAAACCTGCATGGTGGTACATGCAGACAGTTGCGGCGTCGACGGAGGCTCCATCGACGGGCTCGTTGACGGGGGCTTGAATACGGACGATGATAAGGTCGTCGTCGACAATTGAGTTGTCTTCACCGACGAGGAAGGTTTCTTCGATGACGGTGTCTTTGTCGACGATGGAGTAGTCGACGGTGCAGGAGTCGTCGACAAACTCGTCGATGACGGGATGTTCGTCGACGACGATGGAGCAACCGTCGACGGTGGCGTCGACGAAGCTATCGTCGACGGAATCTTCTTCAGCTTGGCGGCCGAAGGGACGCTGATGATGGCAGATGAAGATTATCTCGCCAACGAGATAAGCCAGACAGAGACATAGACCATCGTCGACGGAGAAGATGCTGTCGACATTATCATCTCAGGCTTAGACGAAGAGTAAGTTACTGTAGACGTAGATGTTGCGTCGACGAAGGAGTCGACAACGGCGTCGTCGACGACAGGGACTTTTTCCTGAGGTGAAGTCTTCTCAGAAGTTGTCTTTTGAGGTACATTTTTGGTTGTTCTTCTCGGGGTTGTGGATGGCACAAGTTTGCTCTTAGTAGGGGGAGTAGCCTTAGAAGTGGAAGGCCTCTCAGACCCCTTAGAAAATTGTTGCTTATTTACAATCTTGGCCCCAGGAAAAGTTAATTCCTCTTCAGCAGCTCTCTTCCTAGAAGCTGCAGTAGACCCGGAGGCAACACTGCCTACCTCAGAAGCAGGATTATCTTGATCCTTGAGCTTTTGTAGCCACAAAAGCAAGCAGCCCTCTCTGTCCCGGAGGGTCTTCTGAGGGAAGGTCCTACATATCTTGCAGTCCTTTACCTGATGGTCAGGGTACAGGCAGTAAATGCACTTCTTGTGGGGATCTTCTTTGAAAAGCCGGAGCTTACCACAAGAGTCAAAAGGCCTAAATAAAGATTTCTTAGATAAAGACATCTTCAAATCCAGATTCTTGAAGAAAAAAAGAGAAGTACTGAGCAGATCTCAGGGAGACTCCCTTCACATGACGTGCGGTAGAAAATCTGAGAGCCTGAGCCTCTGGGGAGAACTTTCTGGTGGGTGCTGTCGCCTGATTGGCTGCAGTTTGGGCTATACAAAATGACTAGGATAGTCATGAGTGTGGAAGTTTTTTCTCCTGTAGCTTGGGCTACTTTACTTCCTGGTTGGTTATTACCAGATTTTTTCTATGTTATTACGGCATATTATTGCTTTTTTATGTACCGTGGGATTCCCACGCTGATGACGGGGAATGATTCAGGCATGTAAATCTATGAAAGACACCCCAATACTGGAGAACAGTACTACTACTTGCAAGACTATCACCACTCTCAGGAATACCAACGAGGTTATGTGATCTACCATGCTCCAGCTTCTGTGGCTTCTGAGCTGCGCACTCCTCAATAAACTGTGACTCTGCTTCTTCCTACAACAGTGCACAGATGCCCTTGCATGATCCAACTTAATCTGACCAAGACAGAGAAGGTGTGCTTCCAGATCACCATGATGAATGGGACGACTATGTTCTGCCGTCAATAGCATCTCCAGCAACTACGATTATTGACCCACCTCCAGAGGATGTAGGAGGTTTTTAAAGCCTCTTAGAGAGGGCAGCCAATCGCTTTGACCTACCTATGCCTGCCACGCAGCAGTATTGTTTCCTGTATGATGTTAAGGTTACCCTTACACAAAACAGTCAAAGCCATGCACATAATTGATTAAGTATGGAGTCAGGGCCTAAAGATTACGCTCAACCCGGCACCAGTACCAGCCATATTGCCCAAACTGAACCAAAAGTATAAGGCCCCGGAGGATGCACATGCTTTCCTCAAGGGCCAACTTAAACCAGCCTCAGTCATCTCCCAGTGGCACAAGAGATCAGGTAATCCTTCCGCCCCCCCCCCCCCACCCCCCACCCCCCCCCCCTCCCTTGGAGTGCCTCCGTACATGAATGGTAGGTGCCTTAACTTCAGCAAATGTTTTTTGTCCATGCCAGCCCTGACAGTAGGAGCTGCAAGTTCTCTAGCCCTCCTTGGCTGCTATGACCGACAAATGTGGTCAGATATAGCCTCATATATGAACCATCTTCCTGAACATATTAGAGAGGAAGAAAAGAAAGTATTGCTGGAAGGTCAGCGTTCCTCCTCCGAGATAATCGACTGTGCCATGGATATTGCCTCCACAGGCTTTCAGCAGCTCAATGGCACAGCGGTTCTATGCAGTCAGGGATGGCTGAAGGTGACCAATTTCCAGCCAGAAGTCCAAACAAAAATATTAGATCTGCCATACGATGGAGAAGCTTTGTTTGGAAAGCACATGATGAGGCTCTACAAACCATAAAAATGGACACTGACACTGCCAAATCGTTGGGAACATTACAGTATAAAAAGGTGCCTTTTCAGGGCGCCCCAAGGAAGAGGCCAGCCTTCCTTTCATGGAGGATATCAGCAATACCGTTAACCAACATATTCCTCCAATAATCAACAATTCCGCTTACAACATCAGCAGCGGCAACCACCGTCAGCTGCATATCACCACGCTCCCCTCAGAGGAATGTTCGGAAGGCAGGGCAAGGACACCAATCGAAGACAATGACTTTCATTAGGCGCCAGCTACTCCCCTTTTTATTCCCCCCCCACAGTGCCAGCAAGGTTCACCAAACATGTCCAGTGTTGGAGACACATCACAACGGATCAATGGTTCCTAGACCTTGTTCAATTTGGACAACTAATGGAATTTATATAAACCTCTCCCTCAACACCACCTCATCCTTACAGCCAGAAGAATTTACCGATCCTCAGATCAAAGGTCTAAACAATGCTGCTAAAGGGGGCGACAGAGAGAGTTTCCCGTTCCCAGAAAAGGAAAGGTTTCTGCTCAAGTTTCTTCTTAATCCGCAAAACAGTCAAAGAAGTGGAGCTCAATTCTCGATGTGAGGGACCTCAACAAATATCTCAAGAAAAAATCCTTTAGCCTGATTACACTCCAAGACATATTGCAGCTCCTCCACAAGGGAGATTACAAGTTATCCCTGGACCTTCAAGATGCCTACTTTCATGTACCCATCCAGCCCAAACCCAGAACGTTCCTCAGATTCACAGTAGCCTGCAGCCACTTTAAGTTCCGGTTGTTACCATTTGGTCAAAATTTGTCCACCGCATTCTTACAAAATGCCTGGTACCCATCCCAGCTTACCTCAGACCGCAGAAACATCAGGTTTTCCCATATCTTGACGACTGGTTGGTGAAAGCACATGGAAACCAGTCTGCAAAGGCATCCAACAGAGCCTGCTTACACCTCTTCAACGATCGCAGACTCACCCTCAACTCGGACAAATCAATCCTCCAGTCATTGCAGCGAATATTCTTACTAGGAGCCATACTAGACACAGACCTCAATATGGCATATCAGACCATCGAAAGGAAACGGAAGTTGATGTCTTTGGCAAGCTTAGTACAAAAAATAAGGTCACTTTAAGTTCACCTCTAAAAGTCTCTATTGGGTATGATGTCCTCATGCATACACCTCCTACTGTACTGCCAGCTCCACATGCATCAACTTCAGGAAGCATTGGATGCCCAATGGTCTCAGCGACAGAAACGTTGGAAGACGTCATTCACGTCACAGTATTCACGATCAAGTCGCTCGACTGGTAGACTCACCCAAACAATTTCTCTGCAGGTATCCTGTTTCTTCCTTAGTCATCTCTGCTGGTAATTACAACAGATGCCTGCCCTGGACGAGCGGTGAGCTTTCCTCAAGAACCTTCAGGTCAGCAGCAAATGGCCTCCTTCACATCGCCGCCTGCACATCAATCTGCTCGAATTAAGAGCAGTATACCTTGCTCTACAAGCATTCTATCCCAGGATTAAGCAATCGCTAGTGCAAACAGACACCGCCACAGTACATAAATAAGGTGGCACCACATATCACCCACTCTCCTAGGAAGTGTTGCAGGGATTCTACACAAATACAGAACTATGCGCAGGAAATGGGACCTTGGTGTATACGGACTGAGTCTTCCCACCACCTTAGTACCCACAAACCAGGACCAACTAGCTTTAGTGTCTCACTTGCTCTCCTACTCACTCCCAGAGAAAAAAGTGATTAAACACCCCAGAACACAACACTCCCAGTTCTCTCAGGAATTGCTGTAACAAGATTCACCTTTTTGCTCACTCTCTTGTACTCGTTCACAATAAGATCTGACGGAGACACGAACAGTTTAAAATATTTATTTTAACTAACGTGCCCTAACATGCAGTACACGTGCCACAACAAGCAGGAGATGCATAGTGCAAATATTGCCAGCATAGCAGGCAGTCCACAAATCACGAAGGGAGATGTCATCATAAAAAGATAACGAAGAAAAGATTATACTACCGAACCTCCCTCCCTTTGCTAAAAAGAAGTATTATTATATAATAAAAGATCTCTGGGCTTTGTCACAGACCCCATAACTTGGCCTACAGATCGTAGGTGTACATCATGGGTGCACTTCTACCAGGAAAGGTCCCTCTCCAAGTGTGCGTTACCTTTTCGTTCAACCTACTAAAAACCCAAGTACACTGTCCAAACAACAGCTGCATCAGTATGTTTTGTCTAAGGGGTAAGGACTGGCCAGAACAAAATAACAAGGGGCATTCATGTTCGACCTTGCACATAATGATTAGTCAAAATCCCAGGAACATGCAGAGAGCAAACACAGCAATGAGTTCTCATGTAAAAAGAGTCTTTGAGAATATTGAAAAAAAATAAAGAAGTGTAGTAACGTGTGCAAAGCAGCAGGCAAGCTGAAACAAGCTCTTGCTAAGTTAGTGAAAATCGATCATGGGCCACGTGACACCCTCTCCTTGGCCAGGGCATTAGCCATTAGAAAGAAACAAAAATCTGAGGTAAGCAGAGGCACAGCGTCTTTGTTGTAGGCCAATTCATGTAATTTTGGGGGCAAACAACAAACAAAACAAAAAAGTTTTTTAGTACTTACAGAGTTTAATGTTCCAAAATGTTGCCAATTGGATGCTCAAACATTGCTAACCATTCATAGTTAGTAATCAACTTAAAAAATGCTGCTGGTAAAGCGGAATGCCATGAACTCCAGGACGTTGTCCATTCCTTCCATCGATAAAATGCATGCCATCCAGTTTAGCAGGTCGAACGAGCACACATATCCAGAAGCCATTAGGAGTATCTCAGGGCAACCTACGTTAACTTTGATGAAACCGCAGTCAATTTGGAGCTGCGAGAGAGCACAGGTACTCAAGTCTGCTGTTGGTCCTAGCAGAGGATCCCACACCCAACGCATACCCCTGGAACATACCCGGTCATGGGCCTTTAATGGACCCATTAGCAGATCGTAATCCAGGGAAGCATGTGTGGTATTGGACAAGCAGAAATCCATGGCTCATTGAAAAGGGCATCGGAGGCAGTGAAACACAGGTTGCACACAGGTGAAGTAGGCATAGCAAAAGGTCAGCCAGTAATTGATGGCAAAATGTTCCCCTGGCATATAACCAAAGAGCTGCCGCATTCAATCACGGTACAGTCGCAACTGGACCGAGTTTAGCAGTGCCACAGATCGAGAATCCATTGCGAAGAATTAATAGGAGAACCGACACACCGCAGACCACAGGAACACCAGGGGAACCCTCTGAAGGCACTGGACAAAATAGAATGAATAAAACCCAGAATTACTCCAAATATAGTCTGAAAGGAAGAAACAAGGCAGGATCCCACAAGTTTAAAAAAAAGTGAGCAAGGCCCTCTGTATTAGACGCATTAAATATTTGGTGTATTAATTCTCCAGAATGGAGTGGGAGATTATCTTGCTTGGGGTTCTTGCCACCTGCAATTCGAGGGTCTCTCAAGCAGAGTTGAGAGCCACTTCTTGTTGAAACAACAGCGCTTTGAGTCTGCTTAGTTTATTGTAATCTGTTTTCAAAGTTGGAATGGAAGGCCAAAGAGAACTGTCTACAATCCCATACGGGGGTGGAAAAAAAGGACATCGCTGCAACATGTAACTCGCTGAGAAACCGTTACTAGGTCCCAAACCGCAGCAATCATGGTTATTCAAAAAAAGTTAACTAGCATTAGAAAGGAAAACTAATACGGGAATAATAGCCAGGACAGAGGTACCTTTAAAAAATACAAGCTAGATTAAGGGCTGAAACGTTACAGGCTCCGTGTAGCTTAACCTGTTTACAGACTAGGGAATGTCATACTGTGGAATCACAATCCTCCCCTGTAAGGAAAACTTCTTTTTTCACATGTTGATATCTGTAAGCAAAAGGTAAAGACCACAATTCGTGAATAAAGGTATTGCCAAGGGTCCATATCTATCAATTAGATAATTTTTCATGCTTGCTGTGAACTGAAAAAGTGAGATAGGCTGTGAAATAACCCTACGTATTAACCACACAGCTGTAGGCTGTGAAATAACCCTACGTATTAACCACACAGCTGACTCAATCTGAGCTACCGAAAACGGTAACTGTTCTAATTGTTTAATATGTAACAGTGTGTATATGGCATCTTTCATGGACCTTAATTTCTGTTTATCAGTCAAATTAAACAGTAAAAACATTTCAGAAGCTTTCATATAATACCATGGCACTTATCCATTTTTGAGTGGTTGCAACGTCCAAGCAAACTTCATCGCAGAACGTAACTGATTCATGTTGAACAATGTCAATGACAGAAGAAACAATATTATCCAAAGTATATAGACTGGAAGATAATGTATTAAGGCGGTTATCGACAACTGCAAGGTCTTTTTCCAAATTAGCCAGGTCAATTTAACTGAGGCGCAATGCAGCTTCCATTTGAGACAGTTTCCAAATTTCATTATATGCAGAATAAATAAAACTATTTGTTCAAGAGGCCTTCGAACCTAAAAGAAAATCATTCAAATCATATCACTTGATAACTGAGAAAGGTGTTGTTTCACAGATGACAGTGTAGAATGGTCCAACCATTGCTGACATCATTTAACCACGGAATATGTGGCGACCGTAGGCTAATGCGGGAAACTTGGATCAGATCTACTCTGTGTAAAAACCTTTGTAGTATTCAGAAAACGTAGTTGACATGCATTTGAGGTTGTCGGCCATACTAGCATCCCAAAGGATCAATCAGCCAGATGCATCAACCAAAATAGCGATCGCAATAGGTGCGAAATAGCAATTGCGATCGCTAAAAAATGAAAATCCATTCATGAAGTGAAAAAATTAAAAAATGTGAATTCGCAAAATCAAAAATGCGAATTCGCTAAATTAATCGCAGAAACCAGGTAGAACCCCCTTAGCGAATCGTAATTAGCGAGAACCCAAGGATACAGCGAAATATTTTGCGATTTCGCAAATTGGATTTTGCGAAATCGCTAAATAATCGCAAACGCGATTCATGGAAAATCGCTAATAGCGATAATAACAAAAATCGCAATTTTGCGAGAGCAGTTTAAAGGGAATCGCAATCAGGAGGTAACATTTTTTTTTTAACTCACCTGTCATACATCTGAGGTCGATTTAAACAGACCCATGAGGCCATAGTGGCCTCCCACAATGGCTGGACTCTACATTTTTGCGAGGAGTATACTTGCAGCAGGCCAGGCAAGAAGGAGAATCCAGGAGAGAATCTTCCGCCTGCGCATCACTTTGTTGTGAGCAAATATATGACAAGTACAGGATGAATGCAGCAATGATTCTATACTTAATAGATGAATTGGACCCACTATTGCAGCGCCAAACACGTAGGAGCCAGGCAATAGCAACTCATGTCCAGGTGCTATGTTGCCTGCACCTGCTTACGTCAGGTAGCTTCCAGGATATAGTGGCAGAAGCCGGAGGGGTATCACAGAGCTCCCTCTCGCGGATCTTCAAATCCTTCCTGGCTGCCATGATGTCTTTGATCAACAACCACATCACCTTCCCCACAACCCAACAGGAATTGAGCCAAACAAAACAGGACTTCTACCAAGTTGCCCAGTTTCCACACGTGATCGGATGTATAGATTCCACCCACGTAGCCATATGTCCCCCTGCCGTAAATGAGTATATCTTCCGCAACTGGAAAGCATATCACTCAATAAATGTCCAAGCAGTGTGCAATGCTAAAAACATCATCACTGACCTCTTAGCACAATACCCTGGGAGCACTCACGATTCATACATCTTCCGCCATAGTGGCTTGCACACACGTCTGCTCAGGGGTGATTTTGGCGATGGACACCTGCTAGGTAAATGTAATACAATACTCATCACTGAATAATGTAATGGCAATGCATAGCTGACACTAACATATTGTTTGTAACTCTGTAGGTGACAGTGCATACGCGGTGAGGCATTACATCTTGACTCCATACCTGAACCCAGCCAGCCCACAACAACAGAGGTACAATGCAGCCCACATCAGGACACGTAATGTAATATAAAGGACATTTGATTTGCTCAAGAGTCACTTTCGCATCCTGCATAAAACTGGAGGAGCAATGCTGTACCAACCGGAAACATGCTGCAGGATAATTGCAGCATGTGCCATGTTGCACAACATAGCAACAAGGAGAGGTATCCCCATTGAGGAATCCGACACAGAGGGCAACAAGCCCCCAGCACACCCACGCCGGGCACATCTTGGGAGTTCAGCAAAGAAAACGTACAGACATCACCCAGCATTATTTCTAAGGTATGTAATGATGACACACAACACTCAATTGCATTTGAAGATAAACTATTTATTACCACGTCAGGCGGTAGGGGTGTAAAATTGAACAGTGCTGGTGGCCATTAGCACATTAACTGCATGCACTGAAGGACACAAGAGACACACAAAGGACTTGAAATGCAGTCACAAAGAATGTTAAGGACATGGTTACGTCACCATGATAAATTACACCCTTCTGGAAATGTTTAGCACCTCCTCCCTCTCACACCCAAATGTCTTTCTCCTGCATCTGCATTCCCGGATACAGAGGGAGGTGTTTGTCTACGGCTACTGCTCCTCCTGACAATGGTGACTGGCGCAGTTATGATGCTTAGGCTGGATGCCTCACTACCCTCTTCCCCTGTAACATTGCCCTGACCACCAGTGCTAGACTGCATCAGTTCAACGGCAGTGGTAATTTGGCCGAGTGCCTTAGACACATCCCCACAGCAATGGCCCATATCAATCTGCATTTCCATCGACCGACGTGACAGCTGTGCCATGCTGGCGCAAATCTTGTTGTTGGACCTGGTATAGCCACCCATGCAGGTCACAAACTGGTGATGCCTCCTCCTCAGTGTGGTGTGTCCCTCCTGCATCACACGTGCCACCTCCTGCAGTGTGTTGTTTGATTGTCTGTTTGCTCCCACTAGTGCAGTAGTGAGCTCCCTCACACTCTCGGCCATTACCGATAAGTTTTTGTTCATTTTCGTCATCTGCAAGTTGATGGCTCCCATATGCCTCGCTTGTAGGCGCTGCACCCGCACCATCTGTGACTCCACGCCACCCCACTCATTGGGAGTACCTGCCTCCTGTGCCCAGGTATGGGTCCTTGGCCTGCGTCTTGTTCTTGGACGGACATGTGCCTGCGGTGTAGTTGTGTGGCTTGCACTTGGACGGCTTGTCCCAGGAGCAGTAACTGGTTCCTGTTCTGACTCCATTGGCTGCAGTGGTGTAACTGTGGCCCTGCGTTTTGCTGGTGCCTTGGATTTGGGTGGTGGTGTCACAGGTTTTGACATGGCAGCCTCTTGGATGACCTGTGTGCTGTCTCCACTATCACTGTCATCAGTGTTTAGTTCGGCTGCATCTGTGATGTGAAACAGTGCAATGTTATTTTATGTTGTTGCATTAGTTGAGCAACATTAAAAATCTATACATTTATGCTTTCACTGTCTCTCATCAATGACTGTACTGCTTTTTGGTAGCATTTGGGCTTACTACGTTGGATTCTGACAGGCAATTGGGTTCTACAGACTACAGGTCCCATGATGCATTGGTGTCCCTATGTAAAATGTGGAATGGACTATTTTTAATGTGAGTTTGCAGGTTGATTTAATTGTGGACACTATCAGTATGTACATTGATATGTTGATTTTCATGCATCTTACCTTGTGTGCTGCTGCGTTACTCCCACCACTGCTTCAGGCTCGATTGTGCCCTCAACCATGTCCTCCTGGGCTGTGTTGTCTGGGACTGTTGGGCTTCCTCCTCCGGTCCCCTTCGCCTCCTTCAGCCTTTCCGCTATCCGCTCCTTGGCACGGCTACGCAGGTCGTACCAGCGTTTCTTTAAATCATCTATGCTGCGATGTGCGACCCCCACAGCATTGACCTTGTTTTTAATCTGGTTCCATATCCTTCTTTTTTCAGCCTCTGGTACTTGAAGGGAGAGCTTTCCAAATAGCTTCTCATGGTTGTTTGCCACCTCCTCAATGAGGTGCTCAAGTTCACTCTCACTGAACTTGATTTTTCTCTTCCTGGCCACTGCACCCTCCTCTGTAGCTGTTTGGGACATTTTGGCTGTCTCCACCTGTAAGCAAACTACAGTTTGTTTTTCCTGCTCTCTCTCCCAGCACTCAGCTTCTGCCTCTCTGTTCCTCTCTGCACAGGTGGCAGCATGGGCTGATTGACTTCCTGGTTGTGATGTCATCAGCCTGCTCCCAATGCGACTCTGTAGTTTTCACGGTCCCGCTATTTGCGATATCGCAATTAGCGGGATCGCAAAATGCGAAAATGGTGATTTTTCACGATAGCGATTCTTTAACATGGAATCGCTATTGTATTTAGCGATTTTGAGCGAATCTTTATTTTTTGCTATCCTCATCATGCATAGCTATTAGTGAGTCCTTATTTGCGATTCCTTAATTATCGATAATAAGGAATCGCTATTTCTTTGCATGATGCATCTGGTCCAATATCGGAAAAGGTTAGTGTGCCATTTTGAAATAAGACCTCTAAGACTTCAAATGTATAGTTGGTATGTTTGCGCCATGTATCATACGCAGCTAATGATGGAATGGTGGGAATTTTTAGATTTTTGGTCACTGCTAAACCCAAACAAGTGGTCTGCTGTATGGTGTCATTTAAAAAGAAAATTTTAGACGGTATCAAACAAGCACGATGCAAAGCTTCTCTGCCCTGCACTTGCCAATCTTTAGTACCCCAAATGGATTTTAAAACAATTGTGTCTTTCCAATGCTCATAACCCTTCATGGACAAATCCTTCCTGAAGGACATGAAGTAAACTAGTTCAATTGGGGTAACATAAACTTAGATTGGGGCGGCATCTTCAATTTATAAAAATATAACAGTGGGTGGGATAGATTGCAACCCGAAAAATATACAAATGTACTTTGTTGGGTCATCAAACTTCCCAGTAATGGTGCTGGGCAATGCTCCCATTGAGTATAATTAAAAAAGGGTCTCTGTGTTTTTGTTTGGATAAGAAATGCTGACCATAATACTGATAACAAAATAAATCTGCGTAATTTGCCGAATTTAAATACAAATCTTCAGTGTGAAATGCAGCATAATATTTTAAATCAGAGAATAACGTATGAACGGCATAAACATCCCGGTCATCATAATGGATGTCGGGCAAGACCACATCTCCCAAGGGAACGCGGAAGACATATGGAACGTTCAAAATTTCCGCTGGATCATGGATATCGAATGAAACTTTATCCCAGACAATACCATCAACAACAGGGAACACTGATACAATGACATAGGCTTGGTCTTTTTTCATGATGTGGGAGGATATGGGAGGGGCTAGAACCCCATCAACAAAGTTCACAGCAGAGCGTTTGGAGAAATAATGGCCATTAATGAGTAGAAAAAACACAGTCACAAATCCGATCCACATGAAGAGGAATATCATCATAAGCACCCTCCAAATATAAGTCCAGGGTGGGACTAAGTAAGTCTTTTTGAACCAGGAGATGAAGACACTGGTACGGGAATGGATCTCCCGCACAGAAGATGACAAGGAAGATGTGCCAGAGGAGAAGCTATTACGATCCTTATATTAACCACTGGACCCCAGTTGAAACAACGGTGGATGTGCTGCATCAGTTGTTTCAGGTATGATACCCTCAGGAATGTCAATTATGACTTCAACTGGAGGAGAATCATACTCAATATATCCCCTTGTATTTGCTGGGAGTAGCCGAAGAAACAGAAACCATTGGGTGGAGTGAAAGTTCTCGACGTGGAATACTTTGAGGCATACCGGTCAGTATCAGCCATTTGGTGTAACTTGACATGTTTGATTGAAATGTAACGATTCTCCTTTCAACCAGGTAAAGGAGGCGGGATCACAGTACGGGTGCCTTTCAAGCCAAGGACTCCAACAGGTGCACAGTAGGATGGACCAAATTCTTTTTTGTTCTCCACCTTTTCACGGAACCAGATCTCCAACTTTAGGAAGCCAACCAGAAACAGGATTCAGCACCGCTAGATCTGCAGAAGGCGGCAACTGGGCTTTTGCTTGTGAATCACAAGATTTTTGTAGATCCTGCAACATAGTAAAATGATTATCTACGTCAAAGGTTGCGGCAGCTGCCACAACGTCGAGACCATCAAGGTCTGGCACAAATATTTTAATGCCAAAGAGCATTTCATATGGGGTCCGCCCACCCAAAGATCTTCTAGGGAGATTATTTAGAGCATGTTAGACTCCATACAAATGAGTCAACCAACCCCTGCCAGTACCTAAGACTCTAGCTGTCAAAGATTGCTAGAAGTCCCGGTTCATCCGCTCCACAACTGAATTGCCCTCTGGCTGGTATGGAGAGGAATATTTCACCTGCCCCCCTAGAGACTTCATCGCATCTCAGTAAGCCTTCGAGGCAATTGCAGGACTTTGGTAAGAATGGAAGGTGCCACAAGCCAACGTCTAGCGAAAGACTCGCAAATCTTTAATGACAGTTCGAGCGTCAGCACTACGTTGAGGCCAAACCCAATGGAATCTAGTGCATGAATCCATTGCAATCAAGATGTGTTTAAATGCAGTATCAGAAGTCAACGGACCGCAGTGACCAAGATAAATACAGCCAAATGGCTGATTAGAGATGTAAGGCAGAGTATGTGGTGGACGTGCAACAGTAGACAGCCTAATCTGTTGACAAATCTCACAAGAAAGAACATAGTTGCGTGTCTGTTGATAAAAACCACGCCACCAAAAACGCTGCTGTTGTAAAGAAACAAAGCGATACAAAAGGGGATGATGGATAGAGCGTTTGAGCAAATCAAACACTCACCCCCAGTCAACGCTCCGTCCATCATCCCCTTTGGTTTTTCTTTGTTCGCCCTAAGTTGGCAGGGTATGCTTAGACGCGAGTCCCTTGCTCACTTTGCCACTGGATTCAAGCAAGCCCGGCTGAAGACGGCTGTAATGCCAGAAACCGGTCCTGGGAAGCTTGATTCCGGTCCAAGGAAGACATGGCTTGTCAGTTCGGGCTGGACTGTTCCCATGATTCACAGGGTCAGACTGATTTGCATATGGCCATGTCTGAACTGGGGTGGCGGAGTGAGCTAAAGAACGGTGATGGATTAAACCCATATCAGTTGACTGGGGGTGAGTGTTTGTATTGTCAACGCTCCATCCATCATCCCCTTTGGTTTTTCGCTGTAATGAAACAGTCGCATTCACACCAGCATGTGCAGAAGCCACGCCTTCATGTGTGGCAATGATCAAAGAAAGTCTACGGTCCTCGTTAGGAATCAGCCAATCCCCAACAGACGGAATAGTAGCAAATAGAATTTGATCTGTTGACAAGTGGTATGTATAACGTGAAGGATAACCTTAGGGAAACTCTGTTCTCTTCTTTGTAGCAGCAATAGCTGCCAAAATATCATCCTCAATTTTAGTCAAGGGCCGAGTTACTGCTGCTACAGAACAATTGGCAACTGCAGATTTTTGCTGCCTCATCAGCCAGTGAATTAACTTCAGCGTGTGCTCCCACGTTGATGGCCCAAAGTATGGACAATGTGTGAGTGGAAAACGTTCCTTAAGAACGGCCACCCGAACACAATGCGTTTTATCCATAATTGCGCTACCTTTAGAATCACTGAAATCATTTTGTTTCCAAAGGAATAAGTTGTAATTGAAGGATTGCACACAGTAAAACGAATCGCAAATTATAAGAGTTAGAATTTCTAGATCAGCAAATTCAAGAGCCAAAACCAAAGGACGCAGCTCCGCCAATTGAGCCGTGCAGTCACCAGGGGACTGTGTGGGCACCAAAGAGGATTTAAAGTCCCCATCTACAATTTTTCCTGCCACTATTGTGCATCCCGCTGAATAAGCGCGTTTAGAACCCACGGCTGGCTGCGCAGATCTATCAATGTAAACTATGCATTGGTACTGGTCAAGAGGAAGTAACGACAGAAGAGGTGGGTGAACATGTTCATATTGTAAAAACTCCTGTGTCTGTAAAGACGGGTAAAAGATTAAATTGACATCAGCCGATGTCAAAGAACCAGCCCACTGAATCCAACGTGGGTGCAAGGCTTTAGAGTTTGGAACACTAGCTTTCGTAACTGCCTCTAAAGCAGGTACTGGAGAGACTATGAAAATGCGTTTACCCTGAGCCAGAGAGCGTTCTTTCAGAACCGCCATCTGTACAGCCTTCAAAATTGTTTCTGTATGAGAGAAATGCATCTCGGACGCAGTGTACAAATGAGATTTATATGCAATGGGGACCGTGTCCCCCTCATTAAACGTCAAGTAAGTGAAACCTAACAGCTTATGACTAAATTTGTAGAATTGTCACATGTTAACAAAAAGTTGGTCGCAAGGAGATCAGACTGCAAAGACCAAAGAATCGAGTTATGTTCCGGAAGTGTCAACAGGAAGCAGATAAAGAAGGTTGTATCAAAGAGTAAAGTGGTTTGATATGCTGTGCATAATCAAGAATGCATGTTTTCCCGAAATTCAGTAAACCCAGCAAATATTGTAACTTTTTAAGAGTAGAAGGAGGTTGCAATTGAGCACATTTCTCCAGAAAGTGGGGGCCAACCTCCTACCTTCATTAGTGAGTTTGTAACCCAGTAAAAGAACTGCCAAGTAGGCAATAAGAGACTTGTCAAAGTTAAATTTGTATCCCCAGTCAGCAAAAGACATTATGATGTGATCCACCTAATGTCATGTAAAAGAGACTATGCGTGCCGCAAAAGTGCCAGAACTATTCTTATACCCCATAAGCAAACGAGTATACCTTTTGTTATTGCCAAGGCACTGAATGCAGTACTGTCACGGCTATTGGAAGCCAAGTTGTGACTGTAAAATCCATTGGAGATATCAAGAGTTGTTTTATACTTTTTACGAACAAGGGTATCGAGTAACGCAGGGCTGTGGGTGTTATGTACCGCAAAGGTACGAGCAGGACTGTTCAAAAATGTCGGCTATCCAAAACTACAGTACATGAACCGTCCGGTTTCGATAGTGGAAAAAGAGGATAATTCATGGATGCTTCAGGTTTAATGGGATATTGTGGATGGGGTGGTGGCATTGATCACAAAGGAACCTCATGTGATGGGGACTCCATATCCTAACCCACCTGATTACGATACACGGCTGGGGAAAGTGCTAGTGCCCACTCCACTGTGTATGCTTGGTTAGCCTCCTCTGAGACATAACTCGAGAAACTCTGGAGAATAACATCCTCCCATCTAGAAGAAGCTAAAACAAATGGGGAGGTCAATCAACATCCGCAAACAAAATATCATAGGAAGAAGTAAGATTGTCCCAAAAGACCGCTTTAATCGTGCGTTTAATAACACCTTCAATTTGGAGGCTTATTTCATAAAGCCTTTCCGAGGGTGCAACTCGTTTATCAGCTGTTTCCAGTGTAATGAACGTGTCAGTTGCTTTCACCTCCAGACACTGGTTAAATGCCTCCTGCAATATGGTAACTTCCGCCGAGCTGTTGAGGAGTGTTACCGCCCATCTCCAATCGAGGAGCAGGGTTCTCACCATCTGAGGCATACTTTGCAGTCAGTGCAGCAAGTTTCTTCTTCTGAAAAGGCACACAGTGATGAGGTGGTCGCTCCTGTTTGGTTTTTACATCAAACTGGTGCTGCGGCTCACATCGTGTCTGCGTGGACTCGCCTTGTCTTCGCCTTCGCCCCACCGAACTGTTGATCCGACGATTCCTGAAAGGAACAAGGAGAACGAGGATCAGGGACCTGGAACCTCTCCGGTATTTTAATTTTAGAGTGGTCACACAAATCATATCTACGGTCAGAAGCGTCCGATGTTGGTGACCCAGCACGTGATCTAGGCTTCTGCTGTTGCTGCCTCTGATTTTTATTCAATGCCTTTTTTAGGAAAGACCGGAAGACCCTCCTTCTCCGGAGGGGTTTGCTTTGTACCCGAGTAGAAGGTCTTACTCTCAAACTATTGCAAGCCAATGATTTATATACATATTCAAAAATGATCGGCAACAGCCGCTGCCGATCAACGTCCACCACCGCCGAAAAGCGGTGACGTACTTGCAAGCTAACTGCTTCACCTTTGACATTTGCCAAAATCACATAGTAGACATTAGGGAACATGCCCACTAACCTCATCTCCAATTCCAGGGCTTATCTTGACCCTTCCTTAGAACGCTCGGGAGAACGCTCATGGAGGGGGTGCCAAAGCACAGTGTAAAAACTGCAGCAAACACCCCAGGTGGTGCAATCAGCCAAAGCGAGAACAATAACACTCGGTAAACTCATCGTATGAATCCTGTGTTTCTCAACAGGTGTAGTAAGGGGAAAAAAAGCTTTGAGTTGCTCAAATTTTTCTGTAAGCCAGTAAGGGAAATTAACCCTATTCGGAGGACACTTGCCCATCACTGAATGAATCATGATGGGACTTATGATAAGTCCACCACCATGCCCTGTGGCTGAGCAGCAGCTCCAGCCGAGCCACTTGAATGTTACGCGACATGAACTGAATGACATCTCGATGTATATGAATCAACGTTGTATGTAGTTGACGTAGTTCTGCGACAGGAACATTAAGATAATTTGGATGTTGTGTAAAACCAGCCAAAACGTACCACGTGCCCCATCAACTGATAAGGGGCCTAAACGGACCACAGAAACAGTGTGAGGAAGGGCGCCATTAAACCATATGGTATGCTCCCAGGCGGTCAACAGAACTTCAAGTAATCAATAAGGGGGATAATTCCGCAGAACCGCAGTTGCAGTATATTCATGAAACCAATATCCACAACTGGAAAGGTAATCCAAGTATAAAAAACTTTGAAGTGGTGAGATGCATCCGCCTCAACAACAAAGATAATATCAGCCCTCACATTAGGGACTCCATGTTGGGTCAAATGGGCTGTAACCGAAGCGCGATTAGGCACCGCAATAGCAACTGCCATAATAAAAGCAGAATAACAAAGCAAAGGACGGTAGCACAAAAGCGGGTCAATAAAGAAAGAAGGAGGCCGAACCCGCCCACCCCCCTCACCATGCACATCTCCGGAAACTTGTGGACAAGCACAAGCACTACTCGGAGACCAAATGTTGGTAGCACCATGTTGCAGGGATTCTGCACTAATACAGAACTATGCACAGGAAATGGGACCTTGGTGTATAGGGGCGGAGTATTCCCACCACCTTAGTACCCATGAACCCAGGACCGACTAGCTATAGTGTCTGACTTGCTCTACTACCAAGGATGTGGAATTCCTATAGCCCGACGCCCAGGACATATTGTTTGGGGTCAAGGGCAACAAGTTTTAATGTACATTTTGTCCTTGGGACAAGCAGGCCCAACCCCTTGCAGCGCAAACCCTTTGGCTGCCAGTTTGCAGTACCACATTAAGGATTAGGGAAGGGCACTGCCTGCAGTTAAGTTAATATTTGTGTGCATATGTTAATGCTGTTCAAACTTGTATTTATGGTTCAATAATTGAGAGCCTTTATTATTAGGCTGAGCGCTCTCAGTAAATGTAAGTTCTGACTGCACTACTGACAGTGGTTCCAGTATAAAAATGTGGACACACGGTTTCAAAGTTTAGCAATATGAGGCTATGCATAATACTCCCAGTATGCTCTCTGATTATATGCAAATATTTGCAGAAGCTTGAAAACAAGATTAATGATTCTTTGCTTTCAATATAAAATGTTCCTAAAAAAATTGAAGTAGAAAAAAAATGTTTTTGCTAAACTACTGTAAAGTTTCAGTTCATTTATTTCTTTTCAGCAATATTTTGTAAAATGTGTTGATGCATGCTAGTATTTCCACAAAATATTCATATTAGAAAATCAGTGTAACCAGTTTCAATAAGATTTTGGGAAACAAAAATAAACAAGCATTGGCAAAGCCAGTAGGTCTGACATGGTAGATGGCTTTTTAGTTTTGGCAATGCGTGACTTGTTTTGGCGTGCTTTTTGTAAAACCTTATTGATTTGAGAGCTGCCGGACCCTCACCAATATAACAAATATTGGCAAAAGCTAAAATTGTTTTTGGTCTCAAAAAAGCATACCCTGCCACATTAGTTACTGTCACTGAACAAAAACGACTTTGTGTGCCGATATGCTCCTTGTGAAAGAACAGAATGCTGTCACTCACCGTGAAGCCAGCCGATATAGAGCGAGAATTTTAATAAACACAAAAGGTCATGGTTAACGCCAGACCAAATTAGGGGCCCAATTGTTAAAGAAAGTCTCAAAAGTGCACCCTTGGTATATGTCCTTGCATTAAGGGCAGCTATATGCCTTTCGTGAATTCACAAGAATTTACAGCAGTAGGGCAAGAAATAGTACTCCTAGAAAATATCTGTGAACTGCATTTTAGCATGAGCAAATATGCATGTGTAGATTTGCTCATGCGAACACCTGAGTGTTTGCAAGTTTATTTTCCTTCCAACCACTTTTTTCCCCCACTCTGGAAGGTTTACATCTGCCATTGTCAGGAGTAAATTTCCAACATTTCTCAGTATTGGAAAAGATTAGAGAAGCGTTGTTGAAAACCCTTAAAACATGCAAGTTAGTAGGTTTGCACAGACTCTAAAGGACATTCCAGCCCTGGAACTATTGTTTACCACTACCTTCAGTCCCAGTATGTAGATCTGCGGAAACGTAGCAACATAAAGGGATGCTAGTATTCAAACACTACTATGGTATGAGCCCTGGCATAATCAGAGAGGCTATATAAAATCTCGTATATAATGAGATTGCTGCCATAATTTGTCGTTGCCCAACATGGCACCAAAGGGACAAGTGGATTTTGTTACAGGACAAATAGATTTATGAAGCAACCTGCCCCATGGACAAGTAGATATTTTAATAAATTCCACACCCCTGACTACTCACTCCCGGAGAATCAAATGATTAGACACCCCAGAACACAACACTCCCAGTTCTCTCAGGAATCGCTGTACAAAGAAACACCTTTTCGCTCACTCTCTTGTACTCCTCCACAATAAGATCTGACGGAGACACAAAACAGTTTAAAATATTTATTTTAACTAACATGCCCTAACATGCAGTATACGTGCCACAACAAGCAGGAAAATGCATAGTAGAAATATTGTCAGCATAGCAGTCAGTCCTTAAATCATGAAGGGAGATGTCGTCATAAAAAGACAATGGAGAAAGGACCATAGTGCCTAACCTCCATCCCTTTGCGATGAAGAAGTATTATTATATAATAAAAGATCTCTGGGCTTTGTCTGCAGACCCCAGGCCTTAGCCTGTATATTTTAGGTCTACATCATGGGTGCTCTTCTCCCTGGAAAGGTCCCTATCCAAGTGTGTGTTATCTTTGCGTGCAACCTACTAAAAACCCAAGTACGCTGTCCAAACAGCCACTGCATCAGTATTTTTTGTCTAAGGTCTAAGGACTAGCCAGAACAAAATAACAAGGGGCATTGTTGTTCGACCTTGCACATAATGTTCAGTCCAAATCCCAGGAACATGCAGAGAGTGAACACAGCGATGAGAATATTGCAAAAAATAAAGACGTGTGGTAGCGTGTGCATAGCAACAGGCATGCTGCAATAAGCTCATGCTAAGTTAGTGAAAAATGGGAATGTCCCCAAGGGCCACGTGACAGAAGCACAACTCATCTGGCAATAGTGCATCCAACATATGGTGCACCTTACGATGGAGCGCGTACCAGGAACCTTGAATACCACAGCAGACACCTTAAATGGGTTCCACACTTCCTACCACGAGTGGTAAGAGGACCAGTGCACGCTGGATCACATTTTTCACCAGTGAGGCAAACCAAAGCTGGATCTCCTTGCAACCCCCCACAACGCCATAAGCTGATCCTTCGCAAGTTGGCAACCTTGTCAGGGGTCGTGGGGTAATGCCTTTTTGATTGCATGGTATGGCATATTTGCCTACACCTTTCCACCAATTCCCCTCCTTTCAAAGGTCCTCAGGAAGATGAAGGCTGAGCCCTGTCAGATCATCCTGATGGCCCCTGCATTACTGTGTCAGCACAGGTATACAGAGCTTCTACTGCTCAGTGCTACCTCCCATTCGACTCAAACCGATTCACTCAATGCTAACAATGAGCCAGGGGCAAGTTCTCCATCCAGATACCAGATCTCTCAAATTGTCAGCTTGGCTACTGAGTTCTGAAAATTTGGTCATTTGAGCATTCCTTCAGACTGCAGGAACATACTTGCTACAGCAAGAGCAGGCAGTACAATATAAACCTACTTGCTAAAATGGAAGGATCCCATCTCATCTTTTCTGGAACGGATTTTTTGTAACTTCTACACCTTGAACAATCAGGAGTAGCTCATCGCTGTATTAAGGTGGATCTCGCAGCAATTTCTCATTTTCTAAGATCATCCAACGAGACATCTCTGTGGTCCGTAAGGCTAATTATACAGATCCTCGAAGGACTGTTCAGAGCAGTTACACCATTTAGACATCCTCCTCCTGAATGGCAACCCAACACAGTATTGTGATGATTAATTAAATCTCTTTCCAAGCCAATACATAAAGCAGACATTAAATATCTTTCCAGGAAGGTAGCCCTCCTTCTTGATGCACAAGTTACTTACCTTCGGTAACGATATATCTGTAAGAAACAGTAGTTAGTGTTAGATTCCTTACCTTAGAATATCCCCCAGGCGTCAGACTGGATCCAGAACGTTTTGCGTAGCAGTACCCCTGCGCGTCGGTAGGCGTCGTCTGCGGCTCCGCGTCCAGCGTAGTTGGTGCCGGGGTGACACCGTCGGAGTACTTAGACGCCGCCCTCGCGCGCGGACGTCAGTTCTTATACATAGCTTTTCCGTGCCAGAAACGCAGAGCCATGATAAAAACAGACACTGGTGCCATGATACTAGGGCCCTCAAAGGGAAAAACCCTAACCCTTGATATCGGTTCCCAGAACGGGGAGGATGGGTGGGGCGGTAAGGAATTTAACGCTAACTACTGTTTCTTACAGATATATAGTTACCGAAGGTAAGTAACTTGTGCATCTGAAAGAAACAGGTTAGTGCTAGATTCCTTACCTTAGAATAGATACCCCAGCAATACCAACCCGATGGTGGGTCTGCGAACCAATGATCACACCAGAAAGTCCTGGAGAACAGAACGGCCGAAAAAGCCATCTCTCCGGACTTGGCTGTCCAGGCAGTAGTGTCTAGCGAACGTGTGCAGCGAGGCCCAGGTAGCTGCCTAACAGATGTCCTGAATGGGGACTCCCCGACCCAGGGCAGTAGTAGCCGCCGTGGCCCGAGTGGAATGGCCACACAGCCCCAAAGGAGGCTCATTTTTAGCCAGTGAGTAAACAGCCTTTATGCACAAAACTACCCATCGAGAAATGGTTTGTTTGTGCACCGCCCGTCCCTTCTTAGAGCCCACGTAACCAACAAAGAGCTGGTCATCCACCCGGAACTGGCGTGTGTGGTCTAGATAGAATGGGAGCGCACATTTTGGGTCCAGACGGTGGAGCCTCTCTTCCTCTTTGGAGGGATGCGGAGGCAGAAAGAAGGTGGGCAAGGTGTTGGACTGCCCGATGTGGAAGGCCGTGATTACCTTGGGCAGGAAAGAGGGACGCGTTCTCAAAACAACTTCGTCCGGATGGGCAGAAAGGAAAGGAGGTTGAGAAGACAGAGCCTGGAGCTCACTCACTCTCCTGGCAGAGGAGATGGCAACCAGTAATGCAGTCTTAAGAGTTAGAAGACGTAGAGGGCAATTGTGAAGTGGCTCGAAAGGAGCGCACATCAAATAGGTCAGAACAAGGTTCAAGTCCCACTGAGGCATCACGAAAGGAACAGGAGGAAACATGTTAGTGATGCCTTTCAAGAACCTATTTACAACAGGGGACTTGAAAAGAGAAGGCTGATCAGGAAGCCTTAAGAAGGCTGAAATGGCAGAGAGGTAGCCTTTGATAGTGCCCAGAGCAGAGCCCTGCTGGGCAAGAGAAACAAGAAAAGAGGAGAACCTCTGAAAGGGGGGCAGACAGGGGTCCACAGCCTTTGCTGTGCACCATGCCACAAATTTGTTCCACCTGCAGGTGTATACCGATTTTGTGGAGGGACGCCTGGCTGCCAGAATCACATCACAAACTTCAGGAGGCAAGTCAAATGACCTCAACTGCCGCCGCTCAATCTCCACGCATGGAGGTGAAGACTGGACAGGTTCGGGTGGAAGACCGTCCCCTCTTGCTGCGACAGAAGGTCCTCCTGAAGAGGCCGACGAATCGGGGGATCGACTGCCATTCTGAGTAGCTCGGGATACCAGTATCTTCGAGCCCAATCCGGAGCCACAAGGATGACTTGGGCCGGGTCGCGCCTGATCTTCTTCAGCACTCTGGACAGAAGTGGTATAGGCGGAAAGGCGTACAACAGACCACAGCTCCCCTCGCGACAAAAAGCGTCTGCGAGCGAGCGCCGCCTTGGAATTTTCAACGCGCAGAACTGATGACATTGCGATTTCTCTTCTGCTAATAGATGTAACCAAGGTTTTCCCCACTGCTTAAAGAGACCTTGCGTCACGTCCGAGTTCAGACGCTATTTGTGATCCATCATGCACCGACGGCTGAGTTTGTCCTCCCTGGCGTTCAGAGAACCTGCCAGGTGTTGAACCACCTGGGTGACGCCCCTGGGGTTCCAGCCATTGCCAGAGGTGCAGAGCCTCCTGACAAAGGGTCCACGACCCCACCCCGCCCTTTTTGTTGCAATACCACATGGCGGTGGTGTTGTCCGTGAACACCTGCACTATACTTCCCCGGACAGAGGGAAGGAAGTCTTTCAGTGCAAGCCGGATCGCCTGCAGCTCCAGTAGGTTGATGTGGAGCCGGGACTCTGCCGGAGACCAGAGGCCTCTGATCTCCGCCTCTCCCATGTGTCCCCCCCCAACCCAGGAGGGACTCATCCGTCATAACTACGTGCTCCGGTTGGGGTAGGAAGAGGGATCTGCCGCTGACCCAATCGCGGTCCGTGAGCCACCACTGCAACTGTCTCGCAGTGCCCTCCAAGATCAGGACGTGGTCGGACAGGCTGCCCTGATGCTGGGCCCACTGAAACTCCAGGTCCCACTGCAGAGCCCACATCCACCACCTGGCGTGATGCACCAGAAGGATGCAGGAGGTCATCAGCCCCAGGAGCCGCAGCGTCAGCCTGACCGAGACTCGGGATAAAGGCTGAAAGATCGGAATCAGAGCCTGAATATCCTGAACCCGCTGTTCAGGAGGATAGACCAGAGACTGCGCCGAATCCAGAAGCGCTCCGATGAAGAGGAGCTTCTGAGAGGGACACAGGTGTGACTTCGGCACATTGATGGAGAACCCCAGCAGATGCAGGAGTTTGGCTGTAGTCTGGAGGTGGCTGACGACTGTCTGGGGCGAGCCCGCCTTCAACAACGAGATAGGGGAAGACTGACACCCCTAATCTGCGCAGATGAGCTGCAACCACCGTCATCACTTTCGTGAACACCCGAGGGGCGCTGGTAAGGCCGAAGGGGAGCACGGTAAACTGAAAGTGCTCTTGGCCTACCGTGAACAGCAGGTAACGCCGGTGGGCCGGCAGAACGGGGATGTGAAAATATGCGTACCGCAAGTCCAACGCTACCATCCAGTCTCCGGGGTCTAGGGCAGCTAAGACCTGAGCCAAAGTCAGCATCTTGAACCTCTCCTTCCGGAGGCCCCCTTTGCCCTTCGTGGGTACCAGAAAGTAGTGGGAATAGCAACCACATCCTACTTCTGGCCCAGGAACGCGCTAGACGGCCCCCTTGGCCAAGAGGGCCGTAACTTCCTCCTGCAGAAGTTGCAAGTGATTCCCCGACATGCGGTGGTACTGCGGTGGCATGGCTGGAGGGGTCGCCTCGAAGGGGAGGGAGTAGCCCCTTCGGACGATTTGCAGCACCCACCTGTCCGATGTGATGGAGCGCCAGTGGAGGAGGTGATGGCGAACCCTGCCCCCCACTGGCATCGAATGGGCCTGAAAATTCGGACTAGGAGGATTTTGAGGCAGATGCTGCGGTGGCGGGTGTGGACTGGCCTTGCCTGTGTCCCCCGGCACCGCCACGGCAGTTACCGCGTCCGCGACTGCATTGAGGTGGGTTCTGCGGCCTGTGGCTAGCTGTATGTGAGGGGGCGCCCCTTCTTTGGCCACGATAGGGACGAAAGGCGGAAGTCTGCTGGCGTTGGCCGAGGCCCAAGGACTTGGTCGTAGCCCTGGAGTCCTTAAAACGTTCCAGCACGCTCTCCGCCTTGTCGCCAAAAAGGCGACGGCCATCAAAGGGTATGTCCATAAAGGATGCTTGGACATCGCCCGAAAAGTTGGCGGACCTCAGCCAGGCGTGTCGGCGAACCGCCACCATCGTTGCAATCGCCCTGCCTAGCAAGTCCGTGGTATCCAGCTCACACCGAATGGAATATCGTGCTGCGCCCCTTCCCTCCGCAAGGGCCTGAGCTAGCTTTGCCCGGACCTCCACCGGGCACTGCGGCAGCAGTTCCGCAACCGTATCCCAACAAGAGTGGGAATAACGGCCCAAAAGGCAGGAGGGGTTGACAGACCGCAAACCCTAGCTGAGCGAGGAGAACAGCTTCTTACCAAACTGGTCGTACCTTTTGGATTCCCGATCTGGAGGGGCGGTGGGGAATGCGGTCTGGGAGGTGGAGGCCTGGATCACCAGGCTCTCAGGGGTGGGGTGAACGGACAGGAAACTGGGGTCGCCTGGAGCCGGGTGGTGGCATCGGGCCATGTTCCGATCCACAGGAAGGCCTTTGGAGGGCTTGGACCAGGTGCACAACAGAACGTCAGTGAGGGCCTTGTTGAACGGCAGGAGAGGCTCCGAGGAGCTTGCCTGCGGTTTGAGGACCTCAGTGAGGAGGTTAGTCCTCATGGCTGCGACTGGGAGCTCAGGAGCCAAGGCCTTAGTTGCCCGAGTCAACACAACGCTGTATGCAGCCCCCTCCTCCGTAGCCACGGAAGGTGGCGGTTCGCCGCCACGCCTGGCTGAGGTCCGCCAACCGCGGGACCTGATGGAGGGAAGCGCGACCTCATGGCCATGAGGAAGGCGCTGATCTCCTCCGGCGTCACGTTCAGCCCAGGGACCGGCGGGTATGGAGCTTGACGCGGTGCCTGCGGCTACGGCGGAACCGCGTGGGCAGTGTCGCCCGAATGCATGGGCGGCGTCGCCCGAACACCCGGCTACATCGTGCGAGCGTCTTCGACTTCTTGTGCCTCGACTTACCTGAGGACTTCGAACCCGATGAGTGGTGACAACTTGCCGAGCTATGATGACTGTGGCCCAGAGACTGGCCCCTCGACCTCCTACTGGACCAGGACCTCGAGCGGCCCGGGGCCAACTGCCGGATCTCGAGTCGCTTACAGGACCGCTCCCACCTAGCTTTCGACGTCAAGGCCCGGCAGTCGGGGCACGACTTGTCATCCTGGTCGGCCCCAAGGCAATAAAGGCACCAACGGTGGGGGTCGGTAACCGACATCAGTCGATTACAATCGTCACAAGGCTTGGACCCGATGAAACGACTCGAGAAGATCCAAAATTGATCATAAAAAGTTAGTCAAAAGTGACTAAGGAGTACTGCTCTTCCAGATCTGCGCTAGCTGGCGCGGAAAAAAGAAGAACGGACATCAGCACGCGAAGGCGGACTCTAAGTACTCTGACAGTGTCATCCCGGCGCCAACGACGCAGATGACGGACACGGAGCCGCAGACGACGCCTACCGACGCGCAGGGGTACTGCTACGCAAAACTTTCCGGATCCAGTCCGACGCCTGGGGATAATCTAAGGTAAGGAATCTAACACTAACCTGTTTTTTTCAGATCTCACCTCTACACATAGAGTAAGTGAGATTCATGTATTTAACATCCAAGAGCCATTTCTTTAGTTCAGTGAAGACAGGGTACTAGCCCAAAAAGTATTCATAAGGTCCCTTCAAACTTTCATTTCAATGAATCTGTAATTCTCAAATCATTCTTTCCAAATCCTCAAACAGCAGATGAGCGAGTGCTTGACTCGCTAGATATCAAAAGGTGCCTGAAGTTTTACTTGGACAGAACTAAGTGTTTCCGGAAAACCAACTCGTTTTTTGTCGCCTTCAGTGCACCAAGGAAATGTCATCCACTAATGAAGCAGAGCATATCTAGATGGATATCCAGAGTCATTCTTTTTTGTCATCAAAAGGCAGGACCGCTTTTGAGCTGTAAAGTAACGGCTCATTCCACAAGAGCCATATCCACATCTATGGCATCGTTTGCTGGGGTGTCGTTGCCACATATCTGCCCTGCAAAAACCCAGAAAAGGGCACACACCTTTTTGCAACATTACTGTGTGGATTCAGACATTCTCAGAGATGCAGCAGTGGGACAAGCAGTTCTACAACTTCTGTTTCAGTAAAGGTGAGCGATCTTAGTCTTCCCACCATCCGCTTAATCCGTTTATGCACATTTTCTCTTCTGTATACTAGTTCTTTCTGTATTATAGTTTTCAACCGGTCATATATTGTATCTCTGCAAAATGGAATTGTTATTGGTTTCTATTCTGATTCAAGCATGTGAATCTATGAAAGTTCCAATACTGGATGTTATGTTATGTTAAGGTAGGCTTATAAAGCGCACTGTCACCATGGGTTTCCTGGCGCTGATCTGATGCTAAGGGGGCAAAGGGAATTAGCTGGATTGTGGGAAAAGCCATGTTTTTAGAGATTTACGAAATTGACTGAGGGAATTGGAGGATTTGAGCAGGGGAGGGAAAGAGTTCCAGAGTTTAGGGGCCAAATGTGCGAATCTCCGAAAATAGGTTACTTACCTGCAACTGTAGTTCTCCAGTATTGGAATCTTTCCTAGATTCATATGCGACCCACCCACCTACTCAAAGAAGCTTGCCTTTTTTTTCTCTCAGTGTTATACTATCTGTACGGACTAGTGCTTTGAAAATTCGAGGCACTGCTACTTCTCTGAGGAAGGTTCTAAAGGGTGGTATGATCTGATTGGTTGACTTTTGAGTTTGGTACTTTTTTATTAGGGAGTGATATGTCACTACACATAAGACCTCTATGTTCTATGTCTATTGTGACATTGCTTTCGTAGGTACTGGGGACTCCCACTTCGAAGACGGGGAACAATTCAAGCATGTGAATTTATGAAAGATTCCAATACTGGAGAAGAATTAGCTATTTACCTGTATTCCTAGTTCTCATCCAGGGGTATACTCATCAAAGTCATAATCCGTGAATAATCCCAGCCTATATGCGGGACCCCGGAGTGTGTGTGTGTGTGTGTGTATATATATATTTTTTAACTGTATATATTTTCCATTTAGGTGCAGAAACTGTTTTATAGTTTTATTGCACCATGAAAATGCACCTGGGGGTTTTCTTTTTGCTTTAAAACACACATAATTATCAACATACATCTCTATACAGTCGTTTACCATATTAAGAAGGGTTGCCATCATCATAGATGTCCCAATCATTTTCATTTATTTATACCATTCAGGCATGTATATTTATTATTATAGTCTATTGTGTGTATATATATTATCTTTTGCGTATTTTGCACAATTTTGATGTCTACAAAATAGAACTGTTCAAATTTTAATAATATGTATGTTATTTAATTTTGATAAATTTTAGCTAATATTTATTGATTTTATATCAAATTGGTAAATTATTATCAAAACTGCATATATTTGCACAGTCCGCATGTTTACATCTGTTGAAATATAAATGTTTACTCAGTCTATGTTTACATTTGCAATTTTGCACTAATATCTATTAGACTATTACATCGTTTATCTTGCATTTAGGCAGATATAATCATTTCTACATGTCTCCAATGAAAATTGGCATATAATGACATTACTGAATTCATTCAGTCCAAAATTCTACATGTCTTTTACTCTTCTGTTTAAAATCTAATAATTTTAGACATTGTGAGTAGTATGTTTTCTATATCCATTATCACATGGTGTGCACTATTGCATTTAAAAACAATGGCACACACCGGCTAAAACTATCTGTGAGCAAGGGCATCCGCCCGAAACGCGTCAGACCGTTGTGCTGTAACCAACATAATAAACATTTTGCCTGAATCTATGGGATTCGCCGTGGTTTTTCTGTTCGCCAGTGTTGGAGGTGCAGAGCCAGTATTTTTGGATATATATATATATAGGCAGCGTGAACAAGGGCATACCTTGCCAGAAACGCGTAGCTGCTTTCTGTTGTACCGAATAATAAAACATCGATATGCTGATGTGACGTGGTCCGTCTCCTTCCTGTTTGCTGGTGTGCTGCATGTGCGCGAGAAACACTGAGAGATCCAGAGGAGTCACGTGGCATATATATATATATATATATATATATATATATATATATATATATATATATATATATATATATATATATATATATATATATATATATATTCCTTTCACTCCGTCCGACGCTTCTGCATCCCAGTCACTTCTGCTTGGACTGATGTAAAGAACAAATAAGTCAGACCCAATTTCTGGTGCGTAATTAGTGTTTTATTCCGTAACACCCAGCAAGCCCGCATGTTTATGTTTTTGAAATTTTTATTGCGCGCAAATACCCGAGGGTGTCTCGGCGCAGATCGGACTCCTGAGATGAAGCTACCTTAAAATCATTGATCAAATAACCATGTTTTCAGGAGTTTTCAGAAGATAGTGAGGGTTGGACTGGTTTTAATGGGCAGAGGAAGGGAATTCCACAGCTTGGGGGTGGCTACCAAGAAACGCCAGTCTCCCCAGCTGGCGGTTCTGGTACGCGGGACAGCAAGAAGATAGGTGCTAGCAGAACGAAGGTATCTTTGTGGGGCATAAATTCGAAAAGCATCTTTAAGGAACCTTGGTCCAGAGTCATGAATAGCTTTGTAGGCAATACAAAGAGCTTTACATTTTATACGATTCTTAACTCTTAACCAATGCAAATGGCGTATGGCCATGGAGGTTGAGCGGCGACTGGGGATGTCAAGCAGAATTCTGGCCGCTGCATTTTGCACAGACTGCAATTTAGATAGAATCTGTTCCTGTGTGCCAGGGAAAAGAGCATTGCCATAGTCCAATTTTGAGAAGACAAGGGTGGTAATCAAAGTTTTCCCAGCGCCTGACGGGAGGTATGGCAGCAGTTTTCTGATTTTTCTTAGCATGAAGAAAGATGGAGAGACCACCTTGTTCACATGATGTTTAAACACCAGCTTATTGTCGAACACAACGCCGAGGTTTCTGACCTTGGCAACCGGGGTCGGGGGTGGACCCATTTCACTGGGCAACCAGCTGGAAGACCATTCTGGTGCAAGATTGCCAAAGGTCATAACCTCGGTTCTGTCCGAGTTTAGCTTCAAGTAATTACTTGACATCCACGAACTCATGACGCGTTTCGCCTCTAGCCAGTGGCTTGATCACATGAAAGTGATGAGGGTACTAATTGAGCTCAACAAAGGTGGGTGGCGCTAGATGTTTCACAGCCTACCCTCATTAACCCTATAATGATCAGTGTTATTACTGATCTTTTTTTCTGTTGAATTAATGGCACAGTGCCATATTTACATAACCTAGACAATCGAATGTGCAACATTGTACAGTGCAAAGTATGCAAAAATAATTTAGCATGTTATATACACTATTACATTGTTTGGAAAAATAGGAGGGACATATATTAAAAAACAGTATAAAACGTTATTATATACTCATTATTTACAATAAAAGACAAAGTGTCTGTAATTAGTAAATAAACCTCCTATTATACAAGAAACTTTTCTTTTTGTGCAAACCAGCCGCAGTTGTTATGTGCAAATTTCGACAATATAAATAAAGTTCTGTAAAAACTTCAATAAATATCAATTTAAAAAGATATCTTGATACATGTCACTGTCCAGGTAAAAAACAACAATTTCATAATAGGGTATACAATGGTTATTAACCAAAATAATTCATATAGGCTCAAACTTGTATGTTAAAAGTTCTCATCACAAATCCCACGCATAAAGTGCTAAATAGTGCAAATCTGTGTATAATTAATCATAAATAGAATTAATAGAATCATGAAAGGGTGTGGAGGGAGGTGGTTGATCATTTCTGATGATTATTACACCACATTAATTCTAGCAATTGCTATATCCCTTATATATAAATTATATAATATATTGCTCAGTACACTGTTGTTTGTATTATATTTCCAATTCCAGGGAGATAACGGGTATAAAGTGCAAGTAGCACTGGAGAAACTTCGGTATATTACGACTACAGACTTAAAGACACGTGTATAAGTCTTCACTCGCGTTCAGACCCCGTGGGGTCTTGCTGTACAGCTCTTTTATATACCGGGTCTCCAATAATCGAAGCTTTGCATCTCTATCACCCCCTCTCTTGAGTGGCATGACACAGTTTATGGCATAGTATTGTAGAGCTGATGGGTCACTGTTGTGTAGGCTTTCAAAATGTCGGGCCACCGGGTATGCCTGATCCTTCCCTACGATGGCCCTTATATGCTGCAGTATACGCTTGTGAACAGATAGACGGGTGCTACCCACATACTGGAGTTCACAGGGACACTGCAGCACATAGACTACAAATTCAGTCCTACATGTCATGCGCTTTTTGATTTGTACAGGCTTGTGTTTAAAAGGCACTGTGTATTGGGTTTTGTTGCATCCATGTCTGCATGCCTTGCAGACGGAACACTTTTTGAATCCTCCACTAAGGGCCCCCCATGTAGCGGAAACCGGTTTCTCAAGTAAATTGCTTACTAATTTATCTGCCATAGATGTGGATTTTCTAAATGTTATATTGGGTTTACTCTTAATGTATTTACCAATAACAGGGTCCCCTGTTATTAAATTCCAATTTTTATAGAAAATCCTCTGGATTTCCTTATGTTGTTTGCTATACGTGGTGATGACTCTGGGCCTGATTGTTGGATCTTTTGTTGATGAGGCTTTAGGCTTGCCTTTGACAGCTAATGCTTCTTCCCTAGTAATCGATATTGATTAATTGCCCGCTGGATGGTTTTGGCAGAATAACCCCGGGACAAAAAGCGTGCCTTGCTTTCCTCCTGTGCTTTCAGGCAGTCTGCATCTGTACTGCTGATCCGCCTGATCCGTAGCATCTCCCCGAAGAGGATACTATTGATCAGGTGGAGTGGGTGCTGGCTGGAAGCGTGTAATAAGGTGTTCCCAGCCATGGGCTTCCTATGCATCCTAGTAGATAGACCAATATCTGACATATACCTCTGTCTAAAAACACCACTGATCTGGCATCTATGTGTGAAGTGAATCTTAGATTTAGGCCATTCTTGTTTAATTCCTTCACAAAATACATATACATGCAGCCTAAAATGTTTTAAACATGGCAAAAATGCCCCTCCTAACCATAAGGAAAAGAGGACATGCACTAAAAAGTTGTCATACAATCAATCCTTTATTTTAAAAAGGAAAAACTTGTAATTGCAAGCAGTTGCCAGTAGGCTGCAGAGCAGAGCAATAATGAAACAAAAAACTGACACCTTGCCTTTAAGGCTTTCAAGGGTCCCCTGCCTTTAAGACCTTCAAGGAGACCCTCTGCTCCCATCATGCAACACTGATGACAGTTAGGTCAGTTCTTTTTGACGGTGCATTATGTAGAGACACCTGAGTAGAGGATACAATTAATATAGAACAACTCCAGTAATGCTCGTCCGGGGAGGAGGGTGGGTCACTAATGACTTTGATGAGTATACCCCTGTATAAGAACTAGGATTACAGGTAAAGTAACTAATCCTTCTCATCCAGGGGACACTCATCAATAGTCATAATTTGTGAATAGAGCAGCAAGCCCATACCCAGTACCCCGCGGACGAGCAACAGAGTATACAGAACATGAACATTACATTCAAATTGCAATCATGCAAACAAATTCCTCAAAGAGCCTGCCCAACCTGGGCATCGGCCTGTGCATCAGAATCTAGACAGTAATGGCTTGTGAAGGTATGCACCAATCGCCATGTAGCTGCCTTACAGATTTCAGACATTGGAACATTGCGAAGGAGAGCCGTGGTAGAAGCTTTCCCTCTGGTAGAGTGTGCTTTAGGTGTGCCTTGTAGAGTCTTGTTAGGTAACTGGTAGGATAAAGCTATACAAGAGACAATCCATCGAGAAATGGATCTTTTAGAAGCAGATATACTGGTGTTAGTGGAACTGTAGTTGATAAAGAGCCGGTCAGATTGTGTGTGTGTTTTGGCAAGGTAGAACTTCAATACCCTCCAGATATCCAAAGAGTGTAAAGATCTCTCAGGGGGAGTTGAAGGTTTAGGAAAGAAGGTGGGCAGAGTAATAACCTGATTGATGTGAAAATCAGAGACCATCTTAGGAAGGAAGCTCGGATGTGTACGTAACACCACCCTATTGGCATGAAACACAGTATAAGGCTCCTTACAGCACAGCGCCTGAATCTCGTCCACCCTGCAAGCTGATCTGATGGCTACTAAAAAAGCAGCCTTCCCGGTCAAATACTGCAAAAACGCCTTATGAATCGGCTCGAAAGGAGCACCCATCAGTTTAGTAAGAACAATGTTAAGTTCCCAAGGTGGAGAAGGGGATCTCATAGGTGGATAAACCTTCCTGAGTGCCTCCAGAAAGTCCTTGACCACTGGCATTTGAAAGAATGACCCCTGGTTCGGAGACTTCTTGTATGCGGTAATTGCCGCCAGGTGAACCCTGATGGAGGAATATTTCAGGCCGGATTTAGCCAAGTATAACAAGTAAGGGAGGATCACTTGCTCCTGACCCTTGATCAGATCATAAGCGTTGTCCTTGCACCACCGGTAAAATCTTTTCTATTTGAAAGCATAAGATTTCCTGGTGGAGGGCCTCTTTGCTTTCTTGAGAATGCTCATACAGTCCGCTGAGAGGTCTAAGTGTCCGTACTGAATGACCTCAGGAGCCATGCTGTCAAATCGTAGGGACGAGAGGTTGGGATGAAATACTCTCCCCTCGTTCTTGGTCAGCAGGTCCGGGTGGCAGGGCAGCCTCCGGTGTGGAGCTTCGGACAGCTGCAGAAGGGCCGGGTACCACCACTGGCACAGTCACTCTGGAGCTATCAGGATCCTTCTAGTGTTGGTCCCGTAAAATTTCTGTATGACCGTTGGGATCAGAGGGAGTGGTGGCAAAGCATATAGCAATGTCTGTGACCATCTGATCGAAAGTGCATTCCACGTGATCCTTGTTGTGGGACCCTGGACGCAAAGACGGGGCATTTTTTATTTGCCACGTCTGCGAACAGGTCAATGTCCGTCACTCCCCATTGCCGAAAATGTCCTGAACTCCGCCGTTTAGCACCCAATTGTGCGCTTCTATGAAGTCTCTGCTGAGAACGTCTGCTTGCACGTTCAGGGTCCCTGGAAGGTGGACGCCAACAATTGTGAGACTCCTCGCCAGAAGCCACTTCCTTATGGTCTGGGACTCTAGAGATAGGACCCTTGACCTGGTGCCTCCCAGTTTGTTAAGATAGTACATTGCAGTGGTGTTGTCTGTCTGAATCAGGATGGAACTGGACTGGAGAGACAGGTACAGAGACTTCAGAGCCAGATGAACTGCCCTTAGCTCCAGGAAGTTGATGCGATAACTTCGTTCTGTCTCGGACCAGAGACCTTGTACTTGAACCTGGACCATGTGAGCTCCCCAACCCTGCAGTGAGGCATCCGTAACAATAGTTTGGGTCGGAATGTCCTGGTGAAAGGGGACCCCTTGTAGAAGGTGCAACCGTTTCATCCAACATTTGATGGAGTCCCTGGCAGCTTGAGGTCGACAGTCTGTCCACTCGGGGTCTTCGCCAGCATGTCTCTCGATGCCGACCCTCTCGAGGGTGGCAGAGAACGCCTCGCAATCAACGGAAGCCTCGACGTCGACACGGCATTAACAGGTCTCTCTGGATCCACAGCCTTCGAGCCCGAAGAGCTGTGCCTCGACGCAGAGCCAGGCGTGTCGCCTCAACATGACACTAGTGTTAACAGCTCTGGCCGCGGTGTCTGCTGCGTCCAGCGCACATTTGATAGAAGCATTTGATATGAGCTTCCCTTCCTGGATGAGCATCTCAGCTGTCTCTTTAAATTCATCTGGTAGGTGCTGTAACAGGGTCTCAAGTGTGTCGTAATGGGCCCTGTCATACCTGGCTAAGAGTGCCTGAGTGTTTGAAATGCGCCAGATATTGGCCGCTTGAGCTGCTACCCTTTTCCCTGATGCCTCGAACACCTTAGATTCCTTATCTGGGGAGGAGCATCACCCGTTGTTTGTGAATTAGCCCTCTTCCGGGCATTAGAAACAACAAGAGAGTCCAACGGCAACTGTCCCTTAATGTAAGTAGGGTCTCCAGGCGCAGGTTTGTACTTCTTTTCAATCCTGGGGTTTATCACCCTGGCTCTTGTAGGCTCCTTAAAGATTTCCCCAGCATGCTTCAAGACACCCTTCAACATAGGCAGAGTCTTGACAGTCCTCTCTGAGGTGGAAAAGGTGTCGAAAAGAAAGTCTACTTCAATGGGGTCAGCATGGAGCTGGACGTCATGATTTTTAGCCGCCCTTTCAATGAGGGTATTAAACGCTGCCGAATCCTCAGTAGGCGACGTTTTTACAGCATACACTTGAGTTTCTTGGGCAGAGTGTGGATCACCTGGGTCAGCAGCATCTGCCCAGGGTTCATTTGTATCATCAGGATCAGTGTCCACAGGATAGTTGTATTCGTCATTATCACCTTCCCCAGTGTCCACATCTGAATAAGTGGGTGAGACATCATGGCCACGTGGAGATACAGGTTCTACAAGAACAGGTGTTGAAGTAGAATCCTTCTTCTTCTTTAGTGGTATTTTATAGGACTCCATTGGCTGTTCCGGGGCGATTTTTCTCTTATAAAGAGAAAGTCTGCCTGTCTCGGCATCGATAAACTGTTCCTGTTGCTCTTCCAACGAGGATTGTCGATGCTTTGCGGCCGGGACCACAGTTGTCGGCTTCGGCACCGCGGACACCTTCCTGGGCACGTCGACGGCCACTTTAGGGACGAAAGCCTTCGGCACCACTTTCGGTGGCAGCGTGAAGTGGATGGGCGTCGACGTCTTCTGAGGTTTATCTGCAGGCTTTGAAGGTGGAGGATCCTTAGGCCCGACCACCGAAGCCTTGTCCTTGATGCGCTTCAGGGAGTCTGCCACCTGCTTCGAGAAGGAGGCGGACGGCTGCGTCGACTCGACGGAATCCCTCGAGGCACCAGCAGGCGTGGACTCGGGGGTTGTTCCGCTCTTGGCCTTGTCCGGCCGACGCGGAGGCTCGAGAACCTTTGGATCACCGAGTCCTTTGTCGGTGTCGACTGTCTTCGGCGCCGATTTGTTCGGGTCGATTGCATGGACCCTTGCCTTCAGCGTGGTAGTCTTCGTCTCGACGCCCTTCAGCGGTTTCTTTGGGTCGAGAACGCTCTTCTGCTTCGTCGGTGCCGACAGGTCTGAGGACTTCGAGCCGACCAAAGCAATACGCACTTTCGGTTTCGATGTAGTCACCAGTGCTTTTGGTTGCGTCGATACCGGAGCTTTCACTTTCGGTTTCGATTTCGCTGTTTGCGGCTCCTTAGACATGTCCAAAGCCGAGCCTGAAGGCGGGCCGTAGAACTTATTGGAAGATCTTGGGTAAGGCCTAGTGGCGATCCCTCGACCTGAGCCTTATGAAGCGTTTCGGCCCCAGTGTCAGTTTGTGGGCCTAGCTCCTCGCTCGAGCTATCTTCCATGGCCCCGAAGGCCCCATCGTCGTCTCCTACCTCGTGGACGATTTCCTCCGCCTCGAGCATCTCAACATCAGCGTCGTAGTTGTAGTCGACATCCGACGCGGGATTAGACAGGTTCTCTCGAACCTCCCGGTCTGCTCCTTCATCATCCCCGGCATCGAAGATGTCCACCGGCTCCGGTGCAGTCTGCTGGGCTTCCTTGCGCGTCGATGGAGAAGCGTCTTCTTGGATCGAAAACGGGAAAAAGCCATGCAGCTGGCTTCATCATGATCCGGCGACAGACACTTGTTGCACACCGGGTGGAAGTCGATGTGGGGATATTTGGAGTTGCACACGGGACATCTCTTGAACGGGCTCCATTCCATGATGGGTCGTCGATAAGGCCTCTGGCGTCGACCGGGCCTTTAGCGTCGAAAAGCACGCGGCTCTTCTGGATATCCGGCTCGGGAACTGAGCTGGAACAGACTGGGCACCGAACGCAAGACTATACCGACGAAAAAACTAAAGGCCTTTTAGCCTTAAGAAACTTTTATATCGATTCCGACTGGAGTGAACCAATATGCATCCGAACCCAATGGCGGAAAAAAACAATCTGAGGATGGTGTTGATGCCCATGCACACTGTAGTCCAGGGGAGGAGCCACCTATCTCGTGATACTTCGAAGACTCTTCCAGGACAACAATGTGCGATCATCCGGACCCAACACTAGGTGGCGATCTATGCACAGATATGAATTCAGCAGCCCACATGCCTCGAACCTAACTGTTTCTTTCAGATGACTGAAGCAGCTCGCATTACGAGCAATGATCGGATTTCGAAGCTGCTTGATCTTTAAAGGAGCAGTGTCAAACCACAACTTTCCATCAGTACTACCTAGATTTTCTTTACGAAACAGTTGCAAAATCGGAAATTATGCTGCATTGCGTTTTTTAATTGTTCATATTTCTGTTGGGCTATTTTTCTAAATTAAGACATTTTGGAAAATGTAATCTTTGGTTACAGTATTTAACTTAATTTTAAAATGCCCAATATGTTCGATATAAATTCAATATCTATATGTAAAATGAGTTCCGAGATCCAGCACATGGACAGGACTAGAGAAATGTTTAGGACTTGCATTGAAGATCCTTTAATGTAAAACCATCTGGCCAAAATTATGACTAAGTGGTTTTAGGTGCTGGGAACATTGGATTTGTCTGCAAAGGGGATCATTAACAGATATTTACTTCAATTTATAATAATGTACAGCATTAACGTCTTACTACGAACAAGGGAATTCACGTTACAGCCCTTGCCTATTTTTTTTAGATGTTTCAGAAGAGATAGTGTGGTAATTCATTTTTAGTGTGATGTTGCTAGCTAATAAGTTATCAAATTGTATCAAAAGCATGCGCCCCAAGATTGATGGCAAATGTCTGTGAAGGTTTGTAGCATCACTGCTTGCAAATGGAGTAAAAAAGACATCCGTAAACACAAAAAAAGTTTGAACCATTGTGAGATTTCTGTGTATGGTGTGAGAGAGTATGTGTGGGTGTGCCTGTTTGCCCATATTTCCCATTTTATCCCTTGCTTTATGAGTGAAAGGGCCTTTTGACGCAAATATTACAGGGAATGAGTGAGTTTAGTGAATATCCCTATTACAATCATATAAGCCACAGCTACAGTTACTCTTGAATAAAGGATTGGAAGCTAAACACTTAACCTAATTAACAATATTTTTAGTTGGGGTGTGGTCTGCAATATGAAAGATGACTTACTGTTTCTGGAGGCAATTGTCCCAAGGTCTTTATCAAGGCATTGTACATTTCCTCAGCTGTCCCTTCGAAGAACTTGCCACAGCCAGCCACAAACAATGTGTCTCCTGAAAGTAAAAAACATTAAACAAAATGAGCACAGGCAACCTATTTTGCATGCTATTTGAGTCCCACTGCCCTGAAGAGAACTTTGGTAGCGGTAGCACTAAGTAAATTTGCTTAGGTAAAAATGCATCTGTTATAGTTCTGTGTGTTGCTGAAGTCATCAGAGGACTGTGATTAGGTCAAATGACTGATTCTGGACTAGAGTATAGTGTGCATGTAATTCAGTTACAGTTAAGTTGCCTCACATTTCAAAACTCCCTCTTAATAAAAACAAATTCATGATAATATTAAGTATAATTTTATGTTGCACTTTTTAATAGCCTTTATCCATTTGCTATATGTCAAAATGTTTGTTGGTGGCTTCCTCCACACCTTTTCACCAGTGGTTTGGAAGTTCGCCTTTCTTGGTTACCCTTTAAATCATGATGAATGTTTGGTTTCTGTGGGTGTGTGGTAATCTGCGCAGAACCTCCGAGAATTAAATGTAAAGTTTCCCCTGGCCCCTTTGAATCCCAACTACACAAATGTGGGTCTTAATCAGATCGACCATCGACCTTTTCACAAGTGTTACAGGGAAGGGAACTTCTATTCAGCTGAACGAGACAAGAGGCCTCACTTTCAGATTCATTTCTTTTATTCCTGTAGTAATTAATTATTTTGAGCCAAGAGCCTGGCGTTTGCTACACGTGTTCTTGTGGTAGTGTGGCACAACACCAAAAGGAATGTTGGAAGGAACGATGCCTCCACAAGGGTCAGCTGAAACTTGGCTAACAAGTCACAGTGCGAAAGGAAAGGGGGGGCCCCACGCACATATGGTGGGGTGACTACTTCCCCCCTTCCCCCGGCAATCGATGGTGGCCACCCCCCCCCTTGACTCGTCGCATCATGATGACGCGGCGTGGGGCGCCTCACCACCGATTGGTGCAGCCTGACCGTTGACCCGGAAGCAATAAGACTGCTTCCGGGTCAAGGGGGTGGGCTGGCAGGGAGGCGGGCCAGCTGGACTGGTCAGCCCCCACAAAGGCCACGGGGTTAAAAGGTCTGAGGAGCGCGGGAGGCGCTCTCTTGCGCCTACTTCGTGCCCCTCGGATAGGGGCTAAATAATTTTGTTATTTATTTTTTCAGGTTGCGCTTCCCAGGACAGAGCGAAGCGGGCCACCGTGCATCGGAGCTGCCCCACAGCCGGAGAGTTGAGGCGGCACCGGGACGCTTGGTATCGCGGCAGAGACCGGCGAGTCGAGGAGCAGGCGGCGGCGGTTTACACGGGAGCAGAACAGCGTGGCTTAAGGTCAGGTGCTGCGAGGCGGGATATCGGGCGGGGGTCCATCGCGGAGGGAGCTGGTGTGGTCAGGCCTAATAGTAAGGGCCTCCTGCTAAGTCTGCATGTGGAAGCAAGCGACATCGCTCGTTATCTGACTCGCAGATCGCCGTTCGTACCCCGGCTGAGCCAGTATCAGGAGCGCATAGAGCAGCCCGGGAAACGCTCTATTTTAGCGGGAGCTTTCGGCGGTTAGTCGGATATCAAAGTCGGGCGTGTGGCCTTTGTTGTACGAGGCCTCATTCAGCTCTCGGTGCTCTGCTTAACAGGGGGGTTACAGGTGTGGTACCTTGGTGATTCTAATAAAGGCTGCCAGATAAATCGAGTGTCGCCCCCCCCCCCTTTTTTTGTTGCAAAACGAGGTTGGGATAGCAGGCAGCATAGGAGGAAGTGAATGTGAGACAGGGTTTGGCCTGGTTAGTATCTAGATGGGAGACCACATGGGTCATTAAAAAGGCTTGTGAACAATAGGAATTGTTAGATAAACTGAGGTTTGTAATTGAAATAAAGGCAATTCTGTCCATGGTTACATTTGTGCAGGCGTGGAGTAAGTCTGGTTTTAATAAGGGAGATTGACTTGGAGTGGCAAGGTGACAAATACTTTTACATCCAATACTGTGTCTAACATTCCTTTCATCGTAGGCCAATCATCCCAGTGGCAGAAGGGAGGCTCTGTGGAGTTCAACGGACGGACGGAAAACATAGGGGACATCTGGATTTGAGGACTAAGGCAGGCCTGCATTTCACTGCTTCTTGCGAGCCGCTGGGCTAGAGTTCGCTCACCCAAGCACCAGGCTAACTGGTGTGTTGCGGTCACAGTTGCGTGGTGCTTACGGCCAGCCTCAGAGCCTCCTGCAAATAAGGTACAAGGCACATCGTGCCTATAAGCGTGTCAGCCTTTTGCAGTGTAGGTTGGGCCACTTATAAACGGGGGAATGGCAAGTGGACGGGGCGGAAAAAGTTCCCGCATGGAGCTCATGTTGCAGTCCATGATGCGCAGAATGACAGCGATGGACAGAGATTGGGAAAAGTGGATCAGCTAGGTAGAAGTGTGGCAGAGATGAGTCAGAGGTTGGATGGTCAAGTAGGGCCTCAGGGGAGACCCAAGCGGGTGATAGTGCCCCCTCAGCCTAGGGGAGAGCTGGCGGCGCGACCTAAAAGGGGCAGTGCCAAGAGGACTCATAGTCGGACCCCCAGGCACCAGCGGGAGGGGGGTTACCGGGGATAGTCCCTGACCATGTGCCAGTACCTACTCTCATGACCCCGTTAAGTGTACCGGTGGCACCGGCTCCTGCCTCGCCGCCGTTACCCCCAAATCGGGTGCCCCCGGCGGTCCCAGCAGTAAGTCCAGTAGTACCAGTTGCGAACCCGGCACCTGCCGCGGATCAGGACGCAGCTTCCCCCTCCCCAGGGAGTGTACCCCCCGTGGTCAGTCCGGTACCGGTAGAACTTGCGGCGCAGATAGCGGCAGTACTCCCTTGGTTACAGATTGGGGGGTTGTTACCTTCATCACAAGATCCTTCCGCAGAAGTACAAAAAATGGTGGAAAAAATTATGTTGGCCAAGGGTGGCGGTGGGGCACCTAGCACACCGATTTCTCCTCAAACAGGTTCTGCCAGCACGGCGGTGAATGACAAGAGTGTGGCATCAACGCAAGTCGCGGAAAGTAGTAAGGATGTGGCGTTGCCACTGTTAGGGGAAGGTACAATACCGTCCAGGAGGGAAAACCTGGGCCAACATGTTTCACAGGTGGTGAAGGAGATGATTTGGGCGGACAAATATGTGAATATATTTTCATTGTTAATTGACAATAGGGAAATGGAGTAAGCCAAGTCACAAAAAGAATGAATGTTGCCTAGTGAATGGTGGACACAATTGGCTAAATTCAGGGTGGAGGAGACACTGACTAATTGCCTTCTCGGTATTCATGGCAATCACTGCTGAACGTTCCACCAACTTGCAGGCTGAAATGGCCTGTTACCAGAGTAGAATCACAATGTGGAGTGATAAGCATGGAGTGGACGGGTGGAAGGAGTATGATATAATATAGCCTTCAGGAAAGCAAATTAATTTGAACACTCGCTGACCTGGGATAGGGTAAATTCTCTCTCATGGCATGGCCAATTTACAGGTGGGCAGTAAGCGGGTGCAGGTGCAAGCTGGAACAAAACCTACCCTTCCAAACCCCAGCAGCCCTTTCGGCCGGCGCAAGGGGGTGACGCGCCCGGGAAGAGCAGAGGTGGTGGGGACAAAAAGGGCGTGTGTTGGGACTTTAACAGACGTACATGCACCAGGGCAGAAGGCACTTGTAAGTTCAAGCACGCGTGCTACATATGTGGACACCCTTCCCACCCGGAAACAGCATGCCGTTCAAAAGGTAACACCTCAGGAAACAGAGGAAGGAAGAAACAGGAGTAGAGACGGAGGCTTGCGTGTCAGTCACTCACCCATTGATGTCCTGGCTATGATTCCTTGGTTAAACAGGTACCCAGATCATGCTTCTGCAAGGCTGCTGCAGGAAGGTTTCTCCCATGGCTTCCGGATCCCAGCGGTGGGATATTCTGGGACGCCAGAATGTAGAAATCAGTTGTCAATGAGACATAACCCAGCTGTGGTAACCGCTAAAATTGAGAAAGAACTGCGCCTGGGTAGGATAGCTGGTCCCTTTGGTGACATCCCGGTACCTGATTTTCTTTGCTCACCCCTTGGAGTAGTCCCAAAGAAAGAGAAGGGCGAGTACAGACTCATCCACAACCTCTCAGCACCTAGGGGCGCATCATTGAATGACGCTATCGACGAGGGCATTTGTAGTGTTAAGTATGCGTCTTTTGACCAAGCAGTACAGATGTTGAGGACCCTCGGCCCCGGGACACTAATGGCTAAGTCTGACATTGAATCAGCATTCCGGCTGCTCCCGGTACATCCCCTAGACCAGCACCTCCTAGGTTTTTCCTTTGAAGGCAAATTCTATATGGATATGTGTATGCCCATGGGTTGTTCGATCTCTTGTGCATATTTTGAGACATTCAGTTCATTCCTGGAATCGGTGATGAGGCAGGCAACAGGTCACCAACATGTCATGCATTACCTGGATGATTTTCTTTTTCTGGGCGCAGCGGGCTCACGGGAGTGCGCATGGGCATTGCAGGAATTTTGCGTGCTTAGGCGGACTTTTGGGGTCCTGCTAGCACCGGGAAAGGCTGTTGGCCCGGGGATATGCTTGGAATTTTTAGGCATTGAATTGGACTCAGTGGAGGGTTGTTTCAGGTTGCCCAGAGAAAAGATCAAAAAATTCAGAGCAGCTCTGCAGCAATGGGTGGGTAAAGAAAAGGTGACATTACAGCAGCTACAGCAGACCGTGGGGCAGCTGAACTTTGCACTGAGAGTTATACCTATGGCACGTCCTTTCCCACGCTCAATCGTCCAGGCCATGAAGGGGCTGCGGGAAAAACACCATTGCACTAGGCTGTCAGAGGAGGTTCGCCAGGATATGCGGATTTGGATGGCATTCCTGGAGGATTTCAACAGCAGAGTAGTGTGGTCCGGCCTACCCACTACATCAGCAGAGTTAGGTCTATGGACTGACGCTGCGGGTAGTGTTGGGTTTGGCGCCATACTTTGAAACAAGTGGGTAGCACAACAGTGGCCGACATGGTTGGAGGAAAGCGGTTTGACTGCAAATATCGGTTTCTTGGAGCTGTTTCCAATATGGGTCGCACTAATGGTTTGGCCAGAACACTTGTGCAATCAATCAGTGATTTTCTGATCAGACAACAAGCGTGTAGTTGAATGTATCAACCAACAGGCAGCGCGGTGTAAGTTTATACTCCGCCTCATGAAGGAGATTGTGCTGAGATGCTTGAAGTTGAATGTACACTTTAGGGCCTAACATGTCCCGGGGGTCCTGAATAACGCAGCTGACGCACTCTCTCGCTTTAAAATGCAGGTATTCAGGGAACATCTACCAGCTGCAGAGGCTACACCGGCACATTTCCCAGCAACACTTTGGCAGATTGGTGCCCCCGATTACAGAACCTCGTGGCAGCTAGCCTAGCCCCCGGGACTAGGACGGCCTACGAAGGGGCGTTTATGTCTTATTGCTGTTTTTTGGGGCACGATGGGGAGGTCAGATGGGATCAGGAAGAGAATTTTGCCACTTACATGGAGATGTTGCACAGGGAGGGGCGCTCAGCGGAGACCGCTAGCAGACATAAGGCGATAGTCTCCTTTTTTGCGCAGTCGAACGGAGCTAGAGATCCCACAAACTGTTTTTTAGTGCGTAAGGAACTGAGGGGCTGGCGGCGTATGCAGGTGAATACCACTGATTCCAGACAACCAATAGGTCTAGAGCGGCTTGCGGCACTATTGGTGGCTTTGCCAGACGTCTGTAGCTCCGCATGGGAGGTGCTACTATTCAAAGCCGCGTTTTCATTGGCTTTTTATGGGGCACTTCGAGTAAGTGAACTGGTGGCTAACAACAAATTGGACACGCAGGGTGGGCTCCGGTTTGATAGCACAAGGATAAAGGATGATACAATGCTGGTAACAATACTTAGATCAAAAACAGATCAGGAGGCCCAGGGGGATAGCCTAGTACTTCACCGGGCACGGACCAATCCGTGCTGCCCCGTGTCTCATGTTGAGGCATTCATCTGGCAGCGGATAGGCACGACAGGGGGGGCATTGTTAGCACATGCGGACGGGACCCCCTCACCAAGTTTCAGTTCAGAAGGGTGTTGTCAATGGCAATCAGCAAGACCGGTCTCAACCCAAAGGATTTTGGGACACATTCTTTTAGAATTGGGGCAGCTCCTGAAGCAACAGCAAGAGGGTTGCATGCCAACAGTGTGAAAAGAATTGAGAGATGGTCTTCCTATTGTTATAAACGTTATGTGCGGCTGCACATGTTGTAAGGTGCAACTAAAATATCTGACACCTGCCTTGTTGTTTGCTTTGTTACAGTTTCTCGAGCCTGTGACGCAGGGCGGGAACTGGTTCCGGGTCATCAGCAGCATCCATCATCAGTGCGACAAATGCAAGAAGACAAAAGGAGGACACAAGTAATATGGATTGTGGGTCACTCATATGTCAAACGTGCGAAACATGTTTTCCTTGCAGGCAAATGTAGAAGGAGGGCGGAGCAGATGGTTTTCAAGATATCCTTTCATGGTAGGGGGGTGCTCTGCCTCAACCAGCTTAGGGGGTTCTTTTTGGAATTACTCGGCCAACAAACCCCACCGCCCTCTGTGGTTATACTACATCTGGGGGAAACGATTTAGTAAAACTGGGCAGGCGGGTCCTTTTGGAAGAAATCATCTCAGCAGTGGGTTGGCTTGCAAAGATATACCCAGGCTGCACCATAGTATGGTCTCAACTGATTCCTAGGCTGCAGTGGAGAGGGGGGGGGACTCGGTCAGGGCGTTGAATCACTCGGTAAAGAGGATCAACAGCAAAATAGAGAAACTATTCCGAACGCCTCAATTGCAGACTATTCTGCATGGGTGCATCTGGGGGGATCAATTCTACTTGCGCGACGGGGTCCATCTGACAGAGGCAGGCAATGACTTATGGACTAAGAATATCTTGGCATGGTTGGAGGGTTTTGCGAGGTAGGCATGACCTTTCAGAGGAGGAATTTTGGGCGGGGGGCCAGATTGTCGGCCAACTATGCTGGCCTGTGGCGGTAAGGTCATGATCGGTGACCAGCAATTTAAAGTCCTAGGGGGCGTCACCATTCTCAAATGGGGCCGCCCAGGGGGAGGGGCTAATGGTCTCTCCTAGAACTTCAGGGGCATGGATATCCACTTGGTTGGAAGGGTGCGGGGGAGGGAGTCATGCTTTCCTTAGGCTGGTAGCCACCTTGCACGAACACTATGACGTAATCAAATGGCGCAAAGTGAAAGGGCCCTCCTGTTGGTTTAATGGTGTTCACGGAGCGTACCGAGTAACCGGGAGAGGGACGTACTCTCCTGGTAACCGGGCTCTGTCGCGCATGCGCACACTCATACGTGAGGGCATAGCTGGCTAGTAGGATCTGACACCGGTTAGCGACCTTGCCGTAGGCCCAGAAATGTTAGGATGCAAAATTCATGCGTAGGATGTTAGATTTGGTTAGGAAACACGCTGCATTAGACATTTGTTAAGGTTAGCCCTTTCATACCTGTCTATATTGCTGTATATCTAATGTCAGAATTTTGCATATTAATGTTGATATTAATGTTTTGATTTGACAATTTTTAATTGTTTTCATATTTTAATAAATACGGCCGTGGGGTCGTGAGACCCCCCTGCCTTCCAAAGAAATTTCTAGCATGACTTTTACTCAACGGTTGGTGTGGTGGTGTACAAGACAGGGAGGGAGTGGTCGGTAGTCCCAGACCATAATGCTACTCAAAGGAAACCCTAGCACTCTATCATGGGAATCTTGACTAACATTCATAAACACTATATCAAGCTGAATAAGTGAACACATGGCAAGCTACCCAAAAAACAAATGCAGAAATAAATAAACTGAAATAATGGTCTTGCGCATAACCTGTTTAAATAGTATTTATGCCAAGTTTTGTGAAGGTTATACTTTTAATTGGGTGCTCCTGGGACGAAGTTTCCGTCCTGAAATTAACGTCATGAAATTTAAGATCCAAAATTGTGCTCCAAAGAAACTTTGTTGCATCCCCCTGAGGGCACACCTTATATGATTCAAATTGAATTCTTTGAATTTTCAATCAATACGAGTCTTTGTGGTGATTTGTAAGTTTTTCTTTAATGCTTTACTGGATTGCTATGAGTTAATTCAGCTTTTGTAATTTCTCAATATTTCATCGTTGAGTCACTGTTCCAAAATATATTTATGTGTTCCAAAATGCTTTTAGTTGCTCAAATGCATTTCGAGCTCTAAGCTCTTCCTCAGGGAGAAACATCTATAAATTAAATCAAAGTACAATGAACAACACGAATGATCAATTGGATATTAACATATCAAGCAACCTGCTTCATGAAGGTAAATACCATGCACAAGTGACCCGTAAAAAACAGGTGTGTGTTGTGGTAAGTGTATCGGGTGATTACCATGCTTGAAAAAAGTGAAAGGACTCGTGAGTTACGTAAAGTATGTTACTCACGTTCTATGACATTACGGTGCTATTGTCGAGTATCCTGGAAAAAGTGAAGATAATCGAACAAGAAAAGCCAAGCGTTAAGCGGACGTAAGTAGCAGTAATGCTACGGCGCGCTAAATACCAAGCCCTTCAATTCAAGTGAGTGCACTTACGAATGGCGATATCTCTAGCTGGCGATCTACAAGAGATTCCTTCTGGACCAGCATTGTTCGTGCAGTTAGTTTGCTGGCGGTGTTTCAAAAACAGCATTTAACTGTGGTTACCCGAATGCGTGCATACTTCACGGAAAAAGCTCAAAAAATGAAAACGGACTAGGCGCGAGGAGGATTAATGGAGGCCATGATGTAGTGTCAAAAGACACGATGTGTGGACTCTTGCTGCTAAGGTAGCAGGAAGATGTAGATAGGTACGAATAAAAAATATCTAATAAAACGTGATGACAATGTTTGCATTACTCAATAACAAGTGAAATGGTGAATGAAGAGAATGTGCTGGGTCATGTGGTTCACTATGTACATTAATATGTGGAAAATAACACCAACAGTAATAGTACCAAAGAAACAGAACCATGTTACTAAAGGTAACATGCAAATTCCATACGTTCATTTAAATCATGCGGTTTGTAAGATTGCAATTTCATGATCCAAAAATGTTCTCGTCTCAACAAATGTTTGTTATTGTCTCTTCCTTCCATTTTTTCGATCACTTCCAGTACCATGAATCTTAGAAGTGATATATTGTGTTTTTCTTTCAAAAAATGGGTCGCAACAGATGATTTCAAATGTCATTACAAGAACGGAGGCTCACATTATGCAATGACTTTTAATTGCAGTTCCAAGCAGCCGCATGAGTCACAATACAAAGGTTCCTCAAAGAACACTGAGATAAACTAAGAGATATAACATAGCAACCATCTGCCTCTTTCAAATGCGGCTCCAAGCAGATAAGTAGCTTACTATCTTCTCTCTTTATTTTCACTAATATTGTCTTTTAGTCAATAATAGATTGGTATTGGGGAGGGGGGGGGGGGGGGTTGCGCGAAAGGGTGGCTTTATCCCCACCTCCTCGCTCCCCCTCCCCTCCCTATGGTCTGCAATTTATGGAGATCATCCTCTCCCCTTTTTCCTACGAGCTGTTTAATCTAACCTTTCCGTTCAGGTTTTTTTCCCACGTTTTGCCTAATTCTTAGATCTGCCTTTATGCGCTTTTATCCTTCAGGTTCTGTTTAATATCTTGATATTCCTCTTATGAGCTCCTAATCGCCCCCCCAACAGCATGGTCGGTGCGGTTCTGACCTCTCCCTCGTTCGCTGACACCTTTAGCCTCTAGTGCTTATGTGGGAAACGAGTGCAGAGCGTTTTACAAAGCGAGCGCCTCTTTTAAGCTCTTAACGCTCGAATGAGCGGAGCGATTTTCGAGCGCTGCACTTACCCTGACTTTGTAGGATGAGCGCTCCATTACACCCGCTCTCCCCCTTCGCTACGATTTAGTATGCAAGCACACCCGCGGTAACTTCGAAAGGATCACCGCTGCGGACCCGTTTGAGCAAGACGCGTATTAGAGGAAAGGTCTCTGGCAAGAGGCACGCTTCGTGCGTGTCTCGCCTAGGGACTTTCCTCATTAACACCGACAGTTGGGAAATCAGCTGCTCGGCCGTGATTCCTAACGAAGGCACCTCGATTTGACTATTAACCCCTCATGAGTAAATAGAGATCCTTACTTAAATCAACCATTTGTATTGGCAAGTTGCAAGTTAAGCTCTTGCCATTACATAGGCTATATATATTGACTATATTGGCTATTGCCAGTACAATTCTTGATTCTAAAATAAGCCATATATGCTTTATTAAATTGACACCTTACTTTTGATAAATAAGATATAATTGATATAATTGAGAAAAAAGGGGTGAATAATTATTATTTAATATTTAGGAAAAAAAAAAAAGGGAAAGAATATTAACATGGAAAATTTATCTGACTCGAGTCGGAATTAAATAATACCGCACTCCCTAATTTTGATAGTTAAGAATTTCGACTTCTAATCCAAAGAGAGATGAAGTCTTGTATGTTGGAGACCCTTGCCCAGGTCGCACCTTATAAAAGACCCCTTCCCTCTCAGGAAGATGTCTCTGATGAGACTCCCTGCGATGGCTTACCTGTGAGCGGAAAACGCACAAAGAAGTCTAATTATACCTCTCCTCACGTCCCAGCGAGCACAGGGGGTCCTAGCACCTCTTTCGATATTGGTGGTCTTAGCACCTCAAAACAACCTGGAGGTCTTCGCACCTCAACTAAGAAGGCTGTCCCTAGTGACACGTTAACTTTGGGTGTCCTTTGCGGCCCAAACATCTCGGATGCCCTCAGCGGCTCTATATCTCATGGTGCTCAGAACTATTCAGGGGACTCGAATTATGACAATTCTGATGATCCAGACAAGTATGTTCTGGACCTTGATAATGAGGATGTTGGCCTATTTGACACAGAGGATGAACCCCCTTCTTCCTCGAAAGACAGTATTCTAGATCCCTTAGGGGAAGAAATGTTCTCCCCCCTGAATTTAAAACACCCCCTTACATCAAAATGGTCTCCCCAAGAGCATGTCTCGAAGTTCATTAAGAAAGGGATACGTTTCCCTCTTGAAAGGGAGACGAGAAATATACTAAGGGCGGAGTGTTCTAGACGCTCCATTGATGAAAAGGCTTGTTATACCCCTAATCTAGATCCGGACCTGATTAAGTTAGTCTTCAGGCTTGGGCGCGATCCCAGGAAAGGCCTAGAAAAATTGTTTAAACGCTGCCAGGACCACCTATTAGATGTCCTTGGGCCCCTTACCATGATACTTGATTCCGCAGAGGAGTGCCACCTTCACGGTACCCCCCTCAATACAGATTTAATTAGGGGATGGAGTCAAAGAGCCCTCATTCTTCTAGGCAACGCCAACGCGAGTATTAATGCCAAAAGGCGTAGACTGATTCTTTATAAACTCGATCCTAAACTTTCTGACATGGCGGAGAAAGAGCCATCCTCAAACCCGAAAGGCCTTCTCTTTGGGGAAGAGCTTATAAAATTGCTTGGAAAGTACGTGTCTACTTTCACAGCAATTAATAAGGCCCAACATAACATCAGGAGAGTGTTTAACAATAATGTTTTTGGGAGGGTCGGAAGAAGGGGCCTTTCTTCCGGCCGATTTAACCAAAGGCCCTACCAGAGATCACGCCCCTTCGGAAGAGGCTATCAACAATATAACTACAACACCCCCTACAATCGCTGAAGAGGAAACCGAGCCAGAGGGGCAAGATCTCGAGCTTCATTCACCTCGAATCCTCCAAGTAAGTCCTGCGCCTTTACTTTTTCCTTCTAACCCCTTAAAAGTGGGAGGCAGACTCAAGCTTTTTTCGAAAAGATGGGAGGAAATAACCCGGGATCCTTGGATTCTGTCCACAGTGAAAGGCTTTATGATAGATTTTGTTCAAACTCCGTTTCAAGCTTCCTTACCAAGGGACATCCCTGTTTCACTAGAAAAAGAGAAAATAGAGGAGATCTCCTCCTCCTCTATGCTTCAGAAAGGGGCGATAATAGAAGTTCCTTTGGATTCTTTAACTTTCGTAAGTACACTGTTCCTCGTGGAGAAAAAAGGAAAAGGTTGGAGACCGGTCATAAATCTGAAAGGCCTCAACAAATTTCTTGTCTACAGGCACTTCAAAATGAAAGGAATACATCTCCTGAGAGATCTTCTCCAAAAAGAGGACTGGTTGGTCAAACTAGATTTGAAGGATGCCTACTTCACGATTCCGATGGCGGTTATGCATCAGCCATTCCTACAATTTCTATGGAAAAATCATCTTTACCAGTTCCAGGCTCTCCCCTTCGAACTTTCTTCCGTCCCTTGGTGCTTTAACAAGGTTATGAGAGCAGTAGCCTCCTTCCTGAGGGAACGAGGCATCCGCCTTATTATTTACCTCAACGACATCTTGATGATGTCTCAAGACCTCCACCAAATCCTCCTACATCTGGAAACTGTTATGAATCTGCTAGAATGTCTAGGATTCATTATCAACAAAGAGAAGTCCATTCTAACTCCTCAAAATCCCTGGAGTTTCTGGGTTTCACTCTGGACACTTCCAAGTGTCTTCTCCTCTTACCTCCTTCAAAGATCTCGAAGATCAGGAAAGAGATTCGACATGTCTTGAGGCAGGACGATATCCGTTTAAGGGAGCTGGCAAGAATACTAGGTCTCTTATCTTCCTCCATCTAAGCGATCTTTCCAGGCCCTCTGAATTATCGGGCCTTGCAAAGGATAAAAGGCTGGGCCTGGAGGTCCAGTCTCTGGTACGAGGACCGAATCACCCTAGGTTTGGAGGCCAAAACTAAACTGGTGGTTGGCAAACCTGGAGGCTTTGAATGGGATAGCAATTGTTGGTTCAGAACCAGATTTTGTGTTAGAATCGGACGCTTCCCTTCATGGTTGGGGTGCATGCTTCCTAGACCGGAATACGGGAAGGGTACAGTCTCTGGAGGAGTCATCTCACCACATAAATTACCTCGAACTTACTGCTGGCCTGTACGCCCTTATTAGTTTCAAGCACTCAATAAAGGGGAGGTCTGTTCTCCTGAAGATGGACAATGTTTCCGCAGTGGCCTACATCAATCGGTTGGGAGGTACCAAATCTGCCGACCTTTCCAACCTGGCCAAGAGACTCTGGATGTTCTGCTTAAAACACAAAATTGGCCTAAAAGCGGAATACTACCCAGGGAAATCGAACGTTTCTGCCGATTGGAATTCCAGATTCCTTTCGGACTTCAGCGACTGGAAACTCAAGGTCGCTGTCTTCGACTCACTGAATTCTTGCTGGGGTCCATTCGAAATAGACCTCTTTGCGAGCAGTCTCACCTCTCAACTAGAGCATTACTTCAGCTGGATGCCAGATCCCGGTGCTCTAGCAATGAACGCATTTCTCCAATCCTGGTCAGGGATCAATGCATATGCCTTTCCCCCATTTGCAATGATCCAGAGAGTCTTGCAGAAAGTGAGGCAAGACCAATGCTCTCTAGTCCTAATAATTCCCTTCTGGCCGTCACAAGCGTGGTTCCCCACAGTTCTGGAACTAACTTACGAACTTCCTTTTCTGATACCTTCTCTAGAAGATCTCCTTACAGACGTAAACGGAGATCCTCACCTCCTGTCCCTATCCGGGAGTTTGAACCTTCTTGCTTGGAGAGTGTCAGGAGATCCAACGAAGTCTCAGGACTTTCGACATTAGCTGCTACTCTTCTAAGAGAGTCATGGGCGCTGGGAACTCACTACAGATACAATAATATCGGGAAATCTTGGTTTCATTGGTGCCTGGAGAGGGACTTGGATTCTTTTGGGGTGGAATTGGTGTCGTACGCTGACGACACCCAGCTGCTGATCTCCCTATCGCAGAACACCTCCAACACCCCTAACAACTTTAAATCCTGTATGCAGGCACTAGCAGAGTGGATGGATGCCCATTGTTTAAAACTCAATGGCTCTAAAACAGAGGTGCTGGTGGTAGGGGGTAAAAGCGAAAACTGGTCGGCTGAGTGGTGGCCTTCATGTCTGGGCCCCACCCCCATACCATGTCAGGAGGCGAAGAATTTAGGAATCTGGATGAATCCCGCTCTCTCATATGATGGCCACATAAGGCGTCTTGTGGGAAAATGTTTTGGAGTACTAAAGACCCTAAACAAAACTTTAGACCTCCTCCCTTTATCGGCCAGAAGGACACTAACGCAGGCACTGGTGACCTCACGGTTAGATTATGGCAACATCCTGTTCCTTGGGGCAACCGAGGGCAGCATAGGTCGCCTACAAGTCATACAGAACTCCGCCGCCAGACTGGTGTTAAGAAGACCCAGGAGAGCCAGCTCGAAAATGGCGCTGGATGCGCTTCACTGGCTGCCTGTGAAGAAGCGTGTGCTGTTTAAGTGCCTCCTCTTCTGTCACCGTATCGTCTGGGACAGGTCACCGACTTACCTAAAGGATCTAGTCAGCCGATATGAACCAACTAGGACCCTCCGTTCGGAGGGTACCGGACTGCTGACAGTCCCCAGGATTAGGAAGGCTAGAATGGGTGGACGCTCCTTTGCGCTCCAAGCAGCTCAACAATGGAACAAACTTCCCCCTGCTCTGAGACAGGAGAGCAATGAAACGCGGTTTAGGGCTTTGCTTAAAACACATCTATATACTGCATAGATCCTGGGCTTTTGTCTGCTGTTCCAATGACAGCTTCAGCGTGGGGACACGCCGTGATGGCGTTACTGAGCGCTCTATAAGCTCTTTATTATTATTATTATTATTATACAGGCACCTATCGTTGATGTAGTAAACTTTCTGGCTGAACTTTTTGATAAAGGTTTGAGTTATAGATCGATTAATTGCTATAGATCCGCTATCTCTGCGGGTCATGTTCTTGTTAATGGCAAGACAGTCGGTAAAAACGTCATTGTTTGTAGGTTATGAAGAGCATTAGTCTCAAAAGACCCCCGAAACGGAAATATGATACACTTTGGGATCTGAATTTGATTCTAGGTCTTTTCACCTCTTGGCCCGACAATTTTCTTTTGAATAGAAGATTTCTCTCTATTAAACTCGCTACTCTTCTTTGCCTTATCTCTTGTCGTAGAGTTTCTGACGTTTAAGCTCTGGAGATCTCTAACAGGTCCTATAATTTGTTTGGAGTCAAATTTGAGGTCTACAGAAGAACCAAGACCATGTCTGACTCAATCTTTTATCCTCGTTTCGACCCTTGCCCGAAAATTTCTGTAGTTGAATGTATGAAGGCTTATGATCAAACAATGTCTAACCTGCGTCCTATTGATGAGAATCAGCTTCTTATTTCCTTCGTTAAACCTCATAAGGCCATTTCCTCTGCTTCTATTGCTAGATGGGTTAAGTCCGCTATGACTCTAGCGGGTATCGATATAACCAAGTTTCAAGCTCATTCTCTCAGAGGTGCTATGGAGAGTAAGTCACTTTGGTCCGAGGTAAGTTGGATGATATTCTTACAGCTGCCGACTGGTCTGATGCTAGTACCTTCGCAAGACACTATTGTAAACCAATTGAACACATGTCTAATGTCGTTTTACAAGGCTACCAACATGCATAATGTAGCCTCCGTTCTTGTAATGAAATTGCGATTCTCCTATTAACCGCATCGCTGCTGCGGCGATTTTTGCGCTACGCAGCTTTTTTCGAAATGCCGCGTTAGATGACAAGCTCCGCTCGTCATCCGCACACGCCCCCCGTGGCTGATGACGAGTTGAGCTCGTCATCAGCATCAAAGGGGTTAACATGCCTAGAGAATCTAGATTTCATTAAAGACACGGAGGCTCACATTATCCCGCCCATCCCATTCCCTGTTTGGTATTTGGTGTCTCATTATTATTCTCACTTATAACCTGATTGCTCACGTTTTTTCATTGACATGTTATTTCTATTATGTTTGCATTGACATGTTATTTAAATTGTTCAATTCGTTGTGATTACTCTGTCCCTTTGGACACAATTTTCATCGCCTTCTTTCTTTTCAGATAACCCTTCTACTTGAGCTACGTTGGATGATTTCTCACTGGCTGGTTGCCTTCTTCAACTTTCGTTTGGATTTCATTTCGAGTTCTCTCCTTTCTACTGGATCTTCTTTTCGCCTGATTTAAAAGAGGCAGATGGTTGCTATGGTATATCTCTTAGTTTATCTCAGTGTTCTTATAGGAACCTTTGTATTGTGACTCATGCGGCTGCTTGGAACTGCAATTAAAAGTCATTGCATAATGTGAGCCTCCGTGTCTTTAATGAAATCTAGATTCTCTAGGCATGTTAATAGGGGAATCGCAATTCTGGGTTCCGATATTAGACTTGTGTTCATTAATCCGTATTCTCAACCTTCTCTCAGTTTTACCCACTTAGACCATTCCACATGGGCATTTTAATAGGTATATAACATTGCTGGTATCACAAGTGGCTGTTACTTGAAGTTTAATCTTGTGCCCCTTCATGGGATGATCTATGATGGTACAGTGAATTATGTTATTGCAATTATTGCATTTCATACAGGGTTTCAATCCACTATATGTCTGGGTATGTGTGCGTTTCTGTTTTAAACACAGCCAGCAAACTAACCGCACGAACACTGCTGGTCCAGACGGAATCTCTTGTAGATCGCCCGATCGGGACATCACCATTCGTAAGTGCACTCACTTCAATTGAAGCGCTTGGTATTTAGCGCGCCGTAGCATTACTGCTACTTACGTCCGCTTAATTCTTGGCTTTTCTTGTTCGTTTAATTTCACTTTTTCCAGGATACTCGACAATAGCACCGCAATGTCATAGAAAGTGAGTAACATACTTCACGTAACTCACGAGTCCTTTCACTTTTTTTCAAGCATGGTAATCACCCGATACACTTACCACAACACACACCTCTGTTTTTTAAGGGTCACTAGTGCATGGTATTTACCTTCATGAAGCAGGTTGCTTGATATGTTTATATCCAATTGATCATTCGTGTTGTTCATTGTACGTTGATTTAATTTTTAGATGTTTCTCCCTGATGAAGAGCTTAGAGCTCGAAATGCATTGGAGTATCTAAAAGCATTTTGGAACGCATACATATATTTTGGAACATATGTTTGGAACATTGACTCAATGATGAAATATTGAGAAATTGCAAAAGCTGATTTAACACATAGCAATCGAGTAAAGCATTAAAGAAAAACTTACAAAGACTCGTATTGATTGAAAATTCAAAGGATTCAATTTGAATCATATAAGGTGTGCCCTCAGGGGGATGCAACAAAGTTTCTTTGGTGCACAATTTTGGGAAATAAATAAACTCCCAGTTTATGCCAGTTTTCAGTTAACAAGGTACGTCACGCCACCCATTAATACAAACTCAATGTCATACGGTTTACCAGAGCGAAATGGTACCTCTCCACCAATTACACCTTTTATTTTGCCTGTTGTCAACCGATCTACATCACCACTCTGATGTGCAGAACATTACACTAACCAGCTCTGTTACGTTCGGCTATCTGTGCTGTTTAAGAACAAATTGAAATAGGACTATCTGCAAGGGACAGCACACGGTCATCAGTGATCCTCGACACAGCCTATTTTTTTGATGTACTTAAATTGTGAATTCGCTACAGCTAAGCTTATACTACAACTGGAATTACTCAGAAGAACATCAGCAAACACAATTCAGAACTACATTAGACATGCTGACACAATTATCCCTTTCCCACGTAAAGTGATGTCGATCATTTCAGACTTTAATCTATAAATGCATCTTCCATTACCTGTGAAAACAGCCGGTGGCTCTGAACTGCGTGGTTTTGTCACAAAATAACAAATGTGCCCAGACGTATGGCAAGGAGTGAACAGGCACTTTACGTGCAAAGAGCCCACCTGAAAATACACGAGAACATATTCAATATATGATATTTTGGCGGTATGAGAGGCAAGAGCAAAGGATTAACTTTCATGTGGAAAATATAAACCCCTCACTATGATTCAAGTCCTTCCACTCGTTATGTTATACAGCCACAGCTCTACGTCACTGGCCTTCACACATTTTTGTTTTAGCCTTCACATGGTTGGTGCATTATGAAAGTAATCTTTGTTGATCTTTTAACCTGTAGTTGTGGTTAAACTTTATTCTATTTCAGCTGTATTTTATTTTTTAATGAGGTATACTATCCCTCCAAAGAGGGGCATTCAAATCTGCTCATGCGTGTGAGCAACCAGCCAGAAAGAACTTTCAAATATCGGAAGTTTATTTCACTATGTACTATATATGTTAGTCAAGCTGAAATCAAACATTCAGACGTTACCCCTTCCACGCCAGGCAGTCACAGCAACTTTTAAACACTTCCGTCTTAATTAAAAGCTTAACAAATATCTTCTTTTTTGCTCTAGCAATATAACTATGGAGTATTTCAGGGTCGTGGCGAGAGGATAACAGTAATGTTTTTCTTAACATGCCAAAAAGTTATGCAAACACATATATACCTACATAAAGTCCCCCATATCAACAGATTCTAAAATAATACATTACTATACACACAGCACTGCAAGCTTCTGCTTGCAGTGAGGGACCACACAATCATGTATGTCGTTTGATGCTGACTGCAACGTAAGGTAACAGAGAAAAAGCAATATATAGTACCATCTTTTTCAGTAGAGTTAGACGGGTCAGCCTTAGGGTGGTCTTCCCCACAAACCTTTTGCTACTCCCTTCCTATGTTACTGAATAGGTCGTTTTTGTTGGCCTTAGGACTCTGTGCACTTTACCACTATTTACAGCTGTTAAAGTGCTTGTGCTCACTACCTAAATCATGTTAACACTGGCTTACACTGATTGGCCTATTTAATTTACTTATAGGTCACTAGTAAAGTGGTATAACATTTACCCAAGAACAGTAAATTAAATGCTACTAATGTGCCACCCATTTAAGTAGCCCTTTAAAACATGTCTCAGGCCTGCCATTGAAGCCTGCGTGCAGTTTTAAACTGCCAATTCAACTTGGCAAAATACACCCTTTTGCCAAACCAAAATTTCCCTTTATAATACATATAAATCACCCCTAAGCTAGGCCGTAACCAACCCGTAGGGCAGGGTGCCTTGTATTTAAAAAAATTGGGGACATGTACTTTTAATCCCTTGCATGTGGACGGCCCCTGGCCGCCAGACGTCACTGTGGGTGTGTGCGGAGGACTGCTTGGGGCCGTCCGATACCCGCCCACTCGTTACTTATCCAGCACTGCAGCGGAATTTGTGTTGCGGTCAAGAGATGAAGGTTTTCATGCCCTGGTAGTATAAACCTCCTAAATTTGATTTTCACTACTGTGAGGCCTACCTCTCCCCTAGGATAAAATTGGGTTGCCTTATTACATTTAATAAGTGATAACTTTCACCTGGGAGCAAGTCGAATTAACATGTTTGGTGTCTAAAGAATTGTAATTTAAATTTCTCTTTAATGGCTAAGCTGGATTTTAAGTCATAGTTCTGAAAATTGCACTAGTCATTTTCTTGTCCTAACAATTTGGTGCCTGCTCTTGGGACACAAGCCTAGAAGTTAGTGGCAGATGTCTTTTGTGTATTCCTCCCAGACAGCTACACAATAGAGGGAGTGGGTGATGGCAGGATGGACCACTCTGGCAGGATGGACCACTCTAGCAGGATGGATGGGGGAACTATATACAGCCCTGTTTACACATGAAAGACACTACCTCAACACATCAAGAACTTCACACTAGGCTATTGTGACTATAGACATCCTAGGATTAGGGCAGGGAGGCTGGAAATTCCAGACACTTCTGTGGGGGGAAACACCAGATGTTTCTTTAATTTCAGCGTTGTGAACAGATATACAAATTGGACCCTCTCTTCATTTCACTTCTGGACCTGTGGAAGACTCTCTGTGGACCGCCTTATTGCATGTGGACTGCTGGGTACTTCAGGAGTGTATCCTGCTGCCTGAAGCCAACCCTGCGCACTCGGGGGCGGAGCTTGCCTGAATCGGCGATGGCTGCCTAAATCCTGTGCTCCGTCGAGCCGGCAGAATAAACACAATCCTGCATACCCTCGAGTGCTATGCGCTCTAAATTGCTCACACAGAGTCCCTGAGAGGTCCGCCTCCAGCTGCTGACCTGCGGTACTGATCGTCCGCCCGGTGGGGAAGATCCGTCCTGTGGTGACATTTCTCCGGTGCTGGGCCTCGCAACACCGACTCGCGTAACTGACCGATCCGGCTACGTGTGGGCTCGGCTGGAGGGCGTGGCCTGCTGCGGCCGGTCTGGAGCGAGGAGTGCGCAGAAGGCAGGGGGGTGCGGCGCTTCAGCTGCGGAACGCCGCGGGAGTCTCTAGAAGGCCGTGTGTGCAGGGTGCCCAGCGATAAGGGGCCACTGCTGTCCTGCGGCGCTGGAGACATCTTTGAGGCGAAACTAGGAGGCGCCATTAACGGAAACGCAATCCGGTGAGGAGACACACCCATACTGTGAGCGCCGGGGTCACAGAGCCCTCGCGACGATTCTTGGTGAGATGCCGTGGGGCCTCGCGGTGCCAGAATCTCGGCGCTGGGGTGCGCCCCCCTTACACCCCACCCCCCCCCTCGAGAAGCACTGTGCAGCACAGCAGCAGCTTGGAGAGTAGGCGGCCCTTGGTACATTGAGAGGAGTTAGGCCCACAGCGCAGATCGACAGGTATAGCTTTCACTTACCTGCGGGCTATACTTCCAGTGGCGCGGAGCATTGTGGACACCGACGTTGCTGCGCTTGCCCAGAGGAGCACCCCGGCATATCGAAAGCCCTAGCTGGACAGCTAGACCTGGACATCTGATTGCACTAGGTTTGCTGGGGGTACCCACTAGCCCTGGTGAGGGGACATCCAGCTCCTTCCTGCTGCTTCGCGGTTGGGGACGACAAGCCGCCACGATGGGGAAGACCCACCGGGGGCAATCGAAACTCTCCTTTACGCAGACAAGGTCCAAATCGCAAGATGATAGTTCTGGCGCCGAAGGCGGAGGCTCTGCTTTCACGGATCCGGATCAAGATCTGAAGAGCATGCTTAGATCAATGGAGAAAGGCCTGCAGGAGGGTATTACCTCACTGGGGTTAAAAATGGACGCCCTGTCATATAGAATGGATAGAATGGGCGAAAGGCTGGATAAGCATGCTGAACATTTGGACATGTCCGAGAGACGGATAACGGAAGTTGAAGAAGCGCAGACTACCAAAAACAAGGACCATAAGCAATTGGGCAGGGTACTGCAGGTACTCCAAGACAAAACGTAGGACTTGGAGGCCCGTTCGAGACGCTGCAACATTCGCATTTTGGGCCTGTCGGAAATGGTGGAGACGGACAAGATGGAGACATTTATTGAAGGCCTATAAGGTTCCTTGCTCGGCACGGAAATCTTCTCCAACATGTTCATCATTGAAAGAGCACACTGGACATTGTCCCAGCGCCCGAAGCCGGGCGCGCCACCGAGACCGATAATCGCCAAGTTCCTTAACTACAGGGACAGATACGCGGCCCTCAGGGCAGCTAGGGATAAGCAATCACTGTCCTATGAGGGTTCCTCCATTTCTCTATACCCTGATTTCACAGCGAGGGTACAGGAGGCAAGGAAACATTTCGTCCCGATGAAGCGCCAACTAAGGGAACAAGGCCTAGACTATGCAATGCTATACCCGGCGAAATTTAAAGTCAACAGAAACGGTCAGTCCTTCTTCTTCACAGAGACCAAGACACTGCAGAAAGCGCTTAAAGACTGGGGGAAGGAATGCAAAAAGTCGCCGGACCGGGACCCATTGGAAAACGAAGCTGGGGCGGACTAGAGGACCAGGACTGAGAAACTGTGCTAGCAGAACTATGTCTAGATGACTACAAGGTTTGAGGGACAACTACTTGCCGGCTGGCGGGAGGTGAGGTGGACATTATGTGTTTTTTTTTCTCTAACTTTGCCAGATGGTTCGACGCTACCTCCGCCCTCATGTGGGTACACCTAGCCTTTTTTGGTTTTCTTTCTTCATTTTGGGTGTGGGAAAGGGGGGGTGGGGGATGTCTGAATGTTGTATTTTCTGCGACCTAGTTGGGGGTGGTCTGCTGTGGGTGGGTAGGGTGGGGTTCGGGGTATTGGGGGTTCTGAGGGTTGAGGCCAAGGGGTGCATGACATGTTCTTCACTGTTGATTACACTTTGCAAATGCCTGTTGCCTGCAGGATAATGCTATACACACCTAACCATGGGAGGTCCATCTTGGAAACCAGCTGGGAACACGTTTGGGAGGGGCCTTAATGCTCCGACGTGGAACGTGCGGGGCCTTAACGACCATCGTAAAATGCGTAAGGTACTGTCCTATCTAAATAGACACCAGGTAGACCTAGCCCTGATCCAGGAGACACATCTGCCAGAGGGCTGCGCCAGATAACAGACCAGGGGGCTGCGCGACCACATCAACACTTCTGGTTTTACGACACATGCCAGGGGGGTACTCACCTGGGTTAATCCGAAATCGGATTACGCTATTAGTAAGCTGGCGGCTGACCCAGATGGCAGATACGCCATATCCAAACTTACGGGGAGAGGGCTAGATGTTGTGGTAGTTAATGTTTGTGGGCCTAATTTTGACTGTTCTGAGTTCTATGGTAAGCTGGCCAGCATAGCGCGGGAGTTCCCCGGTAGGCACGTATTATGGGGCGGGGACTTCAATATGACTAGAAGCCCTGCCCTGGACCGTTCGAGCGACCCAGATAGGCATCCATCGAAGGCTGCTAGAGAACTAGAGGGGAAACTCTCGAGTGAGGACCTGGCGGATGTCTGGCGTAGCTTGTACACGTCGCAAGGCGGATACATGCATTACTCTGCCTTCCACAACATTCACACTCGCATTGATTACTGGTTGGCTACACCGGGGCTGTTATCTCTGGTCCGCTGCTGTCGGGTGCACCCTCTCCGACCACTTGCCTATACTCCTCGGTTTTTCGCTGCCGCGGATGTCCCTCCCACCATTCTCATGGAGATTCCCTCCGTTCTCCCTGCTAGACCCTGTGTTTCGGGAGGAGCTACAAGAGGCAATTGAGACCTATTTCAACACTAATATAGGCACGGTTGATAGCTTCCAAACAATCTGGGAGGCGTTCAAGGTCTGTGTCAGGGGGTTGGCCTTGAGTAAACATTCAGGCGCATTGCGCTCGATCTGACATAAACTGGCGCTTCTCGAGCGCCAATTGGCGGATTGTGAAACCCGCCTTTTGACAGGGGACTCTGCTGCGGCAAGTGAGGAACTGAAGGGGCTCCTTGCTGAAAACCATGAAGAGGCACACGCGGAGGTCAGGCATATGGGGAAGTACGCAATTGCGAGAACATACGGGGAACAGGACAGGCCCGGGAGAGTATTGGCCAACATGGCGAAACAATAAAAAACGAGGGTAACTATCACAGCGATCAAATCGAAGGAAGGGGTCCCAGTGAGAATTAGATAATTCTATGCAAATTAAATCCAATCAGGAAACACTTAATGAGTCTAAAATGTTTTATTCACATTATAGACCAAACCAGGATATAGTATCCAACATTACTAATTTGAAAAGGTTGAATAGTGCCCCTGAAAGTGAGGAGGAAGTGATAAAGTGAGGGTAATGCAGGTAAGTAGTAGTGACAGTAAAATCAGATATGTATCTGATACATTTGAAATTCAATTATAAATGTACAAAGCGGTCATTGATCCAAACGCATTATTTCATCAAGCACATGCCCCACAATAATACATTGTATGTAACAATAGTGGATAGGGGGGCTGGAGCAAGGAAGAGAGTTGTCGACGTTTCGACCCCCAGACAATGCAGGAATCAGTGGAACCCTTATGGCGGGGTCTTCATCAGGACAATGGGGGGGGGACTAGCAACCTATTTAATCGGTGCACTCTGTCATATAATCACATTGAAAACCTCCGCGAGAAGACCATGACGTCAATTGGCTTGTAAATACTGGCGTTAGGGCAAGATTAGAAAGCTGGCCCGGGGACGCTGGGCACTGGAAATCACACGAGGTATCGGATTTTATTAATCACGTAAAGTTCGTCCCCATAGAGTTACGAAGCTCCGTAGAAATCGGGAGTCGTCCGCGATTTAAAGTATAACCGGCGTCCTTCGATTTTCGGGGCGTGGCCAATATGGCGGCGGAGTAGGACGCTCTTCCGAGCCGCTCCGGCGCTGATCCGGCAAAAGCATCCAATAGCACGGTCCTGAGGGAGCGGCCTCGCTCCAAAAGTGGTGTGGAGGTACCCCTGACGTGGCGGAGTGGTTTGGTGCCGTCGGTGGGGCGGAGAAAATCCAAGATCGCCCGCGGGACCGACTGAGCTTCGCGGCCTGCGCGACCCCGGCCTCTCTTGATCTTGGCGGCTGGTGTAGGTGGAGGGCGGAGCACCTGAGAACCCGCCTGGAGACCCCGGAGCCGACGGAAGGGGGAGAGTCGAGTTGAATCGGCGAGGCGGAGGGGTTTTTGCTGCGGTGGTGGCTTGGAGTCCCCTGGTTTGAGGGGTGCGGAGGACCCGCGGGGCTAGACTAAGACGGCTCCACTGTGGACGGCGGTGGTCGCCGGGAGGTGGCCCGAGATGTCTGAACGCCGGAGGCAGTAAGCCTGGGTGATGGCGACTACACTGGCCGAGACTGGTGTTGGTGAGTGGTGCCAGAACAACGGATCCCGGTGAAGCCCGGGCCTTGTGTGTGAAGGAGGCGGTTTAGGGGATAGCGACAGCTCTCGTGTATGGCCGCCATTGGACTCTTGATCAACCGCGGGCCTGAGCTTTGCCCCGTGCACCTGTGACGCCTGCGGCATGAATTGCTGTGTATGCGGTGAACGGCGAATCAGTCATATCAGGGGTGCTACGGACTATGGTTTGAGGCCTGGCACTTGCGATCGCAGGTACCCACTCTAGCTTGGGCCGAGCGACGAAGCCCGCCATTTTGTTTAGCCGCGTGGCGCTTGGGTGGAGCGCTGCTTGCCGCCATGTCTAACGCGCTCCGCAAAGGGCGCCCGGGGAAGGATGGCACTTCGAAATCCTCCCAACAGCCGGCGTCCCCTGGAGCTAGTGGGTCGTCGAAGCAATCGGACGATGAAGCACCGGCGACGAAAGCTTTCATGACTGAACTCTTTGCCTCCATCAAGGAGGATATCTCCGAGCTCCGGGCGCAATTGGCCTCTGATCTACGGGATATACTGGCGAATGTTGGACGTCTCTGGTGTGTGTGTGTTGGCCTAGTTGTGGGGAGGGGGGGTCGCTTGGTGGGATAAGAGCAGTTTTCTGGGTTGGTCTTTGTAATGCCGATTAGCATAGGGACATGGAATATTAAGGGCATGAATTCGCCACAGACGCGGCAGAAGGTTCTGAAGTATGTCATGGACCATCACCTTGACATTGTGGGGTTGCAGGAAACCCACCTGGCGCGGAAAGATGAGATGCAGCTCCGCCATAGGGCCTATCCCATTGTTTATAGGTCTTCCGCTGCTACGAAACACAGGGGGGTGGCACTCCTTTTCCGGGCTGCGCTGCACTTTCAGCCTGTGGAGGTCCGTCATGATACTGAGGGCCGTTGGTTGATGGTCAAAGGGCTTATACAAGGTCGATTGTGCACCTTCGTGGTGGTGTATTTACCCAATGTTGGCTAGAATAAGTATTTGCAGGAGTTGTTGGTGAAGGTGGGGGACTTTGCAGAGGGTCACTTATTCCTGTTGGGGGATTTCAATTTGGTGTGGGACAGGGATCTGGATAGCTCAGGGGGACATAGGGCTGGTACGGGAGTGTTTTCTGATTCGGCACAGCAAGGGGTGGGGGAGCTGGGACTAGTTGATGGCTGGCGCTTTTTCCACCCTACTGCGAAGGACTACACGTTCTTCTCCCACGTGCATCATTCCTACTCCCGTTTAGATTTCATTTTCCTTAGTCAGTCCCTACGCGGGGACGTGATAGATGCCGCCATTCTCCCAATCTCTGTATCGGACCATAGTCTCTTGGTGCTTAATCTCCATTGGTCGCCACCTGATACGTCGCATCGGAAGTGGTATTTCCCGGCGTCGGTGGTTAGGGACGACGTATCTAATCATGCATTGCGCCTCGCTATCCGGGAATTTTTGCCCTCAATCCCCCGTCGGACACCTCACTGTCGACCACGTGGGACGCCTTCAAGGCTACGATCAGGGGCACCTGCCTGGGACTCAATTCGCAGATTAACGCCCTGCGGAGGAAGGAACGCGAGGCGTTGGAGGCAGAGGTGGTGGAGCTCGAACGGGCTCACAAACTCAACCCCTCGAGAGTGACTCTACGCCCGTTGACGGCGGTGAGGGGCAAACTAAAGGCACACTATGCCAATAGGGCTGAGCTTACGCTTCTGCGACTGGGGCGTCAATCGTATTCCTGCGGCAACAAGGTTGGTAGACACTTGGCGCGACAATTGCGGGATAGGAGGGAACGGGAGTACATAGGAGGGATCAGAGATGCCGCAGGGGCGTTGCACCCCCGGGACGGGGCGAAGGCGGACATTTTTGGTCGCTTCTACGCCGAGTTGTATACGGGCGACGCCCTGGATGCGGAGTCACAGCGGGAGTTCCTACAACGTTTGCCGTTACCCCCGAGTGTCTAGAGAATGGAACGCACTGTTAGAGGCACCGATTTCGAGAGAAGAGGTTCTCTCCGCTATCAAAAATTTGAAATTAGACAAGGCCCCGGGTCCGGATGGTTACACAGCGGTCTTCTACAAGACGTACGCTACTGAGTTGTGTGACTTTCTGGTTGCCCTCTTTAATGATATGGCGACGTCTGGGTTGAACGCGGGAACCCTGGCTGAGGCGGTGATTACGGTTTTGCCGAAACCGGGGAAGGACCCGGAGCAATGTGCCTCGTTTCGTCCCATAGCCTTGCTTAACATCGACGTAAAGCTGTACTCGGCGATTCTGGCCGGCCGCCTACAAGACCTGCTGCCGGCGATCATACACCCAGACCAGTCTGGCTTTATTAAAGGTCACCAGACCCACGATAATACCCGTAGAGTGGTTCATCTAATCGAAAAAGCGGACAGGTTCCGCATTCCGGCTGTGTTGGTGGGTCTGGACGCGGAGAAGGCCTTCGACCGCGTGGATTGGGGCTTTCTGTTCAATACACTGCAAGCTTTCGGCTTCTCGGATAAGTTCATTCTTATGGTGCAGGCGAACTTTTGCAGCCCACGTTCGAGGGTGGCAGTGAATGGCCACTTGTCGGCCTTCTCACATTCGCGGGGCACCAGACAGGGGTGTCCCCTCTCCCCCTTGCTATTCGCGCTCAGCATTGAGCCCCTGGCGATGGCGGTGAGGGAACACGAAGGTGTGAAGGGCATACCGTTCACGGGAGAGTAGCACAAAATCTCTCTCGTCGCAGATGACGTCCTGCTCTCGGTGGCTGATCCGGCTGGTTCTCTGCCCTATGTTAGGGACATCTTGCTTGAATTTGAGGGTGTGGCTGGCTTTAAAGTAAATTATAGCAAGTCTTACATTTTGAATCTGACTTTATCGCAGGCCGATGTTGCTCAGGTACGGGCGTTGACGCCATTGGCTTGGGCTTCGGGCTCGATTGTGTATCTGGGAGTCCATCTGACTCCGACAGTGGGTAAGCTGTTCGCGGCCAACTTCCCGCCCCTCCTGGCGAAGACCCGGGCGGAATTGGATAGGTGGAAACCTAAATTCCTGTCCTGGTTAGGTAGGGTGCATGCGATTAAAATGGTCCTTCTCCCCAAATATTTGTATCTATTCCAGGCCTTACCTATCCCGCTGGATAGCGCTTACTTCCGGCAACTCAGGACGCTGGTCTTGAAATTTGTCTGGCAAGGGGGCCGAGCACGTCTGTCTTTCGCGGTTCTGCGCCGACCTCGGTCGGACGGTGGGGTAGGTCTCCCGGACCTGCGCCTCTATTATAAGGCTGCCCAACTGAGGGTCATGGTGGAATGGTCGCAGCAGTTCTCTGACAAACACTGGCTGCATATGGACCGGAGCGTGGCGGGTCGGTCAATCTGGGATTTAGCCTGGAAACCAAAGAAAGATCGCGCCGTGAATGCTTACATTAGTACCCCCACGGGCACTACACTGAAGGTATGGGACACCTTGGCTGGCGATGAGCGCTGGACGACGTTTCCATCTCCGTTCACACCATTGCATTTCAACCCGGCCTTCCCACCGGCGCTTGCCGAGGGGCCCTTCGACGCATGGAGGGAGGGTGGATGCAGAGCGCTGCTTCACTTGTTTCACGGCTCTGATCCTTTGACTTTTGCTAATTGCATGCGGGACTACCAGGTGCCGCAAACTGATCGATATAGGCATGTCCAATTGCTACATTGGGCCACGTCGCCGGGAGTGCTGGAGGCAGCTACGAGGCCTCCTTCGAAATTTGAGGCTTTTCTGCTGAGGACATCCGCCATGAAGGGAGCCATCTCCTTCCTATATCAGCTGCTGCTTCAATCTGAAATATCACCTAGGCCACGTTATATGGAGCAGTGGGAGGAGATGGTGGGGAGAGATATCGCCGACGCCGAATGGTCAGCGCTGTGGAGAGATATGAACCAATTCAATCACTCAATCCACTTACGGGAGGCTCACTTTAAGACTCTCACGCAGTGGTATATGGTTCCGACTCGGCTCCATCATATCTACCCGGCTACCTCGGACAAGTGCTGGAGGGGTTGCGGCCTTCTGGGGGACTTCCGCCACATTTGGTGGGATTGCCCAATAATCAGGCCATTCTGGGATGAAATTCTTTCCCATATCAGGGATATCCTGCGATACCCTATTGAGGATTCCTTGGCTTTTGTGCTCCTGGGCCTACGGGACCCCGGTCTTGAGCACCAGACGCGCGCGGATAAGAAAATCCTATGGCTGTGCCTGGGAGCAGCCAAGCTTACGCTGGCGGCGGCTTGGAAACGGAAGGAGGCACCGGCGATTTCCCTTTGGCACGCGAGGCTGTGGAGACTTCAGAGCCTGGAGAGAATGGCGGACATCTTCCTCGGTAATTACAAGAACTTTAAGCACGTGTGGGGCCCCTTGGTAACCTTCCTATCTACTGGCCTACCTTCAGCGGTCTGCCCAGCATCATTGAGATCTTTACACCTCTTCCAACTTTAGTGTGCCTGCTGAATGCATGTGGAATATTTGTGTCGCCGTCACGGGGGGAGGGAGGGGGGGGGCAGGGGAGTTGTATTTTTCCTTTCTTTTCAGTGTTGCACCCGGGGTACTTCATTGCAGCGGTTGGTGCATTTTTGTGATCTTTGGATTGCTCGAAGACCTGCTTGAAGGGACAATTTGATTTTGCGGAACTCCGCTTCTGAGTGGCATTTTTTTTTCTGGCTTTCTTCCTTTTCTATAGGTGCTCGGACTCAATGACTGATCTCTCTCTTGGCGTTGTGCATTACCACTGTCTTATATTGCTTCATTTCCCACTGTGTGGGAACATGTGTGACGCCCCGGTGCGGCTTATTGTGTTTTCTTTCCTTTTTTGTTACTTGCAAAATAAAAATTTTACAAAAAAAAAAAACTTGTATTTTCCCCACTTCTACTGTGTTAATGATAAGAAAGTGAGGTACTTACCTGTAAGTTCAGTTATTCAGTACTGATATCTTTCATAGATTCACATGCTTCAATCATCCCGCTGTCGCGGTGGGAGTATCACGGTAAGTTGATAATAGCAGGAAATAATTTTACCATAGGTTATCATGCATTGAACAGTCACTGCATTAGCCCATCCATATCCTTTTGTAAAAAGAACCAAAGTTAAAACACAACCAACCAGACGTCGGCACCCTCTAAAACACTCCACAGAGAGGCAAGTTCCTCAGATTTTCTAGCACAGATTTTCTAGCACAAGAGTATTAGTAATAAATAAGGCAAGCCTCTCCGGGGAGGAGGGTGAGTCGCATGTGAATCTATGCAAGATACCAATACTGGATATCTGAAGTTACAGGTAAGGAACTTGTTTTCTTATCAGGTATTGGATCTTTCATAGATTCACATGCTTGAATCAGAATATCAAGTAGTTACCAAAGAATAACGTATTCAAATATAAACTTTGAGGATGGTGTGTACTCATATAGCCTTATAGCCTGCCGTAGCGGGCTATAACAGCTATTAAAGGCCTGCTGCAGTGTTAAAGGCCCGAGCCAAAGGCGAGGGACTTTAACAAGGCAGCAGGACTTTAATAGCCAGTACAGCCCTGCTACAAAGGGTTGTAACGCTATTAGAACATTCTGCCACTAGAGGCCAGAATGTTCTAACATATTAAACAAAGGCTTCAGGGGCTACCTGAAGCCTTTGTTCACAGCCACAAAGAAGAATTGGAATGTTGGAGCTCGGGGCTTATACCAGCCATTATAAGCCAGGAGCTACTCCATTGTTTTCAATGGAGCTTCCAATGTTCTAATATGGAATATATATATATACACCTGTACCAAATTTATAAAAGAAACTTGCAAAACATAGCAATAACATGCCAACATAATGCAAATGAAATGAAATAAAGCAAACACCTCCAAAACAGGCTTACCTTATTGAAAAAGGTTGGTTAATACTGGTTGTCCTACTGCTGCATCTGCATATGCAGCCAAATCCAAGCAGTAATGCAGTGTAAATGTATGCACACCCCATGTTGCTGCGCGGCATAAATGTCCAATGGCACTACCGCAAACAAAGCAGCTGAGGAGGATACTGTGCTTGTAGAATGAGCTTTAGGCTTGATAGTAAGTGGTTTGCCTACTTAAGTGTGGCAGAAAACAATGGCGCCAAAATCCACCTGGCAATAGTTGCTTCAGTCACAGCAGCACCTGATCTTTGTGAACTATAGGAGACCGAAAAGCTGATCAGATTTTCGAATGTGCTTTGTACGTTACAAATAAAACTTAAGACATCTCTTGATATCTAAAATACTAAGAGCTTTTTTAGCCGGAGAAGTTGGGTTTGGAAAAAAATTCTAAGAATAACCGGTTCATTAAGGTGGAAAGTAGAAGGTATCCTAGGAATTAATGCTGGGTTCGTTTTAAGCAGGACATAGTCATTAGTGAAACAAAGATAGGGTTCCTTATTCGTAAACACTTGTATTTTGCTGACCCTCCTGGCGGATGTAAGAGCCAACAGTAATACAACTTTCCAGGAAATAAACTTGAGCTCAGCCCTGTGTATAGACTCAAAAGGTGACTTCATAAGTGTGCAAGACCAATATTAAGGCTCCATTCAGGAGGAGGAACTCTAATAGGAGGAAAAACCCTAACAACCCTTTCATGAATTGTTTCACCAATCAACATGAACAAAGAGAAGGACCGTTGGAGGAACGTCTGTAACTGGAAATGGCAGCAAGTTGTACATGAATAACAGTCTACATGAGTTCTGATTTAGCCGGGGAAAGAAGGCAGGGCAAACTTTTCTCTGGAGGAGAATCAAACGGATGCATATTAGTCTGAAGGCACCTTGAACAGAAGCGATCCATTTTAAACTGGAGGTCTTAATAGTGGACACTGCTCTTGCTCTAGATAGAATGTCCTTACAATCCTGAGGCAGATCTAGAGCCTTGAATTAATTGAATTCAGGGGCCATGCATGCAGTTGGAGCGATGTGGGACGTGAATGGAGAATCTGACCTTTGCTCATTGTCAGCAGCTTTGACTTTAGTGGAAGGCGATAAGGTCTGCACTCTGAGAGCAGGAGAAGCTCTGTGAACCAATGTTGGTGAGGGAAACGTGGGGCAATGAGAATCAGACAACATGGCTCTCTTTTCATTTTCATTAGTAGCCTCACTATCAAAGGGTATGGGGGAAAAGCGTACGCGAAGATCCCCGACAATCTTATTAGAAACGCATTTCTGGTTCCCAGCGGGTGAAGAACTTGCATTTTTGATTTATTCTGGAAGTGAAGAGATCCAAGTTGTGTTTGCCCCACTTCTGGAAACTCAAGTCGAGAATTGTCTGCTTCATTTTCCACTCTTGGCAGGAGTTGAAAGATCTGCTAGACTGTTGCTCACACCTGGGACAAGTTCTACTTTGATGGAGGTGTGGTGCGAAATAATCCATTTCTAGATTTCCTGCGCTTCAAGATATAGATTGTGTAAACGTGCACCTCCTTGTTTGTTGAGGTAATGCATGCATGTAGTATTGTTCGTTCGTATAGGAACTGAAGAGCATTGTATCCTTGAGAGGAAAGCCAGTAAGGCTAGGAAAATGGCCCGCAACTCCAGAAAGTGGATGTGCATTTTTGCAAGCGATTTGCATCACTTGCTTCTTATTCGAAGATCCTAAAGAAGGAATCCCCAGCCCTCTAGAGAGGCGTCTGTGGTAAGGATGGAATCCGTTAACAGGGAATGGAAAGTTAGGCCTGTCGAGAGATTCTTGGAGGATTGCCACCAAAGAAGGGCTTTTTCCATATTTGGAGTTATCCGAACTAGGCTGTCGAACAATACGTTTAGCTGGAGCCATTGCTGGTCTAGCTGCTCCTGTAAGGTTCTCATTTTAAGACGTGCGTGAGGTACCAACAAAACTGCTTAAGACATCCTGCCAACCAGAGATTTTATTAGGCGTACAGAAGCGAACTCTCTTCCGGCTAGATTGGTTGCTAAAGAGATGAGATTTGTTTGTCTTTCTGCACACAAGAATGCCCATGGTATCCAGAGTTGCTCCCAGAAAGATAATCTTTTGAGACGGTTGTAGAACAGACTTTTGATAACGAGGGGTCAGCCCCAGGGAGCGAAACATCCATAAGCAGATCGAAGTTGCCTTCGAGGCCTGCTGATAAGACAGTGCCTTTACTACCCAGTCGTCAAGATAAGGGAAAAGTTGAAGACCTTGAAGTCTGAGACGAGCAGCAACTGAAGCTAGGCAATTGGTGAACACTCGTGGGGCTGAGCGGAGACCAAATGGGAGGACTTCGAATTGAAAATGAGCACTTGCTACAGTGAAACAAAGGAATTTTCAATGCCCAGGATGTATTGGGAAATAGAAATATGCATCTTGTAAATCTAGAGTTGTCATGAAATCCACATAATTGAGAAGTTGAAGTATCTTCTATTGAGTGACCATGCGGAAAGATTTTTGCTGAAGATACTTGTTTAGATTTCTCAGATCCAGAATGGGTCTCCATTCCCACAACTTTTTCTTGATTAGAAAGAAGCGGGAATAATCCTTTCCCCTCTGAGAATGAGGAACTTTTTCTATGGCCCCTTTCTGAAGCATAACGTATGCTTCCTTTCTAAACAACTGGAGATGAGATAGAAGCCACCTTGGAGGTGGATGAGAAGGTGGAACTGTCACAAATTCTAAAGTATCGCCATACTTTATAATTTCTAGGGCCCTTGTGCCCATTGTAATTTAACTCCACTGATTGAAATGCAAAGAAACATGCGCTGGATTGATGTTGGTCATGGATGGAGTCATAGCAGGTTCCGGGATGTTGTCACTATTTTCTAGTATTGTCTCTAGATTGGGTAGCTTGTTTCCTCATGTGCTGTTGTGTGGAATACGCAGCGGATGGTGGTGTTCAATATAACTGTTGCTGCGGATACCCATAGCAGTAAGATTGATATGATTGTGGCTGGTATTTCTGGTAATTTCAACTAAAGGAATAAGATACTCTCCCACACCCTCCGCGAAAGGGTGTTTTCCTATATTGGAGGGTCCCTAAAGATTTAGCAGTAGCAGTATCAGTATCCGCTTTAATAGCCAGTAATGCCTCACCAATGTGCTTCCCAAAAAAGTGCATCGCCATCAAACAGCAGGTCCAGAATCTTGCTCTGCTCCTCAGGTTGGAAAGTGATAGATTTTAATCAACCCGGACGATAGAGAACTGCCGTTCCAGCCAACTGTCTAAAAGCAAGAGAAGCCATGTCCATGGATACATCAATAATGTCAGAGGCTGATCTTTCACCTTCAAGAAGAATCTTTTGTGCCTCCTGCTTATCATCATCTGGTAAATATTCAAGATACGGTGCAACATCCGATCACATCTGGCAGTAAAATCGTCCTAAAATTACCAGGGAATTGGCAGCACGCACCGACGCACCTGCAATTGTGGTAAAACCTTTTCCCAATATTGTCCAAGCGTCGCCCATCTTTATCAGGAGGAGCAGTAATAGTCACTGAAGGGTTTTATGATCTTCCTTGTGCAGCCTGTGCCATTATAAATCCGGCCTCGGATGGCCCACTAAGCAGGCTGGTGCATCATCATGGGGGTTATATTTTTTATCAATTCTGGGAAGCACTGCTGGAACTGAATATGGTGCTTTTATCATTTTAATTCCATTCTCCGTATGTGATCAATAATAGGAATTGCACATACTGTTTTCCTGGCCTGACCTTAAAAATCATAACAATCAGTCCTACAGTTTGACAAGCATAGGCAAATGAAAACGATTTGCTGCTCTTTCCATCACGGCATGGAAGCTGTCAATATCCTCAGGTGAGGAGTCAAACCCCTTAGGAGCTGGAGGAGAAGTCGTAGGAATTAAATTATCTTCCCATTTATCAATAACTGGTGGAGCATTTTGAATTTCCCCTTCTTCTACCTCATCATCCAGTGGGACTTGGTCTTGTTGCACAGGTATAGAAACCTGTGATTCCGGAGGAGGCGTTACCAATGGTTGAGAATCTGTAGCAAGAGGTGGAGATTTTGCTACCTGCGCTGATACTGCTGCTGTTGGGAAACGGCATGATAGTCATGCAACATAGCTGTCAAATCTTGCACCAATGCAATAGGCAGCTGTTTCATTGGTTCTTGGTGTGGCATCATAAATTGTGATTTGTCCATTGTTTGGTGATATTGGGGCCCATAATATTCATCCTCATCTTCCTACTCCTGAAATCAAAAAAGGTCCATGTCTTACGATCCATCAGTTTTTTACTAAAATAGCAATATCTATTCATTGTGTAGAACACAGAATCAAATGGGAACATGGTTAGGGACAATGTTGTGGAAATCTTAGCTGCGTAGGCCCAAACATGCCAATTGTGCATTGCTGGTGCCTTGTTCATTCAATCCATTCGTGATGGAGTCGAATTTTATCATCCATTTTGACTCCCTGACATTAAGGATTGAGCCTATATCCCCTCCTCTCGGGCCCAATTCTGCTTTTTCTAGGACCAGCCATCTCATTTGGTCCGGGTAATGCAGTACGTGGACAAAATGATCAACGAGTGGGGCTCCCTGTACTTGGCAACGTATCCTGCTTTGGTGTTGGAGTATCCTTGCCTTAACTTTCTGTTGGGTTTGGCTCACGTACAGCATGTTACAGGGGCAGAGAATTCCATATATAACATTTACGGAATTGCAGTTTGTGAATCCTTTTAGGTCCAGTGTGTGCTCATTATGTGTAAAGCTCTTAATCTGTAGTGTGGTGGCACATGCTTTACACTGTCCACAGCGATGGTATCCTTTGACGGGTGGCAGAATCCACATTGATTGTATAGTGGGGTTCTATTCTGTAGCTAGAAAGGAGTTGAATACATTGTCTTTTATGCTTTTTGCTTTACGGAAGGCATGCATGGATGCCTCAGGGTGATTGATGTCCTCCGCCACCAGGCCCCAGTGTCGATTGATTACCTTCTTTATAGCATTGCTTTGGGTTGAGAAGGTAGTTAAGCAGATAACTCTTTGTGTGGCTGGATCCGGTCTGTTTCATGGAGTCAGGAGAGCTTCACGTGGACTGTACCATGCTCTTTTCTGCACACTTCTAATCATTCTTCTCGGATATCCACGGGCCAAAAGTCTGGCGCTCAGGATATCGGGCTCCCTTGTGTAGTCAGGTTTTTTTTTTAATCAGTTTCTTTTGATGCGCAGGAACTGGCCTACCGGTAGATTATCCTGAAGTGCCCTAGGATGGTGGCTACTGTACCTCAGTAGCGAATTCCTCTCCGTGGTTTTTCGGTACAAGGTGGTGTACAGTATGTTATTTTCATGACAGATCTTGATGTCCAGGAAAGGGATTTCGTGGGGATCAGACTGCTTGGTAAATTGAATGTCCAGGTTACATTGATTAAGCCAAATGTGGAAGGAGTCCAGCTCAGTTTCAGTGCCTGTCCAGATCAGCAGGATGTCGTCTATATAACGTCTCCATAGATAAATTCTCTGGTGGTATGGGTTGTTTGAGAAAATGAAAGAGTTCTCGAAGTGGTCCATATAAATAATTGCCAAATCCGGGGCGAAGGCTGCCCCCATCGCCACCCCCTTGGTCTGAAAGTAGAAGTTGCTTTGGAAAACAAAGAAATTCTTTTTCATTGCAATAGTGTACCTAACCATGTTCCCATTTGATTCTGCGTCCTACACAATGAATAGATATTGCTATTTTAGTAAAAGAACTGATAGATCGTAAGACATGGACCTTTTTTGATATCACTACTCACACAACATTGTTGATTCAGTAAATTATGTTTAACATTGGAACGTATCTATGTAATAACCACTGTATACTTTCTTTAAAACTGTTCTCTCCCCCAACCGAGATCATCTGGCTCTGTCACAAACATTATGCCTGTGAACAACTTTGTACGTTGGAGGTACTACAGAGAATATTGCATTATGGGTCCCATTTGACAAACTATGAACACTAGCATTCTGAATCTCGTTGTAATGTGAATGCAATACATTGTTGCAATATGATGGTAAAACATGCGTCTCTCCCTCGATGTCAAGCATAATCATGGCCTTGTAATTGTACGCTTTTCCAGAGTCTAGTCTTCTCATTGTTGGGCTCAAATATTATGCATGTGTACAATACTGGACGTTGGAAATATATACAATATTGATTTTGTGCCCCAATGCCTCCGTATGAAGATTATCAGTCTGATACCTTTTGTAACGTATTGTTGTACGTTAAGCCCAACTCTGGCTTTGTCATTTCATGCCTCCCTAGAGTCAAGTTTTTAATGGCCAGTGGCGTCCATAGCAACCATGACGCCAAGTGTAGTCTTTCTTTACTCTCCTACACGCTTTCGACGTCACGCTAAATCTGAGCGTGCACGCTAGAAGCGGGTACTTTTCCCTATTTATTTTAGTGAGGAGCACAACAACGGTCGCACTCATGGACACCGTTTCGTGATCAAGCAGGTAAGCCGCTTCTCTGTTTTGTTCCTCGTACTGTCACACAATGGCGCCCTAACACTTCGGTGTAGCCTTCAATCATGCATTTTCCTTAGCATATTTAGCATATTTAAAATTGAGGCCGTAAAGTCTTTAATGTTTCCAGTTGATCCCGCCGCTTTTTGACGGTCGAGTTCAGCATTCATTGGACACCTCTCTGCCCCAGCTTTTATTTAATATAGCGTTTTGATACATATTATTCAGATGTGATTCATTCACCAGCACGATGGGCTGAGAGCATTGCCTTTTGATTATTGTCCCGAACGCATGTGACTACTTGAGACACACCTTGCATCTTGCGGGGTGGCCGCCCTATGACTTCGTTGACTATAACCGCGGTCCCTGCAGTCCCACGCAGTCCTTAATTTGCCACTCGATACATCCAAGTAACCACCCGGTTCCCCCTCTGTTTAGTACTTGTTTATAGATTAACAATTTAGTGTCAGTTGACCTTTCGTTTAATCTTTAAGCTGTGTTGATGTGTTGCAATGTCATTTCAGCTCAATGATCTTTCATTACTATATCATTCGAGAATTGGTTGACCCACAAGTTAACCTAGAGTTGTTTGTTTGCTCCTCTCCAGATCCATTCTGTTTGTACTCCCGGACTAATCCCGGATTCTCATATTAAACCGTGTGTTGATTCAATACTCACGTTTCCTACTAAGAAGGAATATGCTAGCACAATCAGTAAGTGCAGCATGGCCTAAAATCTTTATCCATTATCACACTGTGTGCCGATCATACGGCTAATGGTCACCTTTATTGTTTAGGTGACGTCTCCCTTTTCTGCCACAAATCTTTGAGGAGCCCTGGAGCCCCGTATTATCCCAACTGCTGGACTGTGAGAGATACCCCCCCTCCCTTCGCTGCCGTCATGGTAAAACAAATTACGTTGCCCAGTTCACTGGGATTCCTTTTAACATTTTAATATTTCACTGTACATGTGAGGGTTCTAAAACACACACCCCTTTCTCCCATAGGTGCCCCTTTTACCGCTCACACCACACCAGTCCTGATGAAGACTCCAGCAGTAAGGTCAAAGACACCTACGGTCAAGGGGTCGAAACGTCGACTCTTTAATACCTGCCAGTAACCGTTCAACAGTGATTCAATAACTGTGATATTGTGTGTTATATGGCATTATACTTTTAGTGTTTAGGCGTAGGCTATTTGGTATATAAACATCTGTATACCTGAACCGTCTGTGATTTATTGTTTTTATGTTTGATGTTTGGGGTTTTTTATATAGCGCACCATCACTCCAGGGAGCATCTTGGCGCTGCGACTTCATTGCTGATAGATCAGATGTTTTTAGCTGAACTGTAGATGTTGTAATCAGTTTAGACAAGGGTTTTACATTTTGATTCGGCCAATCCATAAATCCAGGTTTTTAAGGATTTTTTAAAGATTTGTTCTGATGCAGTTGCTCGGAGGTGAGCTGGAAGTGTGTTCCAGGCTTTAGCTCCAAGGACTGCCAGTGATTTTCCGCCCTTGGTGGCCAGTCTGAACTTGGGGACAGACATTAAAGTGGCCGTGGCTGACCCGAGTTCTCTGTTTGGGTGGTATCTGTGAAATTTATTGGACAGATATTTTGGGCCGCGCTTATGATATCCTCTAAATGTAATCACGAGGATTTTGAATAATATACGTTTCTGGATGGGAAGCCAGTGCAACGTGTCCAAGGCTGCTGACGCTGATGATCTTCTGGGCCATCTCAGAACCAGCCGGGCCGCCGCATTTTGAACCATCTGTAGTTTATGCAGGGTAGATTTTGCCACCCCTGCATACAGACTATTACAGTAGTCAATTCTTTTTTTTTTTTTTTTTTAAATTTTTAAAACCTTTATTGTAAAAAGCACACAGCTATTCAGCCTAACATCCCGGAGGCAAGGCAGCATAGTATAGCACGGTCATAGTGCCAAGCGATTCATTTCAGGACAATGCAGGTTGTTTTTTATTTTTTAAAACAAAAACTTAAACAAAGCGCCCAAGGGCGCGAAAAAGGCAATGGAAATGAAGAAGACCACTAGTCGGTAGGAGGCGGAAGGAGCTGGAGAAGTTGTAGAAAGAACTGAGACAGACTGTAGCAAAAGCGGGGGGGAGGGGGGAAGGAAGAACAGGAGAATCAGTACAAGAGTAACATAGCTGTCGTCAACGTCTATGGTGGCAAGTGTTCATCTCGTGGCAACGGTGCAGGTGGTAAACACAAGTCCCCTCTATAGGCATTCCAGGCACCCCATACCTTGTTCCACGTCTGAGGCCGCCCCCTGGCAGTATACACAGTCTTTTCGCGCAACATACACCAGTCCATGTTGGCCTTCCATTGTACCACCAGGGGGGCCACATTAGAACCCCACCTCTGCGCTATGTCCCGTTTAGCGACCATATTGCCCAGTGTGGCCCATCGGGTCTGCGCCGTATCATAGTCATTAGGCTCCCAAACATTCAAGAGGCACCTTCGCGCCTCCGCCGCCAACTCCACTCCAGTCACCTCCCGCATCACTCTATGAACCCTCTCCCAATAAGGGGCAATAACGGGGCACTCCCACAGTATATGAAGAAAGGTGGCAATGGCTCCGCAGCCTCGGCGGCAAAGGCCATCCGGCGAGAAGCCCATGTGCACCAGCCTGGGGCCGGTGACATACACTCGGTGAAGGATTTTAAACTGGACCAATCTCAGACGCGAGGAAATGGCTACCTCCTTAGGGGAGGACACCGCACTCTGCCAGTCCTCATCGTCCAGTTCAAGCCCATCGGCCACCCACTGTTCCCGCAAGCGCTGGAGGAGGTCCACCTGGACGTTGATCAGTTTCTTGTAGGACAGAGAGATGGCGCTATCAGGCATATGCCCGTCCAACACCCTGTCCTCCAAAGGGGAACTTTCGGGGATGTCACCCTCCTCCGGCCTGGCGGCAGTTATTGCGTGTTGTAGCTGGGCGTGGCGGAAAAACTCCGTGGCACTCAATTTATACTCCGCCTGCAGCTGTGGAAAGGTCTTGACCTCCCCCCTGGAGAGCATGTCCTCAACCCTCGAGATGCCTATGAGATCCCACTTCTCGAAGCCCTTGGTGTGCCAAAGCTTACCCAAAATGTCGGAATCAAAGAGTGGGGTAAATCTCGTCAGCCTGCCCTGCCAGCCCTGTATCTTAGTGATCGTCCGCCACGTATGGATCGCCGCCTTGGTCGGGCCAGTGAGGTTACGATCAAAGGATTTAGAATATAGGGCGCGATAGTAATTGCCTCCGTGCAAAAGCCAGCGGTCCATGGCATAACCGGGGTTGTCCACGGGACCGTAAAAACCATGATTGATGGCGGTAAGTTGAGAGGCCCAGTAGTATCTCCGCACGTCTGGTAGCGCAATGCCCCCATCATACCATGGCATGGTGAGCTTCCGAACAGCGACACGGGGTCGTCCGTCCCAAAGAAGGGCACGCTGCAGACTCTCGACCTCCCTGAAGTAGCGGGCCGGGACAAGGTCCTGAGTATTTTGCAAGGCATACAGGAACCTGGGCAGGGACATCATTTTAAATAACGCCGCCCGGCCCAGCAACGAGAGAGGGAGCTTACGCCAACTCTCCACGTCCCGCCGCAAACGGTGGAGCGGGGGGAGCAAGTTGTGGTCATACCTTGCCTTAGGGTTATGTGAAATGTAAATCCCCAAGTACTTAAAGCCTTGTCCCGCCAGTTGGATATTACAGCCTCTGGGAAGGCGCGGCGTGTCGCCCTTGAGGATGTAAAGGGAGGATTTGGCCCAGTTAATAATCAGGCCGGAGTAACGCCCAAACAGCCGGAGCACATCGCACGCCACAATAAGCGACTTACAAGGGGAGGTGAGATACAGCAGGATGTCGTCCGCGTACAGGGAGACCCTGTCCTCAAAGCCCGGGGACCAGGAGATCCCATGCAAGTCTGGGTGCGAGCGCAACATCGCCGCGAGGGGCTCCAGAGCCAGCGCAAACAGGAGCGGAGACAAGGGACAGCCTTGTCTGGTGCCTCGCTGAAGTGCGAAGGGAGCAGACATACGACCGTTCACCGTAACAGCAGCCAGGGGGCTAGAATAAAGAAGTTGCACCCAGCCCAGGAAGCCCGGCCCAAAACCAAGTTTCTTCAAGACTGCCCACAAATAATTCCATTCCAAGGAATCAAAAGCCATTGTGGCATCAAGGGAGGCCAGCACCGCCGGTTCAGTGAGGGCGTGAACTCTGGCCATAACGCCATGTAAGCGTCTCAGGTTAAGGGCAGTATTGCGGCGGGGTATAAAACCGGACTGATCCGGGTGTACCAGGTCGCTAATAACCCCGACCAATCGGTTAGCCAACAGTTTGGCCAGGATCTTGGGTTCGGCGTTGAGGAGAGAAATAGGGCGGTAGGACCTACAAACATCCCGCGGCTTTCCATCCTTGTGAATAACCACAATAGTGGCCAGTCGCTGGTCCAGGGGGAAGACGCCATCCTCACGGGCACGGAGGAACATGTCTTTCAAGTGAGGAGAGATCACGTCCGGCCGGATCTTATATAGTTCAACCGGTATGCCATTGGGTCCGGTTGCTTTACCCGTACGCAAAGCGCGGATCGCCAAGGCGATCTCGTCCGCGGTGATGTCCCGGTCAATGTCCACCCTGTCCTCCTCAGAGAGGCAAGGAAGGTCTATCGCCGAGAGGAGTTCAGCCGAGTCGGCCTCGGAGCGATCTGACCCGGAGGTGTAGACCCCCCGGAAATAGTCAGCAAAGGACTCGGCGATGGCGCTCGGATCAGTGACCACCACTCCGTCCTCGCACAGGATCTCCGGAACCACTCGACTCGCCATCTCCCGCCTGTCCAGCCAGGCCAGCAATTTACCAGCCTTGTCTCCGACGTCATAGATGCGGCCTTGCTGCTCTTTCGCTAAGAGCAGAGCTGCATCCGTGGCAAGATCGTGATACTCCGATTGCTTCAGAGCGAGTTCATGCAGGAGGGCGGGTTCGGGCTCGGGCCCCAGACGGGACTCGAGGTCCAAGACCTCCTCCTCAACCTGCAGGAGATCAGCATCACGAGTTCTTTTGGCCGCCGCGATGAGAGCCAAGGCCTCACCCCGCAACACCGTTTTAAAGGCCTCCCAAAGGGTGACCGCAGAGCCCACTGAGCCAATATTTTCTGTGAAGTATAAGGCGATGGCCTTGGCCAGCAGCGCTCGCATGTTGTGGTTGCGGAAGTACCAGGGATTTACGGCTGCCGGGCGGTTGGACAAAAGGACACCAAAGTCAAAGGAGATCCACAACGGCGAGTGGTCGGAAATGCCTCTTGCCAAAAAACGCGCTTCAGAAATGGCAGGCGATTGCGCCGCAAGGGTGAGGACATAGTCCAAGCGGGACAGACTTCCATGAGCACCGGAGAGGAACGAAAACTGGCGAAGCGCCGGATGTAGAAGTCGCCAACAGTCCACCAGACCCATAGAGTCAAGGAAGGTCGGCAGCCACGTTTGGGAACCCGGGAGGTCTCTCGGTGGCTGACGATCCAGGGTACCAGAGCAGACTGAATTGAAGTCCCCCCCTAGGATCAGCAGGCCCGAGGGCAGAGACAAAATGGCGCCACCAAGGTCACGGAAGGTGCTAGACTGGAGACCAGGGGGAACATAAACCGACAACAGGGCCAGGGAACGCCCCTCCCACCTCCCCGCCACAGCTGCGTAACGCCCCCTATCATCTAGCAGGGTGACGTCTATCTCAAGCGGAAGGGACGCACGTACAAGGACGCCCGCCCCCCGGGAGCCCGAAGAGAACCCAGAGTGGGCGACCATTTTATAACCCTTGCGATTCAGGGCCCTACAAGAGTTGCCCACTAAGTGCGTTTCCTGCAGTAAAACTACATCAGGCATGTTCCTTTTTATCAGCTGGAGCACCACCCCTCTCTTAACCCTATCACCTAATCCATTGACATTCCAGCTAAGCACTTTTAGTTTCCTACCCCCCATCCCCAAGCAACCCGCCCCACCCGACTCCGTTCGACCCGATCATACATTGTTCAACAAAACACACAGTCCATTGCCTTAAAGAAGAAAAAGAAATAGAACAAACAAAGAACAAACCCCACGAAATTGCACCCCCCACCCTGCACCCCTGCATGTGACTAAAAAGCCCCCCCAACCAGCAGTGTGCCTGTCGCCCCATAACTACTCTACAAAGAGACACCCAGGGGAGTAAGGACTCTCCGCGAACTCCTCCCGCCACCCTCCATGTACTGACAGAAAAGATAATACGGCAACATAGAGCGACATTGGATAGCCCCAGAGGCCAGCAAGAAAGTCATTTAGTCACCCAGTACAGAACCAAGTCTCATGGGTCCGGGCCGCCAGCCGCGCCACCCTCGTGGTCCTCCTGTGCTTCTCGACGCGGTGGTAGAGTGTCCAGCCAGTCACTGACGTTCTCGGCGAAGTCGAAGAACAGGGCACGGCCCTCGTATTCGATCCGGAGCTTAGCAGGGAACATCATAGAATACTTAAGGCCCAGGTCCCGTAGCCGGCGCTTCACCCCAGAATAGCTTTGGCGCTGTCGCTGCACTGTCCTGGTGAAATCTGGGTAGAAATGAACATCAGCGTTCTGAAATTTGAGAGGGCCATGGCGCCTGGAGGCCTGCAGGATGGCATCCCTGTCGCGAAAGTTAAGCAGCCGGGCCACGATGGGTCTAGGCGCCACGCCAGTCTTCGGCGGGCCACCCGGTACCCGGTGGGCACGCTCCACCGAGAAAAAGTTGCTGAGGCCAGGCGGGGCAAGATGTGTTCTGATCAAATCTTCAACGAGGAGGTCCGTCGCCGCCTCCTCCGAACCCTCCGGTACGCCGACGATGCGGACGTTCTGCCGCCTGGCCCGGCTTTCGAAATCATCCAGCCGCTTCGCGAAGTGCTCCGCCGTCCTCTGTAGGTTCCGGACCTCCGTTTGCATATCCGAAACGTCTTCTGTGAGACTGGCCGTCTTAATGTCCAGATTCTTGACCCTGTCATTAGTCTTGCCCAGGTCGGCCCTGATGAGGGACAAATCAACAGCCATGCCATCCACCTTGTGTGTGAGGACTTCATGCTGTTGCTGCATGTCTTCCCGGAAACTAGTGATGGCTCCCATAATGTCGGTCAAAGTGGGCTCAGAGCCGTCCGGCGAGCCCGAGTGCGGGATGCCCTTGGCAGAGGGACCTGTAGCAGGCGGTGTTTTCAGCTGAGTGTAGCGCTCAATCCGATTCTGCTGTTGTTGTTGCGGTTTATTGCGCCCTCCTCTATTAGACGGCTTGTCGAGGTCCCCCTTGCCCGCCATGTTGGGTTCCAAGGAACAAAGGGCTATGCCAGGCAAGTCCAAGCCCAGAAACCCGGAATGGTATCCGGGACGTCAGCGGAAGACAGTTCCAGGTGCGCTTCGCCGTCCAACTAGTACCGCTGTCCAGCACACTTCTCCGGTGACGAAAGCAGGCTGGCACTCCGCAATTCAGCAAGACGTAGTAGCGGAGTCCGCAGAGACAATGGCACCGGGCTGGCGCGGAGTCCCACTCGACGTAGCTCCGCGTAGGAGACACCGATTTGAGTTCTGAAAACGGTGCTCGCCTCAGGTAGCCACCAGCAACGAGTATCCACCCTCGTGGATCAGGATTACGGGCAGGATAATTGCGGAGGATCGGAAGGTCCACGGAGCTCCGAGCTTACGCGGCCATCTTGGTTGCCCGCGAAGCTCCTCCCCCCAGTAGTCAATTCTAGATGTAATTAGAGCAATTGTTACTGTGCGGCGGGCAGGCAGAGGCAGGTAGTCGAAGAATTTGGGTAGGCCTTTGATGATGTTAAAACAAACGGCAGCTACTTCCTTAGTTTGTTGTTTGAAGGATAGCATGTCGTCGAATTTTATGCCCAAGTTTCGAGTTGCACTGATGGTGTTTGGGGGAGCTTCCGCATCCGATGGCCAACAAGTGTGTGGAGAGAAGAGATTGTTTTTTCCGAATGGTAGGATCTCTGTTTTAGCAGAGTTGCATTTAAGATGGTTATCATGCATCCAGGTGAAAGTCGCAGTCAGACACTCTTTCAGAACCTGTTCGGCCCTATCTGTATCATCGTCCAGAACTAGGACCAGTTGTGTCATCTGCGTATGCAACTGTGCTCACATTATAGGAGGCAATTAGACTGATCAGGGGTGCCATATAAAGATTGAATAAAGTGGGGCTCAGACTAGAGCCCTGAGGCACCCCTGAACCAATCTCCTTCTCCTCCAAGTGAAACTGTCCTAATCTGATTATCTGTTTTCTATGTAACAGAAAGTTTTTACACCAGTTCAACACGGTGCCCCCTATGCCAGCTTCAACCAAGCGATGTAATAAAATGGCATGGGACACCGTGTCGAAAGCTGCAGATAGATCAAGGAGGATTAAAACTGCCTTCCTCCCTTGATCTAGTGCAGCTCTTATGGTTTCTGTTGTTGACAATAGTGCTGATTCTGTAGAGTGGTTGGCTCTGAAACCTGCCTGGTTTGGATGTAGGATGTTATTTTCCTCTAAGAATATTGAGTTGTTTACTACCTTTCAACCACCCTACCCTTCACTAACTACCTTGCACTACCCATCCCCCTTCGGGCACCGCCTTTGTGAAATTTTCCATGATACTGTTTCCCTTAAGAATGACATGTGTATTTTTGAATTTCCACCAATGTGATTAAATACCATTGTGTGCTAATCTATTGCGTTTTTGCTTCATGAAAACTGTTGCAAATGTTCCATGATTTTATTTCTCCTTGTTAATGTAATCCCTTCCATACACTGGGACCCCTTTTCTTATATACCAATTAGTACCCAGGTCCCAGTGATTCCGGGTTTACCCTTTTTTGTAATCATCTCATTGAAAGGGCATTGCCCCTTTACCCCGGTTGAGGGAACCTGCTGGCATAATATCTGCATTTCTTGTTCTCCTGTGACGCAAATAGATCTAGAGCTGGTTTGCCCATTGTCTGAGTTTGTTATAACTCCCACTCATGGCAGCTGGATAGAGATCTGCTTAGCAAATCAGTTAGTGTAGACCCTTGACATGCTCGGCTTTCAAGGTTATTCCGTGCAACGTTGTCCATTCCCACAATTCTTGCGCTTCCTGGGAAAGAGTTATAGACCTTGCTCCTCCTTGTTTGTTTATGTACCACATGCTGGTCGTATTGTTGGTACGGACCAGCACAGAGGAACCTGCTATCCTTGGAAGGAACGCCTGAAGAGACAAGAATATGGCCAGAAGCTCCAGACTGTTGGTGTGCTGATGTTTCTGTATCTGAGACCATCTTCTCAGGATCTGTAAATCCTGCAGATGACCTCCCCCATCCTTCCATGGAAGCGTCTGTCGTTAATACGAAATCCGGGATGTCTTGCAAAAAGGAGCGACCTTGGCAAGATTTGCTGTTTGAGACCACCAACGGAGTGCGTCCACCATACGTTATTTGGATAGCATCCTCGAAAGAACCCAATGCCTGTTGCCTTTGTTTCTGCAATTCCTCTTGAAGAGGTCTCATCTTGAGCCGCGCTAAAGGGATCAAGTTGATCGCTGTAGAGCACATTTCTAGGAGCAATTTGAATGTTCGAACAGAGACTGATGCTCTTTTTGAAATGGTTGTTGATAATTTTTGAAGGGGCACTTGACTTGAGACAAGAATGCTTTGCACTGGACGGTGTCCAGGGAAGCTCCGAGGAATAGAATGTTCTGAGTTGGAATCAAATTTGATTTGCCCTTGTTCAAAGTGAGCCCTAGTGAATTGAACAGACGGAGACACATTGTTGTAGCAACCTTGGCTTCTTGCTTCGACTGAGCTTTGAGCAGCCAATCGTCGAGGTATGGTAAAACTTAGTCCCACGGGATCGTAAAGTCGCTGCTACTGGTGCTCAGCACGTGGCGAAAATCCGTGGCGCTGATTTTAGACCAAACAGGAGCACCTTGAACTGATAGTGGGCGCCAGCCACTGTGAATCGCAGATATTTTCGATGTTTTGGATGGATAGGGATATGAAAGTGTGTCTTCCATGTCCAGAGAAGTCATGAAACCCCATAGTTCAAGCACCCCAGAATATCGTAAAGTGTTACCATCCGGAATGTTTGTTTTTTGAGAAATTTGTTGAAATTGTGGAGATCCAGAGTTGGTCGCCATTCTCCTGTCTTCTTTTTGATTGGGAAGAAACGAGAGTAGAAACCTGTTCCTCTCTGCGCGGATGGTACTTCTTCTATTGCTTCCTTGAGGAGCATGATCAAGACTTCTTTGCGCAATAAGTGAAGACGAGGGGAAGGGGACCCATGGGCGGAGTGATAGGTGGTATCTGGAGAAACTCCAGTGTATGACCCTTGTTGACAAGGTCCAACAACTAGCGGTCTGAAGTGATCTTGTGCTGTGCATAAACAGAAATTTTCACACCCACGGGTAGGGGGGAAAGGTTGACTGGCACCCTGAGAAGCTCACTGCGTTCTGGCTGAATCCTGGCCTTGTTGTTGTGTTCTCTTTCGGCCACCCTTGCGAGAGAAACCAGCCGTCGATGACTGACGGTAAGAGGATTGGTTATACGTCTGTCGGTACTGAGGTTGGTACTATCGATATTGCTGATTAAACTGATAGCTGCCCCAATATGTAGAGAACCCTCGCCCTCTGGCTCCTCTGAAAGGTATGCGTCCATACTGTAGAGCACCTAAATATTTACCGGTGTCTGTCATTTTTGACTGTCTAAAGAGCATCATCTATATGTTTCCGGAACAGGGAATCCCCATCATAAGCCATGTCCAGTATCTTCATCTGAACTTCGTGTCTAAAGGAAGTCGCCTTAAGCCAACCTTGGTGTTGAAGAACAGCTGCCCCAGCTAATTGTCAAAAGCTCGTGTCAGCGATATCTAACGTGCAGTCATTTGTTTCGGAGGTAGCTCGTTCACTTTCTAGTAAGATCTTCCGTGACTCCTCTCTTTGATCCTCTGGGATAAGGTTTATCAATCCCGCTATATTGGACCACATTTGGCGGTCATATCGGCCAATGATTGCCAAGGCATTGGCAGCTCTAATTGAAGCTGCAGCCATAGAAGAGAATGTTTTCCCTAAAACGTCCATACAACGTCCTTCTTTGTCTGGAGGAGTGGTAATTGGTGTTGCTGGGCTTTTCGAACGCCGTTGTGCAGCCTGAGATATTACCGAATGTGGCCTTGGATGACCTATGAGGCAAGATGGACTGTTTTCTGGAGCACAGTATTTTTTCTCTATTCGAGGTAATACAGCGGTTATGGATGCCGGTGTCTTCATGATTTTCACGCTCTCTTGCCAGATGTAATCAATGATGGGAATAGAGTGAATGATCTTCCTAGTATTCTCTTTGAAATCATGTAAAAAACTGTCTGTTTGTTTGACCGTAATAGGGAGCTGGAACCTAGAAGCTGCTCTAAATTATGAAATCCTCCGATGTCGTCAGGAGGGGAGTTGACTCTCCCATCAACGGTGTCGTCGTCAACGGTATTGTCGTTGATGCTTCTCCTGTCGATGGCGTCGACGGTGCAGCGCCGTCGACGGTGCAGCTAGAATCTTAGTCGACGGCTTCTTCCATAGACAGGTTTTGACAATGGTCTCATCGAAATAGAAATTCTCGTTGATGAGATAGTTGATAAAATATCCATCGTCAAAATAGTCGCCGTTGATGATGGCGTCGACGACGTAACACATATCGTCGACGATGTGGTAAAAGTCGTCATCGACACAGGTTTTTTTTTTGCTTTTTACTCACAGTTTCTGAGGAGGATGACTTTGGACTCTCGATGAGTGGAGTAGAAGGCAGAGATGATGCTGGTTCAGAGGTGTGCTTAGAACTCCTTTTTCTTTGTGAAGAGATTTTTCTTGGGAAGTTTTCAGATGTTTTCTTCCCTCACCTGAGGAGCCTTCTTGAGACCAACCCTCTTGCTAGATGTAGAAGCTCGGTCCTCTTCCTCAGCCGAAGATGGACGCTCTTTAGACATGAGCCATAAAAGTAATCTTGCCTCTCTGTCCCTTAAAGTCTTGCTGGGGAAGGTACAGCAGATTTTGCTGTCTTTCGCCTCATGTTTGGGGTAGAGGCAATAAAGACAATCTTTGTGAAGATCATCCACGTGGACCCTCTTCTTCCCACAGGTCCTGCAGGAGCGGAAGAGGCCCTTCTTGTCAGACATGCTTGCTTGAAGAGCTGAAGAAAAGAAAACTGATTAGCACTCAGGGAGACTCCCTTCCACACAACGTACAGTGAAACTCTGAGGAGGGCTGCTTCTATTGGGAGTGTTCTAGAGGGTGCTGATAGCTGATTGGTTGGAGCGGACTTTTGGTCCTTTTCCTATAAGGAGATAGATTGCTTTTGTATTTTACAGTGAGACTCCCATCTCGGCGACTGGGAAAGATTCAGGCCTGTGAATCTATGAAAGATATCCAATATTGGGGTAACATGCTGAGCAATTATTCATGAGCAAGTCAAAGTTGGTTGATGTTGGCGGAAGTAGTCTTATCGATGGTCACTTCCTCAATGTGTCAACTAAGGTTACTCTCGCGAGACATGAGCGGAAGGAAATACATACGCCTACAAACAATGGTATCAGCCAATCCATGGCTTCCACCTTGAAAGTAAAACGCTGACCCAAATGCATGTCAACTGCCTTGAAAAAAAGACAATAACAGATAATAAAACAAGAAGTATTTGCAATGCAATAGGACTTGCATTTACGCAAGACCTATTGCATTGCACACGGTAGTCATCACGGACAATGGGAAGGAGGGCAGGGGGAGGTACGGACAACAGGAGTGAGGGGGGAGAAGGCACAGATCACTGAAGTGCGGGCGGGGGAGGAGAAGGCATGGACAACGGTAGTGCGGGCTGGGAGAGGGGGTGAGAAGGCACAGACAACAGGAGTGGGGGGGAGGGGAGTAGAGAAGGCAGTAGGAGAACCTCATTAAAGAAAATAGTGCTCACAGTCTACAAATGACAACATGGCCGTAATAAGGAGGCACTAACAGCCCTATAAACGAATCGAAGGCAGCATTTATGAAGGACAGAGACACTGAAGCCAACTGAAAATATGGGCGGGAAGTGGGCGGGGCTTCCCTCAAATACTGAACTACAGCAGATTTTCACCAGAGCAGCACTTGTGCACTGACTCTAGACTCAACCTATTAAAAAAAGACACTAACATTTGGCTATCAGGGAATTTGGCATGTGAATAAGAGTGAAAAAGACATAAAAGCCCTTTCCTTTTTTTAGTGACTCCCCACCAGTCCTTGCTTGTAATGTAGCTCTTGCGCTCTCCCCTTGCTACTTTTGCCACTGCTCTCACCATGGTGGTGCCTTTTATGGAGTCTTCTTCGTGAAAGCCCAATGGAAGGTTGAAGTCCTGATCAAGTTGTGATTCCAGGCATGGCTGGTGATGTGGCAAATTCTGGAGCCCTTACCGGATTTTGGGCTTCTCCTCTCAATCACGGCCAGAACTGGTCTACATACATTGTGTTCAGTCCACTCCAAGAAGTGTGGACCCGAAGTAAAGGAGAATCAAGCTGCCCTGCCTGTGGCAACCTTCGCTTCCCATCCCACATCACATGGTTAGCAACTCAAAAGAGCATACACATTTTCTAGACATGAATAATCTCTAAATTATAGGGTAGGTTTATTACTTAGCAATTCTTTCTGTATAACTTTCTACTTTTTTAAATTTTAACAGCTCCCAGAAATGTTCCACTCCAGTGACCATTGGTATGGACAAGAGATCTTAATGAAACGTCTGGATTACAATCATTGCACTGGATATAGTACAAGCCTGCAAAAGTCTTGCACAACTGTACAAGAAATGCTGAAAACATGATCAGTGACTTGTGATCACTAGAACTACCACATCAGTCCCACATGGGGGAGAACAGTAACCAGCTAATTTAAATAGGGTACAACCAGACAGTTGTGTACAACTGCCATGAGATAAAAAAGAGTAATATTCTTGTACAAAATGCATTTGCAACAGAAGCTGTGTATATGGAACATTCTACATAGACATGAACTATTAGGAGTATTCAATACGAGTGATCTAGAGGCACCTGGAAATACCACACAGCAGTTATTGGACTTACCTGAAAAGTAGTGAGATGAGAAACTTTCTGGTTCAGAGCTCCTACTCTGCTGTCTCCGCCATACACTTTTAATCCAGAAACCAGCTTCACAAGCTTCTCGTTCCCTCCAGCATGGTCCCTGCAATGTCAAATGGTAATATATTGTAGGCCACTAGACAACATGGATGATGCAAGCCCAATAGACATAGAACTCCTTTAGCACTTCATATTTTTGAGTACAGAAGCGGGATTCTGTATAAAGATCACAAGTAGGATATGTGTATCAAGTCGTATCGGGTGTCAGTGGATGAAATAATGTGGAGTATTCTGTGTTTTCATGCCATATTGTCTCTTACGGCTAGATAACACATTGTGCACACAATATGGGGTGTTGTGGCACCACACCGATAACGGAGGAATAAGCACCCTACAAATGTACTTTGCACCGGTCACCTTCTCACCACTCTTCTAACTATCCTAACTAACAATAATTTCCATATTCATTCATCAGGACTATGCAGGTATATATCTTCATGTTAGCACCCTTGTCACCTCTATAATAGGTAAAACAATGTTTCACTTTCAGGCTCCATCCAAGACATAGGAGATGCAGCAGATTGCTATCATTAGTGTGGTTTTTCTTTGCCTCTGCTGCAGCTTCTCCTAGGCAGCGACCCATACTACATTACTCACTGTGTGATACAAAAGGAATTCTAAAGCATGTGCAGTGGTTTCACCCTGCGACACCCATTATGACTCCTTTTCAATACCTTGCATCGTCATACAGAACACCAGAAAATCCTTAAATTGGCAAGTAAGCATAACAAAAACATACCTTAAAATTGGTGGTATAATCAAGTTAGAATATTTGGGGTAATGACTGGCTTCCAAGATGGTGGACATTTGGGGAACTACGCTACACAGCTTCCGAACAGCCCAGACGACTAAGGCGACTGATGCGCCTAGTGCCTAGGTGACACTCATTTAATATGAAGGGGATCACATGCAGAGCCCTCTCATCGCACTGGACTGATGATGAGATGGAGCAGATGATTCCAGCCTGAGACCACCAAATTTGCACCTGCCAAAACACAAATTAGGAGCAGATGTGTGGGGCGGTGGAGGACTAGCTGGATCTGGGGCAGCCGCAAACACTGAATGCTACAGACTGGTCCTCCACAGATGCATGGTGAGGAGCTCCATGCCATGAGTATCCTTGGCCAGCTAGGAAGTGACAGGGAGAAGAAACTGGTGGTGGTGCTTAACAACAGCAAACTTTCAAGCAGGTTGGAGAAACAGCAGCCTTACATGCAGCATGGGATGGAGCCGGTAAGAGGGCTGCATTGCTCTGGTCCTAAGCACTGACAGAAAGAAAGCATCCAAGCACACCCACAAAAAGAGACTTGCAACCATTGTACTCCTGGACTAATAAGGAGATATCCATACACCTGTATATATGGTATGATTGGACACACTTTGTAAACATTGCATCGGGTGTCACAGCTCAAGGTAAGGAGAGATCCTGTTGACAGGTACATCCTTGACCACTTTTCGTAGTCAGAAGAAAAGGATGAATTTAAGGTAAATACCCAAAAAGTGGTCCCTTTGGGAGGGAACCAACCACAATCATGTATAAATTACTTGCTATGGAACTAGAAGTACATTACAATAAGGCTTATATTTTGCAAATAAACTTTCAAGAGTGAGGAGAGAACCTGTGTGTATGGCAACCCACAGAGCCATAGGTTTGCGCAGTTTAGGTAATCCTTCTATAAAATATAGTTACTCGGGTATCCTACTCGAAATTTGCTTAGGAAAATCTACACAAAAAGAGACAAAACCTTTTGTACATTAAGTAAGGACTGCAAATGGTCGTCTTGCTCGGCTATCCAACCACCCTGAAAGGAGGTATTCCCTGACTCTAGAACGGGGAGGGGTGATTATGGCACTGAACCATGGAAGGCTGAAGCAAATGTCCAGAGTGGACAACACTTTATTAATCACTATGCTTGGTACTGCAAAAATGCACTTGCCATGCACTGGAAAAGAAGTTGCAGTTCACAGGTTTCACAATGAATTCAGAGGTTGTAGCAGATATTACTGAATAAAATACTTTATTGTGGTTTGTACAAAAAGTGTGCTAAACATGTGGCGGAGACTTACTTATCTATAGTGGAAAAACACATTTAGTGCCTGCGGATTTAGAGCCCTGCTGGTCTTTTCGTGAACATTGATGAGAGACTGGCAATTGTGAAAGACGTATGGTGAAAGAGCCTAAGTGGGGAAGAGCACTCTGTCTATTGGTTGCTCCCTCTTTGCCAAAGAGTGAATGAGGGAAGGTGTGGATAAAGGGCGGTGAGCATAACCTTCTTAAATGTTCATTTTCATTATAAAATCAAAGAAAGGTTAGATAAAATATAAAACTTACTTGTGGGTATAACGTTGTAGTGATAGCAGAAGTCTTTTAGAACATTTTATTTGTTTAATAAGTTGAACATTAATAATTTGTGAACGTAACATTACATTAAATACACTGACTCGCATTCAAAAGCTTAACCCTGCATAAGAAGCTGCAGTCTTTGCTTGCTGCGCTAGTTAGGTCATCAAGGGGGGCCTATGCTCCGTCAACAGGGCCTTCCTTGGCAGCTTGGTCACCAAAAATAAATTTGTTGTTGGATGTTTTTTTATTTATTTATAGTAGACTCATGTGTGATGGCTAGTTGGTCAATTTGATCTTGGCTCATTTAGTAGATTTACTCTTCAACGATAAATTGTACTTTGATAGTGGGACTGTTGTTGGCGATGAACCTTTAGGTGACAACATCGTCTAAGATGTACTCAAAGATGGTGTCTTTGTTGACTGACTATCTCCTAAGGGAGTGTGATACACTCGTGGATAGTGGAGACATACATTTTGTGTTTATTTTTCAGCTTTTTCTTAGATGGTGAGTCTCTTTAGTTTGCAGGTGCACCCTCACCATTACCAGAAGTATGTCACTTCAGGGGAGGGACAGAGTATCTCTTGGTGGTGGCACACAGGGCTCTGAGGAAGCTCCAGAATCGGTATCTTTTCATGCATGTGTTCCAACTTGAGCTTTTAGATTTCAAAGCACTTTTTTTCGGATGATGACCCTGGTGACTCAGCATTCAGAAAACGCAACAACATTCCCTTTCTGTCCTTTAATATTTTTGGAACTATTAGTTGCATATAATGATGCTATCTTATGGGTTTTGGACAGATTTATGCAGACAAATAATACATTATTTGTGCAGGTCGTCAGCGTAGACGTTCCTGGCCCCACATAACTCACTCACATGGCCTAAAAAGAGTGCTTGAATGAGAGGATTCAAAAACTGTTAAGAGTGAGAACAATTCACAAAACGTACCCCTACTCCTTGTACAGAAGAGATGCAGACAATCTGCTCACTTGAAGTGACGAGATCAAGTCAAAAGAACAGCTGTAGAGTAGCTGAGCAGCGCTCAGAGGATTCTCTGTTTCCTGATACCTTGCAGTAGAAAATCTACCAGTTTGAGCCTCTAAGGAGGGCCGGAACCATGACCCCATCCACTTGATTGGCTGGACTTCTAGTCATATTCTGAGATGGATAAGCCAACTGTGGGGTCTATGGCAGTGTACTCATTCGTTTTTAATGACAATTGCTGCATTGAAAAGTTACATACCTGAAATTATGGTTTTGTGCTCAACACTCTTCTAGAGTCACATGTTTTGCACAATTCTGCCTTCTAGTAGGTAGGGCTAGGAATGTTTTTGTTGTTAAACTTTTCTCAGCTGTTTTTTTCTGATGTTCGGATTGCCCTGTATGTAACACATGCTAGCTATTTTGACATCAGTGTGTGTTTAAGGCCCTTTCGGCACAATAGGAGGGCTTCTTGAAACAAGATGGCGAGCTGATAAAGGTGAAATGATGCTTTGTAAGAATTTTGGGTGTGTTCTCATAACCACATTTTCCTTATGATGAATATTTACAGTTCCTGCAATGTGAACGCCTGTAACTTGCTTACCCTTCTAAATGATGAGATGGCCACAGAACAGACTGTTTTAATGCAAGTGGTTTGAGTACAGCCTTGTGTATGGGTTCAAAGGGTGCTAGCTAGGACCAAGCTGAGGATCCACAGTGGGAAAGGTACTGCCTGAGCAGGAAAGATTCTGTTTTTCACCCTCATTGAACCATTTGATTAGCAGGATTTCGAAAAAAATGCTTAGTGTTTCAAATAAGTTGCAATATCGTAGGAGTATATATTTTGTCAGATTTTGTAAGGTATAGGACTGTGCCCGCATTCTGAGGAAACATGTTGGAGCTTGTTAGTTTAATATTATGTAAGTACCTCTTCCACTTGAATGCATAGCACCTTTTAGTGAATAGTCTATGAGCTTCTTTAATTAAGTGTAAATGCTGGAACTCAGCTACCTCATGAACGATACTCTTAATAGCCGTTCCCCTGGATTTGGGTTGAACATCTTTCCCTGCTGTATGGTCAGGGTATCTTTGTGCAGAAGGAAGTTGACATACTGCTGCTCTGGCCATATTTGATGAGGCCATTTGAGAGCAATGAGAATCATGGTAATTAGTCCAGTATGGGAACTTTCATAGATTTTCATGCTTGAATCATTCCCCGTCATCGAGACGGGAGTCCCTGGTAACTTAATCAATCAATCATGGCATTTATATAGCGCGCTACATACCCATGAGGGTCTCAAGGCGCTGGGGGACGGGGATGCTGCTACTGCTTGAAAAGCCAGGTCTTGAGGAGTCTTCTGAAGGTCAGCAGGTCTTGGGTCTGCCGTAGGTGGGTGGGGAGGGCGTTCTAGGTCTTGGCGGCAAGGTGGGAGAACAATCTGCCGCCGGGGGTCGCTCTTCGGATGCGGGGGACTGTGGCGAGGGCAATGTCTGCGGAGCGGAGCTGGCGGGTGGGGGTGTAGAAGCTGCGTCGTCTGTTGAGGTATGCTGGTCCGGTGTTGTGGAGTGCCTTGTAGGCGTGGGTTAGGAGATTGAAGGTTATCCTCTTGTTGACGGGGAGCCAGTGCCGGTCTCTCAGGTGGTGTGTGATGTGGCTGCGGCGAGGGATGTGGAGGATCAGGTGTGCAGAAGCGTTCTGAATGCATTGAAGCAGTTTCAGATGTTTGGCCGAGGCTCCTGCGTAGAGGGGCGTTTCCCTAGTCCAACCTGCTGCCGACGAGGGCCTGGGTTCCCATTCTTCTCGTTTCGGTGGGGATCCACTTGTAGATCTTGCGGAGCATGTGGAGGGTGTTGAAGCAGGAGGAAGAGACAGCGTTGACCTGCTTAGTCATGGAGAGGATGGAGTTGAGGATGACCCCTAGGTTGCGTGTGTGGTCGGTGGGTGCTGGAGCTGTTCCCAGTGCGGTTAGCTACCAGGATTCATTCCAGGCCGAGAGGGCGGATTCGAGGATGAGGACCTCCGTCTTGTCAGAGTTCAGCTTCAGACGGCTGTTCCTCATCCATTCGGCGATGGCCTTCATTTCTTCGTGGAGGTTAGTTTTGGCGGTGTGGAGGTCGTTGGTGAGGAAGAGAATCAGCTGGGTGTAATCGGCATAAGAGATGATGTTGAAAGCGTGCAGTCGGGCGACTTGGGCGAGCGGTGCCATGTATCTGTTGAACAGCGTTGGGATGAGCCCTGGGGTACACCGAAGATGATCTCGGAGATTTCGGAGCAGAAGGGGGAGGGGGAGGCGGATGCTCTGGGGTCTTTTTTTATGTTATAATTTTTTTTTATTGTCATTTTGAGAATTTCATCATAAGTACAATAAAGTTAATAATAACTTACAATTTGAATGATATGAATAAATATACAAAATATATGGAAATGAAAAAGAGAAAATGCATATATGATAAATACTATGCACCAATAAATAACACTTACAACTATAAAGATAAACAGTAAGGTATACAGTTGAATAAATATGGTGTGAGAAACGTTAATTATTTAAATAATGCAAGCAACATATATAAGAAATATAAAAGTCTTAAAGAATCAATTTTAGGTTAACTCAACAGATATATAAATTGAGTATAAAGATTAAACATTATATATAGCTACAAATATAGAAAATAGTAACATGACCAATCTCCTTAGCCCACGAGGAGTAATTCATTTGTAAAATATATCGAGAAAGGAGTATTGAATAGAATATAGAAAAATAGTTAATATAAGAACTAACAGAGCATATCAATTATAGAGAGACAATAATAAGATAATAGAATAATAAAATGATAACACAACAAAACGATAAGTTAGTATAATAATAGGAAAGCATGAGAACCAGGGGAGGAAGGAGGGAGGGGAGGGAGTAAGAAAGAAAGTATATTGTCAAATGTCAGTTCAAGGGGTATTAGTATCCATCCTGGAGTGTTGTCATCAATATCCATGCCACTATTCAGATTCAGGAAAGGTGACCAAACACGAAGAAATATGTCAGTTTGATTTTGAAGATTATAAATTATTCTCTCATGTGATGCTGTTTGGAACATAGTTGTCAACCATTCTTCTTGCGAAGGAGGAGATGGAGATTTCCAATGGCGTAGAATACATATTTTTGCTGTGGCCATTGCTGTGTGAAAAAGACGACATTGGGGTTTGGTGAGTTTTGGAGATAACTGAAGGTCATGATGGATAATAACAGCAGGAGTGAATGGAAGATGTAAAGGCATAGTAGAAGATAAGATTTTTCCCACATATACCCAGAAAGGTTGAATCAATGGACAGTCACATATAATGTGTGCTGAGTCACAGTTGGTGTTATCACATCTCCAGCAGTTGGCATGGGAAATTAAACCAGCTTTCTTTAATCTTGCAGGAGACCAATGCCAATCATGAAGAATCTTAAATAGACAAAATTTAAGTCGAGCTTCACGGGTTCCTTTATCTAGATTCTCTATTATTGTCTCCCTTGCACCAGTAGTGTAAGAAATTGAAAGTCGTGACTGCCATTTAAATTGTAGTGTCTGTGTTAGAGGTTGAGAAAAAAGATGTCATGTAAAAACTCTGTATAAACCAGATATCACTCCATTATGCTTTCCCCAGGTATTTAGGTATGATACTATCAGTGAATGTGACAGTACCAGAGAATGTGAACCTAATTGTTGTTCCAAACATTGCTTGAGCTGGTTATATTTTAGGGATTGATGTGATGGAAGACCGAATTCCTCTTGTATTTGTGTGAATGTTTTAAAGTCACCATTATAAAATGCTTCCCATAATGGCCATGATAATACCTTTTTATTAATACGAATTAATACGAACACCGGAATTATTCCATATGGGTTCCTTTTCATGTATATGGGAGTTTAAGCTTAATAAACGGTGTGCTCTTTGCCACGATTTGGACATGGCTGATAGGATTGGGTTTGTGGGTTTTTGACGTGCAATTTTAGTGCCATAAAGTGCAGAAATATCAGAGCCCGAAGATAAAAGATGGCGTTCTAAATGGACCCATTGCGGAACATCAGAGACTCCCGGTAACATATGTGAAGAAGAGTGGCTCACTGGTTAGAGGCAGCAGACCCTGAAGCAGACATCAGGCCCGGGATCAGGGTTCAATTCCCGACGCGGCAGGGTCTAGGATCAATGTCCGCGGACCCGATAATTCTCGCTTCGGCGCCTTCTCTAATCATGGGCCCCACGCTACAACTCTGGGCAATAGCTTGCTTAATCTCCACAACGGCCCCACCAGGGCTGGGATGCCTGGCTCCGCCCCTCACAGAGAAAGCCAGGAAGGGTTCCACAGCCTAAGCGCCTTGTGGCACTTGTATAAAGAAGAGGCTACACAGATGACCCTCATAAAGTCTGTATATACTGTCTCTATCCAGAGCACAAAGCGAAGGCCTGCAATGTATGTCTCACGTTTCCAACTAAAACTTCAAAGGATCAGGAAGTGACATCTCCTTTTTTAGCTGCAGAGACTCAAATACAGGGACAACCTAGTGTCTGCTGAGGAAAGCGACACCCAATCCAGGTCATCTTCAAAAACACCGGTCAAAAGAGCTAGAGAGGATCCAATACATTATACCTCTCAGGAACCTTTGCAAAAGGTGTCCAAAAGGGCTTCTGAGAGTGCTTATAAGCACATCAGCCCCCCAAATCACCTCACAAACATGCCCCTTTTCCATCAAGAAAGGTCAAAAGAAGTCGGATTTCCCTCAAAATCTCTTCAGAAATAGTCTTCAGAGCCCCCAACACAGCCACCTCAGATGAAGAATGCTTTAAAAAAAACTGTCTTCAGCACCGCTAACGAGTGGATAATCCACTGCATCACCATCGACGAGGCAGAAAAGACGGCGCTGGCCACAGTCCCTTCAGTGGCGTCTACCATTAACACTATTACTGTGTCGACTGCGGCATCTTACTCGTCGACTGCAGCTCCTGTGCCGTAGACGAATAGGATTTCATCATCACTGAAATCTTCACCGTTGCCGGCGCCACGGATGACCGGGTGATCTCCCCTCCATGGACTCTACCCGGTTCGCAACGATTCCAGCACAGACAATAAGCCACAGTCCATACTCATTGCCTCTTTCCTTCTTGACAATCGTCGACGAGTTTAACAGTAACCATCCAAAAGACTATAAAACATAATTGGGTAACACGATCCCAAACCTCGTTGAGGTGCCCTCACTCCTGCCATCCCACCTCCTGTATAATGAAGACTCTGATGAGAACAGCCTCTACGACGCAGCTCAGAGTATTCTCGACATTTAAAATGTCAAGAATACTCGGATGAGGGAGAATACTATGAGCCAGATGAAATGCGTTACTTACCTGTAACTGCACTTATCCAGTATTGGTGTCTTTCATAGATTCACATGCATGAATCATGCCCCGTCGTCGGAATGGGAATCCCCGGTACATAAATAAAGTAATGTCCCATAGACATATAGATAAATAGGCCTACAGGCCTCATATTATTAACCTATCTCTGTCCTTTTGTAGAAACGACTAAACTCTAGAAAAAAGCCAATCAGCTGTCACCTCCCTCTAGAACCCTCCTGGAAGGAGCCTCAGTCCCTCAGATTTTCGTACGCACAAAGCTAAGTAGGCGTATTACTGAGAGAAGTAGGTGAGCCCTTCCAGGGGAGGCGGGAGGGTTGCATGTGAATCTATGAAACACACCAATACTGGATAACTGCAGTTACAGGTAAGTAACGCATTTCTTATCCAGTATTAGGGGTGTCTTTCATAGATTCACATGCCTGAATCAGAATTGCAAGCAATGAATAAAGCCCAATTCGGATGGTATAGGATATGCAAGTCATTAGATAACAACATATCAAACAACTAATAGAAACATGCATTTGAAAGCAAGAGATACCACTAAATTATACAATAGAGAAATGTGCATACATGAGAAGGATGGAGGGATTAAGAGAAGGCTCACCTCTACTGAAACAGATGACGAAGTACTGCTTGTCCCACCGCAGCATCCTTCATGAGTTCTGTGTCCAGGCAGTAATGCCTAGTGAAGGTATGTGGCAACTTTTATGTTGCCGCTCTACAAATGTCTATGACCGGCACTCCTGCAAACAGCGCCATGGATGTAGATATTGCCCTGGTAGAGTGGTCTTGCACCTTAGATTGCAGGGGCTGCCCTGCCTGCTCATGACAAAACGAAATAGCTACAGAATTCCAGCGGGATATACTTTGCTTGGTGAGTGGAAGACCTTTCCTGGGTCTACTGTAAGCCACAAATAGCTGAAGAGACTTCCTGAAGGTTTTTGTCTTTTCAATATAGAATTTGAGGCAGCGTTTAAGATCTAGAGAGTGCAACGACCTTTCCGCTGCCAACGTGGGATCCGGGAAGAAAGAGTGTAAGACCACCGGCTCGTTGAGATGGAAGTCCGACGGGACTTTTGGAATAAACTTTGGGTTTGTCCGCAAGATTACTCTATCCTGCTTAAATTGCAGGAAAGGCTCTTGTATTGATAAAGCTTGAAGCTCACTCACCCGTCTTGCGGAGGTGAGAGCAAGTAGGAGGGCTGTCTTCCAAGAGAGGTATTTCAGGTCAGCCCTGTGTACCGGTTCAAAGGGGTGCTTCATAAGCTGGTTACCCACTGTGTTCAGGTGCCAGGTAGGAGGCAAAATTCTCACAGGAGGAAAGGTCCTGTAGAGTCCTTTTAAAAACTGCTTGACCAATCTGTTAGACCAAAGAGAAGGGCCAGTAGGAGATCTTCTGTAACAGGATATCGCCGCCAAATGGACCCTGATGGAAGCAGGAGCCAGGCCTGAGTTCGCCAGATGGAGAAGATAAGGCAATATTTGTTCCGGAGAAGAAGAGAAAGGATGTATACCTTGACCTCTACACCAGACGCAGAATCTCTTCCATTTCAAAGAGTATGTTTTGTTGGTGCTATCAGCCCGAGCCAAGATTGCTCTACATTCTGGCTGGATAGACAAGCTTTGAAATTCTCTGAACTCAGGAGCCAAGAGGCTAATTTGAGTGAGGCCAGATTCGGATGTTGGACTTGCTGGTTGCAGATATGGGAACTTCTGCAGACGCATCAGTGGTTCCAGAGATAGACGGTGGAGTTCCGTGAACCAATGTTGGCGTGGCCAAGTTGGGGCTACCAGAAAGAGTACAAGGCTCTACCTTCAGTTTTCTAAGGACCCTGGGAATCATTAGAAACGGTGGAAAGGCGTACGCAAAGACGTTGAACCATGCGATCGAAAATGCATTCCCTAGGGACCCTTTCTGGGGATGCCAACTTGCGAAGTGTGGGCATTTGGTGTTGAACCTTGTGGCGAACAGGTCGATCTGAGTAGTGCCCCATCTCGAGAAAATTTGGTTGAGGATTCCTTGATCCAGTTCCCACTCGTGAGACGTCATTCTCTGTCTGCTTAGTGAATCGGCAAGCACATTATCCATGCCTGGAACATACTCCGCCCGAAGAGATATATTGTGTCCGATTACCCAGTTCCAAATTTTCTACGACTCGTGAGAGTGTGTCATTGAGCGAGTCCCTCCTTGTTTGTTGAGGTAGTGCATCGTCTTAGTGTTGTCTGTACGGACGAGCACTAGGAAATTTTTGATTCTCGGAAGTAAAGCTTGAAGGGTGAGGAAGACTGCCCGTAGCTCCAGGAGATTGATCTGGAGCCGCTTTTCTAAGGGGGATCACTTCCCGCTTATCTGTAGCTCTTGGAGGAAATCTCCCCAACCTTCCAAGGAGGCGTCTGTCGTGATGACATGTGGTGTAGCCGGAACCAGGAATGGTAAGCCTTGAGAAAGATTTCAAACCGATATCCACCATTGAAGGGCCTTGACCATCTGAGGAGTGACCTTTATGCAATCGTCGAAAGTCCCTGTGCATTGGACCCATTGTTTTGCGAGTGCCTCCTGGAGGGGGCGCATGTGTAGCCTGCAGTGAGGTATCAAGAGGATACATGATGACATCATTTCCAGTAGGGATTTGAAAAGTCGGACTGTTAAGGTCTTCTTTGAAGTCACGAGCATAGCCAGTGTCAGAAGCCTGTTATTTCTCTCTTGAGATGTAAAGGCTTTCTTTAGTCGTGTGTCGAGAGTTGCACCTAGGAAATTGATGCGCTGAGAAGGCAGAAGGACTGATTTCTCCCGATTGAGTGCGAGTCCTAAATAATTAAAAAGTTGCAGACAGGCGTTGGAAGACCTGGACGCGTCTTTCAAGGATGGAGCCTTGATCAGCCAGTCGTCCAGATACGGAAAGACTTGATGATGGCGCTGCCTGAGATATTCAGAAACTGAGGAAAGATATTTTGTGAAGATGCGAGGTGCAGACTTGAGCCCGAAGGGCAGGACCCAAAATTGAAAATGTCTGCCCGCCACTGTAAACCTTAAATATTTTTTGTGATTTCTGTGAATCGAGATATGGAAGTAAGCGTCCTGAAGGTCCAGGGACGTCATGAAATCTTCCTCTTCCAGTAGTTGTAAGACCTCCTGGATCATCACCATGCGAAACAACTGCTTCTTCAGGAATTTGTTGAGGGCCCTGAGGTCCAAAATTGGTCTCCACTTCTTTCTAATTCGGAAAAAAGAGAAGAAGCGAGAGTAAAATCCCCTTCCTCGTTGAGATCGAGGTACTTTTTCTATTGCCCCTTTCTGGAGCATAAGAGAGACTTCTCAGAGAAGCAGCCGTAGATTTTAGTGATTCATTGGGCGGGGAGGAGTTTGGAGTGGAATATGTGTGAATTCCAGAGAATGGCCGAATCGAATCAATTGAAGGACTCAACGGTCCGTGGTAATTTTCCTCCAATTTGTTAAGAAATGGGAAATCTTTCCTCCAATTTTTGATGAGGGAAATTAATCTGGGACTGGCTGAAGAGACAAGTTATTGTCTACACCCATTGTTTTTCCGCTGTCCTTTACCACAAAAGGACGACTTGCCATAAGGAGATTGTTGTCCATGTTGCTGGCGTTGCTGATATTGGGGTCGACTCTGGGCTGAAGAGTATGAAGACCTGTATTGATAGTTTCCTCTATAAGAGGACTGTCCTCTTCCTCTAGACCCACAAAAGGACTGGTTCTTGTACTGGAGAGTGCCCAGAGCCCTAGCGGTGTCCGTGTCCTTTTTTATATTTTGCTGCGCTTCATCAATTTTGGAGACGAAAAGTAATTGGCCATCATAGGGCATATCCAATATTTTCGTTTGCACCTCGGGACGAAAGGAAGTTGCCCTTAGCCACTCTTGCCGTCGCAAGACTGCTGCTCCAGCCAGCTGACGGAATCCAGTTGTAGCGATATCCATCGCACAGTCTATTATTTCTGACGCCTTGGTTTCACCCTCTAGTAAAATTTCTCTACCTACTCTTTGGATGTATCTGGTAATTCCGATAAGATAGGGGGCTATATCCGCCCATAACTTACTATTGTAGCGTCCCAAAAGCGCTAAAGCGTTGGCTGCCTTCACCGTCATTGCAGACATTGAGGAGAACCACTTCCCAATGTTGTCTAACCTCCTGCCTTCCTTATCCGGAGGTCCCGATAATGGGGCAGAAGGATTTCCGTGATTCTTCTGTGCAGCCTGTGTCACCACTGAGTCCGGTTTGGGGTGTCCTATCAAACCAGCCGGTGCAGTATCAGGTGCTGTATACTTTTTATCCAATCGAGGCACCACAGGAGGTAGGGAGGAAGGGTTCTGCATGACTTTAAAACCCTGAGTCCATAAATAATCAATAATGGGTATTGATCTAGCTGCTTTTTTGAGAGGTTCTTTAAAATCATACAAGAAACAGTCTTGCTCTTGAGAGATCATTGCTATTTTAAAACGTTGAGCGGCCCTCTCAACTACAATATGGAACCCTCCAATGTCGTCTGGTGGCGAATCTGCAGGCGCAGGCACTGGAGACGCGGGAGAGGGAATAACATAGTCATCCCAGTCATCATGCTTAGACTGGGTATCTTGCAGCTTTCCCTCTTCCTGTTCTTCCTCTTCCTCATCAGAAGTCGGAGGATGTGGCAGATCAAACCGCTCAGGCTGAATATATAAAGGTGGAGGCCGTGGTCTTGGTGAGGGAGATACTGTGGTAGGTGCTGGAGCAGGAGACTCTGGAAACCTCTATTTGTAGTCTTGAATGAAATACCTTAAGTCAGTAACTAAAGAGACTGGAAAGCAAACCATAGGTTGAGGTGGCGGATGATATTCCTCCTCCTGATCCTCTTCTTCATCTGAACTTTGGCATTTTACGTTAAGTTCCGAAGGGCTTGTAGCCTTCTAAAACATGTCCCCTTCATCTCAATCCTCCTCTTGAAGAAGACATGCTGGAGGCAGTGGTTAAACCCTGCTTGGCGATGTTAAAGCCGGTGTGAGCACCTTTTTTTCGTGATTCTTAGGCGTACACACGTGGTTTGAAGGCCAGAATCCATCATCTTCGACGAGGCCGTCGACGGTGGATCGTCGACGGGTGTCGTAGATGGTGAAGTAATCACCGTCGGGGCCGCCGTCGGAGTAGACATCCCCGTCGATGTCTTCATCGACAAGGTCTTCGTCGACGAGCCCTTCATCGACTGTGCTTTCATCGACGAGCCCTTCATCGACGAGCCCTTCGTCGATGGTGCCGACGTCGACATTTGCTTGGTCGTAGAGGACGTCGTCGGCGAGGCCAGCGTCGACGGTGTCTTCGACGTCGATGGATTTTTCTTGATGGCTATCGTCGACGACAAAGTCTTACCTGGGGTCGTAGTCGTCGACGAGGATGATGACGACGATGCCGTCGACGTACAAACAGTCTTCGTCGACATAGATACATTTGAAGCAGTAGACACAGCTTTTCTCGACAATGAAGATGTTGTCGACGATGCCGTCGTCGACGGTGTCAGAACAGGCTTTTTGAAGGTGTGAACTTCCTGAGAGGAAACCTTCACAAAGTTGCCTTAGAGAGAACCTCTGAAGACTTCTTTAATGTCTTCTTTTGAGGAGGAGCCGCAGGACCAGGAAAAGCCACCCTTGGTCTCTTTAGAGAAGATCCTGAAGAGGCTGAAGAACCTTCACTTTCCTCAGAGGATTCAAGGTGGTCTCTGTCTTTCAGCCTCAGGAGCCAGATTAAAAGGCGTCCTTCACGGTCTTTGAGGGTTTTAGTGGAAAAGGTACGACATACCTTGCAGGCTTTAGAACAATGGTCCGGATACAGGCAATATAGGCAGTCTTTATGCTGCATGTAGCCTTTTTTTTTCCACATGAACCACAGGATCTAAAAAGACCCTTTTGTGGTGTGTCAGCCATGATAGTATCAGCAGTCACAGAAGAAACAAGATATCCAAAAACACTGGAAACCAGTTGTGAAGAAAAATCTGAGCAGAGCTCAGAGGAGACTCCCTTAGCACAACGTGCAGTAGAAAATCTGAGGGACTTAGGCTCCTTCCAGGAGGGTTCTAGAGGGAGGTGACCGCTGATTGGCTCTTTTCTAGAGTTTGGTCCTTTCTACAAAAGGACAGAGATAGGTTACTTATGTGAAGCCTGTAGGCCTATTTATCTATATGTCTATGGGACATTACTTTATTTATGTACCGGGGACTCCCATTCCGACGACGGGGAATGATTCAGGCATGTGAATCTATGAAAGACACCCCTAATACTGGATAATAATATTCACAGGACTACCATCACCCTCAGCAATCCCCACAGTGTGTACTCCTGTTCAGCATGCTCCAGTCTTCACAGTCTCTGTGCCTCCTCAACCGCTCCCTCCTCAGCCATCAGAGAGTCTGCCTCCTACTAAGCCAGTACTCTGTTCTCCATTAGTAGTGCCCTTGCGTGATCCAAAATCCCCTGCGGAAGAGAGGGAAGAGGGTGGGCTTGGAGATCACTAGGATGAATGGGACGACGATGTCCTGCCTGCACCAGCATCACAGTTACCTCCTAATGTTAACTCAACTGCAGAGGATACAGGAGGTTTCTGCAACCTCTTAGAAAGTGCAGCCACACATTTCGACCTGCCTATGCCTACCAAACAACAAGACTGTTTCCTTTATGACTTTAAGGAACCCTTTTAGAAAACAGTCAAAGCCATACCCATCATTGATTAGGTGTGGAGTCCGGGTCGAAAGATCATGCGCAACCCAGCAACAGTACCAGCCGTATTGCCCAATCTAGACAAAAAGCATAAGGCCCTCGAGGATGCACCAGCGTGCTTCACGTGTGTCATCTCGTAGGCGGCACAACGAAGATCAGGGAATCCTTCCACACCCCTTTCAGCGCCCCCTGACAAATATGGCAGGCGTCTGGATAACATTGTCAAACTGTTTTCGGACATGTCGGCCCGCACGGTAAGAGACACAAATTCCCTGGTGTTCCTTGGCCACTATGACCGACAAATGTGGTCCAATAAAGCCCCATATCTGGACCTTCTTCCTGAACATATTAGAAGAGAAGCAAATAAACAGTTGCTGGAAGGTCAGTGTTCCTCCTCCAAGATTATAGACTCTGCCAAGAACATTGCTTCTGCCGGGTTCAGGCTGCTTTCTGGTGCAACAGTTCTACGCCATCAGGGATGGCTGAAGGCAACCAATTTGAGACCAGACGTCCAGGCAAAAATACTAGATTTATTGTACAATGGAAAGGCTTTGTTTGGAAAGAAAATTGACAAAGCTCTCCAAACGATCAAAACGGACACAGACACTACCAAATCACTAGGATATTTGCAGTACAAAAATGGGCCTTTTCGTGGTGCTCGAGAAAGAGTACAGCCTTCCATTCGTGGAGGATAGCAACAATACCGCTATCCAGAATATTCCTCTAATGGTCAGCAATTATGCTCCCAATACCATCAGCTACAACCTCGGTCAGCTGCATATCACCGTCCTCCTCTCGGAGGAAAGTCCAGACAGCAGGACAAAGACACCAATAGCGGGCAATGACTTCAACCAGGCACCCACTACTACCAAACAGATCACAACATTTTAATGGGTCCTCGAGCTAGTTCAATTCGGACACTTTTTGGAATTCATACAAATACCTCCCTCAACCCAATCTAAACCATGCATCCAAAAGCATTTGCGCCACCTCAACTGTGAGATCAAAACCATGTTGCAAAAGCGGGCAATAGAGACAAACAGTTCCCCATTCCCAGAGAGGAAAATACTTCTACTCCTGTTTCTTCTTAATGAACAAGTTACTTACCTTCGGTAACGATATATCTGTAAGAAACATTAGTTAGTATTAGATTCCTTACCTTAGAATATCCCCAGGCGTCAGTCTGGATCCGGAAACTTTTGCGTAGCAGTACCCCTGCGCGTCGGTAGGCGTCGTCTGCAGGCGTCCCCTGCGGCTCTGCGTCCGTCGTTGGCGTCGTGATGACGTCGCTGGAGTACATAGACGCCGCCTCCGCGCGCTGACGTCAGTTCTTTGCACACAGCTTTTCCGCGCCAGAACACGCAGAGCCATGTGAGAACCAACACTGGTGCCATTGAAACTAGGGCCCTGAAAGGGATGTCCTTAACCCTAGGTATCAGTTCGCAGAACGGGGAGGATGGGTGGGTCGGTAAGGAATCTAATACTAACTAATGTTTCTTACAGATATATCGTTACCAAAGGTAAGTAACTTGTTCATCTGAAAGAAACACGTTAGTATTAGATTCCTTACCTTAGAATAGATACCCCAGCAATACCAACCCCGGTGGTGGGTCTGCGAACCAATACATTCCTACACCAGAAAGTCCTGGAGGACAGAACGGCCAAAGAAGCCATCCCTCCGGACTTGACTGTCCAGGCAGTAGTGCCTCGCAAAGGTGTGCAGCGAGGTCCACGTAGCCGCCTGGCAAATGTCCTGCAAGGGGACTCCCCGGCCCAGGGCAGTAGTAGCAGCCGTGGCCCGAGTGGAATGGGCCCTCAGCCCAACAGGAGGCTCCTTCCGAGCCAAAGAGTAGCACGCTTTGATGCACAGAACTACCCACCGAGAGATGGTCCGTTTATGTACCGCCCGTCCCTTCTTCGCACCCACGTAGCCAACAAACAGTTGGTCATCCACCCGGAACTGGCGTGTGCGATCCATGTAAAATGAAAGCGCACGTTTTGGGTCCAGACGATGGAGTCGCTCTTCATCCTTTGAAGGATGCGGAGGCGGGAAGAAGGAAGGGAGGGTGATGGACTGCCCGATGTGAAAAGCAGAGACAACTTTGGGCAGGAAAGAAGGTCTAGTTCTCAGAACCACCTTATCTGGATGAATGGACAAGAAAGGAGGTTTGACAGAAAGAGTCTGGAGCTCACTCACCCTCCTGGCAGAGGTGATGGCAACCAGGAAGGCCGTCTTTAAGGTCAGGAGACGGAGAGGACAGGAATGAAGTGGCTCAAAGGGAGCACACATCAAGAACGTTAGAACCAGGTTCAAGTCCCACTGAGGCATCACAAACGGAACAGGTGGATACATGTGAGTGATGCCTTTCAAGAATCTTGTTACAATGGGGGACTTGAACAAAGAAGGCTGATCAGGTAGCCTTAGAAAGGCTGAAAGGGCAGAAAGGTAGCCCTTGATAGTGCCCAGAGCAGAGCCCTGCTGGGCAAGAGAAAGAAGGAAGAGAAGAACCTCAGAAAGAGGGGCAGAGAGAGGATCCACAGCCTTTGCTGTGCACCATGCCACAAACTTGTTCCACCGACAGGCGTATACCGATTTCGTGGAGGAACGACTGGCTGCCAGAATTACATCACAAACTTCAGGAGGTAAGTCAAATGGCCTCAACTGCCGCCGCTCAATCTCCACGCATGGAGGTGGAGGCTGGACATGTTCGGGTGGAGGACCGTCCCCTGCTGCTGCGGCAGAAGGTCCTCCTGAAGGGGCAGGCGGATCGGGGGACCGACTGACATGCTGAGTAGCTCGGGATACCAGTACCTTCGAGCCCAGTCCGGAGCCACAAGGATGACTTGGGCCCGGTCGCGCCTGATCTTCTTCAGTACTCTGGGCAGGAGTGGTATAGGCGGAAAGGCGTACAACAGACCGCAACTCCACTCGCGCCGAAAGGCGTCGCCGTGCGAGTGCCGTCTTGGAAACTCCAACGCGCAGAACTGATGACATTACGCGTTCTCTTCGGTGGCGAATAGATCTAACCAAGGCTCTCCCCACTACATAAAGAGGCCTTGCGCCACGTCCGAGTTCAGACGCCATTCGTGATCCATCATGCACCGGCGGCTGAGTTCGTCCGCCCTGGCGTTCAGAGAACCTGCCAGGTGTTGAACCACCAGGGTCACGCCCTGATGTTCCAGCCACTGCCAGAGGCGCAGAGCCTCCTGGCAGAGGGTCCACGACCCCACCCCGCCCTGTTTGTTGCAGTACCACATGGCGGTGGTGTTGTCCGTGAACACTTGCACTACACTCCCCCGGACAGAGGGGAGGAATGCCTTCAGTGCTAGACGAATCGCCCGCAGCTCCAAAAGGTTAATATGGAGCCGGGACTCCACCGGAGACCAGAGGCCTCTGATCTCCGCCTCTCCCATGTGGCCTCCCCAGCCCTGGAGGGACGCGTCACAACTACGTGATCCGCTTGGGGAAGGGAGAGGGATCTGCCGCTGACCCAATCGCGGTCCGTGAGCCACCACTGCAGCTGTCTTGCAGTGCCCTCCGAGATCAGGACATGGTCGGCCAGGTTGCCCTGACGCTGGGCCCACTGAAACTTCCGGTCCCACTGCAGAGCCCGCATCCGCCAACGGGCGTGATGCACCAGAAGGATGCAGGAGGCCATCAGCCCCAGAAGCCGCAGCGTCAACCTGAACGAGACTCGGGATAAAGGCTGAAAGATTGGAATCGGAGCCTGTATATCCCGAACCCGCTGTTCGGGTGGGTAAACCCGAACCTGCGCCGAGTCGAGAACCGCTCCGATGAAGAGGAGTTTTTGAGAGGGACACAGGTGCGACTTCGGCACGTTGATGGAGAACCCCAGCAAGTGCAGGAGGTTGGCCGAAGTCTGGAGGTGGCTAACGACTGTCTGGCGCGAGCCCGCCTTCATCAACCAGTCGTCGAGGTAGTGGCAGACTGACACCCCTAACCTGCGCAGATGAGCTGCGGCCACCGCCATCACCTTCGTGAACACCCGTGGGGCGCTGGTAAGGCCGAAGGGGAGCACGGTAAACTGAAAGTGCTCGTAGCCTACCGTGAACCGCAGGTAGCGCCGGCAGGACGGGGATGTGAAAATAGGCGTCCTGTAAGTCCAACGCTACCATCCAGTCTCCTGGGTCCAGGAGGTCGGCCCTAGTCTGGAGGTGGCGGACGACTGTCTGGGTCGAGCCCGACTTCAACAACCAGTCGTTGAGGTAGGGGAAGACTGAGACCCCTAACCTGCGCAGATTAGCTGCGACCACCGCCATCACTTTCGTGAACACCTGTGGGGCGCTGGTAAGGCCGAAGGGGAGCACGGTACACTGAAAGTGCTCGTGGCCTACCGTGAACCGCAGGTAGCGCCGGTGGGCCGGTAGGAAGGGAATGTGGAAATAGGCGTTCTGCAAGTCCAACGCTACCAACCAGTCTCCCGGGTCTAGGGCAGCTAAGACCTGAACCAAAGTCAGTATCTTGAACTTCTCCTTTCGCAGGAAGCCGTTGATGTTCCGTAGGTCCAAGATAGGGCGTAGGCTCCCTTTGCCCTTCTTGGGAACCAGATAGTAGTGTGAGTAACAACCACACCCTACTTCTGGCCCAGGAACGCGCTTAATGGCCCCCTTGGCCAAGAGGGCCATAACTTCCTCTTGCAAAAGTTGCAAGAGATCCCCCGACACGCGGTGGTAATACGGTGGCATGGCTGGAGGGGTCACCTCGAAGGGGAGGGAGTAACCCCTTCGGACAATTTGCAGCACCCACCTGTCCGATGTGATGGAGTGCCTGTGGAGGAGGTGATGGCGAAACCCTGCCCAACACTGGCGTCAAATGGGCCTGAAAGCTCTGACTAGGAAGGCTTTGAGGCGGATGCTGCGGGGGTAGATGTTACAGCCGCGACAGTAACCACGCCCGCCACCGCGCTGAGTGTTAGTCTGCGGCCCGTGGCTGGCAGGACGTGTGGGGGCGCCCCTTCCGTGGCCACGAAAGGAGCACTGGGCAGAAGATTGCTGGCGCGGCGCCGACAGGCCCAAGGACTTGGCCGTAGCCCTCGAGTCCTTAAAGCGTTCCAGCGCACTATCTGCCTTGCCACCGAAGAGGTGGCTGCCATCGAACAGAATGTCCATAAGGGTCTTCTGGACATCGGCCGAGAAGTTGGCGGACCTCAGCCAGGCGTGGCGGCGAACCGCTACAGACTTGGAAATCGCTCTTCCCAGCAAGTCCGTGGTATCCAAACCACATCATATGGAATACCGTGCTGCGTCTCGTCCCTCCGCGAAGGCTTGAGCGCGCTTCACTCGGGCTCCCTCCGGGCACTCAGGCAGCACGTCCGCAACCATATCCCACAAGGAGTGGGTGTAACGGCCCAAGAGGCACGTGGTGTTGACCGACCGCAACCCCAAACTAAGGGAGGAGAACATCTTCTTGCCGAATTGCTTATACCTCTTGAATTCCCGATCTGATGGTGCAGTCGGGAATGCGTATTGGAAAGTAGAGGCCTGGATAACCAGGCTCTCAGGGGTGGGATGGGTGGACAGAAAACTAGGGTCGCCCAGAGCAGGGCGGGGGCGCCTAGCGACGTTCCTATCAACAGGGGAACCTGTAGCGGGCTTGTACCAAGTGCCCAACAGGACGTCCGTGAGAGCCTCATTAAACGGCAGTAGAGGCTCTGGGGAGCTTACCTGCGGTTTAAGGACCTCTGTGAGGATGTTAGACCTCACCGCTGCGACGGGGAGCTCAAGAGCCAAGGCCTTGGCCACCCTCGTCAGCACCACACTATAAGCAGCCCCCTCCTCCGTAGCCACGGTAGGAGGGGAGACAAAACCAGTGTCTGGGGAGGTATCCAGGCCACTGTCTTACCCTAGTTCCTGTGTCCAGTCCTGAAATGACTGGCCCTCACGTGCCAGAGAGTCCTCAGACCCCTCCCAGTCTCCCTCGTCGTCAATCTCCTGGAATTTAGAGGTAAAGGATGGACCCAGATTCTCGAAGAATTCCTCTTCGGCCAGTGCCGAATGCGGCTTTGAGCGACGCCGTATGCGGACCGAGGGGTGGACCTGGGACGGCGTCGTGCAGGGCCGGTGCCGAGGGTTACACCCTAGGGGTCGACTCAGGTGGTGTCGTAAAGTCGACCAGTGGCGACCCGGATCTGGAACCGGATCCAGTGGGGACTTGCGGCGTCGGGACCGAAGTCGTTGACGGCGCCGGGGCCGAAGCACCTGGCCCGCTTGGGCTCCCAGTCGGGGCCGTGGGGCCCGAAGGCGCCGCAGAACCCGACATAGGAGTGATCGACCTCATGGCCGAGGAAGGCATCGATCTCCTCCGGCGTCGCGTTCTGCCCAGGGACCGGCGGGTATGGAGCAGGCCGCGACGCCTGCGGCTCCGTGTGGGCGGTGTCACCCAAACCCCGGTCGCATCGCACGAGCGTCGGGGGGAGTCAGAAGAGCGATGTCGCCTCTTCGACTTCTTGTGCCTCTTACCTGAGGACTTGGAGCCCGACGAGTGGTGTTGACTCACCGAGCTGCGATGACTCCGGCCCCGCGACCGGTCCCTCAACCTCCTTCCGGACCGGGACCTCGAACGGCGCAGGGCCGACTGCCGGAGCTCGAGGCGCTTAGGGGACCGCTCCCGCCTAGCCTTAGACGTCAAGGCCCGGCAGTCGGGGCACGACTTGTCATTACGGTCGGGCCCCAGCCAATACAGGTACCGGCGATGGGGGTCGGTAACCGACATCAGTCGGCTACAGTCGGCACAGGGTTTGAACCCGGGCATTCCTACCGGCACCGATGGCATCGTTCGAATCGAAACGGGTCCAAAAAGGATCGAAAAAGCTTAGTCAAAAAGTGGCTAAGGGGTACCACTTTCTCCGGACCTGCGCTTGCTGGCGGGAAAGAACTGACGTCAGCGCGCGAGGGCGGCGTCTAAGTACTCCGGCGACGTCATCTCGGCGCCAACGACGCCGGACGCGGAGCCGCAGACAACGCCTACTGACGCGCAGGGGTACTGCTACGCAAAAATTTCCGGATCCAGACTGACGTCTGGGGATATTCTAAGGTAAGGAATCTAATACTAACCTGTTTCTTTCAGATATAATGTGCATCTGTGTATCTCCACACCAGCATGAAGAACGAGAACTGAGGCTTTTTGCAGCATATCAGTCAATGTTCCCTTCACTGGTTCATTTTTTACCTTTCACTATTAGTTGTTAGGGATAGCGACTTTTTTATGTCTACTGTTGTTTAGTTACCTTTTAAAAAGTTACTGTTTATTTTTTTCATTATTTTTTCCCCAGGATATCGTACTTCTGTGGGAGCAATGTTTTACATTGTGCTCACCTTGGTTGTTCCCAATTGACAAAGCTTTCGTCTACCGACAGATTTCTTCTGTCTTTAACCACCTCGTGCATGCTATGCACGCTCGTTGCTTCTATAACTAACACACCATGCACAATCTGGCTACACAGTACCGCAATCGTAACAATTGTAAGCAGAGTTTCAGCAGACCCTCCACTGGAGGTCATAACTTTGCCATTTTTTAAACACTTGTGGATAAACCATTTGGTTTTCTGATTCAAGCCCGCAGAAAACCGCGGCACCAATTCTTGGAAAGTGCTGTTCACAAACCAAGATTCTGTCCATCATCTTGTGTGTTTTGCTGTACACAAACCAAGGGCTCCCCTACCCCAGCGGTAAGTGCTATTACTATGCTATTGCAGTAAGGTTTTTGTGCACTGTACACTTTCTGTTGCATCCTTATTCCGTTATCAGCGACAATGGCATTGCTAATTGGGAATCACTTAAAATCCAATATTAGTTAACAATTTAGTTATGACCTTTGAAGTTTTCACTTGTTTTTTTTGGTCAGCAATGGTTTAACTCACTTTTGGTTTAAGCTGTTATTAATGGCTACCACAATCATTTTAGGTTTTTAATCACTGAACATTTGCTGTCACCTTGTTTTATATGGTTATATGCGACATACATGTTGCCATTTTAGATTCTACTAAAATACTGAAATCCAATTTTAGGCTATGATTGATTGATGTGCTTTGTGGTATTTACTCGCATCTTGGGTCGCAGTGTTTTCACTCGCTTTTGGTCTAAGAGAAATACGTTCTTCCTTTTGTCGAAAGACATTTCCCCATTCTTTTTGCCTCACTTATTATGTCTACTGACATACCCATTTCCATCAAGTGTCTCTATTGGACAAAATCATGCTACCATTTGTTTCTCTTGGGTTCTCAGACTTTGTCCCAAGCGTACCTGTGTTTTAGTGATTGATATGTATTTGATCAGGCAATATTTGACCAATAGACTGTATCCCTTGCAGATTCTTCAACTTAGAGGTGTCCTTTCCTCCTGGAACTTTCTTTTTCGAGGCCATCTCCCCCTCCTTCTCCCCTTTACACGATCATCTCCGGAAGTCAAGGTAAAGCCCTTGACTAGATCCTTCATGGTGCTTTCCTTTTTCCCCAGGAGTATGGGAAGTCTCTTTAGCCCCTTAGACCGCAGGTTTTTGGGGGGTTTCTTTTGACGTTGAGGTCTTGCTTTTTTGCGCTTCTAAAATTTGGCTAGAAGATTTGTGCTTTGAAGTCTTAGAAACAGTAACCTGGTTGACTTAAATTTGGACCCCTCCGATGGCTTTCAAGCATGTGGCACTCTAGGTTTAAGGCGTGGTCTATGGTATTCCACGCCTTCACATGTAACATTCTCAAGCTCACTGTCTTAATGTTCCCAGAGTCTACTCCAACTTAATGTTGTAGGAGAAACCCATCTTTTCCATCAGTTTATTTTTTCTGTAACTCTGGCAGCTCCGCCATTTTTTGTAGTCACCCAATATGCTCGAAGGATTTTATTTTTGTGCACAAGAGTTTTGGATTTAAAGAAAGAGTATAGGGCGCAGTCCACCCTGACCCAGCAAAAAACCATGAGTACCAATGTTCCGACGTCATCGCATTGGTGCCTATCGGTCCTTCATAGTGTCACACCTGACAGCCAATGATCGCCTCCCTGAGCTGATAAAATCTAGAGCCTTCATAAATTGTCACAATGGAGAAAAGACATGACCAACTTTCTCAAACTTCCAAGTCGTGCATGTGAAATATAGATGTATGATGCAATGAAAAAGATAGTGAGAATTTGGAAACAACGTAGCCACACGGACAAACATATCATTGCTAAGTGAAAGAATTTTAAAACACTCTCTTATATAGAACTGCTGTGGAAGCATATCGTCAACATCACTGGCATATTGTAAACAGCAGTATATTTTCAACCACAAACTTTTATAACCTGAAAATTTGTAATTCAACCATATGTTGTCATCCTTCCCGATATCCGATATGTGTGACACATTACCACATCTTCTAGTAACTTAAAAAATAAGAAACGTTGTGTTAATTGCAACTATGAATATTTGGAATTAACTTCACTCTCTCCACCAGCACTAAAACAAATTTCTAGAAAGCCCCAACACTTTTAAAAAAATGAAAAAGCTGAAACATCACATTATTCCACTCAAAGCTACCCATATTGTTGGATGATGGAGACTAAACTTTCCAGCTCAAACTCAATCCAAATTATTTGACTCTTTTCTGGTAGAATTAGCTCTTCATAGACCCCGGGCATGGCAAAATACTAAACTGGATATTCAAACACTACATGCTATACAAAACGATCAATCTATTTCTCTGCTTTCAAAATGTCTAACAGGGAAAAAGAGTTAGTAAACTGTGTACATGATGAGCTTTGCCATTTTATCAATACATCAAAAACTAGTTTTGTTTTCAGTTTTTTTCAAATGTCTAGGAACCACTGGCCATGTAAAGCAATCTTCACTGCCTCAGGTGACAAACCTATTCACAAATAGCACAAAGCCTGAGAAAAACAAACATACTACTCAATATAAAGCATTTACATGTAGAAGAAGCCAGAGGCAAGTTGTCCCTTAAGGCAAAAGAGAATTTCCTTAATATTAGGACTTGTCATATTCTGACCAGCTAATGCACTCATTTGGATTTGAAGTCACTTGCCAGCCAACTGGATGGTTAGAATTGGAACAATCTGTGCTTGAATTAGGCAATCTGTAAATATAAATCCCTAAGGAGCACCAGGAATAATTTAGTGCCAAAGGTGAAGACAATTATGGCACATAGTAAATTAAAATACTAAGCACCTTATAAGCCCATACTATGCTGAAAATAGCCATATAGCGGACCTTATAGCTATGGCACGTCATCCCCCAATATAGCTGCATTTTTTTTATTGGTGATGTATTAGAAAGCAGTGGTTCGAACTCGTTCGCAGTGGTTCGAACTCGTTCTGAACCTTACCAGCTTGTTCATCCTCTGAAAGATTAATGGACCGATTTAGAATTGAGTGTTAATAAAAATTCTTTGATTTGTCAGAAGGGAGTGCTAAATATATGGTTGTAGTAAACACATTTTAAAAAAGTAGAGTAACAGAAAAGATCTAAGAAAGTAGAAAAGTAAAAATATGGGCAATAACAAAGTACAATTTACAAAAACATGACAAACCGATTGAATAACATTTTTTTAAAATTGCCTTTTTAAGTGGCTTCCCCAGATTCTTCCTTTCTGAAATGAGTTTGCTAATGTTCTTACTCTGGGCACTGTAACATTGGCATTTGGTGTCACAGTGCATGTGCTCAGTCCCTAACACACAATAAATGTGGTTACACCCAAAAGGGTAATTTACGTAGGAGGTGCAATTGTGGCATAAAATATAAATGTTTCTTGTGGGCTACAGTGTACATTTACACCACCACACATATGACTGAAAAAACACTGCTTCAGGTTAAGCGTTGTGACTTGGCCGGCTGTAGTCTAAACCCTGCAGCCATGTATGAGAAAAGGAAAGTGCTTTAAAATATAGAACCTACTTTAATAAATTAGCTAAGTTACATCTAATTGTGTTAAATGTACCTTGTACCACACAGGGCTGTGTGCCTAAGGCATAAAAGTGGAACGTGTTAAATATTAAGAAAGGTATTTCCCTGTGGTGACCAGCTGCGAAATATTTTCACATTATAGGTAAAGGTAGCTGGTTCCTAGAAGAAGCCTGGTTTGTTAGGAAGTTACTTTACACGATTATTAGAAAAAGCCCTACAAAGATTCATTTAATTGTTTATCAAAATCTAGTTCAGTCATGAAGGAAGATGTTTGATAAACAAATTGGAAAGGTAACTTCATAAAATCATAATTTGGGTTACTTGTAGCTTTCACTGGTAACTTTAGCAGAAGACAATTCAGGCCAGTTTGGATTCCCTCCTGACAGTGATTAGGCCTTGATGAGAAGGAAAAATCTTACATGTGAATCAAAAGATTTACTTCTGAGAGCAGGATACTCGTGAGCATCCTAAGTGGACACTTATACATGAAAAGACAGTTTAAAGTGGACAGGAACAGATAGTCTAACAAAGAGCCAAAGTGTAGGCCTCATTTTGACATGGTTAAAGCCCACGAGGGCATCCTGCTACCAGTATGATGAAAATTTGCTCCAGCAGAGTCCGAGGTCGTGGATCCTGATTTTCTTAGCGTAGGTCCTTAGAGGAGAGACTTCTGTGAAAACGGGTGCCACGGTCCTGTCATCTTGTACAGAAGCTTTAAGGATAATTTTCAGGCAGGCAAACAGGAATGACTGCAAAAAACGTCTATCCGAGCGATGGGAATTTTACTAGAATTTGAGAGAAAACCTTATTCATTAATGGCTATGGTACAGAATTAAAATTCCCACACATCACGAGAACACTCCTGGTGCAGGTGAACACTCAGGAGAGGGAAGATTCTGCCTGTGAAGAAAGCTGAAATGTATCCTGCTCACTACTTGCACACACAGACTGGAGTGCTCATCAAAGGTCAGATGGTGCGGTTACTGTATGGCTTCGTTAATGCAAAAGGCTAAATGAAGGTTCCCATTTGATGTGGGAAAACCAGTTGGTGTGGAGAGCACTGGGCACTGACTAGTGCAGGATCAGGACTAGTGAGAGCTGGACCGCAGGAGTCTTCCGTGGGAGATGTGGGGCGACTTGCCACTGGTACTCTTGGATGGAGCAGGAGCAGAAAGGTATTTTTCAGTCTTGAGGCTAGGAGTGGTCCTCCAGAAATGTTCAAGGAAGTTAGTTAGAATTTAAATGTAACTGTCTGAAAGGTAAACGACTCTGCATTCCCTCCCAGCGTCTGTGAGGCAGAACAGTTGGCTAGTAACTTTTCACTGTTTTGTGTTTGGTTAAAGACTGGCCTTCGGTGGTCACATATTGTAATGCATAGAGACCAAACCTGAATAATAACTAACAAATTACTTCTCCTCGTAACACATTATCTGGTAGAGACCATCTAGCTGCAGAATCCTTACCCTTTAAATTTCCCAGGTATCAGGCTGAATCCAGAAACGTTTGCTGAGCATACCCCTTGGGCGCGGCATCGAATGGCACCATTCGGTTCAGCATGAAGTCTGCAGCGTCAGTTAGGACTATATAGGGGCCATCCAGGCATGCCGACGTCAGTACTTGTTGTTCCTTCCACGTCAGAAGCGCAGAGCCATGAAGTAACTGACGTAGTCATGCGGAAAACTAGGGCCCTAAAAAGGGGAGTAAGCCTAGCCCAACAATATTAGTCCGCATAGTGGGGAGGCATGGGTGGGGCTGTAAAGAATCTGCAGCTAGATAGAGTCTCTACCAGATAATGCGTTATCGAAGGTAAGTAACTTGTTCATCTGATAGGGACTTCTAGCTGCAGATTCCTTACCACTGAATTAGATACCCGAGCCATATCCTCCAGACGGTGGGTTATGAACCCATATCCTATATAAGAAAGTCCTGCAGGACCGAACGGGCAAAGTACCTGTCCCTGTGGACCAGACCGTCTAGGCAGTAGTGTTTTGCAAACGTGTGCAAAGATGCCCACATTGCCACCTGACAGAGGTCTTGGACTGGGGCACCCTGAGTCAAGGTCGTAGTCGTAGCCTTTCCCCTGATGGAATGGGCCCTTAATCCCTCAGGGGGCTGCTTCTTTGCAAAGGCATAACAGATCTTGATGCAGAGAATTACCCAGCAAGAGATGGTCCTTTTCTGCACTGCCTTCGCTCCCACGTCCCCCACAAAGAGTTGGTCATCCACCCGGAACTCCTTTGTGCGGTCAAGGTAAAACAACAACGCTCCTTTTGGGTCCAGCCTGTGGAGACACTCCTCTTCCTTAGAAGGATGCGGGGGAGCAAAGAAGGTGGGCAACGTGAAGGATTGGCCAAGATTAAAAGGGGTCACAACCTTTTCTAAAAAGGATGTCGGGTTGCGAAGCACCAGCTTGTCGGGAAAGGGCATAAGATAAGGAGGCGAGCAACAAAACACCTGCAGCACACTCACCCTGCAGGCCGAAGTAATCGGCACCAAGAAGGCTGTTTTGATGGTCAAAGGCCGGAGGGGACAGTTGTGTAAAGGCTCAAAGGGAGCGCACATCAGGTAGGTGAGGATCAAATTAAGGTCCCACTGCGGCATAACAAAGGGCGTAGGTGGAAACAGGTGAGCCAGCCCTTAGAAATCTATATAAAATGGGAGATTTGAAGTGAGAGGGTTGGTCTGTCAGCCGCAAAACAGCAGACAGAGCAGAAAGGTAACTCTTGAGAGTTTCCAAAGCAGATACCTGTTGTGCAAGGAATTGAATGAACAAAAGGACAGTAGTAAGAGAAGCAGAAAGAGGGTTAACAGACCTTTATGTACGGTATAATATAAATTTCTGCCAACGGTAGGCAAATACCGTCTTACTGGAGGGCCACCTGGCTGCCCGAATAGCATTACAGACTCAAAAGCTATCAACTGTCGCCCCTCAATCTCCGCGCATGAAGGCCCAGAGTTGACAGGTTCTGGTGGAGAACCCTCACCTGCTGCTGCAACAAAAGATCCTCCCGAAGAGGCAGTCTGATCAGAGGATCGATGCTCATTCTCAGACGCTTTGGATACCAGTCTCTCATTGGCCAGTCCGGAGCCACAAAGGTTGACCTGGGCCTGGTCGCTCCTGATATTTTTCAGAACCTTGCGCAGGAGTGGGTTGGGCAGAAAGGCGTACAGCAGGTCTAATCTTCACTCGCGACGAAAAGCGTTGCCGAGCAATAGTTGCCTTGGAAACTCCAACACCAATACTACTGACACTGCACGTTCTCTTCAGAGGTAAACAAATCTAATCAAGGTTCACTCTACTGCTAAAAGAGACCTTGCTCCACCTCCAACTGAAGACGCCATTCGTGATCTGCTAGGAATCGACAACTGAGTTTGTCCGCCCTGGAATTCAGAGAACCTGCCAGGTGTTGAACCACCAGGGTTATGCGCTGCTGTTTCAGCCATGTCCAGAGACGCAGGGCCTCTCGACAGAGGGAAGAAATGCCTTCAATGCCACTCAAATCACCGGGAGCTCCAACAAATGTATGTGATGCCCAGTCTCCACCGTAGACCAGTGTCCCCTAATCTCCACCTCTCCCAGATGGCCGCCCAATCCCAGAAGTGATGCATCTGCCACGACTGTGAGATCTGGTTCTGGAAGGGAGACGGGTCTATCACTGACCCAATCGCGGTTCGTCAACCGCCACTATAGATCTCTTGCAGTTCCTTCTGAGTTCTGGACCATGACGGTGAAATTTCATTGATGCTGTGCACACTAGAACTTCAGGTCCCACTGCAGAGCCCGCATACGCCACCTGGCATGCTTTACCAACAGAATGCAAGAGGCTATGAGGCCCAACAGCCTCAGAGTCAGTCTCACCGAAATCCAGGATAGAGGATGAAACATCGGAATCATAACTTGAATATACTGGATTTTTGCTCTGGAGGATAGGACCAAAACTGCACTGTGTCCAGAAATGCCCCAATAAAAAGGAGCATCTGAGAAGGAGTCAAGTGGGACTTCGACACGTTTATAGAGAACTCCAGCGAATGCAGGAAGACTGCCGTAGTCTGAAGGTGGGAGACGACTGCCTGGGGCGAGAACGCCTTCAACAGCCAGTCATTGAGGTCGGGGAAAACTGACAATCCTAACCTACGCAGATGAGCTGGGACCAACACCATCCTCTTGGTGAACACCAGAGGGGTACTTGTAAGGCTGAAGGGGAGTACAATAAACTGGAAGTGCTCGCGGCCTACCTTGAAATACCCACCAAAAAAATGAAATACCAGCATTTGTAAACCTCACAGCTAACTCCGCAGAGGTGTCCCGGCACTGGGGGCAGACGGGAAGATGAAGCAAGCTATTGCCCAGAGTCACAAGGTGCTGGGCTAACCTGCCACCAGTGATCGAACCATGAGCCCACTTGTTCCTGAGTCAGCTGCCCTGGCCGCTGAACCACACCTCTTCCCTTGAACCGCAGATAACATCTGTTGCCTGGAGGATGCGTATGTGAAAATACGCATCATGCAGATCCAACGCTACCATCCAGTCTTCTTGGTCTAGGGCTGCCAAGATCTGAGCCAGAGTGAGCATCTTGAATTTCTCCTTCTTGAGGAAGAGATTGACGTTCCGAAGATCCAAAATGGGCCGCAGCCCTTTGTTCTTCTTCAGAATCAGAAAGTAGCGGGAATAACAGCCACTGTCTCCTTCTGAAACTGGGACCCTTTCTATAGCTCCCTTGACCAAGACAGCTGTAACTTCCTCTTGGTGCAACCTTAAATGATCCTCCTTCAGCAGTTCCTAATTTGGCAGAATGAGAGGAAGTAAAGAGAGGAAAGGCAGAGAATATCCCTCCTGGAGGAACTGCAAGACCAACTTGTCAGATGTTATGGATCTCCAATGGGGGAGATGATGATGAATTCTCCCACCAACTGGAGTTGTGTGGTCCTGCAGAGTCGGCCTAGGAGTGCTCGGAGGCTACGGCTGTTGGGGGCAGTGTGCTCAATGACTTCTGGCCTCTATTCCTGGATCGGAATGCACCACATCCACGTCCTTGCTCAGCTTGGGCAGTCTGGCAGGATGGTGGCTGGGATTGGGTTGATGCTGCTGGAAACCCTTTTCGTTGCCACGAAAGGGGTGAAAGGAAGACTGGCCACGAGGATTTGAGAAGAGGCCCAAGGAACTGGCTGTAGTGAGCGAGTCCTTGAACCTGACCAGGGCCGGGGCTGCCTCTTCCCCAAAAAGACGGGTTTCATCAAAGAGAATGTCCATCAGATTGGCTTGGACATCGCCAGAGAAGCCAGTTGTTCTAAGCCAGACGTGGCGCCTCAATGCCACTGTCCTTGAATTTGATCTGCCCCGCGAATCAGTCATATCTAGACCATACCGTATGGTGAATATTGCTGCAGCTCTTCCGTCCTTGACTGCTTGGGAGAGCATAGCCCTGGCATCATCCGGGACCTGTGGCAGCAAACGCCTCCCAAAGGGAAAGGGAGAAAAGGCCAAATAAGCAGGCGTATTCACCGACCGCATAGCCAGGCTGGAGGAAAGAAACATTTCTTTCCAAATGAGTCCACCCTCTTCGATTCCCTATCTGGAGGGGCAGAAGGGAACACGCCCTGGGACGTAGAGGCTTGCACCACCAAACTTTCTGGGTTAGGGTGATGGCTGAGGAACTTTGGGTTGCCGAAGCTGAACGATACTGGCGTGCAATAATCCTACTCACAGGAGACCCTGTGCTAGCTTAGAAAATATGCCTAGAAGGACATCCTTAAGTGCCTCATTAAAGGGCAAAAGGGGTTCAGAAGCGGTAGCCTCTAGTTGAAGCACCTCAGCCAGGAGATTAGTCCTGAGATGCACTGAGGGCAGTTCTAGTCCAAGGACCTCAGCTGCCCTCTTTACCACCATGGCATAGGATGCCCCCTCCTCCGTAGCCACTGTTGGCGGAGAAAGCCTGCCAGTATCTGGGGAAGTGTCCAGGCCACTGGTCTCCAAGTTCACCACAGACATATCCTGGTGTTCCTGAGGGTCCATAGACCCCTCCTAATTGTCTCCTGAGGCTAGAAGGTCTTAAAAGTGCTCAGGCGACAACACAGTGCCACTGGGTTCAATCGAAGCTGGATTCAGCGTAGATCCAAGTCATTCTGGCTCCTTGTCGTCGGGAATGAGGATGGGCCTGGCGTCGCCAATGGGCGCTGTTGTCACCGCAGGCACCAACTCTGGGTACGCTGCCAGGGGAGGTCGCGATGGCACGACGGACGTCGACCCGGATCTGGGATTGGATCCTTGAGGCCCCACTGGCACCATGACCGGAGCAGACGGCGTCGAACGCGATGGGGCCCCTTCCGACTCCACCTGAGAGCTCACCAGCAGGGTCTTATACTCAAATACGCGGCCTCGTATAATTATGTTATTTGAGCGGGAGTTGCTCCAGCTCTGCAAAACCATGCCTAGAGCAGTGGTGCTCCTTACCTTTCTTGTCAACGGACGACAACAAAGGTGAAGATGAGGTCCGCTTGGACTTCTTCTTATGCCTCTATTCCCAGAGTGTCCCAAGGATCTTGAGTGGGAAGAAGAGAACTTAGAGCTCCGGGAGCGGACCTGTGACCTCCTCTTCTTCGATCGGGACTGGGATCTCTGAGGAGTCTTGCTGGACGGTGTCGACTGCCAGGCCCCTGCGAGTAGCATCATCGCCCACTCCCTCTAGGCCTTCGGAGCCATGGCCCGGCAGTCCAAGCACGACTTCGAATCATGGTCGTGCTTGAGACACCACAGACAGACGAGGTGGTGATCGATGACCGACATCATGCGGAGGCAGGCACTGTACGGCTGGAAACCAGTCTCCCTCAGAAACCGCCCTTGCACATGAAGTGGAAAAAGTTTCGAATTCGACAAAAATGGAGAAAAAAAACTGCCAAAAAGTGGCAGAAGTTTAGGTCTTTCCAGATTGGCACTTAACTGGCGGAGAAAGAAAAGAACTGACGTCTACGCATCTGGGTGGCGCCTATATAGGCACTGCAACGTCATAACTGACACGGACCAGAATGGAGCCACCCGACGCCGCATGCAAAGCGGGTATTGCTCATCAAATGTTTGCGGATCCAGCTTATGACTGGGAAATTCAAAGGTAAGAAATCTGCAGCTAGAAGTCTCCATCAGATATTTTTCCCAAGGGTATTTTATGACTGGAACAAGCCATATTTCCAGGCTTACTTAATCAGATTTTTAACACTGGTTGTGTCATTTTGATTATATGTTCTTGGTTTTTTCAAATATGCTGAATGTTTTTCTTTAATTTATGGTTGTCTGGTACAGGTTGCAACAATTTCTTGTTTCTCTAGGCAAAGTCCTGCTGCTTGTGCCAGGGTTGCAGCAGATTTATCAGTGTACTGTGCTGTAAGCTAGCAAGACACAGTCTTATTAAGTTGGTAGGGCACTCTCCTCCCTCTCCCTTCAAACTAATCATTTATTTTATCACAGTAGGTTTAAGGGACAAAGTTGGGGTTAGGTTAACATTTGGGGTAAGTTTAATGTTAGAGTATGGGATGGTGTAAGTAAGGGAATGTATTACGATTTGGAGTCAGGAGCAAGGATCAGTGTAAGGCTTAGTGTAACGATTTGGTTAAGGGATGGGCTAAATTAGATTCGTTTTAGGAATTGGGTTATGGGTATTGAATGTGAAAATAATAGTGAAAGAAGAGACGGGTGGCAGAAGCGATGGTAAAGGAGTATCCTCACTCCTACAAAATAGAGATATTATGAGCTCAGGGATAAGAGGTTAGTGTTAAAGATGGATTAATAGGACAGATGAAGCAAGGAATCACAAATGTAAATGGTAAGAATTCAACATTTTTACTTCTATAGTTTTGTCTATAGAAATGAATGTTTGGTACCATTGTTTACCTATCATTTTATGCAAACTCCTTTATTGCATGCAATGAAATCCCAGAAAGAATCAGCCTGAAGAATTTTCTCTACCAATCTATGCCTTTGGTGGATGACTAGCTGCAATCAAATTCCCCTCCAGATTTAGTAATACCTTCACAAATTACAGAATGTTCTGTTAATACAAACCTCAGGTCCTGGAATCATAGATAGCCTGCGCTGAGATTACTTTTTAAAAGGTGCATTCCAATTTTTAAACATATTTTAGGATTTCTGTAATATCTAGAGACCAAAAAGCAAATCAGGGAAAAATAAAATCAGTTGAGATTAATATTTACCAGTGGTGATGTGTAGTAAGAACTGTGGTCAGTTTGACGCCATGCTTTTTGACTGCATCCACAACCTGTAAGAAACAATCAGAGATAGCTGAGTGAGACACTGACTTAAAAATACAACAAACAATATAGTTGTGTCTGGCTACATTATTTGTAGATTAAGAATTGAAGGGTAAAATCGAACAAATGTCTAAGGCAAAATGAAAGTGTGCGAGAAACTTAAAGAAATAATGGTGGAGCAAGTAAGTTGCTATTTCTGCTCCATATATCAGGTATGGCTCCTTAGGTTCATCTATGCCATTGAAATGTATTAAACAAAGTGCTCTTATAAGCAGTTACGACAGATAAGGATTCTAGTGGGTGTTCCTTGATTTGCTATAACCTTGAAAAAAGAAAAAAAAAAGAGGCACAACGTCATACACAATATTATAAAGCTGCATCGCCTCAGAGTTTTAGGATTTATGAAAACTGTACTAAACGGAGATGGTTTGAAAAACGATTATCCTTTAAATCCATACAGTTAACAGGCCAAGCGTTAATGAGGAAAAACAGAGCAGTATGTTGTTGGAGGTGTCCTAATTATTATGGGAAGATTGTATTTTTTTCAGTTGAGCCAAAGAATGTAGAACTTAATTTTTATACACCTTGTTAGGGTTGTCCTCAAGTACATCAAAATCGCCAGCACTGTAACAGAAATAAAAGACAGACCACATTTACTCTGCTCCTAGGCTTAATCATTCCAGTTCCCCTGCTATCTTCTCTGTTCCCTGATATTTCGCTTTGTTTTGATTCTGGACAGTAAGTGACCCATGTTTATAGGCTTACTGAGGAAACATTTCACATTCATGAGCAAGCTAAGTGCCAGAGGGGGCTGGAAATTGACCTAGGTCATAGTCTAGTCTTTATAACATATTTGTAACATGAGCAGGAATGGTCCTGGACTACTGTTCTACTTATACTATGGGACAATTGTGATTTTAGTTCTAAATGTATGAGTGTAGCACCATAAGTAGTGACTCTTCCACGCAAGTCTTAAACATTGAGGATAGGTCTGCACAATCGCCAAAGCCACACTCCAAAGTATAAGGGTGCTGTATCATCAGCTCATCAGATACATTCTCAGCTGCAAGCGCTGGAGGATCCGGTTTCCGACTGATATAAAAGGTTTGGGTTATTACACACAAGGGGACTGATAGAAAACAAATCTTAAGTTATGTATCAGAAGCCTTAATTAGCTACCAAGGGGACTTTACTAACTTATCTCATTCATGGAGACTCTGTTGACCGTGATAGGAGTGCCCATTTCACCTTTGTTATGATACTGAGGGTGGTGCAGTGAAAGGGGGACCATGACACAGAGTTGATGGTTAATACTTAACAAAGGAAGTTGATCTTCCAGCACACTAACAATAATAATGGTAGAGTAGTGTGGAAAAGTAGGATCTGCTTTCATGGTCATACCCACTTTTCCCGGGCGTCATTATGTTGTCTAACTGGTATATCTGAAAGAAACAGGTTAGTATTAGATTCCTTACCTTAGAATATCCCAAGGCGTCAGTCTGGATCCGGAAACTTTTGCGTAACAGTACCCCTGCGTGTCGGTAGGTGCCGTCTGTGGCTCCGTGTCCGTCGTTTGCACCGGAATGACGTTGTCGGTACTTAGACGCCGCCCTCGCGCACTGACGTCAGTTCTTCTTTCTTCTGCGCCAATCCGGAAAAAGTGATACCCTTTAGTCAATTTTTGACTAAACTTTTTTGATCCTTTTAGTCTGTTTTCCTAGTCAAACGACTCAGACTGTGCCGGTAGGGATGTCCGGGTTCAAACCCTACGCCGACTGCAGCCGACGGATGTCGGGTAACGACCCCAATCGCCGGTGCCTGTATTGCTTAGGGGCCGACCACGATGACAAGTTGTGTCCCGAATGCCGGGCCTTGACGTTGAAAGCTAAGCGGGAGCAATCCCGTAAGCGCCTCGAGCTCCGGTAGTCGGCAAGTCGACACCACTCGTCGGGCTCCAAGTCCTCAGGTAAGAGGCACAAGAAGTCAAAGAGGCGACATCGCTCTTCTTACTCCCCCCGATGCTTGCGCGACACAGCCGGTGGTTCGGGCGGAGCCGCAGACATCACGGCCTGCTCCATACCCGCCGGTCCCTGAGCAGAACGCGACGCCAGAGGAGATCGACGCCTTCCTCATGGCCATGAGGTCGCTCGCTCCTCCGTCGGGTTCCGCGGCGCCTTCAGGGTCCGCGGTCCCGGCTGGGAGCCCAAGCGGGCCGGGTGCTTTGGCGCCGCCGGGTGCTTCGGCCCTGGCGCCGTCGGTGACTTCGGTCCCGATGCCGCAGGGCCCCGCCGGATCTGTTGGATCCGGGTCACCATTGGTCGACCTGACGATCCCAATGCCGGCGGTGACTCCTAGGGTGTCGCCCTCTACGCCGTCACCGGACGACGTCGTCCCCGATCCCACCCTCGATCCGGTTCCGGCGTCGATCGACGCCGCATTCGACGCCGAGGGAAGTGCAATTTTCTATGACCCGGCCCCATCCTTTGAACCGGAGTACCAGGAGATGGAGGGTGAAGCGGATTGTGAGGGGTCTGGGGAGTGCCAGTCTTTTCAGGACTGGGCAGGTGAGCTAAGGGAGGCCAGTGGTTTGGACACTTCGCCCGGCACTGGATTTTTCTCCACTCCTACCGTGGCTACAGAGGAGGGGGCTGCCTACAGTGTGGTGTTGACGAGGGCAGCCAAGGCCTAGGCTCTTGAGCTCCCCGTCGCAGCCGTGAGGACTAACCTCCTCACTGAGGTCCTCAAAACACAGGCAAGCTCTTCGGAGCCTCTGCTGCAGTTCAATGAGGCCTTAACTGACGTTCTTTTGGGCAGGTGGTCCAGGCACCCTACAGGTGCTCCTGTAGATAGGAACGTGACCAGACGCCACCACACAGCCCCGGGCGACCCTTGCTTCCTGTCCACCCACCCCACCCCGAGAACATGGTTATCCAGGCCTCTAACTGCCAGACCGCATTCCCGACAGATCCCCCTGATCGGGAATCCAAAAGGTACGAACAGTAAAGCAAAAAGATGTTCTCACTTAGTTTGGGGTTGCGGTCGGTCAACACCGCTTGCCTTTTGGGCCGCTATACCCACTTTCTGTGGGACACGGTCACGGACGTGCTGCCACAATGCCCGGTGAAGGCCCGGGTTAAACTTGCCCAAGCCCCTGTGGAAGGGCGAGATGCGGCACTGTATTCCATTCTATGTGGGCTGGATACCACGGACTAGCTAGGCAGGGCGATTGCAACGACGTTGGCGGTTCGCCGCCACGCCTGGCTGAGGTCCGCCAACTTTTCGGCTGATGTCCAGAACACCCTCATGGACATGCCGTTTGATGGCCTTCGTCTTTTAGGCGACAAGGCAGACAGTGCGCTTGAGCGATTTAAGGACTCTAGGGCTATGGCGAAGTCCTTGGGCCTGTCGACCCCACGCCAGCAAACTGCTGCCTTTCGCTCCTTTCGTGGCCAAGGAAGGGGCACCCCCGACATGTCCTGCCAGCCACGGGCCGCAGACTTACATCCAGAGCGGCGGCAGACGTGGTAACCGCCGTGGCAGTAACAGGGGACAGCGGCGAGGCCAGTCCACATCCACCCCGCAGCATCCGCCTCAAAGCCTTCCTAGTCCGAGCTTTCAGGCCCATTTGACGCCAGTGGGGGGCATCACCTCCTCCAGTGGTGCAACATCACATCCGACAAGTGGGTGCTGCAAATCGTCCGAAGGGGCTACTCCCTCCCCTTCGAGGCGACCCCTCAAGCCATGCCACCGCAGTACCACCGCGTGTCGGGGGATCACTTGAAGCTTCTGCAAGAGGAAGTTATGGCCCTCTTGGCCAAGGGGGCCATAGAGCGCGTTCCTGGGCCAGAAGTAGGGTGTGGTTGTTACTCTCACTACTTTCTGGTTCCCGAGAAGGGCAAAGGGGGCCTACGCCCTACCGTGGACCTCCGGAACGTCAACGGGTTCCTCCGGAAGGAGGAGTTCAAGATGCTGACATTGGCTCAGGTCTTAGCTGCCCTAGACCCTGGAGATTGGATGGTGACGTTGGACTTGCAGGACGCATATTTCCACATCCCCGTCCTGCCGGCCCACCGGCGCTACCTGTGGTTCACGGTAGGCCACGAGCACTTTCAGTTTACTGTGCTCCCCTTCGGCCTTACCTGGTGTTCACGAAAGTGATGGCAGTGGTCGCAGCTCATCTGCGCAGGTTAGGGGTTTCAGTCTTCCCCTACCTCAACGACTGGTTGTTGAAGGCGGGTTCGACCCAGACAGTCGTCAGCCACCTCCAGACTAGGCCGACCTCCTGCACCTGCTGGGGTTCTCCATCATGGTGCCAAAGTCGCACCTGTGCCCCTCTCAGAAGCTCCTCTTCATCGGAGCGGTTTTAGACTCGGCGCAGTTTTGGGTTTATCCCCCCGAACAGCGGGTTTGGGATATTCAGGCTCTGATTCCGATCTTTCAGCCTTTATCCTGAGTCTCTGTCAGGTTGACGCTGCGGCTTCTGGGGCTGATGCCCTCCTGCATCCTTCTGGTGCATCACGCCAGGTGGCGGTTGCGGGCTTTGCAGAGGGACCTGAAGTTTCAGTGGGCCCAGCATCAGGGCAACTTGTCCGACCAAGTCTTGATCTCGGAGGGCACTGCAAGACAGTTGCAGTGGTGGCTCACGGACCGCGATTGGGTCAGTGGCAGATCCCTCTCCCTACCCCAACCGGAGCACGTAGTCGTGACGGATGCGTCCCTCCGTGGCTGGGGGGGCCACAGGGGAGAGGCGGAGATCAGAGGCCTCTAGTCTACGGCAGAGTCCCGGCTCCACATCAACCTACTGGAGCTGCAGGCGATCCGGCTTGCACTGAAAGCATTCCTCCCCTCTGTCCGGGGGAGTGTAATGCAGGTGTTCACGGACAACACCACCGCCATGTGGTACTCCAACAAACAGGGCGGGGTGGGGTTGTGGACCCTATGCCAGGAGTCTCTGCGCCTATTGCAGTGGCTGGAACATCATGGCGTGACCCTGGTGGTTCAACACCTGGCCGGTTGCCTGAATGCCAGAGCGGACAAACTCAGCCGCCGGTGCATGATGGATCACGAATGGCGTCTGAACTCTGACGTGGCGCAAGGTCACTTTCAGCAGTGGGGAGCGCCTTGGTTAGATCTATTCGCCACAGAAGAGAACGCGCAATGTCATCAGTTCTTGCCGTTGGAATTTCCAAGGCGACACTCGCTCTGAGACGCTTTTAGTCGCGAGTGGAGCTGCGGTCTGTTGTACGCCTTTCCGCCTATACCACTTTTGCCCAGAGTGCTGAAGAAGAGGAGGCGCGACCTGGCCAAAGCCATTCTCGTAGCTCCGGACTGGGCACGAAGATACTGGTATCCCGAGCTACTCAGCATGTCAGTCGATCCCCCGATTCGTCTGCCTCTTCAGGAGGACCTTCTGTTGCAGCAGGGGACGGTCCTCCACCCGAACCTGTCCAGTCTCCACCTCCATGCGTGGCGATTGAGCCGCGACAGTTGAGGCCATTGGACTTGCCTCCTGAAGTCTGCGAAGTAATTCTGGCAGCCAGGCGTCCCTTCACAAAATCGGTATACGCCTGCAGGTGTAACAAATTTGTAGCATGGTGCACAGCAAAGGCTGTGGATCCACTCTCTGCCCCCCTCTCTGAAGTTCTTCTCTTTCTTCTTTCTCTTTGCCAGCAGGGCTCTGCTCTCGGCACTATTAAGGGCTACCTCTCTGCCATTTCCGCCTTCTTAAGGCTACCTGATCAGCCCTCTTTCTTCAAGTCCCCGGTTGTAAATAGGTTCTTGAAGGGCATCACTCATATGTTTCCCCCTGTTCCTTTTGTGATGCCGCAGTGGGACTTGAACCTTGTTCTGACTTATCTGATGTACGCTCCCTTCGAGCCACTTCATAACTGTCCTCTTCGTCTTCTCACTCTTAAGACTGCATTCCTGGTTGCCATCTCCTCTACCAGGAGAGTGAGTGAGCTCCAGGCCCTTTCTTCACAACCTCCTTTCCTTTCTGTCCAGCCGGACAAAGTTGTGTTGGGGACGCGACCCTCTTTCCTGCCCAAGGTAGTCGCAGCCTTCCACATCGGTCAGTCCATCACCTTGCCCACCTTCTTTCTGCCTCTGCATCCCTCGAAAGAGGAATAAGGACGTTTCTGGACCCAAAAACGTGCGCTCTCATACTATCTGGATCGCACACGCCAGTTCCGGGTGGATGACCAAGTCTTTGTTGGTTACGTGGGCGCTAAGAAAGGACGGGCGTTGCACAAACAAACCATTTCTCCATGGGTCGTCTTGTGCATCAGGGCATGCTATTCTTTGGCTAAAAAGGAGCCTCCTGTGGGGCTGTGTGCCCATTCCACTCGGGCGACGGCAGCTACAACTGCCCTGGGTCGGGGAGTCCCCTTGCAGGACATCTGCCAGGCAACTACATGGGCCTCGCTGCACACATTTGCTAGACACTACTGCTTGGACAGCCAAGTCCGGAGAGATGGCTTTTTCGGCCGTTCCGTTCTCCAGGACTTTCTGGTGTGATTATTGGTTCGCAGACCTACCACCAGGTTGGTATTGCTGGGGTATCTATTCTAAGGTAATGAAACTAATTCTAACCTGTTACTTTTTAGATGCACAAGTTACTTACCTTCGGTAACGATATATCTGTAAAAAACAGTAGTTAGTATTAGATTCCTTACCGCCCCACCCATCCTCCCCGTTCTGCGAACCGATATCTAGGGTTAAGGACATCCCTTTCAGGGCCCTAGTTTCATGGCACCAGTGTTGGTTTTTATCATGGCTCTGCGGTTCTGGCGCGGAAAAGCTGTGTATAAGAAGTGACGTCAGCGCGTGAGGGCGGCGTCTAAGTTCTCCGGTGACGTCATCCCAGCACCAACGACGCCGACGACGGACGCTGAGCCGCAGACGACGCCTACCGACGCGCAAGGGTACTGCTACGCAAAAGTTTCCGGATCCAGACTGACGACTGGGGATATTCTAAGGTAAGGAATCTAATACTAACTACTGTTTCTTACAGATATATCGTTACCAAAGGTAAGTAACTTGTGCGACTGGGATCCTGCTAATCAGGACCCCAGTCTCTGTGCTTCTTTCCTAAACTGCAACAATATCTCAAAGGGTATCAGTTAGTAGTCAATTTCAACAATAGCACAATTAATTGCTGGGAGCAAAGAAAAAGACCAAGGATACAAAACACAATTTAACAAAAAGCTATTTTTTTGGTAGTTATATATGTTATAATTAACTATTAACTTCATATATTTAGACATGTATAAGACCAGCGCTTCGTTATATTATTCGGCATGTAACCTGTGGATTATTGTACACAAGTGCTCGTGCAATGATGATGACGCAAGTGACACGTGAGGAAGTATTTACAACGACACTAGGGTCCTCGAAAAAAGACAATTGGTGATGAAATGTACATAGTAGAGATACCCAAACAATGAATGTATATATATTCAAGTTGAATCAAGATGGGTCTCCTCGAAGAACTAGCGCCGAAATTTCGCTGTAAGAGTCAACGGCGTTTCGGCCTGAAGAAGTGGTTAGCCATCATCAGGACCAGGTTACTCTTTATTTTAATTACAGTGGCGATGAATGTGACAGGAGTCCCAATCGTAGGCGTGTGGAGTCCCCGTGTAAATCTGGTGTAGTATGCATCTGTTGGTTAGGAAGGGTTCTGAAAAGCATTGTGACGTTTTGCGGACTTTAGGAGTTGTCTGATAGATTTGGATAGTAATTTGCACAAACCACAACTACCGACTGTCTCCTATTCACAAATGTAGACCTTTTTATGGAAACCGTTCATAAATATTTGAATTTGTAGGAGTTTCTTTTCATTTTGAAGTACAGTTCATAAAAATGTAATTGCCTTTCCAAAATATGCCTTCAGGAAGGCAAGTTGGACGAAGCATGCCAGCTCTAGGTTCATTATGATAACAGTTAAGTTTCAGAACACCAATGCTTTAATTTATCTTTTTAAAACTGAGGCTGTGATTGTTTCTAGTCACCAGTTGCCTGCACTGGGCCTATGCTTTTCAATACATTTTTTGAAGGACAGTTAGTTGAAGACGTTTATTCTATTCTGATTTTGGGAGGTCAACACTGTGAGGTAAGAAACTATGTCTGAATCTCCCTAACAGAAAATATATTTCAGGGCTTTATGTCTGAGAAAATAACAATAGAGTCTAACGTCAATGACCAATACTTCAATTTGTTGATCAGCCGCTCCAGAGAATGATAAAAAAAGTGTGCTAGGGGTTTGACTTCCAGTGCATGAACTGTCCGATACTAAAAGTATCATTAAATCCAGTTAATTCTTATATGGTATTGAAGTGCAAAAGATTTGTGGTAGGTGTTGTATAAATTGGCAATATCATCAGATATACAGCGTACAGCCGTACAACAAACTAAATTATGTCTTGATGCATGTCTACTTACCATTAACTAACCCCACAGTACTAGTAGCAGCAGCAGTCATATCAATTCAAATGTGTGACCTTAATGTGTGACATAACGGGCATTATGAGGTTTTCAACTAACTTAATAGTGTCCCTAGTTTCCAATCGATTTAGATCAGTGCCGAAGTCTCTTGGCAGGCCGTTTAAAACCTTGGGTGCCTATGACGGAACCACGCGGTCATGAGTCACGGGTGGCGTGTGCTTCGTCATGCCGCTGCCGATCCTCCCACGAGGCACTAACTCCCCGCCTGTGCGGGCGAATGAATGAGTGGACGGGGTCATGACGGAACCACGCAGTCATGAGCACACGCCACGAGTGACTCATGACTGGGTGGAGCGGTCATGAGCACCGAAGCGCCGCGCTCACCCCCCCTCCCCCACGCGCCGCTGCAGAATTCGCGCCGCAGCGAAGGGGTTAATGAAAACATGCTTTCTTGGCTCAAATTAGCGCCTAACTCAATTTGAGAACATGGTATATGAAATGTAAGCTCATGTTTGTAAGGGCTGTCTAGAGTTTGGCAGAGAAAAGCTAGGATAAACCTTGTGGGTCATTTGTTACATTAATATTCATAATTTATATGTATGTTGCACACCATTCGCCCTTAGTGGCCAAATACTAGGTGTCGTAAGCCATCTCAACCACTTTCATATTATTGATCTCGCAACAATAAAAGTTTGGGCAAAAACTGCAAGTCGCAGGCAAACGTGCAGCAGCCCTCAATCTAATGCTCTAACTTACTTTGTTACAAAGGGGCGTCACTGTCCTTTCAAACTCAGCACTGCCACCAACAAAGGGTTAACCTTGGAGACTAAGAGACTGCATTACTTGAGAGAAGTAATTTTGGCAACAGCATATCTGGAGCAGACAGGGATGATTAAAATTAAGCTCGCATGTTCGAGTTAAGAAACAGTCAAGAACCGCAGATAAACACTCGAGGTCGTTGCTTGTAAAAACAAGGATAACAGCAGGCAGTACTAATCTCGGATATTCACCTTCTGGGGTTGCACAGGGTCAACGACGGCTGCCTCCTTGGTGTCCTCGTCAATGAGGAGGTACATATAATTATCCGTAAGTGCTGGAAGCAGCTCGACCTTCATGTCTGACTGGGAAACTATTGCAGACTTTCTAAAATCGGATTCCTTGCGATTAAGCACAGAAAGAGACCCCCACAGAGCTGGACCTGCAAACACAAAGGAAGAAGCGCGGAGATTAAAGTTAGTGCACACAGCCCAATAGATCACAAACACACACATCGGGTTTTATTTTTGAATGAACCCTGCACGTAAAATTACATTACTGACAAAAATGGTCTCAGGGCCTGATTGAAGTTAATTCAAGACTTGAGTAATGTGGCTCAAGTAGTCGGGCCAGTCTCCTCAAAGAAAATGAGGTAGATGTGACTTGCAGCTGTGTTACGTATGCATGGACCTGTGATGACGGGGGTTCTGGGACTGGATGTGGAATGTGTGTACCAAATGTGTGGGTTTGTTTGGGAGTATCAGTTGGGAGTCGGTATCTGCTGTGTTACTGCTATTTTTCTATCACTCTTGCACATTGTTTAGTTCTTATTATTAAACCTAATACATGTTATTCCACATCCTAACCATACTGGCGAGGAGGATGGGATAAGGTTATGTCAAGTCAAGATCAACTTTGTTCAGCTTATTTGCCATAAAAGCATAAAACTTATACAAAGAACGCATGATAAAATATTGTCAATTTTTTTTAAATAGTCGTTTTAAAATATTTATCTCCAAGGGACAAGGACATTCGTTAGAAACTAATAATTGTACTCATAAGCAAAATAATAAGTAATCTCATTAACTTCGGTTTACAACCAATTAAATAGTTAGCAGTTCATAGTGTCTTCTAATATTTAGCACACGTTTAAAGAAATTTAGGATTGCGTGGCACAAGGCTATGGAGACTAATTTTTGTAAGAAATTCATTGCAGGCAGACAAGACGTCATTCCTGTCTGACGCAGTACAGGTACTAGGAAGGCAACTATTGGACTTGAATATATAAAAGACAAAATAAGGTAAAGTGACATGTGCTCTGTGATGAAACACTGTTACAATGAAAAGTGGGTAATACATTATTCCATGTACATGGTGTTAGAAGAGCAAATTTAAAATGGATAAGATTCAGTCTAAAACATGTTAACAAAACACAAAAACTTAAGGTAGGGTCAGAGGCAATATTTAAAGACCTACCTGGATACCTTGCCCCAATCAACAATACTCACATACCTAGCGGGGACCTCTCTGCTGAAACTCTGGAGTATCTGGAGCACATAGAGCTCCCTGTGCTCTTTAACGCGCATAGGGAATTCCTCATGTTTCCAATAACCAAGGCCGAAATCATGGAAGCGCTGGCCTCTATGCGGACGGGTAGTGCCCCGGGAATTGATGGCCTTATGGTAGAAATTTACAAATCTTTTCAAGAGCAGTTGCTACCCCACCTCTCTGCCTTGTTTGATGACATGAGGGAAGTGATGATAGTTACTATTCTTACGCCTGGTAAGGTAAAAGATGAATGCAGTTCATATCGACCGCTGTCACTGTTAAACGTAGACACTAAGCTGTTTGCAAAAGTCCTAGCGACGCGTCTGGCCCTACTCGCCCCAGACCTGGTAGCCCCTGAGCAAGCGGGATATATATTCGGACTGTCCTAGGAACCATGCAACATGTTAAGCAGGATACGAAGGTCATCGCAGTGTTCCTGGATATGGAAAAGGCCTTCGATTCGGTGAAATGGCATTTCCTATACCAGGTACTGCAGAGAATGGGGCTTGGTACTCCATTTCTCCAAATGATCGGCGCCCTTTACAATAAGCCTTCGGCTAGGGTGCGCGTTGGCAACATAGTCTCAAACTCTTTCTTTATTGGTAGGGGCACAAGGGAAGGTTGCCCACTCTCCCCATTGCTGTACGCCCTGGTGGCAGAGCAGAGAAGAATATGGACATGAGGGCATACGGTTTCCGACCTATCAAATTGTAGTATCAATGTATGCTGATGATACCTTGGTATATGTCCATGACCCGGAAATTAATTTGTCCCCTATGCTCAGAGAGATAGTACATTTTGGAGTGCTTTCGGGTCTGAAAGTCAATTGGACAAAGTCGTTAGCTTTTCCTCTCACTCCCGCAACTAAAAAATTGATATGGAGTATCCGCTTCAATGGTCGGAGGAACCGATTAGATATCTAGGAATTGGACTCCACTCAGACCCAGAACTTCTCCTTAGGGAGAACTCTGGAGTAGCGATAAACAGGCTGGAGGACGATATCGCAATTTGGAGCAGGCTCCCGCTCACTCTTACGGGCCGCATAGCCATAATGAACATGGTGGTATTGCCACGGTTTCTCTTCTTATTCAACGCCATACCGGTGGTGCTATCCAAAGCCTCCTTTCAACGACTAACCCAGCTCATGATTAGACTAGCTTGGGCAGGAAAGCAGCACAGAGTTGGATGGTCACTGCTCACTCTGCCTTACGGCATGGGCAGCCTGGGAGCGCCGGACCTAGAACTTTATTATAGAATTTGGCAGGCATCACATCTGCCCACTTGGGTACTCGGTGACAAGCAGATATCGCATGTACTTATGGAACAACTGTTTGCTCATCCGCTGTCGCTCCCAGCCACGGTGTGCCTACCTGTAGATCGTAGGACGGGTATCCTTGACTCAATCTCGGCCACCAACCATGCATGGCACTCGTTACTACAGAGGCAAGGCGGAGCACTGCTCTATTCGCCTGCCATGCCAATAGAGTGGCTGTTGTGGCTTCCCCCCATTAGAGAGAAGGGAGTCACCCAGGCGCTACTGCAGCTTGGAATACTGCATGCGGGGGACCTCTTGCGGGATGGAGACAGCAGACTGTGAGAGATGTCGAGCAACTAACGCTGACTTTCTCTATTTAGCATGGAACTGCCCGGGGATACAATCTTATTGGCATGAAATTTTTACAGAAATGAGCAGGCCTGGTCTGATTTGTCTCTTTTTTGAACAATAGGAACTGAGGAGGCAGAATGCCATGATTCGGGTATGTAGTCTTACACTACACACCTTAAAACATCTGTTAAGACCAGACCCCAGAGGTATATGTTTGATTTAAAGACATCAACTGGCACCCCATCAGGTCCTGGGGCTTTCCCACGGGCTAAGCGGTTTATCGCCAAGACTACCTTGCCTAATTCAATAGGCCTGGTGGAAGAAGAGAAGTTTATGGACACTCAAAGGAAAGGTTAGTGAGTGAACAGAGGCTTCCTCTAAAGGAAGTCTTTCTATCCGCTGCCTCTGCCAACGCTGGGCGAGGAGAAGTTTATAGACTCTCATTGTAAAGGATTGTTTTGGAGTGAACAAAGGCTTCCATAAGAGGCAGGCATTGCAACCACCCAGCCACCTTTGTTAATGCTAGAAGTGATGTTTTCAGACACTCAACGTAAAGGAGTACTTTGGGAGCAAACTGAGGCTTCCTTCAGGTCCATGCAACTGCCGCCCATGTTTCAAAGTCCAGCTCGGATGAGTCCTTAAAGAAGCACGTTACCTGTCAATCCATTTTGCAATTTTTGTAAACAGTGTGTTTACTAAATGTACAAAATTGATTGAAAAGTCAATACTTTGAGGAGGAGCTACGACACCAACCAAGATGGCTGCATAGTCTCCCGGCTCCGCTGACCTCCGTCCTATGCTCCACTATCCTGTTGATAATCCTGTTTACCTGAACCGGATCCGTGTGGGTGATCCGAACCACACTCCAGTGGTGTAATCCCGGAGTTTCTCCGCCGTCGTGGAGCGGAGATACGTCGATGACCGTACTGAGGCCTAACCCAACTGGGAAGCCGGGGTCTCTAGTGCTGGCCCTGCCGGGTCCGAGTTGAACAACAACAAGCTGCTGAATGCGGTTAGGTCCGGTCTCTGGATCACTCTGACTTTTTTCGATTGTTTTGCTACCATCAGCCGCCTGGTGCCCTATAGCAGGTGAGGTGACGAGTGACGCACGGTACTGTGTTGTGGGTGTCCCTGACCGGGGGTCCGGCATTCACATCGCCGATCCCCCCGGGTCGGTGCCTCGCTGCGTACCATTGCTCGCTGACCGCTGGTCCCTCCTAGCTTATTCCTGCTCTGCCTAATCTTGCCCCGGAGAAGACGCCTCTCCGTGGGGACCACCATGCCTGAGGACGAAAGGAGTTCAACGGAGCAGGCTCGACCTGGCCCGTCATTGCTGACGGTGCTGGAGGCACTTATGGCGCTTCAGGGCACTATCAAAGCCCGGACTTGCAGTTTGTTGTCTGCGATGGACGAAATCACATGCTTGAGACCGGACCCTGACTCGACGCTTGTGACCTGGCAACCAGCCCGCTTTGCAATGGATGCTTCGGAGGTGTATTTGGACCCGGCGTTGGAAACAGTGTTTGCCCCTATTGTGGTGGATCTACCTGACTGTAATTTGCCTGGCCACCCAATTGAACCGTTGAAACCTTCGACTTTGTACCCCTCGGAACATTTACATGCCGGCCCCGTTACGGAACCATCTACTTTGTACAGTATGCTGTCTTGGACGGTGTCGATTCCCCTCCTCCGTTGGTCTTTCAAGATGGCGGATGGGATGAAGCTTGGCCTCGGAGACGGGAAGGGGCGACAATGGTACCAGTCATCTATATCTGTTCGCTCCTGTTCTGCCGACTTTTGTGACATTTTGTGTAAAGGGCTTCCCTTAATTGACGATTCCAGTACATTTGATCGAAGGGGCCAGGGTTGAGATTCTTGTCTGGGTTTCTCGTTGTGGGATTGTGGTTGACGGGATTGTTTTATTGACCTAATGGAATCCGGGGCAGGGTTGGCTATGGTGGGGGAAGGAGACCGGGAGTCCGTAGTATTATGCCCTCCTCCGATTTCCCCTCTCGAGTGGGGTTTCTTTTCCTTCTTTTCTTCCCTTTTCTTCTATATTTCGGGCTCTGGTTGCTGGGCGACAGGCACCCTGCGTGGGGGGTGGGCGTAGTCATTTGCAGGGGTGCAGGGTGGGGGGGCGTGGGGGTGGGTATTTCGTTTTTTATCTTTGCTCTATGGCCTCTTTTTCCTCTTCTCTTCTCTGGCCTTTTCTTTCTTTTTCTTTTTCCGGGTTAGTGTAGTGGGTTTGGCTTTCTCTACATCCTATTTCTATACTTGTGCCTTGACCTCTCTGGGGCTTTGGTGCCGTGGGGCGGACAACAACGATGGTGTTAATATTAATAATGTGCTGGTTTATCCTGATGTCGCATGTCTTAATGCCGTTGATCTACACGGTAGCGAACTTGGTGTGGACACATCGTTTTTCTGCTCGCCCCCTTTTTGTGATCCGAGACACTGTACGACACCTGATCCTTCCTATTTTATATTATAAAATGAAAACCTCCTATCCTGTTTCCGCATCGAACTGCATTTACAACCACTGTGCTTAGTAATTTGAGTTACTATGCTCCCCAGGGACAATGACTCTGAAGTTGGATTGTGATACTGTACTGAACTGCTTAGCGGCCAGCCCTGGGGGTTGTAGGCCCGGGTCTGTATTTGAGTGCAAATGTTAAATAAAGGTTTAAAAAAAAAAAGTCGATACTTTGAACCTGGTCATATGGATGACATTTGTTTTACACCTGCCTCAGAAAAAAAAAAACGTGGACAACTGGAAAAGGTATGCTGTTCAGCTGTCAATTGGGTCACTGTTTGCTAATTGCCCATCTGATGATAACTGTGAGAATGCTGAAGACGAACAGTCTTCCTTTGTTTCTCGTATACGCACTGACTATGAGATAAAATACAAGAATCCAAAGTGCGAGCTGATTTAGCCCTCAGATACCAGACTGTAAGGTTACTGCATGTAATTCCTCTATCAGTAATAAATACACAACGTTCACTGGTTACCACCAGGCACAAGGTTGGATCTGACCACTAATCAAATATAAAGCATTTATTTTGATATGCTTCGTTCTCCATGGAATTCACCGAAGGTTGACTTGTTGCTGGTGTGCAAGGCACACGGTAATCAAGTTTCTTAATGCTCTTTCACTGTGACACATCGGAAGTCCTCTTTAAAGCTCTGGGCCAGCATCCAAGGTTAGTCATTTATTTAATGCGTATCTGCAATCCGATACTAATAGGCGCCCAGGGAAAACCTCTATGGCCACAGGGGCCTTGGTGTTAACACAATCTTAAAGGACAGCGAATCCTGTGGCATTCAATTAAATATTTATTTAAATTGCCCCCTTGCAACCACTCATGAATACATATTTAAAGGAATTCATCAAAGAACTTCTCTTAGTCAATTTATTTTTAACCAATGCAGGGACATATTACTTCATCAATAAACCATTAAAGAAAATTGGTTCATGATACTTGAAGGATTCATTTTACCCATAAATTAAACGATTCAAAAAATACTTCCACATAGGTTCAATTATACTAGAAATTGAGCTTAAAACACACACACTATAAATGAAATGTGAACTGCTCATTCACCAACAGCGAGTACGTTAAATTCATTTCAGTTACTGATGTAACTCGATCAAGACCGAGGACAGAGAGGTAGCACTTTACAGCTCGGTCCAATAGTACATCAAGAGTGTGTGTTGTTAAAACACGACCAAGAAAGACTCTGAACGCAGTGACAGCCCTTTCAGCTGGGAACAATAAACGCGATCAAGATTCTGAGCGGAGAGTAAGGGCACTTTACAGCCAGGTCCAATAGTACAAAAGACTAGTGTTGTTCCTTCCGACTAATGTTCAGTTTAGCATGCGGAACAGTCCAAGCCCAAATTAGATCATAACAATGGTACTTAAAGGAGGCTCAGGCTTTGGAACCTTGTTTTAAATACAGAGTTTGAGTTAGTGGTGCCTCAGAGTTCTAAAACTTTTGTTTTCGACTGAGTTGTCACTGCTAAAGGCGCCATAAAAACTAAAATTAAAACAGGGGATGTGTATCTGAATGGTGCTAGACAGTTATCTGAGTGGTGTACTTAATTCGTTTGAAAATGTAGCAAGAATCGTGTGTTGTAACTTCATATAAATAACTCAAAAAATTAGTCGATCAGATGAAGCAAACATTTATTCACCGAACCCAAATAGAAAACAAGCATTTGCAATATAATAGGTCTCGCATTAACGAGAGTTTGAGCTATTGGCAATGCAATAGCTTAAACTCTAGCAAATGTGAGACCTATTTCTTATCATATATGAGAGCACCTTCAAACTAGAGTTCAGCACGCCTGCTCTACAAAAAAAACAACTAATTTGACTTAACCCCTTGGCCGCAGCGCAAATTCTGCCACGGCACTGGAGGTGTGGGGGGTGAGAGCAGCGCTTCCACACTCGTGACAGAACCATGCCGTCATGAGCAACGGGCGGCGTGTGCTCATGGCGGCGTGGTTTCATCACGGCCCCGCACGCTAACCAATTCGCCCACACAGGCGGGGAATCAGTGCCGCGTGGGCGGAGCGGGCGAATTAGTGAGCGGGTGGAGCCGTGACTGAACCATGCCGTCATGAGCACACGGCGCCCATGGCTCATGACGGCGTGGTTCCGTCATGAGCAGGCAAGGGGTTAACAGACCAAAATTTTGCTTTATGTATAATGAGAATCTTGCCGCTTGGGGGGTGTGGTCAAGAAGGTACTTGAACGGAAGCTTCGCCTGGAGGTTCCGCTTCTGGGCAGGCCCAGCGTCTTATTCTGCACAAGTTTCACAGCGGTTGCCCTCCACGACTGCCCCGGTTTTCTCTACATGCAGGGGGTACTGTGGGGCCCTATGTGACTGCTATGGGAGCTGAAACCTCCGGCAACCACAGAGTGGGGAATGTGGCTGATATGGGAGATGAGCACTGCAGCTGCTGACACCAGCACCATCAGAGGTCATTTCGGTGATCCTTGGCGCTGTAGGCATCCAGCCATCTGGCGACCTGGTGATGTGCCCTCGAGCGGCTTCCTGCCCTGGACTGGTAGTGAAGACATTGCCGCAGAAGACATTGGCCGGTTTCTGCAGTCAGCGCGACTTTAGCGGTGTGGCCACAGCTGAGGGCCCCAGCATATCAGGATGTCCTGGCTCAGCGTGAGGCAGACGCGGGGACTGTGGCCACAAAACAGGACCACTGGCATACTCCTGTGGGGCTCTAAGCCCCTTCGGGAGTAAGCGCACCTCTCCTCTTTGCAGCGTGTGCAGTCGGAACAGCGAGCACACATCTGGCCAGCGAGCAACACGCACTGTAGCCGGCCACCGATAGATGAAGCAGTGCCACTGCTGAGCAGTGTGCCCCTGAAAAAAAAACAGTGCTCACCGACTACATAGTGTAGACCGTGTAACACCACAGGTAAAAGGTCCATTCGTTATGGGCGGTCACAAAAGGAGACAGGGCGGTTACAAGGAGGGACTAAGAAGCCTCATATTAAATCGAAAGCCAAACTTTACCAAAGACAATACCACCAGCCAATGAAAAATATGCCAGAGGGTGGGCTAGGCTTTCACAGCACTTCCACGTCATACCCTAATACAGCATGCCTCGCAGAACGAGCAGCGCATGCGCGCTGTATCGCTAGGCTCCACCTAAAAAGAACATGCATGATTAGTCTGAGATGCATAAAAGAACCAAGAGCAGGTTTTTTTATATGTATGTCAGCACTATTAATTATGTTGTCACATGGATTTGTCTAGTGAGAATAAATCACAGTGATGAAGGTACCCAGGCGCTAGAGCAGTTGTGTAGGTGTAAGACCGAAGGTGTTGGGTATTGGGACCAGTGCGTTAGTTGAAAGGAGGAGGCCCTGATCTGTTGAGTTAGATTGTTCCAGGTCTTCGGTGTGATGCAGGAATGCTAGACCTCTCATTCTGCTTTTGTGGATGTGGCGGTGAGTGCGAGTGAGAGAGGCTGAGTGTAGGTGTCTGGTGAGTTAGAGGAAGGGGGATGTTCAGATATTTTGGACTGATGTTGTGCACTGCCTTGTATGCACGAGTGAGGAGTTTGAATTGGCAGCATTTGTGTTTTGGAAGCCAGTGGGCTCTCTTGGATATGGTGTGATGTAGATGTGTCGTGAAAAGTTTAGGAAAAGTCTTGCTGAACGTTCTGGAAGGACAAGAGTCTTGCTGAACGTTCTGGAAGGTCTGGAGTCGGTGGCAAAGATGGTTGGAAATCCCGGTGTATAGTGCATGTCATAGTCTATTCTGCTTCTGATAAGGATTTGCGTGACTGTGCGTCTAGTGTTCTGGGTAGACATTTGAAGATCTTGAGAAGCATGCGGAAAAATGGAAGCAGAAGGAGCTGGCCTAATTGAGCTCTGCCTTCATGTTGAACTTGTCGTCCAGAATGATTACCAGGTTTTTAGCATGATTGGTTAGTGTGGGTCCGTGCTCAGAAGGCCATAAGGTGGAGCCCCAAGGAGAGTTCTTGTTCTCGAAGATCAGCACTTTATTATTTTACTTATTTAGGGGTTCAACACCAATATTTTGGCATACAACCCCATACATACAGGTTGTGCTAAGTAATCAAAACAGTATTTTAGAACCGGTTTATTTATACATGTACAAAAAAAACGGTATTTTACTAGGTGAACATTATACAATGATGGACAAATCCATCAGTAAAGGAAAAGAAGGTTCTGTCACCAGGTAAGACTGCTGTAATACAACAGACCTGCAAATCTATATGTATAAAAATGAAAGTATGTCTGTCTGTTTGTCCTTTATGCATTACTACACCATTCATCCGATCGGCATGAAACTTTGGGAAGTTGTTCAGTACACTCCTGCGAAGGTTTATGGCAAAAAAATTAAAACATTTTTTTTAAAAATGTATTAAAAGTTTTTGAGTACACTCCCACGAAGGTTTCTGGCAAAAACCCATCATTTGAAATGTCATGAGCGATGTCACTGACCATGTCATGAGTGATGTAATATGTGACTTCATCAGCAGTGCATTGCGGGCGCGCGAGCTATAGTTAGCTGAACTAACTATAATGGGGGAATTTCAAAGGTTTTGTATGAGTGAAATGCCCAGCTAAATAGATCATGTGTGAAACCTATGTTTTTTTAAGTGAATTTTTAAGTTTTTTTTAATGCTAATTCCTAACTATAACATGCCTGAAACCTATGTTTTTTTCAGTGAATTTCAAAAGGTTTTTTAAATGCTAATTCCTAACTTGAACAAGGTTAAAACCTATGGTTTGTTCAGTTAATTTGCAAGGTTTTTAAATACTAATTCCTAACTATAAGATACCTAAGACCTACGTTTTTTTCAGTCAATATATATATATATATATACATATATATATACACATATATACACATATACACACACACACGCACTGGAAAACTAAACACCCACTTCCCTTACAAAGAAATAGAAAGTTTGCATCTCTGCAGCCTCTCTTATTTTTCACCTTATTCATTTTCCGCTCAATCAACAAATCATCCACAAATACACACACCTACTTACTGCCTTTCTTGGCTGGGCTTATCAATTATTCTTCTTTAATTCAAATTCAAAGTCAAGGCCCTTTATTCAGCCTTCTTCGTAACTACTACCCATCAATAGCAGTGGGTAATTTCCACACTTCCGTCCTTTCTTCCGTCCTTACTACCGCACACTATGTGTACTTTATGCACTAGCTTGCTTCCTTAGATGTGCTACTTGTTTCTCTTGCTCCCACTGCGGAATTCAACACCCTATCTGTGTAATGAGCTGGAAATCCAAAGATTCTCTTCACTGAAAAGGCAGCGGGTAGTTTGCGTGTCTCCAACCTTTCTTATTTTTCACCTTTTTCATCTTCCATTCAATCAACACATCATCCACACATACACACAACTACTTGCTGCATACATTAGCTGTGATTATCAACCATTCTTCTATTTCATATACCTATTCAAAGTGCAGGCCTTTATCGAACATTTTTATTGCAACAAGTACCCCAGTCGAAGACATTGTAAATTTGCACACTTGCTCCCTTTCTTGGCTGGGGTTATCAATTATTCTTCAATTTCATATTCCGATTCAAACTCAAGGCCCTTTATCGAGACTTTTTGTGTAACTACTGTTGCAGGAATTCTGCTCCTACACAGAACTGTGCATAAAGACTTAGGACCTCAATGAATTACGGTGTACCAAAACCCACCTTAGTACCCTAACCCCCTACCAGACTAGCAATCAGCGACTCATTGGCTCTTCGTTCTATAGTAAAAACACCAATGACTAGTCAACCCAGAACATGAGACTTAGATTACCTCAAGTAAGGTAGATAAAAAGAGCACTCTTTCGTTGTAGTCTTACACCAGTCCAAAACAAGGAGTAAATAAAGACACGTGCAAGTTTGAAATGTTTATTTCTAACGCCGTAATCTCATGCACAGTACCTTCGATAATACAACCAAACATATTATCAGAAACAAGGTTGTCAGCATTGTTACTATTCCATAAAATACAAAGTGAGAAAGCATCTTATATTGCTAACGGGAAACAAGTTTAAAAAATACCTACATTTCACCTTCTCTACCTACCAGGTTAGTCTATAACTACAGAAGATCTCATAGAATTACATGGGCAGACCCATACCTCTGGTACTCAGCAGTAGTAGATCACATTGAGTTCTGCACAAACTGTCAGGATACCAATGTTCTCCAACTGTGTCTAATTATGCCTCCACAATGCATTATTAACCGCACCAGTATCAGACGTGGCCACACCTGCATATGTGTTATAGGTCGAACGTGCAAGGATCATTCCGAATAACAGACACAGTATCCAAGATAACCTTGATGTTCCATGCTATCACTATACACACTAAACTAGCGAGGCAGTCTAGAAATGTAGCATAACAAATTATTCTTAGGTAAAACAAAATACTCAGCCTTCTCTAAACAATATCAAAATTGCGTGTCATGTGCAAAGCAGAGCAGGAAAGCAAAAATGGAGCTTAAGCTTGTAATGAACTCATGCTAATTTAACACGGTGTGAGTGCAAGGCTCAGCCCACGACACCCTCCCTCGATAGAACTACGTGATATAAACGTAGGCGAACTAGGAACGCAGAGTCCTTGCCTGAAAAGCAGTCAAGTTCAAATTTGCATAAAAAATGATTCGCTGTTTGATAGAAAACAGTAACAAAATAAAAGAGAATAGGTAGAAAAATCAAAGAGTCTTAATCCAACAGCGTATAAGCACAGTATGTAGCAACAGCCTCCAAGAAGAAGTCATTGTTCTCATCTGAAAACATTTCAGCCATCCAATTCAATAGTGAGAATGAACATACATGTTGCTCAACGACCGGAGCTTCCATCACCATCGGAGGAAACCTCGGGTCATCTTCAACGTAACTGCGTGCCAAAAAGTCATGCGCCGTTGCAAAAACATTCCAACGTCCCATTATTCCATGTATCGCTGCTAAGGCCATAATCCCGCTGCCAGAACAGAGCAAGTCATGAACCTGGTTCATAGCTGGTCATAATCCGCGTTGGGAGACACCGTACTGCAGAGACACAAATCTAGGGTCCAGTCGAAATCGCAGCTCAGGCAATGGAAGACAGGTTGAACGCATGTGAAAAAGGAGAATTGAAATGATAATCCATAAACTGCACTCAATGTAGCCAGAGGTAGCGCTCCGTAATAACTAAGCATTCAGTTGCGGAGCAGCAACAGCCGAGAAATATTGTCGTGTGCTGGAGGATTTGCATCCATATTTAAGTAAACAAATTAATAGGACACCGGCAACTAATGCGACTATTAAGGGGAATCCGTCAAAGATGCTGGAAACAAATCGAATGAAAAAATGCCGAAAAGACACCAAATATAGTTTGAAAAGAATTCACAAGACCACTGCTTCTAACTTTAAAAAAGTAAGGTAACCCCGTAGTCAAGGACGCATTAAAGATACTCTGAATCAACTCCCCAAAATACAAAGGCACGTCTGCATTTAATAAATCATACACTTCTGTGCGGGTGTTTACTACATGAAGGACAATTGTTTCTCTAGTAGATGTAAGAGCGACCTCTTTTTGAGACAATAGCGCTCTTATACGGCTCACTTTGTTGACTCTTCTTTCAAGGTCGGAATCGACGGCCAGATGGAAACATCAAGCTTCCCATGCAGAGGAGTAAACAACTTTTTTTTTTAGCAAACCACACGCTCAGTTACCGTAATCATGTAACCAATGCCTGGTGACATTGCACAACAATCTGCATTATTTCAAATTAAATAACTCATGTTTCCAGTAAACTGAACAATGGTATGATAGCAGGTGTTGCAGTGCCTTTCAAAACTCACACCAAATTAGGTGCATCTTGATTACAAGAGCCATGCAATTGTACGTGTCTACAAATTAAGGAGTGATCTGGTGCTATTGTGCAATCCTCGCCATTCAGATAGACTTCTTTTTTCTCCCTCAGAAACCTATATGTAAATGATAATAACCAAGCTTCATGGAGATAAGCGCTGCCTACACACCCATATCTTCCTATAGCATAGTATTACATGCAAACCTCAAACTTAAACAGGCAAAAAAGTAAAGTTATGATACTGTGGATAAGCCACACAGCTAAATCGGATTTCCAATGAGTGACCACGTCTAACCATTCTCATAGTGCGCCCTGTGCTCTGATTTGACAGTGATCGCACCATAGTTTGTACTGCTAATCATTTTCAGCATACGCTACGAATACGCTTTCACGTTACACGTCGCATGAAAGCTTCCGTGTGACGTCATGTACGGCGCCCCGTACGCAAAGACGCAAATGTTTTTAATGGTTTAAAAACATATATTTATGTATTTATTGAACAGACTAACAGAACACATTATCTAGGATAATTATGAAAACATTTTTTTTTAAGTTCCAATAATCCTACATTACTTTTAAAAGCAATTACACCAATCGCGGTGAAAAGTCATGCGTACTCGCATCCTAAGAACACCGTAATAACAGCGTAACCGTACGCAAAGCCATGTGACTTTAAAAGAAGAAATTTCATTGGATCATAACACTTCCTATTACAACTGTTGAAACTTCCGTCCCATTTTAAAAATTCTAATTTGACTTTCTAAAAAGAAATATCTCTTCTGATAATCTTGTCAAATAGAACGAAGTTTACCATATTAACAGCAATGGACTCATCTTCCAGCCATTCTTCAGAAGAATATTTCATTCCTAAATAAACTCCAAAGAAGAGGAAAGAAGATCTAATTTGGCAGTTTTTTACTTTTCCAGAAGGGCAAAAAAAGGTTAATGCTCCAAAAGTAGCCTGTAAAATTTTCCAAACTCTTTCAAGGGGTGATCCGTCTCAGAAATACTCCTTTACCACAGCAAATATGGAGCGACACGTAAAGAACTTACACCCCAACAACTTTGCTCGAGCTGGAACAAAGAGGTTGAAGGACAACCCACCTGCTACTGCACCAATGCACATCAACTACTGCACCAGCATTTTCAGCAAACAGTCCACGCACACAAATTCATCCTGATTTTGCTCAAGTTAAAATTCTATACATTTATTGCAATAAACTTTTGTGTTATGGGAAACAGTCTATTGACCTGATAAAATGCAGAAGCAGGAGCATCGCTGTCCTCTGCATTACTTTTTTTTCCATTCTTTTCTTCCTGTTGGACACTTCCAAGTCCCCCATTATAGAAAAAAATTGCCCCCGGGATTTGGCCCCCCGGGAGCTAATTAGTAATAACACGAACTTCTAGGTTTTTTTTCTTTTCCAGCGCGTACGAGTACAATACGCGTACAACGCAGTTGTTTTATTTTAAAAATAAATAAAATTGCGCCTAAACATCCATGTGAGACCCCTGAGCAGGCCTAGAGGGTCAACATGTTTCTACCCTACCCCCTTTCCTTATTTTTTAACTTTGTTTTACTGTTTTCTTGTGACTCTGTGCTACCGAGGCACAAGATGGCTGCCAACACATCCTGGTTTGGAGTGTTGACAGACAGTTGACATCCAATCAGCATACAGCTCGTGCTCTTAATTGTACGGATTTCCGTACGCGTGCTGTACTTAGTCTATAGATTTCGCTATGATTTTACTTTTGATTTTCTCAGGAACTACAGAACGGATTTACGCCATTTAACAAAAAGCACAATCTGCGAACTAAACTCTACCTCTCTGCCAAATTTGGTGTAATTACGTTCAGCCGTTCGGGCCATAGCCCTGGCTAAAGGTCCCTATGGAAAATTGCATGGGGAGAACACCTTTTGGGACCCCCACTTTTTTCTCGGCCCCACTTGACGAATCACCCCCAAACTTTCAGGGAAGTAGCGGAGCAGGCCATTTTCTTGGAGAAATTCGCAAAGATTCGTCCACCGGCGCCAAAGTTATTCCAAATAGAATGGTGTGGATTTCCTATGGAAACTAGGTCCTAACTATAATTACCTGGCGACCGCCAGTAGGAGATAGATATATATATATATATATATATATATATATATATCTCCAAGTAATTCCTCAAACCTCCACGCAGCGTGGCTAAAGAAGAAGACGGACCCCGCGGCTTCAGTCAAGATGTTGTTTTTATTGTTTAGAACCTTTCAAGCGACGCGTTTTGAGTACCAAGTACTCTTGATCACACACCTGTTTAGCAGTCAGCTTGCTTTTTTAATGCTGTGTTTCCTTGACCCAGCCTATGGGCCACACCTCCTAAAGTGCATCACATTACTGATTCATGAACATAGAAATAGTGCACATTGTTAATGGGAAATACTGAACATCTTAGCGTTCAATTCAAGTATATACAGTTCGCCTGAATATATACATACATATTAATGAAATAAATTGCATTTTCTTTCATTTAAAATGATTCTCCCATGTATTTGATAATTTAAAATCACTCAATTCCACACATTTCATTGACGTGCATCTTTAAACAAATATCTTCACTGCATGAATGCAGATACCAACCGGTATATAAAGTGACTAGTGCTAAATTCTATGCAAAAATAATATATTCAATAAATTGTTGATCATCCTATATAATTTACTTTATTAAATCGTGAACACATTTATCCTGCTAGAGGTCTTTGTTCCTTTTCTCAGTCTAGGATTCATCCAGTGCTCAGGAACACCAAGTCAAGAGATGTCGTAACTGCAATTTCATTGCGCTTGCTAACCCTAACGAGGCGTTGAAGCCCTTTACGGTAAGGACCACGTTACTCAGAAACCCAAGGTTAGTGGTTAATCCAAATAAATTGTTGTTCTTAGGGATTAGTTATGTGCTCTCAAGAATACAAAACATTCCAGTTAGGTGTGATAAATAGTGGAGACCATGAGGTTTCAGAAAAATGGTTGGTGGGAGGTATGATTCCAAGCAATGGAAGAGCCCTCCGTTAGGATACCAGTCTTTTAGTCACAGACAGTCTTTTAGTCACAGACAGCACAAAATGGTTGCTGCCGACCAGAGACCCATTTTTGCTCTCTCCTGTTGCTGAGCCAAGCTCGAGCAGGGGAAGGTAGAATAGGCATCTTGTCACAGGGAGGTGTGACCACCTCAAAGGTAGAGAAAGCGTGCCTATTCAGTGGCTAGAAGGACTAGTGAAAGCGACTCTCTCACAGAAATGGTTGGAAGGAAAATTCTCAGGCGGGGGAATTCTTCCTTTTGGAAAAAGTGCCCTCACACACCCATGCGGATGTCATGCTTCATCATCGGACGTTCCTCCTCGTGGGGGTGGCGCTGCAGTCCCCCATGGGCCCCGCTAGAGGGCTCCTTATCAGAGCTTTTTTTATGGAGAAACGGCGCAGTGGTGAGTGCGGTGTGTAGGGGGTGACTTGAGTGATTTAAAAATACTGCACTAGTACCCAAAAAAACTTTTTTCGGGGGTCTGTGTAGTATGGTTAAAAAGGTGACAAGCGAAGACCCCTTGATGTAGTTATCAGAGGAGCGAGTATTTTCCTTCTGCTTTGTCTGAGTCATAATGGTAGTGAAAGGTGGAGCTTTCGCTACCTTTGAGGAACAGTCAACCCCTAGTAATTATGTTAGTCTTGGGAGCTCGGATACTGGACCTCTCTTTCCTTTTGCTCCCAGTTCCCCCCTTTTCGATTTTTGAGGTGTAACCACCTCCCAAACAGGACTTATTGTATTAGGGCTGGGTGGGTGCGCTTGCCAGCGCCTGAAAGTCTGCATGAGGGGCCCATTTGTTGTCCCTGTCCATAATACAGTTCGAACCAGTTCTAGGAGCCGTTGGCTCCCACTCTGGTTCAAAACTGGACAAAGGACATAGGAGTAAACTCCCCCTGGGAGGGTCCACTAAATCGTCCCATCCCTTTTCTTAGGGTGCTTAAGGCCTTACCTGGGTGTAGGCCCCTAGATTCATCGTGGGATAAGATTCAGAATGGAAAGCACTGCACTTCTACCATCTGGGCACTCTGGACTTTGTTTGGGCTGGACTTCGTCTCCCTTACAGTCTGCTGCATCATCTGTGCTTCTGCATCACACAGGAACCCTCCCAAGGCCAGTGAAGCAACAGGACTACTGAAGTAATCTCCCTTGGAGAGAAGGAGTCACTCCTAGATCCTGAGCTCCTCCAGACTCTGTGGACTCTGCAACACAGGTGGTGGTTTTCCCCAGCTCTCTAGGCCTGCTCTACTTTCCCACCAAGTTTGAGACCAGTTGCCCTCGAGTGGGTTGCAATAACCGAACCCCTCAGCATTGCGTCCCCTTTGCAGTTGCAAAGGCTTGTTGACCTCTTTGCAAGAAGATCTTCGGACTTCAAGTAACCCCAACCTCGAGCACCACCAGTGACCAGAATCTTCGGCCACACTGCATCGTGTGCATCGTGGCCTGCATCTTTCGGTGAGATGTCGGAGGTCCTCTCGCGACTCCTGTGCCTCCGGCTTGTGGGTCCACTTGAGGGTCACCTTTGTTTTTCTTGGACTCGAGTCGTGGTTCTTATACCACTTTCTTAGTATATGGTTTGTTCCCCCCCCCCCCCCCCCCCCAGGCTGTGTATTAGTGCTATGTACTGTGATTACTTTGCTAAGGTATTGTGTGCTTTGGGTCTATCTGTCTGGGAGATACCGTAACGTACTAGTGTTATACAATAAATACATATCTGTATAAATACTTTGTGTGGTTCTTATTCATTTAATCGATACTATAAGATTGCATTCTGGTAAAACAAGCTGCTTTAGACTCCTTCAAGACTAAGCCTGAAGGCTGCTCTCCACAGCTACGACTTGGAGAGCTTTCTGTGGTTGTCGAAGACCTCTTAAATCACCATAAGGGTTGTCTGGACTGGTGCAAGGTGCCCACTTACATTAGTGGACATCATATACTTGGCCGGCTTCTCACAATGGGTAACAAATATAATGGAGGACTCCGCTCCGATCAATTAGTCTCACACTCAAACTGTTCCCTCACGGGGCTTGTCAAACAAGTCAATAAAACAAGAGTACCTTCAAGCATATGTGTAGAAAGGATGTCCTGTGAAGTTGTGATGTAATCGTTTTATCAATGTTTTAATTGTTACATCCTGTCATTAAGGTGGGCGCGCTAAAAAAATAACAAAGGGAACAAAACCAGTGCTCAGCTATAACAGTGTTTGGTATATAAATTGTGCAACAAACATCATTTAACCTCATAGATGCTATTAAACATTCCTCCCCAGTGCTGCGCTGTCCATTGGAACTAGTGCTGAATGGACGTCCAATGGTCGTGCGCAGCACTGGGGAGGTAGTGCTGCCGTCGGCCAATGCACCGAGGCAGCACTTAAGGGGATAAAGTAAGATAAAGTAGTTCCAATTTATTTTTTTAAGTGTATTTCCTATAACATATAGGATCGTTTTTATCTTAGTACATCAGATCATAGTGCTCTATCGATAGGCTTTACCACGCAACAGTTTTTAAACGTGAACTTGGAAACAATCATGCTCCCCTGCCTTGATGACAATGCCATTAAGAGGCTAATTCGCTTGTCATGTGTAATCCATTTAAGGTCTAGATTAATATTATACCGGAGCAACAATATATTCCATTAAATCAAACACGAGATTTTTGTACAATGCAGATCCTGAACTCACATATTCGAAGGTGCACATGTATGCAATAATTAAAAAAGGGAAGCACAGGTTTGGACAAAGAAAATATTTGCCTAGGAGCACAAAATATGGTCGAGTGGAAGCTATGATTTATCCCAGGTTTTTTGGTTTCACTTAATGCAGTTCAGTCACTAGATGTCCATCTTTTTCTCTCTCCTGTTTTGCATCAAAGGTTAATGTTTGTCTTGAATTCTTGGCGTATAAAGTTATAGCATGGGGAGTGGGAAGAAGGGCAAGCAGAACTCAAAAACTTCGCTTTTCGGTTGAGTGTCGGAGAGGAACTCATGCTGAACCAGAGCCAGGCATCTGGCTTGAGCCTTCCGTGGCTCGCCCTTTATTAGTTTGGCAAGTGCCCGGTATTTGTTTGATTTGGAAAGAAGGGAAGAGGAAATGTACAAGGTTTGCACAAGTTTATGTCACATAGCTCGAAAGTGTTTATTGACTGTTTAATCGGAAGTGCTGCGGACATTTGCTTGGACGATATAAAACCACTACCTTGTATTTCTATATTTTTGGAAAACGCTATGAAAAGAATTTGAAAAAAAATGTTTAATAATTTCTATTGTTTTAGCAAACATTGTATGCTGGCACTTTAGCTCAAGTGATCGAGTTAAAATAAGACAAGCAGTTATAAGTATGGAAAAAACAGAAGCCAACGAAAACCCCGATCTATTAATAAAAACATAGTGCCTCGACTCACCTTCTCCCAGGGTTTCCAAACTAGGTAAAGGGCACTAACGTAATCCTTTTCACAAATATCACATTCCTATACAGAAAAGTGTTCCAGGGTCTCACTGGGAAAAGCCTGTACTTCCTCGAGTTAAGTCCTGCAGACAAGTATCCGGGCTAGGTCATAAACATACCAAGGACTGGCACTTGAAACTTGACAGTACCAAACGGTTAACACTCCGCGCTGAAGGTGTAACAGACACGGCCCCAAGGGCCCGGTGCTCTCCGACGTGCACGTCCAGGTGGTATCTTTCCCAGTCCCAGAGTTATGGACTCAGACGTCGAAGACTCATCTTCTCATTGGGAACCGAGTGCCGCTAGGATTCCCTGGCAGAACTACAGGCTCTTTGCCTCGTCAGCTTGGGCAATGAAGGCAGGTGGTTACAGGCACAGTCCCACCCCTAAAATTAGAGTGAGCCGGGGCTGGGAACGCAGCCGAGCCCGCGGACAGGGCGTTTCTGTACGGGCACTGCCAGCCCAGCTGATGGGAGGACGTGGGCGCGTTTGTACAGTGACAGGGGGAGGGGTAGCGATCAGCTGTCGCACACACCCAAGCCTACCGATCACTGGGAGGGGAGCTCGCGGCACAAGCGGTGAAACCTGAACAGTGACAGGCCAGGGGACCAGCAGCAGCTGAATGAGCGAGCTGCGCAATAAATGGCAGTTTGGTTGTAGTGAAGCTCCAAGGGGCGGAGTCGGCGTGCTCACAACAAATACACGTGTTGCTCGGCAGTGACGAGCAAGCACGTCACGTCAGCTGCGCGGCTCGAGCCAACAGGAGGTCTCGCCTCACGACTGCAAGAGCGAAGCCGCGGTGGGAGGGGCGCTCCTCACGAACCCCGAGACAGCATCCGCACCGCTATCAGCTATTGACATTGACAGTTAGGACCGGATTCTGATAAGTAAACAAACGTGACAGGCCAGACATAGAAGTAGGACTAAAGGCTGACAGCGATCAAGGTATATCTGACCTGTCCCGGGTTTTGCGTAACATTGTAAATGTAAATCTCATGTAAAGCAGAATGGTCTAAAAAATTACTAATGTAGCTTTTTCTTTCAGACAGCAAAGGAGGAGGTCAGATGTAAACATAGTCATGTAAATGCTTACAAGGCTAAGTTTACAATAACTTTAGCTAAGATAGGACCTCCACCCTGTGGCCCCTGTCCTCCTTGCGACTCCGTCTCCACTCTGCTGGGAGCACGTAGGTGGCCTTCTGTTTTGCCTGAAACAAAAACGATAAATTACGCATAGCAGTGAATTACTGTCAATTCTATGGCAGGACGGAGGCTCCGATTATGCTTTCTCTATTTCTTTACTGAACAAACACAGCAGCCAATCAGCACACAGTAAAGGAAAAATGAACTACAACACCCATGATACCTGGGCAACTATAGAGTCAGGGCCGGTCCTAGAACTTCTGGGGCCCCGGGCGAAAGGGAAGATGTGAGGCCCCTCTAATTTGCATGTAAAATCCAGTCGCGGCTAGCATGACTCGCGGGTGGGAGGTCTCGCAGGGGTTATTAAAAAAATAAAATAAACTTACCTTCCCAGGTCTCACGTCATCTCTGCTCCTGACCTGCTCTCTTTCTTTCCTGCCTCTGGCAGAAACAGGAAGCAGGCAGCCTCCCTCTCCAATGGCAGCATTGTGATTGGTTGGGACGCCGACCAGCCAGGCGCCTATGGGGAGGCCGTTTTCTCCATGTAGGGTGCATTGGTGCCTACATGGAGGAAGGCCAGAGTGTGCATGACTGGTTAGGTCGGTCCCGGAGGGCCGACCAAACAGTCAGGGCCCTTAGCACGGGGCAAGGCACTCCTCCCCTGCCCTAAAGCAGACCCGCCTGCCCCCAACCAAACACTTCTGCTTTCTCGCAGTGCGAGTAGCAAAAACATAAAATGGTAGTTTTTGCATTTTATATTTCTACTTCTCGCTCTGCGAGAAAGCAGTGGGGTGACGCTCCTCCGCCCTAGTGGAGGAGCCGCCTTTGGTAACATCACAAGAAGTGGCATAACAGAAAGTTACACCGCAGGACTATTGATCTTATTTGGCATCTCTGAAGAGACCTAACATGGATAGCAGTAACATGGACAAAACAAGCATTGGAAATGCAATAGGTCTCGCAGCATTAGAGTTAGTGCTTTTAGAATTGTTTATGGTTTTTTTTTGTAAATCTTTAGCATTTTTGTTTCCTGTAGCCAATGCTAAAGAATTTCAAATAAAAAAAGCCATAAACAATTCTAAAAGCTCTAACTCAAATGCTCCGAGACCTATTGCACTGTGTGAGGGTGAGGGGTTGAGGGTGAGTGAGGGTGAGGGTGAGTGAGGGTGAGGGTGGGTGAGGGTGGGTGAGGGTGGGTGAGGGTGGGTGAGGGTGAGTGAGGGTGAGTGAGGGTGAGTGAGGGGTTGAGGGTGAGTGAGGGTGAGGGTGAGTGAGAGTGAGGGTGAGTGAGAGTGAGGGTGAGTGAGAGTGAGAGTGAGGGTGAGAGTGAGGGTGAGTGAGGGTGAGGGTGAGAGTGAGGGTGAGGGTGAGTGAGAGTGAGGGTGAGTGAGAGTGAGGGTGAGTGAGGGTGAGTGAGGATGAGTGAGGATGAGTGAGGATGAGTGAGGATGAGTGAGGATGAGTGAGGATGAGTGAGGATGAGTGAGGGTGAGTGAGGGGTTGAGGGTGAGGGGTTGAGGGTGAGGGGTTGAGGGTGAGGGGTTGAGGGTGGGTGAGGGTGAGGGGTTGAGGGTGAGTGAGGATGAGTGAGGGTGAGTGAGGATGAGTGAGGGTGAGTGAGGGTGAGTGAGGGTGAGTGAGGGGTTGAGGGTGAGTGAGGGTGAGTGAGGGTGAGTGAGGGTGGGTGAGGGGTTGAGGGTGAGGGGTTGAGGGTGAGGGGGTGAGGGTGAGGGGTTGAGGGTGAGGGGTTGAGGGTGAGGGGTTGAGGGTGAGGGTGAGTGAGGGTGAGGGGTTGAGGGTGAGGGGTTGAGGGTGAGGGGTTGAGGGTGAGGGGTTGAGGGTGAGGGGGTGAGGGTGAGGGGGTGAGGGGTTGAGGGTGAGGGGTTGAGGGTGAGGGGTTGAGGGTGAGGGGTTGAGGGTGAGGGGTTGAGGTTGAGGGTGAGGGGTTGAGGTTGAGGGGTTGAGGTTGAGGGGTTGAGGGTGAGGGGTTGAGGGTGAGGGGTTGAGGGTGAGGGGTTGAGGGTGAGTGAGGGTGAGGGGTTGAGGGTGAGTGAGGGTGAGGGGTTGAGGGTGAGGGGTTGAGGGTGAGGGGTTGAGGGTGGGTGAGGGGTTGAGGGTGAGTGAGGGGTTGAGGGTGAGTGAGGGGTTGAGGGGGAGGGGTCGAGGGGGAGGGGTTGAGGGTGAGTGAGGGTGAGGGGTTGAGGGTGAGGGGTTGAGGGTGAGTGAGGGTGAGGGGTTGAGGGTGAGTGAGTGAGGGTGAGGGGTTGAGGGTGGGTGAGTGAGGGTGAGGGGTTGAGGGTGAGGGGTTGAGGGTGAGGGGTTGAGGGTGAGTGAGGGTGAGGGGTTGAGGGTGAGGGGTTGAGGGTGAGTGAGGGTGAGGGGTTGAGGGTGAGTGAGGGTGAGGGGTTGAGGGGTTGAGAGTGAGGGGTTGAGGGTGAGTGGGTGAGGGGTTGAGGGTGGGTGGGTGAGGGGTTGAGGGTGAGGGGTTGAGGGTGAGGGGTTGAGGGTGAGGGGTTGAGGGTGAGTGAGTGAGGGTGAGGGGTTGAGGGTGAGTGAGGGTGAGGGTGAGGGGTTGAGGGTGAGTGAGGATGAGTGAGAGTGAGGGTGAGTGAGGGGTTGAGGGTGAGGGGTTGAGGGTGAGTGAGGGGTTGAGGGTGAGTGAGGGTGAGTGAGGGTGAGGGATTGAGGGGGAGGGGTCGAGGGGACCGCTGTTCCTATGCAAGTGCGGTCCAACACATCAAATTCGATGTAGTAGGAAAAGTTTGCCGTCAGATAACGCCACCTGTTGAGACTCATCAAAGTTGACTGTCAACGTGGGGGGTGCGGTCTTCCTGCCTCAGGCTCAATAGTGAGAGTGCTGTAAAGTACCCTGTTCACCAGGTTTGAAAACTTGGCTCTTTAACCATGTATTGTACACACCGTATATGTGCAGCTTTGATGGTACACTGACCTGCTGCCTGTGAGCCCCTGCTGTTTGCTGAGGGAGCCGAACAGAAACCCTCACTATGGCATTACAGGAAGAGTGCCGCGGTGTGATGCTTGCCCGAGAGTTTCTAGGAGTGGCATTTGTGTCTACTATGAGGGGGAGGGGAGAGCTGCAATATGCACAGTGGAGGTTGGCTGCCTGCAGCCGCAGGAAGAACAGTCGCCGACGCCTCCTCCCGACTTTACACCAGAGGTTGATGTAGGAAAAGTGGGTTACAGAAGGTTTAGGTCTTTCTCGGCACCAATTCCAGCTTACTACAGTGGCAGAAAGCTTAAGCAAGTAAATCAAGAATGACAGCACTGAAAGAATCTCCTGAAGAACTACCGCAAGTCAAAAACTAGCCAGGCAACCCAAATGTGCCTCTTTTTTCCAACACGGACAACACAATCTAAAAAAAACAAGCGAAAGGATCGGAGACACGGCGACACGGCTAAAATAAACAAAAAAAGAAGCCGGAGGGAAGAGAGGGGAGGGGGGAGGAGAAATGAGACACGGCGGGAAGGGGAGGGGGCCAGGAAGAGTGCCGCGGTGTGATGCTTGCCCGAGAGTTTCTAGGAGTGGCATTTGTGTCTACTATGAGGGGGAGGGGAGAGCTGCAATATGCACAGTGGAGGTTGGCTGCCTGCTGCCGCAGGAAGAACAGTCGCCGACGCCTCCTCCCGACTTTACACCAGAGGTTGATGTAGGAAAAGTGGGTTACAGAAGGTTTAGGTCTTTCTCGGCACCAATTCCAGCACAAACATTTCAAACTCAGTAAAAGCCAAATCAAAGTATACATTGTAATATTATGGTTCAACATTTTTATTCTGTATTCCTGCACCGCTTGTATAGCTGCCCTGCTCTCGATTACTGCTAGCAAGAATAACTACAATAGAAACCGATAGTCCCTCCAGTAACTACTGCCCTTCATTCAGCCTCATCGACCCACATTAACAAAAGACAGCCAGCATCTTGTCAGCCTAGATCTAAATTACTGCTGCCAACAATATACCAGCAACCCTCACTTGATTATCGCAACGCCTCCCATCCAAGACAATGATTTGTAATCGATAGCAGGACCAGACCGTGTCTGCGCATTTTACATGTTAACAACACAGACTGACAAGGATTCAGAGAGATAAAAACATCAATTGTTCTAGGCTTCCTGCCTGATCATTTACCACAAAAGCGAATGAATAAACAGCCGGACGCCGCACATACCTGCTTCAGAACTTCGATCAATACTAAGGAAAAACAAGCCTTTCACCGTAACACGGCGGGCAGGGGAGGGGGCGGAGAGGGGAGAGGTGCGACACGGCAGGCAGGCAGGCAGGGGAGGAGAGTAGGAGGAGGAGGGGGGAGGAGAGTAGGGGAGGCACGGCCTAGCGGCAGGCAGGCAGGGGAGGAGAGGAGGAGGGGGGAGGAGAGTAGGGGAGGCACGGCCTAGCGGCCGTGCAATCAAGTAGTGAGGGGGCGGAGCTGGGGGAGGCTGTGAGAGAGAGTAGGCAAGGCTAGCGGCAGGCAGGCAGGGGAGGAGAGGAGGAGGGGGGAGGAGAGTAGGGGAGGCACGGCCTAGCGGCCGTGCAATCAAGTAGTGAGGGGGCGGAGCTGGGGGAGGCTGTGGGAGAGAGTAGGCAAGGCAGGCGGCTGGGGGCATGTGCACGCGCATTTAAGCTCAATGCGCATGCGCATTGAGCTTAAATTTCTCGTGCACTGCAAGGAATCGCCACGATTCCTTGCAGTGTGGATAAAGAGCGGATAAGTGCCAATACTCTCGCCTTGCTCGATGCGCATGCGCATCGACAGGCGAGACCTAAAAATAAATATACAAATGAAATAAGTCCATATATTTTAAAACTGTATTAAATGGATTACATTTGTCACATTGGATGGAAAAGCTAGGTGCAGGTCTCAAAAAGATGTATATTATTTACTCCTTGTTAACTGATTGTTTCCAGATGAGTGCATGATACAATTTCCAGTTCTGCCTCATAAAGGGGGGAAATCCTATAAGGTAATGAGGGGCGGTATCGGCTGGCTAGGTGAAATAAAATGGCACAAGGGCCACAATACCTGATTTGGCTAGGGTTGCCACCTGGCTGATTTTTTTACTGACATGACCTGTATTTTAATATCCTGGCCGGTGTGAAAATTAAGAAAAATGCGAAAGTCTCTATTTTTTTCGCAGATCAGTATGTAAACAGTCAACGTAAGTTGAACGCACTTTAAAATATGTTCCTAAGCCGCTTTACATAACTATGACTAATAGTTAAACTAAAGAAAGACAGATAGGACATGTTAGAAATAATATGGATATTTATATATAAATAGTGCTCTCTAATTATCATGCTTTGGCCGTTGCAGAATCTTATAACATAAATAAGTTTCTGTTTTATTTTCACTTTGCTTTGAACGCTTTGCAGCATTCTCTTCCTAGACAGTTTGTTCCTACACTGTCTCACGCAAAAACAACCGTTTATTTTACTCATACGCAACAAACATGCAAAGTAAAGAACGAGCATTCCGACTTTTTGTTCACGTTTTATTTTTGTTAAAATACATAGGGGCATATTATCAAGGGGGTTTATCTCCGCTTTTTTGGCTTTAAAAGCCAAGAAAGCGGAGATAAAATTATCTCCCTATTACCAAGCTGTCGCTAACACCAGTTAGATACCTTTCTGCACCTTTGCCTGCTGAACTGTTCCTGTATCAAGCGCTGGAGGACTGGCATAGCGCTCTGTGTTCCTGTCGAAGCGCATCTGTAAGCGCTACATTTCGCCGGACCCGCTCCGCGGGTCCCGCTTCACCGGAGCAGCTCATTGCTGTAACTGACATCTCTGGACTAAGGGCTTGAGGCACTCAGGGCTGCGAGCGAGCAGACTGCTGGACTCCAACTCCCAAGAGTCCCAGCAGCTGCCTCACCGATCACACCTGGTGACGCTCTCCCTCAAGGCCACGCCCCCTCCTAAGGTCAGTCAATAAACAGAGTCTCCGTGCACCGCTGCGCGGGAGCGCGCGGGTAGCGCCCGGGAGAAGCCCGGGACAAGGGCGGGCCCTCTGAGGCCCTCAGAGGCACGAGAAGGCCAGGCTAGGCCCACCCCCTTAGGCCCGGTAAGTCATACCTTATTTCAAACTACCTGTGAGACTGCACCTAAAGCTAGTCTGCAGCCGGGTAGGCATTTAAGCTCCTTTCATTAGAAACACTTACCTGCAGTGTAATCACAGAGTTCCCTATCGACATAGAACTCGCTCCTTTACAGTGCACTCACGATAGTGTTTCCCAGTCAAGATGACAAAGAAACTAAGATCTGGTAAAATAATAGTAGGAAGATCCAGCTCCAAAACAAAATCAAATCCCCTTCGAAACAAACATAGCCAATCTACCAACATGAAAAGTACCTGCCAGCTTTTCAACTTCTGGGAAAAGGGTAAAAACAAAGCCTTAGGGTTGGCCAATAAAGCAATGGATCCAAAAGATCCCGGAGTTATCCATTTAGACTCTACCCTAAATGATGTTTCAGAAAATCCTGAAATTAAAAAAGCTAAGGCAGACTCAAGTCCAGCTAGGACGCTACAATCCCCCCCCCAAGAGTGAGTTCTCACCCCCCCTGTTTTCTACTCTGAAAAATAATATTGACCTAGCACCAGAGGTAATTATAAAAACAAAAAAGACATAGAGCAAGATAATTTAAACATCATGGCAATTCCCCTCGATGAAGCTACTCAGCCTGCAAACAGTTCTCTAACCAAAACTTCATTTCACAACGGTTTGTCTCCAATGATTCTAGATGAAGTCCTATGTCAACGGTATTTAGAATCTGATCCCACAGCAGTTGAGTTACCCCAGAACACCCCGCTAATGTCAAACCATGCCGGCCTACAACTTTACAGCAGTACCCCTTCCAAAACCTCACACTCACTTTTCCTCTAGCCCAAATTTAAATTTGACCGGAATAAATTCCTTCCAATGTAAGGGGCCCGACAAACCGCTTTCTGACTCCCTCTGCATCTTAGAACATTTATTGGCCCCTATCTTACACTTATTGGAAAAATTTGTGGGGGGATCTGATTGTGTGCTTGACACAGTGACCCAAATTCTAAAAGTCCTGCTGAGGTCCCAAAAAGAGAATGAAGCGGGCGGGAAGGGGCCCTCCTCCCCTCCCACGGCCCCAGATCAGATTGGCATAAATGGGCAACCCCTAGTAGCTACAACTACTTCAAAAATAGTGCAAGAGAAAACAGGTGCTTCCCAACCATTTTCCAATTTAAATGGCTCAGTAAATCACGATTTTGTAATAAAACCTCATGGGGAAACCCCGCTAAAAACTGGAAATAATTTATTCCCAATTTTTAAGAAACAGAAGGGGGACGGGGAAACAGAGGAGGAAGCTATTCAGGGGGAAACTGATAATAGAGAGAAAATAGGGCCTTTAAAAAAGAACGGAAAGCACAAGAGGAAACTGTTAAGACGGATAGATAAAAATAGGCGGAGGAAAATTTTATTCAGGAAATACTTAAACTCTCCCCTACTGGAAGTGTCACCTCAAGCACAGATGGCAGCGGGAAATAACAAAAACCCCGTCAAAATGTCAGCCAAAGAAAACACTTCCTTAACATCCAAGGCAAAATCACCCTTCTTACCTACCCATACATCCCCCTTGTCAGCAATTACTAACATATTTACCTTTGGCCAACAAAGCAATAATACTAGGGATATAAAAGTGGCACACAAATAGACCTCCCCAGGTCAGGTTCTAAAGCCACTTACCCAAGCAACCATGGCACTTAATCCCTTCGCATCTGTCTTCCAGGGTGTAACAGCTCAGGGTGCTTCTCCCCAAGGCTCTATGAACCAAGAAGCAGATAAACCAACTCCATTAGGGCAAGAGCATAATCATCCCGCCCAAAAAATGTCTTCTTTTAATCCCTTTGTAATTGCACCCACGGAAGCTCCTGAAAAGGTTACCTCGGGCAAAGAATACATAGAAAATAATATAGATACTGTTTGGGTAGATTTCTTTCCCCTTTTTGAACCTGACTGCATTCTGAACAGATCCCTCTTGTTGAAATACTTCCAAGAATCCGCCAATCTGAAACTTATTCAATCAGCCGACCTAGATATAGTTCTGCAACAAAAGTCTGAAGTGGGGACGGTTACGAGGGTGAAGTTTCACTCTAAACTGGTAGCTAACCTCATCCTGCAACGGGCTGAAGACCTCCAGAGTAGGGGAATAGATGTAATTCCTGTATTAATACCCTCCAGTCGGAATAATGCTGTTAAAACGCTAAACCAACGGAATCCCCCGTCTTCCCTGCTGCTTGCCGCAGCAGGCAATATAAATAACTTGGGTGAAATCAAAGAATTAAAAATAAGCAAGTCTAGTGATTCTCGTGTGGTATCATATGCTCAATCCTCTTTTTTAACTTATCAAACTACCCCCAGAGAGGAAAATGATCACTGGAATTGGCTGCCCAAAGTATTAGCCGACAAATCTTCGGGAAAACCATTATCTAATCAGTTCCTTTAGCACGGATTTATCCATAATATCGTGGAATTCAGCAGGCCTAAAAAATAATATGGAGAAAATACAATTTCTCCTATCCCTAGAGGCAAACATCATATGCCTCCAGGAGACATGGTGCAATGAAAATATCCAAATAGGGAAGGACTATATTGTTCTAGAAGGCAGCGCCACTGCGAATAAAAAAGGCCACGCCAGCGGGGGCATAGCCTGCCTACTATCCAACCGTATAAACTGGGACTACAACCACTTCCTGGACCCGAGTAAACTTTTCCAGGTAGTTACCTTGTTTGGGTCAGGCAACCTTTTAGCTGGAACCCACCTGGCCTTGATAAATGCCTACATCCCTCCTGAAACGGGTTTTAACACAATTTTAAATAAAATCTTCCTCCATATACAGAGCATTAAGGAGAAAGATCCTGGAACGGTTATTATCCTAACCGGGGACTTGAAATGTAAAATCTCCAACTTTAGCTTAAATCTATTTTCTGACAAAATAAGAGAAGAAACACTCCATATTCCTCGGGCAACGTTCCCTGAAAATATATTAACAAATAAACGGGGTAAATTATTACTAAACAAGTTGGCAGAAATCGATGGGATAATCGCAAACGGGCGTCTCCCCTCGGACTCTCCAGCAAACTTTACCCACAGATCGTATCAAGGGGAATCGATTCTTGATTATGTTATAATAGGGTCTCATTCATTTGAGTTATTAAAGGATATCGCTGTAATCGATACCATCTTCAGCGATCATAAAATCATTTCAATCTCAATGAACGTACATCCTCCTAAATGTGACCAATGGTCCTTGAACAGTAACCAAATAAATTTTGGTAACAGTTCGGGAAGATGTTATTGGAATGCAAGGGCTCATCGTTACCTGGAGGATATGCTAGATATAGCAATCTCCGAGCTCCCCTCTTGGTATGGCCGCGAAAACGAGCTTTTTTCCCTATTTCTGAATTCAATAATAACAGGGGCTCAAAAGCAGAACAAGAAAAAATCCACCAAAATAACCCACTGTCATCTGAAATTGCTCAATGTAGACCTGAATAAACTTATAAGGGCCCAATACTTAAATAGAACTGAGGATAAATCCCGACAAATAACAACACTAAAAAGGAGAAGGAGGCGACTCTTATATGCTCTTCAAAAAGAAAAAGAGGATACCATCTGGGTAAAAATAAGGGAAGCTGCAACTAATGGAGAATTGAGACAATTTTGGTCCCTTATAGGCGAAGGGTGCGGAACGAGAACCATTCCACTCCCTATCCCTATCGAGGAACACATATGGAGGGATTTTGTCTCAAACCTCTATGCCAGTAACCACTCAGTTTCACCCCAAGTACGGTTTTTAGACATTAGCCCACAGACAGAGTCTTTTTCAGAAAAAGACATAGAACTCGCCATTGGGGAAATGAGACGCTCAGGGGCTATGGGCCCCGATGAAGTCCCAATTAATGTGTTAAAGCAGAACAGGGTCAAATGGAGCAAGCTCTTATGCCCTATCTTTAATTCCTGCATATTTAGCGGAAAGGTCCTACCTTCCTGGAAGGGAAGCATCCTGGTCCCATTGTACAAAAAGGGTGATCGTCTTCTCCCCCAGAACTATCGCCAGATTGCATTGTTGGACGCAATCGGCAAAGTTTTTACTAGATGCCTGCTCAAACGGATAAATGCTTGGGTTGAATCTGCAAATATCCTTCCACTTGAACAGACAGGCTTTAGAAAAAACCACGGGACCATGGATAATCTAACTGCCCTCCAGGTAATAGTTGATAAGTACATAAGAGCGAGGAAGGGGAGAGTCTATGTGGCTTTCATAGATTTCTCCACGGCCTTTGATAAGGTCGACCGTCAGGTATTGTGGAGAAAACTACACATCTTAGGAATGCCACATAGCCTCTTACGCTTGGTCCAGGATCTGCATGATGATACATGGTGCAAGGTTCTGTTGGGAGGAGAAAGAGGTCTCTCCCGGCTCATTCCATCTGCAAATGGCCTCAAACAGGGCTGCCTACTAGCTCCCCTCCTATTTTCCCTTTATGTTAGTGACCTTCCCCTTACTCTATCAACATGTGTAGGAATTGCTCCACGTTTAGGCGAAAGACACATTCCCTGCCTAATGTATGCAGACGACATTTTAATATTAGACCTCTCCCCTAAGGGTCTTAATAACCGTCTGCATGCACTACACATCTTCTCTGAAGAGCACTTTTTGAAAATAAATATTTCTAAAAGTAAGATAATGTGCTTGGAGGGACGAAACAAACTAAAACTGGACCACATTAGTTGGGAATTGGGAGGTCAGAAATTAGAAAGAGTAAAATCGTACGTCTTTCTAGGTATGGTAGTCACTAGTAATTTAAGTAATAAATTACACATTGAAAGCAGTTCTCGAAAAGCAAAGTCACAGGGTAAAGGCCTAAGAACTCTGTATAAATCAACAGGTCAGAGACACTTCGTTCATCTGTTGGAGGCCTTTCGGGCAAAAGTTCCCCCGACTCTGCTCTACGGGGTAGAATGAATTGACCTAGCGGAATGGGGCTTTTTAGACACAGTGGAGGGCTCCCTACTGAGAAATTTACCTCGGTTAAGAATAGTTGTAGCTCTGCAACCCTGCGTCTAGAACTCGGCCTTAGGAGTAGCTGGGCTCAGGGACTTGCAGGAGTGATTCGCTGGGTCATTAGTCTGATTAAAGGAAAGCCATCCACTCTCAGATCTCTTATTACAAAAGAGTTGATGGGCCCCCTAAATGCATACTCGATCCTAATAAAGAACTATAGGAAAGCTATCACTCTCTTGGAGTTGGAGGAAGCTTCCATCTTAGAGCTTTCCATGAACCAATTGAAATTACAACTAAAACAAGCTACATGGAAGCTAAGCTACGAGAGGGATCGGAATTTAATAACACAAAAAAAGGGGGCCACACAAGTTGTTGATTCCTATTCAATCAGACAGATACAACCCTACCTGTCATGGAACATCCCGCACGGCTTACGCCGCTTTTGGCTACTTCTCAGGCAGGACTTGCTCCCCCTGAACAAGTTGTTGGCCAAATGGTACGGAATATCCAATGTATGTAATTTCTGTAACCTAGCAATTCAAGACTCCAAACATGCCCTGCTAGCTTGTCCTGCATTATTGACTTACCGGCGCCTCTGGATAAAACCGGCTTGTATTCAGTTTGGTATTTCTTCTGCAACAGCTCTGTTGGATGCTATTCTTAGACCCCCGAATGGAATTTTTTGTAACAAAATTTTTAATTTTTTAAAATGTTTCTTAGAACTTTATTAGTAGAATGGTAAATTACTTTTGTATAATTACTGTCTGTATGAGTTGTTTTATACGGTCAAAATTTTACACTGTCTTTTGTAATTGTATAATATGTGGATCTCCACGGAGTTCCAAAACATATTTAATAAAATTGAATTGAATTGAATAACACCAGTTAGTGACAGCTAATAGGAGATAGCGACCATCTTGGGCCCCGCTTTGCATGTCAGTGATATTTATCACGGACATGGGCTACGTCCACCATAGTGCCTATATTTAAAAAGGGCAGAAGGGATGACCCAGGGTGCTACCGGCCTATTTCCCTCCTGGACTCTGCCATTAAGATCCTGGGCAGAGTCCTTTTAGTTAGGTTAAGAGATAGCCTGGAGGATTGCGGGGGTCTGGCTGATATACAGTATGGCTTTAGGGAAAAAAGGGGCACGCTAGAACAGTGCTCAAACCTGCACCTTCTGATTTCTAAGTATACGGTGGCCAAGGAGGGGTCCTTGTATTTAGCATTTATGGACCTCTCCTCGGCCTTCGACTTGGTCAACAGATCGAAACTTTGGGAAATCCTAACTAACATGGGAATCGACGCCGACTTGGTGGCTTTTATAGCATCTATGCATCAGGATTTATTCGCTGCTGTAAGAGTAACCAAAGAGGGAAGATGCACGTCAAGTTTTAGATCTCTACGGGGTGTTAGGCAGGGACACATATTGGCCCCCCTGTTGTTTACTATCTATATAAATGACCTAGGCAAGCATTTACTTGGGGCAGCATGTGACGTACCGCGTGTAGGAGAAGTTAAGATCCCCGCTCTCCTATACGCGGACGATGCTGTACTCATTGCACGCACAGGGGTATGCCTCCAAAAATTGTTAGATGCTTTTGGGACCTTTATGGATCGGTTGGACCTGAAGGTTAATGCCTCTAAATCGCACACCATGGTTGTAGGGACACAAGGGAAAAGTGTCAAGAGAGGAATTAAAACCTTCTTTTGTAAAGGGGAGATTGTGTCGGGAGTTCCCGTGTTCCCCTACTTGGGAGTGCTTTTTGATAGCAGGGGTACCTGGGGCCCACAGATACGTGCAAAAAGCCTAGCGGTTACAAGAACATCTAGGGCCATCTTAAGTTTTGCTAAAAGGCTGGGACATAGACCCATGAAGGCCAGCAACAGCAAATCCCTTCCCGTGGCTTTGTATGGTGCCTCCCTATGGGGTTATGCACGACTAGACGAAATTCAGGTAGCCGAAAATAGTTTTTTACGTTCAGTCCTGTCCCTTCCCCAATCCTCCCCGGTTTTCTCCATTCATACAGAACTTGGCATGGATTATATCCAGGACAAACTGAGACTGGCCCCATTAATATACTGGCTTAAGACCTGGTTAAATCCTGAACTACTGTTAAACCACACGATCATGAGGGATGTGATGAGTTTAGAATACAGTCACAAGATACCATGGATGGCGTATTTGCAGAAATCTTTTAATGAACTAGGACGTCCAGATTTATTCACCTCCCCCTCGTGTATCACAAAGCAGGATGTGAGTTTCATAAAAAAACAGTTTATGTCTAGGGCATACATGTTGCGAGAAGAAGTTGAATTATCAAAACCATCTGTTCGAATGCATTATTTGTCACTCCAGTCACTTGCAATTGAATCCTATTTATGTTTTGTCACTAATCCGTTCCATAGATTTTTGTTAACAAAATTCAGATTTAACACTATTCATTTTTATTTGGGCCATTTTAATACCTGGATGAAACCTGAGTTAGCTCCCCCCTGCATCTGTGACAATTTTTCTGTTCAGGACAGTTTACATTTTGTTATGTTTTGTGATTTCTTCTCCGACCAAAGGAAAAAATACCTGCTACCAGTCCTAAGAGAAGCGGGCTTCTCCCAGGTGAGACCAGCCATGTTATATTTAAAATCATTGGGCAACATCTGTATCACTTTCGCCATGGCCAATTTCCTTGTGGCAGCAACCAGAGCCAGAAGGGGCATGAATTTGGAAATCTGATGTACATAATGTGTTTCTTAAATATTTTAACGTATCGACTTTCGTCTCATTAACTTGCTCATAAATGAAATTGTTTAATTCCTTTTTAATTGTAAATAATACTGTTTTTATGTACTTTGTATGATTTTAACAAATCGAATAAAGTTAATTTGACTGACTGACTGACACTAATGACATGCAAAGTGGGCGTGCCAAGATGTTAGCAACTGGAAACAGTCCCTAACATCGCTATCTCCTATTACCAACTTTTGGAGATATTCGCGCTAAGCGCGAATATCTCCAAAAGCCAACGCCTGCCCTGAGCAGTTCTTAGCCATGTTATCCAATGGGAGGTGGATAACATGGCTAAGAGCATTTGCTCGATAATGCATGAATATCGCTGACTTTTCAGCGATATTCATGCATTGCGGCCGTTTTTTATCACATTTGCGATAAACCTTGCTAATAGCAAGGTTTATCTGCGATAAAAATCGACGATGTGCGGCGATAATTTTTGTCTCTAAACAAGTTAGAGACAAAAATGATCGCTAGTTGTTGGTAATATGCCCCATAGTTGGAGAACAGCAAAGGCCAGTGAGGATAATGCATGGAGTGCTATGTGCCAGGTGTATATGCAAATCTACATACGGTGCTATATGCATACATCGACACATTGAGCACAAAACAAACTCAAGCAAACTCAAGGCAAGTGGAAACTATGGCTTGGGGATTAAACTCCTTGTTGTTGCAGTGTGAGCCAATCAGACAGTTAGTGTGCATTAAAATAGCTGGAATTACGTAAAAGAAAAATGGCTTTTTGCGATCGGTCCGTGATTTTTATAGTTTACATAAGGTGAACTCGTTGCTAGGGCATTGGGGTGATTTACATGGGCAACAGTTACACTGCACAAGATCAAATGTATTTTTACTTTAATCTTTGGTGAGATTAAGTGATTTGCCCAGAATGACAGGATGTTGAGCTGATGCTGGGACTAGAACCTGGTCTCAGACTGCCAATGTAGGCAGCTTAGGACACAACGCCACATCCTCTCTAGTTTAATAAAAGCCTAACAAAGGTTATCTCATTGCGAGGCCCATGTAAATACACCCACACCCTCCAGGAAGGCCTATCATAGTTCACTCCTTCCCCAGCCCTTCATTTCGTCAGGGTGATGACCTTGCAGGGGAGGGGGGTCAAGAAAAAGGACACAGCTACTGCTGCTACCATGGAGGCTAAGGTGTCAATTGCCCATAGCCAAAATCCGGCTCCCTCAGTGACGGCCCGACATACTCCCACCTGCCCCCACCCACCATTGCCTGGCAGGGGAGCGGTCTGGGGCAAGACACTTCTTTGAGGCCCCAATGGGGGGCTGAGGGGATAATGACACAACACTTAGAGCAACACCTGCCCACAATTAAGGCTGATTGCCACACTTAACACCTTCGCCCCATGTCACACCTTTCAGCACCGGCCCATCGGCCAATGCTCTACTGCCTGCCTTCGCAATCCGACCCTGTCCCCAATTACAGGTCAAAGGTGCAAATGCAGGCGGGCCTCGCACTACATGTGGGCTGCACGGCCCTGGGGAAAGGGGGCCCCCTCCCTGGGGGTTAACAGCCATTAACCAGTGCTGCGAGGCACAGGGGAGGGGGCCTCTTCACCTATTCTTACACATGGTTGCGAAGCCCAGAGGAGAGGCAGCCCTTCCCTGGGCCACGCAGTGCTCACCACAGGCGCGAGGCTGGTGGGGAAACACTTTTGCGAGGCCCCCTGTTGATGGGCTGAGCTCGGGGCCCTGGGCAGCCGCCCATGCTGCCCATGCCTAGCGCCGGCCCTGCATAGAGTACACAACAGTATATAAAGGGGTCATAGAGGTCATAACTTCCTCTTTCTTTGCTGCTTCGCAGCCAGTTAAGTGCACTTTCTATTTATCTATCATTATTCTGTGCATGTTCTATTGCTTTTGTGATTACTGTTTATAGCGCCGCTGTGTCGGCTCGTTGTTTGACTTTCCCGCTTTTAAGCGCGTCAGCTGCTCATTTCCTTCGGAAATTCATTGCCGGTTGGCTTTTCGTATCGGCATTGTTTTTGGGAGCGTGTGTCACCTTCCCTGCACAAGCGCGCTTATCCGCGCCGGTTTCTTGTGGAGCTGGAGTTTTGGGAAACGGGAGACGCGCGTCTCTCCTCTCGACAGGCGCATGCGTGTAGCCTTTATTTACTTTTTCCTCATGGTCCGACGCCTCTCTTGTTGGAGCCTTGCTAAAAAGTGCAAAATTGACGGCTAGCGCCCACGAGCCTGTTGCTGGTTTCCTGCTACGCCCTCTTGACAGGATAGTTGGGGGTTTGTAAAATTCTGCATAGGCTTTGCCTATAGTGGCTTATTTTTTGCTGTAGCAAGCCCTCCCTCCACGCTGGATTTCTTTTTATACTGTCAGGTTTCTCCTGCATTGTTTGGCTTGCTTTGGGGTTCCACTCCCCCTGATTTGGCCTTGGCTGTTGATAACTCCCTTCTTTCTTGTGTGGGAATTTATATTAGCAGTTTTTGTCGCCATGAGAGACTACTATGACGAGGAAGGATATTACTATGAAGATGAAGAGCCCTCTGGCTCCATTGATGATGTGACGGGTCAGGCCTTATTCCAAGCCATTGCCCCTTTAAAGCGTCGCTTGTCTGAATATGCTGCGCAACAGGGTCTGTTGTCTCAGGCTTCTGGACGCGCTAAGAAGTCTCCAAAGAATCCTCATCATTCAGATTTTGTAAAACTGGCTAAGACACTTTCTTCTGCACCACCTCCCAAAAAGTCAGCCAAGCCTGGCCAATCTACTCCGGATACTGCTTCGGATGGGGACTCTTCGTCCACTTCATCCTCTGAGCCCTCGCACCCTCCTCCGTCCAAGAAGGCGCGTAAGGAACATTATGTTGATGCCCCTTCCACTCCTCAGTTGTTAACTTTTGACCTGACCGATATTGTCCACCCCAATTCTTCGGCCTGGTTGCCCTCCCCAGAGGTGACAGAATACGTTCAATGTCACATACGCCAACCCTTTGAGAAGGATGTGCGTGCTCGTTTGCGTTCAGAGTGTCCGCATCCGGACCTCGCTGACAAGCTTGCAGGTTGACCCCACCATGGTCACTTATATGAAAAAGTATTCTAAAGACCCCAAGAAGGGTTTAGATCATTCTTGGCAGTCCTGCCAGGACAAGGTGTTGGATCTTCTGGGTCCCCTAACAAAAATCCTTGACTTGGGCTATCGGGCCAAGGAGTCAGGCGCCCTCATTGATCCGGATGAATTGGTGGCTTGGTCGCAACGAGCCATTTGCATCTTGGGGAATGACAACTGTGCCCTTTCCTCTGAGCGCCGTCGTTCAATATTGATGAAATTGGATCCGAAACTTCCTGATTTGGCTTCTTCGGAGTCGGGGCCTCAGGCGCAGGGCTTGTTGTTTGGTTCCCCTTTCCTTAAGGAGCTCACCAAGTTTGTGTCCACCTTTAGTGGGTTGGACAAGGCCCAATCGAATCTGCGTTGGGCCTTTCGCCCAGTTTTTGGCAGGGCCGGACGACGGGGACGCTCGTTCGGCCGTGGTTCAGACCAACAGCCTCAGCGAGGTTCCAAGTCCCAAAAAGGTTGTCAGGATTTCCACACCAACAAGGCCAATTTCTACCCCTTTCGGAAGGGCAGGGGACAATACAGGAAAAGTGGTTACAAAGGCAACCAGGGAGGACGTCAGGATTCCTCCAACTCAGGTGATCTTGATTCTCTCATCAAATGTGGTTTTAGGGGGCAGGGTACAGTTTTTTCTCCCAAATTGGCTTTTAATCTCAAACGATGCCTGGGTGTTGGAGACGGTGCAGGGTTACAAAATAGAATTTTACAGTCACCCTCACCAACATAATCGTCCTCTTCCTCTTGTTTTTTCCCAACAAGATCAGGACTTCATTTCCGAGGAGGTCGCTTTTCCTTTGGCAAAAGGAGCCATAGTCTCCACGACTCCTCATCCGCAGGGATTCATCAGCAATGTGTTTCTAGTCGAGAAAAAGGGAGGAGGTTCACGTTCGGTCCTCAACCTAAAGGAATTCAACGGCGGAGTGGTGTACCGTCACTTCAAGATGGAAGGCATCCATCTTCTTAGAGACCTGCTTCAGGAGGGCGACTGGATGGTACGCCTGGATCTGAAGGATGCTTATCTGTCGGTGCCAATCTACGGCCCTCATCGTCGCTATCTTCAGTTCCGAGGGCTCGAAACCTGGTACGAGTACAAGGTTCTTCCGTTCGGCCTCTAATCAGCTCCGTGGTGCTTCACAAAGCTTCTTCGTCCAGTGATGGAGTCTTTGCGGTAGCGCGGAGTTCGACTGATAGTATACCTGGATGATGTTCTCCTTCTGGCGCAATGCCCTCTTCTTTTGCAGACTCATTTACATTGGTCCATAGATCTGTTACAATCTCTAGGGTTTCTTGTGAATCCTCAGAATTCTGACTTCACTACGTCTCAAATCGATGGATTTCCTTGGGTTTCGGATAGATTCGGTCTCTTGTCAACTCCTCTTGCCCAGTCAGAAAATCTGGTCCATCAAGAGGGACTTGAGATTGGTCTTATCGCGACAGACCGTCTCCTTGAGATCAGTGGCTCGGATAGTAGGTCTTCTGTCCTCTTCGATTCAGGCAATCTTTCCAGGTCCGTTGCACTACCGTGCGCTTAAGCGTCTGAAAACCAAACACCTGCAGAAGAGTCTGCGGTATTCGGATCACGTACCTCTGCAGCGGATGCCCGGGCAGAGATGTTGTGGTGGCTGGACCACATGGAATCTTGGAACGGCCGTGCGCTGTTCGGAAAGACACCGGATGTGGTGATCGAGTCCGATGCCAGCCGTTGGGGTTGGGGAGCCTGGTGCGGTCCGGTAGCCACAGGGGCAGATGGTCCCAGGAGGAGTTGGCTCTTCATATCAATTGTTTGAAACTTCTAGCGGGCTCCTTTGCGATTCGTTGTCTGTCCCCTCAGCAGACGAATTGTTGCTTTCTCTTACGAATGGACAACGTTTCTGCGGTGCGTTAGGTCAACAAGCTGGGGGGCACCAAATCCAAACTTCTGGCGGAGATTGCGAAAGATTTCTGGCATCTTTGTCTGCAACGTCGGATCATAGTTATTGCAGAATATCTACCGGGTCGTGACAATCTAATTGAGGATTGGAATTCTCGTCATCTGAGGGATTACAGCGATTGGAGGCTTCACCTTCGAATATTTCGACTGTTATCCAAGATCTGGGGGCGTTGTCACCTCAACCTGTTTGCCTCTTGCCTCAACGCGCAGGTTCTCCAGTTTTACAGTTGGCGTCCGGATCCGGAGGCCTTGGCCACGGATGCGTTTCTCCAGTCTTGGCCTCCTCTCCTGTGCTATGCTTTTCCACCATTTTTGATGATTCCTCGGGTTCTGGCCCGTGCGAGACAATTTCTCTCGGAGCTCATTCTGATCACTTCTCTTTGGAGGGCTCAGGCTTGGTTTCCGGTTCTTCTGGAGATGAGCTGCTCGCCGCAGCTCCTTCTCCCCCACGTGTGGAACCTGTTGCTGGATCCTCTTTACGAACCTCACCCCCTGGTTCTCTCGGGTCCGCTCCGTCTGGTAGCGTGGAGAATTACGGGGGACGCTGGAAGGTCCCGGGCTTATCTGGAGACGCTTCCCGATTTATAAGTGAAGCTTGGGCCCCCAACACACACAAGCATTATGCGTCAGCTTGGAAACGATGGTGTGATTGGTGCTCACAACGGTCGGTGGATCCCGCTACAGCAGATCTCGCTATGATTATCAATTTTCTGGCCTCCATGGCCTCCTCTGGACTTGCCTATAAAACGGTTAACAATTTTCGTTCTGCGTATTCCGCGGGTCATGTCCAAATCGATGGCAAACCCACAGGGGAACATCCCTTGATATCTAAACTGTTGAAGGGCATCCGGATGGTTAAACCTCCTTGTCCTAAGTATGTTGCCTTGTGGGATGTTTCGGTTGTTTTGCGCTTCCTGGATTCCTGGCCTTCAAACTCTTTGCTTTCCCGCAAACAACTTTCAGCCAAGCTAACTATGTTATTATGTTTGGTTTCCTGCAAACGGGTTTCGGATGTTCGGGCCTTGGACCTTGCTGGTCGTACCTTTTCTCCGGAAGGCGTCACTTTTGTTGTCTCGAGACGGACTAAATGAAATACGTCTACCGTCTCTTATCCTTCTTTTCCACACAACCCTCAACTGTGTGTGGTCAATGCATCAAGGATTACGAGGTAAGCACTGCACCTTTTCGACACGATTTACAAGGTCAATTGTTGATTGCTTTGCAAGCCCGTCACTCCGGCTACACTAGCCCGCTGGTTGCGTTGGCTCAGGCTGGAGGCCGGTTTTGATGTTTCCCTCTTTGACGCCCATTCAACACGGGAGGCCATGGCTTCCAAAGCTTTTTCCTTGGGTGTCGGTCTTCATGATATCATGAAGGCTGCTGACTGGTCTTCTGAATTTGTGTTCAAGACCTTCTATTTCAAACCAATTGTAGATGTTGCTTAAGTGGTGGTGGCTAAGCTTTGAACAAGCATAATCGGAGCCTCCGTCCTGCCATAGAATTAAAAATTTGCAAATATTTGTGTCAAAAATTTTCAATTCAATTCTATTAAGGACAGGAGGCGAGGATTATCCCACCCTTGTTTTCTGACTGTTGATTGCATTTGTTTTGTACAGTTATGATATGCCATGTTTTTCTAACTGGTCTTTGCAATGTATCCCGCCCTATCATGGTTTCTGTGTTTTGTTCCATTATGGGTTTGGGTATTACGACTCTGTTTTATTCCTTTCAGGCTCAGACCTTAAATGTAGCATGGATTAGTCTTCTCCAGTGGCTGGTCTTGGTTCGTCCCAGAGGACTTCGGATGTTGCCTCTACACTTCGGCCTGTGGACGTCCTTTTCAGCGTGACGTTTTTTCATGGATCCTTTGGGTTTTTCTTGTATCACTTTTGACTTTTACCATATTGACTGTTATGGACAAAGAAAGAGGAAGTTATGACCTCTATGACCCTTTATATACTGTTGTGTACTCTATGGTTGCCCAGGTATCATGGGTGTTGTAGTTAATTTTTTCTTTACTGTGCGCTGATTGGCTGCTGTGTTTTTTCAGTTAAGAAATAGAGAAAGCATAATCCTCGCCTCCTGTCCTTAATAGAATTGAAAATTCTTGGCACGAATGTAAGCACATTTTTAATTTTGCTTTCAAGTATAGGTTGACATTTGTCCTAGAACTGGGCATGTATTTAAAATCAAAAACTGCGTGGGGGCTTTCAAAACCGTGACTATCGAGGGAAATCTGTACATCTGTTCACCCTACCAACAGACAGTTCACCCTAAAAGTCCAACACACGCGCTGAGCCAGCCTCGCAGGGGAGCGCTCTTCCACCACTGCACCATTCCTGTGTAGTCGAGGTGGGCAAGTCAGCAACTTCACAGCGTCGAGCCGGTGGCCTGGCTTAAATCTCTGACTCAAGACAAGTGAAGTGGGCCCACTGGCTGCTGTTTGAATTATAAAATACAGCAATACTCATGGTTGAGTGGGCACCTCTGGATCCTGGTACCACTGCACCAAAGGAAGCTACCCACCGAAGGATCTCACACGCAAATCACACAGGAAGTGTCATACAAACGTGGCAAAAGACACTGAAATTAAAACAAACTTATTTCTTCACCATTTGGCAATGCTTTCATTTAATAAGTTATATCACATGGCTGCATCCAGTGACATTTATTGAACACAATACATTGTAAACAGCAATTTAATACATGCAGGAATTACTCCATGCATCTAAGACATTACTATGAGCGAACACATATAGATAGAAGTTTGCAATGTGTACTACATGGCCAATTATGTTGTTATACATGAAGAAGACTTAAGGCCCAGCTCATGAGTTAGGCTGGGACAAGGCGTGCACAACTATTACAATTCTATGTCAGGACCGGAGGCTCCGATTATTCGGCTCATTTTCTTTACTGAAAATTCTCAGCAGCCAATCAAAGTAAAAACAAAATAATACACTACAATACCCATAAACCCTAGTGGGTATCACATGACAGCCATAGAGTAGAACCCTATATAAGGAGCATTGGATAATAGTACATCCCCTTTCTTTGCTGCTCCGTAGCCAGTTAAGTGCATTTCTACTGCTTTATTGACTATTCTTGAGTGTCTAGTTAATTCAAGCTTATTGCCATAATTTGCACTGTCTACCTGTTTCTTTTCACTTTGTGGCCATGCGCGACTCGCACTGCTGTAGGTGCTTCAATCGCGCTTCATTTGGTTGTTGCATTGTGCCCTTTACCGCTGCTAGCGCGTATCCATTGCTGTGTGCGCTTTTCAGCTGAGCGCGATTCACGCTGCAGCGGGTGTGTTTTTTCTTTCTTTTCCTTTCGATTTGGGCATTGTTGCGTTTCTTTGTCTTGGAGCGCTTCTGGCCTCCGTGTTGACCGGGCGCGGTGTGTGTCTTGGAGCGCTTCTGGCCTCCGTGTTGACCGGGCGCGGTGTGCCCGTGTCGGCTTTAGTGGAGTGGGAGAGTCAGGGGTGAGGACGCGCGTCGCTCGACGCACAGTCCTCTTTCCCTTTCAACAGTTGAGCCGATCTGCGCATGCGCAGCAGCTATTTTCGCCAAAAACTCAAGTTTTTCGTGCAGATTGAGCACGGGAGCAGCGCATTACATTGCTCAACCCCCACATTACTGTTGGAAGCCCCCCACTGGACGCTCATTATTGCTTTTTTCGCATTTTGGGAAGTAAACTAATGCATTGGCTCTGCCTAGAGTGGGTTCTATAGGCAAGCCCTCCCTCCACATTTAATTTGCTTTGCACACTTCAAGTATTGTGTGTTTTGGCTTGCCGGGGGTTACCACTCCCCCTTATCTACACTGTCATTACTGCTAGTGTTCAGGTTGTTCTGCGTTGACAGTGTATTTTGGCTCCATCTTCCTGTTGTGGGTTTCTCCGACATTCCTAAGTGTCACCATGTCGGAATAATATTTTGAGGAATGCTATTTTGAAGAGAACCCTTTGGGGTCATTGGAGCAGGAGCTTCTTGAGGCTCTAGATGTTGGAGTGCAGCATTCCGTTAATAAGGCCATGGCGAGGGCCACTGAACCCTTGAAGAGGCATTTGTGTAATTATGCCCTTCAGCAGGGATGGCTTCAGGGCTTTAAGTCCAAGTCTGCTTCTGGTGGTAAGGGTTCATCCAATCCTCATACCTCAGATTTTGCCAAGCTGGCTAAGCAGTTGTCTTCTGAGCACTCGTATGGGTCTTCCTCCACGGCCGCACCTTCAAGTTCGCCTCTAAGGGACGACACCTCTTCTTCCTCTGATAAAGTGTCTGAGCTGGAGGTTTCCCCTCCCCCTGCAAAGAAACAACGCAAAGAGCGCTTTGTGGAGGCCCCGTCTCATCCGAACATACTTAATTTTGATCCTGCCAAAATTGTCCACCCTAACTCCGCCTCCTGGCTTCTCTCTGAGGTTGCTGAATAGGTCCAATCCAGACAGCAGCAGGCATTTGATAAAGATGTCAGGCGCATTTGCGCTCGGAATATCCGCGTCTGGATCTTGCAGACAAGGTGGCGGACACTCCTGAAGTGGATCCTTTAATGTTGACAGATCTTAAAAAATACACGAAAGATCCAAAAAAGGGTATCAATCGTGCCTGGAGATCCTGTCAGGATCGGTTACTAGACCTGACCAGTCCTTTGACCAAAATTTTAGATTTGGGTTTCAAAGCGAAGTCCACTGGCAAGATCATAAATCCGGATGACCTGATAGGATGGGATCAGCGAGCCGTCTGTCTTCTGGGCAATGCCAATTGTGCTATGTCCTGTGAGTGACGTCACTCGATCCTTTTGAAGCTGGACCCCAAGTTAGCTGAGTTGTCAACTTCTGAATCCGGTCCCTTGGCGCAGGGCCTTCTTTTCAGTTAACCTTTCCTGAAGGAATTGACCAAGTTTGTTGCTACTTTCAGTGGCCTTGATAAGGCACAGGGTTTTTTAAAACAGGAGTTTCAACCGGTTTTTGGAAGGGCTGGACAACATAGGGGGCGGTCGTTCAGCCGCGGTTACAAACAAGGCACCCAAAGGGGCTAGAATTCCCAGTGTGGGAGATAAAGAATCTAACTCCTCCGCCTCTTTCTATCCCACGAGTGGATCTCGAAACAAGAAAGGTCGATATGGTGTTAACCAAGGAGGACAGCATGATGCCTCAGCTTCAGGTGAGGCGGATTACCTTTTCAGAAGTTCAATTGGGGGGGTCGCATCCAGTTTTTTCTCTACAGTTGGCAAGGGATCTCGCACGATGCATGGATCCTGGATACAGTTCAGGGAACAAGATAGACTTCCTTCCCTCTCCCTCTCAAACTCACCCTCCTCGTCATATGCTTTTTTCCCTTCAAGATCAAATGTTCATTTCCAGCGAGATCGAGTCTCTGCTTCAGAAAGCGGCCATAGTTACGACATCTCAACACCTTCAGGGCTTTGTCAGCAACGTCTTCCTCATTCAGAAGAAGGGGGGTGGATCCAGGCTTGTTTTAAATCTCAGGGAGTTCAATGGATGGGTCGTATATCATCACTTCAAGATGGAGGGAATCTATCTTCTTTGCGATCTTCTTTATGAAGGGGATTGGATGGCCCGCATAGATCTGAAAGATGCCTATCTGTCAGTGCCCATTTAGGGACTACATCAGCGTTTTCTACAATTCCAATGGCTGGGGATCTGGTACGAGTAGAGTCCTGCCTTTCGGCCGCTCGTCGGCACCTTGGTGCTTCACGAAGCTTCTGAGGCCCGTAGTCGAACTTCTTCGAGCCCGGGGCGTACGCCTCATCATTTATCTGGACGACATACTCATCATGGGCCGGTGTCCTAGTCTACTTCTACAACACCTTGCATGGACTATAGATCTGTTGCAGAATCTGGGTATCTTGATCGATCCTCAGAAATCGGGTCTGGTTCCCTCTCAGTCTATAGAGTTCCTGGGTTTCCTAGTGAACTCCATCACTTGTCAACTCCTCTCGCCCACTCAGAAGATCAGATCGATCAAGAGAGAGTGGAGGTTGATTTTGCACAGGCAAACTGTGTCCTTGAGGTCTGTAGCCCGGGTCGTCAGGTTGTTAGCTTCATCTATCCAAGCGATCTTCCCGGGACTCCTTCATTACCGAGCTCTCCAAAGACTCAAGATACAACATCTCCAGAAAGGCCTCAAGTATTCCGACCAGATTCCTTTCTCGGAGGAGGCGAGGTGGGAGATGTTGTGGTGGTTGGAACATATGGAGTCGTGGAACGGTCGAGCCTTGTACGGCGCCACTCCGGAGGTGGTGATAGAGTCCGATCCCAGTCGTTGGGGCTGGTGAGCCCGGTGCGGTCAGTTGTCCACGGGCGGTCGTTGGTCTCCGGAGGAGTTGGATCTCCACATCAATTGCCTGGAGCTTCTAGCGGGCTCCTTTGCGATTCGTTGTCTGTTGCCCAGTCAGACGAATTGTTGCATACTTCTCCGCATGGACAATGTGTCGGCGGTGCGCTATGTGAACAAGTTGGGTGGGACAAGGTCCCGACTTCTGGCGGAAATCGCCAAAGACTTTTGGCATTTTTGCCTTCAAAACAAACTGCGATTGGAGGCATCACCCTCGAGTGTTCCAACTGTTGACAAAGATGTGGGGTCCTTGCCAGATCGATCTGTTTGCCTCCAGACTCAACAAGCTGATTCCGGCGTTTTTTAGCTGGCATCCGGATCCGGAAGCTCTAGCCACGGATGCTTTTCTGCAAGTGTGGCCTCCAGGGCTTTGCTATGCTTTACCTCCGTTTGTGATGATTCCGAGAGTCCTAGCCCGAGCCAAGTGTCATCAATCGGAATTGATTCTGATCACTCCTCTCTGAAGGGCTCAAGCGTGGTTCCCAGTCCTTCTGGAAATGTTATGTGCGATTCCAATCCTTCTTCCCTGAAGGTGAAATCTGCTGCTGGACCCTCTCAAATCTCTGCACCCATTGATGATATCGGGTCAGCTCCTGCTGGTCGCCTGGTGAATTTCGGGGTTCGTTGGCAAGTCCCAGGCCATTCACGAGAGGCTTCCAGATTTATCAGCGAGGCTTGGTCACCCAACACACACAAACATTATGCTACCGCATGGAAACGATGATGTGATTGGCGCTCTCAACGGGAGGTGTATCCCTCTGCAGCAGATGTCTCTTTGGTAGTGAACTTCCTTGCGTCTTTAGCAGCTTCTGGTCTTGCTTCTCGCACTGTCAATAATTTCTGGTCGGCGATCTCGGCGGGTCACGTACCTATTGACGGGAAGCCACTTGTTGAACACCCTTTATTGGTTATATTACTCCGGGGTATCCGGTTGGTAAAACCCCGTGCGCTAAATACTCCGTGCTTTGGGAAGTCTCCACTGTCTTGCGTTTCTTGGACTCCTGGCCTTGTAATCAATGTTTATCTCGTAAACAGCTTTCTGCCAAACTCGCTATGTTGCTTTGTTTAGTTTCCTGCAAACATGTGTCTGATATTCCCGCTTTGGATATGGCGGGTCGCAGAGTCTCTTAGGAGGAGTTACCTTTTTGGTCACCAGACGCACTAAGTGTAACATCACTTCTGTTACTTATCCCGCTTTCCCTGACAATCCTAAATTGTGCGTGGTGCAATGTATCCAGGATTACGAGGCGAGTACGGCAGGTTTTTGTCAGGATATGACTGATCAATTGTTGATTGCTTTGCAGAAACCTTTTCTCCCAGTGACCCCAGCTACTTTAGCAAGATGGGTGCGTTGGCTCATGGGTGAAGCGGGTATTGATGTTTCCAGATTTGGTGCCCATTCTGCACGTGGTGCTATGGTCTCTAAGGCTTTTTCTGTGGGGGTCAGTCTATTAGACATTATGAACACTGCTGATTGGTCCTCTGAATCTACATTTAAGACTTTCTATTATAAACTTATTGTGAATGTTGCATCTGTTGTGGTGGCGCAGCTGTAAACAAGAATAATCGGAGCCTCCGGTCCTGACACAGAATTCAAAATTTGAGAACATTCGGGACAAGAATTTTCAATTCTATTAAGGACACGAAGGCGAGGATTATCCCACCCATATTTCATTACTAGGATGTATATTTTGCATTGTTAATATATACTGCAATGTATAGTTCTCCTGTTATTTGCCCTTCCCTTATTATATGTCTCTGTTTGGGAGTGTGGTATTACGGCTTTGTCTTCCACTTTTCAGGTTCTGACCTCAAGTAAGGTTTGATGACGTCCACCTTTACAGATAGTCTTTGTGGTTTCCAGCAGGATGATGTTTCGTTGGAGCTGCCTTCAAGTTTTCGGTGCGGGCCGGTGGATTTTCCTTAAAAAGAATGGATTCTTCTTCCAGTGTTTCCTGATTTTCAGACTGTGTTTATTATTGTTGTTTGGAATTAATTGTTATTTTTACACAAAGAAAGAGGATGTACTATTCTCCTATGCTCCTTATATAGAGGTCTACTCTATGGCTGTCATGTGATACCCACTAGGGTTTATGGGTATTGTAGTGTATTATTTTGTTTTTACTTTCTGATTGGCTGCTGAGAACTTTCAGTAGAGAAAATGAGAAGCATAATCCTCGCCTCAGTGTCCTTAATAGAATTGAATATTCTTGTCACGAATGTTCGCAAATTTTGTATTTTATTTAAAAATCTCACAATTCATACAATAAATTAATCAACAGACGATCAGTGATATTTCAAGTTCATTTATCTTTTGAAGAAATCAATTTTCTATGAAACAATCTTCCACAGAGTAATAATTATAAAATATAACAGAATTTTTAAACACAAAATTGCATTTTCAATCATTCTTTTTAAAATATACTGTTAAGCCATTCCATACATCTTCATGTCAATTGATGTTCATTATCCCAATGCATTTCGGGACATTAAGTCCCTTCTTCAGGGGCCAATAAAAAAAAAAAGGAATAAACAATTATGATGATAATAGTGCTTTGTATTGCTTCTGAGTAGTTCGATCAAACTCACAAGAGATTCATACCCCCAACATGCCAGGTGAGGATTGAAATTCAACAAAGTTCTAGACATTAAATATGATCATATTCAAAGCTGTGCCAGAGGCATGCACTAAACGTGCAGTATGTCATGCATAAAAAAAAAAGAGTGCTCAAATCAAATCAATTGGATATTCCCTTACAGCACCACCCTGTGCATCCAAACTATCAATTCGCCAAATGACACAACACCTCCTATTGGCGATAGCCAGTCGTACCTTGATCCACATCGTAAATGCTCAAAAAGTAGGAAAAATATCTGTAACCAACAAACAGGTTCACATTTGTAGTTACAACTTCAAACCATTAAGTGTTCAAACACACACCCATGAACATCCATCCCTGGCAACATTTCTAAAATTGCGTTGTTCTATCTTTTTGTCAAAGTGTCCTGAAGAAGGGACTTAGTGTCCAGAAATGCATTGGGTATAATGAATATCAATTGACATGAAGATGCATGGAATGCCATAACAGCATATGTTAAAAAGAATGATTGAAAATTCAATTTTGTCTTAAAAAAATTCTGTTTTATTTTATAATTATTACTCTGTGGAAGATTAGGTTTCATAGAAAATTGATTGCTTCAAAAGATAAATTAACTTGAAATATCACTGGTAAGCTGTTGATTAATTTATTGTATGAATTGTGAGATTTTGAAATACAATTCTAATAGTTGTGCACGCCTTGTCGGCAGCCTAACTCATTAGCTGGGCCTTCAGTCAAGTTGTATTATGTGCCAGGCAAACACTTGAGGGCACAGCACACTAAGCTTCACAAGAATTTATTTGTATTAGTGCAACACTTGTTAAATAGGTGTGTTCAACCCACACAATTTGAGTTATACATGAAGTGACAGAGCCAACAAATACTAAGAGGGCGCCATGTATCTGGCTTGGCTCCAAGAGGCAAAGCACAAGCAGAACCTTCAAGATTCATTACATTTCAACAACAACAATAATGTTATTGATTTAAAACCCGACTGAGATAAAAAATGTTTACCAAAAAGTTTGAATACCTCACAAATCACAATTATCATCCACAATTATTACGTTTTAGAAAGGATTTAAACATTTTTAAAAGATTATAGCTAACAAACTCATTTGGTGGAGACTTTACCAGAGAAATCAGTGAATCAGATTAAAAAAAGTTGCTTTTAAAATACAGGGGTTTTGTAAAATTGATTTAAAGCTTCCCCCACGTCACATGCGGACACAGAAAAAAGCAGGATTTAGACCCCCACCCTCATTAAAAAAAAATCTACATTTTCTAATGGATTTTCTGTACCGTCCCAGCATTTCTTAACGTCATCAAGAGATAAAATACCCAATCTTACCTTAATCATTGTTTCACGTTATGATCCAAAGAAAACAATAGATATTTTTGGGTTTGATTAAGAGACATGCTATCACAAATGGTCCTATATGTTGTTAATGTCAAACAGTGGATGATATTGCTGGTGTAACTTAGTCTAATAACAGCATTTTTTTATAAACAGATTGAGTTGTGCTCAAGTCCACCTCAGGAGGTGATCCATTGTACATTGCAATTGAGTAGAGGTAAACCTAAGATTATTATTAAAAGTGAAATTATGCAGGGGCGGAGGAGCGTCACCCCACTGCTTTCTCGCAGTGCAAGAAGCAGAAACATAAAATGGTATAACTACCACTTTATGTTTCTGCTTCTCGCGCTGCGAGAAAGCAGAAAGTTTTGGTTGGGGGCGGGTGGGTGGGCGCATCTGCTTGAGGGCGGGGAGGGGTGGTTTACCGAATGCTGCGGGCCCAGACTGTTTGGTTGGCCCTCTGGGGACGACCAAACCAGTCATTCACACTCTCCCTTTTCTGTAGCCTACATGGAGAAAATGGCCTCTCCATAGGCGCATGGCTGTTCGCCGTCCCCACCAATCAACCCTGGCATTGAAGCGTTGCGATTGGCTTTGGGGAGGGAGGCTACCCACCCCCACCCGCGAGTCATGCCGGCCGCGACTGCAATTATGTGTTTTTCCAATTAAAGCTTCCAGTTTTAAAAGACCTTTAAGGGTGCCTGGTGTAGAATGTAATAACTTGAAGGCCTATCTAACTATATCTGCCAACAATATGGTGTATGTACTGGTGAGGGTGAAATCCATCTGTGACACCTTGTCAGGAATTGCTTGACATACAGAACATAGCTTCCAAAAGAAACCTACCTTCGTGCTGTTTCACAAGTGGCCAGTAACTAAGGGGAATGTACTTCAGAGCATAAGATAAGGTGGAAGGAATCTTGAAGATTCCACATATACATCATGCAACAAATGTCCAGAAAAATAGGATAATGACTCTTTAAAATGAAGACAAAAGTATTTAACATTTCTAAGTGTCCAATTAAATACATTTGACTATAATGTTACGTTGTGTGACATTTATTGAAAGAAATATTTTTAAACATAAAACATTTAATATCTCGACAACATTACAACATTGCCACCAGCTACTTAAGATGTGCCACTTCATCATGTTCCCAGTGTATGTGGCCTAATCTGTGACTGTAAGAAATGGCGTAACTGGTTGAGGTGGTACAAGCATAAACCACAATCAAGTTGAAGTCACAAGCAAATTCCAAATTAACCTGTGCTCAAGTATCTCGTAGCTTGGCACAGAGCAGTCAGGCTTAATTTAGAGGCAATGTGTAAAGTATTTATGCAGCACTTCAAACAGCAATAAAGAGAAAACACAGCACAAGAAATATTCCAAACCAATTTAGAAAAATAAAGTCGTTAAAATATACAATACAAGATCAAAAATGACAAAAATTCAACCAGTAGAACTGGTGAAATACAATTTCAAAGGTTTCAGTGATTGTAGTGGCAAAAAGCACCAAATGTGGTGACCTTGTGACGCTGGACCAGGACAAAAATCACAAGTTCAGGCCAACTGTGATGGAGTGCGTGCCCACTACAGGGACCCACTCAGGCCCGCTGAACAAGAGTACCTAAAATCTTGGTTGCAGAGATTTACGAGGTCCTGTTTTCAGGATTAGTCATACAGCCAAGGCGATGTGAGGTCCGGGTGTCGTTCTGAGGAGCTGTGATGTAATGCATGCGGCGTCATCAAGGAGGCCATCGACAAGGGGGCATGCGATGCGAAGTCCTGCGTTGAAGACTGGATGATTATAAAGAAGCTGCGGGGCTTGTGATGTGAAGTCCTGCGCAGTCTTCGAGGAAGCAGTTGACAAGAGGCTTCCAATTTGAGACCCTGCGTCGGAGATGCATTGAGCAGCTGCAATTTCAATGAGATTTCGGAGGACGATGCAAAGTCCTTGCGCTGGGAGAGTCCTTGCAGCAGAGGTTAAGCATCAGTTCTGCTCAGGGTTGCGCTGTGCAGCAGATGAGATGTGTCAGTTCTACTCGGTCCACAGAAGGGCTGGCAGCGCACCTTCAAGCCCACTTCCAAGGTTCCAAGATTGGGCAGGTATCACTTGGCAGGGTAGGACTCACAGGTGCAGAGTCTAGGTGCTGGTTACAAGAGACTAGCTGGGTGAGACTCTGGTGGTCATGGGTACAGGTTCTAGGTCCAGTACTTCTCACCCAGGCAAGAAGACAGCAGCTCAGTACAATAAGGGAGCAGTCCATCAGGTCAGCAGTCCAGCAGAGTGGCAGTCCTTTCAACAGCACAGCAGTACTACATCCTGGAAATGTCTTCCACAGGTCCAGAGGTGTAATGAGGAGTTGGTGTCTGAGGTCCAATATTTATACATTGTGCCTTCATTGAAGTGGGAGAAACTTCTAGAGGATTGTTCTGTTAAAATTATTTCTAGAGCGCACTTTCACCAGACGGTTTCATGGCGCTATTTGAAGTGCCCGTGTTTCCTGCTACCCCTGCCCTGTCTCCAGAATGATCAATTTACCTGTTCCCATTTAGACGATATCCTTATTAAATGTAATACCATAGCTCTACTGTTATCCTATGGGAGAGGTAGGCTTGCAACAGTAGAAACAGTATTTAAGAGGTTTTCAATAAAGGAACAAGTAAACCTTAAAAATACATGTCCTACTTTTTTATTATATTGCATCCTAATCTGTGGGCTGTTTGGGGACCAACCTAGGATTGAAGTATATGTATTAAAAGCCAGGGTTGTTACTGGCAAAAGGTTTTTTTGCCAGGTTGAAATGGCAGTTTAAAACGGCAAACAAAGGTTGGAATGGCAGGCCTGAGACAGGATTGCCAGGCTACTTAAGAGGGTGGCACAATAGTAGCATTTCATTTACATGTCCTGTCTTTTTGTCAAAGTGTCCTGAAGAAAGGACTTAGTGTCCAGAAATTCATTGGGCATAATGAATATCAATTAACATGAAGATGCATGGAATGCCATAACAGCATATGTTAAAAAGAATGATTAAAAATTAAATTTTGTGTTAAAAAAATTCAGTTTTATTATATAATTATTACTCTGTGGAAGATTATGTTTCATAGAAAATTGATTGCTTCAAAAGATAAATTAACTTGAAATGTCACTGGTCATATGTTGATTCATTTATTGTATGAATTGTGAGATTTTGAAATACAATTCTAATAGTTGTGCAAACCTTGTCGGCAGCCTAACTCATTAGCTGGGCCTTCAGTCGAGTGGTTCCCAGTCCCTGGGAAACATGTAGTACCATTTTACTAGGAATTTAGAAGTAGATTTAATATTGGAGGTTAAGCCAATGTTACCTTGTTTTAAGGAGTGAGCACAAGCACTTTAGCATTGGTTAGCATTGGTAAAGTGCACAGAAACCTAAGGGAAACAATAATAAGATCAGAAAAATATGAGTTAGCCAAAACGTTTGGGGAAAGACCACCCTAAAGCTGAAAGGTCCAACAATTACTAAATGTGAAGCAAGATTATTTTACTTTAAGAATATACAAGTGAGGTTTTTATGTAGCCCAGAGCCTGGAAGATATTACTTTGATGGGCTCTCAAAATGGTTGTTTGAGGAAAATGACCAATAGTGAAGTACACCGATTTGGCTTGGATTACACAATTTGGTCAAGGGGAAAGCGGAGATTGGAGTCCAGGTTGCACACCTGTTATCAGTCACTGCAGAGTGGCACCCCTCTCTTTTTAGTTTTATACTAAAGGTCAAAATTTTATGTTAAAATATTTCATGGAATAGTATTAGTATACAGAGCATTAAGCATGGTAAGGCAACCTGAAATACACAAACAATTCTTTTTAGATAAAACATAGTGATATTCATAAAGGATGGCAGGGTGAGGGTGTTAACATTACTGGCTTTCCCCAACTTAACAAAAACTATCAATTTTAGGAGCAGCCGAGACCTCAAAAACTGCAGTCAAATAGGTTAACAGAACAAAGTGGCTTTGCAAATCTCACAAAGGGTGCCCTCGGATTGCAGGTTTGCATGAGGCATGGGCAAAGCGCAGCGGTCTACGGACCTTAGTTCACATGCTCTACTTTTAGTTAAAGCTCAATACCATCCACAGTTTTTCTTTTTTTTTTAAATGCACAGAAAAGGAAAATAAGCTTGGAGAGGTTTATTGTGTTTTTATTATGGCTCACCACTTCCCAATGGACATGGGCCCAGCCAGAACAAGACATCTTGCAAAAACCAGGTTCGAGCCTTGCTTGGTTCACCTACTGTAGTCATGAGGGGCACTGTGAGAAGTTGGCCTGGTATATGATGTCCACTAGTTAAAGTGGGCACCTTGCACCAGTCCAAACACCCCTTATGGTGATTTAAGAGGTCTCAGACAACCTTAGGAAAGCTATCCAAGTGGTATCTGTGGAGAGCAGCCTTCAGGCTTAGTCTTGAAGGAGTGTAAAGCAGCTTGTTTTACCAGAATGCAATCTTACAGTATATATTAAATGAAAGGCGAACCACACATTAGTTATAAAAATATGTATTTATTATATAACACTTATCTAGTACATTTCTGTATCTCCCTCAGGGAGATAGACACAAAGCACACAATACGTCAGCAAAGGAATGAGAGTAAATAGCACTAACAAATAGTGGTCCCGGAGGGGGGGGGGGCGGCGCAAACCATATACTGAGAAAGTGGTATAAGAACCAATACTCGAGTCAAGACAGGGTTGAGAGGATGTAGAATCGCCGGGACCCTAAGGAACAACCCAAGGTGAGTAGATAGGGACTCCATGGAGGACGGGTGCAGTGTGGGAACACAACAGTGTGCTCCGTATAACTCTATGTGAAAGTCGTGATTGGAGTTTTAGAGATTAAGGACCCTTCCCAGTGGACTTCGAAGAAATCCAGAGAAGACAGAAGCCACCCCACCCGTGGATACCGAAGTACCCAAGTTACCTACCCCAAGGGGAGCCGGGTGCACAGGTCTGAAGTGGTGTTGGAAACCGCTGTCAAACCCAATGGAGGACTTCAAAGAGCCGCTGCTGGAAGGAAGAAAAGTGTCCACTGCAATCCAAACGTGGATTCTTGCTGAAGGGTACCTGAAAGCAGAGGGGACAGGAGTCTGGGTCACTTCAGAGTGACCAGGGGCTCAGTAGACGAATGCCCACCGATGTTGGAAGCTTCAGGATAGGGGACGGTGACCTGGACTCTGCAGCTGTGGGGACCAGGCGATGTTAAGGATAGCCAGGAGCTGGATGCGAGCTGTTCCACGAAGGATGTGGAGTGTTGAGGGGTCGGTGTCCGGCGGGAGCACCAGCTAGCCTTGTAAACAGCAACCCATGCAGAAGGTCAAGGGACTGTACAGTTCGGAGCAGCAAGGTCCAGGAAACTCACCGCACACCGGGGATTCAGGGCAGGCCTGGAGCAAACAGGGGAGCCCAGGAAAAGCAAAGTTGACCCTCAATTCGACACACAGGCCGGAGGCACAGGAGTTGCGAGAGGACCTCAAGCAGCTCCACAAAAAAGGCCATGGAGCACACGGTGGGAGGTGGTTGAAGATCTTTGTAGGAAGTGGTGCCAGAGATTGGGGCTTCTTGGAGCCAAATGCACTTGTAGCACAATAACCAACAAGCACATGCACTTGCAAAAGTATGCGGTACAAAGGGGTTTGGGTATTGCAGCCCCCACAAGGGATTCTGACCTCAAACTTGGTGATAGGGTAACTCGAGCCTCGAGGAACGTAGAAACCCATCTCCTGTGTTGCAAAGCCTTTCGGAGTCCGTAGGAGCTCGGGATCAGCAGACAGGTCAGTAGCGTTGACGAGCCTGCAAATGCAGGGGAGTCACTTCTTCACTCCAAGGGAGATTATCTTCAGATATTTTGTATGCTCTACAGATCATACAAGGATCCTGTAGGGTGCACAGGCACAGACGAGGCAGCAGACTGAGAGGGAGATGAAGTCAGGCCCAAACGAAGTCCAGAATGCCCAGACAGTTGAAGTGCAGTGGTTTTGTGTTAAGAATAATCTTGTCCACCACGAATCTAAGGGCCTACAGCCTTAGGTACCCAAGGAAGAGGGTTGGAAAGATTCAGTGGACCATCCCAGGGAGGGTCTGGACAGGGGGAGATGTTACTCCCATGTCCTTTGTCCAGTTTCGCGCCAAAGCGGGTTTCAACGGCTCCCAGGACAGGTTTGAACTGGATTATGCACAGGGACATCAAATGTGCCCCTCATGCAGACTTTGTCGCTTGCAAGCGCATCCACCCAGCACTAACACACTAAATCCGGTCTGGAAAGTGGTCACACCTTCCTGTGACAGGAGCCTACTGTTCTGTCTTTCCCTGCTCGAGCTTGGCTCAGCAGCAGGAGGGCAGAAATGTGTCTCTGGTCGACAGCAACCATTTTGTGTTTGGAGCTAGAAGGCGGCTACAGGGAACACCAGAGACCCCACAAAGCTCGCTTCTGAAGGGTGGAATCATACCTCCTACACCGGTTACCAGTGTGGGGGTATGGTTCCAACAGGTTTGTCAACAAACACTATAGGGTTTTTTTTCAGCCGTTTTAGAGTTGATCATCCCACGGTCACGTAATGCCCCTCTACATTTAGTATATGGCTGCTTCACCGACAACACAGGAGAATGGACAACGTGGGCTGTAGGGGTGTCCTGCTCATGCAGGGGCACCCTCTCACTTAGTACCAGGAACCCTGCCCTCAGGATACTAAAGGCCTGCTACAGGGGTGACCTATAGGTTTTAAGTGCAGTGACCCTTAGGTATACTAAACCTATACCTTAAGTAAGTGGTACATGCACCAACTTACACAGGCTGCAATGATAGACATGTAGTTCCATTTAGCATGGCATATCATGGGTGGCATAATAAATGCTTCAGCCCATGGGATGCCTCTGGGGTACCTATGCCCTGGGTACATGTGTACCATATACTAAGGACTGACAAGGGTACCCCAGTATCTAATCTGGAGTGTACCCAAGTACATAACATAACAGTTTAGGGAGAAAGCAGATAGACTGGGGTCCTGATTAGCAGGACGCCAGTCAGACTTGTCAAAAACCAGCTTAGATCAGAAAAAAGTGGGGGTAACCATGCAGAAGGATCCTCCCTTCCTACAGGCACCACTTACTGTACCACAAATGAGTACCAAACAGCTGAACACCAACAGGAAGTGCAGTGTCTATTTTGAAATTTCACATGCATTACAGAGGATCCAGACTTTCAAAACCTCAAACCTCAGCTAACAGTATACAATAATATATGGTAACAGCTATCAGGTACATCTTTAGTCTAGCAGATTAAGAGTAAAAGACCAGATGGATCCTCGGTTCCCCCTTCTTTTGCTACCCCCCCTATATCGGAGCTCCCTACAGTAGAAATTACTGAATTTATGCCAACTAGACTTATCTTTGCATCGGCTTGGTTACGTTGTCCTACCTCTACTACGATGACTCTCTATCCTTACCATTACAATTACCTTTAACACTTTGGCTGCTAGAGGTTTTCCCCCCCGTTGCTGAGCTATGAGTAAATCCCATTTTACATGACGAGCTCAGCTCGTCATCAGCACAGCTCAACCGTGCCTCATGACGAGCTGAGCTCGTCATGAGCAGCGAAGGGGTTAAACACCATGATCCTTTTTTCTTGACCCTGTGGTTTATATGAACTCTTTTTTTTTCCTTTCTCTTTCGCCCAGACGTTCCCTTTTCAAATGTGAAATAACCCTTATCGTATGCCCCTTCCTTCAAGACTCCATATTTTTAACTTTTCCTGTGAATACTCTTTAATCTTGGGGAGTCTTGGCCCTTCTGTCCTCCTCCTTTGTCTCCATAGATTTGTATTCTTTACTGAGGGTAAGAGCGCTCTGGGAGGGACACCCGTCCCAATCTACTTTTTTCTTTCCTTAAATCTCCACTTCTCCAACTGCAGGCGGAGTACCTATATCTCACAAACCAACAACCAGAATCCTCCCTCTTTTCAACGTACACTCTTATTACGTGCCCAAAAGTTAAAAAATAAAAAACTATTTTATGTTTTCTCCAGTAACCTTTTCGTGGCTGCTGCAGTCACCGAAACTGCATATTTTTAGTTTTATGAATAGAAAATACCTCTATAAAGTCCTCATTTTGGAATAGAAAATGGGATATATTTTTAGCAGCCCGTGCAGTCATTCACATTTCAAAATTTGCCCAGAGGAGCATTTCTTGCTCACTGCCATGCTGCTGTTTGATTGGATAAGAGGCACAGGCGTCCACCTAAACACGGTATCCCATTACAGTCCCTGAAAGGTAAAAGCACCTTGTACTACAAGGGGTTCTGTTCATCAGCAGCACCTAGATGGTTTTCCATGCATCTGCAGGAGACTGTCGCTCCTCAACCATCGTGTCTGGGACCAGCGCCATGCACCACACACTAAGGCAAGCCTAGCTCATGTCGGAGCTCAGACGAGTGTAGGTTGGAGGAACAATTGCTTGCCCAAATACTTCCTTGCAAAGATTTCATATTCATCGCATTTATAACATATTTTTGGACTGCGGAGTGCCACAATACATATATGACGTTTCCATTGTGCTAAGTTTACCTAGTGATAACATTTCCAGCTGGTTAACAGACAAACTAATTCGGAAAGGATGAATTATACATTCATAGCAATAACAAACGTATGTATATTCAAAATGTGACGCGACAAGAGGAACCTTGGAATGACCATGGACTCAAACCTATCCTTCATTCTTTAGGTTAACTTCTAGGCAACACAAACACCAAGGCACATCCTCCCTTGCCTTCTCATTCTTCTAATATAAAGGGTTGACTCTGCCAACTGGCTTATCTTGGCGCGGGGGCTCATTCTGTAAAAACTACAAAGGATTAACAAGCATTTGCAATGCAATATGTCTCGCATTAGGAAAGTTTGAGGTATTGGTATTGTAAATGACAATTTTTTTATTTATGTGTTGGTTTTGAAAATCGCTAAATTAATAGCTTTGTCATTTACAATGCCAATAGTTTCAACTTTCGCAAACGTGACACCTACAGCATTTGTAATGCAATATGTGTTGTATTTACATGACTTAAATGTATTAATATTAAAAAAAAACAATGGCTTTTATTTTTTTAAATAATTAATACTTAAATAAAGTGATTGTAATTTATAAGGGCAATAGTTAAACTTTTGTAAATAACTTTTGGGAAGATTATGTTCAGTGTATTTTATTGTGATGAAAATCCAAGAACAGAAGTGAAATATTAACATCTTTTTGTGACATTTGTAATAAAGCTTGCAACATTGAGAGAACATATTAGAACCATTTGTTGTTGAATGGTTGCACAGAGTGATGCTGTGGCGTTCAGTGGTGCGGAGTAATGCTGTGGCCTTCAGTGGTGCTGAGTAATGCTGTGGCCTTCAGTGGTGCCGAGTGATGCTGTGGCCTTCAGTGGTGCCGAGTGATGCTGTGGCATTCAGTGGTGCCGAGTGATGCTGTGGCATTCAGTGGTGCTGAGTGATGCTGTGGCATTCAGTGGTGCTGAGTGATGCTGTGGCATTCTGTGGTACCGAGTGATGCTGTGGCATAGAGTGATGCTGTGGCATAGAGTGATGCTGTGGCATAGAGTGATGCTGTGGCATAGAGTGATGCTGTGGCATAGAGTGATGCTGTGGCATAGAGTGATGCTGTGGCATAGAGTGATGCTGTGGCATAGAGTGATGCTGTGGCATAGAGTAATGCTGTGGCATAGAGTAATGCTGTGGCATAGAGTAATGCGGTTGCGTTGATTGATGCTGTGCGTTGAGTGGTGCTGTGGTATTGAGTGGTGCTGTGCGAGGCGGATGTCTAGTTGGGGCGATGATGTGTAAATAAACGTGGGGAATTGCAAATCTTGTCAAGGCCAAACAGAGCAGCTCAAGCATTTAAAGATGGTTGCCGCAAACCTGACTGAAGGGTGGTTGCTGTCTGTGTGGTGGTCGAAGGACAGGCTTGTTGTGTGCTGCTCTTTCCTGGTTGCTGGTGCACTGAACAGCATTGATGCAGCAGTTAAATACATTAATCACTGCATTGTTTTTTTTCCAGTCTTGTTCCAAAATACATTTTAAAAAACAGAGACCTGTGTGTTTTTCTTTGGTGCAATTCCTATGTGATCTATCACATAGATGCATGAGTCTTATTATATAAAAAGATGAGTGATTTGTTTACTAAATGAAGTGACACTTCGTATCTCTTTTATTTGCTTTCCGTGACAATGTGGCGTTGAGTGGTGCTGTGGAGTGGTGCTGTGGCGTGGAGTGGTGCTGTGGCGTGGAGTGGTGCTGTGGCATTCAGTGGTGCGGTGGCATTCTGTGGCGCTGAGTGATGCTGTGGCGCTGAGTGATGCTGTGGCGCTGAGTGATGCTGTTGCGCTGAGAGGTGCTGAGGCGCTGAGTGGGGCTGTGGCATTCAGTGGGGCTGTGGCATTCAGTGGCGCTGTGGCATTCAGTGGCGCTATGGCATTCAGTGGCGCTATGGCATTCAGTGGCGCTGTGGCATTCAGTGGCGCTGTGGCATTCAGTGGTGCTGTGGCATTCAGTGGTGCTGTGGCATTCTGTGCGCTGAGTGATGCTGTGGCGCTGACTGATACTGTGGCACTGAGTGATACTGTGGCATTGAGTGATGCTGTGGCATTGAGGGATGCTGTGGTGTTGCGGGATGCTGTGGTGTTGCGGGATGCTGTGGTGTTGCGGGATGCTGTGGCGTTGCGGGATGGTGTGGCGTTGCGGGATGGTGTGGCGTTGCGGGATGGTGTGGCGTTGCGGGATGGTGTGGCGTTGCGGGATGCTGTGGCGTTGCGGGATGCTGTTGCGGGATGCTGTGGCGTTGCGGGATGCTGTGGCATTGAGGGATGCTGTGTGGTGAGTGGTGCTGTGGCATTGAGTGGTGCTGTGGCATTGAGGGGTTGTGTTGGAGGGATGATTTGGAGGGTGGAGTTGGAGGGTGGAGGGTGGATTTGGATGTAAGATTTTGATTTGGATGGTGTAGTTTGATGGTGTAGTTTGATGGTGGAGTTGAAAACAGCAGCATGTCTTATTAACAAGACTGAGAGACAGCGGAAGATTAATGAGAGAGTGGGCTGTGAAGAGGGAGAGAGAGAGAAAGGACGAGTGAGAGAAAAATCAAAGGTAAATTAAGCGCACTCGATTAAGAAGCAGCCGGCCAAGGAAAGATAAGTGGGCATTAATGAGAGGCCTCGGGCTTGGAGGGAGAGGAGGGAGAGTAAACATAAGCGAGTGTGTGAGGGAGAGTAAATGAGAGGAGGGAAGAAGAGAGCGTGAGAGAGAGGGGGAGAGACAAGAGGCAAAAGAGAGAGGGGGGAGTGATAGGGATGAAAGCGCTAGCGGCAAAAGGTGACCTGCAGAGCACGCGATTGACTGTATGCGACACAAATGGTGGTGTGCGAGGCTTCCTTTCAAGTCGGTGGGGGGGCGGCGGAGCAGGGGAGTGAGCGAGTGGGAGGGAAGGAGCACGGTGGTGTGCGAGGCAGATGTCTAGTTGGGGTGATGGTGTGTAAATAAACGTGGGGAATTGCAAATCTTGTCAAGGCCAAACAGAGCAGCTCAAGCATTTAAAGATGGTTGCCGCAAACCTGACTGAAGGGTGGTTGTTGTCTGTGTGGTGGTCGAAGGACAGGCTTGTTGTGTGCTGCTCTTTCCTGGTTGTTGGTGCACTGAACAGCATTGATGCAGCTGCTTCATGTTAAATACATTAATCACTGTATTGTTTTTTTTCAGTCTTGTTTTAAAATACATTTTAAAAAACAGAGCCCTGTGTGTTTTTCTTTGGTGCAGTTCCTATGTGATGTATCATATAGATGCATGCGTCTTATTATATAAAAAGATGCGTGATTTGTTTACTAAATGAAGTGACACTTCGTTTCTCTTTTATTTGCTTTTCGTGACAATTTTACGTAAATGCTGTGTGCAGTCCTCATTAAAACATGAGCAGCAGGACTGCTCCAACTTCGTTGTGGAAGTGGGCGCTTGCAAAGCTCTTGGCATTGCTGTGGGGTGGGGGGGTGAGCGGGGGAGCAGCAGCCTTTGATGTCTGGTGCTGTGAGAGACAGCATATGGGGTGTGAGTGAGGCCAAGCGCGGGCCTGGCGAAGCGTCATGCTTCAGTAGGCAACATGCATTGGGAGGAATCCGGCTTGGAATCCTCTTGGTCAAAGAGTTTGTTTCAACGATAATAGTTCAGAGCTATAAATAGCTCGACCTAAAAAGAACCAGAGCAGTAAATCACTTCACTTCCAACAAAAGGAGCACAATAATCCAGTGCTTCAAGCACTGCATTGTCCACCTATAGTTAGTTGCTGAACCTTTAAACCCCTCTGTATCACTCACACAAGACTCAAGGGAAAGGCCACTGTGCCTAAAATTGAAGTTACACTGACATTTCTTTTTTTTAATTTCAAATCATTTTTATTTTCAAATCAGAAATAAAAAAAAAGTACAAGACAATACAATAAGGATCAAAGAGGCAAAAAAGATATTACAAATGATTCATCATATGCAAGACCTGAACAACACTGACATTTCTAAGAGAGGACACCTTGCCATAAATTATCGCCTAAACTAGTTGTACCCGCATATAAATATGAGTTTAGAGTTTATTGGAGACACTGCGGCCTCAAGAGCCTTTTGTGATCAGCAATAAAATACATACATAATTTGCATCAATAAAAGCAAGAAAAATAAAATGATAGAATAGGTATGACAATTATAACAAAAAACAGATCAACTTTATAAAAGCAAAGGACCTTCAATCTGGCAGAAAGTGTTCAATTCCGAGAAGGCCAAAAAGGTAGGCATAAAAATCAACTATCATAGCACTACAAAGTGCTGATGAAGGCAAAGTAGGCAAGTGTGCAAAGGGCAGCCAGCAAGTGGAGGGATTTGTGTCACCAAGTGGAGGGATTTGTGTCACTCGTAGGCCGCAATCAGAAGTGAAATGGGAGTCATGGAAAGGACTTGATGACGTGTGTGAGGTCTGAACTCTCTCTTCCCAGATTCAAGGTCTGATGCAGAGCTTTAGGCAAGTTGCTTGCTCGACATGCAGTGCCAGTACAGTCATTTTCTGACCATTTTGGGGTATGTAAACATTTTAACATCTTTACATGCAGGCGCCACATCACAACTGGATACGCCTTTTGGAAAGCCAGATAAGTGAGTTGCTTCGCATTGCCTCCCAAAGTTTCCTACTTGAGTCTGTGGAGACAATAACCATGTTCAGTGCATCGTTCATGAAAGTGCTTAACTTTAATGCTACTACCGATGGCATGTCCTCTTGGTTTTCACAGTACCTCCTTTGTATTTATCTGCACAAAAACTGGGGCTTTTGCTTTTAGAATCCTCTCCCGACGGACTTGCAGGATTCATCTGTTTGTCAACCGCAGCATCAATGCTGGTTTGCCTTAAAACAGCATGTGTTGATTCAGAGGCCCAACTCTGAGACATGCCAATTCTGGAGTGGGTGCCATGGAAAAAGAAGGTACTTAATCTACATCATTTGCATTTGTAAAGCACACGTTCACCCAAGGGTATCTTGGCACTGAATAACAGATGTTTATTGTTACCCAACTCAATGGTACATATGTTATCGAACACAGAAGGATAAGAGGCTGATTAGACCCGCCAGGATTCGAACCTGTGACCATGAGGTCGAACACAGGCCCCTACAGTAGACGCATTAGTCCTCTAAGCCACCAGAGCATTTTTGCTCTGATCATCCAGTTAAAACATTGTGGGTTAACAGTGTGTAACCAGCTAGTCTTGTACCAATCTATTCTTTTTCCAAGACATATATCTGCCTTCTTCTGGCACTTCTCTCAAGAACTGACAGAAGGCTCGTGGAGTTCTCTCTCAAGCTAGGAAGACTCTTCCTGGATCGTTTCTTTTGTCATTCGGACCCTCACCGCTGCTATGAGCTTATAATAATGAATGTGTTTCATCATAATCTTTCTTCAGAGCAGTCTAAGCTGTTTGCCCCATGTAGAAAGAACTACGGGGTCTTGCTCGGAGCATGTGTTTTTGCAACAGGCCACATATGGGGGCACACGTGTAGAGCTGCAGAATCTTGGATGGCAGGTTGCGTAATTCTGTTGCAAGTTCTGCGTATGCCCACTTCCACGTGTTCACCTTTCATGCCTCTGCTAGAAAACGCAAGAAAATCAATGAATAATAGAGGGTGACAAAGGTAAGAAAAGATAACAGAGAAGGGAAAGATATTGGCTACTGGCCAAACATTTTGTACAAAACTGGATCACGAAGCCTACAAAGAGAATAATGTCTTGATTTTTAAGTCATCCATTTTTTTTAAACACACTTTATTGGTGACCATATGTATGTATACATGATCAAGTACAACGCACATAAAAAGATACATAGTCTTTTCCATTATTTACTTCGATCCCACAGCAATCCAATGCGAAGAAAATGCACAAAGGGCAAAGATGAATAACAACATGTAATTATTGTCAAAGGGAATAGCCCGTTGTAAACTTCCCACGCCCTTACCATACAGATTCAAACCATGGAACCTCCAATTAGTAGCGTTATATGAGCGTGTATCCCATATTTATATAAAGAAGCCTAACTAACTAAACTTATCCTATACTATCCACTCCCATCCCCCACCCTCTCCTGGTCAGTCCCTCCCGAGCCTAAACTGCCCGCGTTGTCCTTGAGCGCCCCCTGCTTCATAGCGCATTGGAATCTAAAATACCTCGCTTGCATGCTCACGAAAGGGCCATACAGCAAAAAGTTTCAGAGGGCTAGGGCATCTCATTGTGACCTAGTCAATGCAATTGGGGAGAAATCCATTGCTTCTAGAGCAATCACCATAGCATCCCACTCCAGTGCTATAGGATGTTTGCGTAATCCTCTTTCCTCCTCCCGTCGGAGGGCCATTCCCTCCGCTTTACCCCACAGTAACATGTCAGTCTGCCACGCCAGCACTGTAGGGGATCTAGGCGACTTCCACTTCATAGTAATGATCCTGATAGCTATGGCCCTCAGCTTTACCCCACAGTAACATGTCAGTCTGCCTCGCCAGCACTGTAGGGGATCTAGGCGACTTCCACTTCATAGTAATGACCCGGATAGCTAAGACGTATGCCAAGTCTAAGAATTTTAGACCAACCTTCTTTGTCTTAGATCGACGCCGTAAACCCAATAAACAGGAGAGTACCTCAATAGGGGCAGGGAGCAGTGCCAAAGTGTTGAGGGTATGGCACACCTCCCTCCAAAATTCACTCAACCTCGGGCAGGACCATAACATATTTAGGAAGCCAGCTTCGTCCTTCCCGCAGCGAGGGCAGCGGTGGGACGAGTCCGGGAACATAAGATGTATTCTCCTGGGGGTGAGATATGCCCTGTGGAGCACCGTAGTTTGGATGAATTTAAACCGGACATTGCATGATACTCTCTTAGGTTGTTCCAGTATTGACTGCCACTCCCTATCTGTTATGTCCCTAGCAGTGTCATCTGCCCAGCATGTCTTCAGAGTCGCGAGCGATAACGCTGCTTGCGTTCTAATTCCTGTGTATAGACAATGGACTAGGTGACCCCTGGGTCCCATGTAATACAATAAGTGTACTAGTTCGTGTTGTGCCGGCATAGCTCGTAGTGGCGCCCAGGTGGTCCGTATGTAGTGGGCTACTGTGGCATGTAACAGGTAGAGGCGTGGAGGGGCACCCGTGGTCCGGACGAATGATTCATGATCTAAAAGTACATCGTCCCCAAAAAAGGAACCCACCCCTTCTACCCCGTTATCCGTCCAATCTCGGATCCTGTGGCGTGTGAGTCTACCGTATGGCGTAGGGATCCCTAGTAAAGGTATATTTGCCGTGAAGGGAGGGGTATTGAAAGTATAAGAGAGGGCCCTACCTCCAACAAGGTAAAGCACATTTTAACAGCGGCGGACAAACCGGGAGGAGCCTGGCTTTAGGCAGCAACAGAGCGTGGAGTTCTCCACGGTCAATACGTTCAGACGTAAAGCCAATCTCGAGCAGGTTTCTGCCTGCCGTCCAGTAGGATAGCCACTGTAGTTGGCTCGCGTAATAATACCCCCGGAAATATATCATCTGCGTATATTGAAATCAGATGAGGAGTACCGTGTACCGGTATGCCCATATGGTCGGCCAGTCTACGCAGAGATATTGCATGGGGTTCAAGGGCCAATACAAATAGTAACGGGGACAAGGGGCAGCCCTATCTCATGCCTCTATAGACGCCGTAACTATCTGAAATACAACGACCGGTACGGGCTCTGGCAGTAGGGCACGTATATAATAAGCGAATCCACCGCAGGAAAGTATTCGGGAACTTAAAACGTTCTAGGGTTGCAAACATGAATTCCCAAGACAGGGAGTCAAAAGCCTGTCTGAGGTCTAGCGCCACACATCCAGCAAATGGAAAACCGATTGTAGCTGCCGACATAATCGAGTGCAGGCGGCGAGTATTTAGTGACGTACTGCAATTCGGGAGGAATCTGCACTGATCCCGATGGATAATGGAGAGGAGATGCGACTGTATATGGTTTGCAAGGGCCTTACCTAATATTTTGTATTCTGTCGACAGTAGTGATAAGGGTCTATAATTTGACATATCCAGTTCGTCTCTCCCGGGTTTTGGCATTGATGTGACCAGCGCTATAGTGGACTCAGGTAAATGCCCAGTGTCAAAAGCCGTCTTGAAGACGGTTTCTAGTACCGGGACTAGGAGATCCAAGTACGTTAAGTAAAACTCCACAGGGAGACCGTCCATACCAGGCGTTTTATTCCGATTAAGGCATTTAATTGCCGTGCGGATCTCAGCTTGGATGATGGGGCGATCAATATCCTTCCTAATGACATCAGACAGCGTCGGGAACTGCAGGTCCCGTAGGAAGTCGTTAAGACATTCATGATCTAATGGTTCGGGGGGTGCGTATAACGTTTGGAGGAGGGTACGAAATGCAATATTGATGCTGAATTGTGTAGACTCCATTGTCCCAGCCTGATTACGTATGCACGTTATGTGAGGGGGATCAGGGCAGTCCCGCCCCAGCCGGGCAAGTAACGTGCTCGGTTTATCCACTTCCGTATGTTTCCGATGCGTGTATGCCCTGTAATCAATAACCCTGAGGGTTTCTAGTGTATCGGCATGGTCTATGTAGGCTGCTTGTAGGTCAGCATGCTTTCCCGGGTCATTAACCACCCTCCGTTCAAGCAATCGCAGTCTATCCTCCACATCCCGCAGTGACTGGTGTATCTCCTGTCTAACCCCCACTAATTGCCCTATTGCAGCACCCCGTAGCACACCTTTTAGTGCATCCCATTCAATCAGGTGGGTCGAGGCCGTATTCCAATTCTCCCTCAGGTAGTCCGAGATCTTATTGGATAAGAAGGAACAGAACAGAGCGTCCTCCAGCTGCTGCGGATTCAGCCTCCAGGTGGGTACCGGGGTCGGCACCCTACCCCATATCAGTGTTAAGGTCAGGGGTCTAGGATCGGAGAATGTTTTAGCTAAATATTCCGACCCTCCCATAGACGCAAAGATTGACTTAGAGCACAGGAAATGATCTATCCTAGTATGTACATTATGCATGGGAGAATAGAAGGGGTATTCTCTATGTGAGCGATGAAGTGTGCGCCAGGTATCAGCCAGGGACATACCTTCGGTCCAGGAAGCAAACAGGTCAGACAGTTTGATGGTGCTAGAGGCCTGTATCGGGGGTGTGATCTAACCATATCTATATCCAGTATAGCATTCCAATCACCTCCTAAAACCCAATGGATCCCATCACAATCCGCCAAAGCCACTCCCAACGCCTGTACAAATGTGTCCTGATCAAAATTCGGGGCATAGATACTCCCCAACACCATCAGTGTTCCGTCTAGCCTGCCCCTTACCAGCACATATCGTCCCTGCTCATCCACCCGCCTATCAGTTTCAACAAAGGGAACCCCGTGTCGTACCCAGATTGCTGCCCCCCCCTAGCAAATGCAGAATAATTAGTTGAATAAAGACTCCCCCCTCCATGTCCTCCGCATTTTCTGAGATTCAGCATCTGTTAAATGTGATTCCTGAAGGAGCGCGATGTGTGTGTGATGTCTCAGAAGGAATGTATGGATACGATGACGTTTTTGGACAGAACCCAGGCCTCTCACGTTCCAGGTAAGCAAATTATAAGACCCTTGAGATGTATCTGAGCGAGCCATATCGTCTACAGGGGTGGTGATTCAACGCTAGCAGCTAGCATTCGGGTATGTATGACCAGGCATCCCCTTCCCCTAAAACAGAAACTAACCCCAGCGCAGCGCCCCAAATGCATTGGCACCTGACGGCTCTACAATACCCATCCCGGGGGGGGGGGGGGGGGGTGAGAACAACTATAAATATAGAAGTATTGGAGACTCAGGTCCAGACCGACACTCAGTCCTGCAGCAGGGAGAAGTCGCATAAACAATAAATTGGATCACATCAACCCCAGGGCCACATATCGGGTAGAGAAAAAAGGCTTGGGTTCAGCCAAAACTTCCAACCCACCACGCTAAATCCAGAAAGACTACCCTTAGTGGGCCCAGGGTGTAGATCTCACGAGTACAACTCCTCCACCACCCGCAGGGTCCCAACACATAACCAACAACAATGAGCGTATAACTAGCAGAGTATACAGAAGGATACATATCCAATCTTCATTCGTCCATTAGCTCATCCGCAAGTCTGGGTGTGATGGTAGGGAACAGAACAACACTGTGGTCAGAGTCAGAATGAATAGTGCTGTCCTCTGAATCAGTGGCAATCGAGGACAGCAATCTTGTGTTGTGTTTCACGAAATGCCTCGACCGACGCCAGCGTCTCCTCGCGATCCATCCGCTGTTGAGCCTTCGAGGAGCCCGCATTTCTGCCATTCCTGCCGGGCCGAGTAGATTGGGAAAGTAACTTTTCGGGTGAACCCTGAATTCCCCGCGTAGATGTCTCCAAAGTGCTGGCCTGACTGGAGCCGATGCCCATGACTTCCAACCATTCTTCCACGTCAGCTGGACTCTCCAAAAAGTGCGTCTTTTTGTCACAGATGACCTTCAAGCGAGCAGGGAATAACAGTGCGTACTTGAGTTGTGCGGTTTGAAGCTTTTTCTTTACTGCAAGATAAGAAGCACGCTATCTTTGCACAACCAGTGTATAATCGGGGTAGAGAGAGATCCAATGGTTTTCAAATTGGACGAGTGCCTTCTCCCTAGCTTTCTGCAATAAAAGGTCCCGGTCCCTATAATTAAGGACCCGCACTATCAAAGGGTGGGGTGGCTTTCCCGGTTTGGGTGGACCAGTTCAGTTTATTAAGCTTTATTCGATTTTTAAACAAAATCATAAAAGCAGAGATGTACAATACATTTGATAAAATCATTTGGCAACAAAGTTAAGAAATGCAAAGTGAGCATAAAAAAGCATTATATTAAAAATAACGAAACATGTTTAAAAGAATTGGCTGGACCAGTTGGGATTCGATGCGCTCGTTCCACGCAAAAGTATGGGGAAAGTCCTTCAGGAGCCACATGTTCTTTGAGCCATTGTTCCATATATTCGGCCGCCTTAGCCCCCTCACAGCGCTCTGGAAGGCCTATGACGTGTATATTGTTTCGTCGATTGCGCCCCTCTGCATCCTCCACCAGCTCCAGGAGCGTGTCAACCTGCTGCGTCAACTGCCGCAGGGAGGCAGAGTGGTCCGCCACCTTCGGGACAAGGTCAGCGAGAGTGAGACTTTGTTCCTTGACTTGCCATGGCCCGCCTTCAGCAGCGTCAGGCCCGTGGTGAGGGTGCCCAGCTTCGACTCCATCGCCGCCCTGGAGTCCCGAATTTCCTGGGGGGGATCAGATCAAGTTTGTCTGGCGGTTGTCCATGGGTGTGACTAAACGCAGTGGCCCTCGGCGGGGAATCCCCGCTGCCGCTGTCCGACATGGCGCGAGGGGCAACAGAGTCACTTTGTCCCACCTGGCCTCTGCCTCGATTTCTACCCATGGGAGGGGGGAAGGCAGGAGGCAGGCGGTGACTGTCCACAAGGAAGAGCCGTTCCAGCCGTCAGTAGCGGATAGGCTCTCGGGTGAATAATCCGCGATACTCCACTCAGTGTGAGGTTCGCTTTCAACAACTTCAAGTCCGTCCAATGTCGGCCCGACGATCGGGCCCCTCCAGAAAAGAAGCAGCAGGCTTGCTGAGTGAGGGGGGTGGGGGGGAAAGGTTGGGGGGAGGTGAGCCCTTCTAGCAGTGAGGGCGTGGGAGTATCCAGTTCAGAGGTATCCCAGAAATGTCCGTCTGGGCCATGTTCCAGCACAACAGTGGCTCACACCAGTCCCCAAGGCCACAGCATGCATGAAATACACTGCCTCACCACAGCAGCCAACAGTTCCAGTCATCCCTCTCCACCGTAGTCATCACCAGCCGGTCACCGCCATCCCAACCGGATCTTCTCTGCCGTCCCCCACAGTCAATCTCCACCGTACATGAGTCATGTCACATTCCACAATCGGGGCACTCACTTGTCGTCCAAGCACTTCCACTGCGTGCAAACGGCAGCTCCCTACGTCCTATGAGCCGTTCCTTCCATACAAGATGTCTCCAGGGGAGGGGGAGGAGGCACAGGGGGGCAGCCCCTCTGGCTTGATTCCGCTGTCTGCCTATAATGATCGGCGGAGAGCTGCCGCGCCCGCTGCCTCTTATTTAGCGTCTCTCCGTCAGGCTGCCCCGGCTGTATCCGCAAACAGGCAACAGGCCTCTCCGCAGAGCCACCTTAGCCCAGGCACGTCCACGGTGGCCCCGACTCCAGCGCCCCCAGGCTCGCCAGACTCTGCATGGGGGGTGGGGGGGTGGTCTCAGACTCAGTACTCACACGGAAGGGGGGGGAAGCCTCTCCGCTAATGAGCCATTTCTCACCACGACCCCTGTGTCAAATAAGGTTGTTGCTACTCGTGGCAAATGGCGGTCGCAGGTCCACGGTAGGTCCTCAACCGTCCTCCCCGGCAGGCGGCCTCCAAATGCTGCGTCGTTGTCTCCTTCGCAGCGCACAGGTCAATCCCAGATCCTTTAGGCAGCAGGCCGTGGCACCTCTCGGCAGCCCCCAAGACAGCCTCGGGGATCCCGCAATACCCCTCCGGAATCCCGCGGCACCAGTCCCAGGCAGGATCGTCTGTCGTCGCGACCTCGGAGGTTGATCGGCCGTGGTAACACTCGCCTCAGGTCCGCCACTTCCGCCCAGAAGTGGTCCCGAGGCCGTCCTCCCACAGGCGGCCCCTCGCAGCTCCGCCTCCTCTAACACCACAGTTCCCGGCTTGGTCTGCTCCTTCCAGATGAAAGGTAGCGTCCCTCCTCGTCGGCAACAGACGGTCCCCATGGACCCTGCATTGACACCGCGGGGGCATAAGGGTATCAGGCGCCCAGCCCGGCTCTGGTAATGTGTAGGATGTTGCGGGGGTCGCGATCTCAGGATAATCCTTCTGGGATAGGACGGAGCTCTATCGGGCTACGTCCACCATCTTGGCTGGCTAGCCAAGCCCCCTCATCCATTTTATTAAGGTATTTTTTCAGGGACTGGTATTTTGATCTTTACTGGCCTAGGAAGAGTAATGAGGAAGAGTCTGAAAACCTGCACCAACTACTACCTGAACAGGGTACACTGAAGTGGAAATTCCTGTAAGAATCCCTCTAGCGTAGACTAATAAGGGCTGGCCAGACAGAGGAGTTGCACACACTACACATGACTAATCACTACTGGAGGTTATATAGCCGATTGTCTTTAGTACTGGCTGCATAAAATCAGTACATTCTGATGGCCCTTATAATGCACCCATATCATACCAGAACTGCTTTCCAGACACCTCATATAAAAAACAATTCACCCTAGCGAGCCACTCACTACCTAAATGGATATACAACCATTGGCTGAAGACATCTGCCACATGTATGATATTGATCATGGAGCAAGGTGGCTCATTGGCATTGATCTTCCTAAGTTCTGCCTTTGATTTGGTTTCCTATCCCATTTTTCTTCATTGCCTGGAAGAAGTAGGTATTACAAGGAAGTCCCTAAGGTGACTTGCTTTATTCCTGGATAAATGTAGCTTTCAGGTTAGTGAGGGGTCTTTCCTTTTGTCCAGCCATCAGCTGAATTGTGGAGTTCCGCAGGGCTCATTCCTGAGCTCTGCGCTTTTTAACATTTATGTCCGCCCCTATCAGATATCATCTGCTCCTTTGGCTTCAAGATGGTTTCCTACGGGGACGATACCCAGCCGATAGTCACACTGTTGCCAGATACAGACAACGCCAATTCCTTAAGACTCATTAGTTGAATAGAGAAGGTGTCTCAGTGGGTGGCAGCCAGCTGCCTGAAGTTGAATAGTAAAAAAACAGAGGTCCTGCTTCTAGGTAACAATCCAACACTCTGGGATCAGATCTGGCCACCTTCCCTGGGAGAACATCCATTCCCCAAATCAGAAGTAAAGAGCCTCTCGTGTTGGCCCTGGACAAACAGCTAACCATGGCCTCCCAAGTGAAAAAGGTGGCTGGCAGTTGTTTCGGCCTGCTGAGAGCCCTGAGAAAGGTTCTGAAATAGCTACCGGTGGAGTCACGTAGAATATGGATTCAAGGTATGATCCTTTCTCGTCTTGATTATGGCAACTCGCTTTACTTAGGCGGTCCAAAGACTGTGACATGAAAAACTCCAAATCATTCAGAATGCTGCCGCCCGAATACTGTTAGGTATTCCAAAATCACTGTCAGCAGGTGTTGCACTCAAAACTCTTCATTGGCTGCCCATAAATTACAGCATATAATTCAAGGCACTATGCATCTTACATTGGGCAATGTACAACACAGACCCATTTGTTCTTCAGGGTTTTGTCACCTCTTACTGTGCCACAAGGGACCAGAGGTCAAACAACCTTGAGTTGCTTCTTGTCCCCAGAATCAAGAAAGATAGGCGTGGAGGTCGGTCGGTTTACCTATCTCGCACCAAGCTTTGTAACACTGTCTACGAGCCTTAGAATGGAGAGCAATTTTATGTGTTTCAGGAAAAAACGAAAAGCCTATTTTTCTCCCTAATCTACTTTTATAGCCATTTTAACTCACCCCAACCAGTCCAATAGTGCTGGGAAACCCGATGTTTAAGTAGCCATGCGCTTTGTAAACCTGCTGAATATAATATAGGTGGCACCCAAGGAGGACTCCAATGTGACCCATTCCGGCAGGTGCCAACAGTCATTTTACCTCCGATATCTCATAATCACATGAAGGAAGACTGTAACATGGACCATGTAGGTAGATCGTTGCCTCTTTTTGCCCTTTCCTTCTCCCTCTGCCTGTATCGTATGCATCCCTCCACCCTCACTCACAAGACTTTACAGAGTGGTTGACCCAAATGCTGCAGCCAGCAGGGAAAGTCAATTTAAAATATATTGAAACCTATAAACATAGCACAAAATCCTCAAAGCAAATTAGGACTGCCAGACACTATACATTATATTTTGTGTGTCTTTCTTTCACACATTACTGCACTACAATGCCTCTTTGTCAATAACACACATGTAGCTTTTGTCAGATTATGTGCCCTGCAGGTGTTCCACTGTGGCTGCTGTGTGTAGCAGCAAAGCCGCTCAAGGCAGATCATCTGCACACTTCCCAGGGTTTTTCCAGATGACAGCATTTCAGTCGTACAGACTCCTCAGACATCATCGTTGAACTATAACTTACAATCTAATGGGGAATTTTTACAAAAAAAGAAAGAAAAAAAAAGCTGTCACCCCGAAAAGTTGGATGCCAGCAACAAGTGCTAATGTGCTAATACTCTCTTTCTCTTTTATTTTTAGGAGAAAGACTGAGGAGTCTCCATCCTCAGTCAACATGCTTTAACGCAGAAGGACTCAGGCAAGTTTCTGCTCTAGCAACTTCTGTGAGCACCACAAACCTCCTTAGCAGATCTGCTACTTGCTTCCCCAAAACCATTCTTAACTTCCTCCTCCAGCCCCTTCCTTTCTGGCTTTAAACTCCACTTTTAGGTCTCGCCTACGCAGCGCGCATACGCTACTAGGCAAAAAGACCCTTTTCTATCGCTTTTCAGCCAAAAACGTGCACGTGTTCCATTGCCTTCAATGGCAACGCGTGCACGTGTGGCTATTCACTTGAGGGAGCTAACGCCGCCATATGGTAGCAATCATCTCTCCTGCAAGTGAATAGCGCAGGCCCCCCTCCTCCCCCCTGCTGCCATGCAGGGCGCTCGCGCCTCCCCCTGCTGTTGCGCTTGTTGTTATTTCAACGGTGCTCCCAGTTTGAAGGCTCCTTTCCCGTCTACATCAGTGGGTTTTTTGTTATATTTAATTCTCAGATCTCATTTCTCGAGCGCAGAACTGCGGTGCTGCCACGAGGCCATCTCTCTTGTGCTGCTCAGAGTCCTTTCTGGCTTTTGTTGAAATGTTAGGTCTCTGCTTGTGATGTGTGACTCCAAAACTACAAGTCCCAAAATGCTAAGTGATGTTGGCTGAAAGTGGACCCTGACTGAAGGTGTCCCTGGACCGGGCCAGGTCAGCTGTGTGGAGCTTGTAGGGTCACTGAGCCCTGACCGTTCCATGGATGGACTGTAGGTGAGAACAGCCCTCTGCCCTGCCCCTGTGCACCTCCCACTTGGTTGCTATACTTCCACTGGCTGAACTACGCATCCGTAGTTGCTCACCGCTGTTTTTTAAATTTATTTTTTAAATGGATGCTTTCATTACCCAGCTCACTAAGGCTCAGGTTTGATTCCCGTTGTAAGTCAAAGAGAATCCCTGGAATAGAGAATTCGCTCACTCACTCTGGACATTCTACTCCCCATTCATGTTCACTGGTCAGAAACTAATAAACAACGTTCACAGACTTTTTTATAAAAATAAATTTACATTTATTATAAAACACAATTCATTACATAATCAATTGAGAAACTCATTATAGAAACAGTATAATAAAAGAACAATAAAACCATTCAATATTGACAGAATGTGGGCTTATGTTTATCTCAACAAAGCACTGATGCAATATACCCTATATCGTTTAAAATTTCAAATCAAACATATAACATATAGACTTAGGATTCCACCCCAACACAAAAGCACATATACTATTATTGCTGATTTCTACGATTCGAAAGCCCTTGTTGTATATTTTATCACATCTCTCCTCCACTCCTTGGCCTAAAGTCAGAGATTTTTCTGGGCTTGAATTCTAGAACATGAAAAAGCGTCGACGCGTTTCGGTGTCTATGCCTTTCGATAATGGCACACCTTCCTCAGGACGGTTTGGAGTAGTTGGAGTTAATCTCATGTGTCCTTTCCTGTATGTTTAAAAAGAATATTTCAGTATGTTGGAGGAAGACATTTTCTATTATTTCAGTTTGCAACCTGTCAATTACATCTTTTCCCCTATCGCTCTTTCTCGACCCTCTAGTGTTCTATTCTAATCAATTTGTTACAGGCTCTTATTTCTCTATACCTACTGTTTCTAGTATTCGTATTCCAGTGCTGTTACCCCTCGGTTATCTTAAATTTCCCTCCGTTATTTGCTTAGTTGGTGACCAGTCTGCGTTCCATTCTCGCCAAACATACATGTCATTCATTCTGTCAGACTAAACTAACCTTCCACAATGAGATTTTCTTATGTGGACGCTGGCAAGGAGACCTTATGGGTTCCACGGATATTTGACCTTGACCGGTATGTTGTCTGCGGTCTAAGAAAAAAGCATATTATTATAGCTAAGTTCTTTGTTTCATATTTCTATCCATATTATTTCGTAGCTTTTTCACTACTCTATGTACATTAGTTTGATTATTTAAGGTTACCTCTGTTTCTGATTTCCTTACTCGGCTTTGTTGCCTAATGTTGTGGATAGTAGATCCTTGAGGTCTGTATGTATAGATAGGATCCTGCATCAAAGAATATTAAATTTTAGGTTCTCCCATTACTTTTATTAATTGCTGAGTAGAACTTTCGTTATTTAGAGGCATCCTTAATGTGGATGTCCTTTGAGGCAGCAAGCACAAGATATGTGTTTAACATACCTTAGTTTGTCTTCAGCGGGCGTTTTTCATAGATATATGGGTGGCCTGTTCTGAAGCGACGATACGGGAGCGGTGAACTCCTGTGAACATGATAGGATTCAGTATTTAAATGAGGGCGGGGGGTTGTTTCTAGTAATTCTAGAGTGTATCTCCCTTTTATACATACCTTTCACCGTTGAAAGATGTTTTTACCCCGTGGCGATATTTTCCTTTATATCATCTTATCTTGATCCGCATTTCCCACTTCAGGATAACAGTGGGGTGCTTGGACGTGGGTATGTTAAACACATACCCACGGAGGGAAATTTAAGATAACCGAGGGGTAACAGCACTGGAATACGAATACTAGAAACAGTAGGTATAGAGAAATAAGAGCCTGTAACAAATTGATTAGAATAGAACACTAGAGGGTCGAGAAAGAGCGATAGGGGAAAAGATGTAATTGACAGGTTGCAAACTGAAATAATAGAAAATGTCTTCCTCCAACATACTGAAATATTCTTTTTAAACATACAGGAAAGGACACATGAGATTAACTCCAACTACTCCAAACCGTCCTGAGGAAGGTGTGCCATTATCGAAAGGCATAGACACCGAAACGCGTCGACGCTTTTTCATGTTCTAGAATTCAAGCCCAGAAAAATCTCTGACTTTAGGCCAAGGAGTGGAGGAGAGATGTGATAAAATATACAACAAGGGCTTTCGAATCGTAGAAATCAGCAATAATAGTATATGTGCTTTTGTGTTGGGGTGGAATCCTAAGTCTATATGTTATATGTTTGATTTGAAATTTTAAACGATATAGGGTATATTGCATCAGTGCTTTGTTGAGATAAACATAAGCCCACATTCTGTCAATATTGAATGGTTTTATTGTTCTTTTATTATACTGTTTCTATAATGAGTTTCTCAATTGATTATGTAATGAATTGTGTTTTATAATAAATGTAAATTTATTTTTATAAAAAAGTCTGTGAACGTTGTTTATTAGTTTCTGACCAGTGAACATGAATGGGGAGTAGAATGTCCAGAGTGAGTGAGCGAATTCTCTATTCCAGGGATTCTCTTTGACTTGCAGTCTCTCGTACCCTGTTCCCTGGAACTTGTGGGGTCGTCTCTCTCTTTTTTAAATCTTGATTCCCGTTGTGTCTGTTCAGCCTTTTATCCTCACCCGGTCGACAACCTGTCCTTTACTTTACACAGAACTCGAAGTTTAAATGCGGTGACCTTTCGATCTTTAAACAATGCAGTCAATGCAATGCAAGAGCATCAAGGACATTTGTCCATGTCCCTTGTATCTCCCACCCAACAGGTCATCTTATTCCATGTGTGTTTGCTGGTAATTCACGTCTCCTCCTGTTGTATACCCAAAGCTTCACCGTATAATTTCGGTTTCTAAGTGGACCATTAGACATAGTGCTGTATTACTTAATTAGCTGTCTTCGGCTTGGACAGGCATGGTCCCAGGAAGACCGCCATGGCGGTGGTGAGCCTGCCCGTCAGATTCAGAGTATAATCCAGGGCAGGCGGGCAGTGTGGCAGCGGTCTCATGGCAGCAGCTATGTTAGGCTCATAGGAAAGCCTATACACCTGACAGCGCCGACTGATCATCTGTGCACAGTGTGGCATGCACCTAGTCGTCCATGCCACACAGTGCACGTACAACCAATAACTTGAGCCTGGGCATATCATGTGCCCCCTGCCCCCACCCCCTTGGGCAGATTTGCCGGGGGCCCTGTTACGGGGCACTCCCTTCTTGCCCTTCCTCCAGCGTTTTCATAGCAGGAGCACCGCATGAAAAGGTTTGCAGAGGGACAAGTTGTAATATGGATAGCGGTGCCATCCCGGCACCACCTCCGTTCCTCCTCATGTCACTCACGTGGGATCCAGGATCCTGGCGGTGCCAGGGGTGTTGTAGCGGGCTGCTGGCGTTCCGACCACCACACTCTTAATACGCCTGGTGGACCGCAGTGGTCGGACTGCCACCGCGAGTTTGGCGGTACGAAGGCCGCCATAATCGAAACATGCCCCATAATCTTTCATCAAGGACATTCGATTCGACTTTGATCATATCCAAGTGTTGGGTTATAAACAGGGGGCATATTTCAACCTCTAGCAGAACATAAACGGCACACTGTTTGTGCAGGGCTAAACTCTTTGTAATAAGGTTTCAGGTCGATCCTCAAGGATCTTTACGGGAAGTCACGCAGTCATTATTTAGTGCAATAGTTTTGGAGCTCCTAGGAAAAGCACAGCCGTGGCGCATAAACATCAGCTGACCACGGACCCAAGAATAGGAAGGTCCAGGGGTTCCATCTTTTCTCAAGAATGCCATGAAAATATTCTAGAATTCCTTGATACATTTGAATAAACCAAATCCTCGTTTGTTTGTGATGGTTCACGCCTGTGCTTTAAATGAGTAGGTACTGTCCGGTACGGAGTACTTGTACTTCTTTAATTTAATGGGAGGGTGCCTGCACTGCTCAGCACTGCTGTGATACATTCAGTGGTAGAGTACCGACCCTTTTTAACACTGCTGCAGTACATTTAGCTATAGAGTACCAGCATTTCTTAACACTGCAGTACATTTAGCTATAGAGTACCAGCACTTCTTAACACTGCTGCAGTACAGTTAACAGTAGAGTACCAGCACTTCTCAGCACTGATGCAATACATTTAGTGGTACGGTTCTAGCACTTCCTCGCACTGCTGCATTGCATTTGATGGTAGAGTACCAGCACTTCTTAACACTGCTGCAATGCATTTGGTGGTACCCTACCAGTAGTTCTCTGCACTGATGCAATACAATTAGTGGTACCGTACCAGCACCACTCCGCACTGCTGCAATGCATTTGGTGGTACTGTACCAGCACTTCTCGGCACTGATGCAATACATTTAGTGGTACCGTACCAGCACTGCTGCAATGTATTTGTTGGTAGAGTACCGGCACTTCTTAACACTGCTGCAATGCATTTGGTGGTACAGTACCAGAAGTTCTCGGCACTGCTGCAATACAATTAGTGGTACCGTACCACCACTCCTCCGCACTGCTGCAATGCATTTGGTGGTAGAGTACCAGCACTTCTCGGCACTGATGGGATACATTTAGTGGTACCGTACCAGCACTTCTCCGCACTGCTGCATTGCATTTTGTGGTAGAGTACCGGCACTTCTCAGGAGCAGACAGGTTCTCTGAATAGTGAGTACCTACCTGCACTTCTAGATTTCCATCTCAAGCACTGGTCCAGCAGAGACCCTTCTTGGCAGGACCTGATTTTCCTAGCTTCCTGGGTGGCCAGTAGGGCCTTTCTGAGGTGCTGCATTTCGTTTGAGCCAAAACCGATTGCATTGCATAGTTAAATAGTTTTCTCAAAATGTCTGCTACTCTTGCTGTAGAAGTTATTTGTTTGGGGGCCATCACTCTCCTAGGTTAACAATAAAATAGTCCGCATTTCCTATCATTGAGTGGATGTGTACAAGAAATAATACTTTAGAAATGACATGGCCCTTATTTTGCAATTTTAAAAGCACTGTGGTTAAGTCGGAATCCCTACCCTTCCCTGGTTGTGGCACGGATACTTTTATAGCATTCAATATTCTCTTCTTTAAACATTTGTTGCAGGCCTTTGGATGACAATTGTGTGATGCCTTACCTGGGTCATACAGTGTATGGATATCCTTCCAAGCCCCACTTTCCTAATTCACAACTCCTACATTGGCTCTGATCATAATAACCTTTATTGTCAAGAGGGTAGAAGTCCTCATAAAAAAAACGTCTCCAGAACAAAAGTCGCTGGAGAAACTATTTAAACAAGCATTGGCATAGCCAACAGGTCTCGCCTTTGGGACCTTATAAGTGTTTAGCCATGCAACAGTAGGTATTGTTGCACCAAGGATATTGTGCTGCATAACTAAATACTTATAAGGTCCCAAAAGCGACACCTATTGGCTATGCCAATGCTTGTTAATATTAGCGGTCCTCCTACACTTCTATTCTGTAGGGTATTCATAGCTCACTGGGTTGTCCACTCATCATAGGACTTGCTATTGGGTCAGTTGGAGTATACTCTAGATCCATGGCTCAGCCTAGGCCAACCTGGTTCTAGGGTTCACTGTCAGATATAAAACGTAATTCAAGTCCTCTCAGAACCAGACTTTCCTTCACCCTCCAAGATAGTGATTAACAAACGTGGAGGGGCAGGAACCAATCATGGGACAGTTTGCGGTGGTCTTGGTTACCAGCAAGTCCAGCCAGGGTAAGTGATGTTTGGAAAAAGTTAAACATTATTTTTTGCATTTTGGAGGTCTGGGTCAGCTCCCTTCAGCCGTTGCTTGCTTTATTTTATTTATTTATATGCTTCTATAGCGCAGGAATCGACCCCAGAGGGGTAACTCCACGCTTGTGATCTTCCAAGATGCCAGATCAAAATCATAATCATAGAGTGCCCTAGATCTTACGCAGCCAGAAACAGGTGTGTCTTCAGGGATTTCACAGGGCTTCACATTTCCAATCAGCCAGTAAAAGTACTTCCTCTTTAGTAGGAGTAATTCTACTGGGTATGGCAGTAGGAAGTGGTTGGTGTCTCTCCAAATGCTAACGTACAAAGGGATGAGTACTTTGTGGCACACCTCAGAGCCTCAAAAAGTGGTGGACCTGGAGTTAGAGTGTCTCTTTTAAGCTTATGTATATGAGTTGGAGTCATTTTGAAGCGGTGTGTTGGGCTGCTACATAAGAACTATGTGAAGAGGCATAGAGTTTAAAGTGAATCTATCAGCAACTCGTTCCATAGGTTTGAAAGGATGAGATATACAACTGAGGAAAGTATGCCAACAAATTTGTGTGAGGCAACGATCTTCCCAAGGGAAAGATTGTGTGGGTTACGGTCTCCGCTTAGAGGAAGGAACCCAAAGAGAACAGAAAGGATGGAATGGTTTCTACAATTACGGAATGGTACCAATGGGAACTAAATCAACGTGTAATAGATCTTTTCAGCATTGTGACTTTTAAATTTTTTCATTCCCCGCCTATTGCAGCACTACTGACTGATAATTTTTCATTTTTGTCAGGGTTTTCCACTGACTTCATTCTTGCACCTCTTACTCCCCAGGTTTGTGTGATTCTGGTAGCTCGGTATGCATTAAAGATCAGCTGCCCTGTACTGCACACCATTAAAAAGGTACAGCATGCTTCCTACACCCATCCCTATTAAGGAAACACAATGCATCCCTCATGCAGGTGGACCTCACTTGGCACTTCTAGCAGTGCTTACAGGCGTTTGGCTACAGACTTGCAAGCCCCAGAAACATGCCTCCTAGAATAAAGATAATCAATAGCCGCTCTAGAATACCACAAAGCAATAATGACTGGCTGATCCAATAAGGCTAGACTCAACTAGCTCTTAAACTACAAGTCATGCTGGTTTGTGTGTGCACACTGTTAAGCTATCCCTCACACTCCCGTCTTCCGCTCTACATTTCAGAGCTACTACATACTGCTGCACTAATTTTGGAGAACATCTCCAGGCCTCACACCAAAACTTACTACTAATAGGTGATATTGCTTTCAATACTCCCCCTGCCCAAACGCTTGAAGCAGTCAGCCAAACAGAGGCCCTTTGTAGCCGAAATGAAAAGGCTTTATAAATCCTACAAAACAATGTTGCCTAGGTCGAGGCTAATCATGCACTGCAATGAAAGAACTACGGTTCTTTTTGCAGCAGCTAAGGGTGAACAGGAATAGCAGCTTCATTCTCCCAGAATCTGCAGGAGAGGCTAATGCGGCTTTGTTTCTACCCACGAACCACCCTACCCAAGCCCTGGTCAACAACCACGGGGGAGGAGCTTAGCGCGCATCCAAGATGGTCGCGTGAGCTGTGAGCTCCCGAAACCCTCGCCGCCTCCACTGTCTATCCTGGCGCAAATCCTGTTTCTGACGACGGGTTCTACTAGCCATGACTCTCCTGATCTGAAAGGTCTTTTCAGATTTTGAATCGGATGCTGGACGCCCGACTTACTCCTTCCTGAAGACTAGAGGCCTACACTGTGGCTCATCCCAGGACTTGGGCATCTTGAGCACCCCGAAGGTAATTGAACAACAACGGCCTGTGGTAGGGGACAGCTACCCGGGGTCTACTTTTGGTTTCGTTTTCCCTGGCTACGAAGATTGGAGGTGGCTGCCTAGTGCTCGAGCCGGCCTGTGAACGCAGTCACTTGATTGATCTTCACCGACGCCCTGCATTTCAACCTCTCGTGGTTTTCCTTCGGGGGAGCCATTCACACCAGGTCCCAAAAGCCCCTGAGCGGCGCGCACCCCACCATGGCGGCCAAGTCTGAGACTGACAAGCGGTCCCTCAAGAATGCGACTCGTGGTGGTGGGACTCAAACCACCATTATGGATAGATTTGCGCGCAATAAGGACTCGCCCAGCGGGACGGGTAAAACTCCGGAGGATCTTGGTGGTGGCCCCCCGGAATCGGAGGAGCAAACACTTCGAGATGTGATGGGCGCCATCGCCAGCATACAATTGTCGATGGGCCAACAATATGAGACCTTGGCAGCCAAGATCGACACAGTGGCGGTGGATGTGGGCCTGATCAGGGCAGACTTGGCCAAAACTAACGAGAGAGTTAAGTCGTTGGATGTCAAGACAGCCAGTCTTACCACGGATGTCTCCGAACTCCAGACTGAGATCCGTACTCTTCGATCCTCTAGTGACCAGTTTACCCCAGGGCGCTTACACCATTGCAGTCCTGCCTTAGTGGTTTCTTGGAAATGTTTGGTATGGTGGACTGTTGGCGGATGCTTAGACCCAGGACAGGCCCAATATACTTTGCACTCCAGGGCCCATGGGATCTTAGCCAGACTTGATTATCTCCTTGTGCCCGCAGCCCAGGCCACAACGGTGCGAGAGGCCCGACATTTGCCTAGAGGCATTTCGGATCACTCCCCGCTATGGACCCATATAGATCTCCATTTGGACGCAGGGGGCCGGGTCGCCCCAATTACTCCCTGGCATCTCCGTGTTCCAGAGACTAGGGCGGGGGTGATTAAAGCTATAGATCACTACTTCACCGACAATGTGGGATCCGTGTCATTATCTGTGTCCCTTTGGGAAGCTTTTAAAACGGTGATACAGGGCCAGACACTGTCACTGGTCGCCAGCTCTAAGAAGCGCCACAATGAGGAGGTTGAACAGTTGGAGTCTGATATAGTGGCTTTGGAGAGGGATCTCGAGTGTGGGGTCACGCGTGAAAAAGTGCATGTTTTGCAATTGAAGCAGTCTGATTATAAAGCCTTGGTTACGAATGCTGCGAAAGCTATGAGTCGAGAACAACAGGGCCGTCTGTATGATGTGGGCGACAAGGCGGGGAAGTTGATAGCTTGGTTGGACAAAAGGGAGAGATTGAATCGTGTGGTGCCTGTGATCGAGCGAGTGGATGGGGTACGTGTGACGGATCCTCTGGAGATTGTGGAAGAGTTTGCTTGTCACTTTCAAACAGTGTATGCGCCGGTCTCGGACCGGCCAGAGGAGGATTCCCATCTTTTGCTTAGGGATATTGCTTTGCCTTGCCTGTCCGATTCTGATAGAGAGCTAATGGAGGCGGATTTCTCCGCTGATGAAGTAGCGCTAGCTATTCGCTCCATCCGCTCTGGAAAAGCTACGGCCCCCAAATGGTATACCCATCGAGCTGTACAAGTTGTGTCCGGACAAAATGGCGTCATATCTTCGCTCGATGTTCTTGGAGTCCAGGGAGAGGGGTTTGCTTCCCTGTGATCAGCGCTTAGCGTCTATCGTGGTGATCCCTAAAGAAGGTAAACCCCGTGAATTCTGTACCTCCTATAGACCTATTTCACTTCTGAATGTGGAACCTAAAGTCTTGGCGAAAATATTAGCTAACCGTATGATTAAAGTGATCGGAGATTTGGTGCACCCGGATCAATCTGGCTTTATTCCAGCCCGTAATACCGCGCTGAATTTACGCCGTCTTCATGGGGTGCTGGCGAGGGCGGAGACGTTGCGTGAGCCGGCCATTTTGGCTTCGTTAGATGCCACCATGGCCTTTGATACAGTGGAATGGCCATATCTATGGGCGGCTCTGGCGAAGTTTGGCTTCGGACCGGTGTTCATCGGCTGGGTCCGATTACTGTATGAGGAGACCCTTGCCCAAGTGGTCGTCAACGGTCGAGCGTCGGCCCCCTTTGTTCTGGGAAGGGGTACGCGTCAGGGATGCCCTCTTTCTCCGCTGCTTTTTGCCTTGGCTCTCGAGCCCTTGGCGGCTTGGTTGCGGTGGGAGCCATCCCTCAAGGGTATCAGATGGGCCCCCGGTTTTGAAGATCGCATTTCACTTTATGCGGACGATATTCTCCTTTACCTCACCTCCCCTCGGAAATCTTTGGGGGTACTGTTTGACGTCCTTAATTCCTTTGGAAGGAACTCGGGACTGGTCATCAATTGGGCCAAGACTTGTGTGTATTCGCTCACGGACTATACACCACTCGTACCGCGCAACTGTCCTATACAAATATCATCCACTGGGTTTAAATATTTAGGAATCCATATTTCGCGTGATTCGGCTGTCAGGTATCGGCTCAATTTACTCCCCCCCACTTACTCGCTTAAAAGCAGATGTGAAAGCCTGGAGCAGACTGCCTCTATCCCTGGTGGGTAGGGCAGCCTTATTCAAAATGATGTCCCTTCCCAGATTTTTGTATGCCCTTCAGAATACTTTAGATATAGTGCCTTCCAGCTATTTTCACGAGATTGAGTGCTACAAAGGAAACTGTTGTGGGCCGGACGTCCCCGGATTGCCTTGGCCAAGCTTACGCTGCCTTGGTATGATGGCGGTATTGCGTTGCCGGATATACGACGATATTACTGGGCCGCTCAACTGAGCTCGGTTAATCATGCGATGTATGGTCCGACTTCTAACCCGGCTTTTGCTATGGATAAATGGCTGCTTCCGGGCGGAGATTATAACAGGGCGCTTTATTCAAAACGGTCCGATGTGGCGTTGACGGGGCCCACCAGAGTTTTGGTGCGGGTCTGGTACAACGCTAATGCTGCTATGGGCTGGTCGGATACTCTCACTCGAGCGACTCCACTCTTTGTGGACGACTAAGGGGTTCGATAAATGGGACCTTATTGGGATTAGTAAGGTGGGAGACCTTTGGTGGAAGGACAAGATAAAATCATTTGAGGAGTTGCAGCTAGAATTTAAACTCGGTCCTCGAGAATACTTTCGGTACCTACAAGTCAGACACGCCCTTTCCTCTGCTTTACCGGCTGGCACGCCCGTTCCAGAATCCTCACCCCTGGAGGACAGAGTACTCGATGGACACGTCCCGGACAGTACGATCTCTCTTATATACAAAAAGTTGATCAACGACCGAGTGGACCTTCTTCTACAGCTCCGCATGGCCTTTACAGGCGATGGACTGGAACTTGATGATGAGGACTGGCAGGTGGAGATATCCTCCCCGAAGGAGGTGGCAATCTCGGCCCGTCTGAGATTGGTGCAGTTAAAAATCCTACACCGAGTGTACATGACGGGTCCTCGTTTGTTGCGTATGGGGTATGTTTTAGATGATTTGTGTAAACATGGCTGTGGTATGGTGGGTACGTTCCTTCATATTATGTGGGAATGTCCTGCGGTAGCATCCTTTTGGAATTGTGTGCATGGTGTTATGTCTGAGGTGACGGGTGTTTCGCTTTTGCCGGAGGCCAGAAGGTGTCTCTTAATTGTGTGGGAGCCCAATGATTATAATGTGGCCGAGACGCAGTGGGCCACTTTGGGTAACATGATTACCAAGCGTGACATTGCGCAAATGTGGGGGTCGGCTAGGGCACCGAGTCTGTCGGCCTGGTCTAGGAACATGGACTGGTGCATGTTCCGTGAAAAAACTGTTTACATTGCTCGAGGCAGGCCCAAGAAATGGGGGAGGGCATGGAGTCAGTGGAAACAATATCGTGGTGAAATTTGTACGCCTCCTTTTGAGCCTCCACCGGAGGTGCTACAATCCCCTTAGCATGACGTTACTTCTAGTCTGGATTTTGCCTATGTGTTGCTGGCTACCTCTTGTTCCCTCTTTCTCCTCTTCCCGGCTCCTCTTACTGTTGACTATGTACAGTTGTGGATGTGGTATCCCCTCCCCAGAAGGATTACTTATGTTTCTGCCTTTCGTTTAGCCTCTGCTGTTATTTTTGGTTGTTTTTTTTTTTCAAAAATGAAAAATCAAAACCTTATTCTTCCTGTACAGTGAAGTATGGCATAACATGATTGGTTAATTGCCTGCCGGGCCTTAGGGTTGTCGGCTGAAGGGCTGTGTATTCTTTCATCCTGATATGATATTGGAATTGTTGCCAGCCGACCCGAAGTGGCTATATGACTGCTATTGTATTTTCATGTTTATCAATAAAGGTTTAAAAAAAAAAAACTTAGAACTCCACCCAGCGTGACCAGGTTGTAGGAATGACAACTTGTCTTCTCACCTGAGCGCCATGGTGGTGACTAACTTATTCAGAGGAATATGTTGTTTAAAGGAGAAGGCAAGTTTTCCCTTGAAAAAACATCCCGGTTTCCACCCAATTCATAACACTTTTAAGACTGCCACGTGTCATGTTACTGATACATAGATTATAATTCTGGTGTACTACACAAAAATATACCTTGGTATTATTACATGTGCAGCCGATAAACAGGAATACAAGATTCTGATTTGAATTAGTTTTTACAACATTATATTTACGTGCATAACTTAGCAGAATGAGGTATATAACTTGCTTACAAGCATAATTTGAAAGTACTTTACAACAGTGTAAGCAAACATTTGCTCAGCAAACTTTATACACGTGTAGTAAAAATGCAAAAAAGCCAACACAGCAAGACCTTAAGCGTCCTAAAAGGCCTGGTCATAAACACTTAGTCTGCTTTTTGTACACACTTGGGAGCACAAATACAATCTCATGGGATGCTTTGGCTTTGGAAACTTTCAACGATTTTTGCATAAAAGAGAAGATGCACAGTCCTCTCATCACTAGCCCAAGAAGCAGCAGATGTCGTTTAGTGGCTGGTGCAGGCTCTCTTACCAGACCCGGTGGTCAGCAGGGAGTCCTCTGGTTCTTTCTCTAGCCCAGATGTGATCTGAGGTTCGGGGTGCTATATTTAGACTCAGCAGGTGTCCCAGGGGATCATGCAGTTACTAGCCAATGGGGCTACCAGGATTCCTCCTGTCCTATTATGCCTTCAGTCTATTTGTGGCATCTAGCAATCGTAGAGTGCATTATTCTGCCTACACTCAAGATATCTTAACCATTCCTTGGATGATATGATCTTGATAGACCACCCTAAAGGAGTGGCTTCCTGTGGGCTACACATCTATGGGAAAACCGGTTTCGCAAATGCTTTCCTCTCAGTTCCTGCCTCCCGCCCGTCTGCCTGAGCAAAGGGGCAGCCCTACATGAGTGTGATTGCCATTTGCCCACCAAAGGAAGCTTCCCCTTTAAAGCTTGCCTTTTGGACCAACACCCTGTTTGACTTCCTGCATATAGGAGGTAACACCTCCCACAGTGGCAGGCCTCTAATATTTATGAGCCTGGGAGACATACACACCACTCCCTAGGAGAGGAGAAGGCTGCCTGGTGGCTAAATATCGTGCAGACCACTGGACAACTGAGTGCCAGCTGTCTAAAAGTTGCCCTACCTTAAAAGTGACATTAAATTTGGCTTCAGCATCAAGTCGAGTTTAATGCCACGATTGATTTGATACCTTGAAGTATCCATTGTAGTCCCATTCAGAAGTTAGCCAAACTGAGAGGTCAGCTGGTAACTCTGTGTTAGCCAATGAGGCTACTAACCTTTTCACAGCAACAACAATTTTAAAGTTTTGCTGTTAAGACATATTAAAAGCATATGTCCTACTTAATTTAATCTAAGGCTCTCTGACTTAGGGCTCCATAGGCCATCTTTAGGGGAGACATATATATTGTTATGGGAAGTGGGAACTTTCCCATTGGTTAAAATGTCAAAGTTGAAAAGTTGAATTTTGTTTTTTAAGTTGCTCTTCCAGGCTGCCATGACAGATTTGGAGCTATTTTGTACTTTGTCGCACGCATGGTGGCACACTCAGAACTGAGGCACAGGGGAACATTCTAACTTAGATGCCCGTGGTACCCTTGGTACCATATACTATGGGCTTATGCTTATTGGGGGTAGCCAATTTGACATATATTTTATAATGGGTTACAACACTAGTACTAAGGTCTGGCAAGTAGGCCTCAGTGCACTCGCAGAGTCGAAAAACCAGCAGCAGCAGTCCAAACCTTTGGGGGTGATCATGCAAATTCAGTACCTCACAAATCTGCACACATACCCTGGATGGTTCCCCTTTTCTGAAAGCAATTCGGTTGACATTTCAAAATACCTACTGTTCCACATGATAGGATAAAAGCAATTATCAATTATGGAGAATGGTGTTGGCACAGCTGCTGCATAAACTGTGTATCTTTCAGCCCATCTGGTTCTGTATTAATGTATTGAAATAGGCACCAAACATGCCATTCTTAGCTACCCTTCGCCAGAAAATCCTGAGAGAAACCTTTGACCAACAACGTTGCTAGCACCAATATAATCATGAAATTCTACTACATATATATCTGGCTGTCATTATGTAATTCTGAGCAGGTATACCTGAACTACACAGAATTCAACAACATTGGAAACTGTGTTTGCAGTAAGTCTTTAAAATCCTACATACTGGGTATTTTTAGCTGCAAATGCTAGTATGTTGACTTGGCCATAGCCTTGTTTACTGTGTGAGAGGGGATAAACTAACCTTCTCTGGAGCCTTGACATTTTCTTTGGGCTTTTTTCTAGGTGTTGGTTTTGATGCATAACCTACCACAGAGAGATCTGCATACTTATTTTTTTGCAATTATGACCTCTGCATATATATAATAGCCTTACACCAAAATACAGTGTAACAAATGATAGAAGCTATATATAACTAGCCAAATTCAGTAATGCTGCAGAGTGTGACACTCAACAACTGTTAAAATCAATCTCTTTTTCCACTTATCCGTCATTTATTAATATATTTTTTTGAAAAACCTTTATTGTTCGAAATGCATATTACACAGCGCTTAGCTTACAACCCCTCCGGGTCAGCCGCGTTAGTCAATGATCGGATGAGTTCCAATTGTCGGACACAGCCTCAAGGCCGACAGCCCTGAGGTTCGACGGCGTAGTTTGTTTTCACATTTTGCACAGTAGATAGCATTATAATCATATATGTCCGTAGGCTTTTCATTTTTTGCTTTTTTGTTGTAAACGTATTTCCTTGGTCACCAAACTGCGGTGATACTTCTCAGTGTCGTCATATGGACAAAGGCCCTTACTCATTAATTGGTGCTATGGGTAAATGTGCCGGCGGAGTCCGCCTGTTAATAGGGCATATTGTGTAAATAGTAGAGGATATAGCAGCACGACATCTCAAGTGAATCGATGTGTGAGTGTCTATGTGGCATGTTAATCCTAGCAGGAGTAGTGAGTGCTGGCGATGGTGTCTAGCAGGGAGGACTCCGACGTTTGAGCGTTACAGTCAGAAGTCCCATAGTGCGTTGTGTCTAGGAACAAACCTCAAGTGGCTTGGTCAGAAAGAAAAGGGGACCATTCTAACAATAAAACAACAGAACGATAACTTGGGGGGTATGCGTGAAAGGGAGTGGAGGGGGGAGGGAGCCTGGGTGGACGTGTCCTTGTGCGTACTGAAAGACACATGGTGTCATTGCGCCAGCAGTGTTCTAATGGGTGGGCAGGAGGGTGTAGTGTTCGGTTAGTGTGTGTATCTACATGAGAAGGGGGTGTTCTCCGCCGTGAGGGTTTGCAGGTTGCTACTCCCGGGCCCAGGTCATGAGGTGGACCCTGGTCAAAGTACACACCAGGAGTTATGCACTCGGGGGTGCGGGCGGGCAAGGGGTACCAAAGGTGTCACCACTAAACGATCAACTGAGCAACGTATGCCTTACGAGACGTGGGTGCAGCACTGGAGGTGGCTAGTGCGGCATGTGGCACATTATGATGGTGTATATGCGCAGGGGGGACGGAAACAAGCCATAGGAGCAGGGAGGGTTGGTGGGTACATGCGTGTTTCAGATTGTCTCCCGCCGTGGGGGGTGCTGGGGTGGGGGCGCCACCACTTTTATGTAATCCCCTGCTCCAGGCACGTTTGTCGGAAGAATTGAAGGATATCATCCCATTGTTGTGCAATAGGGAATTTCCTGAGCCCTGCCGTCTCCTCTCGGCGCAAGACCGTGCTCTCCGCTCGCGCCCAGTTCATGAGAGAAAGGCACCAGTGTCGTAAATGTGGGGGTGAGTCGGCTTTCCACCGCTTGGTGAGCAGCCGCTTGGCTGTGATCAGCCCAAGATCCCAGTATCGGGCCTGAACTTTGTTCAACTTTGTGCGTCGGTATAAGCCCAGTATACAGGCCTCCCAGGTCCGTGGTACATGTTCGCTAGTGCATTGCGTGAGCATCGCAGTCACCCCATCCCAATACTGCTGGAGGTCAGGACATAGCCAGAGCATATGGAGGAGGTCTGCCCCGACCAAGGAGCAACGTCTACAGGCAATGTCTGCTACCGAGAAATATCTGTTGATTTTGTCCGGGGTGAGATATGCGCGGTGCAGTATGTATAGCTGTATAATTTTGAAGCGAGGGTTGCGCTGGATATTGACCGGCCCAGCCAGTATCATTTCCCACTCCTTGTCCGCCCAGTACCTCCCTCTGTCCGCCGCCCACTTGTCTCTCAGCTGCACAGTAGTAGGTTGAGTGTGGAGGAGAAGAGCCTGTGCTAGCCAGTGTATTATGTGGGTGCCATTGCTCATAACGTGTAGGTATTGCATGAAGTGGTGCATAGGCGGCTCTTCGGTCAAGTCACCCCAGGCGACAGTCAGTGTACAGACTAGAGACTCGTGTAATAGGAACTGCCCAGACGGGAGAGTTGTGTCCTCTGCAAGTTCAAGTCCACGTGTTCAGTCTCCATTACCCTTGGGAGATGTACGTGTTAATGGCGGCCGGCAGGGCTGAGGCATCGTTCGCGTCTTACTTCAGTTCTCCACCGCCTCCGGGTACGGCTACCCGAGTGATCAGTTTAAGGGGCGGTCGGAGCCTCTCTCCCACTGGCGCCGCTTCAATTGGCGTTCCGGGGAAGCTGGATTGTGTTCCCTCAGCCCCACGGTGGTTAGGGCCCAAGGCAGCCCTCTGCCGTTCACCGGCTGGTCGATGCTCGATCCGCCAAGCGCAGCATTTCCCCTCAGATCCTCCGTCGCGTGAAGGCGCCCCCCCTCACCAACCGTACCGCAGTAATTTACGAGGCTATGCGGAGGCAGGGCAGTGGGGGTTAGACAGCAAGCATGAAGGGGCCACTTGGTTATGTCCGACCCGCTGGTGCTGGATTGGATGCGTCTTCAGGCCTGCCGCACCAGCCAAAGCCTCTGCCTCGCTTAGGTGGTCTTCCCGGAGTAGGGTCCGCCCAGTGCGGCCGCAGGGACGCAACCTCCGCCGGTGCAGCTCTCGGCCAGCAAGGCATTGCAAACTCAGTCAAGGTGTCGGTGGGGGCTTCCTCCGGTTCTGCCCACCGCTGTGTCCCAAACAGGATAAGATTGACGGAGAAACGGCCTCGGGAAGGGGAGCCCAGAACGGAGCTCTACCCCACCATGTCCGTCGCCAATGCGCGCCAAGCCACGCCCCCTTCCACTTATCCGTCATGCTTTGCATTTTTCTCCCCGTCCTCTTCTTTCCCTTGGTGTCTCCTTCACACCATTTTTTCCTATCTTTTTCCTCTTCCTTTCTATCTTCCATCAATCCAGCTAGAAGTTCAGTCAACTTTTTCTTGGTCTCATCCAGTGCTTTAAATAGAGAAAAAAGGTGCAGGTACTCACCAAAATGAGCGGTGGAGTTTGGGGTGGGGAGAAGGGTGAGGCAAGGAGCGTGGCTAGGTTTTTGACTTTTTATTACACTAAATGTAAATGTACAGGAATTTATATAGCGCAAATCACCGAGCGCTTTCTAAGCGCTTGCTTAGGGAACCCGTCCTGGTATTCCCCTGTGAGATAACCCCGGCAGGGTATCCGCAAGGTGAAAGCCAGGCATCCCGCCGCGAGGGGCCGTTGTGGAGATTAAGCAAGCTATTGCCCAGAGTCGCAGAGTGTGAACCCTTGAATCAAGTTGGCACCGGAGCGAGAATTGTCGAGTCCATGGACATTTTTAGGACTCAAGACCCCGCCGAGCCGGGAATTGAACCCTGGTCCCGGGCTGACCTCTGCTTCCAGGTCTGCCTCCTCTAACCAGTGAAAGAGGTAATGTGTGATATGAATATCACTAAGGACGTGTCATTTAACATGAAACTCGTATGGTTTCTTCACTCATTCGTCATTATTTAATTGTCATAAATTAAACCAGTCTTCTCCTTCTTGTTTTCATCTTCTATTTTTATTCATAGTTGAATCATCATATTTGTTGTTTTAGTTCATCAAAATTCATTTCCAAACATAAGCCAATATATTGCATTACTTCATGCTTGCCCAATGCATTTCGGGTTAAGGGTTAACCCTTCGTCAGGGGCCTAGAATAGAGGGAGACATACAGGACCTTAGCGATCAGGGGATGCACCATAATCATATTCAACAACCAAAACTAATAAATTATATAACACTTTCATCCAGTACATCCAATTAAATTCGATTACATTCGAACTAGAATTCTAACCAAAGAAATAACGATTTAGCATATATACATTACATGTTTGAACTCATTGTATTAACCATGAATGATGCAGTAACTTTACTGTTAGAAATCCATAAAGTGTAGTAAATGCTGCTTTTTGAATATGATGATTCAACTATGAATAAAAATAGAAGATGAAAACAAGAAGGAGAAGACTGGTTCAATTTATGACAATTAAATAATGACGAATGAGTGAAGAAACCTTACGAGTTTCATGTTAAATGACGCGTCCTTAGTGATATTCATATCACACATTACCTCTATTAGTTAAGGCACTGCCAGACACAGTGCGTCAAGGATTGCGCAACACCAACTATTTGAAATATCTAATTCTAATTAGAGAGTGCACGGAGATATCAGCAACCTGATACTTAGACTCCTCTAACCAGTGAGCCACACTTCTCCACGTGTCCATTTATAGCACGTACTGATAAATGTTGGTTACTATCCAAAGTAAATCTTTTTAGCAACCTCAGAATAAAAAAAGATTGAGGAAAAATGTTAAGGTTCTAAACCTATACTTTGCAGTTTGCATGCAGCTCCTTGTCGTGGGGCCACAACTCACTAAGCTGTAGGACAAAGATTTTAACTTGTGACAAGATCTCTGCTACAAAATCAGTAATCAACTGAGCTATCTACATAAAAAACAAATCTGTGATCTGTATGTTGCATGCTGTGATTTACAGCGTACACATACACCCTCTATGCAATTTAATGGTGTATTGAACCGTTGACTAGAAAGCACACAGATCTAGGGCCAGAAATCAGAAGATTCCATTTTGCGAGTCGCAAATTGCGCTGTTTTGCAACTCGCAAAATGGAATGTACAACAGTGTCTGAGACACAGTTTGCGATTCCCAGTTGCAAATGACTGACCTCATTAATATTCATGAGGCAGGTCGCAATTTGCAATCCATTGGGAATGGTAAACAACAAGAGAGATGGCCCAACACGTTCCAGGGAACTGGGCTCTTACAACCAATAAGCAAATAAAAAGATTCCCTGGAGGTAAAATCACATACACTTCTACTCTTATTTCATACACTCAAGTAACTCTATATAACCCCTGTTTCAAGAAACCCGGCCAGTTCTACTCAGTGTTCCCCCATATAACAGCATACAAATTAAACCCCAAACTGAAATGTAGTGCTTGCACAGTTTTTATTCATAAAAGATAGCAAAAAATGTTTTGCCTCAATCCATATATCTGTTAAAAATCTCAAATATCTAATATACACAAAGCAATGCATACAGATTAAAAATCACAATTTGTACAATACAATATCTTCTATAAACACATTAAAACACAATTTCAAAAGACAAAGACCCCTGAAATACAGTTATTATAATCTGTTGAAAATCCATATGATCCAGACAGAATACATTATACGTGGGGAGTGTTTAGTAAAATGGATTTTTTCTTATCTAAACGTTCCTTGTTTTTCTTGGTAGATGAATGCGTCGTATTATGCCTGGAAGGGACGCCCTTGGCACATCCCTTCCTCATAGTGACTCGCACACCCTATTTTGCAAGTCAGCAATTGGTTACCATCTCGCAAAATAGGGTTGGTACATACCACCACACTTTTAGAGGTCACAAACAGGCCAATTTTCCGTTTGCGACCACTAAAAATGGTCGTACATCTGGCCCCTAGTTATTCATTAAAGTGATATTGTAGTCAAGAATATGCTGGGTACAAGTAGATTTCTGTACCAGGTGATATTTTGAAATGCATCCCAAAGTGACCAAGTAAGTGTGCCAGAACAGCGATACAGATACAGAATGACAGAAATGTGGTTGAAAGGGCTGAAATGGAAATTGAGAGGTAGGTACATGGAGGTATAAAGATCAGTGGAGAGTGAAGGAAGGAAAAGGGGAGAGGTAGAAGAACTGAGGTCAAGAAGCATTGTAGGAAGATGGCTCTGTATATACAATACCGAAGTAAGGTATAGTGTGCATAAAGTCCAGTGGATCCCCAAAGGTGTACAGCGGTAAAAGTCGATAATACCTTACTCTCTATTTGTGGTAGTGTGGGCGAGCAGTGAGGCTTTATCAGGGGCAGTGTTAAGCACACTCAAAGACTTAACTCAGACCAATTGTTTGTATCAAAAATATATCTTTAGTTGGATTTTAGTTTTAGAACAAAGCAAGACTTGGTACAGATAAATAGTATTGTACTTTTCAAGACAGATTGATGAAAAACAAGCAAACTGGGTGAAAATAACTTTTTGTATTTGCAATTTCTTTGTGATTACTTTTCAGATTACTTTTTCTACTCCGTGTGATATGCTTAGATATCACACTGGAACATTTCCTAGACAAAGGTAGGTAAAACAGTTTAGCAATAATAGGTTACCATACAAACACCCTCAACATTTAGAAGTTTTCCATAGGAAAACAGTCCATGCAATTCTATGGAGAAAAATAAATTTATCGGTTTGTAGGTTAAGTAAACGGTCTTGAGAGTTGAGTTTCTAGGGTTAAAACAAGGGTTCCCCCAGGGTAAAGGATGCACTCAAAAAGCACACGCAGCAGCACTTAGGCAGTCGGATGCAGAGTGGGGAGGCCCAATGTTAGCCTATGGGGCTTGGGGGCCATCGGTTGGTGGCTGCTCTCGGGCAAAGCACAGGGTTGAGGGAGCAAAGCTCCTAGGGTTAAGCTCAGGGCAGAGGGGGATCTGAGTTAGCACACAAGGTGCACCCACAGCAGCACAGGGGCAGCTGGGTGCATAGTGCTGATTAGGCTTCGGGTGCCCTATTTTCAATGGGAGCTGCCGTTTTTGGATTTTGGCTGCAGGCTCGGTCCAGGAAGTCTTCCGGGAGGAACAAACAGCTGGGCAGGTGAATTGGAGGGCTAAGGGACATAGGCACACCTCAGGTCCTCTTCTCCAGCATGCAGGGCGCCTGAATACAGGGGTGCTTTTTGAGGTCCACTCGCGGTTGGGGTGGGTCTTTGTGCAGAGGCTGCAGGCGATGTCGGGGAGTCCTGGAGGGGATCAACCCACGGTGAACTTGACTCTGGAGCGCTGGGGGACCTCGCTGGGACGGTGGTGTACTCGGACTCGGGCCGTAGGCGACAGTTGCAGGGGTGGTTCCAGGCGTCAGGTTTCTTGGTCTTCAGCAGGCTCAGAGTCTTTTGTTATAGATTCTTTCGAACTGAACTGCTATTCACAGGAGATCCATTATTTGTTGAAAGCAGTCAATCCCCCAAGGGGTTCTGGAGGTCACTGGCTGTAGGACAAGGCAACTTTTGGCGCAGGTTTTCTGGAAACTGCAAATGGGCCGGTAGGGCTGGGGGAAGTCAGTTCTTCTCTGCAGTCTCCTCTGCTGTGCGTCTTATTTCGTCCTCTTTCTTCAAAGGTTGCGGAAATCTGCCTTCTTGGTTAAGGGCCGACCCCTAAATACTAAATTTAGGGAGCGTTTTAGGGATCTTGAGGTAGCAGGCACAATTCTTTATGCTGATAGGAGAGTACCTGCCATCTGCAAGATGGCAGGCACTGAAGAGCGGGCTTCACCTCGCCTCCCCCACCTGTGGGGTAGGGTTGGCAGAGGTGGGCACACCTTTTGGGCGGCGCCAATTGTTCTTGCTTGTTCTCCCACCAAAAAAGGGGGGTGAGACAGGAAGCGGGGCTGCTCCTGAAAACAAGAGAGGCTGGAGATCATGTTACAAAGTTGGCAAGGCCTTTGAAGCTCCCCTGCCACAGATGGCAATGCCTGACCTGGAGAGGTGTGAACACCTCCACCCAGGAAAGGTTTTGTTTCTGGGCCCACGGAGCAAAGACTCCCACACTAGGGGTCCAGAAACTTGTCTTGTGGTGGCAGGCTGGTGTGTACCAGTCAGGGAACCCACCAGAGACAGGTTGGTGTCAGGGAGTATCTCTGAGATGCCCTCTGAGAGCATTGTATAATAAATCCCACACTGTCATCAGTGTGGGTTTATTATGCTTAAAGGTTTGCTACCAAACTGCCCAGAATTCAGTAAAGCCATTATGGTGCTGTGGAGTTCATAACAACAAACTCCCAGACCATATACTCTATATGGGTTTACTGCACTTACAATGTCTAAGAATGGACTTAGACACTGCAGGAGTATGGTGCTTATGCAACTGTACCCTCACCAGTGGTATAGTGCACCCAGCTAGAGAGGTGTCTTACATATACCATAGGCAGTGGGTTGCAGGCATGGCACCCAGGTATGTGTGCCATGTCGACTCTTCACTTTTCTCTGCATCAAAATACGTAGCCTGCAATGGCAGTCTGTGTGGTAAGGTACATGGCCTCTAAGGGTGGCACAATATGTAAAGTAAAGAGAGGTCCCAATTGGGGTACAAAGGTACAGTTTTGGGAAGAACAAAGGCCCTGGGAACCTGATTAACAGAGACCCAGGGCACATCAAGTCAAAGTGCATCAGAAATCTGGCTAAGGGGGGGGGGGGGTGGGGGGGGGGGGTCTTACTGCAACAGAAACCCACTTTCCTACAAGCGTAGAGATGTGAGACAAAGATAGGGGAGGCAGAGAAAGAGAGGTATAGAGTAATAAAAGAGGTGACATAAAGGTAGCCAGAAAGAGGGATAGATAGATATGGGGAGGGGTTTAATGACTGGTGAGGGAGGGCGAAATGAAGCCCAAGAAGATAGGTGGAAAGAAGGTAGAAAAAGGTGAAGTACAAAAAGGAGAGGTATAGAGAGAGAGGCAAGGTAAAAAGGAAGTATGGTGAAGAGTAAGTTAGAAGGAGGAAGACAAAAAAGTAGAATGATCAGTAAAGAAGGGTGGAGGCACATAGTGAGACTTGCTAGAGCAAGTGTTGGGTGATGAGAGAAAGAGGGGTAAATGGAAAGACAAAGTGGTGAGACATAGATAGGAAGAGCAAGGTAGACAGAGAGGTCGTTATAGAGAAAAAAAGAGAGCTAGAGATAACTTGATCAGGCAGGACCTTGGGTGTTGGGGGCATTTGACTGTGTTCTGATTTCCACACCTTTGTCAGGGTGGACACCACAACTGGTTTACGTTATCACCAGTGGAGTGCATAACCTTAAACTTGTTCTTGTATTGGCATTTGTAATTGCCCATTCCTTAAAATGTCTCTGACTGTTTTCCTGCCCTGGTATCTTGGGAGAAAGGTTAACGGTGGCCGAGCCATGGGGGGTGAGGTGGGATCTTAAATATCCTTCCTGTTGGGGATGGCATGAGAACCACACACATTACCCAGTGTTATTGAAAACCTTATTAGAAATTCTGGCATTGTCCCATTAAACTATTATCAGTGTGTTTAGAAATGTTGTTGCGAACCTATTAAAAGCCCATTGAAAGTAGCAGCCAGTAACAGCTTAGAATGGACAGTACTCATTGAACATATTATAAATGCCCTAGTGTGCTCAAAAGGCTGGGGAAGGTTATGTTTAGCTTGGTTCACTGCTGAGTTCTAGGGAATAAGTAGCAGTCAGAGTAGAGGCCTTGTGAACAGCCCCGTGAAGGAGCCAAGGTTACATAGGATGTTGCTACTAGTGACGTACTTTAGCAAGAGGGCTCGATGAGCTGCAACTGTTGCCGACATCTGCTATGACCTGCTGGTGAAGTGTTCCAGTAAGGGCAAAAATAAATTATACTTCTGAGCTAGGACTATGGAGTACTTTTAAAATGTGTAAAAGTTACACTTTCTTAGACCGTGCTTAGAAAAATTCAAAGTGAAGAACTATATGAAACCAGTCGGCTATCCTCTAAAAATACAGAAAGAGTTTGCTTCGCAGAAAATTAAAGCACACCACTAGCATATCCTCAGAAAGGGCAGCCAGTGAGGCTCAAGGGCCTCTTTCCCTATCGCTCATGCTGCCTCTTTTTTTTTTTTATTACAAGTCTGTTTTATTTTGAAACAACACCCCTAGGAGGGGCACAAAAACACAGCGTTAAGCCTACAACCTCTATCCGAGGCCGGCCGCGAGGAATGCGCAACAGACGTTGCTCAATGGAGGTAGTTAACACAGCACCTTGCCAACAACCCCAAAGGGCCGGCCACGTGGCTTAGGAGAAGCTGTTGAAGTCGCTCAGCGTTGAAAGAACCCCAATGGCGAATCAAGGGGGGGGGGAAATGAGGGAGCAACAAGACCATTACGTACTAACGACCCAACAGGGGTTCTTGAAAAAAGAAAAGAGCTACAGAGAAAAGAGAAAGAGGGAAAGTGAAGAGGAGGCAAGCCAGAAACAGAAGATAGAGAAGGGATCATACGAGCAGGTGTGGTGGCCAGTTCCAGGGATGGAAAGTAGCACTAGGCAGTGAGGGCCAGCCTCCGGGGCTCCGGTGTTGCAGTTGTCGTCTATGGAAGCAACCTAGTAGGATCTGTAGGGACAATAGCATCCTCAAAGAGATGTAGGGTCCGAAGTCTAGTGGGCATGTGTCGTGCATGCTCCATAGAGCACAAGTAGCGCACCAGGGGCTTCCAAACCGCTTCAAAGCGGGAGTGGCGCATCTGGAGTCGCGCCGTAAGGAGCTCCATTGCCAAGACGTGCCACAGCCGCACAAACCAGGATGTTATGGGAGGTGCCTCAGTCTTCTTCCAATACAAGGCTATGAGTTGCTTGGCCGCACCTAGCATCTGCAACGTTACAATCCAGTCATTACGGGTGAGGGCCTTATGGTTAGATGGTCTGACACCGAGCAGGATCGTACCTATGGCTTCAGGCAAAGGGAACCCCAGTACCCCCCTGATGTGGCTAAGGACCTCCTTCCAGAAGACGGTGAGGAGCGGACACGCCCACCATATGTGCACAAAGTCCCCCGTCGCAGCCCGGCACCTCCAGCACAAAGGCGAGACATTGGGGAACATCTTGTGAAGGCGCAGAGGAGTGTAATACCATTGGGTCAAAAGCTTATATGCGTTCTCTCTCTGTGGGATGCTCCGATACACCTTGGGGATATCTCTCCACACCGCTTCCCATTGTGAAGGCGTGATATCCGTATCGACCGCCATCTGCCAGCGATGCTGGTACGGGTGAGTGGGCGTGAGTGGCAGGTGCTGTAGGATGTGATAGATCTGGGAGATCAATCGCTTCAAACCCCCAAGGGTGCAGGCCAGGCGTTGGAAGGGGGTGAAGGCCCGTGTTGCCGCCCGATATACACTATCTTCAGAGGCCCAGTGTCGTAGTTGGGCGTAATGCAACCGCGCAACGGGTTGCAAGCGAAACTCCTCACAGCATTGACTGAACGATTTAAAAGATCCCCCGTCGAACAGGTTGCAAAGCACCCGACAGTCCCCCTGTGCCCAGTTCTCAAATGCCCGGGTTAGATGGGCCGGCGGGAAGTGAGGGTTTGCCGCTATGGGAGTATGCGGGGATGGGAACGTAGTGAGGCCCCTGGAGACAGCAGTGGCGTCCCATATGTCCAGGACCGTTTTTGTGGGCACTGCCAGGTACGCACTTCTAGAGCGGGCTGTTCGGTGGAGCCAAGGCAGGTCCCAAACAGTGCGTCCCGTCACCGCTCTGTCCATGTGTAGCCACCCTTTTTCGCTTTCCCTGACCACCCATTCTATCACAAATCGGAGGTGCGCGGCCCAATAATAATGTACCAAGTTGGGACAGGCTAGTCCCCCTGTCGCGCGGAGCCATAAGGATTTTCTGGGAGAAACAGGGGCGCTGACCAGCCCAGACAAAGGATATGGCCACTGGATATCTAGTGGCATGATCCACCACCACTAGAACAAAAACTATGTCCAGATGCAGTTGGAGGGTTTAAGGGACCTACAATGTTTATCCCTACCCTCTCAAAGGAAACCCCAACCACGGGTAGTTGGATTAAGGGGGCCTTTGTAGTGTCACCGGACTTACCACTGGCTTGGGAAGTGACACAGGAGTGACAAAACTCCTTGGTATCTTCAGACATGTGGGGCCAGTGTAAGTGAGGAACAAGTCTGTCCCAAGTCTTACTATGCCCAATATGTCCTGCAAAGGGGAATGTTATGTGCTACAGTCAATAGGAAACCCCTGAACTTCTGAGGTATGACCAATCGCCTGGTGGCACCAGGCTTGGGATCTCTACTCTCAGAATACAGAAGCCCATCTTTCCAACAAGTCCTATGGGACTCAATGGCGCTTCTTGCTTCCTCAGCCGCAGCTTGCTGTCTGAGCGTTCAAGAGGGGGGGCAGGTCTTCTGCTTCAGACCCAACTCTTACGTAGAAGGTCCCCATGCTCCCAGTAGGCCTGCTGTGTCAGGCCCAAACTCCTCTGGGGCAGTTCCTTCACAAGTACGGAGATCATCTCCCTCAGGAGACTGATTCTCACTGGAAGTCTATGAGGAATATAAATATTTACCCATCCTGCTCCTGCTCTTGGGAGCTGGCTGGTCCATTTTTTTCAGGATCCAGGGCTCCTTCAGTGTCTTCCTTTTTTGGCCTGAGCCGTAGTAACAGCAAAGACACTGGCTGAAATACCCAGCATTTCTGCATGGGTCCTAGACTCCACTTCAGACCAGGCTGAAGTGTCCAAATCATTGCCCAGGAGACATTCTACAGGTAGGTCAGAGGAGGCTACAAGTCTTTTAGGGCCAGTTACCCCTCCCAGCTGAGATTGACAACTGCCATGGGATGATCTGTACTGACATTGTTAGCATTGGTCACTTGGTAAATCCGATCAAGGAGAATCCGTTTCGGAGACACATGATTATCTGCCACCCTAGTGACAACTGACACCTGTGTTCCTGTAACCTTCAGCATCTTAACTTTTTATGAGAGTGTTGTCTGTATTTGCCCAAGTTAGTGGGACTTACAACAAGAATGACATGCTCAATGCCACCATCACAGAATAGGACAACCTGAGTGGGTGTTCTGACTAGGCTAGGACACACCTCAGTGCCCAAGGTGAACCCAGCTATATTCTTGGGTGTACTACTACCAGTGCTAACGCTAGGCGCATTACTACTACTACTAAACCCCGTTAGTAGTAGTAGTAGTGGTGGTTCTAGACTTAGGGCAACTGAAATCCTTTGTCCCATGGCCTTTTTTCTTACATAAATAGAACCAATGTTTCTTACCAGAGGATGAAGAGGTTCGGGACCCACCTCCAGGGGAAGATTTTTGGGGACCTTCTGAAGACTCTTTTCTTTAGATCTCTGCCCACCTTTCTCATGGGACTTCGAGGAAGTTTCTTCTGGTCACTAACACCATGAGACTTTTGTTGTATCCTGGAGTAAACCCATTTGTCTGCCTTCTTTCCCAATTATTGGGGAGAGGTAAGATCTGAGTCCACAAGGTACTAGTGTAGTTGCGGATTCTTCCAGGTATTAAGGATGTGGTCCATCATAAGTAAATTGTACAGTTCTTCATAATCATGTACCTTACTCCCATGGAGCCAGCTTTCCAGTGCCGCAATAGCACTATCAATAAAATCTACAATCTTGATTGTGTGTCTTCTATTTGTCTCTAGATTTAATTCTGTATTGCTCAGTTAACTCAGCCTCATCTAGAAGTGCACTCTTCAAGACTTGGTAATTATCTGTATCTGTTTCCCTCACATTTAAGAGTTTGTCACTTCCTTTATTTGTAAAGGAAAGCCACGGGATAGCTGCCCACTGCCCCCAAGACACTTTCTGTACCTTACAGGCCCTCTCTAGAGCAGTGATCCACTTGAGAATGTCATGACCTTCCTGGTAAGGAGGGACAATCTTGCTCACGTTCCTAGTGTCACAAGAGTGTTCCCTGACCCCGGAATCTGTGTTGGGGTTTGATTCCAACATGTTTGATACCAAACATGACCAGGTACCGCGCAGCCAATATATAGTTAGACATCTTGTAATAACTGAAGTCTACTATATCTCTTAAAATGACTGACTGCACTTTCGAAGCCTGGAGAATCGACATTGGGGTTTGTAGGTGTATCCTCTTTATGCAGGGCACACTCACACTTATAACCAAGCACCCTGCGCTCAGGACTGAATGGCCTTCCATGGGGTGACTTCTACGTTTTAAGTGTAGTGAGCTCAGATATAAGGAAACATATCGGTTGTGAGAGTTGCAAACCCCACCTCACACAGGCTGCAATGGGAGGCCTGTAGTCTGAGTTTAAGTGGACTCCCATGGGTGGCACAATACATGCTACAGTCCATGAGAGGCCCCTGGTGTACCAATGCCCAGGGTACCTTAGTACCATATACTAAGGATTTACAAGGGTACTCCAGTAGCCTATTTTGAAGGTAGAAAAGTACTCACCAAAGCCATTTTGGGAGAGAGAGCAGAGATGCTGGGGTCCTGATTAGCAGGATCCCAGCAAACTACAGTCAAACTACACTGACACCAGGCAAAAAGTGGGGGTACCCATGAAAGCAGATCCTACTTTCCTACAGCATGTAACTTCATGTTTCGAGTTAGCAGAATTTTACAGAAGGTGGTCACAAATTTCCCCAGTAAAACTTCAAGAAACAGTAAGAAAAAACATGGACAATGCATGGAGTAAAGAGTATCAAAGGGATTCACAACACTTCACATTTGATATATTCAATACAACTATTTTGATTCCGAAGCACAGAAGTATCACTGCCACAAATGCGAGTAATAAATGCTAAGGAGCTGTTCGGGCATAATGTGATGGTAAAGACAGAGAAAGTGTTATGAATTTTCTTCCACTCAAATTCTTAAAGGGTTGTATGTGACCCATTCAGCAGGCCAAGGGACAGGCAAGCGCTATTTAGGCAAGATCTGTGCGAACTTAGGGTATATGCCTCTGCTGTGCCGGGGCCTCTCCTAATAGGTCTCGGAAAACTAGACCAAATACAACCTTTTCTGCACTTGACTCAGTGGTAGCAATGGCGATCAGACACAAACTTTTCAGGGAGGTTTGTATGGGGGTTACTCATGCTCAGCATTCAACACTACCCCAAGCAGTGCAATAAGATAATCTTCAAGCTCAGTTTTTCTCTTTACAGAAGACAAGTACTTTGGTAGACAACAAGCAAAATACTACACACTATAATAATGTTTGGATACCATGGGTGGGTTCACCCATATTCCAAGTGTCTGTTGGATGGACCCTCTGCAAAACTGTCAATTGGGCCAGCCACTTCCAATGATACGCTCCTCTTGCAGGCTTGGCACTTTCCTTTCCTTCTAGCTCAAGTAGGGGGCCTTGGATCCCAGGACAAGCAGCACTTCTTCCTTCAGACTGGACTCCAAATCAAGGTTGTTTACCTCGGAGGACCAGGCTGCTGCACATTGAGGCAATTTTAAGTGATTGATTTATTATCCTATTTGAGCTATGTTTTGAATAGTAAATGCGTACTATTGTGTTCACAGAGCTCCTTGAGAAAGGGCAATCCCTGCCCGAAATGCATCGGAGCACGATTGAACATAACCTTTAAGGATGGTTCTGGATCGAACTTAAAAACATTTTGGAAAATCCATTTCTATGAATTGTTACAACTAAAGAAAATGATAAATCTTTGATCAAATAAATTGATTATCACAACCAACAATGGAGTCTGTCTTTACATGACGAACCCAACGGTCGTGCCCAATCACAAGGATGCGTTTACACCCTGTAACGCACTCAACCAGTAACACCCTTTACATCTACCATCCAACTAATGGCATTTCAGGAAGACAATTCAGCAAACCACTGTATCAGACAAGCCCTAACTGGATTTCTAAATGGAAGTCTGCTTCCTTTTTCTCTACATCAGTGTCTGGGCTCTCTCAACTCAAGACTCACGAATGTCAGCAATACACTTCCACTGTCTGGTAAAGCAGCCTAACCTCTATCTTGTACACAACCCGGAGTCACTCTGGTTCATTCTTACATCCATGTACTGCATATCAATCCACTAGCAAACATGCACATGCCCAAGCACACTGGATCTTGGCACGGGGATTCGAGGATCACCATGAGCAATAGAACTTTGGGTGAATGGGCCAGTAGGCTCCCGCTCTCATGCCATGCAAAAAAGCCAGGTCAAATTATAAACACTACAAAACAAGGTTTCCTCACCTATCTTGCGCTACATGTGTGAAAACAAGACATGGACAATAGTCAATTAGTCACTACAAGAAGTTAATTTAGTGCGCTCTGGTCACATTTTGTGAACATACATTTTTAGCACATAAGGCATTTTAAATGCATCCTGAACAACAACCTGGATGGCTGTGCATATACAAGATTTTATGCATAAAATTGTCTACATACCAGTGAAGAAGAACGTGGTAGTTGACTTTCCGTCTAGAATGCCTACCCAAATGCTACACTGTGATGGAAACGACTGTGAATACTGTCAAATAGCTTTTCTAAATGACAGTCGGATGCCAGATATTAAGCTGGAGCAGTGTGGAAAAGGCAGTGTCTATTAAATTAAGTAGTAAACTATGCATAGATGGCTGATTACATAGATTTTAGACATGAATATGAAACCTTACTAGGAGGTTAGAAGAGAATTCTAATTGATAAGATGTTGAAAATCTTTTCAAGAAAGGGGAATGATACAGTGACACAATGGTAACTAACGAATTGTAAAAACGAAGAGTATGAAGAATTTGTATTGGTGGCCAGCTATAGATAGCAGGATCAAGAGAAAGCAAGAGTCTGACAAAACTTTAAGAACATTGAATCCAGAAGTGTGTTAAAATGAACAACCAAGAGAGCCTTCGGAGAGTTGGGTGACAGTAACAAGTATAGGATATGGTCAGGTGTGCCTATAGTTTAAAGGTGCATACGGACAAGGTTTTAGAATTCATTGATAAAGTTGTTTTAAGAATACAGTGACATTTATATTTCTAAGAGATCATGGTGTTCAATTTGATTCACTTAAATAGAAGAAGTATTAGAGCAAGATTGGTGAGAACCACTACCATATACAATCCTAGTGATAATTGGATGGTGGAAAGGTTGAACTATGGTCTCTTTGGTGCTGATGAATTATAAACCTGATTAGGAGCTGCAAATTAAGGACAGTACGGTCACACAGGACTGCAAATTGCAAAGCTACAGGAGTGACGCCTTTTGAGATCATGAAAAGAGGATTTCCAAAGCCTGAATGTTGTCCTAGTTACAAGCTCAAATCTGACAATGGTCTTTAGAGAAAGAGAGGATTTAAATGACACATAAAGAACATAAGAAATATTTTGATGAGAGTAATAAGGGGCACAAAGTAGCAAAATTACTCAAATCATCCATAACTCGGTATGGACTTCGAATATAATTGCGTTGTGAAAGGAGTTATGAGAAGGGAGGAAAGTAAAGGGAGAGAACATGATGAAGAATGATAACGAATGGTTAGATAAAGTGATACATTTACAGATGCAAGGATTAAGGAAGCTATATATATATATATATATATATATATATATATATATATATATATATATATATATATATATATATATAAATAAAAAATGGTGTACGCTGCATCCAAAACACCCTACATTCTAACATTCTAATGTAACTCTGGAAGGTCAGAACAGGAAGTAGTTGGATGTCAGCAAATATGTGCGGGTTCAGGCGTAAGGACGAACTAAAACTTTACATGATGCTGCCTCTTGTGGACCTTAAGTGATGGTGAACAATGCAACAATAACTAATTTGATACGCTCAAATTGAAACGTCACAGGTCCTGAAACGTTACTCGTAAGAACGCCCACAAAACAATAATGTCCCCCAATAGCAAACCGTCCTTTGACAGCTATGAGTGGACTGTCTGTCAGATCTTTAAGAGAGTAATCTGTGCGAAGGGCAAACAAACAGTTCTCCCCATATGTGTTTGGTAATATATACTAACCCCACGGATCCCTGAAATTGGGGTGCAGAAGCACAAGTCACGCCCCATCCTGTTCTCACTATCAGACCTACCGCCCCAGAGCCGGGCCACAGCTCCCAGCAGGCCCCGCGCGGAAAGCCTCCCGCAGGAAGACACCATGACCGTGATGACTGCAACCCCAGAACCCGGCTCAGAAACTAATTCCTGTAGCGCGCACGCGACCCTTCTTCAGAAAATGGAACAAGACTGAAAAACACGGCGGCCATCTTGGAATGGGAACGAGTCTTGCAGCCGCCGTTGGGCGTCGCAAGCCCTGTTCTGGATGACTAACGTTCCCATTGAAGTAGAAAACCAGACACAAGCGCGTGTATACAGAAACTCTTTTTGAACAGGCTCACAGAGCGCGGCGAGCATCCTAAACTGACGCACTACATTAGCTGATGTTTTAACAGAGCTCTCATAATCGCAGCGGTAGACAGACACTGAAGTTTCTAACTATAACGCTAAGCCAAATGTGCCTATCCTTTTTTAAACTTCGATAATTTATTTATAACACTTAAGCAGTTTACCTCGTCCAGTCCTCCGTCTCGTCCTATAACGTTTCCCGGCCCCAAGTTTTTTGTCCATTGCACCTTTATCACTGCTCTCTGGATGTTTTTATCCACAATCTGACTCTCTTCCAATCCTAATGCCATTTGTTCTATATCTGCCGCAAGGATGTATTACCTCTTCCAAAACACCCTCGTCGCCCATAGTCTTTCTTCCCTACCCATTGCTACACCAGGCGCTTCATTTTATTCCCACGATACTCGCAATTTTCGAAAGCACAGAGGGTGTGGTTGCAAACCAATAAAGTTCCCAGCACCAATGTTAGTTTCCCAATTTAAGTGCTGGGTAAAAAAACACTACTAGCATTCACGATGAGAATTTAATTCAATTAAGGACATGGAAACGAGGACTATGCTTCTCTTGCAGCCAATCACAAGTTGAAATTTACAACACTACATTTCCCATGATAACCACAGTCACATGCATCAATCATGTAGCCCACAGTCCTATATAACTCCTAAAATACCATCTTGTGTCCTCTTTCTTTGCCCAGATGCGGGAAATAATTCTATGTCAGGACGGAGGTGTCGTGTTGGGCCTTAGGCCCACATGGAGCTGCAATGAGGGACGCAGACACTAAGTAGTGGGTTAGTAAAACTGGCCAAGAGCACGTGCGCTCCGCCCTATTTATTAACTGTGTCACGTGACTCGTGACATCAGTGGTGGGTGGGTGTAAAGTGTAGGTTTACATGACACAACAACTAGAACGTGTCCAGCAGGACACTACATTCCTCCCCAACTTAATAAAAGTTGAGACAAAACAAAAGTCTGAACCTGTGGGAGGAAAAACACAAAATATGCAAAATCATAATTTTAGAAAGAGTCTCTTCAGCTGCTTGCTAGATGACGACGGTGGAAATTTCCAGCTGAAATGTTCGTTCTCTTGGGCTAGACGTCCTGGTCCTCGGTGGGCGTGCTCTTCTGGACTTGCGCCATGGCAGTGTGTTCTTCAGTCAGTTGAGAGCTTGATCTGGGGTGACGCCGAACAGGATGACCAGAAGGTAGACTTGATGGAGGTTGTCTTTTACTAGTCCGTCGGGTTTCTTCACTGTAGGCAGCTTGGCTCCACATTGCAAAGGAGTGAGTGGTTGAAAGGCATCCTTCTCACTGGGACGCCCCTCTCGAGGGTGTTCTCCTGCCACGAGATGTCCCGGAGGCCCTCTTCTTCAGGTTTCCGCTGGGCAGGGTGTTCTCTGCAGCGTTGCTCCAACTCCACAAGCCGGTGTGAATGTAAGAGGCGATGAGATTACTACCATGCATCCGTAGCTCCACCTGGAGGGTGGCTGTTGACTCTTTCCTTTGCGCACAAGTTCCCCATTTTCCTGGGACGTGCAGGGTAGACGGCGACGGATCCATCTCTCGTGTCGGGACCCTCTGCCACCGGTGTCCCTGAGGCCTTTGCCCCTTGGATATCCACAGGCTGGTGTGGGGTGGTCAGTTCTCCCTCTGCTGGGCGTCTGAGCGTTCTCCCCGTCCAGACTTCCGCTCAATCACAAAGGTGGGTGTTGCCAATGGTCCAGCCTGTTCATTTCTGCAGTCGACGGGTTGTCAGAGGACTTGTAGGTAGAGGTCTGTTCTTCACCTAGTGCTACCGATGTTCCTCTGGACTTGTAGGCCCTTGTATTCGATGTTGTGGTCTGTGTCCCCTTCTCTTCTGGTGGGTGTGCAGACTTGTCACACCTCTCCTCACCTTTCTGGATGTTGCTGTTCTTGATGGCGTCGTGCCACTTGACTCCTTTCTTCTTCTCTTTCCTTCATGGCGTCGAGCCCTTCTACTCTGTTTTCCTTTTCGCTGTGTGGTCTGGTCATCTCGCTGCTCTTGTCCTCCTAACCAGGCTTCTCCGAGCGGCGTGCACTCCTCCCGTTTCCCTCTGGTCTTGTCCTGGCTCTAGGACACTGTCTTCTTTCCACTCTGTGACTGGACCAGTCGCCGCGACCTTCTCCTGTTAATGGTTATATTTCTGGTTCTTAAGGGTGTCGAAGTTCGTTGGTTCCTTGGTCGCGGACCTCGTCTTACTAGAACTCCTTGAACTTCTTGCCAGTCCACACTGCCGGTCGCTGGCAGTGGTGTTGATTGGCTCAGGTGCTGATTGATGGGGTGATGGTGGTTGCCAGCCATGTAGAGACTCGGGATGATAGGTGTTGGGGACTTGCTGGGAGAGTTGGATGTCTGGAGAGATTTGGCAGCCATGTGCCTCCGCTTTGTTGATGTTGACCTTAGGTGGCGGCTTGACACGTAGAGTGTTCGGTTCCTCTCTTGCCTGTTGTGGGACCGTTGCCGACTCCATCTTGAGGCGATGAGAGAGCGGCCGCTCAACGCTGATTTTCACCCTTGGCATCTGCGGACGAGAGCAGGGATGCTGACTGACTCAGACTGCCGACGCTCGGGGATGGACGGTCGCCTGGGGAAGCGTTGGGATGAGACGTGGACTGAACTTGCTGCGGCTTATGTTTGGTTCATCCATGGGGCTGTATCCTGGGACGTCGGTCCACCTTGGTGCCTGTCTGGTGTGTCAGGGTGTGCTTCTTGGCTGGCTGCGAGTCCTCGGTCTTCTCCCTTTGTTGGCTTGTTCAGTCCACCTGTGCTCGTCCGGTCTTTGGGGTGACAGAGCTGTCACTCTTCTTTTCTTCGAGGGCGTTGCATTTGGACCTCGAGGCGGCGCTGTCGTGGCGCCGGCTTCTGTCTTTGTTCTGGCATGCTTGTCTGGACTAGTCACTTGGTGACGTGTTTCTTACTTGCTGGGCGACGTGACGTTCGGTCTTGTGTCGCTGGTTGTTGGAGCACATGGTGCTGTGACGGCCTGCCACGTGGGGTGTGAGACTCCTCTCTTGCCGGTCTTGGGTCGTGGCTGACTCAGTCTTAAGGCAGTGTGAGGGAGGACACCGTGGGTGGTCTTCGGCCTACTGTAAGGCTTCGCTGTGGCGGTGGAGACGTGTGTGCTCTCCGACCTGCGTTCAGCAGTGTTTCTGTGTGGAGAGGTTTTCCTGGGTGCTGACTGTTCAGTCAGGTTCACAGGCGCGACCTCCTGCGCGCTTCTGGCTTGGCGTGTCCTTTGAGTACGCGGTTTTCTTGGATGCTTCCGGTGATCTGTGTGATCACTGTTCTTTCCCGTTGCAATGCTTTAGCGCGCTTTTGGGGTGCTTCACTGTGTCCGGAGGGTTGCGCCACCGCTCCTGTGACTTCCGCTGGCGTTCCCGTGTGGGGGTACAGGCTTTAGTGTCTGTGTAGTGCTTCAGGAGGGTTACGTAACCGCTCTGTTGACCTCTTCTGGTCTTCCTTTTCCGCGTGCTGATGGCTGCACTCTTTGGGACTTGCCATCTTGCTGTGTAGGGACCGATACTGTAGGCTTCTCATGCACCTTTCTCTTGCAGGGCAGCTGGAGTTCTTGCGCTGGCTGTGGTTTGAAGCCTCAGTTCCCCTTGAACAAAGATGGTGCTGCTGTCATTGTGGCGTCTCCTTCCGGGATGACAGTTGGCAAAGGGCCTTCTCGTGTTTCCTCTGTGGTACTGGGAGCCAGCTTGCTGTCCCTGCCGTGCACTTCAGAGGGAGTCTGTCAGTGAAGTGAGTGATGCACAGAGGGTGTCACTTTAGGTGTTGGATGGCTGCTTGCTGCCACTGTGAAACCATGCTGGGGTGAGGATGCAGATGTTAGGCCGTGTGCAGTGTTGGTGGGCTCTCGTCCTTGCAGCATGCTCTCTACTGTCTGTCCTTGGCCAGTTTGTGGGAGCTGGGGGCACTGCGTGGTTTCCTTTGGGTTAGGATGACGTGGCTGCTGCTTGTGCCAGTGTGGGCTTAGACATGTATTTCCACCTAGCGTTAATACTGGGACTGGGCCCCATCAGTGCCAGTGCTTCGGTAAAAGACGGGGTTTGGAATTTTCCTTGCTTGACAAAGTTTGTATACTGTTACTGCAGGCGTTCCTCTGAAGTTTATTAGAGTGGTGTGGCTGCAATACCACAGATGGCCACCGGGTGGCACTGCGGTGCAAATTGCAGCCGTCTTGGTCGGAGCTGGGAATTGTTCTGCAGTGGAGATGCTGTGGCTGCTTGCCAGGCTGAGATGGCTCCGGTCCGTATCATATGCTCTTTCTGTTCAGGACTGCCTCACAGGATATTTTCAGGTGAGTAGAGTAACTGCTGTAGCGTTGAAAGCTTTGCAGTTATCCTCAGTGCGGCTGTTTCCCTCTCCACCGGCTATGTTTCATCTGGTGCCAGGCGGACAGGGTTTTGGGGAGGTGCTGCGGTGGCCAGCCTTTCACTTACGAAGTTTCCCGCATCAGTGGGCACTTTGCTTTCGCCGCTCCAGTCGGCTGTCGGCCACACGCTGACTCCTCCCGCCCGCAGCAGCTCTTAGCTCACACACTGCGCGGGGGTGGGGGCGTCGGTGCTGCTGTCGGAGTCTGTCTACTCCGTTTGGGGCCAAGCTGTTCTCCCTCACGGGGTGGGGAGTGGTAGCGTCTCCCTCTCGATCGGCCGCAGGCTAGCTCTCTCACTCGGTTCTCCTCCCACCCCGCTGCAGTTTCTTTCATGCTTCACGCTGCGCGGGGTGGGGAGGTGATGATGCTGCTCAGAGTGGCCGCTGGTGGGCTCCGCTTGTGTACTCGAGGTGATGACGCTGCTTTGAGTGTCCGCGGGTAGGCTCCGCTTGTGCACTAAAGTTTCTTTGGGCAGTGTGCTGTCGGCCTTGTAACCGGGGTGAGCTCCAGACGGCCTTATCGCTTGGGGCCTCCTCTCGCACTTGGACTCACCTCCGGCCTGTTGGCCATATTCTCCACGCGGGTGTGCTCTGCGTTGGTCACCGCGCGGTGGGGGCAGTCAGTTGCGGCCTGGTTGCGGCCGATGCGGGTGGGCTCCGCTCAGCCTCCTCATCAGTGGGAGCTAGGCTGTTGCGGCCAACGCGGGTGGGCTCCGGTCGGTCTGCTAAGCTCTTTCGTGGTACTCCCAAGGCAGGCTCGAGAGGTACGGGGTGGGCTCCCGGTCACCTCCTCATGAACCTGTCGGCCTGGGGCCCAGCACACGCCCAGCGGGCCTCTCGGGCGGCCGGCCGGCGCTGATCGTTGTAGGGGGTGCCCTTAGGCGGGCATTATTTTCTCCCCCTTCTTCTTGGGCTGTAGCACGCCGGGGTACAGCGACCTCGTCGCCACTGTCGTGTTGGGCCTTAGGCCCACATGGAGCTGCAATGAGGGACGCAGACACTAAGTAGTGGGTTAGTAAAACTGGCCAAGAGCACGTGCGCTCCGCCCTATTTATTAACTGTGTCACGTGACTCGTGACATCAGTGGTGGGTGGGTGTAAAGTGTAGGTTTACATGACAACAACTAGAATGTGTCCAGCAGGACACTACAGGAGGCTCCGATTATGCTTTCTCTATTTCTTTACTGAAATAAACAGCAGCCAATCAGCACACACTAAAGAAAAACGAAACTACAATACCCATGAACCTGGGTAACCATAGAGTACATAACAGTATATAAAGGGTCATAGAGGTCACAACTTCCTCTTTCTTTGCTGCTACCGCAGCCAGTTAAGTGCACGTTTCTTTCTTATGCTTTGAAAGTTGTTTTTGATTATATAGGCTTTGTTGCTTCTGGCCGCGCTTTGCGCTGTTAAATACCGGCTCTTTGTACCGTTTCGGCTTCAGCCGCTCTGTGCCTTGCTTCGGTGCTGTTTTCCGTTGGGGAGCGTGTGTTCACCTCCCGGTTGTCGGCGCGCTGTTGCTGCGCCACTTTTCTTTCAAGTGGAGCGGGAGACGGAAGGCAGGGAGACCGCGCGCTTCGTTAGTGCGTCTCTCTTCTGGGCAGGCTGCTGTCAGCGCGCATGCGTGACAGCTTTATTGACATCTGCTGCCGTTCCTGTCACGGAGCACGACTAAAAAAGCTGCGTCTGCCTCACAGCTATTGCCCACTGCCTGTCGCCAGTTTTGCCTTCACGTACGCCCCATTTATGGAGATAAGTGGGGTTGTTATATATGCATAGGCTCTGCCTAGAGTGGGTTACTCTTTGCAAGCCCTCCCTCCACTGTATATATTGCCTTTATTTTTGTCAGGTTTCTTGACCTGCTAATTTAACTGGCTTGCATTTGGGGTCCCACTCCCCCTTAATTTGCCTTGGCTATTTAAAGAACAATTGTCTTCCTCATTGTGGGCATTTACAAGGCAGACTTTGGCGCCATGAGAGACTTTTATGAGGAAGAGGGTTACTATTACGAGGAGGACAAGGCCTCTGGTTCTGTAGATGACTATATGGGGCAAGCTCTCTTTCAGGCAATTTCCCCTTTGAAAAGACATTTGTCGGATTACGCTGCTCAACAGGGTTGGTTGCCTCCTTCTAAACGCTCTAAGAAGTCTCACAGGAACCCTCACCATTCGGACTTTGCAAAATTGGCCAAGACTCTGTCTTCCGCGCCTCCATCCAAAAAGTCAGCTGCGTCTGGCCTTTCCACTCCAATTACTGATTCAGATGATGGCTCCTCATCATCCTCTTCCTCCTCCGAGCCTACGAAGCCGCCACCTTCGAATAAGTCTTGTAAAGAGCATTTTGTGGATGCCACCTCAACGCCCCAGGTACTTACATTTGACCCAACCGATATTATTCACCCAAATTCTTCGTCCTGGTTGCCCTCCCCTGAGGTGGCGGACTATAACCAAAGCCATATACGCCAACCTTTTGAGAAGGATGTGCGTGCGCGTTTGCACTGAGTGTCCGCGCCAGGACCTCGCAGATAAGCTTGCTGACACACCGGAAGTGGACCCGACCATGGTCACTTATATGAAAAAGTATTCCAAAGACCCGAAGAAAGGTATAGACCGATCCTGGCGGTCCTGCCAGGACAAGATGCTGGATCACCTGTGTCCCCTTACTAAGATTCTTGATTTGAGCTTTCGGGCCAAAGAATCAGGTGCATTGCTTGATCCGGACGAATTGGTGCAATGGTCGCAGCGTGCGATTGGCATCCTGGGAAATGCAAACTGTGCTTTGTCATCTGAGCGTCGCTGCTCAATCCTGATGAAATTAGATCCCAAACTCACGGACTTGGCTTCTTCCGAGTCAGGGCCTCAAGCCCAGGGTTTGTTGTTCGGTTCCCCGTTTCTTAAAGAGCTCACTAAGTTTGTAGCCACTTTCAGTGGTTTGGATAAAGCCCAAACCAACTTGCGTCGGGCTTTTCGCCCTGTTTTTGGCAGGGCCGGACGAAGGGGATGCTCGATCGGCCGTGGCTCCGATCAAACCACTCAGAGAGGTTTCAAGTCCCAGACAAGTAGCCAGGATTACTCCTCTGGAAAGTCCACTTTCTATCCCTCCCGGAAAGGCAGAGGACTATACAAGAAAAGAGGTTACAACGGTAACCAGTGAGGACGTCAGGATTCCTCAACCTCAGGTGAGCTTGATTCTAGCTTCAGATTTGGTTTTGGGGGGCAGACTGCAATTTTGTCTCCCAAATTGGCGGTTAATCTCGAGCGATGCCTGGGTGTTGGAGACGGTGCAGGGTTACAAAATAGAATTTTACACGCACCCTCACCAACGTCATCGGCCTCAACCTCTTTTTTTTTTTTCCAACAAGATCGGGACTTCATCTCCGCAGAGGTCGTTTCTCTTCTGGCCAAAGGGGCCATCGTCTCCACGACGCCTCACCCGCAAGGCTTTGTCAGCAATGTGTTTTTTGTGGAGAAGAAGGGAGGAGGGTAACGATTGGTCCTCAATTTAAAAGAATTCAACAGCGGAGTGGTGTACCGTCATTTCAAAATGGAAGGTATCCATCTTCTGAGGGACCTGCTTCAGGAGGGCGACTGGATGGTGCGCCTGGATCTGAAGGATGCTTATCTATCGGTCCCTATTTACGAACCTCATCATCCTTACCTGCAGTTTCAGTGGCTCAGGACCTGGTATGAGTACAAGGTCCTTCCATTCGGCCTTTCATCAGCTCCGTGGTGCTTCACGAAGCTTCTTCGTCCACTGATGGAATCTTTGAGGTTGCGCGGGGTTCGCTTAATAGTTTACCTGGACGATGTACTCATTTTGGCACAGTGCCCACTTTTTCTACAGTCTCACTTGCAGTGGTCTATAGATCTATTACAATCTCTAGGTTTTCTAGTGAATCCACAGAAGTCCGACTTTGTTCCGTTTCAATCAATGGATTTCCTTGGCTTTCGAATAGATTCGGCCTCATGTCAACTTCTCTTACCAGGTCAGAAGATTAGGTCCATCAAGAGGGACTTGAGATTGCTCCTAGCTCAACCGACTGTCTCCTTGCGATCAGTGGCTCGAATAGTAGGCCTTCTGTCCTCTTCGATTCAAGCGATTTTTCCGGGTCCGTTGCATTACCGCGCATTGCAGCGTCTCAAGATCAGACATCTGCAGAAGGGTCTTCGGTATTCGGATCACGTTCCTCTTTCGGAAGATGCCAGAGCAGAGATGTTGTGGTGGTTGGACCACATGGAGTCTTGGAACGGCCGGGCGTTGTTCGGGAGGACCCCGGATGTAGTGATCGAATCCGATGCCAGCCTTTGGGGTTGGGGAGCCCGGTGCGGTCCGGTTGCGACGTGAGGTCGATGGTCTCAGGAAGAGTTGTCACTTCACATCAATTGCCTGGAGCTTCTGGCGGGCTCTTTTGCGATTCGGTGTCTGTCTCCTCACAAGACTAATTGTTGCATTCTTCTCAGAATGGACAATATCTCGGCGGTGCGTTATGTCAACAAACTGGGGGGTACCAAGTCCAGACTTCTGGCGGAGATTGCGAGAGACTTCTGGCATCTTTGTCTACAACGTCAGATCATAGTTACTGCAGAATACTTGCCGGGCCGCGACAATCGGATTGCGGACTGGAACTCTCGTCATCTGAGAGATTACAGCGACTGGAAGCTTCATCCTCGCATCTTTCGCATGTTGTCCAGGAGTTGGGGAGGTTGTCACCTCAACTTGTTTGCCTCTCGCCTCAACGCTCAGGTTCTCCGGTTCTACAGTTGACGTCCGGATCCGGAGGCCCTGGCCATGGATGCGTTTCTCCAATCTTGGCCTCCTCTCCTGTGCTATGCTTTTCCACCGTTTGTGATGATTCCACGGGTTCTGGCCCGTGCGAGACAGTTCAAATCGGAGCTCATTCTCATCACTCCTCTTTGGAGGGCGCAAGCTTGGTTTCCAGTTCTTCTGGAGATGAGCTGCTCGACGCCGCTCCTTCTTCCTCACAAATGGAACCTGTTGCTGGACCCTCTTCACGAACTGCACCCTCTGGTTCTGTCGGGTCAGCTCCATCTGGTGGCATGGAGGATTTCGGTGGACATTGGAAAGTCCCGGGGTTACCTGTAGACGCTACCCGATTTATCAGTGAAGCTTGGGCCCCCAACACACGCAAGCGTTATGCTTCAAGTTGGAAACGCTGGTGTGATTGGTGCGCATCACGGTCAGTGGATCCCGCTACAGCAGATCTCGCTTTGATAATCAATTTTCTGGCCTCCATGGCTTCTTCTGGGTTGGTTTATAGAACGGTTAACAATTTTTGTTCTGCGATTTCTGCGGGTCATGTATCTATTGATGGTAAACCCGCTGGGGAAAATCCCTTGATATCTAAATTACTTAGAGGCATCCGGATGGTAAAACCTCCTTGCCCTAAATATGTTGCCTTGTGGGATGTGTCAATTGTTTTGCGTTTCTTAGAGTCTTGGCCTTCTAATTCTTTATTGAACCGTAAGCTACTCTCAGCTAAGTTGTCTATGTTGTTGTGTTGGATTTCCTGCAAGCGAGTTTCTGATGTTCGGGCTTTGGATCTGGCAGGTCGCACCATCTCCCCGGAGGGTGTTACTTTTACTCTATCGAGACGGACTAAATGTAATACGTCGTCTGTTACGTATCCTTCTTTTCCTCACAACCCTCAGCTGTGTGTGGTCCAATGTATCAAAGATTACGAGGTAAGCACTGCACCTTTTCGTTCTGATTTACAAGGTGAATTACTGATTGCTTTGCAGAAACCTTTCAAGCCCGTTACTCCTGCTACACTGGCACGTTGGTTAAGATGGCTCATGCTGGAAGCAGGCATTGATGTTTCCCTCTTTGGTGCCCATTCGGCACAGGGAGCTATGGCTTCCAAGGCTTTTTCCATGGGTGTCCGTCTTCATGACATCATGAAGACCGCTGATTGGTCTTCTGATTCTGTATTTAAAAAATTCTATTTTAAACCTATTGTAAGTGTTGCTTCGGTAGTGGTCGATGAGCTTTGAACAAGCATATTCGGAGCCTCTGTCCTGACATAGAATAAAAATTTGCTAACATTCATGCCATGAATTTTCAATTCTATTAAGGACAGGAGGCGAGGATTATCCCACCCTTATTTCATTCTTTATGATTGATTGTATTGTTTTACACATTTCTGCTGTGCCATAATGTTGATTGTTCTAGGAAATGTTTCCCGCCCTGTCATGGATTCTGTGATTATTCCTTTTTGGGATGGATTTTACGGCCCTGTTTTACTTCTTCCAGGCTCCGACCTTAAATGAAGTGTGGGTCGATCTTCTCCTGTTGGTTGGTCTTTTGTTGTTCCTGTGGATCTCAGATGTTTCCTCCTCACTTCAACCTGATGATGACCTCTCCGCAGGACGTCCTTAGTGGATTGTTTGAGTTTGCCATTTTGAACTTTTCCTGTAGTGATGGTTATGGACAAAGAAAGAGGAAGTTGTGACCTCTATGACCCTTTATATACTGTTATGTACTCTATGGTTACCCAGGTTCATGGGTATTGTAGTTTCGTTTTTCTTTACTGTGTGCTGATTGGCTGCTGTTTATTTCAGTAAAGAAATAGAGAAAGCATAATCCTCGCCTCCTGTCCTTAATAGAATTGAAAATTCTTGGCACGAATGTTAGCAAATTTTTAATTCTATGCCAGGACAGAGGCGAGGATTATGCATATCTTCTTCCACTCTATTATGCATAGCAGGTTTTAAAGAACATCATAAAACACACAAAAAATACAGTAAAACACGATAGACTACACATCCCATGAACACAAGGGAGTAGTCTCTATGGTAATCACAGTCCCAAAACAGTCCACAATATATATATTCCGATGACGTCCCTGCCTTTTCCTCTTTCTTCACTGCTCGTCAGTTAAATGCCATTCTTTCTTTCCTCGCTTACCTGACGTGTTTATGGTGTATGCGTAGCGGTTTTAGGCGCACTTATTGCAATGAATTGTCTTCTTGCTTGGTTTGTTTAGCGCAGTAGGCTGTTGCCCGAGCGCTTTCCTGCCCGTTTGTTCGCGGACCTGGAGGTGCCCTACACGGTCTGAGGGGATCCCGTGAGGCGCGTCATTGCCGCGTGTGGTAGCTTGGTGACAGCACTAGCGCGGGCTTTGAAGTGCGATTGGGACCGCAGGGGGCTGAGCTGATTGCCAGCCCGCATCCCAACCAACCCTCTCCTTGACACGCTTCGCAGTGATTTCTAGCCCTTTCCACGGTATTGCAGCTCCACCTAGTGGTGTCTGTGTTTGTTTTTTGTCGTTTCAAGGTGTTTGACAGCTCGAGTTTCCCTCGCTGTCTGAGCACCGGAGAGGGGGCTGCCTGGAAGATTTCAAAGGCGATTTCTTGTGCTCTCACCCTCAGGAATATGACTAATTCTGAAGACCATTTTTACTCCTCCACACAGGAGGCAGAAGTAGAATGGACACCACAGAGTCTCCCTCCTGCAGTGGACCATGCCCTCTCGCAAGCCATCTCTAGGGCGCTGGCCCCCCTGCAGGAGAGGGTGGATCAGTTAGCCAAGAGCATCCCGGGGGTGTTCAGTGGCCCTTGTTCGGTGGCGGCGGGTTCCAGTGGTTCCCAGGGGGAGAGTAAGAAGGCCATGAACCGTCACGCGGGGCACTTGAATGGGTTTGACAGATTGAAGGAATCCTTCCTTAAGAGTGCGCAAACGCTTAAACACGCACCCTGTCGGGAGGAGGCGGAGCCCGGAGAAACTGGTGATGCTGTCGTCCCAAATTCGGTCCCCGATGGCGGTCTTTCCCTGGAAGGGGAGGGTGTATCGGAGGGTGATTTTCCCTCCGATAAGGACAATGACTCGGGTCGTCCCTGGCGCCCGGGTTCTCGGTCCTCTGAGTCCCAGGATGGGGACGGGGGACATTCTGACATGTTTGAACCCACGCAGATCTTCCCATCCGAGTGGTTCCCTGATACCAAAGGGGCGGACTATGTGGCGTCTAAGAGTCGTCAGCCTCTGGAGAGGGATGTTAGATCTAGGATGAGGGGCGAATGTCCCCAGCCTTCGCTCAAAGGGAAGGTGGCGCACACTCCAGAGATTGATGACAAACTTTGTACTTTTTTTGCAAAATATTTGCGAGACCCTAAAAAAGGTATAGACAGATCCTTGAGGAATTGTCAAGATAAACTCCTTGACATAGTGGGGCCCTTGACTCTGATTATTCTACTGACGGAGCGATCGAAGGAATCTGGAAACCCTTTGTCTACGAATATAGTCACTGGTTGGGCACAGCGAGCGATATGCCTTCTCGGCAACACAAATTGTGCCCTTGCAGCAGAAAGGAGGAGATCCCTTCTTCTAAAGATTGACCCGAAACTGGGAGATTTGGCTACTTCTGAAGCGGGACCCGTCGTCAGGGTAAACATTTTGGTGAACCGTTCGTCAAAGAGTTGAACAAATTCGTCACCACTTTCTCGGCCCAGGTCATGTTTTTGCTGGGGCCGGAAGAGGCAGGGGTCGCTCTTCCGGCCACTCCCAGCAGCAAGGCCCCTCCAATAGAGGTCAACAACGAAGGAACAATGGCTGGAACGACATCGGCAGGGAACCTTCTACCCCAGTAGAGGTTCCGGAAGAGGGAAATGTCGGAACAACAGAGGAGGCGCGAACGCCCCTGGAGGTCCCTCTGGTAAGGATGACCCTTTCTTCCCCTCGAGATCTGGGGGGGGGGGGAGGCTTTCTCTCTTTGCTCGCAGTTGGGGAAGGATAACTTCAGACATGTGGGTATTGCAGACAATAAGGAGCTTTCACATAGAGTTTTAAGGCACCCCCGTTCAATTGGTGCGCCCAAGACCCTTACATTTCTCGGCAGAAGAGGAGAGTTTGATAGAGACTGAGATTTCGGAACTTCTACGGAAGGGAGCTGTTTGCAGGTCAGTGCTTCATCTGAATGGTTTTCTCAGCAACCTCTTCCAAGTAGAGAAGAAGGACAAGGGCTTCAGGCCGGTTATCAATTTAAAAGAGTTCAACGAGTGGCTAGTTTACCGCCACGTCAAAATGGAGGGGATACACTTACTTAGGGACATCCTCCTTCCGGGGGATTGGATGGTACGAATCGACCTGAAGGATGTGTACCCGGCGGTTCCCATTTTTTCCCCTCACAGGCGATTTCTCCAGTTCTCTTGGAAGGTTTTCGAATTTCGAGCACTGCCTTTCATCCACTCTGTGGTGCTTCACGAAGCTGTTGCGCCCAGTGGTGGAGATTCTCCGTTAAAGGGGGGTGAGAATGATACCTACTTGGAGGATATCCTGATTTTGGATAACTCTGGTACATCTCACCCGAAACGTGACCATGACTATTGCGTTACTCCAAGACCTGGGTTTCGTAATCAACGCTCAGAAGTCGGAACTACGTCCAGCACAGCAGATGGTCTTTCTGGGTTTTCTCATAGACTCGGTCTCGGCGTCCTTGAGTCTACCAGAACCGAAGGTGAACAAGATATGGAAGGAGGTTTCACAGGTTCTACAGAGGGACAAGATTTCACTGCGCAAGCTCGCCAGAATAGTGGGATTACTGTCCTCGTCCATACAAGCCATATTTCCCGGCCCGTTGCATTACAGGGCTCTTCAGAGATTGAAGGCTCAGCATCTTCGAGGGACCTGACCTATTCGGAGATCATCTCATTGTCAGAGGAGGCCAGGACTGGACTTCAATAGTGGATCGACCACATGTCGGCCTGGAACGGTCAGGCGATTTTGGTGATCGAGTCTGACACCAGCAGATCGGGCTGGGGAGCCCAGTGCAGGAACATCTCCATGGGAGGCAGATGGTCGGAGGAGGAACTCCGGTTACACATCAACTGTCTGGAACTGCTGGCGGGATCCTTTGCGGTGAAGTCTCTGATCAAGGACAGGATCTCTTGCTGCATCCTCTTGGGGATGGACAACATTTCGGCGGTGCAGTACATCAATTGCCTAGGCGGTCTTCGATCACGGGCCTTATCCAATCTAGCGAAGGATTTCTGGCATTATTGTCTTTAGAAGAAGATCTCAGTCACGGCGGTGTACCTTCCCAGTCTGCAGAACACGGTGGCGGATTGTAACTCCAGAAATGTTTTCGATACCAGCGACTACAGACTCGATCGTGCAGTCTTCGCCCTTGCAGTCTAGATCTTTTTGCCTCGCGGTTGAACCATCAACTTCCACGCTTTGTCAGCTGGAGACCGTATCCGGAGGCCATAGCGGTGGATGCTTTTCTTCAGGACTGGTCGATGGAATATCCTTATGTTTTTTTTTCATGATGATTCCCAGAATGGCAGCTCAGGTTCGTCAGGCAGCGTCCATTGTGTTAGTCACACCGGTCTGGAGGGCACAGACCAGGTTCCCAACACTGTTGGAGTTGTCGTGGGATTGCCCGATTCTACTGCCCACATTCCCTTAAATTCTAAAGGATCCCAAAGGGGGCCTTCATCCTCTGGTGCTTCAGGGCCATTTGCGGCTCATGGAAGATTTCAGGGGACGTTGGAAAGACGGCCAACTTTCTTCAGACGCTGCACACCTCATCCAGCAGGCATGGGCTTCAGGAACGATCAAGCGGTATCGCTCGGCTTGGCGACGATGGCATTGTTGGTGTCTGGAGAGACACGTGGATTCCATGGGGGCATGAGTTACCCATATTTGAAAAAAATTGGCGGAATTGTCCCAACAGGGCATGGAGTATCGGACAGTTAACTCTTTTCAGTCAGCCATTTCCGCGGATCACGGTGAGATTGATGGCAGACCAGCGGGGGAACATCCCTGGGTTTGTAAACTGATGCATGGCATCCGGTTGTCCAGACCTCCTGAGCCTAGATATTCGGGCCTGTGGGATGTTAACCGGGTCCTGAAGCTCTTGTTGGGTTGGCAAGATAATCAATATCTCTTCCGCAAGGAGTTGTCAGCTAAGTTAGCCATTCTCCTCTGTCTCATTTCATGTAAACGGGGGTCAGATGTCAGAGCTCTGGACATTACGGCAAGGGTTTTTACTCCGGAAGGAGTAACATTTACCATTTCTCGGAGCACAAAAACCAATAACAGGTCGGTATTCTACCCTTCTTTTCCGTATCATCCTAAGTTATGTGTGGTGAGGTGCATTAAGGCTTATGAGGAGATGACGTTGGAACTCTGGCCCCCTGGGGAGAGGCAGTTGCATATTGCCCTGCAGAAACCTTTCAAAGTGATTTCTTCCCCTTCCATCGCCAGGTGGGTACGATGGGTTATGTCTGAGGCAGGTGTGGATGTTATTAGGTTTGGTTCACCGTCCAAGCGGGGACCATGGCTTCTAAGGCTGTCCAGGTGGGTGGTAGGTTGGATAACATTATGAATGTAGCCGATTGGTCTTCTGATTCTACCTTCAAGAGCTTTTACTTTAAACCCATCTCTGAGGCAGCGTCGCTAGTCGTACGTAAGCTTTGAACTTGCATAATCCTCACCTCTGTCCTGCCATAGAATGAGATATTTCCTAGCTTACGAGAAGGAAAGTTTCAATTATATTAAGGACTAGGAGGCGAGGATTATCCCTCCCTGGGACAAATGTCATTATCTTGCCACCCTGGAAGTTTTGTCGGTATTAGTAAGTAATCCTTAAGTTTTGTTGTTCATCAAAGTATTTACATGTGTTGTTATTGCTCTGCTAACAAGAATATAACAAGGAGAGGGAGGGAGAGGAGGAAGTGGATTCTATCTCCCCTGGTAATCTTTATTAAACAAAAGGAATCCACTCTTTGTAGTGGTAGTGATCCCTACAGTGGTGGGGAGCACACAGTGTTGTTTAAATACCCCTCACAAACCAACAGGCCCCTTGGTGTCATGCTTCATCATCGGGGTCTTCGCACCCCTCTACGGGATGCGGCGTGCTGCGACTCACGGCTACGTAGGAGCACTGAAAGTGGACTATGTGTTGATGTGTGTGAAGGAATTCAATGTGAGTGGTGAGGTGAAAGACAGTGATTGTTAAAAGACACCTGGCTCGTAGGAGAAAAAAATAATAAAAAGTTTTTATTAAGTCCTCGGCTGGTGTCGTTAAAAAAGTGCAGAGTGAGGTTGTTGGTACTATTTAGGGTACATCAACCTCTCAAGTGCGTCGACATGTTTCGGAGTAACAAGGACTCCTTCTTCAGGACGGGATGTGCACTAATATCCCCACCTTACTCACATGTGTGTAGATGTCAAAGTGTGCTCTACAAAAAAATTGTTGGAATAGGTGAAATATACCTAATCGTGTTATGGATGTAGTCTGTTGCGCCCAATTGGCGTAGTTAATACAGAACCTGTGGATGAAAAGACATCATGTAATAAAACATTACTTTGAAATATTGAAAAAACCTATGTAAATACAATCTCCACGAAGGAATGAAGGCCGTCGCCAGCTGAATGCAGACCAGCCGCTTGAAACTTAACTCGGACAAGACAGAAGTACTCCTCCTCGGATCCACCCCCTCAGCTGGGACAACTCTTGGTGGCCAGCCACCCTGGGAGCCGCACCCACCCCCAACGACCACGCACGCAACCTGGGTCCTGGACTCATCGCTCTCAATGACCCAGCAAGTCAACGCCGTCTCCTCCTCCTGCTTCAACACCCTTTGCATACTATGCAAGATCTACAGATGGATACCCACCGAAACCAGAAGGACGGTCACACAGGCCCTCGTCAGCAGCAGGCTGACTACGGCAACACCCTTTACGCCGGAACCACGGCCAAACTCCAGAAGAGACGCCAACTCATACAGAACGCCTCCGCACGCCTCATTCTCGTTATACCCAGCCGCACCCACATCACTGCCCACCTGAATGACCTGCACTGGCTCCCAGTCAACAAGAGGATCACCTTCACGCTCCTCACCCACAAAGCACTACACAACACCAGACCAGCCTACCTCAACAAGCGTCTCACCTTCTACACCCCGAACCGCCAGCTGTGCTCCGCCGACCTCACCCTCGCCGCTGTCCCACGCATCCACAGAACCTCCACTGGCAGCAGATCCTTCTACTACCTCGCGGCAAAGACATGGAACACCCTCCCCACACAGCTGCGAAAGACCCAGGACCTGCTGAACTTCAGGAGACTTCTCTTGACCTGGCTGTTCGAGCAGTAGCTGGTCCCCACCCCCGCTCAGCACCTTGAGACTCTCACGGGTGATTAGTAAGCTCTACAAATATATGATTGAATGCAACGTTGTACTATGGCAGGATATAGAGGGCTACGAATAGGAAGAGAGACCCACATCATTTCAGCATATGCGGATGACCTCATATACTTCAATAATCTGAATGAGGATTATGACCCAATACCCACACTTTTTCTATGCATTTCAGCGGCTTTCAGGTCTTTCCATAAATGAAAACAAATCATACGTATATTTTTTTACTGACACGGCAAAGGCTGAATCAATTAGTTTTGGACACTGGACATTTCAAACAGCGACAGTTACTTTCAAATATCTGGGCATCCAGATAAACAGAGAGACGGAAGGTATTTTAGATGGAAATCTAAACCAAGCTACTGCGGCGCTTAGAGCGCAAATAAGATTCTGGACATCCCTGCCCATATCGGTACCAGGATGAGTAGCCATTGCCAAAATGGGTATTGTCCCTAGGCTGTTATATTATTTCACCAATCTACCTATCATTATTCCAACACAGATGTTTAAACTGCTAGACTCCCTCCTCAAAGAATTAATATGGGGGGGGGGACATAGACGGATAGGACTCACAAAACTACAATTCGATACGAAACAAGGGGGACTGGGAGTTCTGGACCTGAAGGCTTACTGTTATGCGGGCCAATTGCAATGGTTGGCGTACTTAATTGCAGGCCGCAATTTACAAGAAATCGCTATTAAACACAATCAAATAAATGATTGGCAAACATACTATTCTGGCCCCTGAGGCCATACTAATGCGTAAAAGTATCCACAGTGTGAATATTAGAAATGGGGTGGGGGTTTTGAAGAATATTTTGAGTTTTTTCCCATTTGGCAACTTCTCCCAGCCATGACAAAAGATGTTGGTATTGGCCCATTACAGAGAGGCTTACAGGCCACAAAGGTTTTTCTGCTGAAAACAAAGCACTAATAACAGCAGACTGCTTCTTTTTGCCAGTTAGGCCCTCCACCTGGGATCATTTCAGGCCTCCCATCTTGCCTTGGTCGAAGAATCTAGGAATATCCTTGTTCAGGGTGGGGCGCCGAACCTCACGCATCGCGCGTGAGGCGCCGGCCCTCACGCATCGCGCGTGAGGCGCCGGCCCTCACGCATCGCGCGTGAGGCGCCGGCCCTCACGCATCGCGCGTGAGGCGCCGGCCCTCACGCATCGCGCGTGAGGCGCCGGACCTCACGCATCGCGCGTGAGGCGCCGGACCTCACGCATCGCGCGTGAGGCGCCGGACCTCACGCATCGCGCGTGAGGCGCCGGACCTCACGCATCGCGCGTGAGGCGCCGGACCTCACGCATCTCGCGTGAGGCGCCGGACCTCACGCATCTCGCGTGAGGTGCCGGACCTCACGCATCTCGCGTGAGGTGCCGGACCTCACGCATCTCGCGCTAGGGCATGCTGTGGTCGAAGGCGGGAGGGGTCTGCAGACACTGCCGATGGCGCTGGGGCAGGCTGTGGTGGGAGGCAGGAGGGGTATGCAGGCGCTGCCGATGGCGCTGGGGCAGGCTGTGGAGGGAGGAGTCTGTAGGCATTGCCGCTGGGGCAGGCTGTGGTGGGAGACGGGAGGGGTATGCAGGCACTGCCGATGGCGCTGGGGCAGGCTGTGGTGGGAGACGGGAGGGGTATGCGGGCACTGCCGATGGCGCTGGGGCAGGCTGTGGTGGGAGGCGGGAGGGGTCTGTAGGCATTGCCGATAGCGCTGGGGCAGGCTGTGGTGGGAGGCGGCTGCAGGCACCGCCAATCTTCTGTAAATATGCCAAAATTGTTTCTTACAGATGAAAATATACAGTCAGTTACGCAAACGCTCTCTACCATGGCATCCCCGCGTACAGTTTGCGTAGACTCCAGACTATCCAGAACCAGGCAGCCCGGCTGGTGTACGGCCTCCCTCGTTATCACCATTCCACCCCTCTTCTCAGGGAGCTTCATTGGCTCCCTATAAAGGAACGTGCCCTCTTCAAGATTGGCTGCATGATCTTCCAGGCCCGCCAGGGCACTGCCCCCGCTTTCATCTCTTCATTAATCAAGCCTTAAGTACCTGCAAGAGAACTTCGGTCTTCCTCCAAGTCCCTCCTCCAGATCCCTCGCTACACTCGCAAAAAGTGGGGCGGGGCCAATTTCTCCACCCTGGCTCCAACTTTCTGGAATTCACTTCCTGATCACCTCCGCTCTGCCACTCAGTATCTCCCCTTTTGCAGAGATCTGAAAACGTTCCTCTTCAGCCAGGCCTTCCCCACTTAAACTCCCTCAATATCCCCTTTATCTTTTTCTGGTCTTTCCCCCTCAGTTGCTGATCCCCCTAGCGCCAAGAAACCGCAAGGTGTACGCTGCGCTCTAGAAATATTTTAAATTAGAATTAGAAATTAGTCAGTGGCGAACAAGGAGCTAACAGAACAAGAATTGGCGGCCGTGAAACGAAAATCGTCAGCGAAATAATAGTTTTTAAAAAACGGGGGAGAAACGCGAGTGTGACGCAAAATCGGCCATGAAATGAAAGAAAAACAAGTCGGGTGGGGGCGGGGGAGAAGGAGAGTGAGCAGCCTTTGATGAGCGAGTGAGGGAGGAGAAACAAGAGACACGGCCTAGCGGCCGTGAAAGCTCTTGGCATTGCTGTGGGGAGGGAGGAGGAGAAATGCGACACGGCCGAAAAACCTTTGATAAAAGCAGGGGGCGGTGAAGCTGCTGGCGGCAGATGGCTGGCTTTCATGTGCACGCACATTTTATGTCAATGTGCTTGCGCATTGAGCTTGCTTATCACGGGCACTGCATGGAATCGCCTGATGGATAAGCTCTGGATAAGCCCCTATTTTCTCGCAAGCGCATTGACAGGTGAGACCTAAAAAAAGGCATTTGTAATGCAGTAGTTCTCGCATTACTGAAAGCTTAACCTATTGGCATTGCATTATTATTAGCAATGCCAATAGCTCAAACTTTCAGAAATACGAGACCTATTGCATTGCAAATGCTTGTTATGGATTGGTGTGGATCTCCTTCTTAAGTCGTGTTGTCATTTATTAATAATTTTGTGAATTTTGCAAATATCTTGCACTCCTCTATGTGCCTAAGGCTGCTCAACCACACTAACCACCCTAATAGAGCCAGCTTCCTACAGAAACCAAAACCACCTCTGAGGATTTCAGTAAGCAGATGTAGTAGCTGTGGTCTGCCAAAGATAGGGGAGCGCTAATTAGCTTGTGAAGAAAGATTAAAAACCAGTGTCAATGAGGAAAGGAGGGAGCCTGAAGGGAAAAGTTTCATGAAGAGAGATGTAGGATGCTGATCCAAAACAAAAGAATAACTGCAAAGGCCATCCAATACAGTGATTCCACTTGGGGGACATGAAGAGTCAGGTGACTACTGGGAGAAAGAGAGGGCCTATCACTGCAGCTATCACTTCGTAAGCCCAATGTGGCCCAAGTCGAAGAATAGGAGAGGACACCAGGAACTCCAGAGAAACATGATCAGTGGTTGGAGAACGTAGACAACAAAGCTGTGGAAAGACCCAATACTATTGTCCTGAAAACAGTTAACCAGAAGAAAGGAGGGTAGATTACAAAAGGAGGAAGTTTCAAACTACCAAACCCTAACTATAAGCCACTATGTTACATGGGGAAAGCTCCCATGGAGTCATCAGACTGACAAGAATACTGAATATAAGGAAATGGGAGAGGTGAGAACTTGGCAAATCTTTTCCATTGCAGGACCTTTCAAGTTACATGCTTCTAGTTCACTCTTAATAAGATAATCTACCCAGCCGGCTTGACCTCAGATGAACCAACGGCCTTCCTAGCCACAAATGTGAAGCCAGTAAAGAAACCGCACTTGGACTAACGCTTAACGTGAGCGAGCTTCTTCTGTGTGTTTTTTAAAGCTAATAGGCATTATAAGCTTTGATGCACACTAGCTATGTTTGAGTATTTGATGGAACAGGATGAATGGTGTCTTAGCATAAGTGTTCTATGCCGGAGGTTTAGGCATCAATTAATGTGCGTTTTCTGGTTTTGTGCATGGTAACAGAACGTTAGTGTGGAATAGTAAAATATGTGTTCCCTTCATGTTGCTTCTTCGAAAGAAGTATTTCTCGATTACCTTAAGGTTTGCAGTGGCTTAAGAAGCTTCTGCCAAGTTACCTAAAATAGTTCTGTGCAGGCGTATTAAAAAAAAAACAAGTGTCATTGCTTCCATCCTTAATAGAAACACTGGTTTCACTCCTGTGAAAACATTAGCCATACTAATCCATGACAAGGAAGTGTTATGCTGAGATTTGTCTGAGTAGGTAATGCGAGGGCTGAAATGCACACCTTTGATAAACAGATGTCCCAGCAAGGCTTGGAAAGGTTGTACTGCTCTGCTAGACATACTCCTTACCTGCTTTATGTTTTTTCCAGTGGACTTACAATCTGCATGTTAACCTAAGATGATCCATGATTTTGTCTGACATTTTGTGAGAAGTGCCTTTGTTCTTGCGATTTTACTGCTATGCACAAAGTATACCACTTAAAGAAGAAATGTAGTATTGTTCCCTCTCAGTAGGCTATGGGATGACCTGCATACGTTATACTTAAACCCAGTGGTTTCCGTCTGGCAGGGACGCATCAAAGCCAGTCAGAATCCACCGCTCTAGATAGGATAAGTACTATACACGTATCCGATAACCTGTGCTCTCCCTTAGCTTGGCACCAAGCAGTCAGGCTAATCCTCGGGCCCAAGTGTAAAATATTGGCTCACCACTCTCGCAACACACTGCATAATCACAAAAAGACTCCACACAGTATGTATAAAACAGTTGTCTTTGTATTTACACACACACTGAAATCAAAACGAGAATACACATTTTATATATATATATACATATAGATATATAAAAAAATGCGTTGCTCATACAATTGAAGCGCCCACTCGACGTTCAAGTTTTCACCTCGTTTATTTCAGCAGACAGCAGCGCAAACCGGCGCACAGTGGAAGCACAGTTTCTTTAGCTTTTTGCCTGACGCGTTTCTGGATACAGTTCATCCCTCCTTCAAAGGCATGCCATGGGGGAAGTAACAGCCGTTCTTCTTAAATACTACCTTTGATTGATCAGAGTCCCGCCCACTTGGGCGTGAGCGCCGCATGGCATTCTGGTTCTTGTATTCTTTATAGGTAAAAACCGTAGTGGTAACAACTGTCACTACCTTCCTAATAATAATATTCCTTCGGGTTGCAATCACAATGTTGCGTTGTTCTCGCTGCTTATCTTGTGTCAAACTGAAGAGGCAACTTCGTTCCTACATGGTGTTATCATCTTCAAACACCGGACCTGCACAGTCAGCAGGGGAGCTGCTTCGTGGCCAAGAGCGGACCACTAAACATCAAAAATGCGTTGCTCATACAATTGAAGCGCCCACTCGACGTTCAAGTTTTCGCCTCGTTTATTTCAGCAGACAGCAGCGCAAACCGGCGCACAGTGGAAGCAGTTTCTTTAGCCTTTCGCCGGACGCGTTTCTGGATACAGTTCATTCCTTCTTCAAAGGCAGGCCATGGGGGAAGTAACGGCAGCTCTTGTTAAATACTAACTTTGATTGATCAGAGTCCCGCCCACTTGTTTCTTTGCATATATCATGTGGAAGTAGGGTGTGCATCTAACACACACATGTTCACACATTGCTACCCCATCCCCTCCCTTTAGTATAAATGGTGTCCACAAAGGACACATTGAATAAGCTGCCACAGGGATGCGTTCCTAAAAGGATCACTTTATCCTCCTGCTGATATGACAATATGGCTGTTTTTTGTTACCTTGGCCCCCCTCCAAAATGGTAGCTGACAAGTGAACTGGGTGTAAATCTACACCCATTTCCAAGTAAAACAAGCTTCCATTGACTATACCTAAATCCTGCCAGTCTCATTTCCAATGGTTTACTGACCATCATCTAGCAACCATTACCCAAATAACTGAATAACATCCACTACTCAAAAAACTTCATATTTTACTATACTAATTTTCAACACTAATCCTTTATGGGTTCCAGAGTGGCGTGCTACTCGCCAGAAAAGCGCTTCAACAGCCATCAGGGGTAACAAGTGCTATATGAAGGCAAACCTTTCTTCCCCTTTATCCCTCCGCTATCCCTCTCACTCCAAATAATTTGACTAAATATCCAACACTGAAATTACTTTATATTTCACCATACTAATTCACCACTAATCCTTTATGGGTTTCCTGAATAGCGTGCGTCAACAAGCGCTATATAAATACAAACCTTTTTCCTCCTCTATCCTTCTGCTATCATTCCAAATCCAAATAACGGACTAACCTATCCACCACTTAAAATGTACTTGCATGTTTCACTATACTAATTCAACACTAATCCTCTATGGGTCCCGGAGTAGGGTGCTACTCGCCGAAAAAGTGCTATAACGCCTCGTATGGGGTGGTAAGCGCTATATAAATGCAATTACAATACAATACAATTACTTTGACCAGTTGTAACCAGCTCTTCCTCTGCCCACACGCCCAAAGCCTGGGAAAAAAATGGAAATGTATTAGAAAAATCCTGACTGGGGGAGTGTTTGGATTTCAAACTGACCTGGCACCTTGCCCGACAAAGGATTCCAGTATTTGCTCCTGAGTAGTCCAAATACCAGTCACCTTCAACCACCACCAAGTGAGTCATCTCTGCTTTGTGGAGACTCTTAGTAGTCCCAAAACAAGAGAGGAAGCGTAGAGGTGCTGATAGAATCTCATTGTTTATACATTTCTGCTATGAGGGTGATTCTATCAATGTGAAGAGGTGATCATTTTTATAATGTTTTATTCTTATGGGGTCTGGTGAGATACTAGGCTCTCTCTTAGGTCTAGAAAGATGAGAGCACAGTGTGCTTGTTAAAATACCCCTCACACACTAAAAAGTCCTTCAGTGTCATGCTTCATCATAGGAGTCTTCCCGTCCCTATAACGGGGCGGGGCGTGCTGCGACCAAACGAACTTCCCAGGAGCACTTAAGTTGTGACAGAGGCTATGTGTAGGTGTAGGGGTGTCAGTGAAAGTGTAGGGACCTAACAAGTGAGTGCGAGAAAAAATACAAAAAAGATTAAAAATTCCCTGGCTTAGTAGAAAAAATATATTTTATTCACTTCTCTAGCTGGGAACATTAAAAAGGGGTTTGTGAGGTAGAGCAATAGCTTGCTACCTAGTCGACATGTTTCGTAAGCAGTCCCCTTCTGCTTACTCATCAGGACCATATAGTGATCCCTACTACTAATAGCTCAGTTCTACAGAAGTATGCCTACTGTCCTACAAACAATGAAGCAAAAATCAATCAATCAATCAATCAGTGACACTTATAAAGCGCGCTACATACCCGTAGGGTCTCAAGGCGCTGGGGAGGGGGGGTGCCGCTACTGCTCGAACAGCCAGGTCTTCAGCTTCTTCCTGAAGGAGATGTGGTCTTGGGTCAGGCGCAGGTCGGACGGGAGGGAGTTCCAGGTCTTGGCGGCCAGGTAGGAGAAGGACCTTCCTCCTGTAGTCGCTCTTCGGATGCGGGGGACGGCGGCGAGGGAGTGGTTGGCTGATCGGAGGTGTCGTTTGGGAGCGTAGAAGTTGACTCGGCTGTTGAGGTAGCTCGGGCCTTGGTCGTGTAGGGCTTTGTGTGCGTGGGTGAGGAGGCGGAAGGTGATTCTCTTGTTGATGGGGAGCCAGTGAAGGTCTCTCAGATGTCCGGAGATGTGGCTGGATCGTGGGATGTCGAGGATGAGTCTGGCTGAGGCGTTTTGGATCCGCTGGAGTCTCTTCTGGAGCTTGGCGGTGGTCCCGGCGTAGAGGGCGTTGCCGTAGTCCAGTCGGCTGGTGACGAGGGCCTGGGTGACGGTCTTCCTGGTCTCTGTGGGGATCCACCAGAAGATCTTCCGTAGCATGCGTAGGATGTTGAAGCACGCCGAGGAGACGCTGTTGACTTGCCTGGTCATGCAGAGGGAGGAGTCCAGGATGAAGCCCAGGTTTCGTGCATGGTCTGTCGGTTTAGGTGCGGTGCCCAGGGCGGGAGGCCACCAGGAGTCGTCCCAGGCGGAGGGTGAAGAGCCCAGGATGAGGACCTCCGTCTTGTCCGAGTTCAGTTTCAGGCGGCTGGTCGTCATCCACTCGGCTACCTCTTTCATCCCTTCGTGCAGGTTGGCTCTGGCGGCGGCGGGGTCGTTGGTCAGGGAGAGGATCAGCTGGGTGTCGTCGGCGTAGGAGATGATGCTGAGGTGGTGTTTGCGTACGATGGCCGCGAGGGGGCTCATGTAGACGTTGAAGAGGGTGGGGCTCAGGGATGATCCTTGGGGGACGCCACAGATGACTTTGGAGGCCTCTGACTTGTACGGTGGTAGGCGGACTCGCTGTGTTCTTCCGTCGAGGAAGGAGATGATCCACTCCAGCGCCTTGTCCTGGATTCCGATGTTGCTGAGGCGCCGTATTAGGGTGCGGTGGCAGACCGTGTCGAATGCCGCGGAGAGGTCTAGGAGGATGAGGGCCGCTGTTTCTCCATTGTCCATCAGGGCTCGGATGTCATCGGTGGCGGCGATGAGGGCGGTCTCGGTACTGTGTTTGGCTCGGAAGCCGGACTGTGAGGGGTCGAGGGATCCGTTCGTCTCGAGGAAGGCGGCCATCTGCTTGTTGACGGTCTTCTCGATGACTTTGGCTGGAAACGGGAGAAGCGAGATGGGGCGGTAGTTCTTGAGGTCGGTGGGGTCCGCTGTTGGTTTCTTGAGTAGAGCGTTGAGTTCGGCGTGTTTCCAGCTTTCAGGGAAGATGGCGGTGTCGAAGGATGTGTTGATGATGTCTCGCAGGTGGGGTGCGATGACAGCGTCGGCCTTGTTGAAGACGTGGTGAGGGCAGGGGTCGGTTGGTGATCCGGAGTGGATGGAGTTCATCGTGCGGATGGTGTCTTCTGTGCTGATCGGGGTCCAGGCGTGGAGGGTGGTGGTGGGGGGGGGGTGGCTGGTCGGTCGTGGTGTGCGTTGGTTGGTTGTTGAAACTGCTGTGTATGTCCGTGATCTTGTTGTGGAAGTATGAGGCGAGGGAGTTGCAGAGGTCTTGCGATGGGGTGATGTCGTTGTTTCCTGCGCTGGGGTTGGAAAGCTCTTTCACGATGTTGAAGAGTTCCTTGCTGTTGTGTGCGTTGTTGTCCAACCGGTCCTTGAATGCTGTTCTCTTGGCGGCGCGGATCAGCTGGTGGTGTTTCCGGGTGGCCAGTTTGTAGGAGGTCCTGTTGTCCGGTGTCGGGTCCCTTTTCCAGACTTTCTCGAGGGCTCGGCAGTTCTTCTTGGAGCTCTTGAGTTCGTCGGTGAACCATGGGGCCTTCTTGCTGCCGGGTCTGCTGGGCGGGGTCCTCAGCGGGGCGAGTACGTCCGCGCAGTTGCTGATCCACTTCGTGATGTTATCGGCGGCCTGGCTGGGGTTCGCTGAGCTGGCAGGAGGGTGTTGGCTCAGGGAGGTGGCGAGCTGGTCTGCTGTGATCTTGTTCCAGCTTCTGCGGGCGGTGTGTTGCTGGTGTTGGTGGGTCGTCGTTCTCTTGAAGGTGAAGTGGACGCAGCTGTGGTCCGTCCATTGAAGCTCTGTGGCGTGGCTGAAGTCGATGTCTGTGCTGGATGAGAAGACGGCGTCGAGTGTGTGTCCGGCGAGGTGGGTGGGGGTGGACACCAGTTGCTTGAGTCCCAGGTTGGCGAGGTTGTCGAGCAGGGTGCTGGTGTTGCGGTCGTTGTTGTTCTCCAGGTGGAAGTTGAGGTCCCCCAGGAGGATGTAGTCAGCGGAGGGGAGGGCATGCGGGCTGACGAAGTCGGCGATGTCCTCGCTGAATTGCGTGCGTGGTCCAGGGGGTCGGTAGATCAGGGTGCCTCTGAGGGTGGTGTTCGGGTTGGTGTGGATCTGGAAATGCAGGTGTTCGGCGCTGGTCAGGGTGTTGTCGGTGCTGGTCGTGAGACGGATGGTGTTCCTGTGGATGATGGCGATGCCTCCTCCCATCTGGTTGGCGTTTCGGTCCCTCCGGACGATCTTGTAGCCCTCTGGGATAGCGATGACGATGTCGGGAGCTGAAGAGGCGTTCATCCAGGTCTCCGTGAGGAAGGCAACGTCAGGGGCTGTGGCGTCTAGGAGGTTCCAGAGTTCGATGGCGTGTCTGTGGACGGAGCGGGTGTTGAGCAGGATGCACTTGAGGTGGGTGCTGCTGGTGTTCGACTTGTCGGGTGTTGGTGCGGGGCTGGTCCGGATGCATGAGAACTTGCAGGCGTGGCAGCTGAAAGGTCCGTGGGTGCGTCTTGGAGTGGCTTGGTGGCATTCTGGGAGTCGGCCGGTGTTGAGAGCGATGAGGGTGGCGGCTGAGTACGTCAGGCGGGTCGGTCGGGCTCCTCGGGGGCCAGGGGTCCTGGCGCTGGTCGCGATCCGGTCGCGGACGGGCGCAGACGGGCTTACCTTTGGCGCGCCTTCGGCGCACAATCGGCGCGCCCGCTGCGCGTGACCGCTGCACGTTCGCACGGTCGCCATTTAAGGCGAAGTGCGCGGGTGGGCGGGGCAGCTGGGAGGGTTACAGAAGACAAAAGGGGCGGGGACAAGCGGCGGTAGCGGGAAGGGAGGGCGGGGGGCGGCGCGGTAGGCGGACAACAAGGAAGGAGAGCAAACACGTAAGAAAAGTAATAACAGGCACAAATTTACGCAAAAAACAGGCTGACTGTTTGGGCTACCAAAAATATTGACCTATTGCGGTCTTCTTTTCATTCGTTTTCAATGCCCCATGAGCTTGCAGGCGAAGGGTGTTCAGCGCGGTTGAATCACCGGCAGGAGAACGTTTCCTTATTCCTACCCCCGTGCTGGTCCTCGGAGCAGCACGGGGGTAGGAATAAGGAAACGTTCTCCTGCCGATGATTCAACCGCGCTGAACAACCTTCGCCTGCAAGCTCATGGGGCATTGAAAACGAATGAAAAGAAGACCGCAAAAGGTCAATATTTTTGGTATTCATTGTAAATTACCTTGCTTCACTTGGGCCAGCTCATGCCCTGAAGCCCAAACAGTCATCCTATTTTTGCTGCATTGTTTGTAGGACAGTAGGCATACTTCTGTAGAACTGAGCTATTAGTAGTAGGGATCACTATATGGTCCTGATGAGTAAGCAGTAGGGGACTGCTTACGAAACATGTCGACTAGGTAGCAAGCTATTGCTCTACCTCACAATCCCCTTTTTAAAGTTCCCAGCTAGAGAAGTGAATAAAATATATTTTTTCTACTAAGCCAGGGAATTTTTAATCTTTTTTGTATTTTTTCTTGCACTCACTTGTTAGGTCCCTACACTTTCATTGACACCCCTACACCTACACATAGCCTCTGTCACAACTTAAGTGCTCCCGCGTAGTTCGTTTGGTCGCAGCACGCCCCGCCCTGTTATAGGGATGGGAAGACCCCTATGATGAAGCATGACACTAAAGGACTTTTTAGTGTGTGAGGGGTATTTTAACAAGCACATTGTGCTCTAATCTTTCTAGACCTAAGAGAGAGCCTAGTATCTCACCAGACCCCATAAGAATAAAACATTATAAAAATTATCACCTCTTCACATTGATAGAATCTCATTGTTTATACGACTCTTAGTAGTCGACAAGTCATGGATTGGATCTTGCTGGTAGATGATTTCTGCCCCATCTACATCCATGGGTGAGTAACATTGCTACTGAATCCCAGCTTGTAAGAAGAGGAGCCTGACTACTACTTAACCAGAAAGAGACGCGCTCCTGACCAAGAAGTGAAAAAGGAAGGTCCAGCCTATGTGGAGGATTTTCGAGGATATAAGTTGCCCAGAAGCCATAAGGGTATTGCTTTCCATGTAGCGAGTCTGCATAAACGCTAATCTGCCTGGTACTCCAAGGGAGCGTTGGATTGCTAAAATCCAGCAGCACAGGAGCAAAAGGGTTTTTCCTCACATCCCAGGTCTACAGCAGTGTCCCATTGGCTGTAGCAAGTCAACCTGAATCCAGAATAACAAGAATTGTTTTCCGAGCCATTTGTGCAATATCCATTTAAGGTTAAGGTTGGCCACTGACCATAAATCCCTGTTGGTACTGGTTGAGTCTATGTATACATTGGTTGCACCCATCTAATGGGGCAAACACTCAATCCTTGCATCTGTGGGAATTTACTCTTGGTATCTATTTCAGCTAGCATCCATTCCAGATGCAACATCAGACCTGATATGACCCTAACTGGTCTCCCCTTCCAGTGATTGCGCCCAGCGCACCACCAGTAGACACATTAGATTTGACAGTCTATTTGGTGAACTTGACTTTGGCCCCCCATAATATTTGCTGTCTTTTGTGGGATTGCGGTTTCAGTTTGAATGGCAGGTTTTAGGGTGTACGTGCTTTAGTATGTTTAGTGGGGAACATTGGCACGCAGGCTTAAATCAAACAGGGTATCCCACTTTGAATATAGGGACAGGACGAAATCAGGGCAAAGATCAGACATCTGAAAAGCAACTTGAAGTCTTGTTTCTTTAATTCTGGTGCTCTTTATTTTTGCTCCATTGACTGCCTGAAAGCAATCAAATGTTACTTAATGTTAGATCTGGGGGTCTCTAATTGGCAGAGGTAAGTACCTTGGACCAAGTAGGGACCCTTGCTTCCAGTCAGGGTGACGGAGTACACACAGTAGATAACCCCTGCTCCCCCTCTAGGTAGCTTGGCGCGAGCAGGCAGGCTTATCCCCAAGGCAATGTGTATAATAGTTGCACTCAACACAAACAATGATCCCCATCCACCACAAACTGAGACCACACAGGTAAGTATATGTATAAAAGTATATCTTTATCTAATTGCAGCAGTAAAAATCAACAGTATAGGATAGTTACTTCTTTAAGAAAATGTTGCATTTAATCTTAATGGTTGTAGTTGTCATTAGGAAGTTTTGGTATCAAAAATAGTCTTAAGTGTCTAAAAATCAATATTCCAAGTAATTCTATTGACTTAGTTCAATGCAGCTCCAAAAACGAGTGGTCAAAATAACACCAGTGTTTTAAGCTCTCAAGAATCAGCCCTTCGAGGAAATGAGCCCCAAGCGCTGCAAGCGCGCCTCACCGAGTATTCCTGGGACTCCTTTTCTTCTGATCAGCACAGCCTCGTACCCCCAATGACTTCAGGCGCACCGCGCCGAACAGAGCACACTTGCTCCCAGCCCCGGCCGATCCCAGCAGCCCTCCGCCCGCTCGGCTCTGAGCAGGGACAGACAGGCCAGGGGGGCACTCACGACGCTCCCTCGGCGAGGTCAGGTCAATCTTCCCCCGGCTTCGTCACTGGAGACACGCAGCTTTTCACGAAGGATGACGCCGTGGACTAATCCGGTCGCGGCGTTCACGGCAAGCCACCACACACGCCCGGGAGTCAGCCAATGGCAGTGCGGGTCCCGGGACAGGCCTGTGATGACGCGCTTCTGGACAGCCAACCACAGCACGGCAACAGCGAGGACGCTGCGGCGCACGGGCCAATCCCATCGCAGCGATAGTGAGGGGACTCGGCTCCTTCGACCAATGGGAGCGCGGAGACTTCTATCTTCGGCCCGCTGCTCCGATCAGGACGGCAATCTCAAAGGGGGGTTTCTGGCTCTGGGCAGCAGCGGTGAACAGGCGGCAGATGATTTTTGAGGGCGCAGGTCACGGCAAGACCGCCCTCTCGGCCACACAACCGCTCTAGAGCAGATCTCACGAGGTGAGGCACCACGGACCTCCGACCCTCGCTGAGAATGTGCCGATGAGCACACCGATCCCTGCTCACACTCAGAAGTTGATCACCAAGCATGCTCCAGGTCAAAACAGCACGATCTGCACAGCGTCTGGGGGATTCTTTTAGGAACCTTTTAACCCTGGGTTCCAGGAACAGGAGGCCAGCTCTTCTCAGGCCCTTGGAGATTCAGTTGAAGACACAGCAAAGTCTTTTAAGTTCAAGTAAGCCGGGGCACAGCACACAGCAAAGTCCCTCTTCTCCTCAGCTTCAGTTGGTCAGAAGAACATGTCAGCCCTTAGAGCACACAGCAAGGCAATCTTCCTTCAGTTCTCCAGCAGTCCTTCTTCCAGCAGAGGTTCCTCTTGATTGTAGAATCTGATTTTCTGTTGTCAGGGGTCCTTCTCTTATACCCCAAAAAGTCTTTGAAGTTCTTTGAAGTCTTTGTGCAAGTGGGCCCTGAGCCCGGTCTAAACCAGTTCTGGGTGTTACTGGGGGTTTCCTGGCTTCCTTCTTTCTTTCAGTATCAGGGACAGAGGTGACAGTCACCCAGCGGGAGGTGGAGCCAGCATTGTGGTCAGGCAGGCACAGCCCTAGTCACTCCCAGGTGCTATCTCCTCCCACTTCCTTGGCAGCAGATGCAGCCTTTCATCCACGGGCTGACTCAGACAACCTCCTGGGGGCTCTGCAGCCCCTGTCACCCTCAAACCAGACCGTCAATCCACAAACAGTCCCAGGCACACAGAAAGGTTAGACAAGAGAACAGCCACTTTCTAAAAGTACTATTCTCAAACACAGAATTTAAAAACAACCTTTCCTAAAAGATGTGTTATTAAATTCTGAGTTCAGGGATATCAATCACTTATGTACCATCTTGTTCCTATGGGAAGATAGGCTGGTATCCATTGGGACCAGCCTCCCCCATATTAATCTATGGAGCAAGATAACCTTGCAGCAGTGAGCACACAAAATGGCTGCTGCTCACTACCAGAGCATGTTACCTGCACTAGTACATGCTCTACCTTACCCATACACTGCACCCTGCCCAGGGGGGTACCTTGAGCCTTCCATAGGGGTGACTGATGTGCACAGACAGGGAAGGGTTAGGCCCAGCCAGTGGGGACACTGGCCAGGCGGACATGGCAGTCCACTGACTGCACACAGGCACTGCGCTGGCAGGCCCGAGACACCATTTTAGGGCTACTTATGTGGGTGGCGCAATCTGCGCTGCAGGCCCACTAGTAGCATCTGTCATCACCAGCCCTGGCACACACAGTGCACTTTACTAGGGACTTCATGGTGATACAAATATGCCAATCAGGTATACCCAATCAATATGACAATTTACATAGGGAGCACTAACACTCTGGCACTCATCAGCAGTGGCAGAGTGTCCAAAGCATCTAAACCAGCAAAAACGAAATCCAGCACAGCATCAAAAATACAGGAGGCAGAGGCAAAAAAAGATGGGGGAAAACCACGCCAAGGGTGTCGGGTCGAACACTTAACAAAAGGACTTCCGAAGCCCACCAAGAACATCAAAGGTTTCCCTCCATTTTAAAAAAGTGGCAATATGGCTACTTGTTATAAAAATCAAGTGCCTATCATTTTATAACAAGCTCCGGAAAGTGCTTTCCATTCTAAATTTTAACTGCCCTACTTTGGCTAACTGTAAATAAGGACATAATCATTCCAGATCTAATAGATCTCACTGGGCATTTCGTTTATTGTGTGAGGTTTAATGTGTCATGCATTATCCATGTTACAATGTTACAACCACCTAAGAGAGTAAGCCATGTTGACTTAAATTTGGTATGAATAGGGAACCAGGTGCCTATGGGGAATACATTGCATCTGGAGTTAAATGATAATTGAGACACTGGTACACCATTAGTAACCAGCAGCACCCATAAAATACTGATACAGCCCAGTTGCATACAGTGACCCCAGGATCCAAAGCAGGAGCGGAGAGAGATAGAAAGTATGCAGGGAAAGCAAAAGAGGGGGAAGGCAGGGTTATGGGGCGGCAAGACCTAGAATGAAAGGTGCAGAGGCAGGGGGTGCAGGAACAGAACGGAGAGGTAGAGAGATAGAAAGGGAGCCACAGAGAATGTGCATTATGGTAGTTGAAAGGCAGGTGCCTGAATCCAGGAAGCAAACAAGAAGCTGTTCAACTTCATAGTTATGTTATTCAGTTTTTCAATAACCCTAACTGGCCCATTGCCTGGGTGATTGGTGATTAATAACAAAGTAAGTTAATATGATAGCTAGATTCCCTAGAGTGTCTCCCTTAAGGAGCACTGAAAGCGATTCCTTTGCATTTGGTTGTCAAGTTGGAGACAGCTCTGAGTCGCAAGACAAATAATCACATCAGCGCTGCACCGAACAGTGCGACTGGAACAGTATTTTTATTATTTAAACCACATCTGTTCCAAATTCGGCAGAGGAGCACTTCTGCATATTATCCTGGAACAATGTGCCTGTGACTGAGATGCAGCCAAGCAGACTCTATCCTGCAAAGAACGGTAGCCTGCTCTCCACCAGATCAGCTTCCTGATGCATCATACACAGGTTTTTTTTTGGGGAGGGGGGCGGGGGGGGTTGGGTTTGGGTTGTGGAAAGGGATCTGGCAAGGGTACTCCCACTATGCTCTCGATAGTGTACGTAGTTTTAGGTAAGAGTAAAAGTACAAATATAATCAATTACACTGTAACATTCTAATGTTTGAACTGTTTATAATTTCCACCATTCTTGTAATGCTGGTTACAATGCTTTGTTTCATCCAACTAATAATTGCAGCTCATGCTTTTTACACAAGAAAATAATTGTTTCAATAAGTGTTTGAAAAGCCAATTCGTATCATTCATGTGTTTCCCTTGGGCATGCCGGAGTAACAACAAAAGGGTAGATCTGTTTCCCCAATTTCCTTGGTGAATTAAAGTTGTCATGTTCTGAGGTTCCAGATACCATATGGTACCCTGGAAGGTTAGGAGCACGTATGACGCACAGTGAGCGAGCTAGGAATTAGGCCAACATACTCAAATGATATATGTGGAGTGAGTCCACCATATTCCGACGGTTATGTTGTTCAGATAAACAGTCCTACTTTATTCATAGAAATCGCATGACACCAGTTCTCTAGATAAGGAATTAATGCAGTTCACCTGCCACAGGCATTTCTTAAATAGTTGGGTTCTGTGGTGTTAGGGTTACGGCAGCAAATTAATGATACAACAGGCTTATATTTGGCATTTTTCTGCTTCTCACATGTAATTACACAGTTTGAATTTTTGACAAAGCTTAGTAAGATGTTTGTTTTCTAAACAAAGATTTATTGATTTTAAAAAGCAGCACTTTAAAATGTATAATATGTAGCATGCACATACATCATATGATGTTTAAACATTCACTGTCAGGAACACCAAAAGTAAATAATTGTGAATTATAAACAAAGTCACCATTGTAAGTCGAAATGTTTATATGTCAACAAAAGGTCCTGTGATCAATGACTTGCTGTGTGTCAGGTAAAACATATTAGGCACAGAAAAGCAAACAAATACCAAGCATTTGCAATGCAATAGGTCTCGCATTAGGAAAGTGTGAGCTATTGGTATTGTAAATGACACTTTTTTTATTATGTGTTGGCTTTGAAAATATATAAATTAATAGCATTGTTATTCACAAAGCCAATCGTTTACACTTTCCTAATGCGAGTCCACTCATATTGGCTATGGCAATGCTTGTTGGTAGCAAGCAAGGACAGTGCTGTTGTGGTGCTGAGTGACGATGGGGTTGTGTTGAGTGATGTGGTGGTGCCCCTTAGTGATGTGGTGATGTTCCTGAGTGGTGTGGTGGTGTTCCTGAGTGATGTGGTGGTGTTCCCGAGTGATGTGGTGGTGTTCTTGAGTGATGTGGTAGTGTCCCAGAGTGATGTGATGGTGTCCCCGAGTGATGTAGGTACAGACACATGGGTTGGCTACACATAAGATAACACACACACACGCATCACCAGGCATGCTACACTACTAAGCTATATGCACATTTAACAGAGAAAAAGAAGCAGCTCGACTTAGGTGGTGCAGCCTTCCTAGCCTTGAGCAGAGAGCCACATTGGACGATAAAACCGGAACTAGGTTAAAGTGTCCCCAAGCAGCAGAGAGTCACAACTGCATGAAGAAAGACAGGGGCGGAGTCATAAACATGTTAGAGGACCTATAAAATATATGCATGCAGCGCACACTAAAAGACTAATATGTTAGAGGACATTTGAAATATATGCATACAGCCCACGCTAGAACACGAATGCTCTAGGCGCTTTAGTGTGTTGAGAACAGGTGAAAGGTACAACAAGGGAATCCCCAAAAGCTCTGGTAACATTGTGAGTGTAGGGGTGTTATACTGCCCTTAGTGCAGTGGCTTTGAGGGATGATATCATCGGGTTTTATTAAGGGATTATTTACAGACGACTCCTCTTGAAACGAACTCGTTCCGAGTTACAGGAGGATAGCATAACCTCACAGCGATCACACAGTGAGCCAATAGAAAGCCCAAGATTGTAACTGAACATGGGGCAAACACTAACGTTTTAACTGCCAAGGAAACAAATTCAGAAGTGGGATTAAAGGCACATGATGGTGATACATTCATTGGTTAAGCACAGAGGTATTTCACCAGTACATAGTATGTGTTAGGAAGTATTTACATAAAAAAACCAATTGTTATGGATGTTTTGTTAAACAACATATTTCTTTGCAAAATGTTTGTAATCGACACACACACATCACTCAAATAATTAAATCAAAGGAAAACAATATGTTTAAAGAAATTTCAGAGGCATAAGGGCAATTTCACTGCAGAACAAAGCGGGGTGGAGTCAGTATTCAGAACATATAACTGTACTACTGCTCCGGAATGGTGGAATCGCTGCTGCTCATGTGGTGGAATCACTGATCTGGAGTCCGTCCAGCTTTTTGTCCCGTTCCCTTCTTCAGCAGTTTTACAATGCCCTATGCGTGCCCGTGCCGGGTAGCAGAGGGCATCTAAATACCGCGCCTACTTGCCTCTGGCAGCTGCATCAAACAATTTATGTCCTCTTCCTGCCTCTCTTAAGGGGCTGGGGGCTGCTTGCTGGTGGGAAGCAGGTGCGCCAGATGCGTGCTGGGGCAATACAGGAAAAACAAGTTTAAGCTATTGGCATTGTAAATAACAATGCGTTTTATAGATGTTTCAAAAACCAAAAGATAAATAAAAGGCATTGTCATTTACAATGCCAATAGCTGAAACTCGGGTACATGTGAGACCTCTTGCATTGCAAATGCTTGTTCAGGCCGTGAGCACTGGTTGGAAGAATAGATGAAGGAATATTTGCGGAGTTAGTGATCATTAAAAGTGTCAAATATCCGTAAGACAGCTCGTGTTCGAGCTTGTACATTAGCCCATGTCTATTAAAACTGCCAGAAAAGATCCAATTAATGGTTTTCAATGTCACGGGTTCACCAATTACACTATAGGGGGCGATCTAAGGAAGGCCTCGCAATCTTGAGCACAGCATAATTAGCTGCATCAAAGGAGTCTCCACTTTTGCACAGAAAGTGACTACCTCATGTCAATATACTCCTAGTATCAGAAGTGTGTGCCCTTATTGAAGATAATTCAATTAATCGCTGGCATGCATCCTAATGTCCAAGCGTGAACACGTGTTATTTTCGGATGTTTATACAGAGCATAAGCCCAGAGTGCAACTTTCTTCAAATAATTAATGACTGATTCAATGGCCAGCGCGCGGCAGGTTCTGGGCGGCTTTCTTCAGTTCTGTTTGAAGGACATTCATCTTTGGTTTAGGACGGAAATCCTCAAAGCTTATGGCCTCCCTTGTTGTTCGAGGGATCCTTTAAGTGACTTTGTGATGTGACCTTGTCCTAGCCTCAGCTCCACCCACTTTTACATTCAAGGGTGAGACAGAGCCTTATTCTGGAAAAGAAGTCCCGTCCTAGCTCAAAGGGCGGTAGCAGGGAACTGAACCAATGACGTCACCTCTCAAGAATTCTAATGCAGAAGAACAGTAGCTTCTAAAGGGTGTCGCAAGCACCCTGCATCCAGTGAAGGAGATGACGCCATTAATTGTACGCCTGCCTGTAGATTCTGTGGCGACGTAGTCTACCTTCCTGCCTAGACCATTGCTCTCTCATGTGTGTCATCACTTTCTCATGGTAACAACTGAACATATAGATTGTGTGCTCGCCTGACCTATGTTCACTCTATGTAAGGACCTTTTTGACCCTTATTCTTGGTTTGATTTTCCTGTGTCTACCACGTTGGTCTTTTCTGCAGCACTATGATGCCTGAGTCCGCCCTTGTCAAAACATCGTAAATAAATAGGTAGTCGGCCTGCATCCCCATGTCCTTTGATGGGTCAGAAAAGATAGGCTGGAATGAACGGACAGGTGAACTATCGCTGCTGAGCAGTGTGGCCTCCGTGTGCAGTTACTGAGTACCTGCATAAGGTAATCCACAAGAACTGAATGACTCAATCAGGTACCTAACTCTAGCTCCACGCTCTCTCTGCTGTAAGCGCTCTGGTTGGCTCAGAGTGGGGTGTATCTATATTGTTGTATTCTTTTATCAGTGTGTGTGAGCATGAGGCACAAAGGTAAAGAATACCCTAGACAGCCATTCAATCAGAGATGCGAATGCCATAAACCGTACTATCCCAATGACCATAACATTCTTATAACTTATTTTAATTGTATCCATGACCCCCAGGTCAGTCTCTTAACGGGCCCTGGTTTCCTATCTGTGAGACATTAGGCCCACAGTCACAGCTGTGAGCCCCACGTGGGCCAGTGTTCAGTTAGCATTTACCTGTCCTGGTGCAGATGGGCCTTGGCGTGTGGCCTCTCTGGATGTGCTGCAGGTACGTGAGCCGCCATCTCCCTTGGCACTGCCGGTGCAGCTGCAAATCCTGTTAATGTTCAGGCTCTAAACTTTCCGCCCAAACGGGAATGCAGTTCCCCTCACAGTTCACTGGTGAGTCGTCTACTGGGGCAAAAACAAGTCACGCAGACACCCCCCCCTCTGTCCGATCACTGCTCAGGCCTCCTCTCCACCACAGAGAGCCTGATGTCACTTAAGTCCTGGAGAACTGCAGCCAATCCCGGCGCAGCCCTCGGATGACGCGGCGGGAATGGCTGAAACTGAGCCAACCACAGCGCGGCACGGAGGTGACGTAGGTGGAGCAGGCAACGGCGTCCTGAGGTTCCCGGGCTGCTGGCGGTGCTTCTAATGGCAATGTTGAAGAACTCTCACACGGCGGTGAGGTTGAGGGGTAAGTTCACACACCATAAGAACCTCGGGCCAGGAGCGGTGATCTTATTACGTACAGCGCTTTCCCTGCAGCGCTTCCCAGTTCTAAATACGCAGAGAGGGGGGTGGTGGGTGTGTGTGTGTGTGTGTGCGCATGTGTGTGTGTGCGTGTGCGTGTGTGCGTGCGTGTGCGTGTGTGCGTGCGTGTGGGTGTATGTGTCTGCGTGGGTGTATGTGTCTGCGTGGGTGTATGTGTCTGCGTGGGTGTATGTGTCTGCGTGGGTGTATGTGTCTGCGTGGGTGTATGTGTCTGCGTGGGTGTATGTGTCTGCGTGGGTGTATGTGTCTGCGTGGGTGTATGTGTCTGCGTGGGTGTATGTGTCTGCGTGGGTGTATGTGTCTGCGTGGGTGTATGTGTCTGCGTGGGTGTATGTGTCTGCGTGGGTGTATGTGTCTGCGTGGGTGTATGTGTCTGCGTGGGTGTATGTGTCTGCGTGGGTGTATGTGTCTGCGTGGGTGTATGTGTCTGCGTGGGTGTATGTGTCTGCGTGGGTGTATGTGTGTAAGCGCGCATGCGTGAGTGTGGCTGTGTGTGATTGAGAGAGGTGTGCATGGGAGGCAGGGGATGTGCACAGCGCCGTGCGCGCCCTCGAGGGCAAATCTGAGACAGCAGAGGCGCGTGGCCGAACGCTGTCTCAGATTCCCCCGAAAGCGATAATAATAGGTCTTTCGCTGACCCTCGACCTAAAAAGGTAGCAAGACCCCATAACAAAAGCGATCTAGATCTTTAACAGTGCACACAACTGGGTCCTTGAGAACTGATGTCTATTTCTTTGTCAACAGTAGGAAATCGTCAACACTCAGGAGTCAAAATATCGCTCCCTCCTATGTTCTGCGATACTGAAAGGGAAGTCTGTCTTCACCACTTGATACTGAATCCAGTGTTCATTTTTTCCACTGCATGGTACTGTGTGTGCAACACGGTCTCAGCATTCCCATCAAGCCAACGTTCATAAATCTCTGAAACACTGGAATTTTTATCCGGATCATCAGTTCTTAAAGAGTGGTACAACTTCTCAACTCTTTGCAACAAATCCTTGTTTGCAGCTCCTTCAGCTCTGATCTGCCCACCACCATTTAGACAACCTGTTCAAGAGAAGAAAATCATGTTTTTGAGAGTGATGTACAAATGACCACCTCATACCTTAAATGTAAGTGATTTAGTAATTCGCCCATCTATACTACTATAATAAAGGAAGAACTTTCAGCCTTTGAGGCGGGTAAACTCGGGAACCACAGCGCCAATCCACACACCCGATACACCGTTGGAATCGTCAGGGTGTGTAGATGGTTATAGGCTATATAATTTTTTTTTTTAAACGTTATTTAAAAAATTTACAGTAAAAAAAAAAAAAGTAGTCCCTCTGAAGTAGCGCCGGCCGCGACGTGCGTGCTCACGTCAGGAGCGCGGGGAGGAGCGGCGTCCAAGAGCGCAACGAGGAGCGGCGGACATGGAGCGGGGGAGGAGCGGTGACATGAGGAGCAGCGGACAGGCTAGCGGCGGTGCAAGCAGCGGACAGGCTGGAGGAGCGGCGGCTGAGGTAAGCGAGCGGCAGACATGGCGCGGGGGAGGAGCGGTGACGTGAGGAGCAGCGGACAGGCCAGCAGCGGTGCGAGCAGCGGACAGGCGGGAGGCGCGGCGGCTGAGGTAAGGAGACCCATGTCTGGGCAGGAGGGGGTCGGGGAAGGCAGGGGACGGGCAGGAGGGGGCCCAGGCTGCTGGACAATGTTGGGGCGGGCGAGGGTCGGGGAAGCCTGGTGCTCCCGGACAAGGTCGGGACGGGCTGCTAGTAAATTATAAAAAGGTCTCAGACGTCTTATTGATCAGAAAATACAAAACAATTGATATTTAAGAGCGATGAACAGTACAGATTGAACAGTGCTGCTTCGGAAAAGATAGCTATGATTAATCTAGATGTCTTACACCTCTTTATAAGGCAACAGTTCTGATATATTGCACAGGACAACTGGGTTATGACTTTCTGTTCATGTACAAAAGAGGTAACGAGTAAAGGCAAAGGTCTACCCATGCTTTTTTCAGTACCTGAGGGGCAAGCCATGACTTCCACATAGTGATATGTGGATTTTCCTCGCTTTAGCTTCTGCACCAAATTCTGAATGTTTCGAAAGCCGTATGCCAAAGCAAACTGCAATAAAATTTTACCATCCTTCTCCAGGGTTACTTCCTGAAAATCCTTATTCCTGAACCAAAAAATAAAAGACAGAATGTACAATGTTGTCAGTTAAGATCACCTTTATGAAGGACAAGTATCACAATATGTTGTAAAATGCTGCCCCAACATGTATTTATGAAAATGCAAAAGATATGACACTTAAACCCCATCAAAAGTGGTTAGGCACTCCCAATACATCTCAGCCCACCAACAGAACAGAGTAGTCCAAAAACGACACACAGAAAAAGCATCAAATGAGCAGCAATGGGTGTGAAGGTAGGGTACAGGTGCTCTTTTGGCCACTATATGGCTCTGAGGTAACAGCTGGATGACTTCTAGGTGTACTGAATAGTAGTATATTCACAGCATCTGCCTACAACCTTATTCCCAGGGTAAGCCAGTTCACTCAGCTAACCATTCTGACCAGTTCAATCAGTCAACCTTTCAGATGTTTCCAGCAGACTAGTACATCTATCAGACACTGGTAACTACGAACTGGAGTCACTCCCTTCAACCAAGCGACCAACAAGAGAATGCTGGTCCCCTTTCACATGCACAGACATACCCTCTCCTGCTGTCAGTAAGACCGGATGTAAAGAGGAAAGGACAAGGCAAGGAGAACTAATCTAGAGGTACGAGGCAACTAGTGAGAGCAAAAAAAAAAAAGCTGCAGAAAGAAGCTTGACAGAATCAATCATAAGAGGAGTAAAAACATGAAATACATGGAAGCTTAATGTACTCATGGGGCCAATGACTGCACTCCTGGATGACATTCACCCTCATTGGGGAAGAAACTATATGTCCAATTCAGACATGGGACACTCCCAGTTAGGGCAGCGACAAACAAGTGGTCTATAGCTTCTCACGTTTCTAGCAAATAAATTACAAAACAATTATCTGTTACACCCGTGCTACCACAGACACTGCACCCTACAGAGAATTTCTAATATTACTATGTGAAGGGACTGATCTTATTCTTTTATCTGTTCTGTTTTAAATTGTATAGGATTCTTTCCTGGTTTTAATCTTGTATTTAATATGTGCTTTTATGGTTTTTAGCCGATAATAAAGCTTTTTGACTGACTGGCAATCCTTTCACTTGCCCCAACGTAAAGGTCCAAAACAGAAACAAGGTGGTCTACTAGAAATAGGGAAAAGGTGACCAAAAGGGAAGGGCAAAATCGACTCTGCTTATTTTTACGAAACAGGGCAATAACCATCTGGAGTCCACAAGATAGGATTGCCGCTGCCCTCCTGCAAAAATCAGACCAAAGCTATATGCAGCTAAGGTATGATGAATGGCCAAGATCCTGTCTGGAGTAGTTAACACCACTCTAATTGGTGTGAGCGACCTCATTCTAATGACTCGTCACTAACAGGACCGGAAGGTGACCACTCATCTACCGAAGTGTTGAGCTGGAACAGCAGAGAAAGGAAGGGGTTGAGACAGTACTGGTCATGAACAGGAACTGTAGGACGATAGAGAAGTTTGTATACATCCAAACTAAGTGCTATTATGTGTGTTTGCCAGTAATTTTCCGCAAATATTTTTTACAGGGAAGGGTTATTTGTCTTTGCTTTAATTTAAGCTCACTCTTCAGTAAATAATATTGTACATAACCCAGTATCTTCTATTTTCAAAAAGACTCGAAACAAAAATCAAGTAAAGAAATTGAAAGAAAAGGGTGAAAAGGTCTCAAAGTAAGTTCTAGTGGACAACTAAACTGTGAAATTTCTTCATAAACAAGGGTATTTCCTCTCCTCAGAAGTACCTTTTTTTCTGTCATCGGAGTTTCTTTCTTTATAACAAATGATAGCAAGTCATTCTCTGGTCAACCCCCAGGCTGAGTTCAAGGCTTTCACTCAAACTTGGTTGAAGACGTCCAGTGGGAACAAACCATACAAACGGTCAAAAGAAGCAGGTGCATGCATTCATGTTTTTCCTATGAAACTGATTATCTGCAGAAGAAGGAGTAGTTTCTGTCCTGTAACTCCAGTTCTGTAGTAGGGGTATCTCTGTTATAGTCATAATCTAGTGAATAGTCCCGCCCATGTGCGTGGACCCCGGCAATCAAAAATAATCTCTTAAGTTGTCAAATCATGCAGAAACTGCAAAGACACTTAAGAGAAAATTTAAAGACAAATAATGCAGCATATATCCACAGGCTACACTGTCCAGTACTTCAACTAGAAATTCCACCTAACAACACCACATACAACACAGCCTGCCCAGTTTCTACCATAGAGAAACTTGCCTCCACCAGTAAAAGACTCTGGAATGATAGAGGGGAAGGCATGGACAGACAAGCCCCATAGGCTGCCATTATGTGGCTTAAATAGGATACTGTGCCTTTAAGAGAACTTTCCAGAACTTTCTCCCAGTATCCCAGAATGCATAGCAGTAGCCCCCCCCCCCCCCCTCCTTTCAGTTCTTTTTGAAGGCGTAGCACGCCAGACCTGTAGCATTCCTTACACGAATAATTATCTCCACCGGGGAGGAGGGCGGGCGCTTTTGACTATAACAGAGATACCCCTACTACAGAACTGGAGTTACAGGACAAACTACTCCTTCTGTAGTAGGGGATCTCTGTGTATAGTCATAATCTAGTGAATAGAATGGCAAGCCCATCCCCACACCAAAGCGGCGGTGGAGAAAAGAAATTACACCACTATTGTGCGAACAAATTCCGCAGTGAAGCCTGTCCAACCTGAGCATCTGCCCTGGCATCAGTGTCCAGACAGTAATGCTTAGCAAATGTATGAACCGACTTCCAAGTGGCTGCCTTGCAGATTTCAGCAATCGGCACGTTACGGAGCAAGGCTGTCGTGGCAGCCTTGCCCCTGGTGGAATGAGCCTTAGGCTTACCTCCTAAGGTCTTATTAGCTTTTTGGTAACACAATTGTATGCAGGACACAATCCACCTAGAAATGGACTGCTTAGAGGTAGCAAGACCCGTCCTGACTGATCCATAATTGATAAACAACTGGACAGACCTACGAATATCTTTGGTTTTATCCAGATAAAATTTCAACACCCTGCTAACATCCTGGGAATGGAGAGACCTTTCCGCTGGAGATGAAGGATTCTGAAAAAACGTAGGCAAAGTTATGGTCTGGTTGACATGAAAATCAGAAATGACCTTGGGAAGAAATTTAGGGTGAGTACGCATAACAACCGTAGCAGCATGAAATACAGTATAAGGTTCTTGGCAACACAACGCCTGAATTTCGCTCACCCTGCGGGCCGATGTAATGGCCACGAGGAACGCCGCCTTCCAGGACAGGTGCTGCAACGAAGCCTTGATGAATAGGTTCAAAAGGCTCCTTCATCAACCTGGACAGCACCACATTCAGTTCCCATGAAGGCGAAGGAAGCCTGACAGGAGGGAATACTTTCTTCAAGCCTTCCAGAAAATCTTTGATCACAGGGATCTGGAAGAAGGAAGTCTGTGAAGGGCATTTCCTGTAGGCAGTCAATGTAGCGAGAGGAACCTTAATGGAATGAACATTAAGGCCAAACTGCGCCAAATGTAGAAGGTAAGGAAGGATGACATCTTCCTTGCATGTAGTCGGGTCATGGTTCTTAGACTGGCAACAGATACAGAACCTCTTCCACTTGTAAGCATAGGAAGTCCGAGTGGAAGGTCTCTTAGACTCCTTCAGTATGTCCATGCAATCTTCGGGCAGATTCAGATGGCCATATTGCACTATCTCAGGAGCCATGCCGCCAAACTCAAAGACGAGAGGTTGGGGTGCAACATCTGTCCCCCAAACTTCGTGAGAAGGTCCGGCCTGCACGGCAGCCGAATTTGAGGAAGGAGAGACCGGTGAAGCAGGTCCGTGAACCACCACTGTCTGGGCCATTCCGGGGCAATGAGGATCATCCGAGTCCTGGACCGGGCCAGCTTGATGAGCACCGCCGGAATCAGGGGAATGGGTGGAAAAGCGTACAGAAAGTTGTTCGACTAGTCGATCCATAACGCATTCCCCAGCGTCCCCTGCTGGTAGTACCTGGAGGCGAAGTCTCGGCATTTGCTGTTTTCGGTGGTGGCGAACAGATCTACGTCTGGAGTTCCCCACCTTGCGAAGACTTCCCCTAGTACTTCGTCGTTTATGACCCATTCGTGGGTTTTCCTGAATCAGTCTTCTCAGTGCGTCTGCCTGAACATTCTGCACACCTGGCAGACGGGTAGCCGTTATCGTCAGTCCTCTGGCCAGAAGCCAGTGCCAGATCGTCTGCGCCTCCTGTGACAGAGTGCGCAATCTCGAGCCCCCCTGCTTGTTGAGGTAATACATTGTGGTGGTATTGTCAGTCTGCACAAGCAGAGAGCTGGTCTGAAAGGACGGAAGAAAGGCCTTCAGTGCCAAGTGAACAACTCTGAGTTCCAGGAAATTGATGTGATACGCGGCCTCCATCGGGGACCACGTTCCTTGAATCTGTAGGTTTTCGGAGTGCGCTCCCCACCCCTGGAGAGAAGCATTCGTCACGACAGTCTGCGTGGGAATGTCCTTGTGGAAGGGAACCCCCTGAGGAGATTCTCCGCTGAACACCACCACTTCAGAGACTGAAGAGCATGCAGAGACAGTCGTATCTTGTCGTCCCAAGATCCTTTCCTCTGATCCCACTGGTCTTCCAAGCACTCCTGCAGCGGTCTCATGTGCAGCTGTGCGTGTGGCATCAGGAAGATACAAGAGGCCATTGATCCCAGTAGAGAAGACACCGTCCTCACTGTTGTAGATGGAGTGGTCATAAGAGCCTGAGCCTTCCGAAGGAGTGATAATCGTCGCTCTTCCGAAGGAGACACGCTTGCTGACAGCGTATTGATGGAGGCTCCCAAGTACTGTATGCATTGGACAGGAGTCGGGACAGACTTTGACATGTTGATGTGCAACCCCAGCTTGTTCAAGAGAACGCACGTCTTCTGGAAGTGTTCTCGCGCTTCCGAGAAGGAGGATGCCTTGATCAACCAATCGTCCAGGTACGGGTAGACAAACACCTTGTTCTTCCGTAGGTGTGCTGCTACCACCGCCATGCACTCTGAGAATGTTCTCGGCGCAGACGTTAGTCCGAATGGGAGTACTGTGTATTGATAATGATTGGCGCCGACTTGGAACCGCAGGAACTTCCTAAGTTTGTGTGCAATGGGCACATGGAAGTACGCATCCTGTAGGTCTATAGCGCATAGCCAGTCTCCCCGTTGCAACTGAGGATAAATCTGATGCAACGACAGCATGCAAAACTTTTCCCTGCGAATCCATCTGTTTGCCTGTCGCAAGTCCAGAATGGGCCTGTTTCGTTCTTGTCCTTCTTGCGAACCAGGAAGAACTGGGAGTACAGACCTCTTCCTCTCTGAGACAGAGGTACGTCTTACATCGCCCTTTTCCTTAATAGGATATCTGCCTCCGCCTGAAGCTCGCGCAGCTGAAACTGCGAGCTGATCGGTGGAATTGCCGGAGGCGGGCTGGTGAACCGAAGACTGTATCCATTGCAAACAATATTCAGCACCCACTCTTCCTGAGTAATTTTTCTCCACTCTGCCAGAAAAAATTGAATGCTTCCCCCTACCGGAGTGGGTAACAGATCCGGGGAAGTAAGTGATCAGGGCCTAGACCCGGCCGGGCCTTTGGTCGCTGGAGCCGACTGTTGGCCTCCTCTGCCCTTCGGGCGTTTCTGGAACAGCTTACAGAACGGTTGATGTTGCTGCGACCGTCCCGAAGTTTGGCCACGTCCTCTGCCCTGCCCACCGAAAAGCCGTTGGAATGGACGGTACGATTTCTTCGCTTCTTTGGGCTTCTCTAGGCCCACAGCCGTGAGCGTTTCGGCCTCCGCCTTCATGCGGGCCATTTCGTCATCCGCATGTTTCCCAAAAAGGGTCTCGCCAAAGAATGGAAGGTTGGCTACCCTTTGCTGTGCGTCCGGTTTTAGTGACGTAAGGCGGAGCCAAGCGTGACGTCGCTGGTTAACCCCATGGCAAAAACCATGTGCCGCTAATAGGGTTGAATCTGCTGCAGCGTTGATAATCTGATTCGCTACCAGCATCCCCTCGTTTAGCACTTCCTGGAAGTCTTCCCGCTTATCGCAAGGCAAGTGTTCCGCAAACTGCTGGAGGGAGTCCCAGAGGGCGCGGTCGTAGCGTCCCAACAAAGCCGTGGCACTCGCAGCCTTCATAGAGGTCGCCGATGTTCCACATACTTTCCTTCCAGCTGAATCCATCCATCTAGACTCTTCATCCGGGGGAACCGTGGATGGCGGGGTGGTGGCATGTTGTTTGCGGGCCGCCGTCACAATCACAGAATCCGGAGGAGGTTCCGCTCTTAGAAAGGCCGGGTCCGAATCAGGGGGCCCGGTATTTTTTCAGTAATCTCGATGGGGCCGCCTTAGTCACCGCAGGGGTGAGGAAAAGGTCCATGGCCGGTTCCTCCAGGCCCGGCACCAGAGGTAGCAGTGGACGAGACAGGTGTTTCTGGTGCAGGGTCTCAAAAATGACTGCTGTCTTAGGGGCGGGCACGTCAAAGATATGCCCAATTTGGCCGCGCCTCTCAAAAGGACATCATGTAACGCTACCAGGTCATCAATCAGCGACACCCTCATGTCCGGTGATCCCGACAAGGTCGGAGAGTAGTCCCTGGTCCCAGAGGACCTCGTGCGAGAGCGAGATCTGTGCCTCCTATGGCGGTGTCTCGACCGTGTGGATGACCTGTGGCGCGATCACTCCTTCCTCCTAGAGCGAGAGCGTGATCTCCCGGCCCGTGGACGCTCCGCAGGTTTCCTTGGGGGAGTCTTCCTCGGTTCCTTCTGGGGCCTAGGTCAAGGGGTCCCCTTAGGAGGTGTAGGCAGAGGAGGCAGCGACGTCGACCTCGGCGGAGGGACTGGGGGTATCACCGACCGAGGGGCAGGCCCATGCGGTGGAAGCGGCCGTCCTGGCGGAAGTGGAGGGTTGGTGGGAGGGTCCTCCTTAGGTACAGGGGGAGGGGGCGACTTAGGCCGAGTTGGTGTATACACCGAGTACACCGAGCCCGGTGACTCCTTCGGCGAAGGGGAATGAGACCCAACCCCTTCAGCAGGCGATCGCTTCCTCTTGCGTCCTCCACTAGTTCCAGCCTGACTTCTGGCGCCGGAACTCCTCTTGCGCCGTTTAGGAGAATTGGAGCGACTCCTAGACGCTGATCTCTTCCTTCTCAACGCAGAGCGCCGCTTTTCCGGCGTCGAACGTCGCCTCCGCGACGTCTACCTCCTCTTCCTCAACGCCGAACACCGCCTCCGCGACGTCGACCTCTTCTTTCGTGACGCCGAACGCCGCCTCTGCGACGTCGACCGTGCCATTCTCGACAATGAGCGTCGACGACTCCTTCAAGGTCCTCGATGTTGAGGATCCCCTCGACGCCGACCGTTGTCTCGACGGCGACTGGTGGTGTCGCCTCGACGGCGAGCGCCGATGCCTGTCGCTCCTTCTTCGACGTCGATGGCGACTATGACTATGAAGATGCCGTCGACGGTGGTTTCGACGGCGGCCTATCCAGGCCCTTCGACGTCGAATTCACGCCGTCTCGACCCCGAGCCCCGGGGAGATGGGGAACACACCGTCGTCATCCCTCTAGACGTCGAAGCAATCAACGCCGACGGAGACCGGGACCGTTTGCTGGTCTTCCTGCCTCTGGGGAGCCCCCCAGAGGCCTCAGCAGAGGCTGAGGGAACCTTCCCAGCCTGCCCAGACCCACCTGCAGCCTGGAGTCGTCTCTCTTCAAGGCCTTGAAGCCTAATCTTCAGCCTGTCCCTCAGGGTCCTTGCTGAAAGTTGCTGGCAGATGCCACAGTCTTCAGGGACATGTGTGTCAGGGAGACAGACTATGGAGACGTCGTGTGGATCACTCTTGGCCTTCTTCCTTCCACATGCTGGGCATTTGTCGAAGAGACCAGGCATTTTAGAGCCCTAAAAAGCCTGAACAAACATACAGGAGAGAAGAGAAGCACCAAGAAATAGAAACTCAAACACTTTTATCCAAAAAAGTGACAAAAATCCAATAAACCCTTGAAAAAAGGGAGAGCTCAATGCCAGGGTCCTGTTAGCAGGAGCCGGAAAAAAGAACTGAAAGTAAGAGGGACCTGCTATGCATTCTGGGATACTGGGAGAAAGTTCTGGGAAGTTCTCTTAAAGGCACAGTATCCTATTTAAGCCACATAATGGCAGCCTATGGGGCTTGTCTATCCATGCCTTCCTCTCTATCATTCCAGAGTCTTTTACTGGTGGAGGCAAGTTTCTCTATGGTAGAAACTGGGCAGGCTGTGTTGTATGTGGTGTTGTTAGGTGGAATTTCTAGTTGAAGTACTGGACAGTGTAGCCTGTGGATATAGGCTGCATTATTTGTCTTTAAATTTTCTCTTAGGTGTCTTTGCAGTTTCTGCATGATTTGACAATTTAAGAGATTATTTTTGATTGCCGGGGTCCACGCACATGGGGGAACTATTCACTAGATTATGACTATACACAGAGATCCCCTACCACAGAAACAAAATTATTGATATGGGATTATAGCTCGACAGGTATCCCCTCACACATTAAGTGTGCAATAAAACCTAAGCTTAAGTCATTTCTAAGGACCACATCTGCCTCATTAGCTAGAGCTTTAGATAGCACAAGTAGGTGAATGTGCTGCTTAGAGCACACCATATGTTATCTAGTAAGAACACGGTTACAGTGCAACTGTTTGTTCCAAAAGGCACTGCCCTGCATGATCTGCCAAGCCACATCATCTCAGAACGGGGGGAAAAGAAACCCTGACTGGATTGGTCTTTGCTTTTCTTATTACAAACATTAAGATTCATATAAATATTTCCGGGATGAAGGGATGGCCGCAAATCTTTTGAAGCAGAGGTCAGATAAGGCGGCGATCCTTATTTTTTCCATCAAGCTCCTCCTAATTCTCTGTCCAGTTGTGTGGCATGGGGTTTGCTTAGTAGCACAACATACATTATAGACCCATTTTTATGTTCACCATGGTTTCTTTTAGGTCTTCATGTAACTCTAATCTTGGATATGTCCCAAATTGTAAACAATGTATATTCCCATCTCTCACCTGTGAGAAAAGTAAACCACTGAAAATTGTATTCGATGATGCAGGCTCTTATTACACCTATCACCTTGCTTTTTCTTAGGGAGTCCTTTTCCCAGTCAAAGCAGCAGCACTGTAAATATTTAGAGCCAAAAAATGTCATCCAGTCATCCCATATTGCTGGTGGAATGCAAGAAATAATGTGCTGAACCACATTTCTGTTTATAAATATGTTTAAGAATGAGTGCAAATCCACTGATGGTTTCTAACTAAGTATGGTTTCTAAATATACACGTAAGACTGTTAAGGCTTTACCAACCATGCATAAACAAACACATCTGTAATTAGTCAACCAGTAAAACAGAGCACACTTATGCAAACAACGTCTATCTTGTGTAATCACAGCAGTACAGTTAATCTGCTTTTGGCAGATATGTTAGAAGGTTAATTCCATGAGGTGGACTGTCATGGGGAGTTGGAGCTGATAGACCGCTCTAGTTGACTGATTGCATGTTGCGAGCTGGACTTTAAACTGCTGAGAAAGAAGTTTGCAGCAAGAGAGGGCTAGTATCTACAGTTACAGGCATGAAAGCTATACCCCCTGTCTTGCGTTAGAATATTGTTTCTCAGAGAAAGCTGCCATGAAGCATCACAAATGAAGAGCAGTAGTTGTGGATGACAGATCTAACGTCCTATCTGGAGAAGTGATGATCACAATGCCTTGATTGTTGGTAATTGGCGTTTCACCATTTGTATTAGAGCAAAATGTGTAATTCAGCTGGAAAACCCAACACAGGGAGAGGATTTCTCACAGAATCACCAAGATGGAATGCTTGGATGCAGATCTTGGGACACCGCTCACTCTTCTTGATGGCAAAAAGATCGGTCTCAAGACTGCTTTACATGTGAAGAAACATTACTGCCACCATTTGGTGCAGTTACTATTCTTGGTTTGATGAGTAGAGTCTGCCGAGGTAGTCCGCTGTGGTGTTCTCCTTACCAGCTACATGAGCTGCTAACATAACAATGTCCGTGAATGGCCAAATGCAGAACATTTTTGTCAAAACTAATACAGACCACTCCCCCTTGCTTGTTCAGGTAAGAAACAGTAGTCGTAATTTCTATGAGAACCTGAACTTGTCTCTCTTGCAAAAGGCAGAAAGACTCAACACTAATCTGACCACCCACAACTATACAAGATAGATATGACGGATCTACTGCTTGGCCGACCAATAGCTGAATACAAATTTCTCAATTGAGCCCCTCATCCCTGAAGGGAGGAATCTCTGCCACTGTCTGTTATGGCCACGACTGATGAAAACGATCACCCTTCAAAAAGTTTAAGATCTAGTTTAAGCTGCGATAACAGAATGACATTGTTCTTTAACCTACTGTGAAAAATATTCCACTCAAGGTACTGTGTCCATAGAAAACACCTCCTATGCAGCACTTAGGAAATGCATGAACTCATCAGCCCCAGCAGCCTCAAAATAGATCATGCTAATTGGAAAGCACATTTTTCAAACATGGACATGATTGCCGAACGTGATAGACACTTTCTAAGAACAGAATTCCATTTAAAAAATATGTATTGATTGCCACCCCAGAGCACGAGAGCCTTCTTCGGGGAATTTACCGACCGGCAGCAAAGCTTCACACTCTCCGAGACAGGAAAAGGCCAAAGGTTAACAAATTTTAAAATGCAATAACAGGCCTCATTGGGCCGTTCTCATGGGGATGAGCTATATCCACCAGGGGCAGTTGCAGCAACCTGCCTCACCTATAAAGCTTTGCAATCTTTAAGGAGCTGTTCTCCTGGTTCTCCTGGCTCCCTGCGCCAGCTCTCCTCCTGATCCTGCTTTCTGTGCACACAAGTCCAAGGCTTTCCCACTACTGGTCCTCACGTGGTGTAAGGCGGCCAGCCTTACTGACCATTGGGTCAACTGGGCAGAGTCCTTGGTCCTGAAAGGAGTCAGGGGGTTCTTCCTTCCAGGTCTCCAAGGTGGGCCCAGGATCCAGCAGCGAAGTGTCGAAACATTTAGAGGTAAGAGTCTTCCCCTTGTACAAGAGTTTTTAAAGAGGGGAGGAAGGTTCTATAAGACAGGCACCCCTGGCCAGTCCTAGGGTGCCACATCTCCTCTCCACCCTTGTTCCCAACCCTACTGCACAGGATGCTTGGACTGTCCAAAATGGTGTCATCCAGGAGCCACTGGTCTGATCAGCTCCTGGAGTATCAGCTCCACCCCTCGCTGGCATCACTGCTAGGGACTTGCACACCGGAATTTCAAAGAGAGCCCCCTCTGAGTTTGCTCCAGTTATCTGGGCACCCTACTTTGTTCATTGGACTTGGGCAGTCCCCCTCCCTGTACAGTGTGACAGCGGAGTGATTGATGGAGATCATTTCACCCACCACTTTCCTCCTCAGGAGCTGGGAGAAGTACTGCTAATTGCTCCTTTTGTGTGGGGCAGCCTTTGTTCCTGCCGCTGGAGAAAATTTAAATAACTGGGCACACCAGGGTGACACAAGGCCTGAGCTCTGATCCTGAGCTGATAAAGGGAAATATGAAAAAGCTAGATTACCCATAAGGTAGACCGATATCATTTTGGGAATTACATATTTTGGTTTCTCGCACAGGTTATACTCCAATTCAAGACGTCAATGGTCTCTGTAGGCCAAGGGGGTGTGAAACTACACTCTAAGGCAGTTCACTTCCTATGTGTATAATGGGGTGTCAAAACAGTAAAGCACACTGACTTTCCCTATTAGTGTACACTACCCTTACAAGGCCTATCCCAGTTGAATACCTAATCCTGCAGAGTCCCCATTGTGCCAGGCTACATGTGCGCAGTTACAGGTCTGTGCACAACAGTGCAGCCCACAAACGTGTTCACATGTATTCAGCCACATGCCCCCTATCCGTGCTGCATCGCATCGGAGTAATATTCAGGGGAAACACCGCCGTTTGTGCGGTTCCCCACGGACATCGTTCCATTCTTCTGAGGCTTTGCATATTCTTTCGGACCTTGGCTGACCCAGCACGCTTCGCGCTTTAATTTCGTAGCACTACTCCAGTGCAGTTTTCCTGTCACCGCATCTCCGGATTCACACGGTGCGTATGCGTTTCCCCTGAACATTGCTCCGTTCTTTTGATGGTATACAAATTTAATCGAGACTACTATTGACCCAGCGCGGTTCACTCCACCATTCCTGAGCACTAATGAAGTGCCCAGGACAAAATGCTTCGTGAGGCTCAGTGTTTCTACCTCTGGATATCCCTGCGCATTCTGCGGCCTCTAATACCTCTTTAAATTGATGTCCCCAATATTCCATGCCCTCCAGGTTGAACCCTTGTCCCCAGTTTTAGCCATGCAATCTCACAAATATTGTAACATGCTCCTGATGATGACCTGAAATTATAACAGGTTGAAACGCCGTAGACACTTCAGGGCAACCTTTGGCGCAATCCTCATGGTCGCCTCAAAATAATTGTACTCGTAAATGTATTTATGCATGGGAGCCAATAAGAGTTCAATGTATATATTTATGTTCTTTTCTGCGCCGTCTCTCGCTGTATATAACCATTTTTTGTGCCGTTCACTTTATGCCTCACGAGCACTATTTTGCACAGTTTTGTACAGGTTACATGACATTTCATGCAACAGGAGTGCTGCTGTTTTGCTTTGTCTTTTCACTAAATACAAGAAATAATTTGCATTCATTGGCCTTTAGTTTTTTGTCTCCCTTTTCCCCCCTCCTTTGCAACTTTTTATGTGCATGCTTCTTCGCAAGTAAAACCCTCCTCTAAATAATACCTATTGAGACACTGCTGTGCGCTACATGATATCTACCAAGGTCTCAACTGGGTCTACGGGTATTCTCCTGTGGTTTGTTCTGGCATATGAATACTGTCATGGAATTTCACCATTGTTTTTTACATTTGGAATTTCGTGGCTTGATGCCCTGTGGTGGAACACTAGCTCAACATCTATCTCACATTTTCTATAATGAATGTTATCATATTGTTTGTCTTTTTTTATATTGGAGATTTTCTTTTATGGTTGAAAGAAAACCTAATAAAGAAAATTTGACTGACTGATAGGCCCTCCTCCTAGATATAATCAAGGGCCAGGTAGTACTTTTGGATTCAACTATATACTAAAGGCAAGCTGATTTTTTGTGTTGCCATTAACCTACATGTGGAACTCATCTGATGGCAAGTCTTTGGGAGCTGGATGCGGGCTGGGTTGTTGAGCTGGCACATAATATTCCGACTCAAGGTACAGTTGAGTGTTATACATACCATCACAGTCTTGTTGCTCCGAATTGCCTTCATCATTATTGCTAGGGTCACCAGTCTCTGATGGCGTGTTTTGGTCCAAAATATGTCTGAGTAATCCAGAAAGTGGATATGCAAATACTTCAGAAGGAGTTTTTTGAGGAGGCAAAATTGGTAAAAGCGACACTGGAGGTTCTGTCAGTGTAGCTGGGGTGCCTCCGAGGAAGGAGTTGGGCATGCAGGTGGTATTCTATTGAATTCCTCCATGAACATCTTCATGTAGTTTATAAAAATCCTTTGGTGCCTGAACTGTTTGGGCATCTGATGGCTTTTCCATTTCGGTGGGGTGGCTATAAAGTGATAGTTCTTGGTAACCACATGCCTATTACTCTTTATAATGGATATCAGGGTTATATGGTGTTTCTGCTTGGGAGGCAGCTTCAGAAAGCATGTCATTATTTAAATATAAATGATGTTTACTGACTCCACCATCAAAGAATTGGCCAAAAACTGTGGAAGCAGCTCTAGGGTTATGCGTATTGCAACCTGAAAAAGTGGAAATGTGGAAGGAATATGTGTGTTTTTCAAAGCTAAAGTCATTATTTGTTACATGTGTTTTGAATGTGGCTTCTCACCAATAAGCCACACCCAATCCCTGCACTCCCACCTGGGAGGCAAATATACCACTGCACCTTTGAATAATATACACTTTTGGGCATGTCTTACCACCCCTGGCACAGCAAGACTTCAACACAAAACCAACATCACCCTTTGAAAAAGGGTTTTATTTAAAAAAATGCAAAGACTATCACTTTTAGAATAAGGTTTGGGGTTTATTACATAATACTCTCTAAACAAAGGCTATCTCAGATACCAAATGCCTAAGATTAAAATATATGTATGAAACTTATAATCTAAAGGCATGAATCAATAAGAAAACAAGTTACTTACCTGTAACTGTAGTTCTCCAGTATTGGAAGCTTTCATAAATTCACATGCCTGAATCATTCCCCGTCGTCGAGACGGGAGTCTCCGCTACATAAAAAAGCAATGCTTAGCAGTATAGCAAACTGAAAAGAGACCTAGGCCCATTTCCCTTTTGCAACCCATAAGAAATGCGTTACTTACCTGTAACTGCAGTTATCCAGTATTGGTGTCTTTCATAGATTCACATGCCTGAATCATTCCCCGTCGTCGAGACGGGAGCCTCCGGTATATAAAAAAGTAATGTCCTATAGACATACATAGAGAAGAATAGGCCTAAGGATCCCACCTTAGTGGCCTATCCACGTCCTTTTGTAAAAAGGACCAAACTAGAGTAGGCCCAAGGGTCCCACCTTAGTGGCCTATCTATGTCCTTTTGTAAAAAGGACCAAAGTAAAGAAGCCAACCAATCAGCTACCACCTCCTTCTAGAACCTTCCTGTCAGGAGCCTAGGTCTCTCAGATTTTCGTACGCACCAGCTAGGTAGGCGTAAACTTGTTAGAGAGATAGGTGAGTCCTTCCAGGGGAGGTGGGAGGGTGCATGTGAATCTATGAAAGACACCAATACTGGATAACTGCAGTTACAGGTAAGTAACGCATTTCTTATCCAGTATTTGGGTGTCTTTCATAGATTCACATGCCTGAATCAGAGTAGCAAGCAATAAATTATGCACATTTTTGATGGAACATCATATATGATTCTGTAGATAATACATATCACGCGACTGCAAACCATCAAAATGCATTGTCATGTAAATATTAGTAAAAGAATGTGCATACCAGTAAAGGATGGAGGGATGTCGGAAGGCTCACCTCACTGGAATAGATGGCGAAGCACTGCTTGGCCCACTGCTGTATCCTTCATCAGCTCAGTGTCCAGGCAGTAGTGTCTGGTGAAGGTATGCAGTGACTTCCAGGTCGCCGCTCTGCAGATGTCCAATACCGGCACTCCAGCAAACAGTGCCGCAGACATGGACATGGCTCTTGTCGAATGAGCTTTGACTCTTGCTTCCAAAGGTCGTCCGGCCTTGTCATGGCAAAAGGTGATCGCCGAGGAAATCCACCTTGAAATGCTTTGTTTTGACAGGGGCATGCCTTTCCGTGGTCTACTAAAGGCAACAAAGAGTTGAGATGATTTTCGGAAGTGTTTTGTCTTGTCAATGTAGAATTTAAGACATCTCTTCAGATCCAACGAATGTAGAGTTCTCTCGCCTACAGTGGTAGGATTTGGAAAGAATGACCTGAGGACCACTGGTTCGTTGAGGTGGAAGTCCGAAGGGACTTTCGGAATAAACCGAGGATTAGTTTGTAAGATCACTCTGTCCTCTCTGAACTGAATGAAAGGATCTTGAATTGAGAGAGCCTGCAACTCGCTGACCCTTCTAGCAGAAGTCAAAGCCAGGAGGAGGGCCGTTTTGCATGAGATAAATTTGATGTCTGCCCTATGGATGGGTTCAAAGGGGTGCTTCATTAATTGGTGAAGGACCACATAGAGGTGCCACGACGGAGGGATCAGCCTTGGTCGTGGGAAGGACCTGTATAGACCTTTAAGGAACTGCTTTATAAGTCTGTCTGCCCACAGGGATGGACCCTTAGGAGTCCTGGTGAATCTTGAGATCGCCGCCAGATGCACTTTAATGGATGAGTGTGCAAGGCCCGATTGTGCCAGATGTAGTAAGTATGGTAGCAGCTGTTGTGGAAAGGGTGCAGGCCTTCGGCCACACACCAGGAGCGAAACCGTTTCCATTTTAATGAGTAAGTTTTATTAGTGCTGTCCGCTCTAGCCTTTGCAAGGACGTCTCTGCACTCCTGCGGGATGTTTATGTGGCTGAATTCCCGGTACTCAGGAGCCAAGCTGACAATTTTAGAGAGCTCAGATTCGGGTGGTGTACCTGTCCTTGGGACATTGTGAGCAGAGCTGGATGTTGACGCAGGCGAATATGTGGCTGGGCAGAGAGGGGGTGAAGGTCCGTGAACCAGTGCTGCCTCGGCCAGAATGGGGCGATCAGAATCAGAGTGCAGGGCTCTGACTTCATCTTCCTGAGCACCCTGGGTATCAGTGGAAATGGCGGAAAGGCGTACGCAAAGATGTTGGTGATGCCTGCTTGCGAAGCTTGGGCATTTGGCGTCGTTTCTCGTGGCAAAGAGGTCTATTCGCGGAGTTCCCCATTCCACAAAGAGGTGTTCCAGCACTTCCATGTCTAGTTCCCATTCGTGGGATGGAGATCCCTGTCTGCTCAGAGCATCCGCCAAGACGTTGTCCTTGCTCCGGACGTACTCTGCTGTCAGCGTTATCCCGTGTTCCACAAGCCAGTTCCAGACCCTTTGCGATTCGCGAGATAGTGAGAGTGATCGCGTCCCCCCCTGCTTGGTTAGGTAGTGCATCGTCGTGGTGTTGTCTGTTCTGACGAGCACTGGGGAGTTTTGAATGCGTGGCAGGAAGGCTTGTAGAGCTAGGAAGACCGCTCTTAACTCCAATAGGTTGATGTGGAGCTGGGTTTCCTGTTCTGTCCACTTGCCATTGATCTGGAGTTCTTGGAGGACCGCTTCCCAGCCTTTTAGGGATGCGTCCGTTGTTATCACAAGTGGCTCTGCGGGAAGCAGGAACGGCAGTCCCTGTGACAGGTGTTTGAACGATCTCCACCACTGTAAGTGGTTGACCATATTTCGAGTGACACGTATGCGGTCCTCGAATGATCCTGTACTTTGTGTCCATTGGTTTGTCAACTCCTCCTGGAGTGGGCGCATCTTGAGGCGGCAGTGGGGTATGAGCATGATACATGAGGACATCATGCCGAGGAGGGACTTGAAGGTGCGGACCGGTAAAGTCTTCCTTGATGCCACTGACGTGGCCAGGGAGATGAGTTTGACTTTCCTTTCCTGAGAAGGGAAAGCCTTGACACGTTCCGTGTCTAGTGTCGCCCCAGGAAATGTAATGACCTTGTTGGGCTCCAGTGCAGACTTCTCGCGGTTGAGGGTCAAACCTAGACGCTGGAAAATATCCAGACAGGCGCTGGAGGATTTGGCTGCGCTGGTCGCGGATGGTGCCTTCACCAGCCAGTCGTCCAGGTATGGGAAGACCTGGTGTCCTTGTTGACGAAGGAAAGCCGCCACAGGTGAGAGGTGTAGGAGAGTAGGGTCTGCAATCCTATGATCACCCAGATTTTTTGCTTTTGTTTCACTGGTTTACGACTTTCTCTGGCTGTGGGCCTGCCAATCAGACCCACAGCCTAGCTGTTCTCTCACTAAATTGACATGTGTACCTTAGGTGCATTATCCAATTGGTACTGGGCCACCTTATCAGACCCTGTAACTCAGGGCATAGGTGTACCCAGGGCCTACCAGGGGCTGAAGCATGTATTATGCCACCCCTGGATGGCCATCTAAATCTGACACAACTGGCTGCACGACAGCTGGGGCAAGGTGGTGTAATCACCCTTTGCTTTAGATATAGTATACCTATATCTAACCCTAAAAATGGACACACAGATTCCTATCAGTCACTCCTATGGCAGGCCTTGACAATCCTGAAGGCCGAGTGCTTGGAATCGTGTGAGATGGTGCTCTGGCATGAGCTGAGCCCGTCTGCAGCTTGCGGAACCAAGTCCTAATAGCTGTTCCATGATAACGCATACCATATACTCTTTAGTGCATTATAATCCTCGCGGTTAAATGCTATCTCTGGTATTGCTTTATCAAAACATGTCCAGTAAGGTGTCATACGAATTGGAATACTAACCCCTCGCCAATTCTGGCGACTGGGTTAGCATTCCACCCTTCTAGAGGGACACGACATGTATGTAACTGTGAACCCCGGTTAAAGTTAACTCAAGCCTCAGCTCCACAAAATGGATGCTGCCATCACAGACACGAGTCTGACCTCCTGCTGCTGGGAGTCCTTCCAGCAAGGAGAGCTTGGACAAAGGGTTTCCTGTCAGGGGCGGTGCTAGCACCATCCCAGACAGGGTTTGTGTATCCTGGGTAGGCAGGACTTTACAGGAAGGTGACTGCAAGTGGCACCCCGATACTCACTATGCATCTGCCGGCTAGAACCAGTTCCAGGGGCACACCAGCCCCTGGCCTGGGGAAAGTCCGGCATGGGAGAGGGGTGTAACCACCCCCCTTCCGGGTCCCACCCCTAGGGCAGGACCTAGTCGCGTACCCACCCCTTTCTTTAGGATAAAGGCAGGAGCGGGGACCCTTCCAAATTAGATCATCTTTGAATCAAGGAACTACTTTCCACGAAAGGAACTCTCGACTCTTCTCAAGATTTCTCCCTTGTGACTAAGGAGTAGTCACCCTGCATCTGCAGGCACCATCTAAGAACACTGCGGTCTGCTGCAAGTCCTTCCTCAGGAATCCGACGACCCAGCTCGACGAAACCCGGCTTCCCTGGCACCTCTGACCTCTACCTACCTCTACAGCTAAGCTGAGAACCGTAGGTGCGACGAGACCTCGAGGGACCGCCCATCATCAGAACTGCACGACTTCGATCCAGCACGACCGCGGAGGGATCCTCTGGTGAGTGCTTTGGGGTCCGAGAAGCCCCGACCCTGAGCAGCTCCAGCACCGAAGTCCAGTCCCCCAGCATCTCCACGATCTGCGTGGGGCCCTTCTGCTTTTTGCTGCTCACCGCGTTGTCTGGCTACTAGCCCGCTGGCTTGTGGCCTTCCCGACGACGATCAACGACGACAACACTGCTGGTCTGGTTGCTCCAGACTGGCCTATGCTCCCTTCCAAAAGAGGAGCACCCCGGACCCTCCTGGTCCACTCCAGACGCCATTTTAGGTCCACCGCGTGGGCTTGAATTTGCCAAGACTTGTTGCCCCAATCCTGGGCCCAGCGACGTCGACAGCATCAACCATCGTGGGACAGCTCGCACCTCCATCCTGGTCGCCGACAACGCCTCCTGGTCCGTGAGACTGCAGAGCCCAGAGTCGCCCACTCACCTGGTCGAGGTGACTTCGCCCGGTGCCATCCTGGTGCCCACACAATCACTGGCTAGTGATTAGGAACTTGGTCCCCTCTGCTTTCAGGTGTCATCCATCTTCGATCCAGGCTTGGATCACTCGAACAATCTTCACTGGTCGCCTGCCAGCAACTTCTTTCTTCAGGCTCCTGGTTCGTCAACGAGGATTCCCGACGTCTTTTCAGACCTATGCAGCTGCAGCCCCTGGGCTAGGTAACTTCGGCATTTCGGTGCCCCAGCATAGCCTCACTATCCAAGGGTCCAGATCCACTTTCGTTTTCAACCTACCTAGTCGGGTTCGCCCGAGAACACTAACTTTTGCTTTTACTAGCCTCCATAGACTTTGTCCCGCATCCCGCGTGAGAGTGCACACTCTGCACCCGAGTCCCCTAGGCCCCCTACTAGTAATCTGAAGGTTCAGTAACGTAGTCCTAGCGATTCAAAAGCCTATTAGTCAAGTACTTACCTGCTAGTAATTTCGCATTCCACTTTCATAGTATATGGTTTTTCGTGCCCCTCGGGCATTTGTGCAAATTGTGCAACTTAAAGTATTTTCGTAAGAGTTTTGTTGTGTGCTTAGTACCCGGTCCTCATAAAGAGTACAGGGCTGTTGTGATCTAAATAAACACTGTTTATTTTCATAACACTTGTGTGGTGTCCTTTCAATTGGTGTTCAAGGGGTATATGTGATGGTATAACAGCTGGCTTAACACGCCCTCTAGAGTTTAGCCCGAAGACTGCTCGTATCCATGCTACTAGGATAGCTGGTCTATAAGGTTGACTTACAACCAATCATCAATAAGGGTTGTTTGGACTGATACACAGTGCTCACTAGAATAGTGAACATTATATATCAGGCCAACTTCTCACAAGAGGCATTTGGTAAATATCCGTGGGGCAGATTTGAGGCCAAACGGGAGGACACAAAATTGGTAATGCTGCCCGCTACAGCAAATCTGAGGTATTTCCTGTGCCCTTTGAGGATAGGAACATGGTAGTAAGCGCCCTGCAGGTCTAAGGACGTCATATAGTCCCCTTCCTCCAATAGTCCCAGGATCTCCTGGAGTGTCACCATACGGAACGATTGTTTCCTTAGGAACACGTTGAATGCCCTGAGGTCCAGGATTGGTCTCCACTTTTTCCCTTTCTTGTGGATCAGGAAGAAGTGGGAGTAAAAACCTTTTCCTTTGTGGGTTGGTGGAACTCTCTCTATCGCTCCCTTCTGTAGCATGGAAGAGATTTCCTGCAGAAGCAATTGTAGGTGCCTGTGGGACCGTTTGCGAGGTGGTTTTGTCGGGGGGGATCGTGACAAATTCCAGGGAATGTCCGAATTGAATGAGCTGGAGCACCCACCGATCTGTTATCAATCTCCAATTTTCTAGGAAGTGTGTGAGTTTCCCTCCAATTTTGAAGAAGTTCGATGGTGGATGGGCTAGCCATTGACAAAAGTCATTGGCGGTTGCCAGCAGGTTTTTTCTGGTTCTTCCCTCTGTAATTAGACTTGCCGTAGGAAGTCTGACGCCCTTGCTGCTGTTGTCGCGGTTGGTATTGTGTTCTGTTTTGGCTGTATGAATAGGAGGACCTGTTTTGGTATGTGCCTCTATAAGAAGATTGTCCTCTATTTTTGTTTCCACAAAAGGACTGGTTCCGGAATTGCAGTGTTCCAAGGGCTTTGGCAGTGTCCGTGTCTTTTTTGATAGTATTTAAGGCCTCATCAATCTTTTCCCCGAAGAGATGTTGGCCATCATAGGGCATATCATTAATCTTCGTCTGCACCTCCTGGCGGAAAGAGGGGGCTTTGAGCCAGCCTTGTCTTCTGAGTACAGCAGCACCTGCCAGTTGCCTGAAAACAGTCATGGCGACATCCATTGCGCAATCAATGAGCTCAGAGGCAGATGTCTGGCCTTCCAAGAGGAGCGATTGAGCTTCCTCCTTAACGTCCTCTGGCAGGTGAGCTAGGTAAGGTGCAATATCTGCCCAGAGTTGCCGATTGTAGCGGCCCAGAAGTGCGATGGAATTTGCCACCTTTACTGTCATGGCCGACGTGGTGGAAAAACGCTTGCCAATAGTATCCAGTTTTCTGCCTTCCTTGTCAGGTGGTGTTGACAGAGGCGATGCTGGGTTACGTGAATTTTTCTGTGCCGCCTGGGTTACCACAGAATCTGCCTGGGGGTGACCTGTGAGGCATGCTGGCTCTGATGAAGTCGCCTTGTATTTCTTTTCAAGCCTGGGTACCACTACTGGGATTGAAGCTGGTGTTTGCATCAGTAATTTCCCTTGCTTCCATATAAAGTCAATGATGGGAATTGACTTGGTTGTCTTTTTATCTGGTTCCTTGAAGTCATACAGGAAGCACTCAGTTTCCTGAGACTCCATAGCCATGTGGAATCGTTTGGCTGCGCGCTCTACAAGATTATGGAATCCACCGATGTCAGCGGGTGGTGATTCTGATGACTGTGGTTCCGGGGAGGCCGGAGAAGGAGCAATGTAGTCTTGATCTACGTCTGGGTCAGACTCGTCTCCACGGACCTCGCCCTCTTCCTGGTCCCCTTCTTCGTCATCAGACAATTGAATTTCTTGCACTGGCTCTTGTTCCCCACTAAGCGCCAGTGGTGGCGGCTTGTGTCGGGCCAATGGAGTGGGTGCGTGTACAGATGTAGGTACAGGCACAGTGGGTTTTTCCGGAAACCGCTGTTTATAGTCTTGTATTAAGAATTGCAGGTCTGATACAATGGCCGCTGGTAGGCACACCATCGGTGTAACTTGTTTGCGGACTTGAGTGTGGACTGTATGTTCCACATGTTCCACCTCCTCCATTTCCTCATCCGTGCTTTGGCACTTGACCACAAGGTCTGATGGGCTTGTGGATTGTGTGTACAACTCTTCCTCAGACTCTTCACCTTGGAACAGGCAGGTTGGAGGCAGCTCTTGCACCTTACTGGGTGACGTCAGGTCTGGCGTAATTGGTTTCCTCGAGCTTTTGATGCCAATATGGGCTGTCTGTGGCGGCAAGGTATCCATGGCTTGAGATAGCAACACAGACTCTTTCCATTTCCCTGTTGTCAGATGCGGTGCCGATGACGACGATGCATTTCCAGGGGTCGTCGACGGCGTCTTCGTCGACATTACCTTCGTCGACGGTATTTTCCCCGTCGTCGACGATGCCCCCGTCGACGGAATTCTCGTTGACAGGGACACCGCCGACGGGATGATCCTCGTCGACGGCACAATCGTCGACGACTTTGACTTCGTCGTCGACGATAAGATCTTCGTCGTCGATGGTGAAAATGGAATTATCGACGACACTGGCATACTCGCCGTCGATGAAGGCGTCGTCGTCGATGAGGAGGCCGATGATGCTGTCGTCGTCGACACGGTCGTCGTTGAAGCAGTTTTTTGCGCTGAAGAGACAATCGACGCTGTCGTCGTCGAGGTCAGCGGTGGCTTCCTGGGGACAGGAAGATCCTTGCCAGACACTGAGGTTTTGCCCTCTGAGGACTTCTTGAGAGTCTTCTTAGGAGGGGTGTCTGAGGGGCTAGGGGAAGTAACCCTTGGCCTCTTCAATTAAAATTGTTAAGTACCATAGATACTCTCACCTTCTTCTGACTCCAAGTCGTCTGTCCTCTTCTTTAGCCTGTCCAGCCAGAGCAGAAGGCGTCCTTCTCTGTCTTTAAGGGTCTTATTTGAGAAGGTCCTACATATTTTACAGTCCTTGGGTAGATGGTGAGGGTAGAGGCAATGCAAGCAGGTTTCATGCTTGTCCTCTACATAGAGCCTTTTCTTTCCACACGAGGGGCAGGCTCTGAAAAGACCCTTTTTCTGGGCATCAGCCATATAGTAGAAGTTAGGTAAATTCGTTTTTTGAAGAAAAAGAAGAAAATCCTGAGGAGAACTCAGGTGGAGACTTCCTAGCACAACGTGCGGTAGAAAATCTGAGAGACCTAGGCTCCTGACAGGAAGGTTCTAGAAGGAGGTGGTAGCTGATTGGTTGGCTTCTTTACTTTGGTCCTTTTTACAAAAGGACATAGATAGGCCACTAAGGTGGGACCCTTGGACCTACTCTAGTTTGGTCCTTTTTACAAAAGGACGTGGATAGGCCACTAAGGTGGGATCATAGATTCACATGCCTGAATGATTCAGGCATGTGAATCTATGAAAGACACCCAAATACTGGATAACCCTTGTTATGTAAAAGCGACCAAACTTTTTCCTGAACCAATCAGAGCTCATCAACCTCTAGAACCCTCCTGAGAAAACCTTTTGCTCCTCAGGTTTTCGTGCACTTGTGCATAAAACACTCTTCGTGCTAAATACAAGTTGAGCCTCTCAAGGGAGGAGGGTGGGCCGCATGTGAATCTATCAAAGCTTCCAATACTGGAGAACCACAGTTACAGGCAAGTAACTTGTTTTCTTACTCCAGTATTGGAGCTTTCATAGATTCACATGCCTGAATCAGAATAGCGAGCAGTAGCATAAATCAATTTTTAAAAAATATTTACTTAATACAGCATTATCCTGTACATAGTTAGTTTAGAATTCTGCCTATGAATATTGCAATTACAGTTACTAACCATAGCAATAGAAAAAATTTGCATTTGGAACCAAGAGAAAGGGACAGAGGGATGTAAAGAGAGCTCACCGTTACTGGATAATGTTCCTTAGCACCGCTTTGCTCACCGCCACACCTGCCTCCGCGGCTGCTTCCAAGCAGTATGCGTAGATCTCGAGGTCGCTGCCCTGCAGATATCCTGGATGGGCACTCCCGAAAATAAAGCAGTGCAGATGGACACTGCTCTTGTTGAATTGGCACAAACTAGTGTGTTCAGAGGCTTTCCTGCAGCTTGGTGACAAAATCCTATGGCACTGGCAATCCATCTGGCAATCCCACATTTTGATAAAGGGAAACCTTTCCTGGGATACTGAAAACGACAAAAAGCTGTGAAGATTTGCAGAAGGGTTTAGTCTTTTGCAAATAGAATTTGAGACATTGCTGGACATCTAGTGAATGTAGAACTCTTTCCACCGCTGTTGGTTGAGGAAAGAAAAGCTTTAGAACCAATGGCTCATTCAAATGAGTCAGTTGGTACTTTTGGGATAAATTTCGGATTAGTTCTCAGAATCATTCTGTCCTCTTTAAATTACAAGAAAGAGTCTTGAATTGTGAGAGCCTGCAATTCCCCTACTTTTCTGGCCGAAGTTAGAGCAATGAGAAGTGCCACCTTCCACAATAGGAATTTGAGATCTGCCCTGTGTATAGGCTTGAAGGGCTGCTTCATTAATTGTGAAAGGACTATGTTCAAATGCCTAAGAGGTGGAGGAGGCTTTATTGGAGGAAAAACTCTGAACAATCCATTCATAAATTGTTTAACAATTCTTGCCGACCATAAGGACGGTCCCGAGGCAGTCCTTCTATAGTGTGATATTTCAGCTAGATGTACTTTTATGGATGCATGAGCCAAACCTGACTTAGCCAAAAGCAAGGTGTATGGAATGATCTCATGAGGTGCCGAATTCAAAGGATGAATTTTACTTCTTTGGCACCAGAGATAGAATCTCTTCCACTTCATTCTGTAGGTTTTGTTCGTACCATCCGCTCTGGGCTTTGAGAGGATGCCTTTACAGTCCTCTGAGATGTTTAGATGCTGAAACTCACAGTGCTCAAGAGATAGGCCGCGAAGCGCAAGGATTTCGGGCCCGGATGGATCACTTGTCCCTGGGACATCGTCAGAAACAATGGTATTGGATGGATGTGAATCGGATGGACCTCCGACAGCAGCAGAAGCTCCATGAACCAGTGTTGTCTGGGCCACCATTGAGCTATCAGGATCCGTCTGCACAGTTCTTTCTTTTTTTTTTTTTTTTTTTTTAAATTTTTGGAAGACCTTTATTGATAGGAAGACATATATACAACCATATGCGCAGCCCGAAGGCTCAAGAGTGCAATACAAATCAATAAGGCGAGTCCATCAGGATCAAAAAACAGGAGCATTGTGGTCTAATTTTCAATTTAAATCTGAAGGATATTTGCATCAGGATAGCAATAAACAGTACATTGGTTCCGTTCTCGTGAAACAGGATTAATCAGAGTACTATGCAGAATATCGCCAGAACCATACCTAGCCGCAATTAGAAACCGTCTCGGAAGGGGCACGGATCAGGAGGTACATTGAACCACAAGTGATACTCAAAAAACAATAGTCCACAGTCAGGAGGATAAAAATACAATCAGTCCACATTAAGACACGGTGGATAAGACTTCCCGATCACACTAGACCCAATCCCACTAAAGAAGACATATTAAAGAAGGAAGAAAAGAGAGAGGAGAAAAAGACAGAGGGCCATAGAACTAAGGTAACCTAAAGCATTCCCATCCCCGAAACCCACCCTGCATACCAGCGGAAGGCCACGGCCCACCCCCCCCCCAATAGGCATGCCTGTCGCCCCGAAAAGAACCCCACAAAAGGGAAAGCGGAGGAGGGCCATAGCACCGGCCCCTTATACACCCCCAGCCCAGAAGCGGAGGCCCACTCAAACGGAACGTGGGCCCCAACCCACGGTCACCCCAACCATAAACAGTCACCAGTATGAACGACAATCCTCTTCAGCACCAAAGTCACAGGAAGGTAGTCCAGGTAAGCAGGAATCAGCCCTGGCCAGTACGAAGAAAGGGTAGCGATCGGTCCCACCAGCTTCCAGGTAGTAGCATCAAGACAGCAGTGGCAGGCTGGGCCATCCCGGGTCGAGACAAAGACCAAAGCGAAGTTGCAGGAGCAATGTCCCAGGGCACGTACAAGTTCCACAAAGAAGCAAGGCGAAGGTAGGACGGCCATCCACCCACCGGCGGGTAGGCAGTCTTGGGAGCACAGTCACAGTTCGTCCAAGCTCCAAGTGTTCAGCACATGCGGGGGGTGACCAGTGCAGCTATCGGGACAAAGGCAGAGTCCCGCTCTTCAGTACACTCTACGGCGTCCTGTGGCGCCTCGGCAGTGGAGGAGGGCTGCTGTAAGATGGGTGCTGCCGCCTGCAAACCCTGCATTTCAGCGCGCAAATCCAGAAGAGCCAGCCAGATTTCCTTCATTGTGGGCTCCATCATCGCACTACCAGCGCCTATGGACCCCGGGGCTCACACGGCGAGGAATCTGTCGCAGCAGCTGTTCAGCAACAGTAAGCAACACGCTGCGGGAACCGGAGCCCGGGGGACACAGCACTCTCCCACCGAGCTGCGGCGCGATGTCTGCCGAGGCGAGTGACTCCTCCGTCCGGGCCCCTTTCAGATCACAGACGCCAGCAGGGTGTCTTATCACGGTGATCGATGTCGCGCTGCAGCGAGGAATCCAGGGAGCGACGTCGGGAGCCGTTTCGGTTTCGCTTCTCGGGCACCGGCACCCGGCAGCCAGGTGAGGCCGTTGTTGACTCGTTGCTGGGCGGCTATCGCACTACCCGAGGTCCCGGCGCGGCCAGCTGGGAGGGCCAGAAATTTGCAGGCGGCAGTGCGCGGCCATCCGAGGCGGTAGGATCGTCGGAGGAACGCGGCCGGGATCGACCACGATTCCGCTGCAATAATCTGTGGTTGGGGTGCAGGATAGTTAACAGGAGATCGCCGCAGCTGAGGGCGAGCTACGGAGCCGGGCGTCTATGCGGCCATTTTGGCCGCCGTCTTGGCTCCTCCCCTGCACAGTTCTTTCTTGATCTTCACAAGCACTCGCGGCAGCAGGGGAATTGGCGGAAAAGCGTAGGCAAAGACGCCGGACCATGTAATCGAAAACGGATTTCCCCAAGATCCTCGTTGAGGAAGCCAGCTGGCGAAGAACCGGCATTTCTTGTTCACCGCTGTTGCGAAGGAGGTCTACTGTTGGTTCTCCCCACCTTTGAAAAATGCTGTCCAGGACCCCTTGGTCCAACTCCCACTCGTGGCAAGCGGACTTGAGCCTGCTGAGAGTGTCTGCCTTAACGTTTTGGTCCCCTGGGCAGGGTTCTGCTCTTATGGATATCCTTTGTCGCAATGCCCATTCCGATATCCTCTGGGCTGACTGAGACGGGGAGTGATCTTGTTCCTCCCAGCATGTTTAAAGTAGTGCATTGCAGTTGTGTTGTCCGTTCTTAGCAACACAGATGGCCCTCTTATCCTTGGTAGGAAAGCTAGCAATGCCAAGCGGACTGCTCTGAGTTCTAGTAAGTGAGGTGCAGTCGTTGCTCGTTCAACTTCCAGCGGCCGCTGACTTGCAGGTCTTGAAGGAATGCTCCCCATCCTTCTAGGGACGAAGCTGTTGTCACGATCAATGGAGCTGGCACTGTAAGGAATGAAAGACCCTGCAAGACATTCCGTTTTTGGGTCTACCATGTCGCCACTTGAACCATGACCGGCGTCACTTGGACTATTTCCTCGAAGGATCCCTCCGCTTGCCGACATTGTAGATCAAGTTGCTCTTGCAACGGACGCATTCTTAACCTGCAGTAAGGTACGAGGGGAATGCAAGATGACATTGTTCCCAGCAAGGATTTGTACTTGCGTACTAAAAGACACTTTCTTTTTGTTAAGTCTTGGAAGAGAGATATAATTTTCAGCTGTCTTTCCTTGGAGGGGAATGCCTTATTCCTCTCTGTATCCAGTATTGCCCCTCAAAAAGTGATGTCTTTGTTGGTTGAAGGGAGGGATGATTTTTCCTCGTTTAAAGTCAGACCTAACCTGGCAAACAACTCCAAGCAAGCCGCTGTTGACGATCAGGCTAATGCTGCTGATGGTGCCTTGACTAATCAGTCGGCAAGGTAAGGGAATACTTGGTGATTAAGTTTCCTTAGAACAGCAGCCACTGGAGCCAGGCATTTCGTAAAAAAATTTGGGGCTGATTTCAGGCCGAACTGCAGTACTTTGAATTGGTAATGTTCTCTGGCTACCATGAACCGAAGGTACTGCCGGTTTGAAGGATGGATGGGGATGTGAAAGTACGCATTCTGTAGGTCTAATATGGTCATATGGTCTCCTGGGTCTAATAGTAGAAGTATGTCTTGAAGAGAGACCATTCTGAAAGATTGCTTCTTGAGATAGGTGTTTAGGGATCTGAGGTCTAGAATAGTACGCCATTGAAGAATGTTTTTCTTGATTAGAAATAATAGGGAGTAAAACCCCCTTCTCCTCTGGGAGTTCGGCACCGGTTCTATTGCTCCCTTTCGGAGCATTGCCCGAATCTCCTTTCGCATTTGATGTAAATGTTTGACCTCTTGATGCGATTAGCGGTGTACGAGGGGGAGTCTGTAGAAGTTCTAGAGTGGCCAAATTTAATAATGTTGAGGACCAATTGGTCCGTAGTTATCTGTTGCCAATTTCGAAAATAATGAGCAATCTTTCCACCCAGGGGAACTTGTGATATCAGAGGAGTCAGTGTAGCTGGAATTTGAAGGTTGTCATTGTCGTCGGGTGTTGTCTTTCCCCTGACGAACTCCTTTACCTCTCGTGTAGATTTTGTGTTGCCTCCTGACTGGCGCTGTATATACTGCTGACGGTAGGGCTGAGATGAGGTGGAGTAAGAGGAATATCGTCCTTGTTGGTGTCCTCCTCTGTAAGACGACTGGGCTCTACCCGTAGAGCCTCGAAAAGGAATTTTCCTGTATTGTAGAGTTCCCAATGACTTACCTGTATCCGTGTCTTTTTTTATACTCTGCAGTGCCTCATCTATATGCTTGCCAAGTAAATCCTCACAGTTGAAAGGAAGGTCCAAGATCTTATTTTGTACCTCCGGTCTAAATGCTGTTGCCCTTAACCATCCTCGATTGCATAGTACCGCTGCTCCTCCCAGAGATCTGAATGCTTCAGTCGCTATGTCCATAGCGCAATCTATGACTTCGGCCGAAGTCCTCTCCCTGTCTTGCACAATTTTTCTGGCTTCTTGCCTCTCCGCCTCCGGTACACGGTCTATGTAAGGTACAAGGTCGCACCACATTTCCCTATAGTACCTCCCCAGAATGGTCAGGGCATACGCAGCTTTCACTAACAGGGCAGACAGAGGAAAATCTCTTCCCTGCATTGCCCAATCTCCTACCCTCTCTGTGCGGAGGCGCCGTAATAGGAGCGAACGGATTTCTTGACTTCTGCTGAGCCGCTTGGGTAATAACTGATTCCGGCTTGGGATGACCTGAAAGACGAGCTGGAGCATCTGAAGGAGCTTTATACTTTTTTGTCCAGTCTGGCGAGTATTGGAGTCACTGTAGCTGGTGTTCCCATGACCTTCAGGCCTACCTCCCAAAGATGACTGACAATCGGTAAGGACCGAACTGTCCTACGATAGGGTTCCTTGAAGTCGCACAAGAAACATTCAGCTATTTCCTCTGCCATGGTAAGTGTGAATCTTTTTGTGGCTCTCTCCATCAGGTTATGAAAACCACTGATGTCCTCCGGTGGAGAATCGACAGGTTTCGGTGAAGGAGGTGAATGTGATGGAATGAGATAATCATCCCACTCTCTGCTAGGGTTTGTTATCTCTCCTTCTTCCTGGTCATCATCTGTGGTCCTTTGTTCTTGTTGAGATCTCGGTGGTGGAGATCTAGGAAGGGGCTCCGGTTAGATCTCCCACCTACGCACTGGTATACTTGGCAAGGAGCATGGTTGAGGCGTAGCCACAGGAACTTCCTTAAAGGCCTGAGGTACAGGATATCTCCTCTTAAAATCCTCTAGTATGAACTGCAGATCTTTTAACAAAGAAGATGGCACATTCGTCACCTCCTCTTGATACTCTTGGCGGTATTGTTGCTGGGGACAATCTGGAAATTCTTCATATTCGCCCTCTGAGTCCTCCTCTTGGTACTTCACCTGCAACTGCGACGGGCTACTAGCATAACCAAAAAGGACCACCATCATCTTAGTCTCCTTCCAAATCTTCTTCCTCCAGAAGGTGAGATGGTACCAGAGGCGACACCTTACTTGGAGATGTAATTTCTGGTGTAATTGTCTACTTCCAAGCCAAAAACCTCTTTTCTGGTTTTTTTTCTCCCTCGTCCACAAGCCCGTTGAAACAGACGACGATATCATCGTAGTCGATGTTGCCGTTACCGTAGTCGTTGCTGTCGATGAGCCCGTGGTCACAGCCGTCGTCGACGATCCCATCGACGACGTGGTTGTAGCCGTAGTTCTCGTCGATGCCGTCGTCGCAGGTCTTGGCATAGACACTGTTTTCGACGGTGGTACGGTCGACGACGATAAAGCTTTTGAAGTAGCTTTTACCTCGGGTTTCGTCGACGACATTTTCTTCGTCGACAACGCATATTTTTACACTTTTTCCTCAGAAGGTGTGGAGAATGGCTTCTTGACCGTAATCTTGACCTTAGGGGGAGATTTTGAGGGCTCTGAACTAGTTTTCTTGGCATGTTTTACCCCCGAAGCATGACCCTTCTTCTCCTTTTCTTTGCCTGAAGGAGATTGCGGGACTGCACCCAGAAGACCCTGGGGAGGTCTTTTTAAGGGCCTTCTCAGGTCTCTCACCTGAGGTATGATCCTGAGGAGATCTGCTCCTTTTTTTGAGATCTCCTGGAAGTAGACTCCTCCTCACTGTCACTAGATATGACTTCCTTCCTGGCTTTTATCTTTTGAAGCCATAGCAAAAGCCTTCCTTCACGATCCCTCAAAGTTTTATTGGAAAAGGTACGACATACCTTGCAATCCTTTGCCTGGATAAAGGCAGTAGATGCAGTCTTTATGAGTGTCGTCTGTACAGAGCCTTATCTTAGAGCAGGTTGCACAAGCTCTAAATAATCCTTTTTTAGACCTGGTCAGCCATGGTAGAAGGAGAAATAGTATGAAGTACTTTAAATAATTAAATCTGGATAAGGAGAAATTCTCAGGCTCAATCTGAATTGAGTAGCACTGAAGAGTTTGAGCAGAGCTCCAAGGAGACTCCCTAGCACAACGTGCGGTAGAAAATCTGCGGAGCAAAAGGTTCTCTCAGGAGGGTTCTAGAGGGTGATGAGCTCGGATTTGTTCAGGAAAAAGTTTGGTCTCTTTTACATAACAAGGGTTATGGGTTGCAAAAGGTAAATGGGCCTAGGCCTCTTTTCAGTTTGCTATACTGCTAAGCATTGCTTTTTTATGTACCGGAGACTACAGTCTCGACGACCGGGAATGATTCAGGCATGTGAATATACGAAGGCTCCAATACTAGAGTAAGTGAGCAAACTATAATACGGATTAATAAACTAGCAGTAGCTGATCTAAGATACACTGGACGTCCTGCAAGAGATCAGAAAGAGAGAATATATATATATCTCTAAAAGAAATTAAAAAACTCAATGAAACAGATGCCCATGCCCAGAAAGAGCTTGTTAAGAAAGGTCGGGAAGACATTGACGCAAGATTATAGAAACAAAAGGAGACTATCAAAGCAAGAAAAATTTGGAAGTTTGCTCGTGATAAAAACGATGAGAAGGGGCGCGTATTTACATTTTCAAAAAAACTTGACAGTGCAAAAAGAAATGCTTTAGCCCCGAAAACTTCAACAAATGTCACTGCAGTCCAAGCCAATACTAATCCATCAAGTTCAGAGGTACAGCTCACTCAGTAGTAACTATGAGTCCGATGAGGGTATGTCAAACAACCAACTAATGAAACTACCAACTGATTATACACCATCAGAAGAATTGGGGTTTCTCATAGAAGACCGGCGCCACACACTTCGTTCGTACAATCCTACGAAGAAAAACGGCGATGCATTAACATCTGTCGAAAGCGAAGGCGAAAAGCACAAAGGCAGAGGCAGGGACAGCGGACCTCCAACTTCTATCTTTAGGTTTATGATTCTGTCCAGGAAACAATTTTAAATATCCTCAAGCACGTGTTGATGTGTTCAAATTCATACGTAAATTGAAACTCATGAAACATTTTAAACTCCACAAAGTCAGTGAAACTTCTACTACTAATAGACCGAGTATGACAGAGGAAGAATGTGTACAAGTCTCAGATCTCCCCCTATTAATATCAATGCATGCACTATCACGAGAAGAAGATATCACCACAGAATCCACTCAACATGATTCGTCTGATCTAGGTATGCAGTACAATGATCCAACCCCCTTTCGACCAGCATCAATCTTCATGCCTATGATGCCAAAGGATGCTATTGACGTATGTAGTGATAGAGTTGTGGAAGATTTAAAACAATTAAATAGAACTGTATTGCAAAAGAACAACAACGTAGGCACACAGAAAGACAATACTCTACACTAATGCGAAAACTACAAAAGAATGACAGCATCATTATTAACAAATCTAGTACTATGGCCTCGCAATCTATACATGCAGGAAGCGGAAAAACATCTAAGAGATCCTGAGTGCTATAGAAAAGCTGCATTCAGTGATCTCAAGTGCATTAAGGAATCAGTTTTTAAAGAACTCTCCCAATGGAAAAGAATGGGTCTCCTCAGCAAAAATGCATTTGGATTTAAAAGAAATGACTATCCTACTACACTAGTTCTGTATTTTATTCCTAAGGTGCACAAGAACATAACTCCAGTACCGGGAAGGCACATAATATCGGCACAAAAAGGATTATTGGAACCTATGTCCAAATACGTCGACTACTTCCTCCATGAGTATGTAAAAGCGTTACCATCCTTCATAAGAGACACTGGACATTTCCTATCTAAAATACAGAAAATAGAGTGGAAACAAGAATGTTTTATTGGTTATGGACATAAATTCATTCTATACCAGTATACTACATACTGATGGTATAGCAGCGACCAAGCATTTTTTATCCATACGTAATCGCAAGTACAACCAGCACAACAATATGCTCTTAAGTATGATCAGCCTATGCCTGAAAAATAACTATTTTATTTGTAATAAAGAAGTGCACCAGCAGCTACGGGGAGTGGCGATGGGGGCATGCTTTTCTCCCAGCTATGCGTGTTACCACGTTGGCTGGTGGGAGGAGCGCATCCTCAGACCACCCACGGTAAGCTGTTTGCTGCACATGTCAGGGAGTGGTGGCATTTTATCAACAATGTGTGTGTCATCTGGGAGGGATCTATTGAATCTGCATATGATTTTGTTAGTGAGATTAACAAGAATGAATTAAATCTAAGCTTTACAGAGGAGGCAAGTGTGGAAAGAATACAATTCCTTGATGCTGAGGTTTACATTCATGAGAACACTATCCACACTAAACTACTCAGGAAAAGCACTGCAGGCTATGAAGTGCTAAATGCCAGTAGCTCCCACTCCAATCACTTAATTAAAAGCATCCCCTATGGGGAGTTCTTAAGAATAAGGCTAATGTGTAACACTGAAGAGGATCTCAAAATTTGCCAAAATGAGGACGTTTCAGAGATTCAGGGACCGCGGTTACAATGAGAAGGATTTAAGAAAGGCCATTACTAAAGCAAACAACACAATTGAGGCAAGAGGGACAGCTAGTACCATCAGTACAGACATTTCCAGTATGACCAACAAAAATCAATGTAAACAAGAAAATATGGTGAGGCTCGTAACATTATATAGCAAACACGAAAAACAACTAAGAAAGATCATATCCCGAAACTGGCTTATTGTTAAAACCGATTTGACTGTCACAATTGGTACCAGAATATCCTATGATCACTTTCAGACGTGCTCCCTCTATGAGGGATGCACTAGTGAAAACAAGTCCTGAGGTTTTTAGCACATCGAATTGGCTCTCAAATAGAGTAGTTTTTTTAAAATGCAGCTCATGCAGAGCATGCAAATTTGGGAATAACACTAATAGCATAACAACTGCGTTTGACCCTGAACCAATAAAAATTACAGAGTTACTTACATGCCGCACTGAATATGCAGACTACGTATTAGAATGTTCTTGTAAGTTAAGATACGTAGGAAGCATAAAACTGCAAGCATTTAACCGCATATTGCAACATTTGAGGGCTATTGTAAACTCCGACCCTAGTTACCCAGTGGCCAGGCACTTTAAACATGTACACAATAATGATTTAAAATAACTACAGTACTATGTGATTGATACAGTGCCTAGTCACTGAGGGGTGGCAACAGGGAGAAAAAAACTCAGGCAGCTTGAGTCTCATTATATAGTTACACTCAATACTAAAATGCCAAATGGTCTTAATACTGGAGAAGAATTACATCATTATTTATGAATTACACTGTATGTATATTCCGGGGTTTTTGTTTGGTATTTTTTAAGTCTGTTGTACATTATTTTTATTGCACCATATTTTATCCAGGTTTTTAGCCTATACGGGGACGTGGTTTTACTAATGGGTTTTTATCTGGGTGACTTGGTTTTAACCAGTGATTTTACCAATCTTTTATGTGGCTGAAGCCTAGGGTTTTTATGGTAATAGCGCTAAATATAATGATTATTAAGTAACGGTCTCTGCATCCAAGAGTTTAAAGATATGGAAGATATATATGATAGGTAGAGCAATGTTGTAGGGTTATTACTTGCTGAATATGGATGATAAATGCTGATACACTGAGGATTAATGGTTATGCTGCCAATTTGCACAGTATTTTGATGAAATGAATCATAATTGCGCTAGCACTTTATGTGAACAGGTAGATTGAGTTTGAGTAGAAGAGCATCTCATGGTTTTACCTCTGAGATAGTCTAAAGTTATGAGGTTTTTTTTTAAGTTATGAGTTTTTTTTAAATAACTGGTGATAGATCAGGAGTAGACTTAATTGTTTAATTTTTTAGGCACTTGCACTTTATAGCTCACTTGAGATTTATTATTATTTTTTATTGTATTATACTGCCTGATCGTATGTTGATTTCAATAATGTACAATGTATGGATTGGAAGGATATAGTACGTTTTCAATCTCCATGAATCTGAAAAAAGGCGGGCAATGGACACCAGTTTTTTTTTTAATGCTTGACACTATTTATTGCTGATTTGCCCTTGGCTCGTCATGTGAGTAAGACAGTGTTCCACTGTCGAAACGAGTCATGCTGGGCACTTGCAGGACAATGATAACGCTAAGAATGAAGCAATAAAAACCGCACTTTACTGCTAAAGATACGCTGTGGTCCGTACCTGATTGTTGGGATTTCCGGGAATTTTCAGGATTGTGGATATGATATGTCATTTGAGATGTCATCAGTGATGTCACTTACCTTGTCATGAATGATGTAATATGTGACATCATCAGCAGTGGATTGCGGGTGCGCGAAATATAGTTAGTACAACTAACTATATAGGAGCAATTTCAATGGTTTTGTATGAGTGAAATGTCCAGCTAACTATAACACCCCTAAAACGTATAGTTATTTGAGTGAATTTCAAAGGTTTTGTAAATGCTAATTCCTAACTATATAAGGCCTGAAACCTATGTTTTTTTCCGTGAATTTCAAAGATTTTTTTAATGCTAATTCCTAACTATATAAGACCTGAAAGCCCACCAGGAATCTCCAGTATGCGCCAGGTGACTGCATTGCAGAGAGGTGTAATGAAGCCACGCCCCTTTTTACACCTCTCTGTAACGCAGCCCCCGTGCATGTTTGAAGAGGGGGAACTAATTCCCCTTGCATACTGGGGGCCAACTAGCCCACCTGGAACCTCCAGTATGCGCCAGGGGCTGCATTGAAGAGGTGTAATGAGGCTATGCCCCTTGTTACACCTCTCTGCAACGCAGCCCCCTGCCGCGTTTGCTGAGCGGGAACTAATTCCCCTTGCATACTGGGGGTCCCTGGGGGCCAACTAGCCCACCAGGAGCCTCCAGTATGCGCCAGGGGGCTGCATTGCAGAGCGGTGTAATAAGGCCACACCCTTTTTTACAACTCTCTGCAATGCAGCCCCCGTGCATGTTTGAAGAGGGGGAACTAATTCCCCTTGCATACTAGGGGTCCCTGGGGGTCAACTAGCCCACCTGGAACCTCCAGTATGCGCCAGGGGGCTGTATTGCACAGAGGTGTAATGAGGCTATGCCCCTTTTTACACCTCTCTGCAACGCAGGCCACTGGCGCGTTTGCAGAGGGAGAACTAATTCCCCTTGCATACTGGGGGTCCCTGGGTCATATCTGCCCAAACACCGATATTCCGAACGATTGAAAATGACTTTTCTTGAGAAACATTTGGATTTGGATTATCATGTCCTATACTTTGGAATTTTTGAAAGACTGACTTTGAGGATGCTATAAATTACTCAAGTCTGCCCAAATTGTGTGGGTAAAATTGATACCTAGTCACTTTGAATAAGAATGTACTTGCGTCTCGTCTAACATTTGGAAGAAATATCTAGTTATATGACAACAGGATACCAACATAACTTGAAGGAAATAAGAACGCCCTGAAGAAGTTCTGTTGTACAGAACGAAACGTTTCGGCTGGCTGTGGTACATAAACTTAAGGAAAAGAAAAGCATTTGAATATACACCAAGATTCAGCGCTTCAATAAGGACTCTAAGTGATATGATTTGATTGGACTTATTGTGCAAGTGGTGCTGTGCCAAACTTTGGAATATTCTCCACTACTCTCTCTCTACTACTCTCTCTCTACTACTACTCACTCTCTACTACTCACTCTCTACTACTCACTCTCTACTACTCACTCTCTACTACTCACTCTCTACTACTCACTCTCTACTACTCACTCTCTACTACTCACTCTCTACTATTCACTCTCTACTATTCACTCTACTACTCTCTACTACTCACTCTCTATTACTCACTCTCTACTCTCTATTACTCACTCTCTACTTCTCTCTACTAGTCTCTACCTCTCTACACGCACACATATACACATATATTTATAAATATGTATGTGTATATATATATATATATATATATATATATATATATACACATATATAATCTGTATATCTATATAAATACAAATATAAATGCATGCATACATATGTATATATGCATACATATGCATGTTATTTACATGAAAGTTTAAAAAAAACACTAATAAAAGCAAAGCTGGAGGAGGAGCTATGCCGTGAACCAAGATGGCCGCATAAGCTCCCGGCTCCGCCGACCTCCACCGGCGGCCCGTCAATCCTGTTTTCTATCCTCTACCCACGCCCTGGGCCTGGATGTATGAAGGTTGCCTGATGCCAACGGTGTTTTCCCGGATTTTCTGTCCACTTCAGCGACGAAGTTATGTCGTGTTCCATTTTTGGCCTATTCCCGGGCTGCCGCCGGGACCTCGATTTTTGAACTACCCGAGAGGGACCTGATCAACATCGGCTATGGGACCGCGATTGTAGCAGGTCTTCCAGGCCTAAATATTTTTTCCACCTTTGAGTCCCTTGTCCTCGTTGATGGATGATGCCGGAGTAGAGACGCTGTGCTGTGCTGTGATCCTCCTGCACCGTGACTGTGGGTTGTGTGCCTGACCCTCGTTTCCCGCCCCGGGGGCTGACGGGCTGCACCCACGGCCGGTGTGTGTGCTGAGTTTGCTGGTCTGGGGCGCCCGTGTTGTTACTATCGCCAAATGTGTACCCGGAGCCCGGCGATGTGGGCTGGAGATTGTGTCCCCCTCCGTCCTCTGGACCCCGGGATGGAGGGGGTGGATGGCACACATTCACTGAGATCCGTAATGGCGGCGATTGGGGCGCTCTGCTCGCAACTTACCGACACATGTGTCTCCCTGGCGGCGAAACTGGATATTTGCTCGCGACCGGCCACAGACGCTACAGCGCCTGCACAGAAATCTGCGGCCCAGTCGAGTGAATTGACCCGCCATCTCGAGGAGCCCGTGCGGCAGCCCGACTTTGTTTCTCTGAGAGTCGGCCTCACTTTTCCCTCATCCTCTACAGTACACGGTCTTCCCTCTACATCTCCTATCCGATGGTGTATCGTCGCTGGCTGTCCTGCACTTCCTTGTCGAGTCTCAGGGTCCCCTCTACGGGGCTCGCCATTTTCCTTTGTCTCGGCCCATCTGCATGAGGGATGCCGCCATTTTGTGACCGGACTTTGTTCCATCTTTAACGCCCTGATCGGCCACGGGCGCTTTGGCTGCCTCTGGTCGGATGTGGCTTGGTCGGGATGTGCTCCGGCACGGATTCGCACTGGTCAGGGCTGACTTTGACTTTGAGGTTTATCCGTCCCCTTGCCACTGCTTCGGACCATCTGAGACGCTCCCTTTGTTTGCAACTGCTATGCCTTTGGTAATGGATCTCCTCGTGAGACTTGCAGGGTTGACTTCTGTTTCCCTGGGGTTGCTCCGTTTAGTTTTGCCGGGACTGCACCAAATCTCTCACCAGGCTCGGGGTAGAGGGAGGGGGGGGGGGGGGGGGTTTATGGTGACTATCCTCCCCGTAATGTTGTTGACTGTTTAGTATTGCTTGATGATGATTGTGTTATGGGGGGGTCGCCGCTGGTGGGGGGTGCCAGGTGTCCGGGGGCTTGATTGTTTTTTCTTCTCCTCCGCTTCTTCTTATATTTTCCCTTCTGTGGGGCAGTTTCGGGGCGACAGGCACGCTGTTAGTGGGTTAGGCCGTAGCCATTACAGGGGTGCAGGGTGGCGGGTGTGGGGGGGGGTTTATTATTTTAGTTTGTTTTGTTCTATGGTCCCTATCGCTCTTTTCCGTCTTTGGGAGGGTTCTTTCCTCTTTAGTAGGGTTGGCTGTCTCTTGGCCTCGCACCCTTCTTTCTTTTTTCCGGCTTTTTGATGAGCCTCTGTTTTTCTATTCTTGGGGGGTAGGTTCTTCGGGGTGATTTTAGAAATGTGGATTATTGTATTATGGTTTATTGTCCAATATCGTCGCCGTGGCTGCCCAGATTGCATAGATGCTTTTGCCATTGCCTATCTCCGATAGTACTTGGGGTATAATCCCTTTCGTCTCCTTGGTGCTTCTATCCTTTGAGGTGTGATGTCCTTGTTGTTGCAGCCTCTACTTCTCTTCTAAACTTTTAAAATGAAAACCTCATATCCGGTTTGCGAGTCCCACAACCACTCCTTATATATTTCGTTATATCCTGTTTACTGACTTGCTCTAGTTTCTCCTGTTTCATTGACTGTTTTTGCGGCCGGCCACGATGGTTGTGGGCTTGCGCATGTACCTCCTTCTTTTATGAATAAAGGTTTTCCAAAAAAAAAAAAAAAAAAAAAAAAAGCGCAAAGCTAAAAAGCCACCTCATTACAAACAGAATGGCTTTAACTTAAACGGGGGTGAGATCTATTGCACTTTCAATGCTTGTTTACTTTGGTTCCATCAAGAAGGCATTCAGATGTGTCACAAATTTGCCATAAATTCTGAATGTTAGCACTTTAGTTGCTCATTAGATCACTGTAGTAAAGCTACTGCTCACCAGGGAAGTCTGCTGCTGGTATTCAAAGTGCATGTTTCATTCTGCATGTCAGAATTTTTTAATGAAATTGAAGAGGATTTGAGAAGTCACTCAAAATGTGCCCTAATGTTTCTTTCTGCAGCACTAATAATACTTTCTATGGCAAAATATATCCCCTCATTTTGTTCCTTTTTAAATTAAATGTTTTAAGAGTTACCACTTTATTCCAATCAAGATGGCTTCAGGTGTGCTATACCTTTGTAATAAGTAGGACTGTTAGCGCTCTAGTTGTTCTTTAGAACACTATGGGACATTCTGTCATTGGGCTATACTTGGGCTACATCTGGGTGATATTTGGGCTACATTTGGGCTTTTGTCTCTGGTGGCCATCTTGGGAGACTGCATGTCAGAATTTGTTAATGAAATAGAAGAGGATTTGAGAAGTCACTCAAAATGTGCCCTAATGGCTGCAGTAGAACACAAAGGAATTAACTGACAGTCTCTGTCGTTGTTGGATGTGCATGTTTTACTGAGAATGTCCGACTTCATTCTCACATGACTGAGAAAGATAATGTGAATTTACAGAAAATATGCTTTCAGTTTAGCTTATAGATCCCCTTCCAAACCACTGTGGGCAAAGCATGAGATAATAGTTTTCTTTCAAACATGATTCATGATATCACAGCAGAAGGCTTTTTCACATGGTAAAATCACCTTAGAACACACCACAATTCCTAAAATTAGTATAGTACCATCAACAAATGATTTATAATGTAACTAAAGTCCTAAAACCCTCTATTAACAACAATGCTTTTTAATGAGGTGCTATCATGTATATTGGTCCCAAGATGGCTGCCAACACTTCTTGGATGAAGTGCTGACAGCCAATCAGATCAGATGTTTGGTTAGGCTCCGCCCAGATATATGTGTTTTTGAAGTTCATTTTCATAAAAACCACTGGAACAATTTTCACGAAACATAGCAAAGGCACATCTGCGTACCAGTCCCTACAATTTTGCAAAGTTTGGCGTTATTCCGTTCAGCGGTTCGGGCTGTAGACTTGTCAGACCGTCCTATGGAAATTAACATGGGGAAAACACGTTTTGGGAACCCCCCTTTTTACTCAGCCCCCACTTCACGAATCCCCCCGAAACTTTCAGGGAAGGAGCGGAGCGGAGCTGGGCAAAATTCTGGAAAATTACACGCAAATTCCTCAACCGGCGCCAAAGTTATTCCCAATAGAATGTTGCGGATTTCCTATGGTAGCTAATCCTAACTATATATACCTACTGGTTATCGCCAGTAGGTTATATATATATATATATATATATATATATATATATATATATATACACACACACACACACACACACACACACACGCATCACAGCCACTGGCTCACATCACAATGACAATAACCACAAAACTCAATATATCACCTGATGCAAACACTGCCCACTTCTGGCCGGGGGAAGTCTTCAAACAGATCAGAGCTCAGCAATTAGGGTCCAATCCAAGATAGACACGTCTACCCTCGCTCGGAATCCAAACTCCCAAACTTCCGCCAGACCAGTGGAGGCTCCCCCTTTTAATACAAATCCAAACATAATGAAGCTTCTAGCAAGCCTCGCCCCCTCGTTCTCATGAGAGCCCGTACCAGTCTGCTCCAAGGCCACGGCATCGGTTGATCAGGCCTTTACTATGGCTTCAAGACGGACCATGTACATTCCTATGATAAGAACCGGTTTTCTCTAGTCAGTAAAGTGTGAAAAACAGGGGGAAGAGCAAAACATGTCCTCCCCACTTTGCAGCTACGTGCACGCATAGAAAATAGCTTCAGTCGTGAAAATGGAGTTAGTTAGGCCATGCACACAGAAAGGCCCAAAGCAAGATGTAATTGAAAAGCAAGATGACATGAAAGCATGTCAAACCCAAGCACTGCCATGAAGCAAGGTAAAGTCAGAAAACAGAATGACATTAAACCATGTCGAAGGCAATAGTAAGAACTCATAATTCTCACCAATGCACAATACAATACACATTCCTGCACAACTGCACACCTTCAAATGCACATCCCACGCGCTCCGCTCTTGGCAAGACTGTTCAACTCCACAACAGCTCCAATTGAAAGCTAGATTACAGGACAGACGAGAAGCAGGCATATGCAGGGTAAAATAACACACTAAAGTCAGTTAAAATGGTGGTGGTGGAGGGTCATCATAGGGTGCCAAAAATCACTAAAGTGGCTCTCTTAATACATACATGTGAAGTAGATAATGAATTTGTTAATGGTGTTAGAGTTGATGCAGTAGTCTCAAGACACAGATTGCCTCTGAACTTCCAGGTGGGAGGTGTAGGGGCTTCAATGACAGGGTCTTCATAGAAGACGGTACCTTACTCTTTGAAGATAACGGTCTTACACATCAATGGGTTCTTACTCATCAATGCCTAGATCTTCAGTACTGATTGTAGGGCAGCTCTCACTGATGGGATGGTAGTCATTAACGCGGTCTTTATCAACAGTTGTCAATATTATGGAATAACACTCACTGGTTCAATTATCGACTGTAGGTTTTATGGCATATGTCTTACTCTTGCTGATGGAGACGCAGATAGTGGTGATGATTTTTTGAATGTGGCTTGACTCTGGATTCTGCTGTTTAAATCTCACAAAGACCAGAGATCAGTACCTTCAAAGCAGGCACAGAGGATCTTCTTGGAACTTGCACAAGGCTCAATAGAAGCACCCATGAGAGTATCTTTTGAGAAGGCCTTCTTGAATTTGTGCTTCTTTCCTTTTATAGCGCTCTTCTTTAAGGACTTTCCAGGAGACTCAGCATCTAGAAATTGCAGCAGCCAACCCTGCGTCTTTTATGGGTTTATTGCTGAATGACAGACAGATGCCACAACCGCCAGGTGTATTTCCAGGCTTGCGGAGGTAAAATTTACAGAGTGGGTCTTCAAAAAAAGATTCCCCCCACACACCTCTCATGGTTTGACGATTCTTCTGGGAAGCGAAGCTTCAGCCCTGGGTCCATCAAAATTAAACACTTTAACCTCACCCTTTGAGTACAGAGGCTCAGACATTGCCTTTATGCTGCATTAGAAATGAGATAGAGGTCTTTCCAGACAAAGTTGTTCAAAAGGACATTGTGAGTAAAAAACGAGTGGAGCTTAGGATTCATTGTTGCTTGCTACCACACAGAAATTCTGACAGTTGGAGCCTCTGAGGGAGGTTGGAACCCTGGTCTCCTCACCTGATCGGTTAGACATCAGATCATAAAATAAGGTGGATGAGCTACTTGTGTCTCATATGTTCTTCCATTATTTTTAATGGCATTTGCTGTATTGAAATGCAAGCGTGAAGCCAGGGGATACCTCAAGCATATGAATCTATGAAAGATATAATGCTGAAAAAATAACAATACCACTTTGTAAGAAATCATTTAAGGACCAGTGTATTACTTTTGTTGAGGCCCTGAAACAGGACTGCTAACATAGTACAGCATCACCTGACACTTGCAACTCTGAATTGCTAAATATAAATAAATAATCCAGAGATCCAACGTTTCTGGCAAGGACTGCTACAAGTAGGAAAGTCAAAGAACTCTGGAAGTTCCAGAAGTATCTGCAACTATAACATTCAGAACTTAGGGCCATATGTATCATAGTTCCGTTTTGCGATTCCTAAATAGCGATTTTTAAGGAATCGCTATTTAGGAATCGCAAAATGGTATGTATGAAGAAATTCGCTTTTTATTAGCGATTCCTTAATCTTCCTTAATGCCCAATGGGCATTTATGTGCGTCATATGCCACCCTCACAAATCCTCACAAAATTGTGATTCCTTAAATGCTTAAGCAAAATAAGGAATCGCAATTTTTTCCGATTCCTTATTTTGCCAATTGTTACATTCCAAAATCGGTAAAAAGGCTGTTTGCGATTCGCTTTAACGAATCGCAAAAGGCTTGATACATATGGCCCTTAATGACATACAAAAACAAGCCCTTCTCATTTCAGTCTTTTTTGTGGCTGTCCTCACAAACTAGAATGATTTGAAGGTTAATCTATGCACCCAATCCTCCCTTATGCCGTTTAGAAACGGCTTAACCCCTTAAAACAAATCATGTTAAATAAAAAATTTGTCACGCTTTTATACATTTCTTTCGTCACTAAATAAATGTTACATCAACATTTAGACAAGTTTGAAACCCACATTCTCATCTAATTGCATGCAATGCTGGTTATAAGGCCCAAACGGATGCTGGCAATGTTTGCCTTTTTTAAGGAATTGTGATATTTTGATATTAATCTACTGTGATTTTTGAAAGCTTCAATAGCAGGTTGGCTGTAAGGGGCAACAAAAAGGAGAAAGGAAAAGTTTTAGGAAGCAGTAGGGTAAATCAGGCTGAATTAGGTGTGTGTGACTAGTTACACCCCTTTAATGGTCTCATCGTTTTAGGAGTCAGTTGCGTAAGACTGATGGTGGAAGTATCGTGACCTGCCTGTTTATTTTCTAAAATATGTTAAACAGTGCTCCCAGGGGCAATGTATTGTGATAAAGGAGAAACACAAATATAATGCATTGGTCACAGTGATTTGCAGAGCACATACCACTCTATCAATCAATAGCATGCTGTACACATTGGAAGCTTTACAGAGGGTAGTGTAAGAAGAAGGGACAGAAGATGATGTGTGGGTATAGAACATCAAGAGCAGGAGGTTTTATTTTGGTGAAGAGCTAAAGAGGCACTGTGGTGTGGCTTACAAGGGAAGTCCGGTGCAGCTTAACACGAGGGTCAGGCAGCAAGGTGAGTGGGGAGCTGCAGGATGAAGTTGTGTGGAAAGGCATGGGAGAAGAACTCTTCTAGAGAGATCAGGAATCCAGGTGGCTATTCTGTGATGAGAGGTTGGTTTCATGTACATTTTCAGCACTGTGATGGAGCCTTGTAGAAATGAACAGGATTAGTTACAAGCTCAAGAACCAATTTAAAGAATCGTCATAAATAAAAAAAAAGAGTAGCTATAGTTCACTGGTCTTACTTTAAAGGTGTGTATGTGACTTCTGCAACTTCGATCCCAAACAACTCTCTGGCAGAATTCTTATAGATGTGCTCTAAATATCCACCGGAACCTCCACCAGAGTGGCTTAAAAGCTCTTCTTCAAACATGTTGCTGAACCTACAGCCCAGGAAAGGACATAAAAATTGATTATTTTTGAGAAAAAAGTGAAAGTAAACTGTTTGCCTCCTGCCACTTCACTCAATATTGATAAATCATCAATAATGTAATTTAACATGTTATGAGTGATTTAATATGTGAGGTCATAAACGGTGTATGGAAGGGGCAGATATACTAAGCTAGGTAAACTACAACTAAATAATTTCAGTAGTTTTTAAATACTACTTATCTTATTATAAACACACCTAACTATAATGTCACTTAAATCAGAGTTTTACCTGGGTGGGAGTTTGACACCTGGCCTGACTTGGAAGTAGGCCCTGTACCATACCCCATGACATTAATTAATTCTATGGCAGGACCGGAGGCTTCGGATTATGCCATTCTTTCTGTCGCTTTATTTTCCACAGCAGCAAGAAAAAATATATAAACAAACTACTTTTCCCATGAACATTCGGGAAAAACCCAAAATCGAACATGAGTCCTATCACAGTGTCCATGCACCGGCAGCTCCCATCATGCTCTGCTGTCGTTTCCTCTTCCTTCGCTGCTCAGCAGCAAGTTAAGTTGTTTTTTTCTTCTCTCCTGGGTTTGTGGGTTCTGTGGCTTGAGCGTTTGCCCCTAGGGTCAGGCGCTTGTTTTGTTTTTCCCTCACAGATTCCCTTTTCGATCGCGGGACGCTTCGGCGCTCCTCACGCGATTCTGGTGCCCAGTAGTGTGCAGTGCGGTTATCTCACCGCTAGGGGTCAGTGTCTCGGTTGCTGCGGGACCGCTGTCAGACGCTTTCTGGAGCGTTCTGGCGCGGTATTTCCACCAGCGTGTAGCCTGTACCCGGCCACCCAGCTCTGACACCCTTCGGGGTCGCAATTTAGGTTTCCCCTTGCTTCCTTGACGCCCTCTTTGGGTTGTACTGAGACTTTGAACACCCTTCGGGGTCGTAATTGTGCCGGTGTCCGGCGTGGGAACGCTTCGCCAGGTGGCGCCCCTGAAATCTGAGGGCTGCAGCGTTTCCAAAGGCTAGTCCCGTTAATTGTGTGCCTTTGGCCACCCATATCGCTGGGACCTACCCAGACCATAGAGTGCCCTTTGGGGGTCAATTCCGGTCTCTTTGGCAGACCTCTCTGCCCTTTCGAGCCTAATTTATCTCAATATGCAGAGGGAGTCGGACCAGTATACAGAGGAGGATCCTCTGAATTACGTCCCCTTGGACGATGACTTATCAAGCGGTCGACGACTTGATCTATCGGGCGGAAGACCAAGCAATGGTACCCCTTGAGCAACGGCTCTCGGTGCGGTGGGATGAGGCGTATGCTAAGCTCGCCGCTCTTATCCCTATGCCTGCTCCGGCCTCTGGCCTGGGCACGTCCCCTCCTCCCCCTCCCCCTAAGAAGCCTTGTACTGAGTGGGTTGACCCTTCGGCTTTCGCGAGGGTGAAGAAGGCCTTTATGGCCTTGGAGGGCTCCCAATCCCCTCAGGCTCTTCCCGTAGAGGTTCCACCTCCTACACCCGTACTATGTCCCCAAAGCCGCGGAAGGACGATGACTCTCCGGACTCTGAGGAGGAGGCATGTTCCTCCAGGTCATGGCTGCCATCTCAACCATCCACCTCCGCGGGTCCGTCGGACATGTTGGACACCAGCCAAAGCCTTGAGTGGGTCATATGATCCTCTCCCACAACAATTGAAATTAAATGTATTTATATTGGTTGCGCGGTAATAAATTGTGTGACTTCGTTTAATGATACACTTAATGCAGAAACATGTTTTATTGGGGCACATATATTGGCATTGGCGCTACGTAAATACAAATGTATTTTACAAACTCATACACCTGTGTGTGCGTGTACCTCACCTCGCGTATCTCCCTCCTGTAACCCACTCCTCTCATAACCCTCCCCTCATCTTACAACCCCCTCGGATATGTGTCCCTCCTCTCGTATCCCACTCCCTCACCCGTGCTCTCTTTTTGCTGCATTACCGCGCGTGTCGTTCCCTCGCTCCCACACGGCCCCCTCGCTGCTCTGAATACCAAGTGCCTCTCGGTGCATGTGCTCGCCATTGGCTGGCAGAAGCCGAGGGTAGTTGGGATCCTCCTGCCAGCCCCGTCGTCGCAGTGAGCCTGACTCACTCCGTGGCGAGGTCGCAGCTGGCCCTGATCCGCAGCAAAGGATCCTGTCAGGGCGCGCGAGGCTCCCAGTCATGCGCGTGGCTCCGGGGTCCTGTCAGCGGTGACCAGGGCGGGAGCACGTGGCCCCTGGGAGCGCGGACTTGGGAAGTTGGTGGGCGCCTGGCTCACTGCCCTGGCAGCGTCACCTCCTCTACCTGCCAGCTGTAGATAGGGAAGCCACCCCCCGGGAGAGGACAGGGGCACCAGCAGAGCTCTCTGCCAGCGAGAGAAGATGATCGGGGTGAACTGCATCAACAGCAGCGGGGCCGGGCGCCTGCGCTCCCTCTCCATGTGCTCGGTGCGCTACGGCTGGAATTACCGAGGCATGGAGACATTGCTACGGGTGGCCCCAGCGCTCCAGGACCCTCAAGCCCGTCCTCTACACCGACCTGGTGGTGAGCCGCCTGCAGAACCGGAGGAAGAAGAAAACGGTAATTGGTGGCGGGGAGCCTGGCCGAGGTGCCGCGGGCACCTACGGGTGAATGGTGGAGCCGACACCGGGCGGTGGGATTGGAGCGGAGTCATCACGTGATCAGTGTTTAATGAAGAGGATCGTGAAACTTAATGCAGAGTAGCGTACCTACGGAGGAGTGTTTAAATACGCTCCAGCGTATATGTTACAGACGTGTATTTCGAAAAGACCGCAGTGCTTAATTTGTAATAGAATGAGTGCAGGTGATAAAAGTTCTGCTCAAATACCTGCTGCGAGTGGTAAACGTCAGCGCACAGAATTCAATACATATCCTGCGTTAGTCTTTTTCCATGAGACACCCCGCCCCTATATCTTGTGCAAGTTCCTGCTTTCTCCCTTCTGCAATGGCTTTCCAAACTTGCTTCTTTCCCCTCTCGTCCTCGCGGTTAATGTCTGATGAAAAACAAGAAACAACGGCACAAACAGGGGGGCAGAGGCTTACCTCAATGCTTCGGTAGACCCTGCTCGGAAAGCACAGCATCCTGTAGGGATTCGGGGGCGTGCTCTCCCCTTCCAATTGGCTGGAAGGTAAAATTCCAGCCAATGGCAAGAGGAGGGGGCGGGACTTAAAAAAAAGACCCAGAAACTCCCCCGAATCGCGTCAAGGCGGGCCCTGAACTGAGTGACGCTCCTCTCCTCCGACGCTCCTCTCCTACGAGGCCAGCCAATGGAGAAGAGGGGCGTGTTCAGGCCCCCCTACTACACTCATAAGATTTCGGCTTTGCCCACTGCTTACGCAGTGCGACGGTAGCCGAAACCTAAAAATATGATGAAGTTTGATTGCTTATCCAGCCTTTCTTTCACTTAATTCATTTGCAGGGAAAGTGTGTTTTTTTTTTCATCACCTGTATGCAAACTCTCTAAGGTCAGAGCATTCACGCTTATATTGCTGTCTAGCTCCCTCGGCCCAACCACTACCGCAAGTTACTGCTCCAATTCCTTGTCCGTAGATGTTGTGGATTCCTTGGAATCAAATGTCACTTTGGGTAGCCTCTGATTTCCTTTCTCCATGGTCGTCTCTGTAAAACATTCTGCGTGATGCTTAGGAGAGAACCAAAGAGCCTGCTACAGAACCCTGATGGTGAAATCGCAACCCATGCCAAGTTAAACAGGGCATATACATAACATGGGTATGTCAACTCCCCAGTCTGCATCGGTCACACTCTGGGATATGATTATTGCTCAGTGACCGAGGGCCCAACCAGCTTCTCAAGCTGCACTTCAGTTCTTTTGAAACCTTTGTTGCCAAGCAAAGTATTCCAAAGTATAACACACTGGCAAAATCTTAAGGCAGCCGCTTGGTCTGCTTGTGTCATGTAAACCAACCAGGCTGCATATCAACTCCACATAGACCTCACAGCACTCAAAGTTCCAAAGTGGCCAAATTGGTTGCATCCCTGCCTCTGTACACCCCTTCGATGCTCATGACGAGCTCAGCCCGTCATGAGGCACAGTGGAGCTGTGCTGATGACGAGCTGAGCTCGTCATGAACAATGGTAGTCATGAAATATCAGCACAGGAAAAAAATCTCCCTAGCAGCCAAGGTGTTAAGAAGCAGGAGGACACAGTCACTTGCTGAGAGCATTTACAAGCAGCTGTGCTCTTGTACCAATTACGGAGCCTAACAGGCCTGATATTTCCCCCATCTTCTTACTGGCCACTTTCTTCACTTTGTCCAGCCAGGGTACAAGTTGCTCATTATACATGCTCAGATCCTTTCCAATACCTTCTTACTGGCCACTTTCTCTATTCTGTCCAGGCAGTAATAGCTCATTTTACATGCTCAGATACTAGATGGTCATCTGCGGATGGGGTGAGTACTTGCATCCAAAAAAGGTTTGCTACTTAGCCTCTTATATTTACTTCTAAATACTTACGTTGATTTGCATGCATGGAGATAGGATTTTCTATTTGTTCATGTCAGCTTTGTTTGTTTAGGTGTAGGGTTTCACTTTGCCAAGATTAATCGTGAAACCAACAAATTTCAAACTCTGGTACTATTGTCTGAAAACATATTCATTGTATGTACTTCACAGTCGAGAGATTATGCGTTTATGTTTATTGTCAACAGCTGTAAATGAGAGGACAAAAAGGAGCAAAAAAAGACGCCACCTTTTAGCTATAATCTTTCATCAGCTACTCATCTCATTTTTATATATGGCTAAACAGCGCAGCTGCCCGCAAGATATATGGTTACCAATACTTTAAAATATACATAGAGTGGGCTTTGGCTCCTTCCAGAGGAGTATTACTCTCTCACATCTTGCTATTGGCTATTTGGTGTATCTATTGTTTGCCTTTTAAGGAAGAGTATCCATTGAAATGCATGAAGGACTGACTATCTTACATCTGAAAAGCACATTCAAACATCATGATGTATTTCACATTCAGTTCTTTATCTCCTATATGTATTCTATACAGAAAGCTAATTCACCATAGATACATCAAATTTACAAAAGCATCTTTTAACAATGCAATTGTCCAGATAACTGTCAATGAAATTCTAGGCCTAACTTTCTGCACCATTCCAAATAACCAATGTATCCAGTTTTCCTGTTAGGGGGACCTAAAAGGAGACACTATTGGGCAGACATCTAGAACGGAACATATTGGCATATCCAAGAATGAAATCTGATTCTTACTGTGTATCCAATGTGGCTGGATTGAGATCAGACAAAGACACTCCTTCATGTTCCAACATTCGGACCACCTCTCCTTTAAAAAAACATAAAACAGTGACTATTAGCAGCCAACATGGTAGATTTGAGAAGGTAAGACAGAATCAGAAAGTGCAGAACCTTCATGGCTTCAAATAGCAGCGTGTATTCTAATGACAACAAATCAAATTCATATAAACCTATGTATCCTTGTAAAATAATAGTTAACCTTTTAAAAGTATCCTTTCACTGGAAACAGAGTAACACAGGAGCAATTGCTACCACACACTTTGACAACACACTATATGAGCAATCTTACAGAGATGGGTTTCCTTTTAAAAAGACTAGCAACCATCTTACAGTCAGGAAGCCTTTACCATACCCTCCTTACCCAGTAGTAATAAAATCAATGCATTTATTAACCCAGGGATGCAGAGCATATTATTTGTATCCAATATGATATGTACTACAAGTGATCAGGTACAAGGTAAGAAAGTAGCAGAGAACAAGCTTCGTACCGCAAGCCCCAGATTTTCAATTGTGGTCTGCAGATCTCAACGTCCAACTATACTCTAATGAAATCAACTGTGTTTTACCTGTAGTGACATCATTTTTAATGCAGAGCATTCGATTTTGACATAAACGGGGTCAGTATATCAATTCAGCCTAAAGCATAACTGTCAACATGATTAATCAGTGGAGTTAACCCAGAGATATTATTAAGTCTATCACATTCCAATATGGCGTTCGCGGCGGTATTTGGGAACTAGTGAGTTTTGGGATTAGTCAGTTTTTTAGTATCATGCACGGAGGTGACGCATAATAGATGTCTATGGGAAAAGCGGAAGAGTGTTAATTTCGAAGGAGTTTGGTGATATTTGAAGAGCGTGAACGCAGCGTATTATTAAGTTTTGAGCATATTTATAATATTGCATCAGGAAACTTTTGGTGGTTTCTTGTATTTTTTCATTCTGCAAACTTTTGAACAGAACATACTACAGGTATGTGTTTTTATCCGATCAGGCAGAGTCACATTTATTGAGCGTTTTTCCAGTAGTTGACACGGTTTATATCGAATATGCTACTTACCAGTATGCATCTGTTCTTGGCATGTAGGGCTGCTGACATTCATATCTGTGCATAGATCGCCGCCTAGTGTTGGGTCCGGATGATCGCACATTGTTGTCCTGGAAGAGTCTTCGAAGTATCACGAGATAGGTGGCTCCTCCCCTGGACTACAGTGCGCATGGGCATCGACTCCATCCTCAGATTGTTTTTAGCCATTGTGGCAAAGATGGAGTGAAACTCTGTGAATGATGACCATGCTAGAAGTATGTGTGAATGCTGCAGCCGCTCAGGCGCCGAGGAGGATGGCGGGCGATATGAATGTCAGCAGCCCTACATGCCAAGAACAGATGCATACTGGTAAGTAGCATATTCGGTTTGAGGCATGTGGGCTGCTGAATTCATATCTGTGCATAGATTACATAGCAGTCCCTCCATTAACGGTGGCCGCCTCTGCCAGCTGCAGCAGTTTGGAAAAGTGTTTTTAGAACAGCCTGCCCTACAGCTGCCTGCTGTTTGGAGTGCACATCAACACAGTAGTGTTTTGTAAATGTGTGTGTGGTAGACCATGTGGCTGCTCTACATAGGTCTTCCAAAGGAATATTTCCAAGGAAAGCCATGGAGGCCCCCAACTTCCGGGTGGAGTGGGACCGCGGTGGAATGGTGAGAGTGCACTTGGCTTTCTGATAGCAGATCTGAATACACTTAACGATCCACCTGGCTATACCAGCCTTGGAAATGGGGTTGCCTTTGTGTTGTGGCGAAAAGGCAACCAACAGTTGTTTAGTCTTCCTAAAATCTTTGGTCCTATCAATGTAGTACATTAAGGCCCTGTTGACGTCAAGTGTGTGGAGCATCCGCTCCGCAACTGACTCTGGATTTTGGAAGAACACAAGGAGTTCTATAGTCTGGTTTATATGGAACTGAGAAACTACCTTAGGAAGGAACTTGGGGTTAGTGCGAAGCACCACCCTGTTGGAATGAATTTGAATAAATGGCTCTTGGATAGTTAGTGCCTGGAGGAGTTCACTAACTCGTCGTAGCGACATAATCGCTATCAGGAAAGCCACTTTCCATGTCAAGAACTGAATCTCGCATGAATGCAGTGGTTCGAAAGGGGGACCCATCAGCTTGGTGAGGACCACATTCAGGTTCCACTTGGGAGCTGGTGGTGTCTGCGGAGAAATGACTCGTTTGAGTCATTCCAGAAAGGCTTTAATGGCAGGCACTCTGAAAAGGGAGAGGTGCTGTCTGTTTTGGAGATAAGCAGCCATTGCGGACAGATGTATACAAATGGAAGCATAGGCCAGATTACATCTGTATAGATGTAAGAGATAACAAATGATGTTCTGAATAGAGGCACCCAGCGGGTTAATGTTGTGGTCTGCACAATAAATGACAAACCGCTTCCATTTCGCCGCATAGCATGCTCTGGTGGTGGGCTTCCTTGCCTCCCTGATTATGTCCATACAGTAAGGAGGTAAGTTGAGGTAGCCAAACTCTAAGACCTCAGGAGCCAGATCGCCAGGTTGAGCTGTTGCGGATCTGGATGCTGAATGTCGCCATGGCTCTGCGTCAAAAGCTTGGGTGTGAGGCGCAGCCTTTGATGCGGTACCACGGACAGTTCCAGAAACGTGGTGTACCATGGTTGGCGAGCCCACGTTGGAGCAAACCAGGATGAGAGTCATCGAGTGCTGCTTCAGCTTGCATGCCACCAGCGGTATTAGAGGTGCTGGGGGAAAAGCGTACGCAAATTTGCCTGACCAGTTCATCCATATCGCATTGCCCTGCGACTGTGGGTGTGGAAACCTGGCGGCAAAGCTTCGGCATTTGGCGTTTTCCTTTGTGGCGAACAAGTCTATCTCTGGATGCCCCCACCTTAGGGTGGAGTACTGATGGATGTATCCCCCACTCGTGCATTTGGTGGCTGTACCTGCTGAGCAGGTCCGCCATCTGATTGTCCTTGCCCGGGAGGTGTTCCGCCATGAGGAAGATATTCCTTTGAATGGCCCACTTCTACATGCTCTGAGCCAGATGAGACAACTGTGGAGAGTTTGTACCTCTCTGCTTCTGGATGTAGTACATGGCCGTCATGTTGCCCGTCCGGATCAACACGACTTTGTTGCATAGATGTACCTTGAATGCTTTCATTGCCATGAAGATAGCCATCAGTTCTAGAACATTGATGTGCATCTTCCTTTGCTGTGGTGTCCATAGTCCCTGCACAGTGTAGTGGAGTACATGAGCTCCCCAACCCTGGAGAGAAGCGTCCGTCGTCAGAATGATCTGTGGCACAGGCTCCTGGAACGGTCGTCCCTTGCAAAGGTTTTGTGGATTCCACCAATGCAGAGAGTTGTATGCATGACCGGTCACCAACACTAGGTCTTTCAACAGTCCGTAAGCCTGAGTCCACTGACGTGCTAAGCACTCCTGAAGCGGACGCATATGTAGTCTCGCGTGCAGGAGGCCATCATGCCTGTCAACTGCATGAACACTCGTGCAGGAAGCGAGTGTTGAGGTCTGAATTTCTGTATCAGCGATTGAATGCTGCTGACCCTCACTGAATTTGGCTGTGCTGTGGTTGCCAGAGTGTTTATCATCGCACCCAGATACTGCCGTATGTGGGCGGGTTGCAGGTGGGACTTTGGGTAATTTAGTGAGAATCCCAGATCGTGAAGAAGGTGAATGGTGTGGGACATGTGGGCGGCACACTGCTGGGCTGACTTTACCTGGATGAACCAGTCGTCCAGATAAGGGTAGACGTGAATGTTTTGTCTCCGTAGGTGTGCCGCCACCGTCACCAGGCACTTTGTAAACACCCTGGGTGCCATGGTGACTCCGAAAGGTAAAACCTTGAACTGATAATGTTGGTTTTGGATGGTGAACCGGAGGTATTTTTTGTGTAACGGGTGCAGCGGAATATGAAAATATGCATCTTTTAGATCTAAAGTTGCGAGAAAATCCCCCTGACTGAGCAACGGTAGGACTTGCTGCAGTGTTAGCATGTGAAAGTGCTCCGACAGAATGTACTGATTGAGGGGTCTGAGGTCCAGTATGGGTCTGAGGGACCCGTCCTTTTTTGGTATCAAGAAGTACAGTGAGTAAACTCCTGTGCCTCTTTCTTTCACAGGCACAAGCTCGATTGCCCCTTTTTGCAGCATGACGAGGACCTCCTGCTGCAATAAGTGCAAATGCTCGGCGGACATAGGACGGTGTCTTGGGGGTATGTTGGGTGGAGTGGATATTAACTCCAGACAATAACCGTACTGGATAAGCTGTGTGACCCACCTGTCTGTGGTGATGGACTTCCAGACTGGCAGGAACTGTTGAAGTCTACCCCAACAGGTGTTGCGTGGTCAGGGGCAGTGACAAGGCGTCACTGTTTGTTAGTGGCGGAGGTTCTGGAGTTGTTGTTTCCACGACCTCTGCCTTTGGCGCTGTTTCCACGATATCCACCTCTACTTTGTTTGCTGTATGTGGTCTGCGTGCCGCCTTTATAGTACTGTGTGGTTTGGGAGAGCTGGCCTCTGGAAACACCTCTATTGCTTGAGCGACAAAAAGAACCACCCCTGAACTGCTGCGACTGTAGAACCCCCATGGACTTAGCAGTCTCAGTGTCTTTTTTGATTTTTTCCAAGGTGGTGTCCACCTCTGGGCCAAATAGATGATCAGGGTTTACTGTCCGATTTAGAATGGTGGTCTGTATTTCTGGCTTGAACCCGGAGATTCTGAGCCAGGCATGTCGTCTCAGCATGACACTAGTGTTAACAGCTCTGCCCTGCCTGCGGTGTCTACTGCGTCCAGTGCACATTTGATAGAAGCATTTGATATGAGCTTCCCTTCTTGGATGAGCATCTCAGCTGCCTCTGTGTATTCATCTGGCAGGTGCTGAAACAGGGTCTCAAGTGTGTCGTAATGTGCCCTGTCATACCTGGCTAGAAGTGCCTGAGTGTTTGAAATGCGCCAGATATTGGCCGCTTGAGCTGCCACCCTTTTCCCTGATGCCTCAAACACCTTAGATTCTTTATCTAGGGGAGGACCATCACCCGTTGTTTGTGAATTAGCCCTCTTCCGGGCATTAGAAACAACAAGAGAGTCCAATGGCAACTGTCCCTTAATGTAAGTAGGGTCTCCAGGCGCCGGTTTGTACTTTTTTTCAATTCTGGGGTTTATCACCCTGGCTCTTGTAGGCTCCTTAAAGATTTCCCCAGCATGCTTCAAGACACCCTTTAACATAGGCAGAGTCTTGACAGTCCTCTCTGAGACGGAAGAGGTGTCAAAAAGAAAGTCTACTTCAATGGGGTCAGCATGGAGCTGGACGTCATAATTCCTAGCTGCCCTTTCAATGAGGGCATTAAACGCTGCTGAATCCTCAGTAGGCGACGTTTTTACAGCATACCCTTGAGTGTCTGAGGTAGAGTGAGGATCACCTAGGTCAGCAGCAGCTGCCCAGGGTTCATTGGTATCATCTGGATCAGTGTATACAGGATAGCTGTATTCATCATGATCACCTTCCCCAGTGTCCACATCCGAATAAGTGGGTGAGACATCATGGCCACGTGGAGATACCGGTTCTACAAGAACAGGTGTCGAAGTAGAATCCTTTTTCTTCTTCAATGGAATTTTATCGGACTCCATTGGCTGTTCCGGGGCGATTTTCCGCTTATAAAGAGAAAGTCTGCCTGTCTCGGCATCGATAAACTGTTCCCGTTGCTCTTCCAACGAGGACTGTCGATGCTTTATGGCCGGGACCACAGTTGTTGACTTCGGCACCGAGGACACCTTCTCGGGCACGTCGGTGGCCATTTTAGGGGCGAAAGCCCTCAGCACCACTTTCGGCGGCAGCATGAAGTGGATGGGCGTCGACGTCTTCTGAGGTTTCTCGGCAGGCTTCGAAGGTGGAGGATCTTTAGGCCCGACACTTGAGGCCTTGTCCTTGATGCACTTTAGGGAGTCTGCCACCTGCTTCAAGAATGAGGCAGACGGCCGCGTCGACTCGACGGAATCCTTCGAGGCACCACCAGGCGTGGACTCGTGGGTCGTTCCGCTCTTGGCCTTGTCGAAGCAGAGGCTCGAGAACCTTCGGATCACCGAGTCCTTTGTCGGTGTCGACTGTCTTCGGTGCTGATTTGTTTGGGTCGACTCTCCTGACCTTTGCCTTCAGCGTGCTAGACTTCGTCTCGACGCCCTTGAGCTGTTTCTTTGGGTCGATAACGCTCTTCTGCTTCGTCGGTGCCGACAGGTCCGAGGACTTCGAGCCGACCAAAGCAATACGCACTTTCGGTTTCGATGTAAGCAGCAGTGCTTTCACTTGCGTCGAGACCGAAGCTTTTACTTTCGGTTTAGATTTCGCAGGTTGCGGCTCCTTAGTAATGTCCGAAGCTTAGCCCGTAGAACTTATTGGAAGATCTTGGGTAAGGCCTAGTGGCGATCCCTCGACCTGAGCCTTATGAAGCGTTTCGGCCCCAATGTCAGTGTGCGTGCTTAGCTCCTCGCTCGAGCTATCTACAATTGGCCCCAAAGGCCCCGTCGTCGTCTCCTACCTAGTCGACGACTTCTTCCGCTTTGAGCATTTCAACATCTGCATCGTAGTTGGAGTCGACCTCTGACGCGGGATTCGACAGGTTCTCACGAACCTCCCGGTCTGCTCCATCATCCCCGACATCGAAGATGTCTACAGACTCCGGTGTAGTCTGCTGGGCTTCCTTGCGCGCAGCGCGTCGATGCAGGAGTGTCTTCTTGGATCGAAAACGGGAAGAAGCCATGCAGCTGGCTTCATCATGATCCGGCGATAGACACTTGTTGCACACCGGGTGGACGTCGATGTGGGGATACTTGGAGTTGCACACGGGACATCTCTTGAACGGGCTCCGTTCCATGATGGTTCGTCGATAAGGCCTCTGGCGTCGACCGGGCCTTCAGCGTCGAAAAGCACGAGGCTCTCCTGGAAATCCGGCTCAGAACTGAGCTGGAAAGAACCGGGCACCGAACGCAAGACTATACCGACGAAAAACTAAAGGCCTTTTGGCCTTAAGAAAACTTTTATATCGATTCTGACTAGAGTGAACCAATATACATCCGAACCCAATGGTGGAAAAAACAATCTGAGGATGGAGTCGATGCCCATGCGCACTGTAGTCCAGGGGAGGAGCCACCTATCTTGTGATACTTCGAAGACTCTTCCAACACAACAATGTGCGATCATCCAGGCCCAACACTAGGCGGCGATCTATACACAGATATGAATTCAGCAGCCCACATGCCTCGAACCGTTTTTATCGTTTTCTAGGTCGAGGTTTATACTCAACACCAGCAGGTATGAAAACAGGGCATCTTAAGTCAAACACCGTGATTTCTCATGAGTAGTTCGTTATGAACGGACAATTTGGTTTCATACATATATCAGACAGCTTTTGTCTATTTTTAATTTCAGTACACATCGTTGGCATTACTGTGAACATACTGGTAAGAAAACCTTTTATACACATATGGAAAATGTCATTGTTCACCTAAATGAGTGTAGTTAATATTGTCAGGTCTCATTTAGGTTTCTCTTCATTACAGACGGTACACACTGTTTACCAACTCTAGTGACTACAGGTATGACTACAAATATTACATTAAGAAACAACATCAGCACCCATGGGCACATACAACAATTATATATTTTCATTCATTTTTTCTCTTTAGAGTGGCCCCTGAGGAAGGTACCATCTGAGTACCGAAATGCATCGGGCACGCAACTAAGATGTGATATGTTCCATTACTGACTAAAATTGTTGGAAAAAGATTATGATACATTGATTTTGTGAATACGCTGTGTTAATAAAATGTATTGTTATTGATTCAAAACATGTGATTTAAAACATGAACTTGTTGAAGTGATTAAGAAAAATTTAAAGAATGTGAAGTAATTGAAAAAGTATTGATTGAGTTTGAACAGTGTTTAAGGTGTGAGATAACACCACGTGAACAGTGCGTGACTGGACTATCTATTTTGGCTAGTCTTAACTACAGTTCATCCAAGGAGTGACAACCCTTATCAGTCACTGCACCAGTTGATTAAAAAGGTTTGAGTTTAATTTAATGTGGAGTGCTCCACGCGCACACACCCATTAGCATTTACCTGTAGTGATCACACAATCCACTTCACGGGTCTCATACTCTTTGTTGAAAAAGTCAGGCCTGGAAGCCTCTAGTTTCTTGTCGTAGCATGGCATCACAGTTGCATGATAAATTTGATCAGGAGTTAAATTCTGCAAACACAAAAAGGTGGCAAAGATTAATTTCAAGCAAAATTATATTCAATCAAAAGTTGTTTTGTAGTGCAGTTCCTATATTCCTAATAGGCTCTGCGCATTGGAATAACATACACTATAGATTTGACATAGGACTGAGGTCAGTAAGTCTAGTTCGAGTATAGAGAACTATTTCACTCAGTCAATCGTGCATGCTTAGTTTCTACAGAGTTGCATGGAAATAAAGAGGCGGGCGTTTCAATAAAAGGGGTTTATTGAACAGTCTTATTTTTCATGCAAGAGATATGAACTGCTACAATCAATAGACAGAATGCGAACTATAATGCATACATCGTAAACAGTAATATAAAATAATACTGTAATAGCATTGTCTGTTGCTATGACATATATAAAAACACATACATAAATAACACAGGCTAAAATACTCAACTGGGGCTTCTAAAATACGCCTACCCCAGTGTACCTAACCTAGGTCTAGTACGAAGGAAGAAGTAGGTGCTGCTTTAGCATAGGTTTAGTTTTGCCAAGAATTGCCAAAGGTTTCTCTAGGTTCTAATCAGCTCCATACCTTGGAATGAGAGAGTTTGGTACCTCTTTCTCTGGATTCGATTTCCCAACACCCCGCAAGGGGAATGTGAAGGGAGACCGAACGGGGCACGTCTCTGGCCAGTACATCGGATAGAAGTCACTTACCTTCGGGAGCTAGGACCCCGATGTTTCTTCCACGATCACAAGTAGGATAAACACACCCCTCCGTAATCTGCCCACACAGGAGACTGGTCCGCGTGACGTCACAGGAAAAGGAGGGAGCTACCCCGGAAGGAATTGCATGGGGGAGGAGAAAAGGAGAGGAGAAAAGGAGCCAATTAGATTCCGGCAGGCGCGAAGAAGCCGGAGAACGGTGGAAGACACCGGAAGAGACGGAGAAACGAGAGAACACGGAGCTAGAAGCAGCCGAACACCCCAGAGGAAACAAAGAAGAAGATGGTGAAGAAGAAGAACTGTGGTGTGAAGACTGGTGGATTCCACAGGAGGAGGCTGGAGAGCGGCCGCAACTCTGGAGAGTTGCGGCAGAGCCGGTGAGTCTCTTAGGTCGGGAAGGGGAGGGGAGGGAGAGGGGTGAGTAGGGGGAGGGGGTGGTAGCGGGTTAGAACAGGGCACAAGCATTTGTTTTCTTTTTCTGATTGCACGACCTACTGCACTACCCTCACTTCCAGCATGACCTCCGTTGGTGTGCTAACGAGTACCATCCGAGTGTAAAGTCTTCCATACTCCCACCACCGGTTTCCTTTCCCCACGAGTACCCCTTTCCTCCCCTAGCAGTGTAATTCATCCACAACGTTGCAAGGTGACGGGAACGCCCTAGTCTATGGGCATAGGATAGTAGAGAGGACTGACGGCTCCTTCTTTCTTTCACTCTCATGAGCCTCTGTGGGAGAAACCCTGACCGAGGAGAAGACCAGACTGACGAGGAGATCACAGAAGATGACGCTTCCCCTGAGAGAGAGTCAAGACCTGGGGACACCGAGGACTACTGAATCCCTCTATCTCCATATCCAAGACTGTCAATAAAAGTCACCAACTGGCACACTATATACAGCCTCCTCATCTATTTATCCGTCCTGCACTCCCAGAGGGAGTCAGAAACACTGGAGCTGGATTCTCAGCAGGAGGATGACAGCGTCTAGTCAGTGCGTCAGCCGGGGAGTTGGATTCTTTCGGTACTTGCTGGGGCGAGCTGCGTCGTGCAAGTAGGTAGTCGAACTGCACCAAACCACAACGTGCTTTGCCATAGCAAGTGAAGGTATATTTATACCTTGAAGGTGTTTAGGAATGCCAGTATTGACGTAAGAGTCGGGCATATGAACGTCATGAATGAACCCCTACCGAATAGATGTTCATGCATAATAAATGAGTTCCTGAAGAAATCAATATCCAAGCAAGGGAAAGTCCCTAACGTTTTAAGTGTCTGGTTTTCCAAGAACTCGTTGTGATGTAGATGAACGGATGGATGTAGCCATGCCTGTATTTGGGTAGCATGGACTATGCCTAAATAAGGACTGGATTTCTATGCCTATATAAGGGGAATGTGAATTATACGTATATAAGGGCATGAATCAGGGAAATTCATACGGTATCTAAATCGATACACAACATTTTGTTCCAGGGATTTGACTATGAAGATTTCTTTGATGCAGTTTGACTGAAGCCAGTCTTTGAAAGAAACTAGTCTTATTTTAATTTAACGTTTAACGTGATGCCTTTTCCTTCCCCCTCAACAATGCTCCAATGTAAGAAGGAGCGACAGTACACCACTTTAAAGAACACTTTAGTTATCACAACAAAGAAACAGTCCGCATCCACTCTCAGAACCCAGCTTCCCCTCCAATCACTGACAAACTATATCTTTGTTTTTGACCCCACACAGCACTCCACTGCATTTAAGCTATGTTTGTGCCAACAAAATCCCTCATACATACATGTGTGATGTCAAGCGTGTCCACTGCTACAAGAAGACCTTCACCATTGTGCATGCCATGACGATGTGAAAATTCTACAAACCCCTTAATTGATCCAGAACAAATACATTAGAAATTGCCTTTCTACCTCTCAGAGTTCTACATTACATGAGAAGAGCAAACCAATTTATTTTTTATGCAATACATCCTCTGCCAAGGAGAGGCATTTCATAAAAAGATAGGAGTGAGACTTTTCACTTTCAGGTTAAGTTGTAGACTGAGTGAGAGTTGAAGCTTTTCTTGTTAATTATGGGACCAACTGTCTCAGGACTTAATAAAAGAAACCACGAGATACAAGGCTTGACACATTGTCCAGTAAATTAATTGAAAATTATGCCTAAGGACAAATGGAACAGTGATATGAAAGCTAGTTCTAGAATTATATTAAAAGAGTCCTGTGCTGACCTTGGGATTTTCAGGTGATCGCTGTGCAAGACATAATAGTGATTTGAAGTTTCATCCCTATGTGCCAAGGCTGGAGGGGATGGTTGCTGCAGACAACTAAAGATGGCACTGGCACAACAATAAACCATGGCCGATTAGAAAAAAGGCAATTACCGAGCATAAAACAGCAGGCACAGAGTCTATCTCTAGGCCAAAGGTTCTCTTTAGTGCATCTACTTCGCGTTTTCAGATCATTTTGGAAATGGGGCAGGAAGAAAATATGACAAGAGAGGAAACCAATGGGAACTGTTGAGCCAGCATAAATGGTGGTGTTCAATGGATTTCATCTTGGGCACCCTAATACATGTAAATGTGATTTTAGAACTCTCATGCACACCCACTGACCCACACAATATAGCTCGTCACCACTTAACCATGGGTCAAGAATTAACAGTATCCGAGTAGGTTGAAATCAAATCGTTCAAGAATTTTAATGTGAATTTTCAGACAGAATGTATGGAGAAAACAATTCACGGACCGTAGTTAGAACAACGTTGAAAAATCTATTTAGGTGTTTGTGTGCAAATCCAGTGGTCCTGTGACCACCACACTGGAGCATGATCTGACTCGTTACCCAAACCCTAGGCTTGGAGCTAGATCAGTGGGAGTGCGCATGGGAAAAGAAAAACATATGAAACTTTATTTCAACAGAAAGAAAAATGTAAATAAAAACATGCAGAAATATAAAATAAAAGCTTTACCCTATCGTCACTGTCTAAGAATTTTTAGATAAGAGAATGTTTGCTAGGGTGAAATGATAAAACAATTACTGTATCCACTGTACAAAAACATAGGAGTGTTACCTTCTCCTTCGCAAAGAAATCTTTGACTAAGGACCCCATGACTTGCTGGGGAGATTTAGCAGTGCTGATGTATGGTATTATGAAACTTCCATGCGTCTTCTCAGCATAACAAATCCAGCCTGAGTAACAAAAGAAAAACAAAAAAATGAAGAACTCAAACACTGGCTAACAGCATCCATGTATTCTCCAGACCAACAGACCAATCTGTGTGAGAAAAAAAATTAAATATATATATATATATATTTCTTTTTTTGGGGTCTCGCAGAGAGACCTATTGCAGTCAAACCAGAAAGCGGAGTTCACGATGCAGATTTGTAGAAGTGCACGTGCTCGTGAACGCCCTTCTATCCCCCTGCCTTGCTCTTCAAAGGCTCCCCTTACCATTTGCTCCTGCCTCCCCGCCCACTGCTTCACACTTCACGGCCGCCAGGCCGTGACTCGCATTTCTCCTTCCCCCTCCCCACAGCAATGCGAAGAGCTTGTTATATTTAAATTAACAATACTGAACGCTCGCCAATGGCGCCTGCCTCCTGCAGCCTACTCCCGCCCCATATACTGCTCTTACAAGTACAGTCAAATATTTTAGTATTTTGCTTTCCCTTTATAATGGCGCACTCGTGCCTTTCCTTTGCTGTGCACCTCATAGCTTAACAATGCCACCTGCATCCTGTGTGCGCCCCCTCTCGCTCCCGGGCACCAAGCTTTAGGTTACATATCAGTAAGTACTTCTTTCTAATAGTTCCAAACCAGACGAGACCTCTATTTAAGGGTAGTGCAGCAGGCGTAATGTAGCAGCCTGCAAAGTGAGCTTGTAGTCAGCAAATATCATGCTATAATATTGTGAAAATAGCTTAACTGGTAAAATACTTGCTCCGGATGGCTGTAGTTAAGCTCTGCTCGAAGGTCAAAATCATAATGACTCAGAGTGTTTAAGTGTTTTCTGCAGAGCATCGCGTGTGATGTGCAAATCTGTGTAAGATGGTCCAGTGAAATAATGTATTTGTAGTGTGTTATTCCCTTCCACCACTCTGTTGCTGCTTATCGGAAAGAACTGCACTGGCTTCCCATCTCCAGACGTATTCAGTTTAAAGTCTTGATCCTGGCCTTTCGTGCCATTAATGGCTCTGGTCCCGCCTACCTGAGTACAAGACTTAAACTATCCCGCTCCGTCAGAACATTAAGATCTAACAGCCTACGTCTCCTAGTGGTACCCAGATTTCGCCGCGCCAGGAGCGGTGGCAGTACGTTTGGAGTGGCTGCCGCCAAATTTTGGAACAGCCTCCCATTGGACCTTAGGTTTATCGACTCAGAGCAAGTGTTCCGCCGTAAACTTAAGACCTGGCTGTTCACTCTCCCTTAATATTTCTCCCTCCCTCCAGCCTACCTGCTCCGTTCATCCCCCTTCTGACCGACAAGTATTCTGTAGCGCCGGGACACCCCCTTTGGGGGTAGCTGTGTGCTCTATAAGCTCCCTAAATAAATAAATAAATAAAGGACACACATTCATATGCTAGTAAAATAGCACAGTGTGTTATGTTCCCGTTGTGACCATCTGCGTGATATCTGTAAGGCGTACGTTTGGAACCTTGCATGTTTAGCTCAATGGTTTGATAAGAACGGTTCTATTGATTTGGGTAAAAGTAAACGTACTTTATTATGTTCTAAAAATAGCATGTATTGTGTTCTAGATAAATAGTAATGATTAGCGTAATTACATATACTGCTTTACCTTCCCACTTTTCTTACCTCTCGTCTGACTTGCTAAGTTACACACCAGGTGCTAAGCTCGAGTGGCAAACTCTGTTCCCTTACTTTTGAAACTTACTCTCGACGAACATATAATAAAGTTACACTTCAGACAAAGGAATTTCTTGACAAGTGAGGCATTTAGATGTGGGTGTTGGCGAGAGAAATATTCTTTAATCCCTCCAGAGGATTGCTGAATGTGCGCTGCATGTTTCCTGGTGTCGGAACACTGCACCAGGACACAATGGTTATGGCTCTCCGACACTGGCAAGAACCTGGTTTACCTTTATAAATAGATGCTGTACCAGAATCCGCATGTGCACACTAAAGCATGCTGGTCCTTCTAATGTACTAAGCAATCAGGGGCCTATTTGGAAGTTGAATCTTGTAGATTGACCCTTCTAGGAAATAAGAAAAGAATGGTAAACTTTGTGCCAGCTCTAGTTATTTGCTCTTGCATATAAAACTCCAAAGTGAGGTGTCAGCCTCTCATTGAATAATTATTAAAAACGAGCATTTTTTCATAATTGCGAAGGGAAAATTAAATGCAAATTTGATGACCAATATTTCAACAAACGTACGTCAGGAACAGCTGTGTGAATACTACTAGGCCATGGGTTCTGATATGTAGTGTGACTTGACCTGCTGTGTGTCATGAGCAGCAAGTCAATTCAGTTCAGATTACTGCCATACTCACCAGATCCATTTCCCCCCTTTCTTTTAGTACCTAGGTTTGAGTACCAGTAGGGGCAGGACCCCAGCTTGAAAGGTGTAACATGCCACTCCATGTCAAGAAACTGTGGCTATTGGCATTGTAATTATTTGTTAATTATCTAAACAGATAAATGAAAGGCATTGTCATTTACAATGGCAATAGCTTAAACTCTTTCCAATACAAGACCTATTGCATTTCAAATGCTTGTTTAACATATGCACCAACACTCACATCGGAGCCTATCTGATGTCAAGGACAGGCACTCCATATGCCAACGTAATGATAGCAGCCATGACTCTGGTGGCATGGGCTTTTGGGAGGCTGTTTCTAGGCCAGTGCATAGCAGATCCGTTTCTTTCTTCCATGCCTTCAGATTTTGCCAGTTTTCCGACAACTTACAAAATGGTTTATGGTGTGGCTGAATTCAAGCCACATTATGACTGAAGGTAGCAGATGCAGATCATGGACCCACACAAGGTGTATTTTTGGATTCTAGTGTGAGATTTATAAGTGCACCATTGTGTATCCAGAAGAAATCTGAGACTGAGTACCCCATTTAGTATTTCCCAGATCATTATCGACTGCACAACATATTGTGGCCTTCAAAGTGGCCATACTGCAAATCTTCAGTGTGCTTCTGGCTCCCTCCGGCATGCCTTCAGGCCCCACAGAACTGCATTGCAGGATCCTCCAGTCAGGTTACTACCGGCTGGCTACTCCCCTGCACTGTCTGTCCTCTTCGGACCTATTACAGGGCCCATTCCAACTCTGGTGCAGACCTCTACTACAGCCCACAATCCACAACAGGCCTCAATAAATCAGAAAAACTTTAATAGACTACAGATCTAGTGACTTGAATAATCTACTTGACCTAACAGAAATGCATTTGACCCATAAATTTGTCTCACATTGTGCGATCCTAGGAAAATATTTTATTTTACAGTCACCTTTTTAGATCGAGCCTAGCTATTACGTAAGCAATTGCTATGCAAGAGATTTAGAGGGGCACCAGAAAATGCTGCCAAAGACCTTTGGAATGCGGTTTGTGGCCAGTGCATGTGAAGCATTCAAAAGAGAAGCTGGCATCTGGCATCGGACTTGAAAGCAGCAGACTGCTTTCGCCAGCGCACCCTCGGATTTACTTCCTGCTCCCCCTCTTACAACAATTAACGTTCGTTATCGCTCACACCCCATATGCTCGTTCCCTCCCACCCTTCCTTTGATATTCTCTTTTCTTGTTGTTTGGATGTCTTGTATGCTTTTACTGTTAACATTTAGGGAACTATTTTGTTTTTCTTTCAGCAGTCCTTGAGTGTATGTGTTTTCCAGCTCCCGCCATTGTGTCTTAGTGTGCTGTTAACACTCACTGACCCTGCGCTCTTGGTGCCTCTACTGTGTGCTCTCTGTCCCACTCACTTCACCCACGACTTTATTTTCATTTTATATTCCCTCCTCCCTTCAAACCCATTCCCCTTTGCTTTCCTACCCTCACAATCATAGGTTTTTCAACACTTTTTTATTTGGAAGGTCCAACAGCTGCCATTTAGCTCCACTACATCAATAATGCTATTGCTAGCTTTGCCGAAGTACGTGACGTTTGCCATCTAAGACCATTGAGTTAAAAGAAAATGGTATATGGCGCCCGTGTCATGCCGTGATTAGCAACAGCAGCTGCATCATCTCACCTTTGCTTTTTTTTTTTTTGCCGATGCAATGCAGCATCGCTGTAAAGCATTTTGCTGATGCTTAACAGCATCTGCAACAATCATTAGCAGTGGATGCAATAGACAAGCCCTAATGGTCTTACCAATGCTTTTTTATTGTTGGTTGCCAAAATGCTGTTTTTGCATAGTGGTATTTTCTTTCAGATAACCGCACACCCCCACCTTTTGATAACCGCACTGTCCCCCAATGCTTGCTGTTACAACCTACACCCATTTGTACTTAAGTCAAGAACAAACTGAACCTACAGAAGAGAGCTCTCTCAAAGTTTGCATTAGCAGCTATGTGGCTCTTTTCAGAAGAGCTGATGTGAGATGGTCACAATTGCCAAAATTGACCAGTGCATAGCTCTAACAGGTGGGTCCTTCCCTGCTAGGTCTTGCTGCTTCATTTTTGGCCAGGATCTTCTTTACTGACTTCACACTCCATCCAGAAGGTCAGGACTGGCTAAGCCCTCTGTGACGTTCGACTCTTCTTGCTGAAATTAACCTGGCCAGCAGGCAGAGGTGCCACTGACCAGAGATCCTACTCTGTGGATACTCTACCGCCCTCACTCTACCACTCTACCGCCCTCACTCAACCACTCTACCGCCCTCACTCAACCACTCTACCGCCCTCACTCAACCACTCTACCGCCCTCACTCAACCACTCTACCGCCCTCACTCAACCACTCTACCGCCCTCACTCAACCACTCTACCGCCCTCACTCAACCACTCTACCGCCCTCACTCAACCACTCTATCTCTCTATCGCCTTCCCTCGCTCTATCTATCGCCCTCCCTCACTCTATCTATCTGTCTCCCTCCCTCACTATCTATCGCCCTCCCTCCCTCTAGCTATCTATCTATCGCCCCCCTCTATCTATCGCCCTCCCTCTATCTATCTACCCCCCTCCCTCAATCTGTCGCCCTCCCTCTATCTATCTATCGCCCTCCCTCTATCTATCTACCCCCCTCCCTCAATCTATCGCCCTCCCTCTATCTATCTATCGCCCTCCCTCTATCTATCGCCCTCACTCTATCGCCCTCCCTCCTTCTATCGCGCTCCTCTCTACAACCCACCTCCTTCTCTAACTCCCTGTTCTCTTCTCTTCTTCCGTGCTGATCTGCTGCTCTCTTCCACCCCGCCGCCTCCTTTAACTCCCTGTTCTCTTCTCTTGTGCTGATCTGCTGTTCTCTTCCACCCTGCCTCCTTCTCTAACTCCCTGTTTTATTCTCTTGTGCTGATCAGCTGCTCTCTTCCACCCCACCTCCTTCTTTAACTCCCTGTTTTATTCTCTTATGCTGATCTGCTGCTCTCTTCCACCCGCCTCCTTCTTTAACTCCCTGTTTTATTCTCTTATGCTGATCTGCTGCTCTCTTCCACCCGCCTCCTTCTTTAACTCCATGTTCTCTACTGCTGTGCTGTTATGCTCCTCTCTTCCACCCACCTCCTTCTCTAACTCCCTGTTATCTTCTCTTCTCCCGTGCTGATCTGCTTCTCTCTTCCACTCTGCCTCCTTCTCTAACTCCCTGTTCTCTTCTCCTGTGCTGATCTGCTGCTCTCTTTCACCCACCTCCTTCTTTAACTCCCTGTTTTATTCTCCTGTGCTAATCTGTTGTTCTCTTCCACCGCCTCTTTCTCTAACTCCCTGTTCTCTTCTCCTGTGCTAATCTGCTGCTCTCTTCCACCCGCCTCCTTCTCAAACTCCCTGTTCTCTTCTCTTCTCCCGAGCATGACCTGCTGCTCTCTTCCACCGCCTTCTTCTCTAGCTCTTCTCTTCTCTTGTGCCGATATGCTGCTCTCTTCCTCCCGCCTCCTTCTTTAACTCCCTGTTCTCTTTTGCTGTGCTGATCTGCTGCTCTCTTCCACACCGCCTCCTTCTTTAACTCCCTGTTGTTTTCTCATGTGCTAATCTGCCGGTCTCTTCCACCCGCCTCCATCTTTAACTCCCTGGTCTTTTCTCCTGATCTGCTGCGCTCATCCACCCCACCTCCTTCTTTAACTCCCTGGTCTCATCTCTTCTCTTCTCCTGTGCTGAACTGCTGTTCTCTTTCACCCGCCTCCTTCTTTAACTCCATGTTATCTTCTCCTGTGCTGCTCTCGTCCACCCCAACTCTGTCTTTAACTCTGTTCGCTTCTCTTCTCCTGTGCTGATCTGCTGTTCTCTTTCACCCACCTCCTTCTTTAACTCCCTGTTCTCTTCTCCTGTGCTAATATGTTTTTCTCTTCCACCCGCTTCCTTAACTTCATGTTCTCTTCACCTGTGCTGATCTGATGCGCTCTTCCACCCCGCCTCCTTCTTTAACTCTGTTCTTTTCCCCTGTGCTGTTCTGCTGTTCTCTTCCACCTGCCTCATTCTTTAACTCCCTGTTCTCTTCTCTTCTCCTATGCCGATCTGCTACTCTCTTCCACCCGCATCCTTCTCTAACTCCCTGTTCTCTTCTCCTGTGCTGATCTGCTGTTCTCTTTCACCCTGCATCCTCCTCTAACTCCCTTTTCTCTTCTCCTGTGTTGATCTGCTGTTCTTTCACCCTGCCTCCTTCTCTAACTCTCTGTTCTCTTCCCCAGTGCTATTATGATGCTCTCTTCCACCCCGCCTCCTTCTTTAACTCTGTTCTTTTCTCCTGTGCTGTTCTGCTGTTCTCTTCCACCTGCCTCCTTTCACTCCCTGTTCTCTTCTCCTGTGCTGATCTGCTGCTCTCTCCCACCCCACCTCCTTCTTCAACTCCCTGTTCTCTTCTCTTCTTCTGTGCTGATCTGCTACTCTCTTCCACCGCCTCCTTCTTTAACTCCCTGTTCTGTTCTCCCGTGCTATTATGCTGCTCTCTTCCACCAGCACCCTTCTCTAACTCCCTGTACTCTTCTCCGTTGCTGATCTGCTCTTCTCTTCCTCCCCGCCTCATTCTCTAACTCATTGTTGCCTTCTCCTGTGATGATCTTATTGCTCTCTTCCATCTGCCTCCATCTCTAACTCCCTTTTCTCTTCTACTGTACTGATCTGCTGTTCTTTTCCACCCTGCCTCCTTTAACTCTCTGTTCTCTTCTCCTGTGCTGATCTTCTACTCTCATCCACCCACCTCCTTCTTTAACTCCCTGTTCTCTTCTCTGGTGCTGATCTACTGTTCTCTTCCACCCCACCTCCTTCTCTACCTCCATGTTCTCTTCTCCCGTGCTAATCTGCTGCTCTCTTCCACCTCACCTCCTTCTCTAACTCCCTGTTCTCTTCTCTTCTCCTGTTCTGATCTGCTGCTCTCTTCCACCCGCCTCCTTCTTTAACTCCCTGTTAACTTCTGCTGATCAGCTGCTCTCTTCCACCTCACCTCCTCTACCTCCCTGTTCTCTTCTCCTGTGCTGAACTGCTGCTCTCTTTCACCCCACCTCCTTCTTTAACTCCCTGTTCTATTCTGCTCTACTGATCTGTTCCTCTCTTCCACCAACCTCCTCTCTAACTCCTGGTTATCTTCTCTTCTGTGCTGATCTGCTGCTTATCTATTGCCCTCACTCTATCTATCTATCTATCGCCCTCACTCTATCTATCGCCCTCACTCCATCTATCTATCCATCTATTGCCCTCACTCTATCTGTCTATCTATCGCCCTCACTCTGTCTATCTATCGCCCTCACTCTATTGCCCTCACTCTATCTGTCTATCTATCGCCCTCTCTCTATCTATCTGTCTATCTAGCGCCCTCACTCTGTCTATCGCACTCTATCACCATCATTCTATCTATCTCCCTCACTCTATCTATCTATTGCCCTCACTCTATCTGTCTATCTATCGCCCTCACTCTATCTGTCTATCTATCGCCCTCACTCTATCTGTCTATCTATCGCCCTCACTCTATCTGTCTATCTATCGCCCTCACTCTGTCTATCTATCGCTCCTCACTCTGTCTATCGCACTCTATCGCCATCATTCTATCTATCTCCCTCACTCTATCTATCTATCTATCTCCTTCACTCTATCCATTGCCCTCACTCTGTCTATCGCCCTCACTCTAGCTATCGCCCTCACTCTAGCTATCGCCCTCACTCTAGCTATCGCCCTCACTCTAGCTATCACCCTCACTCTAGCTATCACCCTCACTCTAGCTATCACCCTCACTCTAGCTATCTATCGCTCCTCACTCTGTCTATCTATCGCTCCTCACTCTGTCTATCTATCGCTCCTCACTCTGTCTATCGCACTCTATCTGTCGTGCCTTGTAGGAGGATGTCTCGGAAACACCACAAAGTTGAAGCTCTTTCCTGACCTTCCCCACACCGGTTCACTCTACACCAATGAAATATATATACTTGGTGAGAAGAGTTGATGCCAGTGCAAGGGACACAGGGAAACAAAACAAGGAAAGATGGGGAAGACACAGGAATCTGAAATCCAGGATGCAAAGAGAACTGGTCAGCACTCACTATCTCTTCTGAACCCCTCCTGTGAATAAAGAGAAAGTGATTAAGAGAGTGGTGTACTATATCTGTGAGTGTATACGTTATAAACGGAGATATATGGTACCTGGCGATTACTTGCAGTGCTTCTACCTGTACTTGACTTCCCTTCCCTTCTGTTGTCTACACAGAAAGGTAGGTAGTGTGATACTTATAAAAGAAGATTCCTATAAGATAGGGGTCATAGGTTATCAATCAGGGAGAGTCAGAAGATTAGCTATATGTATCAGAATACGTAAATAAATGTACCTAATGTTTCCAGTGCCTTATGAAGAATGACTCCCTGTTTCTCCACAAAAAGTAACTCCCACATCAATATAATAATTCCCTAAAGACATGAAAGATATTATCAGTAATTCTGTATACTCTCTATTGCACTTATAGACCTTTAGGGTATCGCTAGTACCCGTTTTGTGTCATCAAAAGAAGATATATAAATCACCATGGAGCTCCAATTCCTATTTTCTGATGCTCCGATAAACAGATGAATAAACACCTCTGCAGTAAGTAAAAGCTCCAAACTAAGCTCTGCAAAGAGTGTTAGCTTACAATACGATAAACCATAAAACCCCAGTGATGTCTCTACACTGGTTAGTAAACTCATACGAATGTTGCTCTACAAACAAAACTAGCCCTCGTACTTATCTTGGCAGTAGGAGAGCGCGATGAACAGAAGACTAACTCTGAACCGAAGGGAGGATCCGACGAAGCCCGAACGCCACCACCGTGACCCGGAAGCGATGCAGAAAACCCAGAAGGAACGCAAAGCGTCATAGCAGCCGAAAGGGAGAACTATATAGCGGTATCGCGCATGCGCGAGACCTGCGCATGCGCTCTTCTGACATACTATCTTCCGCCAACCAAGCTTTTGCCAACCACGTCTCCCGTGGATCGGCAGGCATGACACGATCTATCGCCATCATTCTATCGATCGCCCTCACTCTTTCTATCTATCGCACTCACTATCGCCCTCACTCTATTTATCTATCTATCACCCTCACTCTATCTATCTTTCAACCTCCCTCTAGCTATCTATTGCCCTCACTCTATCGCACCACCACAGTATCACTCAGGGGCACCACAGCATCACTCAGGGGCACCACAGCATCCCTATGTGCTACCATAGCATCACTGAACGCCACAGCATCACTTGTCGCCACAACAACATCACTCTGCGCCACCCCAACATCACTCCGCGCCACCACAACATCAATCTGTGCAACCATTAAACAACAACTGGTTTAAATATGTTCTCTAAATGTTTCAAGCTTTATTACAAATGTCACAAAAAGATGTTAATATTTCACTTCTGTTCTTGGATTTTCGTCACAATAAAATACACTGAACATCATCTTCACAAAAGTTCTTTTCAGAAGTTTAAACTATTGCCATTATAAATTACAATAACTTTTATTTAACCCCTTCGATGCTGATGACGAGCTCAGCTCGTCATCAGCCACGGTGGTCGTGTGCGGATAGCGGAAAAATAACCGCCGCAGCGATGCGGTTAAGTGTTAATTATTTAAAAAATTAAAAGCCTTTGTTATTTGTAATATCAATACATCTAAGTCACGTAAATACAAAACATGTTGCATTACAAATGCTATAGGTGTCCCATTTGCAAGAGTTAAAAGTATTGGCATTGTAAATGACAAAGCTAATAATTTCGCTATTTTCAAAACGAACACATAAAGAAATTGTCATTTACAAGACCAATAGCTCAAACTTTCCTAATGCGAGACCTATTGCATTGCAAATGCTTGTTTAAAAAAAAAATACATACACACGAAATATTGAAGAAAAAAAAGCCAGCACATAAATCTTGCCTTTCGGCTAATTCTCAATATTTTACTAATAATACTGCCTATCACAACACATTTATTTCTTTATGAAGGGTGTTGAACCCTTTCCAACATTTTTGGGGCTTCGTGTTTTAACAAAATCGATCATGATTTCATATGTTCGGGACAACTGTTATATTCTGTTTTGGATACCTAGTGAATTATCTTAATTACTGGTGGGTTGATGAGATCATAAGGAAATTGAAATATAAGAAATCATAAAAAAAAAAACCCTGAGTTAAAATATTTATCTCAATTTATAAACAAAATAAACATAGGTTCAAACACAACCAAGTGCTATTTTGAAAGTACCTACAAAGGATTACAAATTCCTTGAAAGTCAAGTACAGGTTTTGTTCCTAGAAATATACACATTACACATTCATTTGAACCTTTGATAGATTTAATGGACTCTGATGTAGGTAAATCTTTTTTTACCGATTCTAAAATATCGAATTTTACCGATTCAGTATTTTAGAATCGGTAAATTCGATGTAGGTAGAAATTCGGTATTTATTACCAAATCGGTAAGATTCAGTAATTACCGATACAGTATTTGCCATTGATGGGATTGAATGCCAATTACCGAATCGGTAATTACTGAAAAATTCAAGGATGGCAGGGTGTCACTTTGACACCCTGTTGCACCCCTGATTAGTGCTTGTGTGCCACATGGCACATGTGTAAATGCACATTTATGCATTTACATAGGAATTCCTTAATTACCACCAACTAATAGTTGGTGGTAAATAACGAATCCTTAAAGCCCTGTAGCACTGTTTACAGTGCTACCTACATGTCAAAATACAGATTCGGCAATTTTACCGAATCGGCAATTTTACCTATTCTGTAAAATTACTGAATCTGTATTTTGAGATGCCCTACATCTCAGTATCCAAATACCGGTCGGTAACGGCCGAAAATCGGTATTTTCGGCCGTTACCGACCGGTATTTGGATATCTACATCTGGCCCATGGTCTCTAAGCTATTAAACCTGAGAAGGCACAGGCTCACATAGCTCTTTGCTGTCTTTAGCCCGTAAGATACTGGATTTTCAAACAATATGAACATATTTCGCATTGCTGTTACCCCCCCAAAATACTGGTTTTATCAGGTCTAAGAATTTAGGCCTGAATAAGAAAACCTTTAATGAAACAAGGATAAGAAGGTGAGAGAAGGAATTATAAATGACGAAAGATAACACTAGCAAACTAAACATCTTAATATCTCTGATAGATAAAAGGTGTGCACACAAACTAAATTCTAAAGAACTTTTTGAAAATGTAACTTATACAATTAATAAGTCTTCAATTACTAAGGCACCAGGATTGCTGAAGAGATTGAGCTGGGATCAATGTAACTATTGAATATAAAGATTAGGAAGGGTTCACATTTCTCAAGATAATTTCATTAAATGGGATATAGTGCCAGTACTAAAGTGCCTAGCACTAGACTATTAACCCCAATCTTGTTCAATACCTCGTTTTTGGTCATTTAACTAAGGCTGAAACCGGTAATACAATTTACATTACAGAAAAAGAAACGGCTAAGATCTGAACCATTTACTCCCCAAAAAGAATTAAGAACACATATAATCACATAATGAAATATTATTATTAAAGGCTGTTTTAAAACATTCCAGAGACAAAATAGATGTCCTTGTGTATAGGTATATTATGAGACTGTCAATATTTTTGACAATGCAAGAAACCTGTAAAGATTCTAGCAAGAAAGCGACCCCATCTGCAGAGGATCTTGTTCAATTTAGGAAACCTACAATGCTTTCTGTTGTGAACCTTCTTTGGGGTCACAGAGGGTGGGGTACAAAAAAAGAAAGTCATCCCCTCAAGAAGGGGTGTCATTACTAAAACCTCCCCTTTCAAAGGTTTTGTGGAAATGTCTTCCAGTTTTTAGGAATGAGATTTACGCATCACAGGCATTAATTATAGTGATCATTTTCTTGAGGCCACAGGTGGAACAAGTTTCAAAGGCAGATCTTCTCCCTTTGGCCGGTTCTGACAAATTTGACATTCCCTGTGCCATAACGTTTAGAAACACCACCTCCAAAGTGAATGAAGCGGTGTTTGGCTTGGAGATGATTTCAAATAAAAGTAGAAAGTGAATATTAAAAACAAGATTACAGAAGTGAGGAAAAGCAGAGGTCTGAACAGGAACTCTTGTCACATACGACAGAAGGTAAAAATATGACACATGGTGGCCTCTGAGTGGAGCAGACTGTAGCATTAACCCGATTCATTGGTGCTGTACACTTGACAAAAAGGTGAATGTGCATCTAAATAACAGAGTTGGCCAACAGACATGTTAATACCGTTCACTGTTAAAAATTACCAGGACCTCCCAGCCAGAAACAGAGAATTATTCAACAACGTCAGGCTATGAAAGACCCAATCCATGAATTCCAATTCCCTTTCAGCAGCTTTTTTGAGCAGGCTCCTGGTGTTGCTGCCGGCGTTACTGCAACAAACTAACAACATATGCACCAAGTAGCCTTGACTAGATAGAAAATATTACTGCTACATTGTAATTTCATATGGATTGCAGGGATGTGGAATTCCTATAGCCAGACGCCCAGGACATATTATTTAGGGTCAAGAGCAACAAGTTTTAATGTGTATTTTGTTCTTGGGACAAGTAGGCCCAAACCCGTGCAGCTAAAACCCTTTGTTTGCCAGTTTGCAGTATCACATTAAGGATCAGGGAAGGGCACTGTCTGCAGTTAAGTTAATATTTGTGTGCACATGTTAATGCTGTTCAAACTTGTGTTTATGGTTCATTAATTGAAAGCCTTTATTATTAAGGTGAGCGCTGTATGTAAATGTAAGTTCTGACTGCACTACTGACACACTGACATTTCGCTCCTACATCGGATTGTGGAAGTAGCTAATCCTGTAATAAATGAAATCGTTAATGCCTCACTGGCCACTGCTAATATTCCAGCTGAATGGAAACTAGCGGCGGTTAAACTGCTGCAGAAAAAACAAAATGCCCGATCCTACCACGCTGTCCAACCTCCGACCAATTTCATTGCTCCCCCTACTGTGTAAAATCACAGAATCTTTTGCTAATCAACAGATTACCAAGTTTCTGGAGGACAGTGAGGTTTGGCACTCGAACCAATCAGGTTTCAGAGCACAGCACTCCACTGAGTCAGCGCTCCTATTTACCACCGATACAATCCGCATGGCGCTGGACCAGGGTAAGAAGGCCGTCTTGATACTGTTAGACCTGTTGGCGACCTTCGACGCGGTCTCGCATGCCATCTTGATTGACTGGCTAATAACATCTGGCATTACTGAGACAGTCCTGGAATGGATTAAGAACTCTGAGTGGTAGGAGACAAGTGGTTACTTTGGGCGAATTTTGCTCAAAGGAGAAACCACTTACGATGGGAGTACCGCGAGGGTCCAGTCTGAGCCCGACATTGTTTAATGTCTATACTTCCCCTCTGATTAGGCTGATATCATCATTTGGCATCGATGTGGTGGCATATGCCGATGATACTCAACTGATCCTAGTCCTTGATAAAGGCACTCAGGACTGGGAAGCCAATCTCAAATGCTGCCTGACGGCTACCTTTGACTGGATGAGGAGAAACCACCTGAAATGTAATACGGGAAAGACTGAGATCATGCCGATGGGCCCACAAAACGACTTTGTCCCCAAACTATGGTGGCCGGAGAAGGCAGAAATACCGCCTCATACTACAGACTCTGCTCGCAATTTGGGGATTAACTTTGACTCTGATCTGTCCTTCAAGCAGCAGGCACTGAAGGTAGCGGGGACATGTTTTGGTATCATCAGGGGGCTAAGGAAGTTTTTTGATCTTCTGCCGCTGGAGGCTAGAAAAACGGTAACAGTCGCCCTTGTGACATCAAGGATAGATTACAGTAATAGCCTCTATGCTGGTACTAACAAAGTGGTCACCAATAAACTGCAGATGGTGCAGCATGCAGCAGCCAGACTGGTGCTGAAGTGGCCGAAGAGATCATCTGCAACTGCTGAACTAAAAACCCTGCACTGGCTACCCATTATCAAAAGGGTCCTTTTTAAAATACTGGTCATCACTTTTAGAGCTGTTCACTCCATATGGCCCAAATACCTAAGAAAAAAGTTTATTAGGTATCATCCAGCCCGTACCCTGCGTTCCTCAAATGCTAATCTCCTGTCTGTTCCAGCTTTCAGACTTAGTACGAGAGGGGGTAAATCTTTACCAGTTCTAGGGTCAAAAGCCTGGAATACTCTTCCTCCTTACCTTCGGGCACTGGAGAGTGAAACTGAATTCCGGAAAGAACTTAAAACTTGGATTTTTAAGCTACAGGACACCATAGCTAGAGCTCTAGTGTGAAGGTTGGAGTAGTTAACATTAGCAGCCGGACCGTTTTACATCATTGGGTCATTCTGATGGCGCCTAGATGCTCCTTGGAGCGATAGTAGCGCGGTATAAAAAAACCCCTTACATTACATTACATTACATTACATTACAGTGGTTCCAGTATAAAAATGTGTAGAAACGGTTTCAAAGTTTAGCAATATGATGCTATGCATTATGCCCCAGAATGCTTTCTAATTAGATGCAAATATTTGCAGAAGCTTGAAAGCAAGATTAATGATTCTTTGCTTTCAATATAAAATGTTTCTAAAAAATAAAAGTTTGTTTTTGCTAAACTACTGTAAAATGTCAGGTACAGTTTCTTTGCAGCATCATATAGTAAAATTTGTTGATGCATGCTAGTATTTCCCAAAAATATTCATATTGAGAAATCAGTGTAACCAGTTTTAATTATTATGGGAAACATACAAATAAACAAGCATTGGCAACACCAGCAAGTCTGAAATGGGTGGTCAGCTTTTTGGTTTTGGCAATGCGTGGCTTGTTTTGGCATTAGTTACTGGCACTGAACAAAACTATGAGAAGAGATTACAGAATTTTAATAAACACAAAGGGTCATGGTTAATACCAGACCAAATTTGGGGCCCAATTATTAAAGAAAGTCTCAAAAGTGCACCAGTGTTATATGTCCTTGCATTTAGTGCAGCTATATGGCTTTCGTGATATGAGCCTTGGCATATTCAGAGAAGCTATACAAGAGATCTTACATAATGAGATTGCTGACATAATTTGTCGCCACACTGCATGGCACCCAAGAGACAAGTGGATTTTCTTACAGAAAAAGTAGATTTATGAAGCATCCTGCCCCATGGACAAGTAGATATTTTACTACATTTCACACCCCTGAGATTGACAACACTAGCTTTACACAATCAGTTTTCAATGATTTGGCTATTATCAAGCCCTGTGGATATGTGCCCTGGTTTCCTCATTTGTTAACTAAATCTATTGATTTGGAGTTTTATATTATTAATTTAAACATGATACGTTTAAGAAGTCAAGACACTGGTACAAGAATAGATTTCAATTAACTGACACTTCAAACAGATTTAACAGGTCATTGTGCAATCACAGTTCACATTAAAATTACTGTTAGTGACTGCAAAACATCTCATGGTAGTGGAAAAAACACAATCTTTCCTCATACAATTAATTTTGAATGGTTTCCTACAGTCAAAAGCAGGACACAGACAAGCTGGCTCTAATACGGTGTCATACTGTCCATTGTACAGCCATTTCATTGAAACTAAAAAACAGTTTATTGTGTGTAGTAAACTCTATGCTAAACTGTGATGTAGTGGTAGACCTAGAATCTAGCCAATATACTGCTGCATTTGACCTTTTACTGCTGCTGTAAAACGGTCCTACGCAGTTGGCCAATGTTTTTCCAAGACATTAGCTTTCTCAAAATTATTAACGAAATAATGTATGTTTTATCATGTAAGAGAGATGGGGGCCTGGTAAAAACCTGTGGATAGCTTATTACAATTTCTGCAATTCAATGTAATGATTTCATTGTATAATTTAGTGATACTGCCAAATAAATGATTATACTTGACAACATTTATGTTAGTCATAGGGAATATCATTTTAAGAGCATACTTTTGACATGCTCTGTTGAAACAACTGGAAATGAGACGGTTACGGTGCCTTGAAATGTATAAATTTGCTTGAAAGTGCAGGGTCAGTCCTAAATAGATATATGTCAATTCCTCCTCACGCAACAGATATATGCGAGTGAACTACGGGATGAGGCTAGACTGGCATTTCTGGCATCCCGGAGTAGGGTATATCAATGGGGTTAAATCCAGTACACTACTACAAAGCATATGCCAACAGGCGCTACACCCATCCAATATTCCCAGTATCCGTGACACGGTTGTCAAGGTACTTAAAGATCTCATTCCAGATCGCCACTAGCTTTGTGAATTAGTATACAGTTGTATGCTCCAAGAGAGACATTGCTGGAAGCTACTATACAATGTTTCATAGAAGACCTGCCTCAGAAAGCATTGTCGGATGTGGCAAAACCAGAATTAGATGCCCCTCTTATAATTGAAGAGCTGGGTGCCGCACCAATAGACCTGCGCACTGGCAAAGCACCAGGCCGCAACGGCTTTCCATGCAAGTTTTTAAAAATCTATCAATCCCAATCGGTGCCCACTACCTTGAAGTGGTTAATGCCACTATGGAAGCGGGCAGGCTCTCACCAGATTGAAGACATGCCGAAGTAGTGGTATTCCTTAAACCCGACTGACACCATCCCCCCGCCCCCACCCTGAACACCATACCTCATACTCATACTGTCCAATTTCTCTATTAAATGTTGAAGCCAAATTACTTGCTAAAGCTCTCGCAAACCGCATACTGCCATATATAACAAATCTGGTTCATCCAGATCAGGCAGGCTTCATGCCTCATCATGCCACGTGCCACAATATTCGCGCGCCCATAACAACATAGCGACAATAGGTCACCACAAAGTTCCAGCTGCACTGTCATTAGCAGATATAAAGCCTTCGATTCGCTCAGCTGGCCATATCGTCTCGCGCTTCTGCTGCGCTTGAACATAGGCCATCGATTCCAATCATACATACACCTTCTGTATACAGATTCCACAGCATATGAGTAGCGGTCGGTTTCCCATTCCTTCTCTATTGGGCGGGGTACCCATCAGGGATGTTCATTATCCCCATATCTATTTGCGCTAGGGATGGAGCCGCTGGCGGCATGGGTCAGGAACGATGGGATTCGAGTGGTCAAGAGAGGTCTCCGATTGTACAGCACAGTGGTTCCCAAACTTTTTCAACCCGCAGCTCCCTTGACCTATTGGCCATTGGTTATGGCTCCCCAATAGGTTTCTTTTTTTGGCGGGTTGGAAGATATAAGCCCAGCCTTGGGAATACTTCCAGTTTTCCTCCTGAAAATAATTCGGAAGAAGCAGATGAGATATTATAATCATAGATTTAATTCTACCTTATCCACTATGAAGCCCCATGCAGTGTTAACAACTGATTGAAGGGACACCGGGTTCTCGGAGAAGTCAACCGTCACGGCTGGAGAAGTGGAGAAGTGTGGCTCACTGGTTAGAAGCGGCAGACCCTGATGCAGAGGTCTGACCCGGGACCAGGGTTCAATTCCCGACGCGGCAGGGTCTTGGGCTCAATGTCCACGGACTCGATATTTCTCGCCTCGGTGCCTACTCTAATCATGGGTCCCACTCTACAACTCTGGGCAATAGCTTGCTTAATCTCCACAATGGCCCCGAAAGTGCTGGGATGCCTGGCTTCACCTTGGGGGTGCCCAGTAGGGGGCATCTAACAGGGAAAGCCAGGAAGGGTTCCACAGCGGTATACAGCGCCAGGATGCCTGAAAGGTGATAGTGCGCTTTACAAGTATACATACATTTACATTTAAAAGAGGTGTCTCTTTAGCTCGTTCCTGAGCAGGGATTGTGAGGCCCTGATAAGATACAGGAATGTTCTTTCAGATCCTGGGTGTATTGATAGAGAAGGCCTGTGCCTAATTTCGCGTTTTTTCTTTTTTGCACATTATTGCCTCCTGTCTGATGGTAGCAGGCTGTCCTTGATTCCTTGGCAGTGCGGTGCTTGAGATGGAGGTTTGTGTTCAGGGTGAATCCAAGTAACTTGGTTTTGTGTAAAAGTGGGGTCTGAATTGGTCCCAGTTAATGCTGCTGGCTCATGTTTGAGCTTCAGATCGGAGCTGAACATCCACTTCTGAATGAGTGGCAGGAATTGCTTGTGGTGTAGAATACCTGGAGCAGCGGACACTTTTAAGTAATAATACCTTTCCCTTTCTCCTGTGAGTACTAAGACAGTAGCAGTGACGTCTCTCTGCGGTGTACCTCAGGACATACATGAACACACACTCCCTCCCGCCACTTATGATCAGACCTAACTATTAATCCTCCATGAAGAACTGGAGTAAATGCAAGTATTGTCTTCATTGAATGCTGAAGATAAACTAGTATTCATACAAACTGCTCCTCTTATTTTACTCACATAAAAAAGATATATAAACATCAGTGCAAAGATGTGAGAGTGGTCAACTATATACCTTGGTGTACAAATGTACCTGCGATAAGATGAGCTATACATTAGAGTTCTTAGACTAAAAAGAGAAAAGGTACACAGTCCACCGTTCATAGTGCCTCAGTGAGGTTAGACCATTTTTTTCAAAATAGACACACTTGTCTTGTTTTACCACTCTTTAAAACCGGTATACAGCAGGTAACAACCAAAAGCTGACTCGACATATCAGGTTTTCTACCAAGCCCCAACAACTGAAAAGGTTAAAAGAAGAGATTGAGGATTAGTCAAAAAGACATGGATAATAGGTTAAACCTCCGTGCCTTGAGCCGTGTTATATATAATGATGAATGCGTTAAGGAAAAATCTGATTTCTTTCAAGGTATCAGCATTGGACTTCATAGCCACACATTATCTCGTTTGAGCATGTTTGGGAAACATCTAATTATACAAAGACACGCATGTCTGGGCCTAAAATTCGAAAGCTTGCAGAGTTCACATTGGAAGGCTTACATTAGTGTCTGTGTGTAAAATTAAACATTTGAACTGGGCATCCACTCCATGTAAGGAATGCAAACAAGACCATGCCAACGGTCTGGGTGCCTCAGGACATTTGTTAAATAAAGTTTCCTCCATGTAAAACTAAGCATTTTTAAGCCACATCAAAACAAACGTATACCTGACCAAAGCCGTTTCAAAGTATAAATCAGATTACACAGAGGCAAGATGAGTATGAAAGGTGGGGGAGGGATCTTCTTAGTAAAAGATAAGGGGATGAAGGCTGGGCCCAAGATCTGAAGGGAAACATTATTGGCAAACAACTGATGGCTTTCCTGTGCCAAGTTTGCATGCGTGTTCATTTCACACACCTATAGGCACCCACTGTGAGCTGGGCTCTGCTTCCAAAGTTTAGAGGAATCTAAAAAGGGACGTGTGTCAATGCGGTGCTCATCCTTTTTGCCAGCGCACAAAATGCTGACCTGGTTGAAGCTTACATTTAAACGAAACAAGTAAACATGACTAAGTAGGGAACGGTTTGTACCAGTAAGTAACCAAAGAAAATCCACTAGATTGGAAATAGATATACAGCTGTCCAGGATCACAAAGTGCATCTCCTTTACTTAGCAGTCAGACAGCCCTCAAAGCTACCAATTCGGGCCTCACCAGTCTAAGACATAAAATTACAATTACCTTTCCAGGCAAACTTCTGTTTATTTAGAAAACTTAGGCCTCTGAAGGAAAGATTCCTAGCAACACGTGCAGGCTGTTCTGTCCAGAGACAGGGTTTGCAGGCACTCCGCTGTTCAAGGTGCCAGCAGAGCCGGTGGCTAGCTGCAGAGCCACAGCGACCGCGCCCGGGCTTTTCACAGTCGCGAAAATATCACTGCAAGGCATCTGCGAGGAAGCGAGCCTGCTGTGAGACGAGCTCCCCACTACTGAGTTATACTAACATAACCTGCATTTTCATAAGAAACCGTTGGTGCAGTTAGATGAAGTTCAGAATTAAAGTTTTGCTAAGGAATGTCTGCTCTCAGATGTAAAAAACGTATGGCCAATCGAGTCTCACAGCCCACTTTATTACTGCACTGCGCTAACCTAAGGATATTTGCATATTTATCTTGGCTCGAGTGCCCGAAGAAAACAAAACAGGTGGTGAATGTAACATAGTGGTTCCCAAACTGCGTGCTTGGTGCACGGCGCCAGTGGCGAGTTTTGATGGCTCACCGGGGTGCCGCGGCGCACAGATTGGGAACCACTGGTATAGCACTATATGCAGACAACGTCCTGTTTTCATTACTGACCCTAATAAGACAAGCCCGAGACTGGGCCGCATTGTGCAGATTTAAGGCGAGCCCTCCGGCCTATATATAAATAATCGCAAACCAATCTTATGGCCACTGAGGGGAGAGAGCGAACTGGGTGCATGGTCGAAGGACAGGACGGTCGCCACAGAGGTACTAACATACCTGGGTGTATTTCTGACAGGCTCCCAACACACGTCATGGAAAAAGAATCGTGCCCCTTTGAAGACGCAAAGAAGAGATAGGGCTTGGTTGCATTTGCCTCTGTCCTTATTCTGAAGATCCACCATTTTCAAGAGAATATATCTCCTCCTGGTCTCCTTTATCAGATGCAGAATCATCCAGATCTGATACTGACCACGTGGTTCTGACATATAAATGCAATATTGGGACAGTTTTTCAGGGGGGGTGCTCCGCTTGGGTGGCCTTGCGAACATGCTTCCACATACTGTGGAGGGATAACCACCGCAGACCTTCAATCCTACTATCCCTTTGCTAGTGCTAAATGAACGGTGGTACAGGGATAGGAGACACCCGGCATGCGCAGTGGAACGCTGGCTGATGGGTGACATTACCCTTCACACTTATCTATACGCTGGATCGGCACTTCAGGCGTTGCCACCTGCGACGAGGGTAGTATTTGGAACCTGGAAGCAATCACTGCGTAGGATGGGATGGTGGGGCAAATTTACCCTAGAGACTCACTTGTGGCACAATGGTCTTTTGCCCCAGCTGGCTACAATGGCCGGATTGCGGGGCTGGGATGATCTTGGTATATCCACGCTCTGGGTGGTCATGCGGGGTCAGTCATTAAAGCCTTTCCAAGAGCTTCAAAGAGAACATGACATGCCTTGCACACAGTTTTATAAATATCTCCAATTCCTGCCCTAATTTAACTCAATGGAAGCTAAAGTTTTTATGGGGTACCACAATTACTAAGATATACCAATCCCTCATTAAAAACAGCCGAACTACACTAGACACACTCAGAGAGACTTGGCACTCAGACCTAGGCACACTTGACGGCGATGACTGGACAGAGGCGCTGAATTCACAGCATGGAGCAGCCATTGCCTCGCATAGGGTATATTACACCAGACACAGGCTCTGGAGGGCAGGGCTCGTGACATCCCCCTATATGTTTGCGGTGTGGTAATACAGAGGGCACCTTCTTACACACAATTTGGCAATGTGCGATACTCATCAGATTTTGGAAGGGGGTCACAACATGCCTCTCGGAGGTGGTGGGCTGGGGAATTCCTATGTCTAGGCTGGCCCTACTACACATTACAGAAGGGATCGGGGGCAATAGTTACAAGCGTCACTCACTATTTTTAGGCCTCACATTGGCGAAAAGGGACATCGCCAAATTGTGGAAGGCCACCTCTCCCCCCTTGTTGAAGGGGACGGACCACTGCATGGGTATGAAGCTACCTAGATTTAAAGCAAGTGGATGCCTGCAAAAAAACACCCTAAAATCTGGAAGAGATGGGAGAACTAGCGAGGCCTTTATATTGAGCCCCTCACCCCATTATAGATACAGGAATAATTGGACAATAGGGAGCTAGGCGATCGTATTATCAGGTGATACATTAGTATTTAGGATGCAGCGGTGGGTATACCAACTCACTTTGTATCTTTATTGTATAGTTTTGATAAATTGAATGTGGTCATAGATGTAGTGCAAACTCTAGCTGGTTCCACCCATAACTTCGGTCGAACCAGACTGTACTTGGCTGTTGACATAATAAATATGTTACAAAAAAAATATAGATACATGCCTAAAGAAGTACAATATGTGCAATAAATCTTATTCCAGAATCCCTAGAGCAGACAGTTGTGTGGTGAAAACATTTTCTTAGTAAAGGAACACACTTAAAGCCCATAAAGAAGTCTAAATGGGGACAGATGTACAAGGTCTAAAGTTTTGAAATGGCAAGATGTTTCCCCAGGAGAGATAAAACTCGGTTTTAGAAAGTGTACCTGGGCAGGCAGAGGCCAACATTGGAAGAGCTTTCTTGTCCTCAGACTGTCTGCGGAAACGTTGCAAAAATTCTCTTTGACTTTCTAGGAGGCTGAAATTCCTTGAGAAGGCAGTATCAAACACATAGTGCACACCTGAAAAACATCAGTGAGGAATATTTTAATGTAACAAAACATTTGTATCTATGAAACAAAAGTAAACCCTAAGCTGTAGACTGAATAACCAATGCTTATTTGTACCCAACTCAGCGATACTGGTGCTACCAACCTTCAAAATATGAAAAGAAAAAGGGAACAGTCATGATTCCAACCATCGACCATGAGGTCAAAAAAACAAATCTTTGCAGTGGATTCATTAGCTAACTGAGCCCTCAGACTCCGCCTTAGAAACCACAGGAAAATAATAACCAACAGAGGGAACTCCGAATAGGGAAGGTACTGGAAAGACTGTTTGTGTGCATACAGCAAGACTGCAAGGAAAAACATGCAACGTGGTAAAAAGCGACATCCATAGTCAAGGACTTAAAATAGGTTGCATCACTGGGAAAGATGTTATCATGCTTTAAAAGAAATTAGCCAATACAGCCAAAGCGGATTCACCGCTTTCAGAGTATCAATTTGCTCGTACTTCAGAATACGATCTTGTTTTTTACCTCTTAAGGCTACACAAACAAATTTTCTTTAAAATCATTCATTAGAGTTTGCATATTCTCATCAGCAATATTCACATTATGTTGAATGTTGACATTATAGGTTTGCTAGCTGGAACCAACCGCTTATGCAGAGTCCTCGGTTTTGCTTTAAATTGCTGGTTCTTTCGCCGTATGGTACCTAGAACACTCACTCCCTGGTAAACAGAGAGAGAGAGTAACAAAAGGGTCCTGTCTCTGAACAGGGATATGTAACAAATACTGGACTGGAGAACACAGACTGTGATCTGCTAGTAGGTATAATGTATATGTTTTTACACATTAAATATATTGAAGCTGCTCAAGTTCCAGGAACCTGCTGCTCCTAGATTTGTTTTTTTTCGGACAACTGATTTACCGTACCTCCCTTACTCCTGTAAGTCCGTGACTGTTGTTCCACAGTCTCAATGTGTTCCCAGATTTTGGGTTCCTTTACATTTTTTCTGGGATGTGCTCAGTGCTTCATTTGAGCTGCTGGGCACTCATTTTTGAGACCAGCACTTATTTATCTCATCAGAGTTGTATGCTAGAAGAGGAGAGATAAAACACAAAAAGAGAGAAGGAGGAGGGGGAAAAAAAAAACTGACAAGGAGAAAGAGTGAGAGAAGGAGGTAGGCAGAATCTGGCTGAGGATGAAAAGATTAGAGGCACGAGTTGGATATCAAGACTACGAATCTTAATATACAGCACCCTAACCTTCAGTAGCGCTAGCCAATCACTTCAACTTTCAGTAGTTCCAGCCAATGGCTTCTAAGCAAAACCGTGGGCTCCTTCACTTTTTCTTTTACAAATTAGCCACTAGATGTCTCACAAACTACATGATGAGTGAGGTACACCAGTGCTCCAACTTATAGTGCCCCTATAACAATTTTCTCATGCATGCCAGGTGTCTGCTTCGGAGCACTGCACCAGGTTCCATGTATAACTTGTATCGCTAGCTTCCTTTACTGCAGATTAATTAATGTATCACACTCCTCTGTGTACATTACATGTAGTGCTTTTTAATTTCTTTCTCTGGTGTGTGCTTAAATCAAAACTCTTTCAACACCTTTCTTTCCACCACTCTATGCTCACTGTGCAACTGCAGCTTGAGCGGACAAGTTGAGTGGACCAACATGCAACCTTCATAAGGCTTTGCAGATCAGGCATAACAGAGTTCTTTGATACTTTCAGGATTCCTTCATTCTCTTCCGCAGGGCTCGCCTACTAACCTTTGAACAAAAAAGTCTCCATGACGCTACACCATTTACTCCATGCTTCACTCCTGGTCAGAAGGATGGAAATGGAAGCTTTAACTCAAAGCATTCTGGTTTACCCAGCCAAAGGTACAAATGGGGAGTTGTGCCGGAGTACACTCCCCTTGAAGTATACATTGGGTTCTGGAGTATGCTTCACGCCCAATGTGATTAGTCCAGAAGCATATAAGCAGATGGAGCTTCTTATGTGGACATCTTGGGGCTCCACCTCAACCAGCCTCCACACATACATTCATGTTTATATCCTGAGTCTTCGAATCAGTTCCAGACCTGCTATGACAAGACTTATGAGCACTGCCAAGGCTGGTTATGATCAGGGCCACTGGTATTATGCAGAGGAAGAGGACCAAATTATGCGGTATGGCTGACAATTATATTTCAAGAAAAGGCAAATTATATGGCGTAATACAGCACATTTCCTTCCAGGGGATACTCATCAATATTCATAAGCACTGAATAATCTCAGCCCATAAGTAGGAACCCGGAACATATAGACAAATACATATATATGTGTAAATATAAAACAAGAGTACACAGTACTAAAAGAATATATACACATATACATGCATAAACTAATAATATGCAGCCCTAATCATAACCTATAGGCCAATAAAGCCATAATTACATACTTTCTGCAGAATGAAAATCTATAAAAACCAATGCAAGAAAAAGGCACGAGCCTGCAATGCATTCCACAGACAAACAACCTTTTATTTTCATCAAAGAACATGTAATAAAAGGCAATTAGCCTAAGTAGGCTGCATAAAGAAATAACATCCCTGTACAGAAAAGCAGACTTACACCTCGCCTTTAAGGCCTCAGAGAATCTGAACACTTTGCCTTTAAGGCCTCCAGGGGAACCCTACTCCCATCATGCCCCACAGGTGGCAGTTAGGTCAGTTCTTTTTTACGGCTTGTTCTGTGAGGAACCTGGAACTTGAGCTCTACTGAATTTGATTGCTTTTCAGTCAGAATTTGTTTTTTTCTCACTTTATTCGACAGTAGTGACTGCTGGTGGTATTTTTCAATCTTTTCTGACTAATTCATAGAGAATTTTTAGTCAGTTATGCCACCTTTATTCTAAGAGTGTCCTTCCTGTGGGAAGAAGATGTCCAAAACAGATCCTCATTCTGATTGTGTGGTTTGTTTGCTATCCACACATGACATAGAGAAATGTTACCACTGCCTCAAACTTTCCAGAACTCTTAAGGAAAGAGAGAAGATTCGGCTTTTGGGGCTTATGGAGAGGGAGAAACATCATGAGAAGGGTGCAAGGAGTGAAATCTCGTCTGGAAGACCCTCCTCTCCTACAAGACGTCGAAGATCTGCGTCTCCTGATGGTAGAAGCAGAAAAGGCATCATGAGGCACGGACGACATCGAGGGTGAGTAAAAAAGTAAGATCGACGTCGAAGTCTAGATCGCCGTCAGGTTTGTCGACGTCGAGGCCAGTGGAAAGTAGTAAATCGGTGTCGAGAACATTTCCTTTAAGACGAAAGTCGACGTCGAAACCGAGGTCAAGATCGCCGTCAAGAAGCTTTTCGACGTCGAGGCATGTGGTGTCGATTGCAGTGAATCCGGCGTCGAGGGGTGAGAAATAGATCGACATCGCAGGCTAGAAGTAGATCTACGTCAAGACCTGAAAAGAGGAAAAGATAAATCTCGCTGTTGAGGCATGGGTCGACGTCGAGGCATGCTTCGGGTTCGAGGCATGAGTTCGACGTCGAAGAAGTTACAGACGTCGAGGAAATCGACTTCGAGGTCTCCGCCACCTGTGTCAAAGTCGGCGTCGAGTCATTCCAGATCAACCTCTCGGACCAGTCATAAGTCTTTGTCGTGGTTGGAGCAGACGTTGTGGACGTCTACTGACAGCCAGGGTCGGTATATAAGGATCCAACTTCGAAGGGCTTCTTCGAACAGATCTCCATCTGTCAGAGCCTCTCCTCATCAGGCATCTTCTATTGTGGCTCATTCTGGTTCGATGTCGAGGCATTCGACATTGAGGGACAAACAGTTGGATCCTGGAGAAGGAGCACATAGACCGACGTCTAGATCTCCACAGTCTATTAGGAGTTCTTCGTCGTCGATGGGGATACAGATTGTGCAAGTGACCCCGGAGGGCTCTCCGGTGCGCAAATCACCTCCTGTTGACAGGTCCCCTAGACGGTTGGAGAGCGCCCATCATTGGAGAATGCATCCCAGAGCTGGTGATAGACCTCTGGCTCTGGAATGCTCGAGACCACCGGCTGGTAGGTCTCCAAGACTATCTAGATCTCCAGTGGACAGGCGTTCACGTTCAAAGGACCGCAGTAGGCCTCATCGGTCTCCTACTCCTAGGAGAAGGCAGAGATCTCCTACCACGTCCACTTCAACGAGGTCATCTTACAGAGACCATTCCCCCACGATTTCATCAACGCCACCTTCAAGGATATCCCCCGTTGAGGATCTAGGAACTTTCAGTGAAGTACTGTGTCGGGGGCCAACAAGTTTAATAGAACGATGCCTGTACCCCCAGTTACCTCTTCCGTTATATTTGAAACATTGCAACATAAGTCTTCATTGAGAGTGGCAAGTGCAGCGGCTCTGCTAGGTCGCTACGACCGTCTTCTATGGGACTCTTTGATGAGATATGCTGAGAAATTGCCTAAGGAGGATCAGAAGGATTTCTTAGAAATTGTGCAAGAAGGTGGTCTCAAGTCAATCAACTGAATGCAACGAATCCAGATTTATTAACTGTCTTTGAGAAGTATAGGCTCCATACAGTATATTACAAGCAGGCAGTCATATAAAATGTTTGTCGTGTAGGGAGTGATCGGGTTTAGTTAAATGGCTTTGCAAACAAGATCGACGGAAAACTAGAAGAGAAGTGTGATATAGGGGTGTGGTTTAATTTGTTAGTAGTTTGATGTTGTGTTGGATGGGGAAAATGTCAGTTTTAACAATTTTGTTTTCATTTATTTGGTTAAGAGTCCAACTTAAAGCCAGGGCTCTGCTGATACAGACCTCCTATTTGCATCAACACAAGCACAAAACAAGAATTAGTAAAGCCAATAGGTCTGGTTGTTTTATTAGCTGGTGACAACTACTAAGTGGCATAGTGCTAATGAGATCAGTAGTACATAATCACAACTTTGGCACATCACAAATTCTTACAACAAACCATACGACGGGGATACAACACCATCATTTTCTACTTTACAATTTTACTGCCTTCACAATAGAGCCAGTGTTTGCTTACAGGCGTACGTTAATTTGCCAAGTCAGATGTGTTTGGCTTTGCCAACGTTTTTTTCAATCTTAAATTACAGAGAACAATCCTACAATTTCCCCCACATGTCCACATCGCTCTAACAAACACACACAATGTTGTGGTGGCTACAATACTAGTGGTTTTGGTGAAGGTGATGGCAAGAGTAATCATGGTGGTGATGTGACAGAGCTGGTATTGGTAGTGGTGATTGTGGGGATGTTGGTGGTAGCAATGGTAGTAGTGAAGCACCATACTGTCAAAATGTCAAAGGGTATGAACGGTTACTGTATAACCCATCGATAGTTGTTAGAATTAACGGTAGTTGTGAGATGGTAAACAGTGAAAAGGAATGAAAGACCACGGGCATGGGTTGGGCAAAGCAGTACAGTACACAATTGTGAGCCATGGTAAAAATTCAGGCATGTCTAAGCAGGAGCTGGGATCGCTGCGAGCAGTTAACCCCTTCGATGCTCATGACAAGCTCAGCTCGTCATGAGGTACACCTCTTGTGTGCTCATAACGAGCTGAGCTCGTCATGAACAATGAGATTTCTTCAACACCAGCACTGGAGGAGAATACCATCAGCATCGATGGTGTTAAGAAGAGCGCTCACACATGTCAGGGTAGAGCAGAAGTGCACGGCCTGACACAAACACCTTTGCTGGTCATTGACTGTCTCTCCAGAATGTGGGATCACACAGTAACCAGGTGAAATGACGTCACTCACACTACTGGGCAATCCAAATACTAAAAGGCTGTCCTGTGTGCCTATACAAAATGGGACAGACATTGCCTACAAGCCAATGGTTGAAGTGGGCTGGTACAAGCTCCCACTCTATGTAGGTTGTCCTGTGGGTTCAACTACAGTGTGAATGCCACTCCAACTGAGAAATAGCTGAAGGAGGAGGACCTAAATTCCCTTTCTCTATGTAGTATTGCTAAGAACATGATGTATTTATTATTGAGTGGCATTCGACTTCAAAACAACCCAAGTCACCTGTAGGCCAGACCGTAAAACATTCTTTCAGTGGACTGCCAACATTGCAAAATTGAGTTCTTTAAGGAGGTATTCTATAGCTTACCCTGTGGGATATTTTATTTGTACACACTGTTGCACACTTTCATGTACAAACACTCCTAGTTAGCCTCTTGTATGGACCGAAAAATTCACCACTCTTAAATTGCAGTTCCACTACAGAAATACAGCTCATATGTTAGTGTGCTGTACGATTTTAAAACACTGGTGGGATGGCCTGACAGGCAAAAAAACTGTCAGTATTTCAGGAGGCCATTCAGAGCAAGGAGATCATCTTGAGGGTTCTGCTCAATCTGTATAGTATGGTTCACGCTACAGGAGATGTTGGCATTTAGGCAGACAAGTGTTAGTGGTTTAGGTACTTTTAAACTACAAAACTAGGAGCTGCAGGTGTGGTGTAAACCTGGTAAACGTCCTGTAGTCACAGGTATACCCGGTGACAAAATGAAGGTAGAAAATGACAGGCATCTCACAAACATAACTATGTGGTAGAACAATCTGATAGGATTGTATGGGCAAGCAGCATGTGCCTGAGACATGTGCACAAATAGGCCTATTTTCTCCGCCTCCCCCAAAAGGGGGAAACAATAGGTGAAACAGACTTACAGAAGTTATGGTTGATTATTATTTCCCAGTGAGTGGAGTGGAGTGTAGAATATATATATATATATATATATATATATATATATATATATATATATATATATATATATATATATATATAAATATATATATATATCAGCTCCTGTATAGTGCACTCTCAACACCGGCACCACTCTTTATCAGCTCACCTCATATGTCTGCTTTTCTATAAAAATCTTTAAGCATAGGATTAGCAAGGTGCTAATCAAGCCGAGATAGAAAGATACAAAATCTTTTGCCATTTCTACAGCAAAGTCTTTAAGCATAGGACCATCACAGTGCTGTCCATGCCAAGCAGTAAAGGACAAAAGCCATTTAGCACTCCAGGGACAGTATTAACAGCTTTAAATTGGTAAAATACCAACCAGGCATGGAATGACGAATAAATTATGCAAAAAAGAAGCAGAGAACTATGGGTACAGCACAGTGCTGTCCATGCCTGAAAGAGTATTGTTTTGACTTATACTGGGTGCGCCTTTGTGTCGGGACAAAGCTATACCTCCCTTTCTATCTCTGCTTTTTTGCATAATATATATGTAACCAATACCCTTTCAGGCATAGTGACGAATACATTATGCAAAAAAAAAAAAGCAGAGGACTCTGGGTAGTTCTCAAGTTTAGGTGGAAAGCAGCTCCTGTATAGAGCACCCTCAACACCAGCGACACTCTAGATCTGCTCACCTCAAATGTATGCTTTGCTTTCAAGATCTTTAAGCATAGGATTATCACAGTGCTAATCAAATATACATATTTGAACCACTATCAGAATGATTAGGTCATTAGCACAGGTAAATGTTAACAATATAAATAACCCAAAGACACAACATTGTATATACAGCCTAAATGAATACTTTCAACGCACACCTATCCTGGTTACGGCCCGTGCGCATACAGAACACAACTGGATGCTTACTTACCAGCATGAATGTCTTTAAGAAGAAGCTCCCTCCAGCATATAGTACTCTCCCAGCGCTTACCATCTGAGATGCTGTTTTTATAACGATCACAAGCAAAAACAAGCATTGGGAAAGCCAAAAAGGTCTTGGATATTTTAGGTGTATGTATTGCTATGCACTACGTTAAGGGAGTCTTCACTTTCTGACTGACCGAATGCTACAGGGGCAATTTATGTGCTTATCTAGATTCCATGTGCTTATCTAGATTCCACTTCAAGTAAGCATGTGTCTCCCCTGTGGTTTGTGTTTCTGTTCATGCAGAAAGTGTTTTACTCAACATGGCTAATCTTTCAACGATGCAAGAGGCAGACTACTCTGCAAATATAAAGAATCAGTATGCTGTCTCTCACGCTGCTTTACATCCCAAACACGACTGACCGACCAGCAGGCATATGCAAATGTGAATAACCAATGGCCGAAGGGGGCTGTCTCCTTGTCCCATCTATGTTTTGCGGCGTGATCCAATTTGTGACTAACACTTAACCCGAGCAATGATTGAAGGAGGCGGACTCAAAGACACTATGTATATTTATTTCAATACCTTAATATTTTGCGATTACAAGAAGCTGGAAGACAATAAAAACTATCAGCCCATAATGAAACATGCAAAAAAAGACTCACTAGTTCTCAAGTGATATTACAAGGGAAGAAGACACAATAGGATGAACACACGAAAGAGGTAATAATGAAATACACATTTGAAATAATCAGTTACAACTGCATGGTAGAAAGTAATACATGAAACTACTGCAAACAACATGAATAATTTATTTCAATATACTCATATAATGCAAAAAAAAAATTAAAACATAGCAGTTAGTACATCTAGGCAGCAGATGAATGCATAACAGATCAGATGGGTTAAAGGCCAACCCCGTCTCTCACCCTCAAGAGGGCAGTGGTAAATATTCTGAGAGGTAAAACCAAGAAGATGTCACCCTCTCTAAGCGAGCTGCATGATTTAACATTTAAACATAAGTAATACGAACAGAAAACTCTCACTGTGAAAGAGAAAAAAGAAAGGGACGAAAATAAGTTCTGCAGGGTCCTCTACCCCAAACACATCTCCACAGACCCCATATCACACAGCAATTTGAGTCCACAAAAAAAATTGGTTTTATTATTCATAAGAGAAAGTGAAAGAGGGCTTCTCTCTGCTGGACGGATGGTCAGTTACTTTAATGTGATGTGAATGTAGCCTTGGTTTTGATAGCTAGATTGGAGCTTGCTGGAGAGTGGTAAGTAGAAAAGAGTTTTTTTGTTGTTGTTGTAACTGAAGTCAAATATTATGTAGGAGCATATTTCTTCTTACCTTCTTGTCAATCAAGTCAACAGAGAGCCTTGGGCAGTTCAAAGTCGGGTTAATAGTCCACTCTGAACTCTGCATGCTTTTTAACTGGGAGTCACAGCAATGGCCTTAAAGTAGGAGACAGATAATCACAATGTCCAAGATGGAGGGGTTGTGCCGCTACATTCTATGGGTTTGATGTGATGTATTAGCCATATTCGAAAAATAAGTTGGACCCCAATTTTGAGAAGACTAGGGCTATTGGGAGGCAATTACAAGCCAATGAAAACATAAATTTTCAGCGATAAGAAGCCCTTCTTTACCACTGTTGCCATGTGGGTCCTTTGGAAAGATTCGAGTGAAATAGCACACAAACGGTTTTCACTGTTTAAGCAGCTGTTGAAAAAACTAAATAGTTTATCACCCTTGCTCGCAGGCTTGAATACCGTCCCTCCTCTGGCAAGGGTTATTAGTTAGTCACCTGACACCACACTGGCATTGGGAGAATAGTGAGAATTTAACAAGCGTAGGCAAGGTAACATACGCTTACCTTGTTAAATACCAAAGTCACAAAAGAGAAAGAAAACACATCAGAGATAGTACTCCTTATACTGGCATTATTAAACAAAAGCTTGGAAACAACATAGATGGGCCAAGATATATGGATGGAACAAGGAGAGTTTAAGACTGGATACTTCGGTTTTACCCAGGAGGATCTCACAAAAGTAGATTAAAAGAAAAAAAAATGGACTTATTAACATGGTCATTAGTAAGATTAATATTAAGATCTTTGTCTAACCTGTATATTGAGGATTTTAAGCCAAATGCAGTTGTGTGATAGTGACAAAATATTTAGGTGTTTTAAGAATGTTCGTGTTGATGTGTGCTTTATAAAAATTATTTTGTTGTAATTAAATAGATTTTAAGACTATTTGAATACATGAAGTTTGAGAATTTTTTAAAACTCTTTAATAGTACAGTTAAGCAAGATGGTCATTACATACAGGAGATCATTACTTGTTTCAGTGTCACATGTTCGGAATCGCACATATATATCACAACTTTTGGTATTATACATTACAAGATGGTCATATTTCATATCAATTAGGGGAAGTTTGAGAATTTAGTAAACCCTTTGTGTTACAGGATTATGGTTTCCGGGGGCTACTGTACTAAATTTGCTCTTATGCCTTCCATAATCTTCCTTTCACAATTGTTTTAGCCACTTACCAATGCCTTTCAAGAACCCTGTGAGCTTCTTGGCAGTCTCTTCCATGGTTAGGTCATACTGTGCAGCAAGTGATGCCCATGACTGTGGTGAAACTGAAACAACCACCAGTTTCTGTTGGCTGGGATCTGCATTCTAGGAAGAAGAAAGCATTTGGGAGTCAAATGCTTTCATTGCGACTGGGTCACAGACTGTTTCCATATGAAATCAAAATTAGCTTTTATGTAAGGTGTTGAATATGAATCTTCAAACAATTATTTATTTAAAATACTTTTTAGAAGTTACAAATAAATGGCATTTAATTCCCTGGTCAAGGTGGAATAATGTATTCAGCCAGTCAGCACTTTACAATTGGATCATTTTTAGCAAGGTATTACACGTCAAAATATGAATGCAGTCGGGAAATCAAGAAATCTGTATGACCTTTCAAGTCTCATCTAGGCCACCACATACGAAAGCTGGGGTGGGTGGAACTCACGGTTACCTAAAAACTGAGCGAGATTCTGCAGAGTTCCGAACGCAATGGAATTTTGGCTCGTTGCACTGCTTGCTCCGATTTTTTGTACCGGCAGCTTGTTCCATGCTGTAAAAATCAGTGTGAATGGCACCATGCAGCACGCTCTGCCATGACCTCCCATGTTGACAAATCTTGTAGAGGCGTTCTAGAGCTTGAAAATTGTACTAGGGGATGAAAATTCTTGATCGCGCTGAGCAACTTAACGTTGGCGAGCTGCACATGAGGAAAAGCTCCTCCACACAGCGGTTGGAGGCGTTTTGCCAAATCTCTGTGCTTCAAAAGGAGCACAGAGTGGGCAAAATTTCATGAACTCCGCCGGCAGAGCAGAATTTTTCACCCACCCCAATACGAAAGCAGTGGAGGGTTGAATATTATACTAATTTCTTTTTTAAATATATTTTTATTTATTTTCCATAACAAACAACACATCTACAGTTAAAGCACTATAATAGTGAGGAGCACACCACCTGATACATAGCTCTTGGGATGTGGCAGCCATTTGGGCATATTGATACAGTATAACATCTTATAACTTTCCCCTTGACACAATCTACTGTCAGATAACATTTCCAGTTTACATTCCTTCCATAACATTAATCATCATTCTGCTAATCAAGTGAAGTACTCCTAGAATCTTTGAGTCTTTGAGCACCCCTCTCCCATTCCCTCCCTAGCAAACTGTAATCTATCCATATCCTTAATGTTCCTAATTATGTTGCGGCCTCATTCTCTCCAATTCCCTAGCCTGATCTAGGTCAATCACAGAGTTGCTTCTGTGTCACCTGGGTTTACAGGTACCACCCGCCCCCATGCGCTAATAGCTCGGGGAGAGCCCATCTATGCGCCCAGCGACTCATCATCAGACTCCGTGTCCAGGCAACATCAACAGTGCGACCAGGGCCTCCCACGCCTTTGCAGTCTCCAATGCTTTCTCATTATTAGTTTTCCTAGCTTGTTGAAACCGGGCCACACTCTCACTAGCTGCCCAGTTCGTGAATTCCGCCCTCCAGCGCTCTATACTGGGTCCCTGTTTGGCCTTCCACTGCTTAGTTAGTCCCCTTTTGGCTAGCAGCAACCCCAGGTCTAAAAACTTATTTGTGACTTTTGTCCAAACCGTATGGGAAAACCAGTGCAGCAGACACGCTACCACGTCGGGTTCCAATTGCCTATCCGTAACTCCGCACAGCACCTCAACCACCGCCTCCCAGTACGTGCCCAGCTGCGGGCAACTCCACATGATGTAGGACAAAGTCCGCCACATCCGATTGACATCGGGGGCATCAGCAGTATCTACTTTAAAATATTTCTGTATCCACGCTGCGTTTAAATACGCTCTATGTAATATGTAAAAATTAATAAGTTGGAATCTGGCATTACGCGTGCTTTTCCATGCTCTTTCTACTATCTTAATCCATGTTGCTTCAGGGATTTCTTTTCCTAGGTCTGCCTCCCATTCCGCTTTCTATTGAGTCAGCGGTTGTAGCCCTTCTTCCGCCTATATTAACATGTTACAGCCTTAACCGTCCCTGCCGCCATCACGACATATTGACATGTCGATGACGTCTGTGGTTCCAACAACCCTTCTCCCCAATGCCCCTGAATCGCTGCAGCTAAGGCTGCATGCAATAAAAAGTCGCCCCTGAGAAGATCGTATCTGTCCTGCAATGCCTGGAACGGCAGGAAGGCTCCCTCATACAGATCCCCAACCATTTGCTCTCCCTGCTCCTCCCACATCGCTAGCGGGGACCAGTCCCCCCATGCGGGAAGGCCGTACACATGCCCGAAGAAATCTCTGGTGCATATGGTCGGGTAATTCTACCTCTGCGCAAGCTGCGGTTCCAGCACGATCTCAGTGTGCGCTCCTCGTGGGTCAACTAGCTTATCCGCATCCGCTGACAAAGAACAACGAAGGATAAGACATGGCGTGGGATCCATCGGGCCATCCAGGCCCCTAATCTTCCTAGTTACCGCTTGGGTAAGCCACTGCAACTGAGCGGCCAAATAATATAATTCAAAGTCTGGGACGCCCATCCACCCTTCGCTCGGGGTCGCATCATTGTGGCTATTGCCACTCGCCGTCTACTGCTCCCCCAAAAGAATTCCCCTGTCGTGGACCGGAGCAGTCTGAACACCGAACCTGGGATCCATATCGGAAGTGTCCTAAAATAGTATAACAGCCTGGGCAGTGCTACCATCTTCAGGAGTGCCACTCGGCCCGCCACTGACAGCAGCAGCGTGCTCCAGAATGCCATACTCCCCCTAATCCCCCGTATCGCTCCGCTCACATTGCCCTCCAAGAGGTCCTCCTGCCTGTGATAGATATTAGTCCCAAGGTAGGGCAGGCAACGAGGCTCTTATCCTATTCGACCCAGGGAACCAGGATTCTCCATTGCCCGTTGCACCGGGAACAGGCAAGTCTTCGCCCAGTTCACTTGTAGCCCGGATACCTCACCAAACCTACACAGGAGTTTTGTCGCCTCACTTAAAGTACTCTACCGGGGCTGCTAAAAACATGAGCAAATCATCCGCATATAGTGATATATATTGCTTCTCCCCGAGTAATTCCACGCCAGCGTAATGCCTCCCCGACCTGGCTTGTGCCGCTAATGGGTCAATCGCCAGTGCGAATAGCAGCGGGGACAGTGAGCAGCCTTTTCGCGTTCCTAGCCCCACCGAACAACTCATGGATATCTCCCCCTGTCCGCACTCGGGCCTGTGCTGAACTGTATAAAATCTTGGTCCACCTCAAGAATTCCTCTCCCAGACCCATCACTCGCATTACTTGGAATAGAAACAGCCATTCCAGACTATCAAAAGTCTTTTCAATATCGACTGAGAGAACCATTGCAGTAGGTAATCAGCCATGGTCTTCTCCCAAAATTCGGAGTAGTCGCCTTATGTTAGTTGACGTGTTCCGTTTGGGGATGAAACCCGCCTGGTCCCTATGAACCAGCTGCACCATATACGGGAGGAGCCGGGACGCCAAAATCCTACTAAAAATGTTGTAGTCAGCAGTTAACATTGAGAGAGGGCGATATGCTTTCATGTCTTATGGCTCTCTCCCCGGTTTCAAAAGGGGAACAATAATAGCCTCACGAGTTGTCACCGGCAGCTGCCCCACTTTCCACGCATCCAGGTACACAGCTTACAAGCGCGGGGTTAAACTATCCAAGTACGTGGAATAGAATTCTATGGGTAGTCGATCCACCCCAGGCGTTTTATTGCGCGCCATGTTTGATTGCGCTCCTAATTTCCCCAAGCGTGATCTTGCACCCCAACGAATCTTCCTGCTCTTTCTACAGACACAGCAAGGTCACTTAGGCTAAAAACTCCCCTATGTAGTCCGCACTCTGTCCCAGCTTACTGCCATAAAGCTCAGTGTAATAGTCCATAAACAAGCCATTTATCCCGTTTTGTGTATATCATGTCTCCTGTTGGGGCTATCAATCTCAAGATAGGTGTCCCGCAGGGGTTTGGATTAGCCAGCCACACCAGCAGGGCACCTGACTGGTCTCACTCAGCATGCACTCGCGCTCTGTAGGACCTGTGGTCAAAAGAGCGGAGTCTCTCCACCTGCACCGCCACCGCTTCTCTAGCCTCCAAGATCTCATTTTGGGCTCACGGATCCCCTGGGCGGGCTCTCTCTGCCCTTCGCAGCCGATTCTCTTCAGTTTCTAAATCTGCCAACGTTTTCCTTACCCCAGCCATTTTACCAATACAGCGGCCCCGCACTACTACTTTAAAAGCGTCCCATTCAACTGCTGCTTCTGTCGCCATCCCCTCGTTCTCAGCAAAGTACTGGCCAATACCAGCCCTCAGGTCCTCGCGGAAGACCGGGTCCTCCAGCGCTTCCGGTCGAAGTCGCCAGGTTGGAATCACCGCCCTCTCTTGAACCCATCCTAATCCCACCAATAGCGGGTTATGATCTGATATCGTCCTAGTTAAGTTTTCACTCTAAATCACTTTGGCATGGACTTCAGGAGTACACAATATCGCGTTGAGCCGCACGTGCAGATCATGGAGGCCTGAATAGTATGAATAATCTCGCTCCTCCGAATGATGTGCACACCACGTGTCCACCAACTCCCAATTACATTGCCATGCATTTCTTGCCTTTGATCGCTTATGGACTGGAGCACCCAGAAGAGGATGATGGGACCTATCCTTCTCTACATCCAAAACCCAATTAAAGTCTCCTCCCATTATTATCGAGCTAGTCAGGTATGGCGCCAGGCTCCCGGACAGTCCATCAAAGAAGGATATTTGGTCCACATAGGGCGTATATGCTGCACAGCGTCACCTCCACCTCATTAAGGCGCCCCAGCACAACTATAAATCTTCCCTCTGGGTACACTAGCTGTTGCGTCATCTGAAAAGGAACACCCGCTCGGACTCAGATTAAGGCACCCCTGGCAAACGCGGAAAAAGTCGTATAGAATAACTGCCCCCTCCATCTGCGTTTCAGTTCTAACCCATCGGCCCGATTTATGTGTGTTTCTTGGAGGAAGGCTATGTGGACCCCTCGCCGAACCAAGTAGGCATGCACATTATATCGTCGCTGCATTGAGTGAAGCCCCCGCACATTCCAGGTAACACATTTCAAATCATGCAACGTTCCCATTGTGTGGCCAAGACCTTCTAAGCACACAATCCCCACATAGGAACACACCGGTGGCCCCAACTACCCCATCCAAACCCCTAAAACTGCCCCAACTATCCCACCGCCAGAACAGGCGCTACAACACTAGTACTCATCCAAACTTGTATGCAAATTGCTCCTCCAATTAAATCCCCTAAGGAGCTATACCCACCCAAGAATAGGGGAGTGTGCCCAGAGCTACAGAAGGACGATCCCCAACCTGCGACCCATCTGCGCTCGGCCCCCATGAAAGCCAATCTGCCCCAGTCGAGGATGCAATGTTACGGGACCACCTAATCGCTAAACCCCTCCAGCCACTAACAAGAGCCAACTAAATCTAGAGGGAGCACCCCAGGGCCAGTCGCCCGCTGCCTCATCAATTCTTTTAGAACCCTTTTCTGAGCCAGTCTCCTCCTGGGATTCCAGTTTGTCCTCTCGGGAAATGGCTGTGACGGCTAGCAACGCAGCAGTGCATTCGTTCTCCGTCTGTGATTCCGTGGGCCCCTGAACCACAGGGCGGCATCGCCGGAATCTGTGCGGCCTTGGTTCCTCCGTTAGAGCACTCGAGCCGCGCCCCGCTTCTCCAGTGCCCTCTTTATAAGGCTCCAACCAATCCCAAGCTTTCTCGGGCTGCTGTGGAAGATCGTCTTATCATCCATAGGTGATCCTGAGGCGCGCCGGGAACATCAAGGAGTATTGCAAGCCCTCATCCCTTAGCGCTTTTTTGACTGTGACAAATGAGGCCCTGCGGCGCTGTACCTCGATTGTGTAATCCGGGAACAATGTTACCTTTCTGTTGCCTACTGTGTACGGGCCTGCAGTGCGAGCGTTATGTAGTAAGATCTCTGTCCATATAATGGAGCAGCCTGGCCACCACTGGTCTAGGCGGCCTGCCAGGAGTCAGCGGCCGGGTCGGCACCCTATGAGCTCTTTCCAATGTGAAGAAAGGTGATAAGCCCTCCAGAGCGACGTCCTGTCTCAGCCAGTCTTCCAAGTAGTCCATCATATTGGCCCCTTCCACTCCTTTCGGCAGCCACACCTCTCGGATGTTGTTTCGCCGATTCCTCCCTTCGGCATCCTCTGCCCTCCGCTCCAACGTTTGCAGTCGATGTTGGAATTCCGTCATCTGGGCGACCATCGTCTTTTGGGCAGGTTCCAATGTTGCCAGGGTGCCCTCTGTTTGCTTCACCCCGTCTGTCAACTTTGCATGGTCGGCCCAGAGCAATCCAAGACCCTGCGTCACACATGCTATGTCCAGTTGCAGGGTCTCCCTGGTGTCTGTGATTGCTTTGAGGATTTGATCCACCTCTTGCTGGAGCATCCCTTCCGATTGGGGTGGGTCCCCATCCTGCTTGCCCGAAGAGCCTGCGCCTTCTTCCTGCTCTGAGGGCGCACCTGCCTGTTTCACTCTGGGCTTCCCCATGTTTGTTCGTTCTGGCAGGCCCGGTTAGCAGCTTGGACCTCCTTCAGTGGTCCACCTTATGTGTGACTGTCCCCAGCGGTTTGCAAACTCCCCGGGCCGGCTAGCTGTCCCACAGTCTCTTGTCTTTGTCCACCTCACACGGCCTCTCACTTCATGGAGGCGACTGTCGTCCCTAGTCACCACTGGAGCGGTACACTCTTTCCCCAGTCAATCAGCGCCAGCGAGGCCTGCAGCACCTCTTCCACACAGTTCCCAGCCTGGGTCGGCCACGATAACCTCATCCTCTGGGCCCCAATTCCACTCAGCCCCCGCGGCCCATCCTCTCCACTCAGCAATGGGTCCACTACCTCAGGAGCTCAAAACAATGGTCCTCTGCTCCACACTATGGCCCGGCCACTGCTCAGATTCAACTGCAACTCAGTATTGAGACAGTCGGCGGTGCCGAACCCCGGGCCAACGCGGCCGTTCCAGCTCCCTCTATGGTGTTGCTCTGGCACACTCTTCCATCCCGCTGTGCCCTCCAGTACCACTGCTTCTCCCGTCCCCAGCCAGCATCCAAATCTTTCCCCTGATTCAGGCTGCCACCGTCCAGAGCGAACGACGTGCGCATCTTGCCATCACACCTCTGTCCAGTGTCATGCAGGCCACCCAGTCCCAGAGGGGGTCACAGGCACTCTTGCTCACCACCTCTCTCAGCCCAGTGTCCTCCCCCAGTAAGCTCACAGGATGGTTGCTGTCCAGCAGGACCTTTATGCCGCGTTCGGGCCAGCCCTTCTGCCTCCGCTCCTTTCAAGGAGCTACTCCCGTGCCTGCTTCTGTGGTATCTGCTCCTTTGGCTCCTGCTGTCGAGCGCACCACAGGAGTCCCAACTCTACAACAGCAAAGAGCCTTCCCAGGTCTCAGAAGTCATCAACCTTTTCCTTAGCGGCAGCGCCAGTTTAGGTGCCAGTGGGGGATGCCCGCACCCCCCTACAGCCTCGCATGATTCCTCTGCAGGTCAGGTGCCCGCACCACTACCGGACAAGCAACTGCGCTGTCATTGCCATCTTGGATCCCCCTCTCTCGGCCAGGCCAGCCCCACAAGGTCGTAGCCAGAGATGGTCCCGATCCGCAGCGCCCCCCAGGCTATCCCGCTCCCTCAGCGCTGCGTCGGGAGTCCCGGCGGATGGCTCCTGCCGCCTCTTACAATTCGTTGAAACGCTCCTAATGGTGCTCCGGGGCGCTTTCATTCAGGGCACCGCCGCACTGCACCACCATCTTTGGCATCTGACAGACTCCTAGCTCGTTCCAGCAATAAGTCGAGCTCCCAGGTGCCCAATGACCCCAAATCCGCCGCGGGCCGCCAGCCTCTCGCCGCTGTCCCCTCAGGCGCTCAGGGCTTCGATCCGGCGTCCCGATCAAGGATAATTATCGGGGCCGGGGTGGAGCCCGGAGCTCACGCTTCCTATTTCCTCCTTCATCTGCTCCGTGGCCACGCCCCCTTGACTATTATATTTATAATTAGATCATTCCACTTTTGCGCTTAATATGCCTCACACTAAGTGAGTTGCACCATAAGGGAAGACAACACCATTTACGTCAAGAAAAGTACAATAATCCAATACAAACCCAATCTCTCACGACTCAACTGGAGACCTCAAGCAACCTTTTCACAGCACAGAAGAAAAAAAAACTTCAGAAACTGATAAATTAGGCATACCGTCCTTAACTCTAATTCCCAGCTCATATCTCTTCTTGCAAATAGTTGATGCCTGAGGGCTGCAAGATATAGGAATAGTAGGCATTGGATGCCTCACTGAATATTACTCAGCTTCCATTTAACTCATGTTGCAAAGTACAACCATCTTCTGCATGCATTGATATTTGCCCAAATATGGGATAAGAACAGGATCAAGTGGCACAATATCCTTGCCACCCATAGAGATGTTTTAACTTCTAGGGGCTCTAGCTTATTTGGAAGCAAGTTGTTCAGGGTGTTTGCTGCACTTACCCATATGAAAGCACTTGACTATATATGACACTTCTCCAACATGCATTGGTTCAAATGTAATATTTCTTCAAAAATGTACGATCAATAATTTCTGTGACATTTGTATCTCCTACTAAGAAAAAGCTTATATCAAGGGGACTACTGACCTTTTAAGCATGAAAGGACCTAAAGAAGCCTTGAAGTCCATAATGTGTAGATACTTTACCATGGAAGAAATACAGATACCCATCAGACCTCAATACTTTACCAGGAAGCAACTTGTAGACTCTTTTGGGTCACCTGGACAAGACACTTGCATGTCTGCATAGACATCTACTAGGAGTCGCCAGGGCGAGCACTTGCTACCTCTGGCTTGTCCTATAATACCCTTGGTCTCAGCAGCATGTGATAAGGCTAAGAGTGGGAAGGTTTAGAATGGGGCACAAGACAGAAGTGATAAGAGTGGGTAAACCTATTTGCACTAGCTTTTGCGCCTCAGAATTGTTGAGTGAATGCAGTGCCTTAAATAAAGGGACTGAATCCGGACAGCTAGTTAGATATCAGAATATCACTCTACTTTGATGATATCCTCCCAGACATGAGAGGGCAACACCTGAAAATTCCATAGTTGCTTTAAATTTTCCACGAGTTTGGGTATCACTTAGAGTACCAGATGTAAATCCATGTGTTGAAAATAAATGAATGGGACAAAGAGATACAAACTGAGGCCTTTAAATTAACCGAGGAGAGCTTTAAAATACCTTGGGAAAGAACTTACTATAGATAAGGATTGGATTCTCAAGGCAATTTGGAAGAGCCTTCTGAATAATTTAAGTGAAAATGTGGGGGGACGGCAAACTTCCTATCAGAATGTTGGGAAGAGTGGTCACATTTAAAATTATAACACTAGACAAACTGCTACACATACTTCAAAAAAGTCCATATCCCATCTCAGACACCTGCTTAAAAAAAAAAAAAAGACAGAAACACAGACCTTACTATCGGATGGGAGATTCCCCACAAAAAATATTTGCAACACATTAGAGAACTTGGCACATGAGTAATTAATGATTGGGGTCTTCCTCCAGTGGAGCTCTCACACATACGGCTACAGACTACCCATAGCAGAGGCCAGATATCTACAATACGTAAATTTGGAGGGGGAGGGAGAATTCAAGCAAATCGCCACATGCAATGACAAAGCCACAACCTTCACAGGCTGGCCCTGAAAGATCATAAAAGAAACACTCTTGTGGGTGGTCACAGCACTAAATGATGTATCCAGGTCAAAAGGATTTCAAAAGGTGGGACAGCATTTAAACATCACTGTTCGATTATATAAGTGGAGAGGATGAACTGAACATTTTTAATGAAATGGATGAAGAATACAACAGGTCACCCTCCCAAGCACTTAGTTAACCCCTTCCACGCTGATGACGAGCTAGGCTCGTCATGGCGTAGCCTCCTCGCACGCTGATGACGAGCCCAGCTCGTCACGTAACATGCGTTTTTTAAAATCTCAGCGCAGGAGCGGAATTCCGCTAGCACGCATGCGGTTAAATATAGCTGGGACTTGCACTGGAATGTTAAGTTCATTGGCCAAATCTACCTTAGATGCCCCCACCCTAAAATACAGTCCTGAAAATAAGGCTGCCTGGGGCCAGCTGACAGTCTACCATTTCTGAGAAGCTTGAACGGAAAAAGAAAGGAACATTTGAGAATGTGTATTGGGAGTATGCGTTGATGCACCAGAGGGCTGGAAGACAGCTCATCAAATTCAAAATCCTGCACAGCACCTACTGCAACAGGATTAGGTTGTATAAGTGGCAGGAGCCTGAAATGTGATGAATGATAGGGTAATTTCTGCACACACTCTGGGAATGAAGGGTTATCCAGATGTATTGAAGTGAAAAAATGTTGAAAAAACTAGGTCCACGCGTCCCTATGACACCCCAGTTCATAAAACTGGCAATAACTAATAATAATGACTTCGCACAAAAACAGACTCCTACTTTGTTTTCTGCTACCCAAGATGTCCAAACAAGACATTTCAGGGGATTGGGGAAACTATTATATGGAACGTTTGGTCAAGATAGTGCAGTGTGATGTATAACAACTGAACAGATGACGTACATAGACAGAAGTTACTTGAGGACATTTTAGGGAAATATGGGAAGTGTGCAGGATTTATTATGGATTTTATAACCCGGAGGGACGATAATGATGTGCATCTGCATACAAAGTCCTTTTCTAAGGAAACCTCCAATTGCAGCTGCACAGAAACAATGCAAGTCAGTGAATTCCACGTCTGCAGCTAACGCTTCAGGTACATTTGTGTACAGTTTGCTGCCTCTTTGCTTTGTCATCAGTTGGACCTTTTCGAATGTAATTCTCAAAGACTTCAAAACACTTTAAAAAGAAAATTCCCTTCTCTTTTGTGTTAACATTTAACTTCTGCAAACCTTCACCCGTACTGTTACACATTGCAAAATCTTATAAATATTGCAGCATCCAATAATTCTTAAACCAGTTGTCACTTACCTTGTTCGACTTTAATACTTTGAAAATCTCCTCGTGGCTTTGCTGTGTGATTAATACACTTTCTGCTGATGTCACACAGCCACTGCAGGCTAAGCAGTCGTTCAGAGTGATCTTTGCCTTCTCAAGCTTCTGGGCTCCACCATCCTGCAAAAGAAAAACAGGAAGTCAGTTGCTGCTCCACCGTCTGCAGGTCTTTATAGTTAGGATCTCTTTTTATCATAGCTGAAACCTGGACAAACCTTCAGTAAAACAATAGCCATGGAATTTAAATGGAGACGGTGACCCTGCACATTTACTTACGGTAAAACGACAATAACATAAAAGGACCAAATGCTGAATTAATACGATACACCACAGCAAACTATCATCTTGGGGCATGGAGGTGAAGTTGTGAGGAGGAGCTCTATGTAATTGCATTTACTAAATCAAGCACTGCAAAGCCAATACGTCAGTCCTTGGCAAGCTGATGCAGTATTTACGGTTATTAATGCAAGCATATGCCACAAATAATACCAAGCATTTACAATGCAATGGTTTTGCCTTTGTTAAAGTTAGAGCTATTGGCATTGCTCTTGACATTATTTTTATTTATGTTTTTTTAACATAAATAAATGGCATTGTCATTTACAATGCCAATAGCTTAATCTCTCGCAAATGCCACACACAAACACCCACACAGAGCCCTCCACACACACACCCACACAGAGCCCCCCACACACACAGCCACACAGAGCCCCCCCACACACACCCACACAGAGCCCCCCACACACTGCGAGCCCCCCCACACACTGCGAGCCCCCCAGACACACTGTAAGCCTCCCCCACACACTGTGAGCCTCCTCCACACACTGCGAGCCCCCCCCACACACTGCGAGCCCCCCCACACACTGCGAGCCCCCCCCACACACTGCGAGCCCCCCCACACTGCGAGCCCCCCCCCACACACTGCGAGCCCCCCCCACACACACTGCGAGCCCCCCCCACACAGGAATGACTGGAGAAGGCCAGGTGGTGCGGCAAGTAAGGAGCCCCCACACACGCAAGAGCCCCCCACAGACACAAGAGCCCCCCACGCACACGCAAGATTCCCCCACACGCAAGAGCCCCCCACACACACGCAAGAGCCCCCCACACACACGCAAGAGCCCCCCACACACACGCAAGAGCCCCCCACACACACAAGAGCCCCCCACACACACAAGAGCCCCCCACACACAAGAGCCCCCCACACACAAGAGCCCCCCACACACAAGAGCCCCCCACACACAAGAGCCCCCCACACACACGCAAAGAGCTCCCCAAACACACGCACAGAGCCCTCCGCTCCATTTGCATCAGGTGTGAGGCTCCTGACTGCTGACAGCCAGGAGACTCCAACAAAAGGAGGCTTATGACCTGCTATAGGCATTGTAAATGACAATGCCATTTATTTATGTTTTAAAAACAAAAGCATAAATAAAAATAATGTCATGAGCAATGCCAATAGCTCTAACTTTAAGAATGCCGAGACCATTGCATTGTAAATGCTTGTTCCCTTTTGGCGGCATCTATGTAATTGGTACACAAGCTCCTCCCGCTGCCAGTATTAGAATAAACCCTGTGGATTGAATGGGCATGAAGTCTCATCTCTCCTTTCACCTACCTGACCTTGTGTGATTTGAGTGTAGGGGCGCTGTATTGTACAACGCTTAAAACCCCAATATTCCTAATCTGGCGCTTTTCAAAACCACCAGACACAATGAACGCACCTGAACGCCTTGAAGTGAACCACTTTGCAGGATGAGCTATGAAGGAACTTGATCCCGTCACCGGGAGGAGGATGTATGGTCAGTCGGGATGCCCTATGGTCCAGGTTTGGCACGTTCCAGGAATGGAAGTCCATCACTACAGCGCTGTCATCAGGGACATTTTAAGGATTTTGGGGGCTCTGGGCCAAACGTATTTTTGGGGACCCTGTTTGGAACGTCTTGGATTTATGATCCAGTTTCAGGTAGTTCGTGCCCTCTTTGGCCAGATCACTGACAGTGCACAGGGGCACTCGTCCAAATTCAAAATGTGTGTTTATATGTAATATTCGGAGACAGTGAGGTGTATTTAGAATATCGTAACATAGCAGCAGCTCACACATAAGAGGGTGCAGTGGGTTCGGTTTCACATCTCAGGGGGTTCAGTGGTACTGATCCCCCACGAGCTCCAGGGAATTGTGGGTCCCAGGCTTCCTTAAGTAGTCTTCAGGCTTATGGACCGATAGCATGAGGGAGTCTCCGAGACACAGAGGGTGAAAGCGAATGAGAGCAAAAGAGTGAGGAAGAGAGGTAGGGAGAGAGGGGGTACGGAGAGTGTGAGGGAAGAAGAGAGGAAGGGAGGGGGGCAGGGGAGGGAGGGGCGGAGCGAGAGAGGGAGAGATGGAGAGATGGAGAGAGGGGGAGAGGGGGAGAGGGGGAGAGAGAGAGAGGGAGGGAGAGAGGGAGAGCGAGAGGGAGAGAGGGGGTACAGAGAGGGGGGTACGGAGAGTGTGAGGGAGGAAGAGAGGAAGGGAGGCAGGGGGGAGAGAGGCAGGGAGAGAGGGAGGGAGAGAGGGAGGGAGAGAGGCAGGGAGAGAGGGAGGGAGAGAGGGAGGGAGGGACGGAAGGGGGGAGGTAGAGGGAGAGATGGAGAGAGGGAGGGAGGGAGAGAGAGACGAGGGAGGGAGAGAGAGAGGGACGGGGGAGAGAGGAAGGCAGCGAGGGGGAGAGAGGGAGGCAGCGAGGGAGAGAGAGGGAGGGACAGAAGCAAACACTGATACTCCCCCCCCAGAAACAATCCCACACGGCCCCGGGGAGACCCTTTCCTCAAGGCCCGCTTCACTGCCAATACAAAGCCAGGCGGACTGGAAACTGTTAGTCCGAGGAACACTGGCGTGGAATCACAACTCTTCAACCCTACAATCCGGAGAACGCATTCTGCATGCCCACCCTACACAGTCTGCCTGGCCTACAGGCCAATCAGGCAGTGTCTAACCGGCTGGTCAGTTTGAGGGCAGTTTTTTGGGCTGTTAGTGGGCAGGATTTATAGCCTGCTGGGACAGTTTTTACTGTGGCAAGTTCAAAACCATGCATTTTTACATAGTTTGCAAAACATAACGCGTCGTTAAAAGTTCAAAACTGCCCTACTTTACAAACATGGGTTACTTTTTTTTAGCTGTGTGATTGGTTAATGGGGCCACTTTTATTTCGGTGCCCTGGCCTATTTTCAGTCCCAGCCCTAATCTGACCCTGCAACTTCGACGCCCTTATTGTTCGCGCCTCGCCAGGTTAGAAGCGCTGTGTAAACGCACTTGCGTAACAATGCCATGTACGTCCACCACAACCTTAGCCACGCCCTCGTCCACACGGGAGCACCCCCACCTGTCTCCCCAGCGACCCCCACCACAGTGAGCTGCTAATGACCGCCCACTGCCCCTGCTGGGAGGAATCGACGCCATCTGGATGCAAACAAAGCCCAGACCCCCTGGGGAAGGGCTTTGACATTCAAGAGAGGGTATCGACACAGACCCCCCACCCCGGTAGGGGATCATCGCGCATTCCATGGAAAGGCCCGGTCTTACTGAGTCCTCGCCGAGTTTAGTCTGAATACTGCGGGGTGTGTAAAAGGAGCCTGTGCCAGTCTAAATGAAGTACTACAGAGTGGGCACATTTTGCCATTACAACAGATATGCAAGTCCGAGCGCGTTAATATGAACATGGGCGTCTTTAAAATCGGTGTCCTTTTGTATCAGGAGTCACACCGCGTGGGTACAGTTCCCAATATACCACTTTCATCACATTAAACCTGAGCAGCGAGGCGCATGTATACAGCCCACGTAGATACCACAAATACGCACATCCAAACAAAATGACTAATAAATGCTCCATAGCGCATTCAAATGGAAAATTCCACAATCTCCCCAGTGAATAGGGTCTAGCGCGTTAAACCTAAAAACTGACGTGTACGAGTTGTCATCACTCAGAGTATAAAGTGCGGACGGACGAGTGGCGAGTTTGTGAGTGTGTGTGTGAACGAGCAGTCGACGTTCGTCTGAGTCTATGTTTCAGACAATACCTCATTTCTGTGATGTTGACCTTGAATTTTGAGCTGTCTTTTAAGGCTCTGAGTTCCCACATGCGTTACATACAGTGCAAAGCAAGCTACTAATCTCGTCGCCGCAATGCCCCCCCCCCCCCCCAGTACTGAGATTTGTTTACACAACTGTCTGTCTTCCTCCTCAAAGGGAGGGGCAGGCAGGGAGTGCGCAGTTTCCACAGTCCCCTGACTGAGCGGGGTTCCCAGTGTGTTATGTTATTGTAGTTAGTGCCTCATGGGTCCTGGGGCAAGAAAGGAAATTCCACCCGGCTGCTGTCTGAACTGTTAAATACAGTAATATTGAACCTCGTTCGTGCGTGAATACCGTGCACAGGCCAGGTATGCTTACCTCGCTTAAGCGGCGGCCCGTAGCGACGACGCGTGAAGGTAGGAGACAGGGGGAGAGAGGTTGGGGCAGGAAGGCAGGGGAAGAGAGGAGGGAAAAAAAAAAACAAATAAATCGACTCACCTGCACCTTGCGACGGCGGCACTTCTCCGGTCTCCCTCTTCGGCATGGGAGACCGGCAACGTCGACAATCTCTCTGGCACTTCTCCGGTCTCCCTCTTCGGCATGGGAGACCGGCAACGTCCTCCGCATCTCCCGGGGTTCCCTCCAGGCCACAGGAGCCCCGCGGGCGCCGCCATACTGCTTGCCGTCTTCCTTCTTCCCCCGGGCTGCGGGGGGCGGGCACTTCCGGCCGGCCGCGCTAGGATTGGCCGGCCGGCCAGTCACGGGGCAGGAGAGACGCAGAAGTGCCGGCAATGCCGGACCAGACACGGGGGCGTTCCGGCGTCGCGTGACGTCGGCAAAAGCCAAAGAATCTCGGGAACGCCCCCGTGTCTGGTCCGGCATTGACGGACAGGCCCCTCGTCCAATGGCAAGGCTCCATTTACGGAGCCAGCCAATCAATGACGAGGGCCGAACCAAAGCCACACTACTGTTCTCATCAGGTTTTCGCCTGCGCGAAAAAGCTGCGCAGAAAGCGCAGCTTTCGCCAGGCAAAACCTAAAAAAAGGAAAACAAATACAAGCTGCTGCCTAAACATGAGGGCAATAGCGATTTTTATAAAATAGGTACATTAAATAAACAAGCATTTGCAATGCAATAGGTCTCGCATTTCCGCAAGTTTAAGCTATTGGCATTGTAAATGACAATGCCTTTTATTTAGGTTTCAAAAACGAAAACATAAATAAAAGGCATTATCATTTACAATGCCAATAGCTCAAATTTGCGTAAATGCGAGACCTGTTGCATTGCAAATGCTTGTTTGGCTTATTTCCAAGAGGTACCTCTGGAAGTCCAAAGCTCCACACTTCTAAAGAAACTACTTTGGATGATTTTGTTTCTTTTCTAAAAGATGATATCCTAACCCATTTCAAAAGTCCACTTTTCAAGAGTAGAATAAACTAAACTTTTCTACTGTTTCTCTTGCAGTGGTCTTTTTGATTGAAAAGTTCCCCCTTTGTAGCTGTGGCTGTCATATGCATTGCCTGCCACGACCACCCCACGCTTTGCCTTCATTTAGGCCTGAAGTATAGATCCCCATTATCTTGCAGTTTCCATCCTATTTTTTTGTGTGAATCGGGTGAGTTGTTACTCGTGTAAACTACTCCTCTTTTTTGGGTGTAGCTAGTTTTGGACATACATTCTACTTTTGCAGACCAACTCCTAACTCTTGGTTGGGGAGGTACTGGTACATCATCTCTAAGGCTAGACACTGAAGGAGTACTGGGTGCTTTACTAAAACCACTGCACAGAAATCCAGCGGGGGGGTGGGGGTGCGTGTGTGTGTCTCTACTTTGTAAATGGCCTTGGACATGATGGATGTGCTGTAAACGATGCTGGAATTCAGCAGCGATGTTCACTAGCAGCTGTGTCCACTCCAAGGCTCCCCTCTGAGATAGGTGATAATCTGAGGATATGTCTGAAGATGTTTGGGAGTGGTCATGTCATTCAACTTATAGACTTATATGACTAAGTAAGGAATTCAGTTCAGTGGGCCCTTTACACCCTCTCGTAAATTTCATTTAATAGACTAAACATACCAGATTGAAACAATTCCAAATATTAAATGGCAATTTTTTGAAGTTAAAATGTTTTCTATACTTTTATGCGTGTTTTGCGCATTTTACATATACATATTTTGAAGGCTGGGCTCGTGCTTTGGACGGGAGGGCCAATCCAGACCTTCATCTGGGCTCTCCCTGTCGATTTGTTGGCTTGCCAGCCTCTACTAATTCCAGGAACGGAGGCTTCTAAGCTTTGAACTGCTGAGCGAGGCAACCCTTCACACAGAATAAAGTTGAAATATCATTCATCATGGAATGCGCACAGAGGATTTTACCAAGGGCAGCCAGACAATCCCAGCAATGAAAAACGTACTTCATTCATTTCAGCTGGACTGGGGAAGGAGGGAGCAACAATCAACACGTTTTCTTGGATGGCACTGTGGCAGTACGAAGGTCAAAAGGACACAGCAGACAGTACAGGCTAATAAGGCAACTGAGCCTATGAATGAAATACTCAGATCACCACCCTCTCAGCAGCCCTCGTTGCAAGCATACCACCTGCCCGGGACAGCCTGCTCTTTACTTTTACGTCAATCCTGCCAGCAGCACAGATCAGGAAGTTGTACAGATACACCACGCGTGTTTCAGTTTAGCTAAAACAGTCTCAGTGAATCCGTTTACAGTGTGTGATTAGAGTCCCCGACGATAATGCCAAGTATGTGCACTCTCTCCCACCCACTACTCCCCAGGCATTCACAGAGCAATCTCGAGGGACCCATTGGCAAATGGGTATCCCTTCGATGATTGACATACAGTAATGGGGAGCAATGGCTTAATTAAGCCTTAAGCGCCCAGCAGCATTTTATTTGCCAAGTCTTCATACGTCAGGGGGCGTGGCATTACAGCCCGACAGGCCTCAGAAGCCAGTGCTGAAAGCTGGTCACCCCAGCTAAACCTGTGACGTCTGGCACGTACGTACCGGCGCATGTGACTTAAAACAGTCTTGACTGCCTGAGTGTTATAATATAAATGTTGTCCAGTAGTCCAGGTGTATTAAAGAAGATGTTTTAAGAAGTAGCTTCAATGAGGAGCAATAGTAAAGAGCCCCACCTGTAGTAGTAGCCTCCCAGCCCATTTTTCATCTGACTCTCAGACGTCCAACATTCCATGCATCAACATTTCCATGCACCAACATTCCACACCACACTCACACTGGGTGAACACTGACCTTAGAAAGGAGCCGAGTGATCCCATGAAGTATGCATTTCAGAATTCTTTATTTTAAACGAGCCAGAAGCAGCCGAGCGGCACTCTGCAGCCGATGATGAGTGGGAGGGCGGGGGCTGCCTGCGCATGCGCGCCACTCTGCAGTTTCGTTTTGCCGAGCGCGAGCCCGGAGAAGAGAAGTGCCGCATGAAGTCCCGGGTCCCAGGAGGGGGCCGGGTGAAGACCAGCGGGGAGACTGTGGGGCCCCCATGCCTATGGGGAGAGCTCCGCTTCTTGGTAGAGGAGCTCGAGTGTTCTGCGGGGCTCCCTTGGCAGATGGTGGGAGCCCGACTCCGTTGAGGTAAAGGGGGGGCTGTGTGCCGTGTGCCTGTATGTGTGTGTGCATGTGTGTGTGCATGTGCGTGTGCGTGTGTGTGTGTGTGTGTGTGTGTGTGCGCGCGTGCATGCAGAGGGGTGGGGGCTGGCTGTGTCTGTGTGAGCAGGGGCTGAGTTACTGCGCAAGCGCATCTGAGAGGCGCGCTCCCGCTGTGAAATCTGGAAGGGAAAAGCGCGTGGGCGATCGCTGTCTCACATTCCCCCAGACACGCCAGCAAAAGTTCATCGCTACACTCGACCTAAAAAAAATTGCATATCATCTTAATAGAAGAGAGTGGGTGCTTCATAACAAGAAGGTGTACAGGTTCAGAATTTTTTTTTAGTTTTAGGTAAATCACAGGAAAAAAGGATTGTTATTAGCATAAATAAAGTTTCTATTGGTTTTAAATTACTGTAAACTGAAGACCTTGTTCAAACACTGAAGAAAACTACAAAAGAACACAATGATAAAGAATGGAAATAAAGTGCTATGTCAAAGGTAAGTTATGGTATACTAGCCCTGGCACTGTAAGCACTCTTTTTGGGAGGATATGAAAAAGTTATTTTGTCACTCATAGTTCAAGAGAATCAATGTCTGGTGTAGGCTGACCTTTGCCACAAAATGTGAATGACAGATGAAAAGAAAGCGGATTGAAGAGAGCGGACACAAAACTCATCTTTCCAGTATGTATGGCGGTTAAGACTGACAAGAGAGTTATACTTTAATAAACCAAGTTAAATATCTATTTCAGTTGATTTATATACATTGCAATTTGGGAATCGATTTGCCTAAGTTACAGATCTATGAAGAGGAAAACCTTGTAAGTTATCTTACAGAAGGTCAAACTAGCAGTTAATTAGCGCAACACATTCAATCTAATATCACAGAACTAGAGACAATTTCCTGGGCATGAAGAATGAAGGAAATATGCTTGAAAAGCACAGATCAAAACCAGGAAATAGCACCTGTCATGATGAGGCCAGAATTTGACCATCAAACTAATTAGCTAGGTTAGCAGACTTGTATGAAAAGCAGTCTCCTTGAGGTTCTGATAGCGTTCGATCAAAAGGAAATGTGTCTGACCTGGTTAACCTGAAAGTAATTCCCATCATCTTCAATCCGGATCTTTGCTGTGGATTTTCCAGGCTTCTTCTCGACTTTAATTGGCTTTATGCAGTCCTGAACAGATTAAAACATAATATGAGCAGCTGGAGAATCACAAAAGCATGAAAAACAGTCAATTGTTTTCGGTTTAATCCTAATTAAAATGGATCAGGTTTCAAACGCAGAGTTGCAGGACTTCAGGTCTTCTAAGATGGGCAAAGTCAACAGAAATTCTTAATGCACTGAACTCTCTCAAAGGTGCCAAACACGAAATTTGCATACTCCGTTCTTCCAGCAGGAGCACTGTTCCACCACCCATACCTGTGCCCTCTTCCAGTTTGTTTCCCATGCTCAAAAATAAATGCAAAGGTCTCGCCCAACAAGATGACCCCAGACCAGACTCCCTGACTCTTTTTTGTAACATCCACAAGTGCTGGGTCAGTCCTCAGTGTGGTTAGGAGCATGAGGAGGGTGGACTCATTTCACAACCTGCACTTGTGCCCAAGCCGCCCACAGACTGGCGGTAGCGACTATAGGCCTTGTTATTTGCTGCATGTAAGAAAACACATGCAGAGCCGTGCTTTATAGTTCTGGATGCCTCTGCAGTTCACCAGTAGCAGAATATACAAATATGTTATTGTCACAGAAAATCTATGCTGAAGTTAGGGTGGAAATTCATATATTTTACTACATGGAAGGCTGAGCAGAATGATGCTTAGTCTCTGCCAACAGGACAGCAGATGTAACAGTTGTAACACATTTCTTCTAATACACTACACCACCAAGTGCCTTAAACCCATAAATCCTTTCTGTTACACAAAAGAAAACCCTAAAAGCAGTTCAGACAGATTGGACGCAGGCAAGTGAGTTATGGGCAAGGGGCATTCAAATCGCCAACAGCTCTCTGCTTTGAACATATCACCATTTCAATCCCCCACCCAAAATAAAATACAAAGGTGTGTGACTGGGTATTCCCTTAACACGATGCTCAAAACCATTCCCACTGCTTCACAAGCCACCCTTCATTTGAATATCATTGTAAATGGCCTCACACACAAACGGCTCGCCTCTTGCCTCTGCAACCACTTATTCTCAATTGCCTGGACTCCCAAGACAAACTTCCACCACACTACCAGCTGGCATTCCACATGGCTTAGTCTTGGGTCCGCTCAGTTTCTCACTCTATGATTCTTACCTCTTGCAGTATCTTCTGATTAGGGACCTCCCGTACACCCTACATCTGGTCACACACCACAACCTGTCTTCCTACTTATACTATCAGACATTGGATGGCATTATGGTCAATGATACTATACCCCTCTAAAATTAAGGTTCTAAACTTTGCATCATCAAGAGCACTGAAGAAAGGACCATTTCTAGTAAGGCAAGCTCTTCATTCAACAGGTAAGACACCTTCAATGCTCTCATCTCAGGCAGAATCATTTCAGCTCAACTTCCACACCCCAATAGTCCAACCAACACAGAGAAGGATTGCTTCATCTGGCAATGGAATGAGGGGTCGGGTAGGTTATACAAAAGAGAGAAGGAAATATCTCTTCAGCCCACAAATTGTGTTAACTTTGCCTCCTCGACCAAAAATATTGGGGTTCTCTTTAGGCCATCCATTAAAATGTAGAGCTCTATTACCAGGACAGTCACACCAACATATCTCCAATCACTGAACATGCAAGATACGCTCACATACATCGTTCAACATAGCTGAAACTAATCAAATCACTAGTATTCCGCAGACTTGACTATTGTAATCGTTTTCAGTCTCCCCAACAATCCTTCGCAACTGTAGATAAAGTTAGACATTTTGCTACAGATTACCCAAGCTTCAGCATTCTGACACCAAGATCTCTGGCTCACGGGTAAGAAAAGTGCCTTAAAGAAGTCACCAAAACTTGTTAACAAACTTGTAATTGGGCTGGCCCCAACTCACCTCTTTGATATCCCATTCTGATACACACCCACTCGAAATTTATGATGGGTAATACTTATCCTCAACATTGTAGTGACATCCAAGCCAGGCGCTGGTGCATCAAAACACTGTTCCTTCCACATTCTAGCCTCTTTACATTGGAACTCACAGTAAGACAATTACACAACCCTACAACTCAAGTGTCTAAACTATGTTACCCATAACCTTCTCACTGAGCTATGCACCGTTATCACTGCTGCGTAAATCATTTCCGTTTGATATGCTACTGTTCCTAAATAAAAAGAAATTCTGCTGACACTCAATAGGTGTCACAAATGTAATAATGTTAATTGGTGGAAGAACGGGGAAAGCAGACCACCATAAATGTTGGGTGCACTACTGGGAAGAGTGAGACATGGGAGAAGTTAAGTAATGGGACAGACTGAAGTATTCACAAAATGTGCAAAGGGAAAACATGCATTTGTGCATTTATTACCAGAATACAGAAACGTGGATTTAGAAAGATATCTGCCCTCACCCCTGCCCGATTTCTCCCCTTAGTTTCTCCCAGCCTTCTCTTTCTAGATTTAACATTTATTTATAATAACCATGCTCTAGGTTGTCAAGTAAGTAACTGAAATCTAGAACAGCAACGAGAGGCACTTACTGGACATTGGCAATCATAAGACTATCTTGCCTAGTCCAGAGATATAGCTAAAATGTAGAATTTCCATTATGAAGCAATAGATGTGCAAATGTGTCTGAGTATAATACAAACGTACCATAGGCAGCGCCAGTGAAATATTCACTTACAGACAAACACAAAAATGCTGCAATTTACTTTTGCACAGAATAGATGTAGCAGGGCACAGCAGATGACAGGAGTAAAGTTTTGGAGAAAGCACATATAGAAGAGGAGAACTGGGGATCATTGGAATGGAGTGATATATATTGACTGCAGCCCATCTTCATTCCCTGTTTGGGTCACATCTAGCATGGCACACTGGCTGTGTAACTGGAGAATGATCATAAGCTTCATACTTTGACAATTAATTAGTAAATAAGATGACCCCAGTCGAATTCAAAAAGCACATATTTTATTCACCTTATATTTTTCATGAACAGAAACAAATATAGAAATAAGACGTGGGTGGGTTCAATTGGCAAAATAACTGATAAGGATTAGTTTGATTTGTGACAGATGAAAAGTGTTGTACCCCACAGCACTTGGTGAAAAATTCTCTGAACATAAAGAAGTCCCAAAAATATTATGCTAACTGCTTATATAAAAGATAATTTAAAAAACTATAACAACTAGATCTTGTCGTCTGTATGATATACAGGGGCTTTCCTTCTTTGCAATGTCTTGCATACAAGTAGGAGCTGTTAGATCTGTGTGTGTTTGCATCAGCGTAGAAAACTGATCTGTGGTAGCAGGTACTAATCCATCATCCAAAAAACTTCAGGGGAAAATCATGGGATGGATACCATACAAAGCAAAAATGGAGAGAGACCATTGGCTGAATGAACTGTACTGCTGTACGCAAATTCAGTAGAAAGAGGAATCTTCCAAATATCTTGAGGGGCATTGGCAAAACAACGTAAATACGGCTCCAAAATCTGTTTGACTCGCTCTGTCCATTAGTTTGAAAACAGCATCCTAAAGACAAGGACTGTTGAATTTCTAAACCTTTACATACAGATTTCCAGAACAAAGTTGCATTTTGTGTCTATCTCGGAAACTATGTTTTGGAGCAATCTGTTGCACAAACACAGTTGAGCCAATTCAGGAGCAGTAGGTAGATAAAGCAAATCATTAAAGTGTGCTATTTTTTAATAATTGTGCACCGTGAGCAGTATTGTGGAAAAACCTTTCCAAATTGCGAAGCTACAAATACTTCTATTGAGATTGTACACCAGGGTTTAGAAGAAATGTCTAGACAAGAGACTGATTAACCTTGTGCGCAAACTCCATAAGAATGTGCTGCGGCAACAAATGATGAACGGAATGCTGAATTAATCAAACATTCACCCCCAGTCAAAAGATCTGGGTTAAATTGTTCTTTTGCTCACTACGCCACACCAGTTTAGATCCAGCCATATGCAAATCAGTCTTGACCCTGTTCCTCATGGGAAGAGTCCAGCCCGAACTGGCAAGCTGGGTCCTCCCTAGAATTATGGATTTATCCCTGATCTCTTGACTGGGGTGAATATTTGATTCATTCAGCATTCTGTCCATCATTTATTCCCCTTCCAATATGGATGCCATTTTTTAGAGGGGGGCTGCGCTCAGGGAACAGGAAGACAAAGAGGAACACAGAACGTACAATGGATGGACCGCGACGTGCGGGTAACAGGGAGTATGTCCGACCAGGGTCAGCAACCAGGCGAGCTCGAGCAGGACACCACAATAGAGATCAGCACTATCCAAGAGGTACAACAGAAAAGTTCCCTAGTAGTCAACCTCAGTAATTTGCCCCTTACGACAACGGAGTTGGGAGTCCTAAACAAGAGACTAGGTTTTGTACCAACTCTAAGAGTTGACAAGTTCCAACTCAGAGCTCAACTATACGAGTTCTTCAGAAAGATAAGACTGAAATCATTCTTCTGTGAGACAGCTGAAGAGGACACAGAGAAAATAAAGAATACAGGCTTGAGGTTAAAATCAACCTTTTTACCACCATCACAAATGACACGAGCAGCAATACAAACCTTTGTAGAAACTGTTTCTAGAGGTAGAAGCTATGCATATCAAAATGGTTTTTGATAGCACGTCAATAAAAGAAAGACAGGCCGTAGATGACCTGGGGAAAAAACATGAAATTGTCATAAAACCAGCAGAATGGGGAGGGGGTAGGTCGGTTATCCTCACAACTAAGATGTACGATACAGAATGCAAAAAGCTGTTATCCGCCAGAACCAATTAAGAGGTCCTGGAAGAGGACCCCACACCACGTCTGACTAAGTATATGGTAGAGGAAGTACAAAATATGGGCTGGATCACTGCACAAGAGGCGAGATTCCTCACCCCAGAGAATCCAAGGATGGCCATGTTTTATACTCTGCCTAAACTGCATAAGAATAAAATTCTATCACCAGGCTGACTCATTGTATCTGGGATCAATTCTATCCTTGAACTTCTATCTTAGTTCTGCGATTGGCCCCTGAGGCCACTAGTTAAGACAATGCCCTCATATTTGAAAGTCACTAAAGAAGTGCTGTTCCTTTCCTAGCGACTTGAGTATTGATAACATTGTGGATCTATTGACGACAATGGATATAGAGGCTCTTTATACATCCATAGCTCAAGAGAAAACCCTTATCACTGTTGAAAACCTCATATGGGGTACACAGATTGATACCATTACCCTGGTGACATTCTTACTAGACTGTGCTTTAGAATTGCCCTTACGGAGAATTTCTTCAAATATGAAAACACCATATACCATGAGGTGAAAGGGACTTCCATGGGCAGTACCTCGCCGGAAGCTTAGCATCCCTGTATGCACACCAGTTTGAAACCAACCACATCTATAACAATTCAAACCCTTATTGCACAAACATCAGTTTACGGCGCAGGTATATTGATGATATCCTATTAGTTTGGAGAGGAGATTAAACTCTTGCAGCAGAATTCTGCTCTTGCTTCAACACCAGGTACCCATTTCTACAGTTCACCAACACCCTGGACAGAACTTCCATTACCTTTCTGGACTTCTAGATCACTACACAGGCAGATGAAATAGTGAACAAAGTACATGAAAAACAATCAGACAAAAACAGTTGATTATGATTTGACAGTCACCACCAGAGATCACTAAGTGAGAACCTGCACTTTGGACAGTTCTTGCTAATCAGACGCAACTGCACGGACATGGCTACTTCAAAGAACAAGCAGACAGATTAACTAAGAGGCTTAGGGCATGTAGATATCCATCCAGAATAATTAAGCAAAGAAACAAGCCCATTATTAACAAAAGGGAAGCCTTACTTGAAACTTACGCAAAGGAGGTAGAATATAGGATTACCTGTGTCACTACCTTCGCTCCAGCATCGAACACAGTGAAGCGGATAATCTCAAAGAACTGGGCAATACTTAAAAAAGCAAGTATTGATTGGGAGTTACCACTGTTCTCATTCCAACGAAGTACAAGCTTGAGGGACAGGCTGGTACATTTATGTATTCCTAATAAAACGAATACAGAGACAAAACACAAAGCACCTTGGGATATGCCACCTGTGACTGGACATTTCCCATGTGGTAATTGCTCTGTATGCCCATATACAAAACAGAAGATGGTGGACATTGGGAAAGACCGCCCCTGGGTATTAATACACCATACTAATTGCAATACAGAGAACATGATCAATATGATCACCTGCCCATGTGACAAAAAGTATATTGATATGACAACACGTAAGATTAGTTTAAGAATCAATTAACATTGCAGCACCATCAAATGCAAAAAGACATCTACGTGCCGAACGAAAGACTACCTACACGATACAGAATTACAGTGGATCACACTGGAGGTTCTAAAACAAAGACCAGGAATCAATATGAGTAAAGTACTATTTGAAAGAGAACAGCAATGGGTATACAGAATGAAGACATGTATTAATAGCTTGAACAATGACATACCATGTTTACAAGTATAGTATACCTCCCCAAAAGCTTCCTAAGTCAACTTTAGGCGTAGAATCATACACCTATCTAGAAATCTCTTCTATCCTCAATTACACATATACCAAGTAAAACATAACATTATTTACTTTACTTGGTTTATGTTTTACTTGGTATATGTGTAATTGAGGATAGAAGAGTTTTCTAGATAGGTGTCTAGCTTTACAAGTTACATTCGAAAAAACTTTATTTAAAAACCCGAGGAAGGAACCTTCTTTTTTGTCATATTTCCCAGTCCTTTCTGGGTTCATCAGGGAAAACTCTCTTTTTCCAGTAGAATCATACACCACATGAATATATGGGATACAGAGTAAGGAAGTGATGTAAATCCCTGGATATTCTTTCTGTCCGAGGCAAGAAAATGTAATGAACAAAAAAAGTTATGTACCCCTCCCAAAAAACCTGTTCTCCTCAATAATGTAAATAATAATACCAAGAAGAGTTTAGGAGTGTGATGGTTGTAGGTTCATGTTAATCCCACTCCACACAGTCGCTTTTTTTCCAGGGGCACACTATAGACCCAAATTTATGAAAATGATAAATGAACTTCTCATTCATTTTCCAATTCCTCTGTCTGAAAATAGAGTATCCCCAAAAGAACAGGCCGCTATTATTAGTAGGGCCTTTGATACTGAAAAATAATTGTGAGGAATAAATAGCGATTTGGGATTGAGGAACATGAAGAGCACATATTCAGGATAAAGAATCTTTTGCAGTAGGTATATACCATAATAAAACATATTGATTTTTGGAGAGTTATAGGATTGGGAATTTTGAATTAATATAGGGTTCGCATGAGGATTAAAAAAATTGTTTTCCTAGTATAGTTTCAAAAGAAGATTACAAAGCGGTATGTGGAAATATATCCTGTCTCATTGGAATCAAATACAGTGAAGAATAGAGCTAAAGTGGAAAAATACGGGAGTTAATATAAATACGGACAATACAATAGATTAGGTCAATTAGAATTATTATGTTTAATGACTGTATATTTTGCTTTCAGAAGTCAAAATTTATGAGTCAAGAATAACCATAGGAAGACATTTTATCACATCAAAGGACCAATCAAATGCAGATTTTAAATCTAGGTTTGTCCCTTTTTCATTTTTTTTCAGTAATAAAATAAAGTGGACTAAATAGTCCAAGAAGTACCTGCAAAACGAGAATTGGGGTATTCAGATTACGACCATCAGTGGAATGGTATATAGATGTTATTGGCCTAGATATAATTTTTGTGAATGATTCTATTTGCATTAATAAATAATATATTGCTTTTTTCAAGAGTGATGAATGTCAGGGTCCTGGGACATTAATTATAGAATGGAGACAGGCAGGATTTTTTGTAACAAAGTTGAAAATTGTATAGAAATTGAATATTGTTGAGATCTTTTCTTTGATGTAAACGTACTGATTAGTGTTCATATGTATTTTTTCTTGCAGCCCTGCTGACGTCCAGCATATGACGAAACGCGTAGGCTCTCAAGACTGTTTGATATTGAACAAATGATAGTGTTTTTGAAATTGCTGGAATTAAACAGAAAATTTTCATTATAACTGGAATCTGGTCTGTCGATTGTTCTTCGGATATATGTCAACTACGGACTGATATAATTGGGGATACTAAGAAGACGCTTCTTTCGCTTAAATCACTAGGAGTATAATATTATATCATCTGCACAGAGAGATAAAGCATGAACTGAGGGCCCGACAGGGATCCCCCAGGCATGAGCATCTTGTTGAAAGCTAAACACTCAGAGGGGCATGGAGCCTACGTGCAAGAGAGATGATATTCAGAGAGGATGAGAAGATAACCTGCTGCCACCCAGATGATAGAGCATGTGGGTGGGGAGAGGGGCTGCTTGCCAGAATAGCAATGTGGGAACTGAAAATCCAGGTTAACATTAAACATTCACATGCAGATTTCTATTTGTTTTCGCTGGGGAACAAAGTTCTTCCTTAGTTTGTCAGTTCTGGAAAAAAATACTCTTTCAAAATCAGAAAGTGAAACTAATAGTGCTACTGCCTGTGATTCCATGCAGACAAGAAAAGCACTGCTTCTGCTACTGACAATTCATCAGTATTGTTGTCACAGGCAGAATTCTGTGACAACTGTCTCTTATGTTGGCAGTCAAAATTTGATTAGTGTGCATGTTTGCCATTTTGTTCATGTTAAATACAAGCTCAGATGCATGTTTGTTCAATATTGCTATGAATTATAAAAATCAACTAACAAAATTATTTTGACTTTTACTTGCCAGCCATCTAGTTAGTTGCTTTAATATTATTGCGTGACCTCCGCCGTGCTAGGAAGGTACCCTAAATACACTATGAACAGTAATCAAACTCGTTAAACTCTGGGCCATTTATAACTTTCGTGTCTAGGAGGCGACTTTCGAACGGAACCCCCAAAATGCGCTACAAGACTCACAGCCCCTGCTCCCCTAACGCCTCCTCAATTACGCTCATATGTCACAAGTAAGAGATCTCAGACCCTAATGCGCGAACTCCCTTGCCCCTTCCACTCCCCATTTGTCAGATCTCTTAACCAATTGCTGCACATTTCTTCTATACATGTTACACAATTGCCAGCTACACCCCTAAAAACCCACTCACCTGGGAAGGTCCGATGAAATCATCCAAATCAGTCAGCTGTAGGGCGCCGCTAAAATGAGACGCCATCTTTACGCCCGTCAGGAGTCACGGTATGGGACAGTCCACAGGTTTAAGTAACCCTGTCGTCAAGAGCGGCAGATACAAGTCTAGCTTCAAATGTTAGTACAACAATATTCTCAAATGAGCGGCCATGTTATAAGGGTGCTCTATCAACTATCTTTTTGTGAAGTAACCATAAAACAACTCACCCGCCAAATTTGCCTATAACCGCGAAACGTTTAAACTGATTCATAGCCTGCGTTAGACGCGAAATTAGTATGCTAACCTACAAAAACGAAAATGAAAAAATACACGTTCTCTTTCTATGACGACCGGTGACGATAGGCCAAGGGTATAGTTAATTTTTGTCAGACCTATTGGAATATTGGTGGTACACATAAGGTTAAAAGTCTGGTACTGGCACCAGTCCAGAATAAAGCAGGAACGTCATCCGCTTTTCAGACACCTTCGTACGTTGCCGTGCACATGCGCAGTGCTTTAGTTTTCTAGTGAAGGCGCGCAATTTGTAGTTTGTTTTCGCCGGGCTGACAGCCAGGCAGTTGAGAAAGTGCTAACCGTCGCTGTCATCTTTTGTTGCCAAGTTGACAACTGCATAAGCAGTTTAATACAGCCCGATAAACGGTATATAGTAAGATAAAAGTGGGGCCAATTTGTTGGTGACATTTGTTTTTTTACAAAAAATCGAAAAATGATAGTGTGGCACGGCGCATAGAAGCCAGGGCCACTGGAATAATGAAATTCTACGGCGGAGGTGTGTTTTTAGAAACTAGGGGAGCCACGTTATCCCGTAAGTGCGGGTAATCTGAACAGCTTCACTAAAATTGATTCTAGTTCAAACGGACCAGAAGTTACTAAAAACGTGACGGCACATGTTCCAGTGCAGCAGAAGGCCCCTCTCTGGGGTTGGCTGGTCATCTTTCAGTTGCCTAATGTTATATTTAGGTGTTAAACTGGTACTAATGAGGTAAAATACGTCTGAAAGTGTTGTAATGAAGTACGTGCTGCGGCACTAGGACCAGTGCGTGCATTAAGGACAAGGGGTGGAGGAAGGGGAGGAGGGGTTAAAGGGAGGAGCGAGCGGGAAGGGTCCAGTGCCTGTTGTCTGGCTCTGCGCTGAAGGATCCGCGCTGTCGTCCGACGCTGTGGATTCGCCACGGGGAAGGCATCGCGGAGCGGGAGGTCACCCCGGCCGCATTTGCTCCTGGTTCATTGCTGCCCACCCCAGGAGTGAGGAACTGATCGTGGGTAGCGAAGTTGCTGCGCGCTGGGAGCTCACCCCAGTTGCGCGCGTCATCTGTGACCTGGCTGAGGCGGTCTGGGAGCCACCCCAGACGCGCATGCTGTTGCGGCCACCGAGAACTGGACTCGGTGAGTGCCCATGTATATTTGTCAAGCCCTGAGAGCCGATGTGCTGCCTGATAGTGCAGATGTATATTTTTTCAAGCCCTGGGAGTCGGTGTGCTGACTGATTCGGAAGAACTACAAATCTCGTGAAGGGCGAGATCTCGGTGGCCATCTTAACGTCAGGCGCCTGCACCAATCCCCTGTGAGGGATTTGTGGCGGCCATTTTGGTGTCAGGCGCCCACTGGAAATACAAACAAGCATTGGTATAACCAAATCGGAACCTGTATAATTAAAGTGATAACAACAATCAATCTTGGTGGGACTTAGAGAAGTGCAGGCAAAGTGTACACATGCTAAGGGAACCACGTGAAACGTCACATCATTGCATACGACCACAAGCTTTAGAGGTTGGAGTGCGTCTGGCGTTGTTACGAGCAGTGTTATCCATAAAGGGAGGACAACCTCATCAATCCTCAAGATGTCAAATTCACCGTCTTCACAGCACGCTCAAGCCTCGACCAGCACTATCCGTCTGGGCATGATGGGAATGTCGATCCTTCGCCCGCCGGAACCGTTGGCTCTTGTGTCAGGCAGAGGTATGGGTCTTCGCTGGCAGGAGTGGCTTGAAGACTTTGAAGACTTCATGGAAGGGTCACATGTGACCGAAGAAGAACAACGACTAATTGCACTACGTAACCTAATAGGAAAGGACGTTCGCCAGATCATAAAAGAACTTCCTGCAGATGCGACAACGTCATACGCCAAGGTATGTGAGGCCCTCAACCGTAAATTTCTACACAAGAGAAATGTCGATCATGAAAGGTATACCTTTCACCTGGCTTTGCAAGAAAAAAAAGAACCCACGAGTGCCTACATCGCGCGCCTCAGACGGTTGGCCCGCTACTGCGAATTTGACTCCTTCTCAACGGAAGACGCCATTCGTCTAGGAATCATAGAAGGATGTCGGTCCGAGTCACTACGAAGACGGCTGTTGAAGAAAAGCTATTCCTTAGATGAAATCCTAGAAATGACGCGAGGGAACATCTAAATCTAAGCCCTCATTAGCGGAAGAGTATATTCACTTCGTAGTGGCGCAGTCCAGAAAACTGAAAACAGAAGAAGCATTCCACTTCATCCGGACGCACAGTAAACTGCGTGAAGAATTTCCACAATGTATTCCACAATTTATCAAAATTCCTTAATCTTTATTCCATTGATTCCAAACATTTTGTCCATGTTTTTCTCTATATTTTTTCACTTTCAACTCCTGCCACATGTGAGGCGGTATCTGCATACTGAAACTTCTTTTGAATCGGATATGCCCATCCAGGCCTTTTTCCGAGACATGCTGTATACAGCAATCATCAATAATAGTGGATATCATAGACCCAATGCATTTCAAGCTATAGGTAGCCTTTCTTCAGGGGTTCACTAAAAAAATAAAATATTCACTATAGTATATTTGAACACATTAATACAATGCAAGTTAGTGTGTAATACCAGTATTTCAAAACTAAATGCCTGTATGTGATGTTAGTACTTCAAGCTGACGTTTTCCCTCTAAGCGCGCTGTTTTGCGCAAAAGCACATCGTGTACTAAAGCACCTTCCCCCATGATATTCGTCCTCCCTTTCTCCCACTTTTCGTAGTTCTCTCCTAACCCAACTCTAAATGCGGTCTAGTAATCCAATACCTTCCCTATAAAGAAGTCCTCCGTACCTTAATCAAACTGCCTCATTTACTTCCTCCTATGCGTCTCTGCTTCTCACACGCGCCATTACTGAATCCTTTCATACTAATCCTCCCTTCCTCTAAGTACGTGGCTGACTCCTCCCATCTGCTCTCGCCAAATTCCTCAACGATCTACCTAAATCATCTACTAGCCTACATATCCCATCCGCCACTTAGAAAACAATCATTCGAACCCTTTCTTCCCCAAAGCCATTGCTATCATCTAATGTGCCCCGCCCACCCTTTGCTGTTATCTGCTACGTCAGTTTCAAGAACATTTTCCTAGTAATACTTTGAAGCATGCAGTCCACATAATGCGTTCAAGAGTGCTTATTCGGCGCAAATCCATTGCCATTTAAAATGACATTGTAAACATCTCCGTTGTTTTAAATGGTTGAATGTTCTTGCCGTGACACATGTGGCTCTTTCCATTTCATCTCTCTTTTCCTGTGTAAAGTTAATCCGTGGAGGTAACCGACCACCGGAAGCGATTCAGGAAGCCACAAGTGAAGATGTCACTCTCCAAAATGTGAAGCATCGAATTCCAGGTACCGCCAGCTGTTCGTTTGAAGTCCGGGGACTGGATATACAGATTGACACGCAAGAACTAGCCTCATTCAAGCATGTGAAAGACGAGTTATCCATAACCACCGATGGCCTTATACTTCGTGACAAGAGAATAATCATCCCCAAGCAGTTACGTCAAGGAGTAATTAATCTTGCACATGAGGGACACTGGGGTATCGTAGCCACCAAGAGAGCGCTGAGAGAGTCTGGTTCCTGCTGTTGGACCAAATGGTAGAACTCGCGCTGAAGGACTGTACTCCATGTCAACTGGTGAGTCTAGTCAACCCACCTGCACCACTGCAAATGTCCACACTGCCGGAGGGTGTCTGGCAGCATGTGGCGGTAGACTTTTTTGGACCATTCCATTCTGGAAAGTGCATTCTGGTCATCATTGATGAAAACTCCCGGTTTCCCATTGCACAGATCATCACGTCAACTAAAGCCACTACCACAATACCAGTACTAGATGAAGTATTCGCTGCCTGGGGCATCCCGGAAATTGTGAAGACTGACAACGGACCTCCATTTAATGGACAAGAATTCACAGACTTTGCCAAGCACCTTAATTTCAGACATCGCAAGATCACCCCACTTTGGCCACAAGCCAATGGCATGGTGGAGCGGTTTATGGCCACTCTAAAGAAAACCGTACAATAAGCCGATCTGTGCAAACGTGATATTCAAGTGGCGCTCAATGAGGTTCTGAGAGCGTATCGAACAACACCACATGCTACCACAGGCAAGTGCCCAGCGACTTTGATGTTGGATCGCTCAGTGCGCACCAGAATACCAACGTGGGAGGAAGCTGATGACGCGCTGTCTCAAGATTCAGAACATGAAGAAGTAGCCGTCACTGATGAACTAAACAAAGAGAAAATGAAAACATGCTGACGACCGGAGGAACGCCACACCTCCATCTATTCAGGAAGGAGACTGGGTGCTGGTTCGGCAAGAACAACGGAAAAAGACTGACTGTCGCTATCATGCGGAACCACTGATAGTAACTAAAAACAAAAAGGGACCATGATTACAGCTGAGTCTGATAACAAGAGAATCACGAGAAACGTGACATACTTCAAGAAATGCACCCCCACAGTTCAGGAAATGTTGCCTAATCCCACCAGTGGGACACCAGGGAATGCTGCGGCAGTAGAAAGTGACACAAGACTTGTCCTAACTACTGATGAGAGTAAACCAGCTGATCTAGATGGTCATCTGCGGCCGGGAGGAACCATTCGAAGACCGGCTCGTCTGATTGAGGAACTGTAACTATATCGTTTGTGATTGCTAACTTATGATCATAGATATCTCTGTTGTTTAAGAAGGGGGGAGATGTAATGAAGTACGTGCTGCGGCACTAGGACCAGTGCATGCATTAAGGACAAGGGGTGGAGTAAGGGGAGGAAGGTTAAAGAGAGGAGTGAGCAGGAAGGAAGTTAGTTAGAAGTAAGGCGGGAAGCCAGGAGATAAGGGCTTAGGAAAAATAAAGAAGTGCAGCCCACCTTATGTGTCCGTGTCTTATGTTCGGACGCTGGACACTACAAGTGTTAGTAGGTGTATGAATCACAAAATAATTAAATATCTGTAGGAAAAAAGGTCCCACATAATGTGCCGTTTCTAATTTAATCAACCCTGCCATATACTTCCAGTGGTCTTGACTATAATGTACAGTGCTTCACTTCTGTATGTGTGTGTTATGTTTCTTTAATGAATTGTATACCTCGTGCAGTAGCGTGGGAAATGTATTTTACATTGCCTCACATTGTTTTCATTCAAAGTGTAGGTTCTACTCTTCTGTTGTTCTCCCTGACAGCTTGGCATTCTTTGCTGTGGTTAGCTAGAGAGAAGGACTGAAGGAGACCTGCTCTGTTGATGTTCTTTTACTGGAATAAATCCTTAATCTATCGATTCTGGTGTCCACTTAACAAAATTGGCGACGATTTGAACATCGACTTTAAGAACCCACGGATCTATTTTTAGGTCTCGACTATTCTATCACGTAAGTGATAAATAGGCGAAAGTATTGAGGGCAAACCAAGCTCTAAACCAGGCTGATTACGGCGAGTGCATGTGACCGTGCACGCGCTTGCCGTTTGCTCCCCCGAGCCGCCTCGCATCATCGCATTAATCAGCCCTCCTCCAAAGACTTGTTTACAGTGCTGCCAGCCTATCGCGTGCCCGCCGCATCATACTTCATGGAAAGGATGCCTTTCCCCCGCCCGCAGCATCAGTCGTCAAAGGAATGCTCCCCGCCACAGCAATGCTTTTTTCACTGCCGGTTTCACTGCCTCTCACTCACACCCCATCCCCATATGCTCCTTTCCTCCATCCCTCCCACTCGCTGGCTCCCCCGCCCCCCCCCCACCAGGCTCTCAATGCTTGTTCTGATGGCTTTCATTGTCTTCAGTCTGCCAGATCCGCCCCTGTTTTTTTGTCATGTTTATAGGATGACGCGCCTTGGGGCATGCAGGCAGAAGTACGGTAAATGAATACAGCATGTTATTTCTTGTTTATTAGGCTTACAGCTGGCTTTGTCCTGGACAAGTCAGCAGACCGGCCCGGGACTACGGTACAGAGAATTCCATAGCATTCAAAAAAGAGAACGGCTAATTTGTGATTTGTAAGCCTAAGAGTACACGCGTTTGGAATAATGTATACATGAATGCATTCACAAATTTGTTTGTGAGGCACATTACAATGCTTCTACACGAAACGCCCTCCCCAACAATTAACTAGATATAGTGCACAGATAATCTTTCAGATCCAGAGCTCCGGGCTACTGTCTTTTTGAATGAACCCTCGCCTGCATATCCTATTGTTCATTAGAACCAACCATGGTTGTATGTTCTAGGGTTTTTCATTGACATCCACGCTTTTCTCCATAACACCATGTACACATTTCCTTTTTAATCACACCCGAACCTTCGCTCATTGTAAATGTATGCGTTCCATTTCCGTGCTCCTAATATTCATCAACAGCTGACTTGTAGTTTCTTTTTATTCTGATGGTTAATAATGACTCTTGTATCTTTTACGTTTTGACCTTTCTGGTCTGTATATTAATTGCGCTCTAAGCCCTTCGGGTCAAGTTCTGCTCCATAAAACTGAAAAAAATACCATCGTGATCGTTCTACCTGAGACTGCTAGCCGCTCTGATAGCAAGAGGGTATGTTTTTTAGGTTGAGCCTGCAGGCAGCGCGCAAGCGCTGTCACCATGGCGACGATCAGTTGTTTAAAAAAAAATCAGAAGGGGCTTTTAGCACGCCCACACCCCCATTGCTCAATAGCGTAATCAGTCTCCTTTGCTGCCTTCCAATTAGGCAGAAGTCTCGATACGTCCATTCTTGTGGCTTATGTAGAGCACCAGCCAACTATAAATGAATTATATTTGACTAGTGTCCCTCCCCTGCAAGCGTAGTGATTGAGGTACTACTTTGTTTGTGAAGTCTATTACTAGGACACCATTTGTGTTTTTTCCCTCTGCTTGTGCACTTGTGTTTAATCTTTATCTTTGGCAGCAAACTCTTTTGTTTTCGTTGGCCGGCGCCGTGTTTTTGCTTCACCTATCTTCCCCCACATTCATCCCGCCTATCCTCTCCCCCACCCCAGTCAGTTTACCTACTGCTAAATTTGAAATGCTTGCAAATTCCTGTAAGAGCTGGCTGCAGATTCTGTAAATAAAATAGTTCTGAAGCTTGGCTGTTTGCTAAATCCAGTTTCTACCCATAAAGTAAAAGAACGCCAGCTTCATAACTATGAAAACACGTGCCGATCGTGTGGCAAACCCCTCCATCCCTACCCCTCTTTCTCTCTGGTCACTCATTGTTTGGAGAACATGCCATATCTAACTTATAAGTAAACCACACAGCATATTTGTTCCAAAAAACGTCACGAAAGCAGAGTTTTTATCTAAGGTGAGGACATGCACTGTAATACATGCAGACAAATTGCTCTCTGCAAAAGGCTAGCAGGAAACCCCGGGCTGCACAACGTATATTTTCTCTGTTCAACCAACAAGCACGCCCTACACAAGAAAACCGTAAAATAGCAACCAATATGAGTGCCAGCAAAGTATTTGTAAACACATCAAAGAGCACACAGTGACACTAGTACTGCACCTTTTTTTCTGCTTTGTGCTTTTTATTTTTTTTTATTGCTTATGCTACTGCTAGTTCCTTGAACAAGCCACCACTTTGTCTTCGAAGAGCTTTCTGACCATACATGTATGCAACTTGCTTGACGCGCAGTTACAACACTGAAGCAGAATACAGTCGTAAAACTGCACTATAAAATAAACTACTACCATGCATATTAACCACCAATCATATAATAAACTTGACTGTTTACCGCACAGCTTTCCAAACTTTTCATGTTGGTGACACACCTTTTTGTGAAAATAAATTCAGGGACACGGTAACGTGAGGAAGCGCAGAGAGTGAGCCCGAACCACCTATGGTGGGTTCGGGCCCTACACACAACCCCACACACACACCACCCCACAGACACACCACTCCACAGACACACACCCACCCACCCCACACGCACACACAACCCCCACACACAAACCCCCTCACACACACCACACCCTAGCACTCGGATTACTATATTCTCTATGGTCGTTATGCTCCAGGTGAAATATATTTCCCTTTTAGGGCTGCCAGAGTCTACCAATATGTGGGAGGTTGAAACGTGTTGAAAATATCCTACTGGACTTGTTTGGAAGGAATTTCTCCATTATTTTCATTACTGAAAAAGTCCACAGAATGTTAGCACAAACTCCTGTGCCAAGGTAAAGCAACAACCAATACTTGGGGACTGCCGCCTGAATTAAAGAGATAAAGATGTCACCCTGCATATGACCAGAGAAAATGGAGCACTGACGCCTCAAGATCTGAACATCTCCATGTAACCAGATTTTACATTGGTAATCCAGGAGGCTAAGAAAATATTTCCACCTGTCAAAAAGAAACTACAATAGCAGGTAAAATATGCTAAGCCTAGTGTCGCTGCAGTGGAGAAAGCTTTTTGCTGCTCTTTTTTGGCACTGTTCTGATCTTGATTCAGCTGACCGCATGTTGATGAATGAGTAATTAGATTAGACAGACCCATCTCTGAAATGATGTAATGGTTACATTTTGGTTGATTTGACAAAAGGCTCGGGCGATGAAAAGGTACCGCACAACTTGTAGACATATGTCCTACCAGGGGATTTGTTTAAAATGAGAGAGTTAAGCAAAAAAAATGCCTGCATATCACCTTCACCTTGAACAAGAGAAAACAAATACAATTAACTTCGTTTAATGTTGCTGCATGCTCGATTTTCAAGGGAAAGAGCTATTCAGCGTCTGTGACTTTCGGAAAAGTACAATTGGATTTTTTTTTACAATAGTTGGGGCTTATTTACGACTGCTTGTGGTGCTAAAAATACACCAGGCACATGGATTACCCCCGTTAAAGGCACGCTTGTTGGAAACTCACTGCAGTCACCACTGATTAACTAAATGGTCTGGTAATTCTCCTATATTGCTGTGCATTTAAAATACATTTGAAAGGCGAAAAGTTCATATTCTACGCAGAAGTTTAAGGCTGTCTCTGCCCAAAAAAATGTGGCTGATTGAAGGTGGGAAGGCAAAACAGATCATTGTTCCAGTGGACAAGCGTTACATCACCTACAGCACTCTGCCAAAGAAACTCCAGAGAGCAGAGCAATCTTCGTTCTATTCAGCTTCAGAGCTGGCCACCTGTGGATATTCCTGCATCCGAAAGGGCTTCAAGCACTCCCCCCCCCCCCCCCTCCCCTTGTCGTCGTGTGTGGCATGCCGGGCCCGCTTACAGCCGCACCCGAGTACTTCACAGGTCGTTAAAGACCTGTGCACGTTAATAGGGCTTTGTTATTGTTTCACCCCTTTTAAGAGCCCCTGCAGCCCGGCTCTGCTGATTGCCGGCAGATGTCAGATCACATCTCGCGACACACCTACATATGAGGCGCGACACAGTAATGTGTCGCGCCACACAGTGTGGAAAGCTGTGGTTTACCGGGTCGTGATTTATTGAAACCGGTTCGCTTGTAAATGATAAAAGTATTCATTTATTTGGGAACATGTGCAAAATAAAGCTTGCTGGACATTCCTGAAGGCCCTGGCATCTGCTACTGAATTTGCTGTAATGCTTGTAGAGCTAGTGAAATAAGTTATAATCTACTTCTTTCCCTGAGATTAATTGTCTGGTCTTGGGGCAGGTGATATTTACTAAAGTTTCATGTCGGACAATAATAATAGGTTCGGTATTCTAAATCAAAAAAATAAGCTGTATCTCCAACAAATTGGGTCGGGATCCAAATCTGAGGACAGGCCTGAAAATATTTTTGACTGGCCCTAGTTTTTAGGAACCTATTACTACTGAACGAAAATCTCTGAAACCAGCCGGATTTCGTGCAATGCATGTTGTGCACTCAACCATGAAGCTTCCCCAGGCGCGCGCTTGGCCTCGCACAACAGCATTTGTCTTCAAAGGCTTGAAAGCTTGAAGGCAATCTGCTACCCCGCCCCCCCGGTGTTTATGGCTTTTCTCGCTCGCTAATGCGTTCCCCCCCCCCTTTGATGTCCGCCGCGCGTGGCCTCTGCCTGTCACCGCTCCGTCCTTCTCTGTCGTGGAATCTCAAATTTGGGGACTACATCTTCAAAACAGCACCACTCAACGCCACAGCACCACTCAACGCTACAGCACCACTCAACGCCACAGCACCACTCAACGCCACAGCACCACTCCACGCCACAGCACCACTCCACGCCACAGCATCACTCAGCGCCACAGATTTACGCAGTGCCACAGAATCACTCCGCACCACTGAATGCCACAGCATCCCACAACGCCACAGCATCCCACAACGTCACAGCATCCCAGAAGGTCACAGCACCCCACAACGCCACAGCACCACTCAATGCCACAGCATCCCTCGACGTCACAGCACCACTCAACGTCACAGCACCACTCAACGTCGCAGCACCACTCAACGTCGCAGCACCACTCAACGTCGCAGCACCACTCAACGTCGCAGCACCACTCAACGTCGCAGCACCACTCAACGTCACAGCATCACTCAACGTCACAGCATCACTCAACGCCACGGCATCACTCAGCACCACTCAACGCCACAGCACACTCCGCACCACTGAAGGTCACTGCATCACTCAGCACCACTGAAGGCCACAGCATCACTCAGCACCACTGAAGACCACAGCATCACTCAGCACCACTTAATGCCACAGCATCACTCTGTGCAACCATTCAACAACTGGTTCTAATATGTTCTCTCAATGTTTCACGATTTATTACAAATGTCACAAAAAGATGTTAATATTTCACTTCTGTTCTTGGATTTTCATCACAATAAAATACACTGAACATAATCTTCCCAAAAGTTATTTACAAAAGTTTAAGCTATTGCCATTATAAATTACAATAACTTTTATTTAAGTATTAATTATTAAAAAAAATAAAAGCCATTGTTATTTGTAATATTAATTCATCTAAGTCATGTAAATACAGCACATATTGCATTACAAATGCTATAGGTGTCATGTTTGCAAAAGTTGAAACTATTGGCACTGTAAATGACAAAGCTATTAATTTCACTATTTTCAAAACCAACACATAAATAAAAAATTTGTCATTTACAATACCAATACCTCAAACTTTCCTAATGCGAGACCTATTGCATTGCAAATGCTTGTTTTAATCATTTTTAAATTTTTCTCTGGATTCCATTTTCTTTTTTATATTTCCTTTGGATTGATTCTGCAATTGCAACTGACTTTCTACAGCAGCGCCATCCATGCGGTGAGACTTACTATGCAAAAAGTTTGCCGTTATTACACCTTTTACTTACTTTTGTTGACTTGCATCATTCAAACGCTATGGATAGCGCGAGCCGATAGAATCTTTGAAACCAACTGAAATTGCCACTTCTACTGCGCGCCGACGCGTATTGTGTCATTACGCAAGCGTGCATCTTCTTCAGAGGTCACGTACGAGGGCATTTAACGTGCCGCCATTTTGGATTTATAAAAAAAATACATCGGTAAACCCAGAAAGCTCGGATGAGAAAGTACTTTCTTCTGTGATCCTCAATCGTTTGTTTTTTTCTACACTTTAGTTATTTATTTATTTTCAAAGTTTTATATAGCGCGAACAAGATCTTTGCAGATATCAGAGCGCTTTACAGAAACAAGGGGTAAGGGAAACAAGAGAGTGATTAAACAAACTTTTGGGTACAAAATAGTAGTAGGTAGTAAGTGAGTAGCGAAATAGGATAGCAATCAGATAAACAAATAGTACAATTAGACAATCAGATAAACAAATAATACAAAGTCGGTGCAATGTCTTAGATACATCCAAAAAAAAAGAGTTCAAGTGAATTTAGCCATAAGGACGGCTTTTACTTCTTTCTTAAAAAATGCAGTGGAGGAGATAAGCCTGGTTTCGGGAGGGAGTGCATTCCAGATCCTGGGTGCCATTCCAGAGAAGGAGCGTTTATATGTTTTTTCCTTCCGGAATCTTCGCGGTTTCAGGAGGATATTTTTTGTGCTTCTAGTGCATCTCGAGCCCCCTGACATAGTCAGCTTTTGAGTGAGGTAGTTGGGTGACTTGTGGTGTACAGCCATGTGAGTCATACAAGCGATTTTCAGCTGTATCCTGGCTTCAAAAGGCAGCCAGTTCAGGGATTTTAAGTCAGGGGAAATATGTGAATGTTTTTTTGATCCAGTGATAAGTCTCGCTGCAGCGTTCAAGGAGGCTCTTAGGGGTGAGGTTGTTGATATGGGGAGTCCGCAGAGAGCGACGATTCCGTTGTCTATGCGTGGGATGACTAGGGATTGTACTGCAGTTTGGAAGTCCTTAGCTGGGAGGAAGGGTTTACGTTTCCTCAAAGTATTGATTTGGAAATTAGCTCCCTTAGTTGCCTTGCTGATATGCTGCTGCATGTTGAGATTGGCGTCCAGTGTTATGCCTAAGGATTTCGCTGAGTCCACAATGGTAGGTTGGACATTGAGTGCAGTTAGGTGCTTAAGCCAAGTTTGAGTGGTGGAGATTTTCGCGGGAGGTGAGATCAGAAGGAACTCAGTTTTCAGAGCATTGAGTTTGAGGTGATTTTCGGCCAGCCATGATTGGGTGTTTCTGAGCGTTGAGTTCAGAAGTTTGATGTCTTCGGGGGATTGTAATTTGAGATAGAGTTGGGTGTCATCGGCGTACATGTGAAAGTGTACATTAGATGCTTGTAACAAGGTGGTGAGTGGTTCCATGACTAGGTTGAACAAATTTGGAGATAGGGAAGATCCTTGTGGGACACCTAATGTTACAGGCACAGATGGGGATAACACGTTGTTGATCTTGAACTTCTGAGACCGGTTATGTAGAAAGGAAGGAAGTTAAAGAAATTGCATGATTACTATTTTCTCCAAGCAGAATGTCTTCCTTCAGCCTTTAAAAGTCAGCGTTTCACAACGGTACAGTTTTTAAAATTTATTTTAAAAGTACAGTTTTCAAAGCTGATATATTTTAATATCGTTTGACCTGTTTATTTCATTTTGTTACTTGGCCTATTACACCTCAATATGGCAACAACAAAATTTCACCATTCAACCTCCTCAACCATTTTGGTCTTCAGGAATCGAACCCTCCCTAAAATGGTTAGAATGGAAAGCTTATTTTTTAAACTTCATTAAAGCCATTGACTTGGATAATAAAATGTCGGCAGATAGAAAGAAAACACTTTTCTTATATTCCATTGGTCCAGCAGGATTAAAAGCTTATGATCGTATGCAGAAAGTAACAGTAAGTGGAGATATTAATGAATTTCTTGCCATTCTAAAAGACTTTAATAATCACTTTGCACCCAAAGTTTGTATTGGGATAACACGATATAAATTCTTTCATAGCAAGCAAGAAGCTAACAAGACTACTGACAAATGTTTCAGCTCTTAGACTTATTGCTGATGACTGCACATTTGACCATTTGGAAGATCAGCCGATAAGGGACCAAGTGGTTATGCACACCAGGGATTCATCGATCCAAGACCGTTTTTGGATAAATAGTGACTCTGATTTGAAAGATATCCTAGCACTTGTAAGAAAAGCAGAACTTTCCAGCCGCAGCGCAAAAGCTTTAAAGAGTGATAGTAAAATAGATGACAAAACTGATATCACTGTCAGCAAAATTAAGGACAAATCGGCTGAAAAGTACAAGAGATCTAATTCTAAATCGTTAAAGCATGATTCATCTAAAAAGAATGAACATTTAGTCCATTTCGCTAAAGTGTGTCGTAGAAAAAAGTCAGTAAAAGTGAAATGCATTCATGATGACGAGACTAGTTCAGATGGGGAAGATCATTTAGTCAAAAACTCTCTTCCCATACCGTCAGAGACACTGAAATTACTAGCAGTTGTTGTTATGAATCTAGAGAGCTATTCCTTTTAAATATCATTGATAAAAAGGGGGACAACAAAAAGAAACCATTATGTTTATTGTCTTAAGGTGGTGTTAATATCTAAATATACGCAGACTCTGGATCCCCATACACAATTGTGAATGTAGAAGTTTGGAAAAGTAAATTTGCAAGTAAATTAGGCAATGAATTACTTCCTCCTGATATCCACCCAGAAGGATTTTCAGGAGAAAAAATAGATATGGTTGGATATCGTTCTCTTCTTTTCAGATTCAAAGGAAGGGAATCATTTGGTAAATTATATGTGTCTAGAAAAGGCCCTTCAGTATTGGGGTGGAGAGATCAAGGCAACCTTGGCATAATACTCAACCCCAATAGTGATGATCCTGTCATGATTGTAGATGACAATGCAGATTTCTGCAAAGAAGTTGTGAATTCCTTTCCTAAAGCTTTCCGCAAGGAAATTGATAAGTTAAATGATTTTAAACATCAAATAGTGTTGAAGCCGGATGCTTGTTCGAAAATTCATAAAGTTAGGAATATACCTATTCTGTTGAGAAAAGAAGTAGATATTGAACTTGAAAAACTTGTCAAAGCTAACATTATTGAACCGATTGAATCCTCAAAATGGATTTCTCAGATTGTCGTTGCACGCCGCAGCAATGGTAAGTTGAGGTTATGTATTGATCTGAGACATTTAAATACCAACATAGTGGTAGATAAGTTCCCATTACCAAAAATTTCGGAGATGTTGAGCCTAATCAAAGATGCAATTGGTTTTCCACAATAGACCTATCCGCTGCCCATCATCAAATTTCTCTCACTGACGACAGTAAACCTTTGACAGCTTTCATAACTCCTTCAGGGTGTTTTCAATACAAACGGTTACCCTTTGGTCTCGCCTCTGCTGCGGCGATTTTTCAGAGAATAATGCATCAGCTTTTCAATAAGTTTGATAAGGTACGCTGTTTCCAGGATGATATCCTAATTTTTGGAAAGGAGAAACAAGAACACGATGATACCCTCAAAGACGTTTTAGGTATTCTGGAACAAAAGGGGTTAACTGTTGAACACACAAAATGTAAATTTGCGGGGAAGTCCATTACGTATTTAGGACATGTCATCAGTGGAGAGGGGATCTCTACTAAACGTGCCCTGGTAGATTCTGTGTTGAATGCTCCCCATCCTAAAAATAAGGATGAAGTAAGATCTTTTGTTGGATTAGTTGAGTTTTACTCAAAATTTGTATAACATTTTTCAAGTAAAATTTTCAACATACGTCAGTTACTTAAAAACAAAACCAAATTTAATTGGTCTGTGGAATGCAGTGAAGAATTTGAAATCATTAAGAAAGGGATTTCCGATGCACCAGCTTTAAGTGCATTTGACCCTGAACTTGAGAACTTTATTACTGTAGATGCTAGTAATAAAGGCTTGGGAGGTGTTCTTTCCCAAGTGAATCAAGAAGGGAAGGAATACATTATTGCTTATGCCTCTCGCGCTCTTTCACCCACTGAAGAGAAGTTCTCAGTGATTGAGAAAGAAACATTAGTGTGTATTTGGTCTCTTGAACATTTCAGGGTATTTGTTTGGGGCAAACCATGCATTCTCAGAACAGACCATAAACCCTTGGTAAGATTGTTGACCACAGAGGGATTATTCAATGCGTCTCCTTTGATTGCCAGAATGTCCTTAAGATTACAAGACTACATCTACAAAATTATTTATGTACCAGGCAAGGAGAATGTAGTAGCTGATTTTTTTATCACAAATTCCAACTAACCTAACAGACAGTTCTGATCACGAGTGGGAGAATATTCAAGTTGCATTGGTTCATGATCAGGGTTTACCCTGGTTTGATAAAAATGAATGGGAAAAATTATGTAAGTAGGATGACATTACACATTTTTTTTTTCCTTTTTCAGGGCTCGAAAAATCCACTCGCCCGCTCGCATTGGCAAAGGAAAATGGATGAGGACGAACTATTTTTAGGTCCTACTCGCCCTTTCTGGCGAGTAGGAAGTCAAACTAACTTTTGTCCTCTGTCTTTGAAAACAGAGCAGAAGTGACAAGATAACAAGATTTAAAGGCATTTTTTTTGCTCTCAAAGGGAATGAGCAATAAAGATGCCTTTAAATCTTGTTATCTTGTCACTTTTGCTCCGTTTTCAGAGACGGAGGTCAAGTGGGTTGCATCAGGTCGAGGGGATTTTCCATGGTACTAGACCTGCAGGACTAGTACCATTTTTTCGGATTTGTCGAGCCCTGTTTTCGTGACCAATGGTTGGCCGGCCAAAGGCAGCTTACCAGAAGATTTTTAAAAAATGGTGGGAAATTAGTAATGAACTTTCTATATCAAATGGGAATATCATGAGAAACGATAAAGTCATTCCTCTGACAAAACTTAGAGAAACCATAGTTAAAATGTGACACGAAGACCATGGTGGTATTGTTAAGACCAAACAAAGGATAAAACAATTGTACTGGTGGCCAGGGATGGATTTATTTATTGAGAGGTTTATTAGAAATTGTCTCTGGTGTGCCAACTCAGATACAACTCTTATTACTCTCAAACCTCCTATGGCAGAACCAATAATTCCAAGATCTCCATGGCATACTGTAGCAATTGATATTATGGGACCTATTGGTTCTCAGAACAAATATGTATTAGCTGTGACTGATCTATTTTCAAGGTAGCCTGTTTTAAAAGTTGTTGAGAAAATTAATTCTGAAGTAGTTCTTAAATTCCTTGATTCTGTTTTTGTTGGTGAAGGACTTCCTGCTCTACTGGTTAGTGACAACGGTGTCCAATTTACCTAAAAAATTGCCCACGATTATTATGACAAGGTGGGAATAAGACACTGTACTACATCCCTACACAACCCAAGCGGGAATGGCATGATTGAACGTTTCAACAGAGTATTGAAAAACGCTATACAATCTGCCATCTGTAATAACTGTGATTGGGAGTTGCAATTGTTCAAAACTATTTGGATGTATAGAACTTCTCCACATGATGTTTTGGGTGTATCGCCTTTTGAAGTCATGAGAGGTAGACCTGTTCGCACTAAATGTAATCGAGAATGGTTGTTTAATGTTCAGAAACCCAGCATTCACATAGATGTTTTGAAGTCTAGAATTGAGAACAAACATCTTAAAAACAAAGAAGCTTATGACCTGAAACATAATGTCACATTTTGTGACGTTAGAGTAGGTTCCTGGGTTAATGTAAAAAAACCTTGGAAAGTAAAAAAAGGAGAAGGTCAGTCAGTTTTCTGAACCTTTATAAGTCACAATATTTTTTCGCAATGCTGTCCAACGAAATGATGGAAAAGTATGGAATTTAAAACGTATTGCAATACTTAAAAGTGAAATTCAATAGGTTAAGAAAAGTGAAGATTCTGGGTTATCAAGAAAAGCATCTCAGTATTTTATTATTGATTTTTTTTAATATAATTTTTATTGCAGACATATAGCACAATATTATTGCCACTTACACATTACATCTCAGTTCTTCTAATCTCCGTTCTGCAGTCCTCCCTGTACACAGCCTGTAGGCCCACAACCCGGGGCTCGGGCGGCGATAATTAGTTGATATCTAGAGGACTGGCAAGGTTTAGCAGGTGTAATCCCCTCTCTTGGAAGTGCGCTTGTCTGCTTTTCTCGTATTCCCCCGCATGAGGTTCCCCAACATTGATTAACTGTTCCTAACACCCCAACCCCTCCCCAGTGTCCACCACCCACTCAGAAGGACTCGCTGCTGTGTAATCTATGGGTACCATCAGGAGCCAGTGTCTGTTTAGCTGTGCGATGTGTCCGGTGTGTTCTGGGAGCCACCTCCGGTCAGATCTGGGGCTTCCTCATCCTCCTGTAGTGTACTGTCTCTTAGGGCCTGAACCAATGCCTCTCAAGCCGCTGCCGTGTCCAATGCTCTAACGTCCGGTTTACGGCGAGCTGTCTCATATCGGTATGTACTGTCGCATGCGGCCCACCTCAAGAACTCGTTAAGCCATCGCCTGTGTGTGGGTCCCACTCTCGCCTTCCAGTGTCGTGTGATTTCTCTTTTAGCTAAAACCAGACCCATATCTATAAATTTGCTTGAGGTTTTGTTTTTGGGTGTGTGCGAGAAACAGTGGAGTAGGCATACCGCTGCATTGTATTGCAGTGTCCTGTCCGTCGCTTCGTTTAAGGATTCGCCTATCGCTCGCCAGTATTCCCGGAGGGTAGGGCAGGATCACAGGATATGTTCCAGCTCCGCGCCCTCCAAAGCGCATCGTGGGCATGCCGCCTCGTTCGCCCCAAAATACTTCCTGATTTTGCCAGGGGTCATATAAGCCCTATGTAGCACGTAAAAGTGGATCAGTTGAAAGCGCGCATTTCTCGTGCTATTTCTGGCTCGCCTCATTAGCCGGGCCCAAGTAGTCTTGGGAATCTCTCTGTTCAGATCCGTTTCCCATTTGACCTTTAATGCTGTCAGAGGCTGCAGGTTCTCCCGTAGCATTCTAGAGTACAGGCACGTTACAGCCTTAGAGGTTCCGGCTGCCATCATGGTGTACTGACAGGCCATGGTCGTCTTTGGTTCCTCGAGCCCCCCCTTCCAGTGCGCCTGTATGGCTTGAGTCACCGCAGCATGCAAAAGGTACCCCCCTCTTGGCAGTCCGAACCTCTCCTGCAGCTCCTGAAACTTGAGGAGCACCCCGTCCTCGTAGAGGTCTCCAATAACTGGTATACCCACGTCTTCCCATCTCTGCAACCGCGACCAATCTCCTCCATGGGGGAGCGCTCTCACCATACCCAGGGGTATCTCTGGGGCATATGGGTGTTGCACCCCCTCACGTCTCTGGGACCGGTTCCAGCAGAGCTTGAACGTCCGGTCCACAGGTGACCGATCTCTAAGGGCGATCCTCTGCTGCAATGAGATATAGGCTAGAACGTGCCGTGGCGTACCTCAATCCCTCTCCTCCTCCGGGCCTCGGTATGCCCTCGCCACCTCCTGCGTAAAAATCTGAAGTTGAGCAGCAAGATAGTAAAGCTCAAAATTAGGGACCGCCAGTCCGCCCTCATCTTTCGGGCCGGTGAGCGTCGCCAGCGCTACTCTGCATCTGCCCGAGCCCCATAGAAAGGTGGTCAGCTGAGACTTCAGTTGGCGAAAGAAGGATCTAGGAATCCAGATGGGGAGGGTGCGGAAGTAATATAGAAGCCGTGGCAGGGCGATCATTTTCAACAAAGAGATGCACCCAGTGACCGGGTGCGTGGCCCAAAAGTCCATGCTGCCTTTCAATTCCCGCATGCATCTGCCCACGTTACCTTCCATCATGTCTACAGCCATGTGGTATATATATACCCCTAGGTACTTCAGACAGGTGGGCTCCCAGTTGAGCTCAGGTCGGTGGTCTGGCCGTGCTATATCCCGTCGCAAAGGAAACAAGCAAGTCTTAGTCCAGTTGACCTTTTGGCCCGAGAGTTCCCCAAAGCGCTCTAGTAGCCTCTCAGCCCCCTCCAGCGCCTTCGATCCGTCTTCCAGAAATAGCAGGAGGTCATCCGCATACAGGGAGATGAATTGTTGTCCCCCTCTACTATCTATGCCCTGAAAACGTTTACCCGTCCGGGCCTCGGCTGCGAGGGGCTCAATTGCCAGAGCGAATAATAGGGGGGACAGAGAGCAGCCCTGCCTAGTACCCCGCTCCACCGGATATTGGTGCAAAACGAGGGGTCCTATGCGCACTCTCGCCACTGCCGCTGTATATAGGACTCACTTCCATCTGATATATCCATCTCCTAAGCCAAAGCGTTCCATGACTCTGTATAGGTATTCCCATTCCATACTATCAAACACTTTCTCTATGTCTATTGATAGGACCAGGGGCGTCTGGGCTTCAGTGTATGGACTATCCATCAGGAGTGCAAGTCTCTTAATATTTATAGTCGTGTTCCGTGCCGGGATAAAGCCCGATTGGTCTGTGTGGACCAAGTCGGGCATGTGCTGTAGGAGTCTTGCCGCTAGTATAGCACTCAAAATTTTGTAGTCCGTAGTTAGCATGGATAGCGGCCTATATGACTCCGGACTGCTGGTCTCCCTCCCGGGCTTCAGTAGTGGTATCACCAGCGCTTCGCGCATAGACTGGGGCAGGCAACCAGCCGTCCTGGCTTCATTATATACCGTTTGGAGTCGCGGCGCTAACAAGTCCAGGTACTTACTGTAGAATTCAATGGGCAACTGTTGTAAATAACGAAGTCCTTGAGCCAGGTACATTTAATAAGCTGGATTTAATTAGGCTTAGTTCCAGATTAAGTTCCAAGTATTTCAGTATAAGATAAGAATAACCCCACCAGGAGTGGCCTCCCTGCCACTCAGCCTGCCTGCCATCAACTGCCTCTCCACACACCAGCCAGGCACCCAAGATTCTATGATGACATCAGGCATTGCAATACCCACACTAGCTAAGCAGCAGGGAAATCACACAAGCTAAGTATAACAGCAACCCATCTAAACCCGGCGTTTTGTTGCGGGCCATCCGTTTAACTGCCCCTCTAATCTCTCCCAATTCTATGTCTCTGCCCAGGTCGTCCGCCTGTTCTTGGTCTAGGTGCGGTAACTGGAGGACCTCAAGGAAGGCATCGATGTCGTCCTCCTGCCCCACCAATGCACTCCTGTATAGTTCCTCATAGTATCTCTGAAAGCTGTGGAGTATCTCCGTTTGGGAGTACTTTATATGGCCCCCTTCTCCCTCGACGGCCAGTATCGGGGAACATCGTTTAGTGGGGTTACCTAGCCACGCTAGCAGCGTCCCGGCTTTGTCCCCTTCGACGTGGGCCCGGAGCGTATATGCTCTGTTGCCAAAGCTGCGGAGGTGCTCCACTTCCACTGCTACTGCCTCTCTAGCCAAGTTGACCTCCTCTTGGAGCTCAGGGTGGCCCGGTCGCACCTTCTCTGCCTCTCGCAGCTTGGAATCTGCCTTCTGCAGGTCCTCCAATAACACCTTCCTCATGCCCACGTGTTTCCCTATACACTGACCCCTAACCACCACCTTAAAGGCGTTCCATTCCGTCGCTCTAGAGGCCGTGGACCCCTCATTTTCGGCGAAGTATTGGGTTATTCCCTCCTCTAGTTCCGCATGAAACAATGGGGCTTCCAATATCTCAGGCCGCAGCTTCCAAGTCGGGACGCGCCGTGTCTGTTACCCAGTCTAAATTAATCCGCATGGGGTTATGGTCCGAAATTGTCCTGGTTAGGTACTCGGTCCTTGTCACAGTCTGCATTACCTCTTGAGAGCACAGAATTGAATCAATCCGAACATGGAGGTCATGCAGGCTTGAGAAGTACGAGTAGTCGCGCTCAGTCGGGTGATGTGCACGCCAAGCATCCGTCAAACCCCACCTTTCTTGCCAATCCAGTCTACCCTTCGTGAGGCGGTGTACGGGAGAGTCCCTCAGTGGTGGGTGGGATCGGTCTAGTGTTGTATCGCTATTGAATTGAAGTCTCCCCCAATCAGGATAGGGCCTGCTAAAAAGTGTGCCAGTGTCCCTGACAGTCCCGTTAAGAAGGTCAGCTGGTCAGTGTTCGGTGCGTATATGCTACACAACACTATGTCCCTGCCCCGCAGTCTGCCCTCCACTGCCACATAATGCCCTCCGGGTCCACTATGTGCCTGGTCGCCTGAAACGGGGTGCCTGCCCTTACCCATATCAGAGCCCCTCTGGCGAATGCCGAGTAAGTGGTGTTGAATACCTGACCCCTCCATCTTCTCTGTAGTGAAGCTCCCTCCGATTTTGTGAGACGCGTCTCTTGCAGTAGCGCTATGTGCACCCCCCTGCGGACCAGATAGGCGTGCACTTTGTGTCTTCTCGTCATCGTATGCAGCCCCGCGCATTCCAGGTTATACATCGCAATGCATTTGCACTAGCCATTGTCCCATAGTTCACGTCGTAGCAGTACATCAGCTTCCGTTTCAGCCTAAGTGGTGGCACCCCCCCCCCCCACTTATCCCTCCCTCCCTCCCAACAGTAAATTTAAGCATTCGCTTCAAAAGAACCTCCCCAACATTGACCCTCCCTCCACTCCCCAGAACAGGACCCAATAGCAAACCATCAGCCCCCGTCCAAACCACCCTCATTCAACTTAGCACCAGTCTATCCTGCAGTCGTCACTGCCGTAGCCTTAAGGGCTGTTAGGGGTAGGCTCCAGACCAACGGGTGGCTGCGCCAACTGTAACCCGCGCCCTTAGGATCCCTGATAATAGGTGTGCGGCTATCGAATTCTCAACCACTGGTCAACTCATTATATCCCCAACATTGCCGGACAATCAATGACAAGAAAAAGGTCCGAAGTCTCACGTGTCAGGCATCCAGTACTTCGTCTGCTGAATTCGGTGTCACCTTCAGGCCCTTGGCGCCTTGTGTCTCCGATACATCTGTTTCTGACCCTGTGTTAGTCCCCTCTGAGTCTGTTCCTCGTTTCGATACTGGCGGACTAGCACCCAATAGTTCTACCACTGCTTGCAGTGCCGCCTTCCGTTCCCCCGCTGTTTGTGAAGCCGATGGCGCTCGGGTGTCTCGTCTCTTCTTGCGGAGTCTTTGCGATTTCCGTACCTGCGTCGCTCTCAACAACTCCTTTTCCTGCTGACGCGTGCCGTCAGTTCCCGCTTTATAAGTTTCAAACCACGTCCAGGCTTCCTCCGGTGTGTGGAAGAATCGGGTCGTGCCATCCAGTTCGACTCGCAATCTGGCCGGGAAGAGCAAAGAATACCGTATTCCCTCATCCCTGAGCGCGCGTTTCACCGATAAGAAAGAGGCCCTCGACCGCTGCGTTTCGTAGGTGTAGTCCGGGAACATGGTGACCTTACTATTGTCGTAAAACAAACCGATTAAACAGAGGGTCCCAGGGCAAGTTTTATGACCCAAGCTAGGTACATACCCCAATATACATACTCATTACACAAGAAATACCTAGGGGTCAGTGAAACACTATAGCTCAACTGCGAAGATAGATCTTACAACCACACGGGCAACAGGGTGGAAAGACAGGCCATGCAACCAAAGTGAAATAGAAGTGAGGGTTCAAAAATATGGGCTGAAAATTCCCATCAGAAGCCACTCTGTACCGCCCTTTGTTACATCATTTGGGTACTCCTTGCCCAGGAGGTAGGTGAGAACAGTCCGTTGGATGTAATAGTGGCTGTTCTGAGATGTAAAATGAGAGTGTATCAATAAAGGGTGGTTTAAAGGTTTTGAAATTGGGTGTGGCTACTGAAAAAAGCAGTGTGAAAAGATTGAGTGATAAAGATAAGATTGGATAAAGCTTGGTGGATAAAAAGTTTTATTGTGTTCCCCTAGTTGTCCAAGATTAAAAACAAAGTGAAAACACAGATTTGAAATAATATCTGTGAGTAGTAGCGATCAACATGTTTCAGCAAAACTGGAATACTTCAAATGCATTCGTCAGGACCAGATGTATGTTCAACTACTGCTTTATAAAAGTGAAGATAAAGTAAAATCAAGATATCACCTGTGTTTCCAGGTCATACGTTCAACCACATACTGTTGTCGCAGTGTAAGCCCAGCAATGGCAGGAGCATAGAAATGAAGAAAACAAATACATAGTAAATGACACACTATGTCACATACTACAGGGAATGTCTTTATACATAAATCACATTCTTTTGTGGGCAATATGCATTTTGCACTTATTTACACCACTCACCCATTTGTTGTGGTTGTTGTGCCTCACCCCACCTGGCAGCAGCTCAGGTTTAAGGAGCACCGCTCTAAACCAAAGTTAAAAACAGAAATGACAGTCCTAATATTCCATTTATTGTAAGCAACATAATCTATACTTGCAAGTATGTAAATGCAATTAATCGTTTATCATTGTTTAGTTCATTTTCAAATACACCAAAGTATTACTTATGAGAAAAACATACCATATTAATAGAAGCCACTCTTTCTATAGTGATATGTTTTCTTGTAACTAAAAGGTGCAGTTACCTCAAAATCGTTTTAATAAGAACAAAGAAGCGTTTGTTCTTTTACTTCAAGATTAGCAAACTCTTTAAGTATCCCCATCAAATGTGAAACGCTGCTTTTCGGCATGTGGACAACACAGAGGAGAGCCGATTAGATACGACTACATAGCAGTAAACGGCCATGTCTGTTTTGAGAACGGCGTGATCAAACTTTATAAGCACGCCGAAATCCCACACTAGATCTAAGTGTCACGGGCCATAATGTTTGTTGGTAATGGGGCCCCACTGTGATAATAGGCACAGGAGCCCAGCGGTTCATCAACACTAAGGACAGACATCACAAGCCCCCAGTACCCGGACATCACAAGCTCACTAGTATGCAGCGCTAAGATAAATCATAAGCGTGGCAGTACTCATTGACGGCGGGGCTGAGACTAGATAGTGAGCGGAACAGCGCCTATTGGTAGCGGGGAAACCTTCGCCACGTTAGAGAGCCTCAGCATGCAGGGTGGCACTAACGCTTGATCGCGCTGACTCACCTCTCCGTCGGTGTCTCCCGGCAGTCTACTGGGCTGTCTGGGGAGCCACCGAACGAGCTGTATCTGCCATTCTTAAGGAGTCAAAAATAATCCATTACGTCACGTGACCCGCAAAGCCCATTGCGATCACATGACTCGCTCTGATTCTGGGTAATGTAGTTTGGAACCAGAAACGGCCATTATTGTCATTTTACGTGTATGGGCTCTTAAAAAAGGATCGTTATCCAAGTGATTTGATCTGCATAATCCCTCTAGCAATTTTACAATGATTAAAAATGCACAAGTGGTAATTTATAATCAATCATAGTTGTTTACGAATATTATTTCTCATTTATGAAAAAAGCACCTCAGTGTTTACTGAACCTTATGAGCACATCCAGTTAGGCATATAAATGCATACAAATGCAATCTGACATGTTGGAACATGCATTAAGGCATATAAATGCAATCGGACCTGTTGGAACACCCTGCATTAGTATACACGTGATATACAGAGGTACAGTCAGATTCATATTACCAAGATTACCATGCATTAGAGGGACATCCATGGGATTGGCTCATTCAATCCATCTTTGTCACTATTGATCTTGTAGACCCACTTTTGTTCTAATCTGAACAAGAAGCTCCCTACATCTGTGCATGATTGGGGAATCAAAGGTTGTTCCAACACCGTCCATTCGAAATCATTGGGGCCATGTCCCACCTCTAAAAAGTGTGCAGTTAGACGAGTCGCTTGCTTACGACATCGTATTGTGCTTTGGTGTTCTTGAATTCTTGTTTTGATCCTTCTTGTTGTCATACCTACATATTGTTTTTGGCAGGGGCAAGTGATGAGGTAAATTAAAGGTTTTCGCTATTACAATTAGTAAAACGACGTTGCACCCAGGGCCTGTTTGTTCCGATGTCAACTGAAGATGAGTTGCTCGTCAAAGGGCAGACTGAGCAAACCCCACAAGGATGGTGTCCCTGTACTGCTGGTAAGTCCCAGAGGGTCCCCACTTGTCTGGGTCCTTTGGTCTTGGGACTTGTATGTACTAACTGGTCTTTAAGACTCTGTCCCCTTTTGAATGCAAACAAGGGGGGAAGGATTTTGTCACCTCCTGTATTTAATATAGACCTGTGCTTGCGAATAATCCTCTGGACTTGATTTGACCTTGCATTAAAGGTATTAACAAAAGTAATGCGATCGGTCTTCTCCTTTGGTGGATGTTGCTCAAGGAGGGACTCCCTGTTGTTGTTTGAGGCCCTCTTCTTGGACTGACGAATTATCTTTTTAGGGTATTTTTTCTCAAGTAGTTGTTCCTCCAGATTTTTTGAATGGACAGTGAATGTTTCTTTCTTAGAGCAGTTTCTCTGTATCCTAAGAAATTGAGCAAATGGTAAATTATTTCTAAGGGCCCGAGGGTGGCAACTCTCCTAGTTTAACAGGGCATTTTTGGCCATCGGTTTACGATATAGTTCTGACTCAAGGCCATTGGTACTGGCCAAAATTTTTATATCCAGGAACGCCAGCACTGTTTTATCGTATTCAATGGTAAATCTCAGAAATGGGTTCTTTGTGTTCAACCATCAATGGAAGGTCAATAGATCTGCTTCAGAGCCACGCCAGATGACCAGTATGTCATCTATATATCGCTTCCAGATGTGAAGCGATGATGGATGTGGGTTAGAAGATGTTAGTACCTCTTGTTGTTCAAAATTATGGACGTATAGATTGGCCAGGCTTGGAGCGAAGACACTTCCCATGCTGGTCCCTGAGGTTTGAAGATAGGTGGTGTCTTCGAATTGGAAAAAGTTTTCTTTCATCGCTATATCAGCCAAGGTCATGATGAAAGACACTAGTGTAATAGACTGATGGTCACTCTGTTCCAATAGACGAGTCACAACCTCAAGTGTCTCTGTTTGTGGAATCGAGGTGTATAATGACTCTACATCAAACGACACCAAAATGTCGGTGTTGTGATCGTATTGTATTTCTGGGAGGAGTCTCAAAACGTCCTTGGTGTCCTGAAAGAACGTTGGCATAGCTTTCACCATTGGATTGAGAAAATGATCGACAAAAGTCGATAGAGGTTCCAAAATGGAGCCAATCCCAGAAATTATGGGCCGCCCTGGCGGAGGTCTTTGAGACCTGTGGACCTTAGGAAGGCAATAAAAGTATGGCATCTTTGGGTGGACAGTCGAAAGGTATTGACCCTCTTCTGGTGTGATCCACCCTTCAGAGGTAGCTTCCTCTACTAAATGTCCAATGTGCGTCTTTAGACGTTCTGTAGGATCCTCTGTCAGTCGGCGATAGGACTTCTGATCGCTCAATTGTCTCAGGCATTCACTCCTGTAGGTGTCAGTATCAAGGATAACAATTGCCCCACCCTTATCGGCTGGTTTAATTACTATCTTCTCATTAGATGCCAAAGAGCGTAATGATAACTGTTCTTTTTTAGTCAGATTCACAAATGGTTTAGTCTCTGTGTGGTACAGTTGTTGAATATCATTCTCCACAGCTTCCTCAAATGTTAGTACCTTTGCGGGTAAGCCAGCTGTTGGTGGATTAAAAGTGGACGGCTTCCTTAGGCCCGTGTTGATATCCTCAATTGGTAATTCAATGTTCTGGTTAGGTGCAAAGAAGTAGTGTAGTCGAATTTTTCTAAAGAACTTGGCTAGTTCAATTTGTGCTACAAAAGGGTCCCCTTTTGTAGTGGTTACAAAGCCTAAGCCTTTGTTCAAGAGAGTTTCTTCATCATCCGACAGCACGTACGAGCTCAAGTTCATCACAATGCTGTCATGTTGCTGGTGCCCGCTGTCTCTTGGGGGATTCTCTTCCCATTGCGAAGATCCATTGTCGGCTGTGGTGTATTGTCCCAGTGGACCTGTTGAGTTGTTCCCTGTCTCCTCCTGCCTCTGCCCCGTCTCTGGCCATACTCTAAAAAAGGAGGAAACATTTGTGGTCCTTGTGGCATTGGTGGTCCGTATGGACCCATTGGTGGGGGATATGCCGGGCCAAATGCCCAGGGATTAGGTTGCCACCAGGGTTGATAATGATTCTGGTTTTGAGCATTAAACCCCCTTCGCCAGTTTCTTTGGTTTCCACGTCCCCTTTGAACATTGTTTCTCATGGAGCCGTTCTGTGACGTATCGGAGTCACTAGATGCACCTTCAGAACTGGACGTTGCATATGTTGAGCCGCCTTTGCGACCCCCACGGTTAAAGGATGGTGCGACATTACTATTGTCTACTTGGTATGGGCCATCCACTCTCGCTTTTTGCAGCAGGAAGTCCCTGTCTTTGTAGTGGGGTAGCCTTGCTATGACCGGCCTAGGTGGTTGACCCGGTTTAGGAGGCCTGGCCGGAACTCGATGTGTGCGCTCAAGCGTGAAGAAAGGGGTCAGGCCTTCCGGGGCCCCTGTCGTCTTGAGCCAGGAGTCCAGGTAGCCTATCATATCATATCACTCCCTTCAATTTTTTCTGGAAGGCCGACCAGTCGGATGTTATTATGTCTGCTCCTATTGTCAGCATCCTCTGCTCTCTTCTCTAACGTTTGTATTCGGGCAATGGCATCCTCCATCTTCCCCTTCAGATCTACTTGAACGGGGGTCAGCTCCTGCAGCGTCACTTCATTCTGTTTGACTCTGTCCGCTAACTTGGCATGGTCTGCTCGGAGTAGCCCGAGCCCGGATGCCACCTGCGCGATGTCTCTTTGCAAGGCGTCTTTTGTGACTGTTATGGCGTCTAATACATGGTCCTGTAGCTGCTGGAGGTCCGCGGGCCCCTACACGCCAGGGTCCTGCGTCTCTGCTGTCGAGGTGCCATCCGCCTTCCCCTTAGGCTTCCCCATGCTTCGGACCTCCTCGCGATTCTTGTGGACTCCTTATATAGCACCTAGTGGCCCAAATTCGACCGCCTTGGAGGGGAGGGGGTGGTCTGTGTGCCAGTGTCACGCCTTCTCCGGTTTTCCCAGGGGTTCGTCTACTGTACCGGCCCAATGGTTCGTTGTGCCCTCGAGACGGCGGTCTCCGTAAGCCTCTCAGTTTTAATTCCCACTCTCCACTTGGGGACTTTCGGTGGTAGGCTAGTGATTTTAACCCTCTCGCTTCATGTCCGAATATGCCTTGGCAGCGTTTATATGGGTCGGGCATCAGGCCTTGTCCCTCTGTGTACCCGATGGCAGGACCTGGCGCTATGCTGGGGCGTCCTCCAGGGGACCACATCACAGAAGGGCGGCGTTATGAGAATGCACCCAACTTTTCCGAATTGCCTTCCGGCTGCCCAGGTACCCCAATATGATCTTCCTGGTGTTCTTGTACACCTACTCCGAATTTCAAGCACCCTCTAGGAACCTAGCAGTGTCTTAGGTAACACGGGCACCACTCAGGTATTTTCTAGGTACTAGGGGAGCCTCAGCTGGCCTCGCTCTCGTCCCCCGACCTGCCGAGCATCAAGCGATCCCAGTCAGATCTTGGCCCAGGCCAGGCGCACTCCAGGCCGTCAGCGTACTGCCCCCGCAATCCCGCAGTCGGCGCTCCGCTCTGCCCCGCGTCAGCGGCCTCTGTGTTGTGCCGACGCTCCCTTCTCCGCCGTCCAGTCCTGCAGTAGCACTCTCACTTGCGGCTGCCCGGTACCTGATTTCCCGGCTCCGCTCGTCCTGCTAAGGCGCTGCTCCGTCTTCGCCAGCCATCTCTGGGTCGCGCTCCTCAGCCCACCGCAGGACGCAGTCCCTCTCGCTCCGTCTCGCCTACTGGCGCCAGATGCCACTCCGGATCCACACCCTCAGGCTCGGCACCGGGCCGGTCGCTTCACTCGCCCTCTCCGCTGCTCCTTGTGAACGCACCCAGCTTGTGGTGCTTATATTTCCTGCACCCAGGCCTCGGCGGAGCTCCACACGTTCCCTTAAGTCTCCGCTGCCGATGTCCGATCAGCTCGGAGGCGCCATCTTGGGCTCCGTCGGTCGGAGGTCACTCTGCTTGCTCTCCGTCGCCCAGGCGGGTCACGGTGCGGTTTCACCGGTGTCCGACCACGTAGCTACAGTCCTGGTCCCCGTCTCTGCTGTGCAACCCTGTTTTCGTTCGGTGTGCCGCTCTGCAGTCAGGATAACAGAGGGATTAGGCGCGGAGCTCCGAGCTCACGCCACCATTCCCGTCGGCAGTCAAGCCACGCCCTCCCAGTATTTTATTATTGATGATGACCTTATTCATACTGATAATACCAAGATGTCTGAGTTGGTTGTTCATGATGGTACTAAGAATGTTGATCGTCCTGCTGAAGAGTCCTCTATTGTTGACACTGGTGAATACTCTTCTGTTGAATCTTCCTTTGTGAAGAGCAGCATGGCTGATACTAGTGTTCGTGTTGGGACATCTGGAACAGTAGTTGATGTTGACATTCGGGTAGATACAACTAAACTCATGAAGATATCTATGGAACAACAGCGGTCACAATGGAAGATATAAATGATGATGTTAGTGATCGTTCTGTGCACACTCGCAATAAACCTAAGTGGTTAAAAGATTTTGTTTGTGATGAACAATCAAATTGAATTACAATTTCTTTTTATGTTATTTTAATATTTATTACTTTGTATTATCTATTGTAGTTTTTTTATTTGTGTTAAGGGGGAAGATGTGTTATGTTTCTTTAATGAATTGTATACCTCGTGCAGTAGCGCGAGGAATGTATTTTACATTGCCTCACATTGTTTTCATTCAAAGTGTAGGTTCTACTCTTCTGTTGTTCTCACTGACAGCCTGGCATTCTTTGCTGCAGTTAGATAGAGGGAAGGACGGAAGGAGACCTGCTCTGTTGATGTTCTTTTACTGGAATAAATCCTTTATCTATCGATTCTGGTGTCCACTTCTTAACAGTGTGCTATGATCCCTTATCATCATTCCATTCCCCTCACTCCATCCTTCCGTGTGTGTGCACGAGACCCAGAAGCTGCCATTTTCACCAATGTTCTATGTCAGTTGAATTAGCGAGCTATTGGCCTTACTTTGAACATTGAGTAATACTCGCCTCCTTTCTACTTAAATCAGTTGGGCGGTCAGATGGCTGCACAGCGCTGTAACAGCTACATTGAGGGCCCTCCTTAGATCCTATCAGTGCCCCCATCTCTTTTGTCGTACGAAGGTTGGGAGCTTTTGTATTCCTTTTCTCTGTACTATGTGTATGATTGCTTGTGGGATGATTCTCTAAATGCCCCTGATAGCGCGCAGCACAGCAGGAAAAAGGGTTTTCGGGTAATCAAAGCAGAGTATTATAATTTATACCACGCGCTAAAAACAGTTTACGATTTTCTTCTTCTGGAAAGTAAATCTATACAACTAACTTTGGCCCATATTATGTCAGGTCCTCCGACAGATCGGAGAGTTTGACAGTGATTTGGCAAAAGATTTAGATGAAATATTCCCCTTATGAGGACCCAGAACAAAAGGAATATTTATACATTTACACCTTTCTATATACAACTATTTATATATCTCATTATTTAAGCTAATGAATAACGACAGACTCAGTTTCTCTATTACTTTGCATCTATTTCTTTGAAAACATTTGTAATGAACACACGCAAAATTACAAATTCAGGTAATCACTATAGCATCTTAATTAAGGAGCATAAGTTGAGTGGATAGTGTAAGAGACAAAAGAGCATCTTATAAAGTTCAACATAAATAGAGAATTTCATACGAACCTAGGAAATTATAGCACAAAGTGCTAATAGCTGAAATGCTAACCCTCCGGCCGGAAGGGAAAGCTGGTTATCCTCACCAGGTATTAAGAATAAGGTTAAAGAGTCAGCTTGCAGACCGCAACAGCCAAAGGATCTTGGAGGAAACAGCTCACACAAATGCAAACCTCTCTCACTAAACCTCCAAAGAAAGCCCCTCTCTAGAATCTATCACTAATAGTTATACCCTAATGTTAATCAGTTTGGTTCATTCTTGTAACAAAATCGGAAAAGTCCCTCTCCTGTTGGTTTATAAGCATAGGGGTTAAGTCACACCACTTCCGTCGCTCTTTTCTTTCAAACGTCCATTGTTTTAGTTTCCTGCTGTCATCATCGTCCTTCAACAGAGGATATCAAGTCTTCTCCTTTCTCAGTACACGCATATTCAAATGCATTTTGAAACATTTTACCAGCACAGTTTGATCGCCAAAAAATACAGTCGGAAGCATCGTAGATACATAGGACACGTAGCAGCCAGCCATCCGAGAATAATGATCACAATAAAAAAGCTCTAAAAGAATAAATCTCATCTTTTACATTTTGGAAGAAAAATTAACCCTAATGCCAACGTTAAGGCCTTCTTGTAAAATGTGCTGTTTTCTCTAGGAGAAATGAACAATTTTTTGTCATCGGTTCAAAAATAAAACTCCATTACATTGATTATTTTGAAATCTTTCATTAGTCTAATATAATATATGGGGAGAGGAGTTGGCTTAACGGCTAGGGTAGTCGACCTCGAATCTGGGGAACTAGAGTTAATGACGCTGAACAAAAATGAATGTGTCCTCATGTAATACAACTGGGGCTATGTGAATCGCTCTGATACCCCATTCGGGTCAAGTTCGCGCTATATAAAACTCTGTTAAAAAAAAATAAACACAATTATTCTAAACTATTATTCTGTAATTAATATTTACTTAAGCTATATCGATAAACAATACATATTTAATTTTTTTCTCCATATTTTTGCTCATGGTACAGAAACTTTTGCGTCCTACATAAGCACAATTACATTTTCCCGCACCTTTCTTATTTATTTTTCCCAAACCATATGTTAATATTTTTGATTGATTTCAAACTTTGTTAATAACTCACGCCATGGAAGGTTTAATCCAAACAGGTTTTATTTACGCAAAACCCTGCTCCATCACACCCCCTCCCCATTTACAGTTGTCTTTATTAGCACAGATGCACAGAACAATTGTATATGGTGAATATAGTCCCAGCCACTGATCTGGACAACTAATGATGTTGAGTTTTTACCCAGGCAGTTGTATTCTTTTATTAAAAACGTGCAAAGTTCAGCATCATTATTTGTGGTTTGGTCAACAGTTTACTGCATGTCTGCCACTTTTTCTTTTCTTGTTACTACAGCACATGTTTCAAAAACGTGCTTCAACATAAACAGGTGTGATGAATGCGATCTCAATGCCTCGTAATTTTCTTGATGTGCCCAGACTGCTAACGGAGAATTGCTCTCAGTGGATAATGATTATTGCAAATTATCTTGAGGCCATAGATGGGACTGGCTTCACTTCTGCAAGGAAACAGTTGTCTGTGCATAGAGGGAAAGAAGTTATTTGACCACCTTGCTGCAGTGGAAAAGAAGAAGATGTAGTTGAATTGAACTAGTTAATTGAAGTGAAAATCATAATGCAATCACTCCTTGACACTATGGTGAGCATCATCATGGAAAGATACATCTACTTTAATCGTTACCAGGCACCTGGTGCAGCCTTTGAAGCATATGTCGCAATCCTGAGAATGCTTGAAAGCAGATGTGCAAGGACATGGAATGGAGGAAATGATTCGAAACCAAGTCATTGTGCGCACTACTTGCACAAAAAAAGATTTTGTGCCACAAGAACTTTAGCTTAGAAAAAAGGTAGTTTTAACTATCAAAAGTGTGGAAAGGTCTACTAAAAGCATCAAACGTTTGCAACATCCTGAAGTTAGTATGATACATAAAGATGATGATTTCAATAACTGATATTTCAAAGAAAGATAAATAACATGTTGCAGATCTGCTTGCTATGGATGTGGTTCAACATATCAATTGGCAACAAGTAAATCTTGTTTTGCTTTGGCCAAGATATTTAAGGGATGCTGGGGAAAAAGGACACTTCCTAAAGGCATGCCAGTTAATACTAAGTAAAAAAAGTGTACACTTTCAAGGATGAAAATGAATGCAATATGAGGATGAACAATTGGAGAACTTATTATTGCCATTATTGGCAAGGCCGATAATGAAACCAATCAAAGTGCAGCATAAAGATAAATGGAGCTGTGAAGTGGATGTCTTGTTTGTCACAGCTTCAAAAATAAATAATTTCTAACGATACTTATGAACACCTTGAGAACAAGAAAATGTTAACATGTAGGAAAATAGGACCCAGACCATATGGGGGGGGGGACACAAAACCAAGTTGGTAGGGGATTCACTGTTCACTTAATGTTCAATGGAAGAACGTTGGTAACAAACGTATACATTGTTGACTATAATTTCAATATCCTAGGTTGAGCAACAACATCTAAAATGGTTTTAACCCAGTAAGCTATCATGCATTTTTTATTGTACAAGAATTCAATGTCATGTCCATACTAGAAGAGCACAAGGCAGTATTTAACAAAAAGCTTGGGTGTTCGAGAATACGTCACACATCAAATAATTCTAAAGGAAAATACGCAAGCAGTGAAATAGAAAGTAAGAAGTAAACCTCTTTCAGCTTCATCTGAGGTCAAGTCAGTCTCAAGAGTGGTGCACGGACGAAATCATCAAATAAATTAATACCGCTGAGTGGTTATCTCCTGTGATCATCGCAAAAAAGAAAAATGGAAAGTTCAGATTATGCATCAACCTACAATTGAACCGTTGTGTGGTAACCTCCACCTGTTTCCCCTTAAACAATGAAATGGTGATGTCATTAAGTGGAGCTAGATCCTTTGGCGTCTTTACTTCAGTTCTGCTTACAATCGTTTGCTTCTTCACAGAAACTCAAAGAAATTTACTGTGTTCATTACATCAGAGGGTGCATATCAATTTTGCAGTATGCCATTCGGCCTCAGCTCTGCTTCAGCTCTTATTCGACACATTATGAACAGACTATTTGGAGGAATGGCAGAGGCAAGAGCTTCTTAGATGTTTTAATATATAGTGAAACTACCAGAGAACATGCTGACATTTTGTAACACATATTTCAAACGGGACATGGACGTGGGTTAATGCTGCAGAGGGAAAGTGTAATAAAAAAAAAAACAATGTTGAGTAATTAAAGGCCTGTAACTGGAGAAAATGGTGTCCAAGCAATCTTTGGTTTCAGCTATCTTAAAACCACCTTCACCCTGCAACAGAAAGGAGTTTGCATCATTCTTAGGAACATGTGAATTCCACTCAAAGTTCATTAAGAACTATGTGGAAAAGGTAGAACTTATGTGCAATCCATTCAGACAATAATGTTGAGTTTGTTTGGAATGAAGAATGTTTAACAAGCATCTTTGAGTTAAAAAGAGAATTAGAAAAGGCCCCATGATTGAAATCATACAGTGTGTAGTCACTACCGATGTAAGCCAAATCGGCTTAGGTGCAGTAATCGGTCAAACATCAAAGGAAGGTAGCAGCATCATTGCCTTTGCCTCATGCAACTCGGGAATGCCATAAACAATATATTCAGTCTTCAAGCATGAGTTATTGGCTTATGTGTGAACTGTCATTTAAAGGTTTCTTTCAGGACAGAGAATTTGTATTGCAAACCAATCACAAACTATTAGTGAGCATTCTGGAAGTCGTGGATACAGGAAAAATGTCCCCATAGGTAGCAAAACCAGCCTGCAAACTACAAGATGGTACATATTTCAGGACAATATAATGTGTCTGGAGATTATCTGTCACATGCTCCATGTGGGAATGAAAAGAAAGATATGAGTCAGAAGAGAATGGCGATTTAAGTGTTGCATGGTTCTCCGATAACAATGGAGCCATAGACCTTACCATTTAGGAAGATATTGTGCAGGTGCTGATATGTTACTGCCACCCAGTTCTCTCAAAACTAAACTGATCGCCCTATCCCATGAGGGACATGTGAGTATAGCAGGCACAATAAAGAAGGTATGTATGGCCTTCTGGTGACCATTATTGGATGGAGATGTACAAATATATGTTAACCAATACACCATGTGCAAAGGTGCTGATGAAGCAGTGAACTAGTGTAACTGCCCCATGACAACCGTAGAGTTACTAGAAGGACCTTAGTAGAAAGTTGGCATTGCCTTTATTGGGCTTATCAATGCCATCCTGCCAGAAAGGCGTCATGCTGTTGCACTTAAAGATTATTACAGCAAGTGGGTGGAAGTTAAATTTATGTCACAACCAAACACTATGGAAATTCCAAACTTGCTTGAAAAGATTTTTGTCAGGAGGTGTTTTCCCCCTGTCTGGTTAGTCACAATGAGGTTCATTTCACCTCCCGAGAAATGTTGAACTTTCTTAAGATCAATGGCATTGAACTTATTAAATCCTCATGGTATAATCCACACAGCAATGAAAAAGCAGAACGAGCAAATTGGCTCTTTAAAGAAACCATTCAAATGGTGATTAAATCTCATGTCCATGTTGAGGCGGCACTGAGAACCAGATTATGGTCATAACGCACCACTCCCCATAGGACAATAGGAAAACACCATTTGAATTACTCTGTGGTAGTCTGGCCATTACTTTATTGTTCATTGAAAAACAACATTCCCAGGCACTGTGAAAAACAAGCAATGTAGGACAAGGAGTTCACGCTGAAAATTATGATAAAAAACTTTACATTTTAATGATCATGGCAATTATTAAAAGCAGAATCAATGGCTTTCAATGATACATTTATAAATCATTCTACTTAGGACAATAAAAAGAGGGTGAATGATGGTAGCTTCGACGCGCGTTTCGACACAGGCGTGTCTTAGTCAGGAAATACCATCAAGTTAAAAAATCTAAAATTGAGTAACACCAACAGTTAGAACTCCATTTATATTTTACATTGCTATAATTGACAATCATGCAAATATTTTTATGTGGATACAAGATGCTGCTACCAAAATTAGGTTTATCTTTATGCAAACATGTATAGTGTGCGGTTCCTGTCAAAAAAGTTTTTTATATATACATACATATACACCCATATACACATACATACAACAACCATATATACATACTAGCAGCCCGCCCCAGCGTTGCCTGGGGCAGAAAGGGGCTGGGGGCAGTACACCCGCTCCCGCCCGACCCCCTCCCGCACCGCCGCCCTCCCGCCCCGACTCACTCGCGCCCCCCTCCCGCCCCGACTCACTTCCGTCCTCCTCCCGCCCGACTCACTCGCGCCCCCCTCCCGCCCCGACTCACTCGCGCCCCCCTCCCGCCCGACTCACTCGCGCTCCAACATTTTCATTTACTGCTGCCTCCTTCTTGCCTCCCCCTGCATCACACAGTCTCACTTTTCCTTTCCTTACCTGTGCCGCCGCTCCTCACTGCACAGCCGCTTGTGACTGCACCGCCCTCCTCCTTCGTCGTCATCACGCACGTCGCGGCCAGTGCTAGGTCCCGACCGGCGCTACTTTCAGGGGACTACTTTGTTTACAAACTTTTTTGTTTTTATTTACTTTTTTTTTAAATTTATATAGCCTATGTCCATCTACACACCCTGACATTTTCATAGATGTATCGGGTGTGTAGATTGGCGCTGTGGTTCCCGAGTTTACCTGGCCAAAAGGTGCAAGTTCTCTCTTTATAATAGTAGTATAGATGGATAGAGCTCTCAAATGTTACATGTTCTTGTTTGAGTAACTCATCCTGTTAAGTCTTCTTTATATTTTACTCAGGGACCTTTAGGTCCAATTAGATAAACTGGACTACAAATCCCAGAATGGGCCGCAAAAACTTGTACTGGGTGTGCAACTGACTTGAGAACTTGAGAATGTTGTCAGTTTTAATACTGCATATATGCAGATGCACAAGGTACAATACACAGGGTATAATATGTTAATTATTGTCATCGGTGAGTTTGGGAAGGTGCAATGACTCCAAAGAAATTAGGCAATGTGTGAGCCACACTTCTAAAACCAGTCAACCTCTAGAATCAAAAATTCAATTGTAGTCTGGCCTTTAAGATGGTTATCCCAGTATGGCAAATGGTGAAGGGACACTTTTTTGGTGGGTGATATGTTAGAAAAGGGTGTTACCCTTTTAAAATATATGACTGCATTTTGTTTCTCAGGCAGTCGAATAGAAGTGAAAAGAGGGTGACACCAGCCAAATAAGGGAGAGTTGACTGGTATGCCCTTCCCTCCATTAGCAACGGTAATAAATGCCTGACAGTGTGTTTATTATTATAGTTACTATGAATAAGTTGTTATATTACTGTGTCAGCCCTGAAATGTTTTAACACGTTCCATACCAAGGCTTGGATTGCACACACTCAAGACTTGTTCATAGAGGTTCGCCCCGTGTGCCTGTCTAGTTAGTTACTTAACCTGCAGGGGCGGCCTTATGCATGTGCAAGCTGTGCACCTGCACAGGGCCTCCAAACCCCAGGGGCCAATATATATCCTTCATATAATAATCCTCTGAGGATGGATACATATTTGTGTGACGGCCCCTTGCAGGGATTTGGTGGCCTCCAGCTCTGTTCCACTTCCAAACTCCCTGCCCCCCCCCCTCTTCACTGGCCTCTGCGCTCCACCCGCCCGGACCCCCTCTTCCAGGGGCCCCCACCTACTCTCCCTGCCCAGGGCCGCCATGAGCCTAGAGCCACCCCTGTAACCTGTGGCTGAGCTGCTCCAAATAACGGTGATCTACAAGGATTTGGCCGTTTCTCAATATGTCGAAAACCAAAGAATAATTACATACATCTGGTCACCAAGTGGCTGTAGCAGGGCTTTCAGAATGCTGATGTGGATTATCACATAAGTGAGAATGGTGTCAGAACTCACATATTTGCTCACTCTTCCACCAATACATTCTTCTTAGTGAGTTAAACACCCGCTTCAGAAAGCTGTTTTTCACCTACATTTCACTCAGGCCTTATTTGCACATGTTCTGTGAGAGAGGTAAGCTTGTGCTAGTCTACTGTGTTGGATCTTTTTCCTTGCTAATTGGAAGATTAAAGTTGCTGCCTTCTGAGAGACAGGAAGGCATGCTTTGCTACTGCCTTCCTGTAGGTGTTCTGTGATGAAGCAAGCCTTGCACTGCTGCTGCCTCATTTGTATGTGTCCTGTAATGGGAAAAAAGATTGTGCTGATGCAGCCCTAGTCCGAAGTACATCTTTTCCCTTCCACTGACATGCAGTGACACAGCCGTCCGAGAACGCTTTCTGGCAGGTTTTGCAGCAGCCGTTGCTAAGGGCGTTGTGTTTGGTTCCCAAGGGCTGGAGGTTGCTGCAGTAACCAGGCGCCAGTGACTTATCAGGTGAGACATGTTTCCGTTTGTTTTTAATCAAGTTTGTTACTTGTAGCGCCTAATGATGTGCTGATCGAAAGGAAGACCGTCATGAAGAGATCTACCCGATTCTGAAAAATAAAATAAAAAGTTATCCTTATTATTCATTTTTAAAGCCCATATCTTCACTTGGGAGGCCTGCACGGATTAGACATTAAAAGCGAGTTTTTACCTGAGAAGGGTTTCTTGGCTCTAGGTGTTGTACTTCGTCATATCTGTAACGCCAACAGTCATGCAATATTTGGAAAACCGTTCAGTCAGACCAAAGATAAGCAAGACTAATTATAAAGTTTCAATGCGTGAGTATTTCCTACTGTTCGGCTTTTTTACTTTGCATTCTGGGAATTATAATACCAACTGCGCTCCGTGCGCAGTGTCTCCTAACTGCATCCCAGCCTACAATCGCATGAGATCCGGGATGACTGTCCGGTGCAGTGTGCTTAGCCATGAGGCTGGTTGTTCCCAGCTGATCCTGATCCTGATGACGACCTGGGGGTCCCCCCAATCATGTCTGCTGTGCCACAGCATGGGGCGGGGCTCTGAATCTGGGAGCGCCTGTGCTCGCCTGTAGATCGTGGCTCTTCCCTACCCCGTACACTCACTGTCACACAACTGGGGACGGCTGCTACAGATATTGTCGCATCAATTTCCTGCTGACGGCTGGGAGGTGTGGTGTGGCCTGGATCTCACCAAACAACGCACTGCCCTTGCATATTCTGGACATAGGCTCTGCTGAAGCGTCTCTCCCTGTATTTTAATACAGAACTGCTCCTCGGCTTTGACCGCTCCCAGACCGGAGTGTTGGCGATCTGACCCTGCATAATTGACATAATTTGCAGTGGTGGCTGGCTGCTATGGGGAACGCAAAACAAAATGCGGGGCACTTTGGGTTCCGCTGACAACGCATTGGGCTACGTCTGTACGTGCTTCACTATTTTCCAAGTTTTGCCCTCTCTCCTGCTCTTAGGTCCTAGCTTAAGGAAATCTTGATGCAGGGACACAGGCGTTATCTGGACTCTGATAACTCCCCCACCTACCTGAATCTTGGTCTAGTAATGTCCTGATGGGGAAATCTGAGCGCGGCCAGCCTGGGACGCTGCTCCTCCCCTGCTCCTGACGTGACGACGCAGGGGGAACTACTTTTTCTAAAAATTTAACTTTTTATATAACGTTTGTGTTTTCCATTTTTAAAGCCTATGACCATCTACACACCCTGCCGATTTCAACGGTGTATCGGGTGTGTAGATTGGCGCTGTGGTTCCCGAGTTTACCTTGTCAAAAGGTGCAAGTTCTCTCTTTATAATAGTAGTATAGATATGTCTGTATACTTATGCATACACATACGCATATTGCACCTATGTCAAAATGTGAAACCAATCTTACAAGATAACACAGTGAATGCAAAATTTAGAGTGTATGTATACAGATACATCACAATGACTGTAATGATCAATTCTTAAACATGTCAATTTCATACATTGATAAGCAACAAAATTACCAGATATGTAAATAAAGAAAAGGGAAGAAGGGGGAAAGAGAAAGAGAAGAAAGGAGAAAAGGAAAGAGAGAATAAGGAGAAGACAAGAGAAAGAAGAGGCGAAATTGTTTGGCATAGCTGTGAGCAGTTCTAGTTTAAATATATTACATGATGGCTTACAAAATGGGTTAACTGAACTCTATTGGAGAACAAAGAAAGAGTATGGACCTACTTTTAATGTCCATATGGGTATGGTCAGCCTTGTGTAATGGAAGCGTTTGGCAATGATAATGGACAGCTAGAGAAGACAAACATTTCTAGATTAGCCTTAGAGAGAGGCCGCTGATGGAATCTTCTTATCAATCAGGAAACAGCGAAAAAGCCTTGCCTCTGTGGTGGCCAGGCATGTCTGACAATTAACTTTCCTAAGTTTTTATAAATGAAAAAGGGAACAGGGAAAACATACATATTACGAAAAATTCTAAAAAATGTGGCAAAGACTTGCCCTATGATACAGTGTATTTTCCTTCGCATTAATAAATTCCCTGAATGACAATATGTCTAAAACAGCCCAGGGCTAAAGATAAATATACATATGCATTTAATTGTTTTTCTTCTCTGGGCAGTTAGAGATTGCGAAACCTGAGTGGCAAGCTGATTTATAGTAAAAAGGTTAGCAGATGCAGTCCAAAAGGTGATAAACCTGAAAGGGAAGCTTCTCGTTTTAAACAGTGTTGATAAATGGCTGAGAACAGTCCAAAAGGTGACAAACCTGAAAGGGAAGCTTCTCGTTTTAAACAGTGTTGATAAAAGGCTGAGAACAGCGTTGAGGAGGATACTGCGCACAAGGTGCTATTTCAGATTACTACCGAAGGGTGAGGATACTTCAAAATTTGCAAACATTCGTGACAAGAATGTTAATTTCTATTAAGGACTAGGAGGCGAGGATTATGCTTTCTCATTTCTTTAATGAAATTCTCAGCAGCCAATAAAAAACAACCAAAAACTACATTTCCCATGAACAGTAGGGAATGATCATAGAGACTATAGTATAAAAGCTCCAAACATTAGTCCTTCTTCCTCTTTCTTTGTGGAAACAGTTCCAGATCAAAAAACAATCCCAAGTAAATCAACAAAAACAGTTCCAAACACGCTGCAGAAATCCAAAGGATCTTGAAGCAGAGGACCGAAGAACACTGGGTCTGTGAACAAGGAGACGAAGGAAACTCCGGAAGAGGATGGTCAGTATCACTTCGGGTCTGAACCTGAAAAAGATACATAGCCGTAACATCCAAATAATGCAAGAAAGTCAAAAGCAATCCAGGGGGGGGAAAGAATAAGGATACATAGACCTGCATCAGTAGGTAAACAGTATACAGTACATATCAATGCAAATGAATTACAAAAGGGTGGGATAATCCTCGCCTCCTAGTCCTTAATAGAATTGAAAATTCTTGTCACGAATGTTTGCAAATTTTGAATTCTATGTCAGGACAGGAGGCTCCGATTATGCTTTTTTAAAGCTGATCCACCACAACAGAAGCAACACTATCAATAGGTTTATAATAAAATGTCTTGAAAACAGAATCAGAAGACCAATCTGCGGCCTTCATAATATCAAAAAGTGTGACACCCATGGAAAAAGCCTTAGAGGCCATTGCCCCCCTCGCAGAATGTGCGCCAAACACAGACACATCAATGCCCGCCTCGGACATTAGCCAACGCACCCAGCGCGCCAGAGTAGCTGGGGCGACAGGGCGAAATGGTTTCTGTAAGGCAATCAACAATTGACCTTGCATGTCTGTACGCAAAGAAGCAGTACTCACCTCATAATCCTTAAGACACTGGACAACACAAAGATTGGGATGAGTGGGAAAAGAGGGATACGTAATGGAAGTAGTATTAGACTTAGTCCTTCTAGAAACACGAAACGTAACACCCTCAGGAGTGAAACTGCGACCCGCAAGATCCAATGCGCGGACATCTGATACACGTCTGCAAGATACCGGGCACAACAACATTGACAATTTAGCAGACAACTGTTTACGGGATAATAAGAGATTAGAAGGCCAAGCCTCCAAAAACCTCAAAACAATTGAAACATCCCATAAAGAGACATACTTAGGAGTAGGAGGTTTCGCAAGACGAACCCCTTTTAGCAATTTGGAAATGAAGGGGTGCTCACCAGCAGGCCTGCCATCAATCTGGATGTGGCAAGCTGAAATAGCAGAACGAAAACTATTGACCGTCCGATAGGCCAGACCTGAGGTGGCCAGAGACGCCAAAAAGTTAAGGATTACACTGATATCCGCTGAAACGGGATCAACTTCCCGTTGAGCACACCAATCACACCACCGCTTCCAAGCACCTTTATATCGTTTGTGAGTATTGGGAGACCAGGCCTCACTAATGAATCTGAAAGCGTCGCTAGAAATGCCCGGGATCGTCCAACGATCCCCGAGATCCGCCACGCCAGCAACTGAAGAGAGCCGGACAGAATGAGGGGATGTGGATCTCCGAGAGGATCCAGTAACAGATTCCACTTCAGGGGAAGAAGGAGCAGCGGTTCGCAACGCATCTCCAGGAGAACCGGGAACCACGCCTGAGCCCTCCAGAGAGGAGCAATCAGAATCAGCTCCTCTCGAAACCGCTTGGTGTAAGCCAGAACTCTGGGGAGCATCATGAATGGGGGAAACGCATAGCATAGAGTCGATGGCCACTGCTGAAGAAAAGCATCCGTGGCCAGAGCCAAGGGATCCGGTCTCCAACTGTAAAACCGGGGAAGTTGCGCGTTGAGGCAAGAGGCAAACAGATCCAAGCGACACTGGCCCCACTGCCGAAGAATGACACGGAATACTCGAGGATGAAGCCTCCAGTCGCTGAAATCCCGAAGATGTCTGGAGTGCCAATCCGCAACTTGATTGTTGCGACCCGGAAGATATTCCGCAATAACAGTGATCTTCCGTTGCAGACAAAAATGCCAAAAATCCTTGGCTATCTCCGCCAACACCTTGGACCGAGTCCCGCCCAGCTTGTTGACATAGCGGACTGCGGACACGTTGTCCATCCGGAGAAGAATGCAACAACTCGTTTGAAGGGGAGAAAAACACTTGATCGCAAACGAACCCGCTAGGAGTTCCAGACAATTTATATGGAGAGACAACTCCTGAGGGGACCAACGACCCCCCGTCGAGACAGACCCGCAACGGGCTCCCCAACCCCACCGACTGGCATCGGATTCGATCACCAGTTCCGGCGACGCACCGAATAGGGCTCAACCATTCCAGGCCTCCATGTGGTCCAGCCAACACTGCATCTCCCACCTCACTTCCTCCGTAAGAGGAATTTGGTCTGAATAGCGGAGGCCTTTCCGGAGATGCTGAATTTTCAGCCGTTGCATCGCCCTGTAATGTAGAGGACCTGGAAAGATCGCCTGAATGGAAGACGCCAACAGACCTACTACACGTGCCAACGACCTCAATGACACAGTCTGTCTGGAAATAACAGATGTCAATTCCCTCTTGATGTAACGCATCTTCTGGCCGGGCAAGAGAAGCTGGCAAGCAACCGAGTCTATCTGAAAACCCAGAAAATCTATAGAGTGAGTTGGGACCAAAACTGATTTTGGAATGTTGACTAGAAAACCTAGAGACTGCAAGAGTTCGATGGACCACTCCAGATGCTGCAGAAGCCGGAGAGGACAATCCGCCATAAGGAGAATATCGTCCAGATAAATAATCAATCTGACCCCCCGCGACCGTAGATGTTCTACAACTGGTCTCAGTAGTTTCGTGAAGCACCATGGTGCCGACGAAAGGACGAACGGGAGGACCTGATACTCGTACCAACGCCCCTGCCACTGAAATTGGAGAAACCGACGATGAGGCTTGTAGATCGGGATCGAAAGATACGCGTCCTTCAGGTCCAGACGGACCATCCAGTCTCCTTCCCGAAGGAGATCCCGCAAGAGATGGATGCCCTCCATCTTGAAGTGTCTGTATACAACCCCGCCGTTGAAGTCTTTGAGGTTGAGAACCAAGCGAGACCCGCCTCCTTTCTTCTCGACCAGAAAGACTGAGCTGACAAAGCCCTTCGGATGACGGATGGTGGGAATAATCGCCCCTTTCTTTAGTAGAACTTCGATTTCCTCTGAAAGACAAGCCTGTGCGTGAAGGGAAAAAAGCAAAGGAGGGGGAGGACGGGTCTGATGCAGAAGGTGATAGAACTCTATCTTGAATCCCTGAACGGTTTCTAGCACCCATGCGTCGCTGGAGATCATACGCCAGTTATTTTATTTTTTTTTATTTTTGGAAATCTTTATTGTGCAACAAAAGCTTACAGGTACGGGCCCACAACCATGCAGGCCGGCCGCGAAATCAAGTAATAGCACATAAGGCAAAATCAAAACAGCTCAGCAGTCCCTGAGACGAGGGGCAGCAATTATACGATGCATTACATACTGGAGATAAGGTGGGACCACTGAGTACAGGATAAGTGAGGTTAATTTTTAAAGTTATAGGTAAGAAGGATCAGACGCAGTCACTTCATCGAGAACACATGGCGGGCAATGATCCCAGCGAGTCAGCAACAAACCAGGCAATAATTAGAGGAGCATCAGAAGAACTTGAGGATAAGAGCAAACAGTACAATACACACTGGTCAGTACCCGCCCCAGGAACGTGGAACATCTTGACTGACGGTAGTGGAGAGACCAACAGCCGAGACAATAAGCAGCGCTACACCTAACCACCAAACTGACCCGAAGAAAAAGGAAAAAGCGAGAAGAGTCAAGAGAGAAAGGAGAAAAATAAGGCCCATAGAACCAAGACGAAACAAAAGACCCACCCCCAAACCCCCCACCCAGCACGCATGCAGAGGCTACGGCCTACCCCCCCCCCTAGCAGTGTGCCTGTCGCCCAAAACCGAGTCCCGAAATATAGACTCAGAGAAGAGAAAAAGGAAAGGAAAAAAGAAAGAAAGGGAAGGGAGAAAAAGGAACTAAAAACTAATGGGAGAGGAGACATGTAATCAAAACGATCTGCTCCCACCACCCACCTGTGCACAATTTAAACCCACGAGAAGAGAAAGTCGCTACAAAGTCAAATGCAGGAACATGATGAGGAAGCAATCATACTTGTACAATCGAAAGTACGTCATTTATCCATGCACGAAGTAGTAGTCCGCCGATGTAAAATATCTCAACCCTGTCCCTGTCTGTCCAGGGCCAGAGACACGGAGTGCACATTGAACCAGAAGCGGACGGGCCAGGAGAGAAAAGCAAGAACTCCAGGCCACAACACACGGCATCAGTCATGATGCCCCGGATCGGGCCAGCAAGAAGAAGCAACAGTAACAGCAGGTACCACGAGCAACGCCCCGTTGACCAAGAAGGGGCACTCGCTCCACTAGGACAGACATCAGATCCCGGCTCAGCAGGGCAAGGCGAACAATCACCGGGAGTCACGGCAAGGCAGGCCCGGACGGACCCTGGCCGGAGTCCCTCCGTCATTTCCACTCCTTGGAAGCACTCTCGACAAAGTAGAGCAACGGGCACCCAGACCTCCAGACAAGCGAGGGCCGTAATCTCATCAACCTCCGGGAAGGTCCGTGCAGCACAGTTCAGCGGTTGGTCCGCACACGTGGGGAGCGGCTCAGCGAGCACGTCAAGAAAAACATCGTCCGGCCTGGCGGTATTCAACATCATGGACTCACGCCAGGAACTCAAGGCAGCGAGGACGTCGCCGATCGTAGGATCACCCCTACAGTATTCAGCAAACGTGCCGTGCGACAGGCCAGTGTCCCCGTCGACGACGGGTCTAAGATATAGGTCGCTGGCCGCCATCTTGTCAGCACGGCGGGGCCACTGTACACTCCAGTCCCGATCCGGTTGCCAGCGGGGTTCAGCGAGAGCCAGCCGGGGACAGTCAACCGCACCAGCGATGCAGGGAGGCGGGCCACCAAAGCATTGGAGGTAGTCGGCGCCTCTGGCCCATGGGCGCCGACCACCGAGTCCGGGCGGAGGGTTTCAAAATGGCCAGCTAGGAGACAAAGGGGAGACGCGTCTCCCATGCGGTCAACCCCCGTCCGTGGGATGCGGCACCCCGCCACCAGGTCCCACCAGGCCCCGGGACCATCCAGCCGGGCCCGGTCAGTCGTCACCGGTCCATCCGCACAGTGGCCTCTTCGGTCGACCCCTCTCCTCCACCAGGGGCCGGCGCAGGAACTTCGTTCCAGTCGGGGAGCCGCAGGCAAGTCCGGGCCCGCCCGCCTCGCGGGCTCCGAAGCGAACAAGGGCACAGCTCAGGAACCGCAGCACCCAGGAGCATCCGGAGCAGATGGTAAGAATCAGCAATCTGTCATGTTTCCATATTGCCACGAATACGTCTTCTCGGGGCAGGATACGGCACAGGATTAATAAAACAGGCGAGAAGGTCGACGGAGCCGAGCTACAACGCGGCCATCACGGTCGCGAGCCAGGCTCCTCCTCCCATACGCCAGTTTTTGAGGAAAAATTGCACTCTGCCCCCCAACATCACATCGCAAGCATGAATCAGGCTCACCTGCAGCGCTGGAATCTTGGTAATGGCCTTGCTGTCCACCTGACCGGCCTTTACCATACTGTCCCTTTCCTTTGCGGGACGAGTAGAAATTTGCTCGAGTGGAGTATCCGGTGTCATAACTTCCACCACGCTGCTGTGGGGTTCCTCTCTGGGACTGTTGCTGCGACCCACGGCCGAACGATCGTCCCCGTTGTCCGGCCTTGGCAAAAACCGGACGCATGGCCCGGCGTAATGATGCCTGTGCTTTGTCGATTCCACTAAAGGTGGAGACAAACTTTGTAAGTTCTTTTAAAAATGGTTGACCAAACAACAGGCCTTGCGCCTCTGGACCCGACTCTGAAGTTGCCAATTCCGCTAACTTCGGATCCAACTTGAGCAAGATGGACCTGCGCCTTTCCGCAGAAACGGCGCAATTAACGTTGCCCAACTGGCAGATAGCCCTCTGCGCCCACTCAATGAGTTCGTCAGGGTCCACAAGAGCCGAAGCTTCTTTAGCCTGAAAGCCAAGATCTAGAATCTTGGTGAGTGGTCCAAGCATATCCAACAACTTATCCTGACACGACCTCCAGGAGCGGTCTAGGCCCTTCTTTGGGTCCTTTGAATATTTCTTCAGGTAGGTGACCATCATCGGATCCACCTCTGGAGTGTCGGCCAGGTGATCTGCAAGATCAGGTCTTGGGCATTCCGAACGGAGCCTGGCCCGAACAGAAGCGTCAAATGGCTGACGAATGTGCGCTTGGATATAAGCTGCCACAGCCGGAGAGGGCAACCAAGAAGACGAATTCGGGTGGACAATGTCCGCTGGCTCAAAATTCAGCAGGGACGGACGCTCAGGGGCGTCAACAAAATGCTCCTTGCGGAGACGCTTCTTGGGCGGGGGTGAATCCTGACCAGAAGAGGTGTGAGCATTATCTGACTCTTCCGTAAAGTGAGACGCAGAAGATTTCGAAGTCTCAGTCGCCAAAGTCTTTGCCAGCTTCTGGAAGTCAGATTTATGAGGATTAAGGGGCGACTTGGTGGATTTCTGTGAGGCAGGCAACCAGCCCTGCTGCTTCGCATACTGGTTCAAATGGCGCTTCAGTGGGTTTATAGCACGAACAAGCGCCTTATTGACCGATAGCTGTACACGCTTATCCAGGTCCTCCACTAAATTATACTCAAGAGAATCATTATCCTCATCCCCATAGTAGCAGTCATCATCTGCGTCATAATATTCCGCCATGGCACTGTAGTGCAGTAATTCAAAGCCCACAAGATGACTGGCACAGATATATAGTATCAAAGATACAATTAAGGGGGAGTGACCACCCCAGAGCAGGCCAAATAGAGTTTGAACGAACCAAACTCAGGAAAACAAGTCAAGCGTGGAGGGAGATAAGCCTGCCGACCAAAAAAATCACTCTAGGCAGAGCCTATGCACAGAGATAACAACCGAAACACTTTCCTGTGCTCCGGCGTCGAGCGGGGTCGAAAGTTCAGCAGACTGTGGGCGTGAGCGCTCGAAGAAGCCTCCTTCACTCAACCGGCGTGAGGTAAACAAAGCCTAAGCCGGAGAAACGCAGTGCGCATGCGCGACACCGCCGCCCGCGAACTCCGGCTCGAGAGCGCTCGCGCTCCCCTCGCGAACCGGCAACCCCTACTCCCGCTCCACAAAGGCAACCGGGCACTAGCGGCCAGGCGCAGGGAGGCGAACACACGCTCCCAAGGGACACGCCGCAGACGGACGAGGAAAAAACAAACAACCGGCAACAATATCGGAGCCGAAGCGCTCTAAACAGGCACAAACACCGCACGCTAGCAAAGCAATGCGGTGAAAGGCAAGGCAAGTTCAATTAAAGAACAACAATGCACAATTTAGTAAAGAGCATAAGAATAAAGATAAATGGACTTAACTGGCTACGGAGCAGCAAAGAAAGAGGAAGAAGGACTAATGTTTGGACCTTTTATACTATAGTCTCTATGATCATTCCCTAGTGTTCATGGGAAATGTAGTTTTTGGTTGTTTTTTATTGGCTGCTGAGCATTTCATTAAAGAAATGAGAAAGCATAATCGGAGCCTCCTGTCCTGACATAGAATTCGGGACGTACACTAAATGAAAAACAGAAAAAGAGAAGAACTGAAAACGCTGTGCTGCTAGTCTAAGCTATACGCGTAAAGCAAATGCTGTCAGTAAGCTCTCTGCTTCAAAGCCCGGTAAAATATAGGTTTACCTGATTAGTGAATAAGGTTCAGCCGCTGAGTGTGACTGTTGTTTTGATTCTCTAAGTTGTGGAGCATGTGGGAGGCTTGATAATAGCCGAAGAATTAGCTGGCTATTGATAACAAGGTTCTACAAAGGGAAGGAAAATGAAACATTGGGTAATTGCGAGGCGAGCGGCTGAAATGAAGAGCCGACTGATACGTATTTGAATAATTACCTTCCAAGTAGTTACAGCTTCCTGGTGCTCTTACAACGCACAGCTGGTCGGGCCATAAATCTTAAAACTGGCTGGGAATGCTAGACGTGGCTGATGATGCCGTTGTTCTATAAAGATAAGGGATGCAGAGCACGGTTAACTAAAAGCGGGCGCAGGAATTTAAAAGCCGATTTAAGGAGCGCTACGCTGCAGGGTCATTACCTGGGGTAGTAGATACCTCCTGCTGATCTTACGCCTCGTGGCCGTATCGCCGGGCTGACGTAAACTTGTAGTGGAAACAAGAGACCAGGTGGTATAGCCAGTTTATATATACTGCAAGTGAATTGGTCGAAGGTGGAGAACTGGTTTTTCTTAAAGGTGCAGAAAGGACTACTGACGTACTGCTGTGATGGAGCAGGATATGTTGATTTAAATGAAGACAAAGTAAAAAGATAACTAATGTAATACGGCACACATGTAATAAATAGAGTGGGCCGATACTACAAGTATCTAATATACTGCATGGGTAAAACGCAAAAAGTCAATATATTGACAGACACAATAAGGGGATTTGCCAACGGACTGTATCAAGCGTCACTAACTTGCTGCATAATTGTGGCAAAAAGTATTACTATGTTAGCAGACACAGTGTGGGAGTTTGTCAACAAACTGTGTCACACGTAAATAATGAATAATAGGAAGCTAGTGAAAACTCAAATGGGGCAGTTCTCTCTTGAGTCACTGCGAATGAAGAGTGAAGTGGCGGTAGATAGGGATTGGGCTTATGAGCAAGACAGGTAGTGTCTATCTCCTTGAAGGTAGAGCCTAGTTACCTCAAACCTGACTACTCTGAAGTCACTACAAATGAAGAATAAAATGGTGGTGAATTGAAAAAGCAAAAACTGTTATGAATTGGACTAATATGGAAATAAGAAATGCTATGCTGCCTGAAGATGGGACCTGGCTATCAAAAAGTTGAAAAAAAGGATAGAATAGGATGCATAACCTATGGTGATTCAGAGAATGGCTTTTTCCCATGAGAGCTCACCGTTTAGTCAATTAATAAAGGTGTCCAATGAAAAAATCCAAAAAAACTCAGGTTTTATGCGAATTTTTGCTCCACCTTTCTCATCTGATGTATGGATTTTTTCTAATATGCACCATTTGATGTCTGAGGACGTATGTTTAAAGTCAATAAAGTGCTTCACTAGAGGTGCCGTGATTTTAGCTATTTTAATCGCAGATCTGTGTTCAGTTAAACGTATTTTGATCGTTCTGTTGTTTTCTCCTACGTAACCAAGGTTACATGGGCATACAATCAAGCAGATAACATTTTGGGTGTTACAGTTCCACAGATCTTTGACTGTAATTTCGAAATTATTAAAAGTCATTTTTCTCCAGTCAGAATACCAGAGCATGATAAGCATGATAAACATCTGACGGTGCCTCAAATGGGAACATTACTGTCAATGGACTTTTGTATGAAGGGACGGCCAGTGGATTTGGAAATGAATCTGGATTGTACAACTATATCTTTAATGTTTTTATTGTGGCGATGTGCAAAGAGGGGTTTGTCTAGTTTTTTCTGGTTTCGGTCAATTTGGAGCAGATGCCAATTGGAATTTATAATTTGTTTAATTTGAGAGTTAAGGGTTGAATGTTTAGTGATACTGACCAGTTTTGGCTCTGTGGGACCTTTATTGGTATTAAAGTGATGATCCCTGTCAAAATAACGAGCTCTTTTATAGTATGCCCTCACCAGCTGGTGTGGGTAGCCTCTAGCTCGAAATTTCTTCTTCATGTTAGTTGCTTGTGTCTCCAAGTCTGTAGTATTCACTGTTTAGTATTTATGTTCCTGCACTTCTCTGCATCTAGCTGCTCGGCCAGCGTGAGTGTTCCAGGTTAGAATGTGAGTGTGATTGACATGGTTGGAATGCTTGGGTGACTGGTATGAGGTTTGGCAGTTGGAGAATGGGCTGAGTAGCTAAGATGCTGCTCCTGGTGGGGCTGCTTGTTCCAGAGTTATACTTCCTGTTAACCTACCTATGGCTGAATAAACCAACTACATGACTCAACTACATCTGCCTCGGCTACCTCACTATATGTATGTATGGACTTAGATACTACATATTTTATGGCGACGATCTGGAGACTTTCCTGCGCATAATATGCCATTCAACAAGAGTTGGGAGTATCCTGTAACAAAAGTGGATCAAGCACCTATCATATAAAGAAGAAGGAACCTCTACAAGCACGAAAAGTAGCCCCACCAGTCCCGTACACACCAGGCAAGCCCCAGTCAAGTCATCAAGAAACAAGGTTTCTGCTTCGAAATTTATCACTGAAGCTGCCTATGTCACGCAGAAGAAACAACATCAATTTGTTGTCTAAAGCAACAATCTACATCTACTGCCTTTGGAAGCAAGCAGTGTCAGCACAGTACCTGTCTGTGAAACCAAGGTAATTGGTGGCTGTCTGCGTAACGGAACTAGTGCTTTGTTAATGACTCTCTTTAACTCAAGATGTTGGATGTGTTACCATCTTCGTGTGCGTGTGCTCATCCGTACTAGCGTTGAACATGGATGAGATTTTCTTTTGACTGCCTGCTTAATTTGTTAACGGCCGCTGTGACAGTTGTCACGATTGTACTTTATTCTCAACCAAGTGCATCTTTGCCTAATTGGGAGGAGGCCGACATGGTGAGTGGAGTTCTTCATGATTTAAAAGACGATTTTGTGTGTTTTTGCAAGGCCTCTTAATATGACAGTTAAGTTTTGTTTCAAATTTAAAAGTGGCTAGTGCAACTTACTTTGAGCGCAGTGCCGCGCGGAGCTTTTCTTCAACCTCCTGTGACGTCTTCTCACTTTGTGGTCGTTGATGCTGTCTTAGGACGTTTAGGAGCAGGAGCGCGCCGTGAGCCACCCGGCTTGCGTCTCCTGAGCTGCCGCCATCTTGGGATTTGCATGAACAGGCATTCTGTGTGACTATTATGCTCCGTGGTGTTTTGCCAACCACTGTTCACTCAATAAAGTTTTCTCTCCAGCGTCGGAACGTTTTCTCAAGTCTCCGTTTCGTTTGGGCACATCGTTTGGGCAAAGTATTCTTCTTTTCATGAAAAGGGACACCGGACTCTCGTCAGCTTCAACGTTACCGGACTCTTTTCAGCTTCAACGTCTGGAACAGTGCCGAAATTCTTAGTGGTGAGTTTCTTTTGTTGTCTTGTTGCCCGACACGTTCTCAAATTTGGTGGGCATGATGTCTGCTGCCCAGCATTCTGTCACATTCTCAAATTCGGTGGGCATGATGTCTGCTGCCCAGCATTCTGACTTGCTGCAAAGTACTTGGGAATGTACCTTGGCGAAGTTTTCTCTTCAAGATTGTCATGAAAACATTTTCAAGGGCCTGTTTTTTCATCCCGGTGACAGGCACACCTATGACTGTGGTTATTCACCAAGCATGTTTTTAACTTAAAAGATAACCAACAAGCATGTTTTTAACTTACAGTTTATTCATTTAAGAAATGTTTAAGAAATGTGTGTGTTATTTATCTGAAATGTTTTTAACGCTGGTGTCACATTCTTATGTGGGTTCCCTCACCCTCATGTCTACACTACAGTATTGGTTAACCCTCATGTTTGGGTTATAGGGTTATGATCCCTTCTCATGGTCTTTGGTTAACCCATATGTTTGAGTTATAGGGTGATAATCCCTTCTCATTGTTGTTTACCCATATGTTTGGGTTATAGGGTGTTAGTCCCTTCTCTACCTGTGTTGGACACCTTGTTGTACGTCAATTGCGTGCATGGCGCCCTGTGCGATATTTTCTCTTGTGTCCAGTGTGTAAGCCGCCCTGCGCCTCACATTTCATTGTCGTGCATTTTGTTGTACGTCAATTGTGTGCATGTCGCCCTGTGCGATATTTTCTCTTGTGTCCAGTGTGTAAGCCGCCCTGCGCCTCACATTTCATTGTCGTGTGTAAGTCTCCTTGTGCTTCACGTTCTCTTGTGTGTGTAGTCTTGTGTGTGTAAGTCACCTTGTGCTTCACCTTGACTTTATGTGAGCGTTGGCCACATTGTGCTGCACCATCTCGTGCTGCGTGTGTGCTTAGGTTTCTGTCCCTTGTTACACCTTCTATTATTTGGTTATGGGTAACCCCATATTTTCTCAGTTCCTCTCATGAGGTGTGGAATTGGTTTGCCACATTGTGCTGCACCATCTTGTGCTGCATGTGTTCTTAGGTCTGTCCTTTGTTACACCTTTATTCATGGGTTAGCCCCATATTTTCAGAGTTCCTCATATGAGGAGTGGAATTGTTTGCCACATTGTGCTGCACCTTCCCGTGCTGCGTGTGTTCTTGGGTTTTTTCCTCGTTACACCTTCGTATATGGGTTAGCCCCATGTCTTCTCAGTTCCTCACTAGAGGAGTGGCCTTTGGTTGCCACAGTCTACCTTCGTGAAGGCGTTTTCTTCATGTTAGGTTTTGCTCACTTGTTGTTTGTGAGTTCGTCTCTCATTTTTCACTTTTCTTTTTGTTCAGTATTAAAGGAGGAGGATGGTGTCAGTGTTAGTGTTTACTGTCTCTTTCTTCCTTCTTTATTGACTTTTGTCTGTTTTCCCTCTCGTGATGTGATGTCCTTCTCATCCCTGGGTTTACGGATTATTATTACGATTGTATATTTTGATTGAGGATAGTTTTCTTCTTCGCTTACTGATTCTCTTTTGTTTTCGAATTTGAGAGGGAGAGGATAGTGTAGTATTCACTGTTTAGTATTTATGTTCCTGCACTTCTCTGCATCTAGCTGCTCAGCCAGCGTGAGTGTTCCAGGTTAGAGTGTGAGTGTGATTGACATGGTTGGAATGCTTGGGTGACTGGTATGAGGTTTGGCAGTTGGAGAATGGGCTGAGTAGCTAAGAGGCTGCTCCTGGTGGGGCTGCTTGTTCCAGAGTTATACTTCCTGTTAACCTACCTATGGCTGAATAAACAAACTACATGCCTCAACTACATCTGCCTCGGCTACCTCATTATATGTATGTATGGACTTAGATACTACAAAGTCCTTGAGGTTGGTGCAATTCCGCCTAACTCTCAAGAACTGGGAAAAGGGGATACTGTCTTTTTGGCATCTGGGGTGGTTGCTTTGGAAATGAAGGAAAGTGTTTCTAGCAGTTGGTTTGGCATAAAGGTCAACTAGAAGGTGACCTTGGTGATGTTTAATGAGGATGTCTAGGAATTCCACTTGGGTGGTATTGGTGTGGGTTGTGAATTTAAGATTGGTGTCAATTGGGGGGAGAGAAATGTGTCCTTGGCCACCAAGTGGGAGGCCCTTAAGGCTGTAGTACGCGGCGCCTGTATGGGGCTTACGTATGGCGTCAGGAAGCAGCTCTTCCAAGATCTCCAGAGAGAGGAGGACACTCTCCTGCGCCCAACTGGTGGTGGACCCTAGCGGTCCCCAGAGGCAGGAGGAGCAGGCAGTTCGAGCCCGGTTGCACGATGTCCTTGATAGGCTTGACAAGTACACCCTGGGCCAATATAGGCAACGCCTCCACAGGGAGGGGGACAAGTCGGGGAGGCTTTTGGCTTGGATTCTGTGGAGCGAGTAGACCCCCGAATGTATCATTACCCTCCGGAACCGGAATGGTGAAGTGGTTTACTCAGAGCGAGCCCTCCTTGGGGTTCTCCAGTCCCATTTACAGCAAGTGTACGAGGCGGACCCGGATATTAACGAGGCCTCTTATCGCCCCTATTTGCAGGGGTTGCCCATGCCGACCCTATCGGACTCGGACCGGGAGGACCTGGACGCGGGTCTGTCATTGATTGAGGTACAAGGGGCTCTAGCCCAATTGCCGCGTGCAAAATCGCCGGGGAGTGATGGGTTCCCTCCTGAGTTCTATCATGAATTCCAGCATGATTTAGCTCCGCTCCTGTTACAAGTCTACCTTGACGCCTTTGAAAGAGGGGTTCTTCCGCAGAGCATGGCTTAGGGAGAAATCTGTATGATACTTAAACCAGGGGGGGACAAGCATGACCCGTCCTGATATCGGCCAATTACTATGATAAACACAGATGTAAAAATTCTGACTAAGCTGCTGGCCACCCGGCTGGCGCCTCACATGGAGCACTTGGTGCACCAGGACCAGTGCGGTTTTATCCCTGGACGTAACACGGCAAATAACTTAAGACGGTTGAATCACATTCAGCATGAGGTGAACGGCAGGGACGAACAGATGGTGTTGGTCTCAATAGACTTGGCCAAGGCGTTCGACACGGTCGACTGAGGCTATCTGCAGGAGGTCCTTCAGAAGATGGGCTTTGGGCCCAACTTCGCTCGCTGGGTCGGAATCTTATATAACTCCCCATGTGCCCGGGTGCGTCTGGGAGGTGCGAGATCGGAGGAGTGGTGGCTGGGGCGGGGAACGAGACAGGGATGCCCCCTCTCGCCCCTACTTTTCCCCTAGCTATAGAGACGTTCGCGGTCGGGGTTCGCACTGAACTGCGGCAATGGGGTATCAAGGTGGGCAACATGTGCAATGTCCTGTCGCTATATGCGGAAGACGCACTGTTTTACCTAACCACTCCAAGGGAGGCGCTCCCGCGGTTGTTACATCTCCTAGATTGGTTTGGTGAGCCGTCTGGCTTGTGGCTCAATCTCTAATTTTCCCACTCTCCGGCTTTGACACAGTACCTCTTGAGGACTTGCCGGAGCTTGGGTTGAGATGGGAACGAACCAGCTTCCGATACTTGGGCATCCACGTGGCCTCGACAGAGGAGCAGTCCCTCGCTCGTAACGCGGATAGGGTGCTTACATCTCTGCGCCAATCGGTAACATTCTGGAACACGCTGCCACTGTCCCTAATGGGGCGACTGGCCATCGCTAAAATGGTGATGCTGCCAAGGACACTGTATATCCTCCAGAATTTATTGTGCCCTCTTCCACCGAGGGTTTTCCGAACCCTCAACATGCTGCTTACATCCCTGCTGTGGGCGGGACGGCGTAGCAGAGTGGCCCTCAGCACCGTCGTGCGCTCCTTTTGAGGAAGGGGGATTGGAGGCCCCGCGCTTCGATCTCTATTATTACGCAGCACAGTTCCTCCCGGCAGCTAGGTGGTTTGCGGACACGGAGGTGTGGGAGACACGATTGTTGGCAGGTCGGGCCACGGTGCAGGAGCTCCAGATGGCACAGATGCGTGGGTCGGGGGCTCAGGCCGAGCTTCCTTATGTGGTGCGGTAGACAGCTAGTGTGTGGCAACGATTCGTAGAAAGGGTCCTGCGTTCAGCGCCATTCCATAGAGAGTTACCGATTTGGATCTTGGCCCCTATTGTGGATGCGGAGAACCATATGTCCTTTCGTGAATGGAGGGAGGGGGGTTGTGAGCTCCTTGCAGACCTGTACCCCTCGGAGAGCTTCCTGACATACGAGCAGGCGGAGGAGTCATTTGGCCTTAGCGGCGTACAATATCTCCAATACCAGGGCTTGCGCTCCATTGTGCGATCGGTCTGGCCGCAGTGTCCGGACACCCCAGATGACCCATACTCTTCATATATAGTTGTCCTGTGGCAGAGGACGTAGATTGATTGCCTTACTATATGCGGCTATGAAACGTGATTCCGCCCCCCCGGTCCCACCGTCATGGGCGGCCTGGGAGGACGAGCTGGGTGCGCCTCTAGACCAAGGACAGCGCAAGCGCATAGGGATCTTGACACAGCGAGTGTCCTGCAATGCTCGTTTCAAGCTCATTCACTTCAATTTCCTCCATCGCACCTACCTCACCCCGAAAACGGTGAGTCGTTACTCAGCAGACAGACGGGATAACTGCCCCAGGTGTGGCACGGGGGGCGGGATTTCTACATATGGCCTGGGGAGCTTTTGGACGGGAGTCGTGGGTCGTGTAGCGGCCACTACTGGCCTCTGAATTGATTTGTCCCCCTTACACTGTATGTTGGGATTCGTACCCAAGCCCAGGAAAAGGAAACTTCCATATAAATTGCTGCAGCTGATGTTAGTACTGGCTAGGCGCAGGGTCGCTATCACATGGATGGGACAGAGAGCCCCTGAGGTAGCTACTTGGCTTAAAGATGTGAGGGAATGGACACTCGCAGAGGAAACACACATGCAACACACTAGAAAGGATGACAAATTGCAGGATGATCTGTTGGCATGTTGTACCATGTGTATGGTGGGAGCCGCCGCGGAGACACACACTGATTCAGAGGGGACCAATGGCGAATTATTTTCAGCACCTAACTCAGAGCCTGAGGGAGAGGGGGGCGTAGACCACTGAGGTGTTGCCTGCGGTGTGCATGACATGAGACCTGGCCTGTATTCCTCACGAGTCTCGTTATGTGCTGCTCAATATGCTACTGTGCCACATGAATTTCCTTGTTTTCAGATGTTGTCCTATTCCGTGATGTGCCATAATGAGTCATTCGATCCCTATACAACTGTTTTTAATGATGCCTGCGTGGGGGGTGGGGGGTTTTGTCTTTTGTATTTTGCAAAATTGAAAATAAAGATTAAAAAAAAAGAATGGTGTCTGTTAAGTTAAGCCAGATAAGAAATTCAGAAAGAGTCTGTTCCCCATCGGTCCAGATGAAAAATATGTCATCTATAAATCGGTACCAGTGGGAAACAGACTCGTAAAATGGAGTTATTTCGTTATAGATGAATTTCATCTTGTATTGGGGCATATAGATGTTGGCGATAGATGGCGCCACCGAGGCACCCATACTTAATCCTTTGGTCTGACGGAACATATAGTCGCCGAATTCGAAAACATTCTCTGTTAGAACTAGATGAAGACAATTTTTGATGAAAGCTTTAGAACATGGGATCTGGTATCTCTCAATGAACCACATGACAGATTCAACTGGTTCAGGTTGCCGTATATTGCTATATAAAGATTCAATGTCCAAGGTGACCAGTATATCCTTCTATGAATCAAACGGTAGGTTTTTGATTTTTAGAAGGGTATAAAAGGCCAGAGGATGTTATCTATATATTTAGAAATAGCTTCTTTGGGAGTACCTAAAGTGGACGCAATCGGACGATAAGGGGGATTGTGTTGGTTTTTATGTATTTTTGGTACTCCATCTATGCAGGAGATTTTTTTCTCAGACTTGTTAAGGTAATCATATTCTTTGTTAGTGATGATGCCTGACTCCAAAGCTTTGTTATGAAAGACAGGGTTAACCCATATAAGTCACTGGGACCTGGGTATTTATTTATTTATTTGTATTTATTTATTTTTGACATTTCTAAAGCGCGACAAATACCCGCAGGCGTCTCAGCGCTGAAAATACACTTACTTGTGAAGAGGAGAGCTAAAGAGAGTGATGGGGAGTCATTGGTCAAACAGCCATGTTTTTAAAAGTTTACGGAAGTGAAGGAGGGAAGGACTCAACCTAATATTTTGGGGAAGAGTATTCCACAGTTTCTGGGCTGCTACTAAAAAGCGGCGATCGCCCCAGGACACTGTTTTGGAGCGTGGAATAACTAGTTGGTTGAGGGTAGCTGATCGTAGCAGCCTGCTTGGTTTGTATAGTTGAAGTTGCTCTTTCAGAAAGTGTGGTCCTTGATTTTTGAGTGCCTTGTAAACTATACATAAGGACTTAAAATGTATTCTGTTACGGAATTTGAGCCAATGGTATTCCTTTATGATTTCTGATATGGGCTCGTGTTTTGTTTTTCCAGAGAGCAGGCGTGCTGCCGCATTCTGAATGGATTGTAGATTGCTTATGACTCTGGATTGTGCGTTAAGGAATAAACCATTGCAGTAGTCCAGAGTTGACAGAACTAAGGAGCTGACCAAGGTTTTGATGGCTGTCTCCGGGAGAAAGGGGCGAATCTTCCTAATCATCTTCAGTTTATGATGGGCTGTGGATACTGTTTTATTAGCATGGTCCATGAAGTTTAGTCCTTCGTCGAAAATGATTCCCAGATTCCTGACTTTGGCTGTCGGGCCCGGGGGAGAGCCAAAAGCTTCTGGCCACCAGCATGATGGCCAGGCTGGGAGAAGAGGTCCAAAGATGACTACCTCAGTTTATTCTGAGTTCAATTTCAGACAATTGGTGGCCATCCATTCTCCTATGTCTAGCAATCCCTTTTTGAATTTCTCTGCCAATTGATCTCCATCGCCTTTGATGGCTAATACCAACTGGGTATCGTCGGCATAGAAGGTTACGCTCATCCCGTGTGCTTTGATGACATTAGCAAGGTCCGACACATAGATGTTAAATAGTGTCGGACTGAGGGATGAACCTTGGGGAACTCCACATGGTGATGAAAGTGGCGCAGATTGAAAAGGTCCTAAGGTGACCGCCTGCGTTCTTCTAGCCAGAAAAGAGGCAAGCAGGTCTCTGGCTGAGTGACAGATACCGAGCCCTTCGACACGGTCGACCAGGATGGTGTGGTCGACCGTGTCGAAAGCCGCGGATAGATCCAGCATTACCAGGATCGCTGTCCCCCCCAGATCCCTGATTGCCCTGATATCGTCAGCAGCCTTAATCAAGGCTGTTTCGGTCCCGTGGTACTTCCGAAAACCGAATTGCGTGTCATCCAAGAGGTGATATTTTTCAACGTATTCAGATAACTGGGTATTCATAGCTTTTTCAATTACTTTAGCTACGAATGGGAGACTCGCAATGGGCCTGTAGTTTTTCAGTTCATTTTTGTCGAGGGAAGGTTTTTTTAATAAGGGTTTTAATAGAGTGTTTTTTAGCGGGTCTGGATATGTACCTGAGAGCAGAATGGAATTACAGACTTGTGTAATTACTGGGATAATGGACTCCATTACAGGCGGGAGGACTGAAAAAGGACAAGGGTCCATGGCCGATCCTGTTTTGATTGTTGACACGATTGTTCTTATGTGGTCACTTGTGACTGCTTGAAAGCTAGGAAACATGTTTGCCGGAGGTGGCGTGGGGGAATTGGCTCTCCTTGAGGGTGATTTGGCAGAGAAGGCTTGATAAATTTCATCAACCTTGGTGAAGAAAAAAAGGAGGCTAGAGAGTCACATAGTGCTTGTGAAGGAGGAGGAGTGAGATCTGGAGTGTTGCCTGACAATGATTTGGTAATTTGATACAGTCGTCTACTTGAGTTTTTTGCTTTATGGATTTGGTCTGAGTAAAAAGCTTTTTTCGCCTTTGTAATCATAACTTTATAAAGTGCCAATGACTCTTTGTAGCACATTTTGCTGGCTGTGTCGTAGGTTTTCCTCCAGTGCCTTTCCTTGTTCCTGTTAGTTTGTTTTTGTAGCCTTAATTCCTCGGTATACCATGGGGCGGTGGGTTTAGCTCTGTTTCTAGATAGTAATTTGGTAGGAGCTAGTTGATTCGTAGCCTGGCCCAACCAGGTCTGAAATTGTTGTAGTGCGGAATTGGGGTCAGCAGACAACATTGGGCGGGTATGGTCCAGGTTTGTTCTAAGGTCGTCCTGATATATGTTTTTCCAGTCTTTAAAATATTTTTGAGATGTTAAGGCTAATTTTTTATTAGGAAGAGTGTTGATGGTGAGTTTAGCAAGTATAGTGTGATGGTCTGTCCACGGCATGGGCAGGATATTAGTTATTTGTAGACCTTCGACGTTAGAGAATATGGCATCCAAAGTATGGCACGCCGAATGAGTGGGAGAAGTGACCAGTTGTTTTAACCCCAGCATTTCCATATCGGAAATTAAAGTGGCGGTGTCTGTTAGATGGCCTTGGTCCAGATGAAAGTTCAGGTCGCCTAGGACCGTGAACGAACTTTCGGTGGCAACTGATTCCATTGTGGTATTAATATTAGCGAGGAATCCTGTCTTCGTTCCAGGGGGGCGATATATCAGTATTCCTTTAAAATTAAAAAGGGCTGATAACTTAATGGCAAACTGCATGGATTCACAGGAGGTAGATGGAATTGGGTTCGTTCTAACAGGGAACCGTTCTCTGGCTATTATAGCCAGTCCACCTCCTTTTTTCCTGACTCTATCCTGGCGGTAGGCTTTGTATCCCTCAGGTACTGCAATTGCCAGATCTGGCTCTGATGATTCATCTGTCCACGTTTCTGTGACAAAAAGAATGTCCAGTCTGCAATCTCCTGCCTGTGCTTACAAAGTGAGCGGGCATTAATCAAAGCAACTATAATAACGTCCTCTTTTAAGTTCATTGCTTGATTAACATTGGCAGGGGGTAATTGTATAGGTATTGTGCGGTTACAATGGGAGCAATATGTGGCAAGGTCGATTGAAACCAAAGAGGAGTCTATCCTTGCACAACATGTGTTAGGTGGTGGCCGGAGTGTCAATAGGCGATTTTGGGTATAAGTCCGGGTGTTGTTTGGCGCCGGTCAGGCAGGGGTTGTGGCCCTAGGCCCGGTCCCGGCGCGGACGGGCGCAGACGAGCTTGCCTTTGGCGCGCCTTCGGCGCGCTGCCGGCGTGCCCGCTGCGCGGACGGGGTGGTCCTGTGTTTATATACATGTGGAGGGGCGGGGAGGGTGGGAGGATTCTAACCACTACACCGCAACCCTTACCTCCCTCAAGATGGCGGGTGAGGTGGGTCAGGTGACGTGTGAGCGCCTGGAGACGGCAGCGCTGTAACCAGGAAGAGCCTGGGTTCGAGCCTCAAGCGATGCAATCTCGCACTGAGGTGAGGGGCAATTAAGAATGCACAGGTTAAAATATCTACACGTTTTAAAAGTATGCGCTAAGTGGTCAACAATTTACAATTTTCCTCCAAACAATACAAAGAATAGAGAGAGGATCCCCCGGCTTCCGCCTCAGGGGAGAGCGTCTAACAAGTAAAGATTTTGCAAAACGCCGCAACTCCGCCCCTTAAATATTCTAAGAGGGCGGGAGGGTTCTAACCACTACACCGCAACCCTTACCTCCCTCAAGATGGCGGGTGAGGTGGGTCAGGTGACGTGTGAGCGCCTGGAGACGGCAGCGCTGTAACCAGGAAGACATTATGAAAAATGGGGTAACCCAAAACGGTTTTTTGGACCTGGGTAGTTAATATTGGCATAAAAAACAATGGCCCAACCCGAAATCGATTAAAGGCTCAATCAATCAGTGCTCACAGTACATCATTTTTATGAATAATAAGGTGTTTAAAATTATTTACCTCTTATAGAATTTATCAAAACAACTTAGGAATGCATCCACCTTGGAAAATTCATTTGTTCAAAGAATATATTTATTCAAAAAATATATATATTAGGAGTTTTTCTATATTACTCCAACACAGCGAAGAAGATTCATATGTACAATACTATACAATTCTTAAGTAACGAACGGTAACAAAGAGAGCAACGTGCTTCTATACAGGTGCCGGAAAAATAGAGAAGAAAAGTGATTTTGATAGAAAGGGTGTAAGCCTCAACAGAATAGTGACATAGGGTTATTTATAAGATTGAAAAAACAGTGCTGTACAAAGGGCAGCAAAATTATGTACATAAGGCCACTAATTGCTTATTTAGCTTTTAACATTTATACATTCTTTTACTGGCATGTATAATGTTTAGAAAGATAGTGGTCCTGTTTTGGGGGAGTTTGGCGTCGACGTTTCGACCCGTCTGGTGGTACTAGGGTAGCTGGGGACCTCGACCTGCGGGTCTTCCTCAGGACGTATGTGGCACAAAAAGACTCCGTACCGTGGTTATTAAGGCTGTGGGCCTACAATGAATTACAAAGGCAATATTTAGGTGGATGCGTAAAATATAAGTTGATGAAGAGGCGAATGCGACCTCAAATTACTTCCTTACCCAAAATTTCTTTGTTGGGAAGATCAAAGAACCTCCTACTCATGGATAACTGAAGGGTCACCGTCTCGCTCCTTCAGTACCTAGGGGGGGGGTATTATGTGTCAATACTTCACATAGTTTAGGTATCTATTGAGTTAATACCTCAAATGTCAAAAAAAGGGGCTTACCAAGCAGTGGTCGTGGGCCTTCCACCAAGATTGTTCAGTAGTGGGTGTCACCAGTAACATATACGATTTTATCCGTTACTGTAGGAAACATAGTAGTGCAGATATTTAAAAGGGGGCACTCCGTGTGTGCGTCTGTTTTAATGGCGAATAGCGGAATGATTCATACCTTATTATTATCCATATGCTGGCATCTTGATAATTCTAGGTGCAATTCAATGGATACGCCAATGTTCCTGCAAAGAACATGCAGAATGCGACCTTAAATTATGTGGTTTAAAAAGAAGAAGGTACAGCGTGTCCGTAAATTCATGATCTGATTTGCGTGAATATTTACCTTGGGAGATGGCGGCTTCCACTTAAAGGATGTTGCCAAACAGACGATTTCAACCGGTAATCAATAACACTGTGTGGGGACATGAAAACGTGGACATGTCAGACCCGAGTCGGGTAATCACTCAGCCTCATAGTCATCCGTTAAGTTATGGAAGCGGGTCTAAACGGGGAAGGAATTTCCTTACCGGGAGTATTGTGTTCCTGGCGGCAACTGCTCGAGTAACCAGGAAGAGCCTGGGTTCGAGCCTCAAGCGATGCAATATCGCACTGAGGTGAGGGGCAATTAAGAATGCACAGGTTAAAATATCTACACGTTTTAAAAGTATGCGCTAAGTGGTCAACAATTTACAATTTTCCTCCAAACAATACAAAGAATAGAGAGAGGATCCCCCGGCTTCCGCCTCAGGGGAGAGCGTCTAACAAGTAAAGATTTTGCAAAACGCCGCGACTCCGCTCCTTAAGTATTCTAAGAGGGCGGGAGGGTTCTAACCACTACACCGCAACCCTTACCTCCCTCAAGATGGCGGGTGAGGTGGGTCAGGTGACGTGTGAGCGCCTGGAGACGGCAGCGCTGTAACCAGGAAGAGCCTGGGTTCGAGCCTCAAGCGATGCAATCTCGCACTGAGGTGAGGGGCAATTAAGAATGCACAGGTTAAAATATCTACACGTTTTAAAAGTATGCGCTAAGTGGTCAACAATTTACAATTTTCCTCCAAACAATACAAAGAATAGAGAGAGGATCCCCCCAGCTTCCGCCTCAGGGGAGAGCGTCTAACAAGGGTAAATGAACGTTATAGACAGAGTGGTCCCAGACTGGGAGAGGGAGAAAAGGGATTACAGAGAATAATGACACATTTGTAAATACATATAAGAGGCAAGACAAATCTGATGTACAATGTTTTAATTCACAATGTACTGAAAACCATGTTGAATGGCCACACACTAAAAAAGATGACTTTTTAAAAATGTATTTTAAATAAATGCCCATATGGAAAAGGGGGAGGTAGGAGGGAAAGGGGGTGGTAGTGCTGCGAGGGTGTATAGTGAGGGTATTATACACAATCTTAAATGAAAAGGGGAAAATAATTAATACAATTATTTTATGTTCCCAACAAAATTTCTGGATGATCCCCTGATCTCAGGGTCACACACAATGTATGAATCAATACAAAAGACTTTTTAAACACCATGCTTCTCAGACAGCTTTGTACATCATGCTAGAGGAAGAAGCTGGTGGGGTGAGGTAGAAGTCTACGTTTCGACCCAAATTATAATTTTAGAAAAATCTGATTGCGCTACTTCTTTAAAAACAAACCCACACAGATGAATGCATCAACCACCGGTCTGCGACCTCCATCCACTTTTGTCCCTCCTACCTATGCCATGACACAAAGGATAATGGCTTATGAAAGCATAGTAATACTTGATGTCAAGAAAATTCTCAAGGAGCGCAAGTACATTAAATTCAACATTAGTAGAAATGAAAAGATGGCCCTCTCTAGGCTTAAGGACAATAGGCAGGTCATTGTTAAAAAAGCAGAAAAGGGCGGCGCTATAATTGTACAGGATGTATCCAACTATAAAGCGGAAATCATGAGACAACTTAATGATGGCATGGGGCGTGGCTTGGACGCCGATCGGGATGGCGGCGTGAGCTCGCAGCTCCGCGCGGAATCCCGCTAATTCTCCTGATCCCTGCACCCTGGGCGACCCGTGGTCGACACTCCTACCCTCCGAAGTGTGGGGAGACCACAGGGCGTTGGTGGGAAGTTGCTGGGGGACCGCTGGCCTCGAGGAGACCCAGATGTACGACGACCGAGGTGTCGCCGAGAGTGAGAAGAAAATGGCGGCGGAGCGGACCGGCGGCTCCGGACATCGACATTGAGCAGCCTTGGCGCCGACTGGTGGGGGGCCCTGCCGCCGCGAGATCGATGCTGTGGGGACTGTGGCGACAGTCCTGAAGAACTGGGGACAGGGAACCCGGCACCGCTCGGACTTCGGGGACAATTGCTGGCCGCTATCCCTTCTCCCTCCCCTCCTCCGCCAGACTCCTGAGGGGGCAGGTCGGACGGCGCTAACCCACTTGGCCCCTGGAGCCGCGGGCATCGGCGGTGGCACTTGATCCTGCTCAATATTGGGAAGTTTGCGCCGTCCCACGAGTGCCGGGACTGGAAGGGTTTCTTGGCCTGTGACGCAGTACCCTAAGATGGCGGCTACGGGAGGGCCGGTGGCCGTGGAGCGCGGACAGTGGGACCTGGCGGCGCTGTCCCAGGTGGGCGAGACCCCCCCGCCGGTGTTGGACCAGGAGCAGCGACTGAACCGGCGCTTGGATGCCATACTGGACGCAATTACCTCGACCAAGGAGGCATTGCAGTAGGACATTGCGCAAGTAGCCACGGGGCTGGGGCTATTGCGAGCGGACCATGCGAAGCTGGCGGATAAGGTCAAGGACCATGATCAGCTGCTATTGGACCTGAAACCTTCGGTGGTGACCGCGGAACATAAGATCACGGACATCCTGGCCCGGTTAGATTCGCTGGAACGACGTGCGGAGGATGCCGAAGGCCGCAATAGGAGGAATAACGTGCGGGTCGTAGGCCTGCCGGAACGAATTGAGGGGGAGGATGCGGTGGCCTACATGGAGGACTGGTTTCGAACTGTGGTGGCACCGGAGGGGCTTACTCCTTTCTTTACCCTGGAGCGAGCCCACAGGGTGCCAGCTCGCCCGCCAGGGCTTGGTCGCCCCCCCGACGGATGGTGGTGCGGCTCCTCCATTATAAGTACCGGGACCTCCTCATCCAGAGGGCTCGGACATCGTGCCCGTTTGAGGTGGAGAACAGCAGGGTTACAATCTTCCCGGACTACACCCAGGCGGTCCAAAAAAATAGAGTATCGTTTCTGGCGGTGAAGAAGGAGCTGCGAGAGGAGGGCATTCAGTACTCCTTGCTCTTCCCGGCCAAGCTGCGGGTCATTCTGGACGAGACCACGCACTTCTTTCAGACTCCGGACGAAGCATGGCAGTGGCTGGAGTCGTACAGAGCGGGGACGGATAGGTCTCACAAAAGTAGGCGAGATCGGCCTAAACCGCCTCAGATCAGACAATCGCAACGCATCCGGTCCCGCAATAGGCGCCAGCGGGAGAAACGGGAGGCCCAAATGGCTGCGGACAGGAGAGAAGCGCTCGCAGTGGCGGCGGCCATCACGAGGTCGCAGCAGGAAAGTGAACTGGTGGAGACGGACTCTGGCGGCGAAGGCAGCAGGACAGGAGAGGACCTTTCGGAAGCGGAGAGCTCGAAGGGGCCGGTGGTGACCCCTCAGACTTCTGATGGGATATTTCACGGTTGAGGCTGTATTGGGACTTGGACGAGATCTGATGGTAGGGTGGTATCCTGTTGGCGATGGGTGGGTTGCCGGGTAGGGTGCCGCGTTGGCAGGACGGGATGGGGAGCGCGGGGCGTGGGCTCCGCTAGCTGGGGTCGGCGATAACTCACCCCCCCAGGGCCCTTAAGGCCTTCTGTGGTGGCGACCACAGGTTAGGAGAATGTGTGGTTGGTTTGAGGTTTGGATCGGGGCTGACACTGGGTTTGTAGGCTCTGTCCTGGGGAGTGGGGTTTGGGGTGTTTTTCTTTTCAGAGTTTGTTTCGGGGGGGGCAACTGCTTTGGTGGGGATGTGAACTGGCATTGTTTGACCTGGACTGTTCTCTGCTGGTATGGGGACGTTACCTAGCTTAAAATGCCTAACGTGGAATGTCCGGGGGCTACGAACCATGGGCAAGCGCCACAAGGTGCACGCGTATCTGGTGCGAAGGGGGGTCCAGATTGCTATGCTACAGGAGACCCATCTGACAAAAAAGGAATGTGCTGCGTTGCAAAAAAGATGGCGGGCCAGGTGTTCGGCACCACTTACTCAGCATATGCCAGGGGGGTATTGATATGGGTAGAGCGGGGATACCGTTTCAGGTGCTGAACCAAGTGGTGGATCCTGAGGGCAGGTTTGTGGCGGTGGAGGGACGGTTGTATGGTAGGGATGTGGTTCTCTGTTGTGTGTATGCGCCAAATACTGAGCAGGCCCGATTCTTCGATGGCCTTTCCGGGTCCTTGGCCTCTTTCCTAGCGGGCCCGGTGTTACTGGGGGGGGATTTTAACTCGATTACGGATGTGGTCTTGGACAGGTCTCACCCTCCCCTTGTTGATTCCCCGGTACGCAAGTTAGCCATGCACAGGAAGGATTGGCAGGACAGGTGGGGGTTGCTGGATGTGTGGCGGGAACAGCACAGGGACACCAGGGACTATTCCTTTTACTCGGCTCTACATGCACTACACGTGAGGATTGATTCAGTGCTCTGTGGCGGGTCCCTGGCCCCATTGATCTCACACACGGAATACTTGGCTAGAACCATATCAGATCATAATCCCCTACTAGTACATGTCCAGTGGCAACGGGAGCGCTCGGCGATTCCAACATGGCGGCTCCGGCCAGACACGTTGGAGGACTCAGTGTTTAGTGACGCTGTCCAACAGGGCATCGATAATTATTTCGGTGAGAACGAGGGTACTGCCACGAGTAGGTCCACTGAATGAGATGCGATGAAAGTGGTGGTGAGAGGGGTATGCCTGGGTCGGTTTTCGAATGCTCGCACGACTGTGTTGAATGCACTTGCGAAAGCGGAAGAGAATCTGAGAGATTTGGAGCGGCGCAGGCCGGCCAGACCGGACTTGCAGGGCCGGTTGCTGGAAGCGAAGGAGGTGGTCGCTACCGAAACGGAACGGTTGAGGTGCTACGACTATAGGCAATACGCCATCAAAGCGCATGCTGAACGGGATAAGGTGGGCACGCTCCTGGCCAGACTTGCTAACCCTGAAATTAGGGGCTGCCCGGTCCTTAGCATCAACAACGCACGGAGGGAGACGGTATATTCTCAGGCAGCGGTGTTGGAGTGCTTTTGTGTGTACTATGAGGAATTGTACCAGAGTCAGTTGGGAGTGGAGGCCCAGGAAATTGCGGAGTACCTAGAGGCGAGGCAGCTTCCGGTCCTTGACGAGGAGGACGCGAAAGAGTTGGGCGGGCCGATCACGCTTACTGAAATAAGGGCGGCCATTAAAAATATGGCTCGGAACAAAACACCCGGGGTGGACGGGTTACCTATAGAGTTCTACCAGTAGTTTGTAGATAGCTTGGCACCCAGACTGCTGGTGGTGTACATGGAGGCTTATGAGTCAGGGGGGTTGCCTGGATCCATGAGGGAAGCTTTGATTGTGCCGCTCTTAAAACCCGGCAGGGACGCGACGGATGTGAGGTCCTATCGCCCGTTGTCCATGTTAACGGTGGACTACAAAATCCTGAGCCGGATTCTGGCCGCCAGGCTGGCTCCACACATGACTGGCCTGGTGCACAGGGATCAGGCGGGGTTTATCCCCACGAGGAGCACGGCGTTGAATATCCGTCGACTGGTTGGGATAATGGACGCTGTCCAGGATGAGGATGGGACCCAAGCGGTCCTATCAGTGGACATTGAGAAGGCATTCGATAGTTTGGAGTGGGTCTTTCTGGATGGAGTGTTGGAGAGGTTTGGCATAGGTGAAGGGTTCCGCCGGTGGACGAAGGTTCTATATTCCTCGGCGACGGCGCGAGTACGTTTGGGCGGCTTGGTGTCTGCGGCTTACCCGGTGAGTAGGGGCACGAGACAGGGGTGCTCCCTTTCCCCCCTCCTGTTCGCCCTGGCGATGGAACCCTTGGCGGTCCATGCTAGATCGGGAGACAGATATGCGGGGATAGACAGCGGCGGGCGGCTACATCACATCTCGCTGTATGCGGATGATTTGTTGCTGTATTTAGACGATACGGAGCGGGCCTTGGAAGGAGCGATGGACCTGTTGTCGGAGTTTGGCCAGTTGTCGGGCCTTAAGGTCGATTGGGCGAAGACCTGTGTGTTCCCGCTGAGAGCGGAGTCGCCCTGCCCTGCTCGTGACATAGGGGTGGTCTGGGAGCCATCTTGCTTCACCTATTTGGGAGTCAGTCCGTATCTACCACGTGACCGCGGACCTATTAGAAGGCAATATTGGAAGGTGCATACGGGCGCTGAGGGGCAGTATGTCCTTCTGGTCGACCCTCCCGCTGACGGTACTGGGTCGGATTGCTCTCTTGAAAATGGTGGCGCTCCCCCGACTCCTGTACTACTTCCGGACGCTACCCATTTGGATTCCTCAGAGGATCTTTAGGGACCTGAGGACGATGATTATTGGTTTCCTGTGGGGACATGGCCGCCGTAGAGTGGCTCTGAGCACGTTGCTACGCCCCAAGATTGAGGGGGGGATGGCTGTTCCCGATTTTGAATTGTATTACTTGGCGGCGCAACTCCAGGTTCTCACGCAGCATGTGGCCCGGGTGTTTAGGGGACCGGAGTGTGATCGAGAGTTGGGGATACAGCGCCATGTGCTGTCTTATATCGTTATGCAGCAGAGGCTGGAGCTGCGGGGCCTCACTATGGAGGAACGGACGCTCAGGTTATGCTGGCAGAGGAGTCTCAGGAGGGCGAGGGCGACTCGGCCTTATGCGCCGGAAATTCCGATTGGCATGCTGACAGCCCTACCACACGGGGGCGATTGGTCCCCTTTGCTGGAATGGGAGGAGGCGGGACTTCAGGTGGTGGGAGACCTGTATGTCGATGGGACTTTGGTGCCCTTCGGAGCACTTCGAGAACAGTTCGGGCTATCTGACGGGGGTTTTCTCTTGCATGCAGCGGTGGTAGCGGCTATACAGAAGCATTGGAAGGGAGGGCTCATAGAACCGGACACAACTATGGCGTGCCAGTATGTGGTAATGGCGGCGGGCACCTTTAAGGCGGTGACCTGCCTCCATAACAGGATGTTGCATGAGGGATTGGAACCGCTCCAGGGGCTCAAAACGAAATGGGAGGAGAGTGTGGGTAGGCCCATTCCAGACACGGCATGGAGCCATATTTTACGGCGCACATGGAAAGGCACGAGGAATGCACGCTTCCAGCAAGTGCATTTCTTTGTGCTACATAGGGCCTATCTGACTCCGGACAAAATACGGCGGTACTTCCAGGTGCAGGACGCACGGTGCCCGAGGTGTTCGTCACCGGAGGCGGACATGGATCACTTGTTTTGGGGCTGCCCGCATTTGGAGGCCTATTGGGCAGAGGTGGGGGACCTTCTAAACGAAGTGACTGACAGGGAGGTGGACTTCGACATGGCGGCGTGTCTGTTGCTCTGGTTCCCGCACACCAAACGCACTAAGGTGACGAGCAAATTTATTGACCTGGGTTTGATACTGGCACAAAGAGAGATCTCATGGCATTGGAAGTCCAGGGGCGGGCCGTCAGTAAGGAGGTGGAAGAATGAATTGCTGCGGTGGTCTGAATGTGAGAGTGTGCTCCGAATGAAGCAGGCTGTCAAACTTGGTAATGAGAAAGCCTTGGATGAGGCGCGTGCGTGGGAATTGGTGGTGCAAGCCTTGCGTGATTCCTTAGTAGAAGAGGAGGACTGAGTGGATGGGACCTGTGGACACTGCGAGGCATACTAGTTCAGAGTTATCATTGACCCTGTAGCGGGATCCATACTACAATTAGGGACAGGACACACACCATTAGCGGTTGCCGGGGAGGGGACACTGGGGGGTCGTTTAGTGGGAGTTCGGGGTGGGTTGGGAGCCAGGGGGTTGATTGACCGCAGTGGAGATTCCGAGCTGAGAAGGGCCTGTGGGGCGTAGGAGGTGAGCGGGAGGTAGCGGAGGGGTGCGGGTCAGGTATAGTGGGCCCCATAGAGCACGGGGGGGTTCGGAAGCGGCTTGTAGCACTGACCTGCATATGTGGGATGGCTGATGTTGTTATCTGTTGTGGGTGGGGGGGGGGGGTAAAATGCAGATACGTAAAACGTTCTTTCGACCATTGTCCCGTAGGGACACTCACTGTGACGCCTTCCTGCTGTTTAGGGTACTACGCCGCCCGGCCTCCGGGATGCGGGCTGAATGGCTGTGTATGGTACACGTTCTAACGATTGAGGCGGGGGGACACCATGAGTGGACTGGTTGAGCAATTGTAATCTGTGGTTTCTAATTCTGCAATAAAAACAAATTAAAAAAAAAAAACTTAATGATGGCATTAGCTATAAACAACTTGCTAGTGATCCGTCGAAAGACCTCGCGATCGAAATTCAGCGAGTAACCAAAGACTGCCTTGACCAAGCTTTTTTATCAGAACAGGAGTATCAGTACTTGAATAAAAAGGACCCTCGTCTACCGACGATATACACGCTCCCAAAAGTACACAAGGACATGCATCAACCGCCTGGCCGTCCGATAGTTTCCGGCTGCGGCTCGTTACTTGAACCACTGTGCAGCTATGTTGATTTTTTCCTGAAACCATTGGCCGAACAAACTACACCATATCTGCGTGACACCACCCATACCATCAACATCGTCGATGGCTGTCCATTCAATCCAAGTGAACAACTCCTCGCAACTTGTGACATTGTGTCACTTTACACTAGCATTCCGCAAGACGTTGCGCTAGAGGTTGCTGCAGCAGCTCTCGACCGAAGGGAACCACCTACACGTGTCCCTACCTCCTTTATCATCCTGCTACTGAAGATTGCCATGATGAGGAATTTCTTTTGTGTTTCAGAACTGTTTTTATCTCCAAACAAAGGGTGTGGCGATGGGGGCAGCCTTCGCCCCCGATCTGGCAATCATCTTCATGTCTACCTTTGCAGATACCTTTGTACTGAATGATTTCAATCCCTTCAGGTCCAATATACAACTTTGGATGCGTTACATAGACGATATCCTGTTGGTTTGGACAGGAACAGAATCAGAGATTGTTGCCTTCCATGGTTGGTTGAATGGTAGATCGCCTGATATTCAATTTACCATCCAATCAGACAAGAAGAAAGTAGATTTCTTAGATCTGTCTATTGTGGCTGAGGATGAGATACTTCACACGACTCTTTACAGAAAACCAGCTGAACGAAATTCGCTACTTCAGTACTCTAGTCATCATTCGAGAGGCCTCAGAGATAACCTTCCTATTGGCCAATTTCTGAGGATCTGGCATAACTGTAGTAAAAAGGAGGATTATATGGCCGAATCCGAGAATCTGATGTCACGTTTAATCGAACGAGGAAATCCTAAGCGACTCGTTAAAAAGGCGAGGAAAAGAGCATGGTTCAATCACCGAGAGTCTCTCCTGGAAGAAACCTAACGCATTAATAACACGGAACAACGCTTAATATGTGTAACAACTTTTTCGACAAAGAGTAATGCCATCAAAAGTATAATTAATAAACATTAGACAATGATTGGAGAGGATCTAGGAAGTCCAATCACTCCAATGCATTCTTTCAAGAAGGCCAAGAACATATGGGACCATGTTGTGTCTTCTTTCTTGGCAACACCAACCACTCCGACTTTACCAACTATGTGGAACCTGCCACCAATTGTAGGCCATTTTCGTTGTGGCACCTGCAAAGCCTGTCCACAAGCCATTCAAGCTAAAGAATTCTGTTTCAAACACCACCAGATCCAACTAAAATCGCATACTAATTGTAATACCACGGATGTGATATACTGTGTAATTTGTCCCTGTGATCAAATCTACGTGGGTCAGACACAACAAAAGGCTAAAGTACGTTTTTTAAAACATTGTAGCCGCATTAGATGCAAAGTGGTGGGAGCACCAATGGTTGACCATTGCATTAAAGAAAACCATCCAACTGAAAGTTTGAAATGGATTATTTTGGAACATGTGACACTTGGTCCCAGAGGAGGTAGTATAGCTCCAATTCTGAATATGAGAGAATTGAAATGGATCACTTGTTCAAACGGACTTAACGAATCTGAAAGTAGTTTTGCACAATTAGCTAATTTTAAAAGACTACTGTCTTTCATTTCCTTTACTCATTTCTCCTGTATCCTATACCTATGATTCCATCTCTGGGTTGCACCTTTACCACCTTGCAAGGTAGGTACGTGCTCCAAACAACGTTTGCCATAGGCCTGTTGTTACACTAACCTGCGTGATATGTGAACACTGTTTTTTAATTCACCTTTTTTTAATTCATCTGGTTTTTATTGTTAATGTATATGACATGTTGCATACTAGCCAATACATGCAGTCGGACGTGTTTACGACTGCATGTTTTGGTAGGTAAGCGTCTTGTAATCATGACCTATTATATCTACATTTCGAATCCATCTATGAATTGATGTATCATACTGTAGCACCACAGTTACCTGGGCCCCCCCATCTTTTTCTGTATTTTGACCGGATGACAGTGGACTGTCAACTCCCAGCTCTTGCGTTTTTTTCCTGTATAAGAGATTGGTGCATTGAGTATTCACACAACCCCCGTTGTACACTGTTCTCGATTACATTTCTCGCTAAGGATTTTTTATCAGTGTTCGTGTCAATACTTATGTGAGTATTAGATACAACCAACTCCGAAATTTTTTTTCTCTAGGAGACGAGTGGTTGCTTAGTTCATCGCAAACACTCTATAGTCTTTTTTCGCTTTTTCCGCTCTGGGTCGGAGTCACGCCCCTTGAGTACCGCTGTTTAGCCTTTGTTGAACTCTGTGCACGAATAGCCTTGCTTGTTGTTGTTGTGCCGGTGTGCCGTCGGTATTCCGTAACGGAGAAGGTTTGATTGTACACAGTGTATGGGAACCTGTTATTAGGTAAGGATATCATTTTGAAACCAGTGAATGTATACGGAGTAGCCTCCTTTCTTTTAAGTTGTTAGCCAATAATACAACAAACATCCTAGTGGTAACCACGTTCCTCCCGACTCCCGCCCTATAGGTATCTGGACCTGAGAGCTGTCAGCCATTTGAATTCTATGTATGAATAGCTGAGGTGCCTGTCATTGCCGCTGGAATTATCTATACTCGCAACAAAGATTGATTGAATAAGTACAGTATTCAGTGATCTTATATTAGGTAAGGACATCATTCTGAGACTAGTAATTATATACGGAGTACTTTTCTCCCCCCCGTTTTTTCGAGTTGACAGTTAATGATATGATATAAAGCTCAGTGGTAATCACGTCCTTCTCGACTCCCGCTCTTTTAGGTATTTTTGGACCAGAGAGACGGCAATTCAACATATTTGATATTCACTGTGATTGAGCAGCACCTTTTTCCGTCATTATAAGACATACCATCTTTTAGGATTTCCCTGTTAAGGCATTTTGATTAGCACATGGACGGAATCATCAGCCTGTTGTCCCTTGCCTTTTTTGAGTTATGATCGGACAGGTAAGCTGATATTTGTTACATATGGAACGCAATGAAGTGAACTTTTACTCCGTTACATTCCTCCTCTCAGTCACCCCTAGAGTGCATTGTAAATGTTGGTTTTTCTCTTCAGTGAGAATCCACACCAGTGGGGGAAACCTTTCTTCAATATATAGAAGAAGCTGTGTTCCTTATTCTTAAGGTAATCATTGTGTACTAATAACCCGTTGATGTGGTTGGGTCGAGTCGATGACTATCTGGATCAGGCCACATGATATATAATAATTCGAAACCTTTCGATGGTATGATTAAGGATGAGTGACCTGGTTGACATGGCTTGTTTTTTAGCCCTAAACTGTGGTTTTCACTGTCTGTGGACTCGTTTTTCCACCGAGGTACATATCGGTTTGCTATGTAATCCTTTGTTTCTAGTATGTGTTTTCAAACTTGTCGCAATGTGGTGTACCCACAATGTTGAGTGAGTGATCTCTATTGAGACCTCTCTTTTTTTACTGTAGTTTCTTTCCTTACCCCTAGGAGGATTGCCCTGCACCCCTCCCTTCCTACCTTGTTGTCCTGACAAAGACCCTCGTCGCAAGGGGTACCTTCCCTGCATTATAATTTGGGTTGAAACGTAGACTTCTACCTCACCCCACCAGCTTCTACCGCTAGCGTGATGTACACAGCTGTCTGAGAAGCATGGTGTTTAAAAAGGCTTTTGTATTGATTCATACATTGTGTGTGACCCTGACATCAGGGGATCATCCAGAAATTTTGTTGGGAACATAAAATAATTGTATTTATTGTTTTTCCCTTTTTTCATTTAAGATTGTGTATAATACCCTCACTATACACCCTCACAACACTACCACCCCCTTTCCCTCCTACCTCCCCCCTTTTCCATATGGGCATTTCTTTAAAATACATTTTAAAAAGTCATCTTTTTTAGTGTGTAGCCATTCAACATGGTTTTCAGTACATTGTGAATTAAAACATTGTGCATCAGATTTGTCTTGCCTCTTATATGTATATACAAATGTATCATTATTCTCTGAAATCCCTTTTCTCCCTCTGCCAGTCTGGGACCACTCTGTCTATAACGTGACTCCAAAGCTTTGGTCGTTAAAGTCTGGATGGTGTTGACTGTCTTACTTATCGGGTTAACAGATACTTTTTCATAGAAGGTTTGGTCATTGAGCATCCTAAGCATGTTAGATTCATAATCTTTAGAGTCAATTAGGACAATGCCTCCTCCTTTGTCACCACTCTTGACGGTGACTGTCTGATTATTTTTAAGTGCCTGTAGGGATTGAAATTCATCTTTAGTAATGTTATAACATGGTTTTGGTATAAATTGAAGAGCTTGGTCGAAGCGTCTTAAAACAACTTTTTCAAAGATAGCCACTTCTGGCCCTATTTTTTCTAGGTTGGGGGTGAATGTAGAGGGCAGAGATACTATATTGTTGGTTCTTTCAAGAGTGTCTAAACTGTCTTCATTGGAGAAAAATTTCTGTAGCCTAATTTTTCTAAAAAATGCATGAATATCTCTATACAATTCAAATTTATTGGCTTGGGCCTGTGGGACAAAGGTTAACCCTTTAGATAGTAGCGACACTCTGGCTTTGTTCAGATTGTGGTTAGACAAGTTGAAAATGGGGATTAATTCCCCTGTTTCCAGTATTGTCTGTTTCAGGTCTCCAGATATTGATGGGGATCTTGTTGATCTTGATAATTCTGGTGGTTGCCTCTGGGTTGGGATTGAAATTTCACTTGTTGACGGTCCCGTCTCATCCTGCGCTGCCCTAAAAAAGGCTGGCGGTTATGTCTACGTCCATTAGGTGCATTATATGGACCTTCTTGTTCCCGATAGTTATTCATATCATCTCCATCCGAATCGGATGTGTCTGAAAAAGTATTCATTTTTTGTTGCTTGGAATCCTATTCTGTTTGGTAATGGTCTAGTTGATAGAAATTCTCACTGAGATAGGGGTATGTTCTTTCAAGGGTGTAGAACCTTTTATCTTTGGATAATTTATCTGTTTTTCTTTTGGCTAAATATTCTGCGAAGGAGGATATATCTCTGTTGGCTTCTTCAAGTTGTTTAGTTGCTTCTTCTAGGTTGGTGGATTTTTTTATTTTTTCCTCTAATTCATCTATTTAATTTTGCATGGAAGCGGCCAATTCCTTCGCAGTTTCTATTATAAGAATCATAAGATCGCGGAAACATCTGCTTGCTATCATACTCCATTTTGTGAAAAATGATCTATGGTAGACAAACAGACCCGGTATATTGCGGACACGTAACCCTTGTGGTATTATGCCCACTTTGAGGTACCCTAGCATAAATTCTCCGTGAGCTTCTATTCTAGTTAGTTTTTTGCGTAAATTATATAGCTTGTTGATGTCATCATTATTATGTGAGAAGGATTTCGAACCATTATTAAATGTATTACTAGTGCCAACTAAGATAGCAAAATCCTCGTTGGAAAATCCAAAAGTTTTGAGTTGGGCCATAGTAAATTGGATTGTGTCTTGGAATACAAACGAGTGAGAAAGAATGTCAGAGATAAAGAAATAAGGAGAAAGAAAAAAGTGGATAAAGGAAACAAATACATTTTAAAAAAGTTTATTAATTTCAAGACTTATCTGAATCAATGTTGACAGGAAAATCATCAATAACAGTTCTTTGTATATGGAGCAGCTGAAGACAAATAATCTTAGAGGGATAAGGCGAAACGGTCCCGCACGGATGAACCGTGAGTAAAAGACTTGTAAATAACAAGGACCCCTGTAATAAGGCATCAATCCTGGGACAGGGTAAAACATACATTGAAAAACGCCGTTCCCAGGCACTGTGAAAAACAAGCAATGTAGGACAATGAGTTCAAGCAGAAAATTATGATAAAAAAACTTTAAATTTTAATGATCATGGCAATTATTAAAAACAGAATCAATGGCTTTCAATGATACATTTATAAATCATTATACTTAGGACAATAAAAAGAGGGTGAATGATGGTAGCTTTGACGCGCGTTTCGACACAGGCGTGTCTTCGTCAGGAAATACCATCAAGTTAAAAAATCTAAAATTGAGTAAAACCAATAGTTAAAACTCCATTTATATTTTACATTGCTATAATTGAAAACCATACAAATATTTGTATGTGGATACAAGATGCTGCTACCAAAATTAGGTTTATCCTTATGCAAACATGTATAGTGTGCGGTTCCTGTCAATAAAAAAGTTTTTTATATATATACATACATATACACCCATATACACATACATACAGCAACCATATATACATATATATCTGTATACATATGCATACACATACGCATATTGCACCTTTGTCAAAATGTGAAAACAATCTTACAAGATAACACAGTGAATGCAAAATTTAGAGTGTATGTATGCAGATACATCCCAATGGCTGTAATTATTAATTCTTAAACATGTCAATTTCATACATTGATAAGCAACAAAATTACCAGATATGTAAATAAAGAAAAAAGAAGAAGGGGGAAGAGAAAGAGAAGAAAGGAGAAAAGGAAAGAGAGAATAAGGAGAAGACAAGGAACAGGCCAAATTGTTTGGCATAGTTGTGAGCAGTTCTAGTTTAAATATATTACATGATGGCTTACAAAATGGGTTAACTGAACTCTATTGGAGAACAAATAAAGAGTAGGGACCTACTTTTAATGTCCATATGGGTATGGTCAGCCTTGTGTAATAGAAGCGTTTGGCAATGATAATGGACAGCTAGAAAAGACAAACATTTCTAGATTAGCCTTAGAGAGAGGCCGCTGATGGAATCTTCTAATCAATCAGGGTACAGCAAAAAAGTGAAAAAGTCTTGCCTCTGTGGTGGCCAGGCATGTCTGACAATTAACTTTCCCAAGTTTTTATAAATGAAAAAGGGAACAGGGAAAACATACATATTACGAAAAATTCTAAAAAATGTGGCAAAGATTTGCCCGATGATACAGTGTATTTTTCTTTGCATTAATATATTCCCTGAATGACAGTATGTCTAAAACAGCGCAGGGCTAAAGATAAATATACATATGCATTTAATTGTTTTTCTTCTCTGGGCAGTTAGAGATTGCGAAACCTGAGTGGCAAGCGGATTTATAGTAAAAAGTTTAGCAGATGCAGTCCAAAAGGTGACAAACCTGAAAGGCAAGCTTCTTGATTTAAACAGTGTTGATAAATGGCTGAGAACAGTCCAAAAGGTGACAAAGCTGAAAGGGAAGCTTCTTGTTTTAAACATTGTTGATAAAAGGCCTAGAACAGCATTGAGGAGGATACTGCGCACAAGGTGCTATTTCAGATTACTACGGAAAGGTGAGGATACTTCGGGACGTACACTAAATGAAAAATGGAAAAAGAGAAGAACTGAAAACGCTGTGCTGCTAGTCTAAGGCTAAACGCGTCAAGCAAATTGCGTCAGAAAGCCGATTTAAGGAGTGCTACGCTATGTTTCATTTTCCTTCCCTTTGTAGAAACTTGTTATCAAAAGCCAGCTTATTCTTCTGCTATTATCAAGCCTCCCACATGCTCCACAACTTAGAGAATCAAAACAACAGTCACACTTGGCTGCTGAACCTTATTCACTAATCAGGTAAACCTATATTTTACTGGGTTTTGAAGCAGAGAGCTTCCTGACGGCATTTGCTTTACGCGTTTAGCCTTAGACTAGCAGCACAGCGTTTTCAGTTCTTCTTTTTTTCCCTTTTTTCATTTAGTGTACGTCCCGAAGTATCACAACTATGCCAAACAATTTCGCCTCTTCTTCTTTCTCTTGTCTTCTCCTTATTCTCTCTTTCCTTTTCTCCTTTCTTCTCTTTCTCTTTCCCCCTTCTTACTTTTTCTTTATTTACATATCTGGTAATTTTGTTGCTTATCAATGTATGAAATTGACGTGTTTAAGAATTGATAATTACAGCCATTGGGATTTATCTGCATACATACACTCTAAATTTTGCATTCACTGTGTTATCTTGCAAGATTGTTTTTCACATTTTGACATAGGTGCAATATGCGTATGTGTATGCATATGTATACGGATATATATGTAATATGGTTGTTGTATGTATGTGTATATGGGTGTATATGTATGTATATATATATAAAAAAAATTATTGACAGGAACCGCACACTATACATGTTTGCATAAAGATAAACCTAATTTTCGTAGCAGCATCTTGTATCCACATACAAATATTTGTATGATTGTCAATTATAGCAATGTAAAATATAAATGGAGTTCAAACTGTTGGTTTACTCAATTTTAGATTTTTTAACTTGATGGTATTTCCTGACGAAGACATGCCTATGTCGAAACGCGCGTCGAAGCTACCATCATTCACCCTCTTTTTATTGTCCTAAGTATAATGATTTATAAATGTATCATTGAAAGCCATTGATTCTGTTTTCAATAATTGCCATGATCATTAAAATTTAAAGTTTTTTTAGCATCATTTTCTGCTTGAACTCCTTGTCCTACACTGCTTGTTTTTCAAAGTGCCTGGGAATGTTGTTTCTCAATGTATGTTTTACCCTGTCCCAAGATTGATACCTTATTACAGGGGGTCCTTGTTATTTACAAGTCATTACTAGATTGTTACCATATTGGTTCAAGACATGGAAGAAATGGAAAAATATTCCTCATGTCATCATCATAAACTTTATTCGACAGTTAATTCATAAAAGCATAACATATAACATTCACATATATACAGTAGGATCTAAAAACAGCCATGATATGATATATTGAATAAATAATTAAGATACAATTAAACACCATATTGCAACTATCGAATACATTAGTTAAGAAGATGAGCTAAAATTGATTAAAAGTGTCAAACTTGGGAAAACATAATTAGCATATTCTCTAATTCATTACATTACATGGGACAGAGTCTACCATTTAAGCAGGAAACCTATGCCCCATAATTTTTCAAGCAATTATTTTTACTTTGGTGGGCTTGACACTAAGAGATAACCCACCAGGCCAGCTACTCGCTAGGCAATAACATCAATTTTGATCTTATTGTCCATGCCCAATTCAAAAACTTCACTACAGCAATAGCTATAGGTGGGTTCGGATCTGAACCTAGAATTCTCAGGGCCTCTGCATATCTTCGTATGCCCATTAGTCAGATTGGTTTATCCACTTACTACGTGGTGCAGTGTATAAAGGACAGAAGAACAGGATGTGACTTACAGATTTTTGCTGCTCCGTGCAACTAAAACATCTGTCGCTAGTTGATGCCGACCATTTTGCAGTAAACAAGCTTGTGGGAAGGGTTCCCACCCTGAATTGGAAGTATAGTTAACGATCATTGCACTTTTCTATAACATCCAAATACCTTTCTAGCACTGGCCAGGGCTTAAATTCGAGGAATCTTCCAGTAAGGTGAGAAGATAGTCCTTTTGAACATGTTGATGAGAAGACCATCTCCCAATATCTTCCCTTCAAGATTTTTTTAGAGGGAAAGACTACTTTTAGAGGGTCATCCCATAGTTCAATCATGCCCATTCTCGCTAGCAAGGATCTAATCTCCTTCAACCATTTGATTTTATGAAAGGAGTAATTTTTAATAATGCCATAAGGCCCTGGGCATAGTGTGTCAATTGCTCAGTAGTCCATATTCTACGCCAATACAATAATAGACGAAGAATAGCCAGGTCTTCAACTGGTTTCCTACCTAAATCCCATAAAAGTGGTATTAGAGGTGTACTTTGTGGGACACTGGTGACTTTACGTAAGAACTCGTTCTCCACCACGGACAGGGGTTTCAGGTTTTCAAACCCCCCAAGGTTCGGCACCATATAGGGCCGAGCTTAGTACCTTCATCCCATAGATGTCAAGGGCTGGACTAATTGGTTTGGTTAGCGAGGTTTCAAATTTTTGCAAAAGCAATCCTGACTGCTGTTGGTGCTTTAAGACAGCCAGATCAAGTTGGCTCTTCCAACGCATATCCCTCTGCAGGGTGACCCCCAGATAGGTAAAAGCATCAACCTGCTCTAATGGACAATTATTCATAAGAATACTACCTCTGAATGTTTTGTGTTCGTTGAAAGACATGAATTTTGTCTTGGCAGTTTTTATTTCCAGACCGCGCAAAAGGCAAAAATCTCTGAACCGCTGGAGGCCGCTCTGTGTTTTAGAGATAATCAAAGTATCGTCAGCAAACATGAGGATTGGGATTCAAATACCTGCCAGCACAGGGGCATCCGGGGGGGGGGGGGGGCGGGGCAAGTTAGTCCGCCACCCCGTTGACGAAGAGCGAGAACAGGGTAGGCGCCATGACGCATCCCTGTCGCACTCCCCTCTCAACAGGGAAGGTTTCCGTAACCTCAACCTGCAACGCCCACCGAACCCATGCAAAGTTATCCACATGCAAGCGCACGATCAATGTCAGCAACTCCGGGGCCATCCCCAACTCCTCCAAGACTCGCCATTATTTACAGCGCAGTACCAAGTCAAAAGCTGCCCTCAAGTCAACGAACACAGCGTACAGGGCCCCTTTTCCCAAGACCACTGTCCGCCAGTAGAGGGTAATAAAACGAAAAACTTGATCGATTGTACTTGTTTTGGGGCGGAATCCGGCCTGCAGTGGACTCAAGATGTTATATTCGTCCATCCAAGTCTGTATTTTACACAAAACTAATCTACCTTTGATTTTCTGTATAGAGTCGATTAGACTAATCGGCCTATAGTTGCCTGCAACAGACCTGTCCCCTTTTTTATACACCGGAACAATTTCTGCCCCTTCCAAGAATGAGGGACAGCCGCTCCTTGAGCTATAGAATTTGCCAAATGGGCAATATATAACCACCAAGTTTGTTTGCCATTTAAAAACACGTCAGCAGGGATGCAATCAATACCCGGTGCTCTTCCCTCAGTTACTGCCTCTAATGCCCTATCAACATCTTCTAAGGTGAACGCAACTCCTTCATAAGACGTACAGGTGGGTATACCATTGTCCTCATTGCTACCCCTACAGGCGTATTGTGGCTTCTAATAATCCACCCACAGATGTTGAGCAACATTATTCTGTGGGAGGTCCGGGCACCCACCTCTGTCCCATTTGTATGTGTCTCAGAATAGTTTTGAATTTTTAGCCGCACAAGCTTCTCTAAGCTCCTGCCACTTGCACTCATCCCATATCTTTTTTGCCTCGATCTGTGCTTTCCTGTAGCAGCCCCTAGCCCCTCTTACCTTAATTGGGTCCCTCGTTTTTAGTGCTAGACCCAGCTCGACCCGAGCTTGACGACAAGCTTCGTTATACCAACCCTCAGGTTTTTTCCTAAATTTACTTCTACCCAGGCCCGACTTACAAAAATATATTTTAAGTTTAGCAAAAAGTTTAGTATGGGCTTCGGTAATAAAAGAATGGAACTCCCTGTTGGTAGCAGCTGACCCCATATCTACAAGTTCCTCATGTCAGTTCTATTGTTCAGTTGCATAAAGTGTCTGGAAAAGCAATAAAAGATGAACTGCAACTATGACAACAGAAATAGGGTTAAGGACTCATCCATACAAGCGGGTGATCGAGTTAGGATTAAATATGCTGGGAAAAAGGCATACATTCAGTGATACTGTTAAAGTAATCTAGAGAAGAGGATCAACGCTCTTTTTGGAAAATGGTCTTTGGCGGAATAACTCCGGTGTTGTTGTGTCTAAACCCAGAAGTGATGAAAAACAAACACTTCCTTCCAGTAGCGCTTCCTCCACTCAGATTTTCTATGACCACAATACCTGTGATAGTACCAATGACCATATCAGTAGGCCTGGGTGGTAAACTGCTCTGCTCACAGAGTTTGCGGAATTCGGGTGCAGAGGAACGCATAGTTCCAGAATTCCGCCTTCCTGGGCACCAAGCAGAGTTTTTTTTCGTTAGTGCTCTCAAGCATTGTATTGGCGCTCAGGCGGCTAGCAAGCTTGTGTGATACTTTGCGCTCGCTTGCACGACTTCCGGCCACGACGGCACCAATGTAGTGCCAATCGCAAACGTATCACTCAAGCAGCCTTTGTGCTCGAGAAGCAGCTGAGAGGCCAACTTCCTGTTCCAGCCCCGCAGGCTCCTTTTAGTGCATTGTCCATCTCCTGGTCACTTTTCATTTGGATTTGTAGCTGGAAAGATTACTCTCCTTATCTGCTGCATAAATACCATTGGATTTAAGGGCTTTGTGTTTGAATCTTCAAAGTAAGTTCAAAACATATTGTATAAGGATGTTGTTTGTTTGATTGGGGAATACACCAGGATTTATTTGTACTTTTAGTTGAATGTTAAAATGTATTGTGGTGGGGGGCCTGCAGTTTCAGTAGCAGCCTAGTTAATATTTTGCATATAATTCTTCTTGTTTTGTAAAGGATAAATGATGCACAGTTTAGTACATTTTCTCCATGTTTTTAAATTCATTCAATTCACTATGTGGCCTAGTCTGGGTATGTGCCTTTCAGCCACTAGGCCAAGTACTAGTCATGTGTGCATGAAACAACTGTTTCTGTGGTGTCTGTTGATTTGAAACATAATTAAGGGAATGGTGGCATTGGATTACTTACAAAATGTGTTTTTGTTGAGGGCGTTTCACATTTTTCCCTGTAAACAGTGTGCAGGTGGGGTAATATATTTGATGCCTTTGATGATGTGTGTTTTAGCCCAGTTAAATTTCATTTTTGACATTGCTGAATTTATGCTGTTTTCTCCTGTGTTACCATGCCTCAGCCAGCATGTGAGTGCCACCATTTGTCTTTGTTCCCCATGCCATGTGGCCAGGGGCTATTTATTGTATAGTCAGTGTCCATAGGCCTGTATGTGTTATTTGTTTTCCAGGCCTCCTGCTTGGTATTGTGACCATGTGGCTGGCGGCTATTTCATGTAGCCGGCCAGTGTGCTTTTGCCGTAGGCCTGCATTTCTTCTTTGTTTTGGCCATGCCTCCTTGCTAGTTGTTGTGGTGACCATGTAGCTGGCGGCCATTGTGTGTAGCCAGCCAGTGCGCTTTTGCCATAGGCTTGCATGTGTTCTTTGTTCTCCACGCCTCCTTGATCAGTGTTTTTGTTTGGTCATGTGGCACTTGCTGGCAGCTATTATGTGCATCCAGCCAGTGTACCTTTGCCATAGGCTTGCATGGATGGATGAGAAATCAGCATAATAATAAGCTTGAGGACCATAGTAGTATTTATATTAATAATATGATTTTGATGAACGGTGCTTATATATATTACATGCATTTTTTTTTATTTTGCACCCCAATAGGTTTCTTTTCATCCTCCCATATGAACATCGGCAATTATTGATATGTTTTTGTAGTTATTATTTTTATTTTATCTTGTTAATTTTTTGTATTTCGTATTTTTTAATTTCACTTATTTTTAATGTTTTGTATTTTAATTTTTATTTGTTTCACTTTTTTACATTTAAAAAACATTTTTATTTTCAATGACTTTTTTTCAACTTTTTGACATTTTCTTTTTTGATGTTAATTTTTTGAATTGTAATTAAAAAAATGTAATTTAAATTTGTTTTTCCCATTTTGCCGAGGTCAATCCACCGTAGGCGCACTGCCGTGCAACAGCATTCCGTTATTCAGGTATATATTTCCGTTTCCTCCTGGACACCCTGGCTGCGGTGCACTTTAGACACATCAACATCATTCATTTGTGTAATGATAATTATTCAATTTCCCCCAGACCACTTTGCCTGCCATAGGCGCACGCTAACTTCCATTTTTAAAAGATTAGTCTGCCATTAAACCCTTGCAGTTCCCTGAGTTTCGCAAGGGTCTCCTTAGGAATATATCGATATAAAAGAAAGCTCTGCCATTCTGTATATTGTGTATTATTCTGATGGGGAATTACATATTATGGTGTGGTTTGACTTTAAAGTGGTTATTATTACCTAAGTAAATAACCACACTAATAGTGCCTTTGTCTGTATTCATTCAAACTGCAAACAATGCCATTTTTCACACTAAATGTTTTGTAGGTCGAAGCCTGTGTTGCAGCGCAGCTGCTGCAGGCAAAGAGATATTGTGAGCAGGGGATTTCAGTATGGCGTGAAGCCACGGCCCTTTTTTCCATTGGCAGGCCTCTCGAAACATTGGCCTGCCATTGGAAAAAGCTCCTGTTTAGCAGATTTGTCTGCTCTGGATCCCGCCTCTCGAGGACTCCATGACCTGCCTTACGGTAGCACGACAATATTTTCAGAAATATTGCCTTGGCAACCATGAGGCAGGTCAGCGAGTCCTGGAGGGGCGGGATTCAGTTTCCTGTTTCCGCACCTTTTTTCTTTTTTGTGTGCGTGCAGTTTTCGTCATTGTTGCCTCGTTCTACTTGCTGGAAGGAGGCATTGCAGTGGACCCTCCTTGTTTCCAAAGTAGCAAGAAATCCAAAGGTTAGCACTTTTCGGCTGCAAAAAGAAACTGGGTATAAAGTATTTTTCACCAGATGGTGATTTTATAAACCGCCTAAGAATCATGCTGTTAAAATGGGTACAGTTCTGGTATTCTGTACACGGATACGGTGGAGTCCGACGAGGCGTGTGTTGTTCATGCCTGGCCAGGAGAGCGGACACGGAGTGTGTTCGTGGGTGGGTTTTGGGAACTGCTTAGCATAACTATCAGTGTCAGCACGGGAACATGTATCCGTGTCATTGAAAGGGGGCGTGGACCTCTGCACTGTCTGGCATCCCTCTGTGCCAGGTGAAGACTCTGCCCGTTTTGCTCTGGTGGGCGTCTGAACCCATCTTGCAGAGAGGCAGGACACTGTAGATCGGACCGTATGGCGTATGGTGTCCACGAGGGATATTTATTATTTATAGTCGAGGTTATATATTGGGGAATATTGAGTTTTAGACCCCAAGATGGGCGGGTACCCCTCGCTGGTGGGCCGCAGAACAGTTATGCACTGGTTAGTCTCGAAGTATGCCTGGGAAAGGGGGACGTCTGCGCTCGTTTGTCTGGCAGGCCCTGTGCAGGCAGGCCCTAGTCTGTTCTCGTACCTCAGGGAGGTCCGTCCGCCATGTTTGCATAGAAAGGCTCTGCACTGGTACCTCAACCTAGCTTACTGGAAGGACTCTAGTCCAGCTTGCACTTGTCTTTCTGCTCAAACCTTGCTAAACGGGCCGTCAGCACTGGTGTTTCTCGTTATGCTTTACTTGAAGGGGTGCGGTCCGGGGCGTAACACCAGCCCCAGCGGGGCACACCACTTTAGGGGCCTCCGACCTTCAGGGAACCTATTCAGAGCAAGGTGAATGAATGTTTGAGAGATACGGGAACTCTGAGCCCCTTGATTTCGTTCTGCATCGAGGCCCCATGATTTTGCATTATGACACTGGGCACGGCGGCCCTGCCCAGTCTGCACTGGTGGAAGGGGCGGCGATGCTGACCAGCCCGCACTGCTCTCTGCTCACACCTTGCTGGTAGGGCACCCTCGCCCTGTTCCAGCCAGGGCCTGTCCATGCGGCTGCTGACAGGTTGCTGACTCCGCTGCTCGGTGCTGCCGTGAGGTATCCGGCAGGCGTGTCCGCAGTGAAAGTGGGTGCCGTGTGTCGCACGCCGGGACCTGTCTTGCCCAGAGGTGGCACGTGGCGCAGGAATGCTCCCCTGATGACAGGCTCCTGCCACTGGGCCTGTCCGGACCTATTTTCTGCTGGTCGATGTGAACGGCAGCTCTCTGTATCGGCCCGGCCCTCCTCGGCGTGTCTGAGTCTGCCTTGTCCGGTATGTGGCGGAGCCGGATAGAGGGAATCACACCAGGACTTTGTCTCAGAGCTGTGCGTTAACGTAGGTGTTTCTATAGCTCGGATGTAGAATGTATGGACGCGGTACAGATGAGCATTCCTAGGCCTGGCTGCCAGTCCTTCCCTCGCTGCTGCTTGGCTGGCACGCACCATCCCCACCTGGCCCTCTGCCTCTATCTACCCCCGGTGAGCTCATCCCATGTGTGGTTGGGTTCCCTGGTTGGTCCTTATCGGTGTAGGCCTCCACCGTGCAGCAGCGGTGCTGGAATAATTGAAGAGCGGGGTGCTGCATCACTAAAGTCTCAGCGATTGTGAAAAATCCAAGCATCGTACAAAAAACAAGTCTAGCAAATGTACCGCGCCGATTCAGCAGGAGAGCGGTAAAGGTGTGGTGTGTAGCTGCTGGTGCATTCTAGAACACTGTTGTGGTTGCACACCGTCACTTACAGACAGCACATTTTTCATTGGAATGGATATTCCATCCGCATAGACATGCCGTTTTACTAGTATACTACAGAGCACCGAAAAGATAATCAGCGGATATTTGTCATATGCGTCATTCACCAAGTAAACGGCCCTGATTTATTTTAATCCTATTAAAATATGTTTTCATCAAACTTCAGAATTGCAAAAAAGTGTGCTTCCTTTGCTCTATCCTAATTGCTGAGCTATTTTGAATCCTATGTTTAGTCTATTTACATTATTTAAACGTTGTTGTGTGTTTGAAGGGAGAAAAGCTGAAGGATATCCGTTTTTTTAAGTTGTGGTACCATAACAAGATTGTCCTCCTATGTCACTTTTACAAAATCCTCTTTAAGTCCGAGAATTATAAGTAAATACAAGTTTCTTAATAAGCAGAAGTTTGTCAGAAGTCATAGCATGACATTTGACCTTTGTTTTTAAACGCACAGCAAATGTGACCAGAGAAACAGGAATCTTGCTCATTTACCTTCTGGACTCCAACATGATTATTTTTGTGCTGCTGCACCACCCTTACTTCCAGTGCCCATGCTGTGCAGTGGTCCTGCCAAAGGTTGGTGGTTCTCACCTGGTCTAATACCTGTCCCTACGCTTCTGCCTGGCCTATGGCAGGTCAGGTGTGGAGGAATGCTCCCACAGAATAGGGGTGTGCTGGGCTAATGTGCCCCCCCATGGATTCACCTGGTCTAGTATCTCTCCCAGTTTATGATTACTCATCTGCAGCAGTACAGGCACGCGCAGCTCGCCCACGAGGTCATAGACGGACAGCAGATTGCTTTCACTTACCGGTGTACTGTGATTTTACTCGCTTCATTTTCTGCATCCATTAGCTGTCGTCAAATATCGTGAGTGTTCAGTATAGCTGGTGGATGAAGAGATCTGGTTGTGCCCCGGCTTTAGGGTTGAGGCCGCTTGCACACCGCCTATAAATTAACACAGTTTATTCATTCATTCATCCATCCATTCTGTCCTTTCTGATTTGTGCGTTGGTACAGATGAGCGCAGCTTGGACTCCCTCCGGACTCTGCAGTACACCGCCTCTTGTCATGTTGTGGCTTTATTCAAATTACCACACGGTGGACAATACCTGCAGGATGCAGCTGCACTTTTGGATCTCCACTTGGCTGCATTGCCTGGCTCCGCTTTGGGTTAGCAATTGAGGCCCGAGCGACTCTTAGTTGTGACATTAGTATAGTGCCACTGCCCCTGTTTCAGGTGACGAGGGCATGGGTCTTATCAGCAATCCCTGCTTTTCTGTTGACAAATCACTGGCGATGCCGTAGAACTGGCCAGGTTGCTTTCTTGGCTTTCCTTTGTCTATGGCTGGCTGTGCTGCCTGTATACAGGTAGAGGTCTGTACCCCATACATGACCTGGTTTGTGGCTGTTTTGCTGTGGCCAGCAGCGGTCTTCTGTTTGTCTGCACTCTGGCTAGCAGTGGCTTCGAGCGATTTCTGTTTGCCTGCGATGTGGGTACCGGGGGTCCGTGCCTGCTCCTGCCTCCCACACTAGTATGTGCTGTGCTCTCTGTCCACTGGCTAGTGACATCCTCAGCCGCTATTCCTCGACTGTACTGTCATCCATACTAAACACTGCATGGTAAGGGTAGCAGGAGTGGTTGTTGTGGTCGCAGTTGAGACTTGTTGTAGAGTCGCTCCCCGCAATATGTAGTGCCATTATCCATTCCCGTATGAGGAACATTAAACCACTATAGTGCAATATTTTTCTACTTTGCATCAGCTTTTGGTGTCAGTTTTTTTCTAGTTCCAATTCAGCAACAACGCAGCACAACTTCAGCATCACTGCAGCACAACTTCAACAACAGCACTCCATCAGCACAGCACCAAATCAGCATCACTCGGCACCACCTGAGCGCAAGCTTAACACCACCACCAAAGCATGACTCAGCGCAACCTCAGGGTCACTCAGCGTCACCTGAGCACCACCTCAGCATCAGCATAGCACCGTCTCAGCACCACTTTGTCAGTGCACCACCACCAGCCCACCACAGACTCTGCATCAGCGCAGCGCAGCTCCACCTCAGCACCAGCCCACCACCTCCGCATTAGCGCAGCAGCACCTCAACATCAGCACAGCCCCACCTCAGCATCAATTCAGCACCAATGCAGCACCACTTCAGCATCAGCACTACCGCTGCATCAGCACAGTATCATCCCAGAACAGCACCAACTCAGCACCACTAGAGCACAGTGCAGCACCACCACCTCAGCTTGACTTACCACCACAGCATCACTCAGCACCACCTCAGTATCAGCCAGCATCACCTCTGCACCAGCACACCGCCACTTCAGAACTACCTCACCTTATTTCAGCACCACCTGAGTATCATTTACCATCACCTGAGCATCACCTCCGCATCAGCACACCACCTCCTCAGCACCACCTCAGTCTTCCCTCAGAATCTGCCATCTTTTGATTCTCTCCTAAAGTCTGTCTGCTGCTCATGTTGTAATGCCGGTACTATTTTCCAGCCTCCAACCTCCTGTTTATGTCCCCCCATAACAAAAAATAAAACTATAACAAACCAGCATTAGAACAGACAGGAAGAAGTTGCTAGAATTGCAAGGACAAAAAACTAGAAGACATTTTTTAAGTTAATTCTTTATTTGGGTCGTTCAGTTGTACGTAATGTCTACTTGTTTATTATAACTTTTCAACATGCTGCATAGTAACCACAATCCTCTACAACATAGCTTACACATTGGCAAAGCCAGTTTCTCTGGGGGGAGGGTGTTCCAAATTGTCGGTGCTGCCCCTCCGAATGCTCGGTCATAAGTTCTTTTCTTACGGAAACGAGCCGGTTTCAGTAGTAGATCCGCTTTGCTCCTAGAGGAACGTGTCCCTCCCGAAATCGTGAGTTTCTGGGCTAGGTAGACTGGAGTTTTGTTGTGTATTGCTTTATGGGTGATGCATGCCAGCTTGAAATGAATTCGTGCTTCGAATGGTAGCCAATTGAGAGCTTTCAAGTAAGGGGAGATATGGTAGAATTTTCTGGGAATCCGCTATAAGTCTTGTGGCTGCATTAAGACATGCTTTCAATGGGCTGTTGAGATCTTAGGGAGCCCTGCTAAGGTTGTGCAAGAGCTAGGTTCATTGTCTTTATATCATTAGTCGACGCAACCTTGATGTACAGCTGAGTGTCATCAGCATACATATGGAAAGCAATGTTAGCTTTTTGTAGTATTTCTGTAAGAGGTTCTACGTATAGATTGAAAAGTGCCGGAGATAGCGTTGGACCTTGCGGAACTCCTATAGTATTGTTGGTTGTGCTTGAAAGGGTTTGGTTGGCAATGACTTTTTGTGATCTATTCTCCAGAAAGGAGCTGAACCAGGTTAGCACTGTACCCTCAAATCCCATCCTGTTTTTCAGTCGATCAAGTATATAGGCATGGTTCACCGTGTCCAAAGCTGACGACAGGTCCAGTAAGATTAAGAGGCATGTTTCGTTCTGGTCGAGAGCCAGTAAAGCGTCAACTACTATGTGCAGAATCGCAGTTTCCGTACTGTGGTTTGGGTGGAAACCGGATTGACAATCGTTTAGCAGCTTGAAATCAGAGATGTGTAGGCTCAGTTGTTGTTGGACAAATTTTTCCAGAATTTTGGCCAACATGGGAATATTGGTTACCGGTCTAAAATTGTTCGGATCTAAGGGGTTCTCAGTCGGTTTTTTTAGGAGCGGATGACCTGCCCGGTTTTTAAGCAGGCCGGTATTTGACCTTGTGACAATGAGGCATTAATGACCTTAGTCCAAGACAAGATTAGCAGGTGATTTATGGAGGACCAGCATTTCGCTGGTAGAGGATCGTTATAGTGATTGTTTGGTTTCGAGGTCGACATGATCTTTGAAATGTCTAATTCACTGACCTGTATAAAATCTGACCTGCTGGCATTGTTTTTAGGTTTGGCTAATTCTTGTTCATCCGGCAACTTATCTCCCCTGCCCTTCTCCATTTCTATGTCATCAGCAGCTTTTTTGAGTTCCCTCTCCAATGAGTTAGCTTTGTCTGAAAAGAAGACCGAGAAATCTTCGCTATTTACGTGTGTTTTGGAATTGACTGGAGCCATTTTGGTTGACTTGTTTGATTGATGTTTCAGTAGATCGAATAGTTTCCTAGGTCTATTCAATGCGTTATCCAATTCTTTCCTGAAGAATTATTTTTTTAAAATTAATAATGCTTTTGTTATACGCTTTCCTGGATTGTCTCAGTAAGGTTAAATGGGGCAAAGAGGGGTGTTGTCGCCATTTACGTTAGTAGTAATGATTTCTATCAACTGGTCGATGAATTTGGTCTTAGTTCCCAGGGGGTGGTATAGTGCATGGAGTTTACAGTTCTGGTTATCTGATGATCTTAAGGACATGCCTAGATATTCACAAGATTCTAAAGGATCAGCCTGTATTTTAGTGATGGAAATGTCAGATCTATGTATACAAGCAATGCCTCTACCCTTTCTGATATTTCTGTCCTGTCTCAAAATCTGGTAGTTCGGGGAGACTAACAGGTCTAGGCAGGGCGACGAAGAGCCAGAAAGCCATGTTTCAGTTAGAATGATTACGTCAATTTCTTGGTTGAGTATGCGGTCAGCTATGTCTGGCGCATGTTTATTTGCTGAGCGACAGTTGAGTAGAGCGCAGTGAAAATGTTTCTGCTCCTTGCTCAAAGGAGGCTCTTCGGGCGTTATTGACACTTTCCTAAGATTGTTGGCATTGATCCTTCTAGTGTTTGCCTGAGAAGTTCTACAAGCGTTTGTTATGATAGTTTGAATATTGTTGTTTTCTCCTATCTTAGTTTGAGGGTTAGGCGTGGGTTCATATGTAGACACAATGGATAATATCTCACTGTCAGTCAGATAGTTGAGTTACGTGCAAGGACGGTAAATTCTATTTGAAAGCGCCATTGGGGTGGAACAATGTTTAACTTGAATTTCAGGGGAGGAAGATTGAAGAACCTCCATTTTTGCAAGACATTTTTCAGACAAGCACAGCAGGTTTTTCATGTCTTTAATGGCGGCTAGCATGGCTTTGTAAGTTTTGCAAGATTGCTAGCTGAGGTTATGAGATCACTATTAATTTGAGGGGTTCTGATCCTTACAGAGTCTAACCTATTGGGGGTGCTAGTGGGCTGTTGAGTAGGAGACTCTCTAGGAAGTTTTACTTTGGTTATCCCAGTAGGATCTGAGCATGTTATATTATGCTTATGGATAGTTCCTCAACTCGGCAGGGCTTAAGTCCAGTACAGGGGAGATGGCAAAAGAGGTCGAGCAAGTGGCAGCACCAATGACCATTCCACAGGATGTTCCAGGAGTAAGTGGATGATCCAAAAGAGGTCTTTGTGGATCAAAACCCATTGATGTATTGGTATGGGAAGATGCACCAATGGCCAGAGCTCACCAAGCTGGCTATAAAGTATCTGGCATGTCCTGTAGCCAGTGTGTTTGCTGAGCGTGTTTTCAGTGCAGCTGTTGCGGGTGTTACAGTGAGAAGGACCAGTTTCTTACCTCTAAACGTGGAGTGATTGACTATGATCAAAATGAATTAACATTTCATACCACACAATTACACTATTCCTGAAACAACAGAAGAGGAGGAGAATTGGTCAGATTCAAGTGTGTTAGCTGACCAACTTCTGGGGCAAACACCTGCGTTTGAGGACATAATCTACTACCTGGACTATGCCAGTGCCCCCATTGAATTCTTTATTATTTCTTATTGAACTTCTATTTTTGCCAAAAAAAGTCGCTTGTGGAACATTATTATTTTTGATTCAGATTTATGCTGCCCCACCATTTTTTAGTCATGTATATTGCTGGATTGCAGTTGGACCAGTGTGCATTGAAGAAGCCTCCACAATTCCTTCATGACATTGGAGACAATGCCTGCCTCCCTCACATGCCTATCCTTTTTTGTATCACTTAGCACTAGCAGAGCTGCCCCAGAAGATCATTGATTCACAAAAATGCCAATACCAAATTCCAATTTTGTGTTGCCTGTGTCAAAGTTGAATTGTGTACCTACTCCCTCACCTACCCGTGCTTGGATTGGAAGAGGTAACTACAACTATTTCAATGGTGAGTGAGTAATTGTGAGTGATGATTGATGATTCATGTGGTGGCAGACAGTGAGGGAGGGTCTAGAGTTAAAATGTAATTTGGAAACTTGCTTGAGATGATTTGCAATGTTTGGCGCCTGAATGATGGACAATCCTTTTTTTCCCTGGAGGTGACTGACCTTTGCAAACTTGCTTAGCGAAAATTAAGCTGTAAGGTCCACTCCTATGATCCTTCTGCTTTTTCATCACCTAGGAGGGCTGCCGAGACAATCATTTGATTTACAATACTGCCAAATTCCAATTTGTTGTTTGCATCAAAGGGGAGATAGTGTACCTATCACCGTGCTTGGATTGGAACAGTTAACCATTGCAACAAGTGATTATTGAGTGATTGTGAGTGATGATTCATGTGGTGTAGTGGCAGACAGTAAGGGAGGGTGTTGAAGTATAATTTGGGAAATTGTTTGAGATGATTTGCAATGTTTGGGGCCTGAATCATGGACGATAATATTTTCCTGGAGGTGATTGTCCCTTTCACACTGTAGCGACTGGATTTTTGGACCAGATGGGATCAGCTCCTGAGAGCCCCTCTAACCCAGCCGGAACGTAACCACCTCCCTCCTCAGGACCATCTATCCAGGCACCTGGGTACCTACCTGAGGATGGGGAACTCGCAATATACAAGCTCATATCATCAGAAACACCACTAAATCTATAGGGATACTAAGAATACTCACTGGTTACTAAGGACATCCATGCCCTACACCACACTCATACCTCATAGTCTCGCGACCACATGGGTCCAGACTAATCTACCCTGGGGCAGGTCTGATTATATACTCTCACACACTGATCTCCCTCAGTGCTCACTCGACACGCAATCCAGCGTGTCTACACACATGGGCCTGCAGTCCCAGTGCTCTCATTTACACCCGGTCCGCAATCCGGCAGACCTACACACCCTCTATCTTAGGTGCTCTCATTCACACACGGTCCGCAATCCGGCAGACCTACACACCGTGTCCCTCCGGTGTTCTCATTCACACACGATCTGCAATCCGGCAGATCTACGCTAAGCATGGGCGGAAAATCCGTTACGCTCGCGGATTTTGCGGATTTTCGGTAAATTCGCAATCCGCGAACTCCCGCGAATTTACCGAAAATCCGCAAATCCGCGAGCGGCGGATTTTTCCGGGGGCAAAAGTTCAAAACTTGAAGCCTGGCCTGTTGTAACTATTTTAGGATGGCGCCGGCAAGCTGCCAGCGCCATCCTAAAATAGTTACTAAGTTAGCTTCAACAGGAAGCTCTAATAGATAAAATAAAGCAGGTGCTCGATTTTATCTATTAGAGCTTCCTGTTGAAGCTAACTTAGTAACTATTTTAGGATGGCGCTGGCAGCTTGCCGGCGCCATCGTAAAATAGTTACAACAGGCCAGGCTGCTGAACTGATCTTTCTCTGACCTTTTATGCACACAAGAGGCATGTGAACTCGCATGGAAGCCCCGCACGTTTGGCCCCGCGCACACACTCGCGGTTTGCACCGTCTTCCCGCCATTCACCCACTATGATGGACAGCTCACTCAAGGGACCCCTGCGCCCTTCGGGGCGATTGCATAGTAACACACACATGGTCGCTCGAACTAGTTGATGCTCAAATTCAGTGACTCATTCATTAGCCCAAAAACAATCGTGAGCGTCTTCGAGGCTGGACAGGTGTGCCTCTTCCCAAATCTACCGTGGAAAGTCAGCTGTGATGCTGGGTAGAGGCCTTTGCATCCTTGACTTTCATGAGCGCAATCCCCCTGCTGTTCCTGTGACCAGGAGCTTCTTTCTCTTCATATTATTGTGTTCGCACGGGTTGCTGCAAGTTCGCACGCGTTTTGTACAATTTCGCAATTTGCGAAATTGTACAAAACCCTCGCGAACTTGCAGAAACCCGTGCGAACATAAAAAAAAAACGCAAATTCGTGAGAATTCGCGGATTTTGCGGATTGCGAGTTCGCAAATCCGCAAAATCCGCGAACGCGAGATCCGCAAAATTCGCCCATGCTTAATCTACGCACTGACCACAATCAGTGCTCTCACTAACGCCACTTACCAATGACGACCACTTTCCTATGAATACCTTCAGCTCTCTGTCTCTATGTTGGGAAGTCTCTCTCACTATTCACTAAGGGCTCGCTACTACAATAATATTATGGGATGGCCGAATTACTTAGTGTCAACAATTCCCTAGCTCAAGGGCTCCTTTTTCTCCCTACTTGTTCAGACTTACCGGATCAGGGGCAGCATCTGTTCTGGCTGTAACATCTGACTAGAAGAAAAGGTTACCTGTTCTCTGAAATAGGAGACACTGTTTGCAGGAATAAAAACGAAAAACAACAAATACACACTAGTTCACTAAGAACTGGGGTCTCTTTATTTTAACAATGATGAACTTTAACACACCGCTGAAAGAAAAGGATTAGACATACAGTACAAGGTTATCTGCGGGGTAACAGGAACTTTTAACACACCGCTGGAAGAAAAGGATTAGATATACAATAGCCTAGGGAATAAGGATAAGATTAAGGTGTAATTGTAAAGGGGACTAGTTTAGACTACCTCACCTATTAGAAGGAAGATTCCTCTCTGACTCTGGTGGGATCAGGGCTCTCTCTCTGTCTCTGGTGGGATCAGGGCGCTCTCTCTGTCTCTCCCTCCGTCACCACAACACCACGCCTCTGGTTCAATTGCTCCAGCTGACAGCCTCAGCTCCTCCATCTGCTTTGATGCTCTCTGCACTGCTCTCTCTTCAGCTTCAGCAATTATCTGCCTTCTTTCTCCATTCCAGAACTGCACTGCATTCTGCAGCTCCAGCAGACATCCTGCTCTCTCCTCTGCAAGAACCAAACTGCACTGAACACTGACCACTCCTCCTCTCCTGCAGCTCGCTAATATGGATTCCTCTCCCCTCATGGAAATTTCCAACAGAGGGCTGCCTCCCACCGAATTCCTCTGCCAGCTCCAGAGCTCTTTACGCAACCGCAGTGGCCAGCTGCTTGTTACGTCTGGGCCCAAGAGACAAACACATTCCTCGGATAAGAAGCAGTCCTGACTGGTTTTCCTCTAGCAGTCAACAGCCTTAACTATAAACTTTACCTTTACCCCTGAAGCCTCTCAGCTCCATCAAAATGGAGCTTCTCTAGTTCTGGACCTTGTAGGCCTGAGAAGGATGAAATAACCCTTAGCTCTGTCAGAGTACCTACATAAACCATACCAATGTGTAATATAAAGTCAGGACCACAGGATCCAACCTCTACTATAGGCAAAAATGACAGGCCAAAGCCAATAGGCAATAGATGGCCTCTTCTATGTCTGAAAGAAAGGGCCTAAAAGGGCCAACACAAGCTAGGAATACATATCCTAGATGTGAGCAAGATTAAAGTCTATATCACTGCCAACTAGGGCCAAAAAGCCTGTCTAAACACAGACTTAGCCAGACTTGCAGGGTTCTCTCCTTTTTTCTGGATCTTCAGAGACCAGAACGGTCACTTTAGTTAACAAACAAAAACCTATGCAAAATACTGCAAATCTGTTTCTCTACTTGTTCTTCAGCAGGAGTGCACTACATGTCTATCTTGCTCGGTTCAGGACTGGGACAGAGTTACTCTGAGTCAGCAGGAGGATAGAAGAGCTCAGGGCGGTACTACTTCAAAAACAGCTAAAAGCAAGAAGTTATTGACTTCAAAGGGAAACCATGAGTCTTAAGGCCTACTCAGCTATGTGGAAGTAGAGATGTGTGTTGAATTGAGAAACGCTGCTGTGTGTGTGTGTGTGTGTGTGTGTGTGTGTGTGTGTTGCACTGGTGGCAAAAGTGAAACTCTGAGTCCTTCTCTTGTTTTTTGCTCTGCCTATTAGTCTTCTTGGTACACTCCTCATGAAGATTACCTTCCTAATGTCCCCCTTGACTCTAAAATACAGTTTCTGTTTTACAATCTGTAGGCTTTCTAGTCTCCTGCACGAACAAAAGGCGAAAGCTGAGCTCAGCACTCCAGCTTACCTACCGAAACAGTCCAGACAGGCACCCAAGAGTAATGGGCATTCCCGAGGAGACTGCAGATGCTCCACCTAATTTTGCAGTACAGTATAATTTTTCTTTTAACAATTATATTTGGAGAACAGGGTGGATGGGCTTACTCCTCCATAAATTTATTTTTTCCAACTTAGAAGACACAACATTTAGATATCGGATAACTTGGGTCTCGGAGGCAACAAGACTGTTTGCAGTGCATTTAACTGTACTGTCATACTCATTCCTTAATTTCCTTACATAACAGATTGATGACGAATGATGTGCTGTTCATTGCCCAGATGAATGTGTCCTTATTTAGTGTTTGGCTTTGTCAAACCCTTCCCTAAATCCCCTTTCTCATCCATTCATCAAACCCCTAACCCTCTGCCCCAGGGCTATGTGATTTATTTATGTGTGGCTTATTTTACACCATCAATGGATCACACACTTGGTGGGGCGGTGTGGTGAAAAGCAACACCAACTCACTGCAGGATCTTCTTAGCAATAGCCCACACTGGCCCTATTTACCCATGCACATAAAAGTGATCCATATTTTAGATATAGAACCTAGAACATCAGTCCTCAGCATAATCATTCATGTGTTGCATAACCGTAATTGCCTAGCCTAAGCTTGTCCACTCCAGACTTTGAGTAAATTATTTTTGACTTTAGGGTTCTATAACTTTAGTTTTAATTAAATAGTTGTTCCCCACTGCTTAAGTTACTACTATTACTATTTTTTTTTATTTTATCACTATCAGGAATTCTTTATGTGTCATCATGTATTAGTCTGGTCTCAATTCTTTGTAAAGATTTGATATAACCTACTAACTCAGATTTTTTATTTCCATTTACTTGCCTGCAATGAATAATCCTTCTGATGAATCCTACAGTTGGAGCTCACCTGGGTGGGAGTGAGCCCACGCTTTTGAAGTGGTGATGCCTTCCCTGTTATTGCTTTATCTATATTCAGGATAATACAACTATGGAGTGAAGTGAACTAGTTCAGTTAGTAAGTAACTAACTAACTGCAAGTAATTGTTTATCTAGGTTGTTGTAGCCCATATAGGTCATAGCAGCATCCCCCCAATTATTTATTATTATTGTTGTTTTTTTTGTATAGCGCATTACTACCCGAGGGCGTCTCAGCGCTTGCGACTAGCCATAGAGCAGTATAATTGTTAAGTGGATTGGTTAAATAACCAAGTTTTGAGCAGTTTCCGGAATGGAAGATGAAGGGGTTCGCCACAAACAAGGGGGGGGGGGCAGCGTGTTCCAGAGTTTGGCCACATTGTAGATAAATGATCTATCTCCACTTCTCGACCTTTTTATTTTCAATGTGATTGCCAGATGGAGATTGGAGGAGCGAAGGAATTTCCTTGGTTGGTAGGAAGTGATGAAAGCTCTCATAATGGCTGGTCCCAAGCCCCATTAGGTCCTATGAGCTATACATAGGGACTTAAATGTAACTATCTCCGCGACCGGTATCCAATGAAGAGTTCTAAGGGCTTGTTTGGCAGATTTATTTTTTGGAACCCCCATCAGTAGTCTAGCAGCACAATTATGTGCAGTCTGGAGTTGCCTTAGGGTAGCTGTGGCTGCTCCCAAATATAAGGAGTTTCCATAATCCAGTCGAGATAGAACCAGGGTCTGTATCAAGGTCCTCCTGGTGCTCATTGGGAGAGGGGGCAGAATCTTGTTGAGAAGTCGCATGGTCCCAAAACATGCACCTGTGACTTTTACAGCTTGGTCATCAAATTTAAGGGAGCTATCAAGCCAAATACCCAAGCTTTTTATCATGGTCTTTGGGGAGGGAGCAGGCCCAAGACAACTGGGCCAGACCTGTTTCAGATCGAGGCCCGAGGAGTTACCTAGAATCATTAGCTCTGTTTTTCCAGCGTTCATCTTTAGGCAAGAGTGTTCCATCCACGAAGCCACCCTCCTTAAATTCCCAGGTATGAGAGAGAGTTGTGTGGACCATTAAGCGAGATGACCAGCTGGGTGTCATCTGCATAGGTGACAATCTTTATCCCATGGGGTAGCACGATGTCAGCCAATGGCTGCATAGAAACATTAAATAAGGTGGGACTTAAGGAAGATCTCTGTGGGACACCACAGCTGATCTCTAAGACTGTGGAAGAGGATTAACTTGAAAATACCTGTAAGGTCCTCTTCTCTAAATAGGATTCAATCATTTTAAGTACCTCACCTGAGATACCTTTCCTCCTAAGTCTCTCCACTAGAGTTTTAAAGTTCACTGTATCAAAGGCAGAGCTCAGGTTGAGGAGAATGATAGGCATTGCTCCCCCTTGGTCAGGATCAATTTAGATTCCTCCACTACAGAGAGTATGGCCATTTCCGTGCCATGACGAGGCCTGAAGCCTGTTTGTGTGGGGTGTAAAAGGTTGTAAGATTCCAGGTGTTTAGAGATGGTTAGGTTAACATGCTTCTCTAGAGCCTTAATAATCACAGGGAGCAAAGAAATTGGGCGATAGTTTCCTAGATCGTCTGAGTCTAGATTAGACTTTTTTAGGAGAGCCTTCACCATCACATGCTTTCAGGGTGCCGGTACAGAGCCGATAGCCATAGAGAAATTCATGAGTTTAAGCATGCGGGGTAGTATCATTTTTCCTGCTTTGTGTAGTACTTGCGGGGGTGCTGGGTCCAATGGGGAGCCGGACTTAATTTGAGTAAGAATTTACGATAATCTAACTAAAGTGATAGGGGGAAATGATTTGAGTGCAGGATCTGGGCCATGCAAAAGCATGTCTGTGGTGATGAGATCGCTAGGGCAAGGTGTGCTAAGAAAGGTCGAGTAGATATTTTAAATTTTATCTTGGAAAAATTCTGCAAGTTCATCACATCGTATAGAGGAAGCCATATGAGAAGTATCAGATCTGGGCAGTTCTAGGAGACCCTTTGCAACGCGAAGTGTCCTTAGTCTGTGGGTAGGGCGTATAACTTTGTGTAAAAGTTGAACTGCTGAAAGGTCCTTAATCAGATCTGATACGTCAGTAATATCAGGGTTATCGAAATGAAGATTGAAGTCTCCCAGGAGCATAACATTTGAGGTGGTGCTTACTAGTGTGGCTGCTATATCCAGTAGTGATTGGGAAAAGAGCCCTCGTCCGCCTGGGGGGTGGTATATGAGCACCCCGGAAATAGATTGAGTCCCAGAAAGAGCGATAGTGAAGAGCAAACTCTCACAGTCAGCAACAATATCAATATCAACCAATGGTCAAACTAGTTAGAGAAGTATAACTCAATAACTAAGCGGTATAATACACTCTTACAAGCAGATAGACTACGTAAAAACTAAAGGCAGCAGTGCAAAATAAAAGTAAAACAAAAAAGGTGCTTCAGGCATAAATTTCAATGCAATGTAATACTTCCCCTTTATTCATTTTATGTACAAAGAAACCCACCGCCCTCTCCCCCAAAAATTGACCCAACCACCAATGTCCAAAAATGTGAAATGTCCAACAAATAAAAAACCTTGTCCCAACTCCCTTCCCACCCTCTCCACCCACAACCCCTTCCCACCAAAACAAACAATTTAAAAAAGGACTATAAGAGGGCATTGTCCAGTTAAGCCCTGAGCTGGAGCAGGCTCTGTTCCATCCTGCCGAGCCGGTTCTCCATTTGGTCCAGCTGCTGCAGCATGCTCCACAGCAATGGCTGATCAGAGCGGGATATGGCGGCAGCAATTATTGTCAGCTGGTGGCAGCGATGGCATGGCCGGGAGGAAGAGGGAGACCGGCTGCACTAGGGCCTAGCTGAGATTGAGAGGCAGCTATTCCGGCCTCCTCTTCTTCCAGGACCACCATCCGCCGGTATTCCTGCTGGATACGGCGCAACCTCTGCCGCCGCAGACGGATCCGCTATCTCCTGCCTGGTGTGTGGTACAGGTGGACTAGCAGGAGTAGCAATATTGAGAGAAACAAAAAGACAAATTGTAAATAATGCTCTGTGCAAACAATTGTTTTAAATCAGTGGGTGGCCAGAAGCAGTAGATTGCTGGCCCCGCAGGTCTATTGGAATTTGATGTGATTATGATTAGGAGAGTCACAAGGCCAATTTTATGTTTTACCCAGACATGCCTTGCATAAAAAGCACTGACTGTGTGGCAGAAACGTATTATGGCAGAATAACACTGGATTAAAAAAAATTGCGATTTGATTTTATTTTCTTCTAAATACTTTTCAAGTAACTAAACAGACACTTTGAGTAGAAAAATACATTACCTCTCATTATTGAGTAAGGCATTGTGCGCTATGTAGTACAAGCTGTGTATTGTACTAAATTAATGGAGCAATGCTCATTGCTAGCCACCGGGGTGGGTAATTTGCTACTGTCTGCAGTGGCAGCTTTAGTTGACAATTAACTATTATCGATTCCGATGGCTCTACCCATCCCCAAATGCCTTTCCCTGTCTTCTATCTTGACCCCAAAGAGGAAGATGAATAATAAATAAGATACTACGTCACACACCTCATGTATAAAAATGCAGATATTATCCTATCTGCCGTAAGTAGAAAAGGGAAACGATGCACTGCACTACAGAAAAAGGTGCGGGCTACATAGATTGTATTTGCCACATTATCACAGCGTATCCCATGCGCCAACTTGATTTCAAATCATTCATTTACTCCCACTTTACTCACAGACCTCTCCACCACCATATATTATTTCCAATAAATTAATTCACTGGGCAGTAAGGAAAGGAAACTTGACTTACTCTACTGCAGGGTAGAGTAGAGGGATTACTCTGGATTATGGAGCTTTTGCTATAGAATAGCCAGATCACTCCACTACACTGATCATCAATTCATCATCTTTGGCTTATTCACTTACTGTACTTATCAGCGGCAGTCGAAAGGGAAAAATTTGAACAGGCGTAAAATAAAGCTCCGCCCCTATTTAGGAGTGGTTGCGCAGCGCTCGCTGTTTGGAGGCAGGCGATCCCGGTGGCAGAGGGTTCGCGCCTGCAGGCAGGAGCGTAACTAGATTCCTGAGCGTGATAGCAGCGCTCTGCTGACTGAGAGCAGGTGTACTGCATTTTTATCTGCAATACTATGTTTTAACTTCACTGAAAATCAACAGGACAATAACTTTATTTACCTTTTCAGGACTCGGTGGTGCGTGGGCGCCATTTTACATCGGGCTGCTCAGGCGACCTAGCTCGGCACAACACCCCCGCGCTCCGCCCCTATTTAGGAATGGTTGCGCAGCGCTCGCTGTTTGGAGGCAGGCGATCCCGGTGGCAGAGGGTTCGCGCCTGCAGGCAGGAGCGTAACTAGATTCCTGAGCGTGAAAGCAGCGCCCTGCTGACTGAGAGCAGGGGTACTGCATTTTTATCTGCAATACTATGTTTTAACTTCACTGAAAATCAACAGGACAATAACTTTATTTACCTTTTCAGGACTCGGTGGTGCGTGGGCGCCATTTTACATCGGGCTGCTCAGGCGACCTAGCTCGGCGGCCTAGCTCGGCTCGGCGACCTAGCTCGGCGCCACACCCCCGCGCTCCGCCCCTATTTAGGAGTGGTTCCGCAGCGCTCGCTGTTTGGAGGCAGGCGATCCCGGTGGCAGAGGGTTCGCGCCTGCAGGCAGGAGCGTAACTAGATTCCTGAGCGTGATAGCAGCGCCCTGCTAACTGAGAGCAGGGGTACTGCATTTTTATCTGCAATACTACGTTTTAACTTCACTGAAAATCAACAGGACAATAACTTTATTTACCTTTTCAGGACTCGGTGGTGCGTGGGCGCCATTTTACATCGGGCTGCTCAGGCGACCTAGCTCGGCGCCACACCCCCGCGCTCCGCCCCTATTTAAACGGCCCCCAATGAGGAAGCGCAGCGGACGAGCGCAGCGGGCGCGACTAATGCGCGCCGAATTCGAGCCTAAGTCAAGCCCGTCTGCGCCCGTCCGTGGCCGGACGGGGCGTGAGGCGCGTCCTTGTGCTATTTCCTTGTCGTATTCGTCTGAGGACCTAAAAGCCATACAGGGCCATTGGCCACTATCTGATTCGCCACATCTCTTCTCTTGGCCTTGCTTCCTCATCCCCTCAGCTCTCTCCTCCTCCGGCTGCACCCTTGGCACCGCACCTCTCTTCTTCTGGCCCTTTACCTTCCACCCCTTCTTTATCCATTATTCTGCTTAACACAAGGTCTGCGGTCAAACACTATCACGAGCTGTTTGTTCTGCTTGATTCCCACAAGCCTGACATACTGTTCTTGACCGAAACCTGGTTTTGCGAATCCTCTTTACCCTCACTCTTGGCTGCTCTCCCCCCTCCCTACGTGGCTCTACGTGCAGACCGCCCGGCGGGCAAGACAGGAGACGGCGTGGCTTTAATTGCCCGGTCCGAGTATAATTTTCAACTTCTTACTCCCCCCTCATTTCCCCCACTGAACATCTTGTAGTCCGCTCTCTGTCTTTTTCTCCCCCGCTTACTTGTCTCTTAATGTATCGTCCGCTCCAGTCTTCCCCTCTGTTTATACCAGCCCTTCAGGATTTACTGGCCACCTTGGCGGTCAATTACGCCTCAGACCTAGTGCTAGGCGATTTCAATTACTGGCCCTCGGACCCCCTTGAGTGTACTTCCTCCAAACAGTTCACTGAATCACTCCAATCCCTGAACTTCGTCTCTCACATACATGTTCCGACGCACATACATGGTCACATATTAGACCAGGTCTGGTCTCTTAATATTTCTGTTTCCTCCATGTCTGTATCTCCTTGTCCCTGGTCAGACCACGCCCTAATCTTCTTCTCCCTTCTCCTCAACCCTGTCACAAAGGTTCCGCGCGCCAAAAACACCTGGGCGCGGAACTGGAATCGTGTTGATTTCCCTTCACTGTCTTCCCTGCTCCTGAATTCCTCACCTAACCTGACAGACTTATCTTCATCCATCCAAGCCACCGCTATTGACTCCTGGCTCGCTGGAGGCTGCGACTCGGTAGCCCCCCTACGCCGGATTTCAACTCGAAGACCTAAGGAATCAAATTGGTGGTTCAGCGAAGACTTGAAGGAACAAAAGCTGGCCCTACGACAGGCGGAGAGGCAATGGAGAAGGGACTATTGTCCTCTATTAAAAACTCAATACTCCACACTATTAAGTGATTATAAAAAAGCCATACTAACTGCTAAAACTGCTTACTTTTCAACAAAAATTCTGGTGGCAGAGAACAAGTCTAGGGAGATTTTCACTATAATTAACGATCTAGCTTACTCTGATAGGGCTACACCTAAACCTCTTCCCACCCAGTCCTTGTGTGATTCGTTAAATTCCTACTTTTTGGACAAAATTGCTATTATCAAGGCCAATATTCCTCCCCCCTTCCTTACTTTTGTTGAACCCTCTCCCCCTACTGTCCAGTGCTGTCTTTCTTCCATTCCCCCCCTCACCGAAGAAGTATTCCTGGAGATACTCCCAAAGGTTAAATCAGGCTCCCCGGCAGACATCTGCCCGGCACGTATTCTTCAACAGATTTATTCTGTTTGCACCCAACCCCCGATCACTTTTCTTAACAGCTCCCTTGCCCAGGGGGTTGTGACACCAGCACTTAAATCAGCTACAATAGTGCCTATTTTGAAGAAGCCCGGTGCGGACCCTTCCGCCCCAGCTAACTATCGCCCCATTTCTCTACTGCCCTATTTGGGCAAGGTGCTTGAGCGCCATGTCACATCGGTACTCAGCGCCCATGTAGAAGCAAATGGGGGCCTGGCGTCTCGTCAGGCTGGCTTCCGTCCTAGGCACTCTACTGAATCTGTCGTGGTGTCGGTCCTGGACAACCTCAGGGAGGGCATAGACCAAAACAAACACCAGGCCCTGGTGCTCCTCGATCTCTCCGCCGCTTTTGACACGGTGGACCACTCCATCTTGCTTTCACGTGTTAGAGCGGCGGGAATCGAGGGCTCAGCCCTGGTTTGGCTATCGTCCTTCCTGAGGGACCGCACCCAGGCGGTTCGGCTGGGGGATCTCTCAGCCACCCCACTCAAGGTCACTTGTGGTGTTCCCCAGGGTTCTTCTCTTTCCCCTTTATTGTTTAATCTATATATCTATCCTTTAATCTTTGCACTCCAGCAGCTGGAGGTCACCGTATATAACTATGCGGATGACCTCCAGCTCATTTTCAATTTCTCTTCCTCTTCTTACTCTGTTTCTAACTTTCAGACTATTATGATTTTTATCAGAGACTGGATGAACCACAACCATCTGAAGCTCAACCCGGACAAAACCGAGCTGGTCCTCACGGGTGGTTCTTCCAGTCCCTGGAACTCTCTATTCTGGCCTTCTTCTTTTGGTCCCCCTCCCACTCCCTCCTCCACTGTCAAGACCCTAGGCATTAAAATGAATAATCATCTCACTCTACACTCACAAATTAATTCTGTTGTTTCTTCTTGTTTTCTCACCCTTCGTACTATTCGCACTGTTTCCCGCTTCTTTTCTCCCCTGGCACTCAAACTGATTATGTCCGCCTTGGTGATCTCCCGGCTGGATTACGCCAATGCCCTGTACAACGGCATCCCGGCGTACAGCCTACGGAAGCTCCAGATGGTTCAGAACCAGGCGGCTCGATTAGTGTATGGCCTCTCCCGCTCCCACCACTCTACTCCTTTGTTAAAGGTGCTCCACTGGCTCCCTGTCAGGGAACGATCCCTCTTTAAAACTGGCTGTATGGTTTTTCAGGCTCGCCAGAGTTCTGCTCCCGACTTCATTACCTCCTTGATTAAGGAGTATGTCCCTCCCAGAGAGCTTCGCTCGTCGTCCCAATCACTTCTGCAAATTCCACGTTACAAACGCAAAAATGGGGAAGGGCCAACTTTTCAACTTTGGCTCCCACTTTTTGGAATTCCCTCCCTGACCACCTACGGTCTGCTAAATGTTACTCCTCCTTCCGCAAAGATCTTAAAACTTTCTTGTTCAGACAGGCCTTTTCTCTGTAAACTACTATTAGCCCATTTCACAACACCAGTATCTACTGCTTCTCTCTGCAAAAATTTGTCTCCATAGCGCCAAGAAACCGCACGGTGAACGCAGCGCTTTATAAGTATTTTAAATTCAAATTCATAAAATATATTTCGGAATCACTTGCATGACTATAAAATCAAATGTTTTTAATTTTTGGTAGGCTGGGATGGAAGAACATAGGAAAAAATAAAGGAGTGAAGTGCTAAGAGGTGACTGAGTGGGCGAAGGGAAACACACCTTGTGTGTTCGGATTGCAATGCTTTGAAAACTTTGTAAATGCCCTATTAACTGAAGCAGACACACATTGCACAGTCAACACTGCAGTCACAAATCAAACCATACTGCACTTCTATCATGGGTGGCAAAATGCCATGGGCAGGGAGGGGGTGATGAATGAAGATGGGTGGGATACGTCTTCCCCGCTTAATAAATACAGTGGGTCAAGGGAATAGAATAAAAATGTAAAAAATACCCTCACTTTGAACCATAGCTTTGATTATAACCCTGCATAAACCAAATAAGCGAAGTAGGTGAGCCACATGCCCCTCTCCATGTGAAGAGTTACTTTGCTTATTCATCCAAGCAATCCAAATATTCAGTCACGCTATCTTTCTAATTCACCCATAGCCACCATGATTTAAGCTTTACTTTCTCTCATCCAGTCTTTCACCAATATTTTCAATACATTTTCCATCCATTCAATATGCACCCTTTTTTCCAACCATCCTTTCACCTATCCATCCCTCCCTTCAATAATCAAGCAATTATGTAACTTAGCAGTGCACATTCCTGCCACCGCCCCTCCCCTCTGACTAACTCTGACTTTCCTCCTGCTGCGGCACTTGAGCCAGAGTCACTGTGTGACTATAGTAAAACATTATACATATTTTAGATCCGTAATATGCCTCGCCTTCATTTTTTCAATCAAAAAATACAACCGAAATTCATCACTACAGTTCAGTTAGCACTGCAATATCTTGTCTCAGGGCATTTGGTTGGTTCCCAATGTTAGACAAGCCAGGTAGTGAAGCTAATCAAAAAGTTTTCGTAATAGCGGGGCAGAGCTATAACCTATGATGATCATGATGATTCAGTCATTGAAGCAAAATGAAGGGGTAGAATAATGGTCAATGAAAGTCATATGGTGTTGATTCGCAAATGCAACGGGACCTCATACTTTTTTCCAGCCATGCTGCACTGTCATGGAAACTGCTGGTATACTTTATAAATGAATTGCACAACATTGGGGCCGTGGTCAGTGACCACTCTCTTGTTAACTCAACTGTTAGAGCATGATCAGGAAAAAAAAGCCTTCTCAACAAATATTCATGGTGAATATTATGTAGATAACTAGCTACTTGGGCCTGCAATATTCACAGTAGACAGCAGAGTACCAAAAATGTGTTCTTAGTCTTACATTACCACAAGATATATAGAAGCGAGGGAAAGATTATTGCCATCAAAGCAGAAGATAAGTGAACTAGAGACTAGTACAGACTGGAAAAAGTCAGCTACCAAAAAAAAATGTTAGAAGGAAAAAAGATAATGCAGGGATAACAGGAATGAAACAAAAATTGAATAGGAAAGTTGAAAAAAAGGAGACGGTATGAAAAATAACAAGGCAAATTTTTAAAGTAGTATAGTGGGCAGAGGAAAAAGAGCAAATCCATTGTGCTTTGCATGAGTGGGTTTGTATTCCGTCATCGTAGCCACGAGAAAGAAAGACAGCAGGTAAGGATGTCAGAACAACTTTATTTCTCAACAGCAACACCAGCCTCCAGGCAGCAACTCCCATCCGGGAACTCAGCACCAACATTCTAATACCCCAAGATTCTACCCTTAGCCCACAACAATCTCCAAAACCCAAAATTTGTGAAATTATAATAATAAATAATAGGACTTACTAGGGTTAGCAGAGCCCTTCACAGAGGTGCTGTACGTCGACGCCTCCTGCTGATCAGCTAACCCCCGGACCCGTTTCTGCAACATTCCACTTTTTGCTTATGTAAAAATTGAAGATAAAAAAAATTGATTAGTTACTCAGTTAATCTCCACAAAATGATTATGACAGGCAAACGCAGTCACATAATTGTACTTCTGTAAAACAGATCGCCTATAGTTCTTGTTTCGAGTCTATCGACCATTGATCTGAAAATCCCTATTCCAAATTTCCTTAATAAAAACTACAATTGGAACTAATGCATTGTGTGAATAATCTTTAATTCTATTCTCATTTCTCAACCCCCTGGATGGACCAACTCAGTCTCCCTGTGTTTTGCAATGCATAGATGCATACTACACATTGCTGTGAAATAGCTTGGAACTGTGCCTGCTACACAAACAAAAGCGGTATAAAGGGGGTGGTAATGGACGCCATAAGTGTGGCAGGGTATGCTCAGACGTGAGTCCCTTGCTCACTTTGCCACTGGATTCAAGCAAGCCGGGCTGAAGACGGCTGGAATGCCAGAAACCGGTCCTCGGAAGCTTGTTTCCGGTCCAGGGAAGACATGGCTTGACAGTTCGGGCTGGACTGTTCCCATGAGGCTCAGGGTCAGACTGATTTGCATATAGCCATGTCTGAACTGGGGTGGCAGAGTGGGCTAAAGAACGGTGATGGATTAAACCCAGATCTTTTGACTGGGTGTGAGTGTTTGATTGATTCAGATGCTCCGTCCATCACCACCCCCTTTTGTACCGCTTTTGGCTGCCATAAGTGTGGCAGGGTATGCTCAGACGTGAGTCCCTTGCTCACTTTGCCACTGGATTCAAGCAAGCCGGGCGGAAGACGGCTGGAATACCAGAAACCGGTCCTCGGAAGCTTGTGTCCGGTCCAGGGAAGACATGGCTTGGCAGTTCGAGCTGGACTGTTCCCATGAGGCACAGGGTCAGACTGATTTGCATATAGCCATGTCTGAACTGGGGTGGCAGAGTGGGCTAAAGAACGGTGATGGATTAAACCCAGATCTTTTGACTGGGTGTGAGTGTTTGATTGATTCAGATGCTCCGTCCATCACCACCCCCTTTTGTACCGCTTTTGGCCGCCATAAGTGTGGCAGGGTATGCTCAGACGCGAGTCCCTTGCTCACTTTGCCACTGGATTCAAGCAAGCCGGGCTGAAGACGGCTGGAATGCCAGAAACCGGTCCTCGGAAACTTGTTTCCGGTCCAGGGAAGACATGGCTTGGCAGTTCGGGCTGGACTGTTCCCATGAGGCACAGGGTCAGACTGATTTGCATATAGCCATGTCTGAACTGGGGTGGCAGAGTGGGCTAAAGAACGGTGATGGATTAAACCCAGATCTTTTGACTGGGTGTGAGTGTTTGATTGATTCAGATGCTCCGTCCATCACCACCCCCTTTTGTACTGCTTTTGGCCGCCATAGGTGTGGCAGGGTATGCTCAGACGTGAGTCCCTTGCTCACTTTGCCACTGGATTCAAGCAGGCCGGGCTGAAGACGGCTGGAATGCCAGAAACCGGTCCTCGGAAGCTTGTTTCCGGTCCAGGGAAGACATGGCTTGGCAGTTCGGGCTGGACTGTTCCCATGAGGCACAGGGTCAGACTGATTTGCATATAGGCATATCTGAACTGGGGTGGCAGAGTGGGCTAAAGAACGGTGATGGATTAAACCCAGATTTTTTGACTGGGTGTGAGTGTTTGATTGATTCAGATGCTCCGTCCTTCACCACCCCCTTTTGTACCGCTTTTGGCCGCCATAAGTGTGGCAGGGTATGCTCAGACGTGAGTCCCTTGCTCACTTTGCCACTGGATTCAAGCAAGCCGGGCTGAAGACGGCTGGAATGCCAGAAACCAGTCCTCGGAAGCTTGTTTCCGGTCCAGGGAAGACATGGCTTGGCAGTACGGGCTGGACTGTTCCCATGAAGCACAGGGTCAGACTGATTTGCATATAGCCATGTCTGAACTGGGGTGGCGGAGTGGGCTAAAGAACGGTGATGGATTAAACCCAGATCTTCTGACTGGGTGTGAGTGTTTGATTGATTCAGATGCTCCGTCCATCACCACCCCCTTTTGAACTGCTACACAAACAAAGTCACAGAGAACGCTTACTCACTGATATTAGTGATTCACTATGGTGACAGGTGGACAGAAGAGTTTGCAATAGCTTCTTAATTAATCAGCCAAAATGACCGCCAATAATAAGTACAATTAGGTAGCGCTGAGCCAATGGTGGCTCCTCCGCCAAGGCTCTGGAAGCAGAAAAGAGAGAGAGTTTGAAAAATAAATAGGCCAAATTTACTTTCCTACTTGTCTTCCATTATTTGGAATGGAGACAGTTTTAGGCAAGTGAAAGCTAAAATAAAGCCATTTTGACTATACAAATCGGGAGACTACAGCTGAATTAGGTTTGTTGGCTCGTACAGAGACAAGAGAAAAGATTTTTTTCATTCAATTGGAATGGTGGGTGGAGTTTTTCAATGGAAGTGAATAAATATAAATTTGGATAGGAAAGAGTAATTTTCCCTCTGCAGTTGGGTGGATATGAAACTTTGTAGGGGAAATAATATTTGTGTCTACAAGAAAATTGTGTTTGCAAGACTGTTTGCCAGGTTGGATAACTCCTTCTTTACACTACTGAAAGCAATCTGGGCCTCAGCCTATCAGGGGATTTCTTCCTGCCCTATATGGCCAATTCAGCCTTGACCATAGAAGTTATTTGTGACCTTCTATGCCGTCTCATAGATCAGAACACCATATGCTTGTTTACAGGCCCTCAAAGAACCACTTGTGCCCTACCTCCACCCCACCCATTGATTTCTCGCCTATGTGGCAGCTATTTGAGTACTCCCCAAATAATGTTTGATAATTTTAATGTCAAACATTGCAATTGAATTGCTAAGCTTTATTGGTACAAGGAATCCTAGGACAAGACAATGCACAGAAGGAACTGAGGTGTGTACTGTCAGAGGGTGCCTAGGTACAAAGCCAAACTGTTAAAAAATGGTCTTGGCTCCCAAGGTCATAATTCTGTAAATAATTTTAAGGTGTCTTTATTTGGGTTATTTTCATTATCCACTGATTGGATATTGGGGACAATTATTAATATTGGCTTATTAGCCACCCATATAGTCTTCTTAACTTGTGCATTCTTCAGTGCCACTGCAGTGTTAACCAGCTGCTTCAAATCAAAACTAATGATCCAATAATTGGTAAGAAACCATCCCTCGCTGACCACAGGTTGGCAAAAATATATCTGACTGTACTGTTGAGCCGGCTGTTCTCGTATTGCCCGGTCTCCACACATGCAAGTCCTACCCTGCCTATGTGTTAGAGATTGTGGATGTGGTGGATATGAGTGCACAGATGTTGGGCAGTTGTGTTTTAGAACAAGATATAGGGCGGAGGAGCACCTGGAAGGAGGGATGTTTAACAACACAAATGAAGATGTGGCAACAGGAATGTGTGCAGATTGTGGAAAAAAATAAACAGTGGGATCCCTAGAGTTTGCAAATAATTGAGAAAGGTTCTATTTAAAGGCTAAATGCAAAAATAAGTGCTTGTCGTTCTCCTCCAAGCCTAACAAAAGTGTATATATAATGGATCGCATAGCTTCTCATTGGAACCCTTATTCCACTTATCCAGGGTAGTCCATGGAGATGATTAATTACCATCATCAGTCTTCTACACATGTTCTCCTTTAGTTTGCTACGTTGTAAAAATGCAAAGACATCATAAAAAAATACTGCAGAATAAGATCACAATAAAACACATGCAAGGTATAACTGTTGTGCTCAGTGACATGTCAAACATACAGCCCCAAAGATATCGCATGTATCTGTGCAGTAATATGAGAAAACAAAAAGCTGAGAACACTGTCTTCCACCTCGCGAGGACTGTGAAGAATCCTGGAGAAGGCAGTATCAGTCACACTGATACTGTATCAGTCGCACTCCAGTTCAGTCTGCAGAGGTTTCAGTCACCTGTTGCCTAAAGAAGGACCAGGTAAACCTGTAGTTGCGTTCTTTTCAGCCATGAAGAATTGAACGCGAAAGAAGACATTGATTCTCAAGGTACCAAGCCAACTGGTTTGAAATCGGTAATCAAGCGCCATCCAAAATTCAAGTGGAGAAATCCCTCGGGTTCTATCCAAAAGAAAGTGCCAAAAGTGCCCATCCGCTGAAATCTAAATCAGGACTTTAATTACTGCAATCCAGTCTGTCCACATAAATGTAAATGTATTCATATAGCGCAAATCGCCCACATCGCAGGCATCTATGCGCTTGCTTAGGGAACCCGTCCTGGTATTCCCCTGTGAGATACCCCGGCAGGGTATCCACAAGGTGAAAGCCAGGCATCCCGCCGCGAGGGGCCGTTGTGGAGATTAAGCAAGCTATTGCCCAGAGTCAGTAGGCACCAGAGCAAGAATTATCGAGTCCGTGGAATTATTGAGCCCAAGACCCGCCGAGGCGGGGAATTGAACCCTGGTCCAGTGCCGATCTCAGCTTCCGGGTCTGCCGCCTCTAACCCCTGAGCCACACTTCTCCACATAAAGCATGTTACAATTGTTCTCTGTATTCCTGAAAAGGAATAGACCATGGGACACAGAGAATAGAAACCTCCACAATTCAGTCACCAAGCACAAAAAATCTCCACAATTTAGTCACCAAAAATTAAAGTATGTGCACTTATCCCATAAGAGGAGCATCAGCAACATCCAGGCGGCAGCTGGCTCATAGGACCCTGTGCAGGAAGGGTTTGTTTACTAAGAGTGGATATTCCTGCCACAAATTTTGGTCAAGCAAGAGTATAGCCTTGAAGCTAAATGTCATGATTCTGTGGTGCCAGTAGTAATAGGCCACATTACAATGCATGCCATTACAACGCGGTCATTACAACAACGTGCTATGTGCGGGGGTTTTGCTGGATTTTGGAATAGTATAATTTACTATTCCAACTCTAGTCTGTGCAACAGTAGGAAAGGAGTTGGATTTAAAATCCAACACGTTCTGCCCCCCCCTACAGCAAGTCGCTGTAACGACTTGCGTTGTAATGGTATGCGATGTACCAACGTGGTCGTTGTAATGGCCGCTTTGTAATTGCATGCGATGTATCAACATCGTTGTAAACAATGTTTACCGCCAGTAGAACTGGACCTTGGGGCATCAAATCCAAAGCAGTTATTAAAGAGAACAGAACAAATGCTGGAGCCCAAAACAACACTGAGGTTCCATAAATTTGTGATACATTACATTGCTATTTTTTTTAACAAGCTGCAGATAACCAAGTGTGCCAAACTGTCAAGGATTAGCCACTCAGAAGGTCTGTTTAGTCACTTTCTTGATTGCCTGTGGAAAGGGGATTGCTACAAATAGCGACGTTCCCATCCTGCACAAAATGGCAAAAACGGTGTCACATGCCTTCCTAAGAGGGTTACAGTTACAAGGAAAAACTTGCAAAAAGGGAAAAACTCACTGCAACCTTGCAGCTCTTGATTGTAGATGAAGATCACATTGCAGAATAGCAAGATACCAACTCCTCCTGACACCAGGAATGAGTAAAGAGCCCTGCAAATCTCGTGATGAATCCAGAGGTACAAAAATAATGGTACCAAAGGGGGGAAAAGAATATGCAGAAAAATAGGAATCGAATGCGTTGTGATGCATCTAGCACTTGGAAATGTGTCTGATAATACAGGAAAGACTTCCATCATTTTAGATTGCGAACCTCTGCTAAAATTCAATGAGCAAACCATGAGCCTGGGTAGAGGTGGTTATAAGGCTGGTCCACTCCCCCTTTCTGGAATTCATGTTTTCTCCAGGTAAAGGAAGCCACCATTTCAAATCGCTCTCTTAACACAACATTCTTCTGTCTCGTGTCCTGCCACAGCCATATATACCCGCAGCTTCAGCTAGCTCATGGAACACCCCTCCTGGTAACCACAAGCATGTAGTCACCAGGGCAGTTCAGCACGACCTGTCATAGAGCCTTAAGTAGGTGAGTTCCCATCTACAGCCTCGGTACAGTTACAACAAATAAGTCTTGGATCTAAAGTCTATTGAATATGCACTTCAGAGTCCAGCACCGTTTGCTTCTCATGGTGGTTAACTGTTACTGACTACACTGGTAGGAAAAAGTCTCCTAACAATGGTTTTGAGTGAATTAGTTAGCTGTCAAGGAGCATGATTATGAGAGGTGCGAGGTTGGACATCCTTTTGTTATTGGTCCCTTACTTTTTAGGTCGAAGCCTGCATTGCAGGGCCTTGCCCTGCTGCAGGCAAAGAGATATTGTGGGCAGGGGATTTCAGTATGGCGTGAAGCCACGCCCCTTTTTTCAATTGGCAGGCCTCTGGAAACGGAGGCCTGCCATTGGAAAAAGCTCCTGTTTAGCAGATTTGTCTGCTCTGGATCCCTCCTCTCGAGGACTCCATGACCTGCCTTACGGTAGCACCACGACAATATTTTTAGAAATATTGCCTTGGCAACCATGAGGCAGGTCAGGGAGTCCTGGAGGGGCGGGATTCAATATCCTGTTCCCGCCCCTTTTTTAGGTTTTGCCTCGCCGAAGATGCGCTCTGCGCATCTTTTCGGCGCAGGCGAAATCCTGTTGAGAACTGTAGGGTGGCTTTGTTCGGCCCTCGTCCTTGATTGGCTGGCTCCGTAAACGGAGCCTTGCCATTGGACGAGGGGCCTGTCCGTCAATGCCGGACCAGACACGGGGGCGTTCCCGACATTCTTTGGCTTTTGCCGACGTCACGGGACGCCGGGAACGCCCCCGTGTCTGGTCCGGCATTGCCGGCACTACTGCGTCTCTTCTCCTCCGTCGCCGGCCTCCAGTCTCCTCCTCCCCGATTGCATTGCCCCGTGACTGGCCGGCCGGCCAATCCTAGCGCGGCCGGCCGGAAGTGCCCGCCCCCCGCAGCCCGGGGAAGAAGGAGAGGAAGACGGTAAGCACTATGGCGGCGCCCGCGGGGAGAGCGGAGAAGTGCCTCTCCAACCTGCCGCTCTGTCTGTCTGCCCAGCCTGTCGCTGCTTGCTCCCGTCCCCGTTCCCGCCCCTTCCCCCGCCCAGCCACGCAGAGCACCGGCCGCCCGCTCTCTGTCCCCACCGCAGGCCCGGAAGTCCACTGACTTGAAACCACGCTATAAATGGCAGTTGGTTGAATTGCAGCGTGAAATTGCAAAATCCGAGATTAATCCCGGCTTCCTTCGTTTACCAATGTTTGACCCTGAGCAAATCCTTTTTGACGAAGCCGTTGTGTGCATCACGCATGACTCCACGGCTCTCCTGGTTCATATGTCGGCTCGTCCACCTCCTTGATGCGTCACTAGTTTGTGGCAAGCACTAGCTGGACTCGTGAAATTGCAAAATCCGAGATTAATCCCGGCTTCCTTCGTTTACCAATGTTTGACCCTGAGCAAATCCTTTTTGACGAAGCCGTTGTGTGCATCACGCATGACTCCACGGCTCTCCTGGTTCATATGTCGGCTCGTCCACCTCCTTGATGCGTCACTAGTTTGTGGCAAGCACTAGCTGGACTACAAATGGGGCGAGCCAAAACCGGGCCCACCCAGGCGCTACATTTCCACTTTTCTATTTTAGGCAGCCGGAAGGGATTACAGTTTTAATATCAAAAGTACTAGACGTATAAAGTTAAGCGCATAACATCTATAAAACATTTTGTCTGCAGCAGAGCTGAGCTTCAATGCATAATTTATGGCTGTCCTACTGATTGCAATTGCCGCTGATTGGGGTGCTGATCCGCTCACCCCATACTGCTTAGGTCGGAGTTCGGCAGTCTTATTAACATACGTGTAGTTCATGCCTTAACGTCCAAGGAAGGTTTCACATGTTATGCATCGATGGGCTCTGACTGAATACAAATGCAGTACTTAAACTGAGTAAACATAATGCACAAATGAAGGACATGAAATATGAACTCCAAGCAATGTCCTTTCACAATATGGGATGGAAGAGAAATGAATCTAGTCGCTGAAAAACAGTGTAACCCGAAACGCATTTGAAATCCCCACTTTAACACTTGACCGCGTTGTGTGATCCTAGGCAAATCGCTTCACTTTAATAAACTGAGACCACCTTAAATTCAATTATATGTAAAAACATTCTTTGTTAATTTTTTTTAAAATTATGGGCAAGAATATTGGCCACTCAGGTACTTTTGTCAGGACATTTAAAGGCAGGGAATTGAAACTGTTTTAAACCATTCCTATTGGATCATGGCCACACCAGGTACCCAGGATGGCCGAAGAGCACTTGACTATCGAGCGCTAACCGACCCAGCGCTAACGGGCTCAAGATCATGCCCACCCAGCACAGCTAGCCGGCCGGCCATGCCAGGTAAGAGCGCTACCAGGGGTCTGCATCATGTTGCTGATTTGTGTGTCTAGTGTGCATCTCGTTGTGTTGTGTCTGTATATGCTACCTCTAAATCGGATGGGTTGTCTGTGTGTGTTTTGTGCTGTTTTTTGTCTATGTCCTGTTTCCTACGTGTCACCAGGTGGTGTAATATATTGATGGTCCTGTATGTGGTTCTGTGGGGTGTGCTGTTTTTTGTGGTGTCTGTCTATGTTCTGCGAGTGTTGCACTGTCTGTGTGTTTGAGAGTCGTGTGGCCCTGTAAGTGTTGTGTATGCCTGTGCCCTGCTTGTGCTGTGCGTGGGTTGTCTGAGAGACTCGTCTGTTCACGTGAGTTGTGGGTGTTTTACTCTTTAAAATATGATGCCTTTTTTATTTTATGTTGGTAGCTACTACTTTATACAGTATACTATTAAGCTATATGCCCGTGTGTGCTTGGGGATCTGCTAATTTGAGGAAAGTCTCTGTGTTGTAGGTGTATTTTGTGGTGAGAAGCTTTCAAATAGTCACTTGTTCACTGTGTATGCTGGACGTCATTGCGGGCTTTGTGGGTGTCCAGTCTTCCAGAACATGAATAAAACTACTGTGGCTTACACGCTTCCTTTTGCCTTGAGCTTTAAGCCGAGCGCGTCGAAATACATTATGTATTCGCTTTCCGTGGCCCTCAAAAGGTATGCTAGTCAAATTTAGACTGTAAGCACCACCCTCGTGCATCTTAATTTGTGTTTACTTGCTGGCTTTTTTTGGGCTTTAAAGGTTTTCTTTTTCAAACTGCTGGTGTTTTACCTGTATTTTTTTCAAACCTTTGTACCAGGCAAATAAAAAAAAAAAATTACCCATACCCAAGTCATTCCATAGTGCGCTTCAAAGCGCTATGTGCACTCCTGTCTCATGGAAGTTGGCCCGTGGCACTTTCCGTTGCTCGAGCATTCTGGCAATTACTTCTATTCTGACTTAATCGGTGTAGAAGTGCGCACACATGCATTTTGTTTTGCAGCAAATGCTACAAAAATCCCCAGCAACGTTCAGTTCTTCTGGGCTCCTGGGCTTCTGGGATCCTGAGCTGTGTGGCGGTTGTAAAGTAGACTGGGCCTCGCATCCAGGAGGCTGTAGTGATGAGGATCATGATTCCAGGGACTTGATGGTTGGGTAGGAGAGTGGAGAAGAGGAGGGAGGGAGAGAGACAGAGGATTGGAGAAGGAGAAGGAGAGAGCAGCGAGGTGGTAGGTGTTGTAGTCTGTGAGCTGTCGCAGATAATGGCTTGTAGTTGGTGGTTTCAAGCTGTATACAGACATCTCTCACAAAGCTCTTTCAAGGTTAAGTTTATATTAGGGAGGAGACGGAGCAGAGGCTGCTATAGAGAGAGTAGTTGAGTCTGGACTTGTCAGGGCGGACGTGTGTTACAAGACCATTTTTCTGGCATGGGAGATGGTGTGCCAAATGTGTGTCGGTCCGCTGCCCACACTGTGAAATACCCGCAAGCTCTTCTATATACAATGGCAAGTACCTGGAAACTGCGGCACAGATGGACAAAGGCTAGTAGCTCCTCTGTACACATGGCAAAATAACCGCAAACTCCGCTATATAGACTTATGCATACAAGCTAAGTTAGACATACAAACCTCTCCAAGCTCTGCTGCACATAACTGACCAATAACTAGAAGTTCCAGAAATCACTTGCCTCTGTTGCATATGGGGCCAAATTCACACAACCTTTGCTACATGAATGGGTAAATACCGGGGCCCCCACTATGTACAAACAAAAGTATGCTATAATGCACACGACAAATAACCACAAGCTATACTACAGACCCCAGAAACTGCTGCACTGACGGACAAATACATGCATCTCTACACGTACGGAAATGCTAAACATACAGTCAATACTTGCAAGGTCGCTGTGCACACAGATTTTCTGCCCTTCACCCCCACCCTGTGACTCCTAAGACTTTCCTTTATACGTGATTGTTTTTCCACCAACACAATGGATACATTGAACAACTCCTAGTGTCCTTGATTTAGGGGTGAATGAGCTTTGTCAAGAGAAGGTTAACAGCTTCTGCAGTACATGAATAACAAGCATTGGAAATGCAATAGGTCTCGGATTTATTTGAGTAAGAGCTAATGGCATTGTAAATTGCAATGTCTTTTAGCATTGTGTTATGGAGTGTATGCATGTGGTGTGTACTGGAATTATGTGGGTTGGATTGGAATTGTAGCAATCTGCGCTTTGATGAATATGTTTAAAAAGTTTTTTTTTTTGGTCCTTGTCTCTGACCCTGCCTTCACAGCGCTCTGAAGCGTAGTAACCGTACTCGTGGTCGCTTTGACTGCATATACAACAACAGTTTGGTTGTGTTTGTTGTAAAATTATATATTTCTGTCAAATGGCTTCAGATTTATTAGCAAAACAAAATTTTTCGGCCAATAAATAGCGATCATAAATATAGACGCACTTTCCCCGGTTTTGTAAAGCATGTCCAAAATCAAACTCTCGAGCAGTAAAACTGATCAGGCGTTTACTTATTTCATCTACATTAAAAATAATGAGTGAGTCGGCCCTTGGGCCTGGAATTTTTCGCATGCCGGTTGCGCCAACCTCTTTTAAGTCGGCGCATTGACCCGCTGAGCTGCCTCGCTAGCCTGCAAGCCAGGAGGTTATTATGGGTCACCAGAGCTGCAATGCTGCATTGTTTTACGCCACATCAGCCTCTTGCGGAGGCTAGCGCAGCGTACGAAGGGGGTGTTGAACGGCTCTTGTCAGGATTGGGAGGTGGGGGCTGCGTCATGCGCGCGCAGTTTATTTTTCCGGGTATCTCGCGCTCTCCAGTGACGCCGAGATTGATGGATTGAATACAGACTGCGCAGAATGATAACTAATGCACACCAGAAGGGTCTGGTATCCTCTGTGGATGAGATCTAAAGCCCTGTGACTCGCATTAAATGTAGCATTCTTCTGCTCCGTGTGGGGGGGGCTCTGTGTGGGTGTATGTGTGGAGGGCGCTGTGTGGTTGTGTGGGGGGGCGCTGTGTGTGTTTGTGGGGGGGCTCTCTGTGGTTGTTTATGTGTGGCATTTGCGAGAGATTAAGCTATTGGCATTGTAAATGACAATGCCATTTATTTATGTTAAAAAAAACATAAATAAAAATAATGTCAAGAGCAATGCCAATAGCTCTAACTTTAACAAAGGCAAAACCGTTGCATTGTAAATGCTTGTTTATTTTGTGTGCGTGGTTGCCTCGTTCTCCTTGCTGGAAGGTCAGGAAGGAGGCATTGCAGTGGATGGACCCTCCTTGTTTTCTTTGGTTGTTACATTCCGTGCGCAATTAATGGACAACCATGTTGAAGTCGGGAACTTCCTATTTATTTCCACCAATAGGTGCTATGTTTCTATGCTGGCGGTGTTGTTCGGGCACGCACCTTTTTGTGCGTCATTTCCGTGTGCTCTTGTGACTGTTGCCATCGTCTGTCATCGTGTGGAGTAGCTGGGTGTTGGAGGTCTCATCGCTTATTTGCGTTTCTTGGTATTGTTTGTTCTTGCGAGCGAGAGAGATATGTGTTAGAGGGGCGATGAACGGCGAGATTGAAGATTGCATTTACTCCCAATTGTAGCATACAGTTTCAGAGATCTGTGTCGTTGACGCTTCACGCGCGCCTTTAACGCTATTCTAATACTGCGACGCCATTAGTGGGTTGTCTCGAAGTATGGTTTCTTTTTGGGACGTTCGGCTTTCTTGACATTCTACCGGTGGCTACAGCACGGACTGCATATTCGACGTCTCCGTGACACATTGCAGGTGTTAAAATGTTGCTGCTTTGAATAAAGCTCCTTACTGAACATATTTGAAAGAAAGATAGTTGGACTTTTAATTCACTATGATTGATGTGGGTGAGGAGGAGCTCTTTCTGATAGAGAAGTATTCTTGTTTATTGTGTATTCCTTTTGAAATGATGTGTGTTCAAACATTGTAAAGCGCTCTGTTGCCCTCGGGTCAAGTTTGAGCTATAAATAAACCTAAATAAATAAATAGTTCAGCAGCGAGGCAGCCTTCCCAGAATCCCTTGCTCAAGTCCCTGACTGCTGCGCCAGGCTTCACCCACCTCAGCACGCCGGCTTCCCAACGCAGCATTGCCTTCAGCACAGAGCGCCCATGTTTATCAATCCATTCATGCATTCGTCCTTCGTTATCGCCTCGTGCGCTGTATTCTCCTACTTACGGGCGCGCAGCAAATGCACGAGCCAGAAATGCAAAATGGAATCCATGAATTGATAACAGGTTTTCTGGCCTGCACAGTGAGACATTTTGAGATGATCTCTCTTTCCTCTGTCACCATCTCCTTCTCTGTAGAAAAGAGCCCGAAATTCACTGCCTGGATGACCCATTCCTGTTGATTTTCAGCATCCATCCCTGCAAAGGGGGGGCTTAATTTGTAAAAAGCACAAAAAAAGTGTTGGGGTACAATCAGTCCCGCCTGCAACCACCGGCACAAATTAATTACTGCTCGGGAGAAACAGTTTCACCTCGGAGCCACACACCTTTTATACACAATAGCACATGGATACCGATTTATTTTGGCGTCCTTGCAGGTCTAGCGCTTTGACGATTCATATGCCAACATGTGAGCACCTGACTAAAGAGATTTCGTAAGGCAGTCCATGAGTTCGCGAGACACTACTAATGTCATAGTGTTTATTATAAATCCCAAAAAGCGGTTTCATCCTAAATAACTTGCTGACAAATCGTTTGCCTGGGGAATGCATTCTTTGTTGCTGCTGTGTTTCTTTATGAACCTACAGTGGGTTGCTTTTGGTTTTGCACTGGGAGTGTAATTCAGTTACTTTGGTACTTCTGAGGTTGATGACTCAGCTGCGTAAACAGGCACACAAACACGCCTGTGTACACAAGCAGGGCCGGACTGGTGAGTCCAGGCACCGGGCAATCCCCCGGTAGGCTGTAGGGGGTGGGGGGGGGGGGGGGGGGGGCGGTTTTTGAAAAAATAGGCCGGTTTTGTGGCTGGGGGCCGATTTTCAGTCCGACCGTCACAGCCTGTGACGGTCGGACTGAAAATCGGCCCCCCCCCAGGCCACAACAGCGTCACTCTAATCACTCACTGAGGGGCCGATTAGGATAGAGGATTTTCCGCCTCCTCTGGGCCGGCGGAAGCCACCTCCGGCCCGGAGGAGGCGGAAAATCCATTGCGGGCTCACCAAAGACCCACCGCCACATTACGATGGCTGGTGGGTCTTGGTTTCTGTCCGCTGCTTTTCCGCCGCGGTCGGATTACAACCGCGGCGGAAAAGCTCTCATTTGGCTGGCAGTGTCTATCAGACACCGCCGGCCAAATTAGGAAGCATTTGAAAACATGCTTTTCCGCGGCGGTTTTTCCGCCGTGGAAAAGCATGTGTACTTTTGATTTTGGGGGCCCGTTGCGGGCCCCCAGGGTGTTGGTGGGTGGGGGGTGCACATGGGGGGTACCTATGGTACCCCCCAGCATTTACATGCACAATGCGGCAGGCACCGCGCGGTGCCTGCCGCTTTGTGCATGTAAATGTTACACATGCACTTTTAACATTGCGGCGGGTGCTGCTTGAAGCAGCACCCGCCGCAATGTTAAATATCCAGGATGTGACCGCCAGGGTGGCGGTCACATCCTAATCGCACATGAGGGAACGCCGCAGCCCATGCGGACGTTCCCTCATACTCTGGGGTCGCGGACGGACTCAAGTCCGTCCGCGATCCTAATCGACCCCTTAGTTAGGGACATCAGTCTGAGAGACTTCCAAGTTAGTAGCAGAATAGCAGTAGCGCGCCAGCAAGCTGTGATTGACCGGTGCACAACATTGCTGAATGTTGTTATGTGCAAGTGTGCAACCTAACCCCAAACGACGGAGGAGGAGGTGCCTGTGCGCGCAGAATGATGCCCTGTCTCCTCCTGCCGCGTCTGCGCGCCTCTCCAGGGGGGGGTGAAATTCCCACATGCGCATTGCAATTTACTGCGCGCGTGACTGCAGAGTGATGAGAGCGAGGAGCAGCTGACACGGACGGACGGACGGTACAGAAGCGGCCACAATCCACATGACATAATTGTAGGCTAGCCCCCTGTGTCACTAGTCAGCAGGTGAGGTGAGTCCGTTTTTCCGCCCGACCCCCCCCCCACCCCACCCCCCCAGATTCTGTAAGGTGCAAGCAGCGCGACCGCTATGTACCCCTGGTAAGTTATAACCTGACCAGGCCTCAGGGCACCTCACTGCACTTCTAGTTTCGATCCGACTTTTCAAAACCGTACAGCAGCAACGAGTAGGGGGGTGCATCACCCATTTGCCCGCTGCGACCTGTGCAGGAAAAAAATGGCAATGAAAAGATTTCAGCAGCAGCCAGTCTACCAAGAGGCCAGAGACATGCAGGGCATGTCCTCTGCTGATGATTGGCAGCCTGAATAACTGAAGCAGTGGCTGGCCAGCAGGGTTGGATTGGGATTCAAAATCGGCCTGGGCATGCAAAAAAAAAGTGGCCCACATTTGCATATTGCCTTTCCCTACAACACTGCTTCGGCGAAATTTTATATAGGGGGGTGGGAGGGGCAACAAAAAATGCACTGATTAGTTTACACACCGACCCTCTCTGGCTTTCTCCGACCCTCCCTCGGTTTTTCCGACCCTCCCTCGGTTTTTCCGACCCTCCCTCGGTTTTTCCGACCCACCCTCGGTTTCTCCGGCCTACCCTCGGTTTTTCCGACCCTCCCTCGGTTTTTCCGACCCTCCCTCGGTATCTCCGACCCACCCTCGGTTTTTCCGACCCTCCCTCGGAATCTCCGGCCCACCCTCGGAATCTCCGGCCCACCCTCGGTATCTCCGGCTTACCCTCGGTTTCTCCGACCCACCCTCGGTTTCTCCGGCCTACCCTTGGTTTTTCCGACCCTCCCTCGGTTTTTCCGACCCTCCCTCGGTTTTTCCGACCCTCCCTCGGTTTTTCCGACCCTCCCTCGGTATCTCCGACCCACCCTCGGTTTTTCCGACCCACCCTCGGTTTTTCCGACCCACCCTCGGTTTTTCCGACCCACCCTCGGTATCTCCGGCACCCCCTCGGTTTCTCCGACTCACCCTCGGTTTCTCCGGCCCACCCTCGGTTTCTCCGACCCTCACGCTGTTTCCGACCATCTCTCGGTTTCGCCGACCCTCTCTAGCAAAATCCTTTGTGAATAGGGAAATGCTGGCCAGTAGTGTGACCTCATGTTTTTAAAATAATGTTGGTATTACTGACTAGGGAAGTGCAGATGCAGCCGAGTCGTTTGTCCCTCGAGGATGACTCCTGTGTAGCATCTCTCAGGTCTAACTCATAAAGTACTGGAATGGACAGGAAAGCGCTCCTAGAAAATGTAAGACCAGCACCAAATTGCACCAAGTGAGTGAGAGCAGCAAGCAAACTCCTGTCTGATCTCTGCGTCCTCGGCGTGCAGCACATAAAACACTCTTCTAAATATTGATTTGTTTGATCCTTCTATAAAGCTTTCTTTCCATTACTCTTCAGTTTTTAAGAAGTAACATGCCACTGTTGCACTTCTAGTTTCGATCCGACTTTTCAAAATACTTAGACATCAGAAAGGAAGACGTTTTTTATTTGTTTGTTTCAATAAACTTAAGGCCTGTTTTCACCTTTCACACTGTTGTGCGACCCCAGCCAGTGTCTTTCAGTTCACCTTACAAATACAAAATTCACACATTTTGTCATGAGGCAAACAGTCCTAAATCTCTGTAGTGAATAACTGTAGCTGCAGTTTGTAACACAAAACAGTTTCATGTCTACTGCAAAATGTAGGTGTTTGAACAAACATTGCAAAACAGACACTTCAAAAGACATCTTTCTGTCGCATTCTACATTTGGTCTTCTTCCTGTCCTTGGCCCAGTTTGCAGAGCTTTGGTAGGATGGGCTCTGGACCATCAGACGCACGCAAACACCCCCAGCCCCCACGGAAGAGGCCAGCAGTCTCTGGTTGTCCTGTGCCCTCCTCCCCTCCTGAAGGCAGTCTGACTACCAAACACCGTACAGCAGCAACGAGTAGGGGGGTGCATCACCCATTTGCCCGCTGCGACCTGTGCAGGAAAAAAATGGCAATGAAAAGATTTCAGCAGCAGCCAGGCTACCAAGAGGCCAGAGACATGCAGGGCATGTCCTCTGCTGATGATTGGCAGCCTGAATAACTGAAGCAGTGGCTGGCCAGCAGGGTTGGATTGGGATTCAAAATCGGCCTGGGCATGCAAAAAAAAAGTGGCCCACATTTGCATATTGCCTTTCCCTACAACACTGCTTCGGCGAAATTTTATATAGGGGGTGGGAGGGGTAACAAAAAATGCACCGATTAGTTTACACACCGACCCTCTCTGGCTTTCTCTGACCCTCCCTCGGTTTTTCCGACCCTCCCTCGGTATCTCCGACCCACCCTCGGTTTCTCCGGCCCACCCTCGGTATCTCCGACCCACCCTCGGTTTCTCCGGCTTACCCTCGGTTTTTCCGACCCACCCTCGGTATCTCCGGCCTACCCTCGGTTTTTCCGACCCTCCCTCGGTATCTCCGACCCACCCTCGGTTTCTCCAACCCACCCTCGGTATCTCCGACCCACCCTCGGTTTTTCCGACCCACCCTCGGTATCTCCGGCTTACCCTCGGTTTTTCCGACCCACCCTCGGTATCTCCGACCCACCCTCGGTTTTTCCGGCCCACCCTCGGTTTTTCCGACCCACCCTCGGTATCTGCGGCACACCCTCGGTTTCTCCGACCCACCCTCGGTTTCTCCGGCCCACCCTCGGTTTCTCCGACCCTCACACTGTTTCCGACCATCTCTCGGTTTCTCTGACCCTCTCTAGCAAAATCCTTTGTGAATAAATAGGGAAATGCGTTGAGGAGCAGCTGCCACGGTCCACGGACGGACGGACGGTACAGAAGCAGCCACAATCCACATGACATAATTTTAGGCTAGCCCCCTGTGTCACTAGTCAGCAGGCCTGAGGTGAGTCCGTTTTTCCGCCGCCCCCCCCAGATTCTGTAAGATGCAAGCAGTGCGACCGCTATGTACCCCTGGTAAGTTATAACCTGACCAGGCCTCAGGGCACCTCACTGCGAGGAACTGTATTTTTGTTGTGTGCAGTATTATGTCTTAAAGTGTAGTAAAGAGGTTCTCGTTTATAAAGATACGGACTGGGCTGTACAGACAAGTTGTTCTGCTGTGAAGTGTCTGTTGAGCGATGAGCCCTTTGGACCCCCACACATGAACCTCCCTGTGAAGCTGTGACTGCCCCCCCCCCCCCCCCCCCCCGCAGCGATGAGAGCAAGCGCTGAATAGGAGAGCTGGAACAATGTTTAGGGGTGGGGGGTGCTGGCCAGTAGTGTGACCTCATGTTTTTAAAATCATTTTGGTATTACTGACTAGGGAAGTGCAGATGCAGCCGAGTCGTTTGTCCCTCGAGGATGACTCCTGTGTAGCATCTCTCAGGTCTAACTCATAAAGCGCTGGAATGGACAGGAAAGCGCTCCTAGAAAATGTAATACCAGCACCAAGTGAGTGAGAGCAGCAAGCAAACTCCTGTCTGATCTCTGCGTCCTCGGCGTGCAGCACATAAAACACTCTTATAAATATGGATTTGTTTGATCCTTCTATAAAGCTTTCTTTCCATTACTCTTCAGTTTTTAAGAAGTGACATGCCACTGTTGCACTTCTAGTTTCGATCCGACTTTTCAAAATACTTAGACATCAGAAAGGAAGACGTTTTTTATTTGTTTGTTTCAATAAACTTAAGGCCTGTTTTCACCTTTCACACTGTTGTGCGACCCCAGCCAGTGTCTTTCAGTTCACCTTACAAATACAAAATTCACACATTTTGTCATGAGGCAAACAGTCCTAAATCTCTGTAGTGAATAACTGTAGCTGCAGTTTGTAACACAAAACAGTTTCATGTCTACTGCAAAATGTAGGTGTTTGAACAAACATTGCAAAACGGACACTTCAAAAGACATCTTTCTGTCGCATTCTACATTTGGTCTTCTTCCTGTCCTTGGCCCAGTTTGCAGAGCTTTGGTAGGATGGGCTCTGGACCATCAGACGCACGCAAACACCCTCAGCCCCCACGGAAGAGGCCAGCAGTCTCTGGTTGTCCTGTGCCCTCCTCCCCTCCGGAAGGCAGTCTGACTACCAAACACCGTACAGCAGCAACGAGTACGGGGGTGCATCACCCATTTGCCCGCTGCGACCTGTGCAGGAAAAAAATGGCAATGAAAAGATTTCAGCAGCAGCCAGGCTACCAAGAGGCCAGAGACATGCAGGGCATGTCCTCTGCTGATGATTGGCAGCCTGAATAACTGAAGCAGTGGCTGGCCAGCAGGGTTGGATTGGGATTCAAAATCGGCCTGGGCATGCAAAACAAAAGTGGCCCACATTTGCATATTGCCTTTCCCTACAACACTGCTTCGGCGAAATTTTATATAGGGGGGTGGGAGGGGTAACAAAAAATGCACCGATTAGTTTACACACCGACCCTCTCTGGCTTTCTCCGACCCTCCCTCGGTTTTTCCGACCCTCCCTCGGTATCTTCGGCCCACCCTCGGTTTCTCCGACCCACCCTCGGTTTTTCCGACCCTCCCTCGGTTTTTCCGACCCTCCCTCGGTATCTCCGGCTTACCCTCGGTTTTTCCGACCCACCCTCGGTTTCTCCGGCCTACCCTCGGTTTTTCCGACCCTCCCTCGGTTTTTCCGACCCTCCCTCGGTATCTCCGACCCACCCTCGGTTTTTCCGACCCTCCCTCGGTTTTTCCGACCCACCCTCGGTTTTTCCGACCCACCCTCGGTATCTCCGGCACACCCTCGGTTTCTCCGACCCGGTTTCTCCGACCCTCACGCTGTTTCCGACCATCTCTCGGTTTCTCCAACCCTCTCTAGGAAAATCCTTTGTGAATAGGGAAATGCGTTGAGGAGCAGCTGCCACGGTCCATGGACGGTGCAGAAGCGGCCACAATCCACATGACATAATTGTAGGCTAGCCCCCTGTGTCACTAGTCAGCAGGCCTGAGGTGAGTCCGTTTTTCCGCCCCCCCCACCCCACCCCGCCAGATTCTGTAAGATGCAAGCAGCGCGACCGCTACGTACCCCTGGTAAGTTATAACCTGACCAGGCCTCAGGGCACCTCACTGCGAGGAACTGTATTTTTGTTGTGTGTAGTATTATGTTTTAAAGTGTAGTAAAGAGGTTCTCGTTTATAAAGATACGGACTGGGCTGTACAGACAAGTTGTTTTGCTGTGAAGTGTCTGTTGAGCGATGAGCCCTTTGGACCCCCACACATGAACCTCCATGTGAAGCTGTGACTGCCCCCCCCCCCCCCCCCCCCCGCAGCGATGAGAGCAAGCGCTGAATAGGAGAGCTGGAACAATGTTTAGGGTGGGGGGTGCTGGCCAGTAGTGTGACTTCATGTTTTTAAAATCATTTTGGTATTACTGACTAGGGAAGTGCAGATGCAGCCGAGTCGTTTGTCCCTCGAGGATGACTCCTGTGTAGCATCTCTCAGGTCTAACTCATAAAGCGCTGGAATGGACAGGAAAGCGCTCCTAGAAAATGTAAGACCAGCACCAAATTGCACCAAGTGAGTGAGAGCAGCAAGCAAACTCCTGTCTGATCTCTGCGTCCTCGGCGCGCAGCACATAAAACACTCTTCTAAATATTGATTTGTTTGATCCTCTATAAAGCTTTCTTTCCAATACTCTTCAGTTTTTAAGAAGTAACATGCCACTGTTGCACTTCTAGTTTCGATCCGACTTTTCAAAATACTTAGACATCAGAAAGGAAGACGTTTTTTTATTTGTTTGTTTCAATAAACTTAAGGCCTGTTTTCACCTTTCACACTGTTGTGCGACCCCAGCCAGTGTCTTTCAGTTCACCTTACAAATACAAAATTCACACATTTTGGCATGAGGCAAACAGTCCTAAATCTCTGTAGTCAAAAACTGTAGCTGCAGTTAGTAACACAAAACAGTTTCATGTCTACTGCAAAATGTAGGTGTTTGAACAAACATTGCAAAACAGACACTTCAAAAGACATCTTTATGTCGCATTCTACATTTGGTCTTCGTCCTGTCCTTGGCCCAGTTTGCAGAGCTTTGGTAGGATGGGCTCTGGACCATCAGACGCACGCAAACACCCTCAGCCCCCACGGAAGAGGCCAGCAGTCTCTGGTTGTCCTGTGCCCTCCTCCCCTCCTGAAGGCAGTCTGACTACCAAACACCGTACAGCAGCAACGAGTACGGGGGTGCATCACCCATTTGCCCGCTGCGACCTGTGCAGGAAAAAAATGGCAATGAAAAGATTTCAGCAGCAGCCAGGCTACCAAGAGGCCAGAGACATGCAGGGCATGTCCTCTGCTGATGATTGGCAGCCTGAATAACTGAAGCAGTGGCTGGCCAGCAGGGTTGGATTGGGATTCAAAATCGGCCTGGGCATGCAAAAAAAAGTGGCCCACATTTGCATATTGCCTTTCCCTACAACACTGCTTCGGCGAAATTTTATATAGGGGGTGGGAGGGGTAACAAAAAATGCACCGATTAGTTTACACACCGACCCTCTCTGGCTTTCTCTGACCCTCCCTCGGTTTTTCCGACCCTCCCTCGGTATCTCCGACCCACCCTCGGTTTCTCCGGCCCACCCTCGGTATCTCCGACCCACCCTCGGTTTCTCCGGCTTACCCTCGGTTTTTCCGACCCACCCTCGGTATCTCCGGCCTACCCTCGGTTTTTCCGACCCTCCCTCGGTATCTCCGACCCACCCTCGGTTTCTCCAACCCACCCTCGGTATCTCCGACCCACCCTCGGTTTTTCCGACCCACCCTCGGTATCTCCGACCCACCCTCGGTTTCTCCGGCTTACCCTCGGTTTTTCCGACCCACCCTCGGTATCTCCGACCCACCCTCGGTTTTTCCGGCCCACCCTCGGTTTTTCCGACCCACCCTCGGTTTTTCCGACCCACCCTCGGTATCTGCGGCACACCCTCGGTTTCTCCGACCCACCCTCGGTTTCTCCGGCCCACCCTCGGTTTCTCCGACCCTCACACTGTTTCCGACCATCTCTCGGTTTCTCTGACCCTCTCTAGCAAAATCCTTTGTGAATAAATAGGGAAATGCGTTGAGGAGCAGCTGCCACGGTCCACGGACGGACGGACGGTACAGAAGCAGCCACAATCCACATGACATAATTTTAGGCTAGCCCCCTGTGTCACTAGTCAGCAGGCCTGAGGTGAGTCCGTTTTTCCGCCGCCCCCCCCCCAGATTCTGTAAGATGCAAGCAGTGCGACCGCTATGTTCCCCTGGTAAGTTATAACCTGACCAGGCCTCAGGGCACCTCACTGCGAGGAACTGTATTTTTGTTGTGTGCAGTATTATGTCTTAAAGTGTAGTAAAGAGGTTCTCGTTTATAAAGATACGGACTGGGCTGTACAGACAAGTTGTTCTGCTGTGAAGTGTCTGTTGAGCGATGAGCCCTTTGGACCCCCACACATGAACCTCCCTGTGAAGCTGTGACTGCCCCCCCCCCCCCCCCCCCGCAGCGATGAGAGCAAGCGCTGAATAGGAGAGCTGGAACAATGTTTAGGGTGGGGGGTGCTGGCCAGTAGTGTGACCTCATGTTTTTAAAATCATTTTGGTATTACTGACTAGGGAAGTGCAGATGCAGCCGAGTCGTTTGTCCCTCGAGGATGACTCCTGTGTAGCATCTCTCAGGTCTAACTCATAAAGCGCTGGAATGGACAGGAAAGCGCTCCTAGAAAATGTAATCCCAGCACCAAATTGCACCAAGTGAGTGAGAGCAGCAAGCAAACTCCTGTCTGATCTCTGCGTCCTCGGCGTGCAGCACATAAAACACTCTTCTAAATATTGATTTGTTTGATCCTTCTATAAAGCTTTCTTTCCATTACTCTTCAGTTTTTAAGAAGTAACATGCCACTGTTGCACTTCTAGTTTCGATCCGACTTTTCAAAATACTTAGACATCAGAAAGGAAGACGTTTTTTTATTTGTTTGTTTCAATAAACTTAAGGCCTGTTTTCACCTTTCACACTGTTGTGCGACCCCAGCCAGTGTCTTTCAGTTCACCTTACAAATACAAAATTCACACATTTTGGCATGAGGCAAACAGTCCTAAATCTCTGTAGTCAAAAACTGTAGCTGCAGTTAGTAACACAAAACAGTTTCATGTCTACTGCAAAATGTAGGTGTTTGAACAAACATTGCAAAACAGACACTTCAAAAGACATCTTTATGTCGCATGCTACATTTGGTCTTCTTCCTGTCCTTGGCCCAGTTTGCAGAGCTTTGGTAGGATGGGCTCTGGAACATCAGACGCACGCAAACACCCCCAGCCCCATGGAAGAGGCCAGCAGTCTCTGGTTGTCCTGTGCCCTCCTCCCCTCCTGAAGGCAGTCTGACTACCAAACCGTACAGCATCACCCATTTGCCCGATGCGACCTGTGCAGGAAAAAAATGGCAATGAAAAGATTTCAGCGACCCTCCCTCGGTTTTTCCGACCCTCCCTCGGTTTTTCCGACCCTCCCTCGGTATCTCCGACCCACCCTCGGTTTTTCCGACCCACCCTCGGTTTTTCCGACCCTCCCTCGGTTTTTCCGACCCCCCCCTCGGTATCTCCGACCCACCCTCGGTTTTTCCGACCCACCCTCGGTATCTCCGGCTTACCCTCGGTTTTTCCGACCCACCCTCGGTATCTCCGGCCTACCCTCGGTTTTTCCGACCCTCCCTCGGTTTCTCCGATCCACCCTCGGTATCTCCGGCCTACCCTCGGTTTTTCCGACCCTCCCTCGGTATCTCCGACCCACCCTCGGTTTTTCCGACCCACCCTCGGTATCTCCGGCACACCCTCGGTTTTTCCGACCCACCCTCGGTATCTCCGGCTTACCCTCGGTTTTTCCGACCCACCCTCGGTATCTCCGGCCTACCCTCGGTTTTTCCGACCCTCCCTCGGTTTCTCCGATCCACCCTCGGTATCTCCGGCCTACCCTCGGTTTTTCCGACCCTCCCTCGGTTTTTCCGACCCTCCCTCGGTATCTCCGACCCACCCTCGGTTTTTCCGACCCACCCTCGGTATCTCCGGCACACCCTCGGTTTTTCCGACCCACCCTCGGTATCTCCGGCCTACCCTCGGTTTTTTCGACCCTCCCTCGGTTTCTCCGACCCACCCTCGGTTTTTCCGACCCTCCCTCGGTTTCTCCGACCCACCCTCGGTATCTCCGGCCTACCCTCGGTTTTTCCGACCCTCCCTCGGTTTCTCCGACCCACCCTCGGTTTTTCCGACCCACCCTCGGTATCTCCGGCACACCCTCGGTATCTCTGGCACACCCTCGGTTTCTCCGACCCACCCTCGGTTTCTCCGGCCCACCCTCGGTTTCTCCGGCCCACCCTCGGTTTCTCCGCCCACCCTCGGTTTCTCCGACCCTCACGCTGTTTCCGACCATCTCTCAGTTTCTCCGACCCTCTCTAGCAAAATCCTTTGTGAATAAATAGGGAAATGCGTTGAAAGTGCGGGTCCCTCCCCTGGGACCACCAGTGGAACATTTGTGAGAAGGGGGAAATGAGCACTCCAGGGGTGGGGCTTCTTAACGGATATTTAATCAGTATAGCAAATAGTCCATGTCTCACCTCAAAAGGTTTGGAAAAGACGCAATCTACACTGGGCGGCGCGTGTATTTCGTAGTTTTTGCGGATGTATGTAAAGTTTTTATTTTTGTTTGCACCTGGCCAGTTAGTGAAGTTCCTAATGTTTGTCCTCTGCGAACATGTGCAAGCTTCCCTGTTTAACCTTTGCCCTTGCAAAATGTTCTAGGTGTAGCAAGGTCATTGTTCCTGCAAAGCGAAATCATTTACACTCTAATCAAACCAAGCAAAGCAGCAAAATGTAGGACGATTTTTTATCTCCATTGTCAGATTTTGCACAGCATTTCCTAGCTTAGTGGCAGTGTGCAGGAGAACAACACTGGAGGACGGATTTCCAAAAACAGTTGTAAACCTGCACCCGCAGAAATACTTACGCCTCTCTGTGGGGGTGGTGAGAATTGATAAATTCCTCATTTTACAGAACTTTCCAGCCGATTGTCTTGAACGTTGCGCCAATTGCAGGTCTCCAAGTGAACTTCGGGAAAAGATTTGCAAATTCATATTTGCACCTTTGCATTGTTATTTGCGTCAGCGTAATTGCACTCACTGTACAAATACGCTAGCAGGAATATCAACACGTTTGTGCACTGACACATCCCCCCCCTGTTTCTCTTAAAACCCCTGTGAAATTAAGAGGGGTTCCATTTCCTCTGTCTCCCTGAACCAGGATTTGACAATTCCCAGGCTGTAGATAGGTCAAAGATAACTTTGATAGTGGTCAAAGCTTTCTACACTGTGCATGCTTTGAAACACCCACTCACCCCTTCTGTGGGATTTAATACCATGTAATTTTACCTGTTGTGGAACTATTTTGTGTGAGTAAAGGATTTATAGTTCAACTTCAACTAACTCATCTCAGCAGCAGCATCCTCGACCTCACCTCCCCCCAGCGCCTGGACCCCCAGAGATGATAAGCAGCGCTTTACAAATCCTATTTCATTGATAGCTGTAGTCACTTCTTGTGAATCCCTTGCTGCCTTAAACACTGTCATCTGCACTCGTAAATCTAATTTCAAGCGCAGAGTTTGTGAATTGGGCAATTACCGTTTTCTGTGTAACGTATCTTATGTAAGACCATTTTTTAGGGTAAAAGAAGGATAAAAGTGACATAAAAATTTAGCAAATGGCACAATTTTCAGACCAATATGGCCATATTAAATGGTTTGCGAATTAGGCAAAGTTATCCACAGATCCTCATGAAGGATCAAAAGAAAACCTTTGCAACTTCACACTCCCCTAAGTTATTGCTGATGCTAGAGAGAAAAAAATCTTTTTTTTTAGTTTTTTTTTTACATAATGTTAATGAGTCATCTCTCATTAGGAAGAGCAGTCTCTCTGGCTTGGCTAGAAATTACCTTTTGTTTGGGTCAGGTGTCTCGATGCTTAACTTGTAAAACAAGCATTGGCATAGCCAATAGGTCTCGCCTTTGGGACCTTATAAGTGTTTAGCCATGCAACAGTTGATGTTGTTGCACCAAGGATATTGTGCTGCATAACTAAATACTTATATGGTCCCAAATGCGAGACCTATTGGCTATGCCAATGCTTGTTTTAATTGGTTCTTGGTTTTACTATGTCTCAGACCCCTTGCTTTAGAGATAAATTCAGCTACACTCACTTAGCAGACTCAAGTCACCACTAACTTGTAGATCCGAATGTTGTGCTGATAACAAAGGGGAAACCTACTGTCCCCTCCTTGTCAACAGTATCAAACATGTCCCAAACTGTGCTCAGCTCTGACAGTGAAGAGGCAAATGGGCATAAGTATGTGATAGAAGGCACCTGAGAGACATCAGTTTGTAGTCAGACAGCTCGTCTTGTCTCTGGTTTTTGGCAGTCTCATGATTGGCAGCTTTTCTATAATACAAAACAAACCAAGACTACAGGCCTTGAAAAATCTTACAAATCTTGCCAGACCTCAGCTTCTAGTGTCTTGGTTAATCTACCTGACCAAACTGTGATACATTCGACCCATGAGCTGGTCCTCACCAGTTTTTTAAACATTAGCAGTGCCACACACACCATGAAAGTCTTGACCACCATATTACGAACAAATACCAAACGTGAATTTGCCACTTAAATACAAACCTGAGAAATATAACCTACGCACCAGTGATGGTGGAGGCTTGCAAGAATAGCAACATCTTAAAAGCACCAGGAAAGAGGGCAGGGATTCAAAGAACATAGCACCGCCTTACTCCTTTTCTCTCCGAAGTGCTGCCTTGCTTCTAGGGGATAGAGAGGAGCATGGTGCTAGAATTGGGTGGAAGGGCCAAGTGCTCCTTCCAGAGCTACCTCGCGCAGCCCTTCTTTAGCATCTTCAATGAGATCCAGAGGCACAGTGAGTGGGGCTACCTGGGGATGAGCATCAGCATCTGATCCTGTAGTATGTCAGGAGAAGGTACTATTAGAGGTAGGTAGGGCAACAAATTAGCTGGAACAGCAAAGCCAGACCTCAGCCAAGGATTTCTCTTTGCTCTAAGAGCCCATGCACGAGACAAACAATGGCAATATTCGGCATGTAAATCATGCAACAAACATGTAAAAATAGGATGAAGTTCCTTCAAAATGTAGAAATATGTATTGCTATAACACGCAATAGCGTTTCACCTTGCTGCCTAGAATTATATCACTGCATTGAGAAGTATTAATTAAAAGTGAGTTTTTAAAAATTACCTTAGAAAAATTCCTGCCCATTCTCCATACTGATGACAATGCTATTAGTGAACTTACAATTAAGTCACTCTGTTGCTGTAGGAGTCTGGCTTAGTATATGGTGAACACTTATTAAAGCGGTGCATCTTCCAGGCAACCCTTATGGTGATTTTAGGGGTCTTTGATACCCATTGAAAGCTCTCAAAGTGGTTACTCTGGAGAGCAGCCTTCCGGCCTATCTTGAAGGAGTGTTAAGCAGCTTGTTTTAGCAGTTTAATCTGTAGTTAGATGAAAAGAAACTACACAGTGTTTAGCAAAAATAAGTCTATTTATTACACAGACAATCACTAACGCATTGGTATAACTCCTACCCAAGAAAACCACAAAAGCAATCAGATGAGTAGCACTAAATACAGTAGTCTCCAGGGGAGACCAAGCCATATATAATAAAAGTGGAATGCGAACTGCAAAGGAGAACTGGACTTGAACCAGAAGACCCAGGTGAGTCAGGGACACAAGGAACTACCCAAAGTAAGTTCCCAGGTACCCCACGGAGGCTGTGTGTAGAGCGGAAACACAGCTGCATGTCCAATGGAAGCCAATTGAGAAATCGCAGTTGCAGTTTTGAATAAAAAAGACCCTGCCCAGGGGACCCCGAATACACCCTTTGGAAGACAGAAGTTTGGAGAGGCACCCCACCCGTGGATGCCCTGGGAACCAGGTACCCTACATCAGGAAAGCCAAGTGCATAGTGGTGATGTGATGTTGTAACCTGCCGTAGACATCAATGGACTCCTTCGAAGAAGATGCCTTTGGAGAAGACTGTGAAGTATTCTGGTGGAATCCAAGGGTGGATTCTGGAAGTTGAGAATCTGCAAGCAGAGGGGACAGAGTCTATGCCATTCAGAGGTGACCAGGAGGCACGGAGAAACAATGCCCACTGTTTTCGGGAGGTTTTGAAAAGTTGAAGGTGACGTTGTCACTGCCGCTGTGAGGACCAGGCGATGATGAGGAAGACCAGGAGCAGTGCACAAGCTGTCCCATGTCGGTGACTAGGGTGTCAGTGTTAGGCGGGAGCCCCACGAAGCCATGGGAGTCTCAGCCTGCTTGGAAGACGAAAAAGGAGCAACATTGGGATCAGCAAGATTCAAGGGACCCTCCAACAACAGGGGAGTCACAGCAGGCCTGAGTGGGCAGGGGAGCCCACTGAAGCAGTAGAAGACTCTCAGGAGGAACGACAGGTCAAAGGCACAAGAGTCACAAGAGGACCTCGAACAGCTCACCAAAGATGATGGCCCACAGTGCAGAGGATGTGGTGAGGATGCTGACCTTGGAGGGAAGAGATGTTAAAGGGGGGAGATTTTTGTAGCCCGAAGATCTCTGGAGTGCAGAGCCAACAAGCCTTGGCAAAGGCAAGTCGACACGGTGCACCGTGTTTTTTTTTCTTTTACTTCCTCTGCCCAACCAACCCTTTCTGAAAGTCAGGTATCAACATCTGAAGCAATATTGGATATTCTGCTATTGTCTTTTGCACTTCGCACTTTCATTCTGGCATCAAATGGCCTATCTCGACATACTTGCCTTCAACAAGAAATGCTGCTTTGAAATTGACACTTATCCTGCATAGCTTGCTTTTATAATGTGTTTTTAAATTTTAATATCTGTTTTATTAAGTATCAACGTGATGTCTGTATGTTATGGTTTTAATTAACTGTATAATAAACTGTGGTTTGTTCCCAGCGGTTCCGACGTGGGGTACTTGCCTCAAAATTGCAGAGAGGGCAGATCAGGCCTCGAGGGAGTTGCAGAACCACCACCTCTGTTGCTGGGCCTCGGGAAGTCCGTGCGACGACAGGAGCAGCAGACAGGTCAGCATTGGTGTGGGGCCTGCAGTTGCAGGGGAGTGACTACTTCACTCCAAGGGAGATTTCTTCAGGTGTCCTTGATGCTTACAGGTCTGTTAATGAACCTGACAGAAGCACAGACACAGACGATGAAGAAGACTTGAAGAACAGCGAGACCAGGAACAGCAGACGTCTTCCTTAGTGCAGTCTCAGTTCCATTCGAAGTCCAACAAAGTCCAAATGTCCAGACTGTCAAAGAGCGACATAGTTTTAGGGTTTAGTCTTGTCCCTCGATGAATCTGAGGACTCACTAACAGGTAAGCCCTTAAATACCCTAAGGAAAGGGTTGAACAACTTGAGGTCCCTCCCAGTGGAGGGGCTAGACTGAGGTGAGGATATTCTCATAATTCTTTGCCCAGTTTTGCGCCAGAGCAGGAGTAAAGGGATCCTTAATCTGCATCAAACTGGAGTATGCAAGGAGGGCACCAAATGTGCCCTTCAAAGCAGTCTAGTGGTGCTGGCAAGTGCCTCCACCCCACCCCAGTACACTAAGTCTTGTCTGGGAGGTAGTCACACCTCCCTGTGACAGGAAACCCGTTGTTCTATTTTCTCCTGCTCGAGCTCAGCTCAGCAGCAAGAGTGCAGATTCATGTCTGTGGTCGTCAGCAGCACTAGCTTGCTTGCAGGCCCTGAAAGGCTGTTACCAGGAGTACAGGGGGTCCGCTAAGGAGCCCGCCAGTACATGGGATCATACTTCTAACACTGCAACCAGTGTTGGGGTATGAATCCAAAATGTCTGATACCAAACACGACCAGGTTTGGTGCAGCCATTATATAGTTAGACATCTTGTAACTATATGTCTAAAAGTGGTTGATGGCACTTATAAAGCCTGGAGAATAGACTCCGGGGTTTGTAGGGGTGTCCTGATCTTGCGGTAGCACCCGCACACTTATAACCAGGCACCCTGCCCTCAGGACTGAAGAGCCTGTCTAAGGGGTGACTTATAGGTTTTAAGTGCAGTAACCTCAGATATAAGAAAAATTATCGGTCATAAGTGGTGCGAACACCAACTTACACAGGCTGCAATGGCAGGCCTGTAGTCACAGTTTGAGTGGTCTTTCATGGGTGGTACAATGTATTCCACAGCCAATGGGATACCTTGGTGTACCTATGCCCTGGGTACCTTAGTACCATATACTAGGGACGTAGAAGGGTACACCAGTAGCCAATTGAGAAGGTACCAAAGTACTTAACATATTCAACTGTAGTCAAGAGAGCACAGTGACTGGGGTCCTGATTAGCAGGGATCCTAGTCAGACTAGTCCAAAACCTACTGACACCAGGCAAAACGTGGGGGTAACCATGCCAGAAGGATCCTACCTTCCTACAGTGTGGATGGTGTTCAATTTGAAATGTGGATTCATTGTGAATTGCGTTATTGGGAAGTGTGGGAGTGAGAGATGGAGGTCAACGATTTTCATGCCCTTAATCGTTGGATGGTGAAGGAGCGACTCAAGGAGTTCTCTACTCCCAAGCTTGTCTTTCCAGGCGGATCCCAACCTTTGCGCCAGACTGAGAGAAATGAAGCTCACAAAAATGGAAGATGTTTACCCGAACTGCACCTTCATAGACATGCACCAGATTAGGGAGGGACAAGAACTCACTGTGCTCAACACATGACATACTACCAGCTACGTGCCGCGCTGCGTGCCTCGCACCCCTCCTTTCCAGAGGCACCAGCCACCTTCCAAGTCTTAGAGAAATTTCTTAAAAATCCATCCCAGCGCAAGTTAATCACACACCTCTACACAGGCATGCAAAATACGGCACCAGTATGCACACCACAGGCCCGGCAGGAGTGTGAAAATGCGCTAGGTATGCCTATACGCAGGAGCAGTGGACGTTCTGCTGCACACAGGCGCCAGCCTTCTCTCCGAATTATGGACTGCGTCTTATACATTGGGAATGCCCCCAGGTCCATGCATACTGGGTTACTGTTTTGGATGTAATAGACGAAATGATGGGCACATCCATAACCAGACCCCCACTGACTACGCTGCTGGAATACGTTAAGGACATTCCTACAGAGGGTAGGAGGCTTAGTGCATTACTGCTGTTGCTTGCAAAAATGTGCATAGCAGTAACACGTGCCCCCAAAAAGCAACATTGCTCAAGGATGTGGTGTTATGCCAAGAACAGCTGGCCGCCTTCTTGGAACTAATGCCTGCCCAATCCCGACCAAAAGATATTTGGGGCCCCGTACAACTATATATTAGTGCACATGCCTCAGATGAGCCGCCCCTCGTGCCCCTGTCACATGCGAATAGCCATGATGCCTGCCAAAATTGCCACAGAATGGAAAACAAGACCCATCATAGACTTCCAGGTCAGCCAGCGCTCACTGAACACTTCTCCCTCCCTTGTTCTCCCCTCCTCCCTTAGTTGTATGTTGAGCAATATGCCCCCTTGAGTGCAAGAGCAATTGTTAAAGACACTGGGTAAAAATCCTGAGTTTGCAAGTAGACTCCACTCTGAGCCTAACCTGCAAAGCTAACATGAGAAACGTTGAGAGCAGATATGCTCCACTAGACCTTATATGAACAGGAAATAATGTAAAGTGAAATGTAACTGAAGGAGCACGTATTTGCATCTCTGAATATGATAGCTAATGTAAATGCGAAAATTGAATAAAAAGAATAACAAAAAAAAGTGCTGTACCCCACTTAGATAATATCTATCAAATGGAACCAGATACATTTGTAGGTTTCGCTGACAAGTGGTTCACTAACATGGTTAACAAAGCGCTGGAGCAGCATAGCTGTAAACCAAAGGGAGAGAGGAACTGTGACCAGAGTACTTCCAAACCAAAGGGTATGATCCAGGATAATATCCAAAGTTCCAAGGGAGGACACGAGCAAAAAGGGAATTGGGTTCCAACTCAGGAACACAATGAAAAGAGTGGACAGTAAGGTTCTTCCAAGTTCCAGGTGATTATTTGTTATACATTTCAGAAGGAGGGGCATTGCAAAAGGGACTGTCAGGTGAAAGACTGCACTAGCTGCACCCATCATAAAAAGTGTGTTTACTTGGTGAAGGGAACTAAGTGGGCTCTAATTCACACAAATGTGGAATATACCAGAGACACCAAGAAAGATTATGTTCATCCAATGTTGATAGTATGTAAACCATTTCTTTATTATTCCAGTTCTATAAAATAACAGCCAAATAGCCAACGCGTTTCGTCCTACTGGTGTGGACTTCATCAGGGCTTCACAAACTACTGAAGAGGACTCAAACACGAACGGCCCTGTTTACGTTTCGATACGGCACAGTAGCCTTTACACTTCTAACTGTCCCCGGATCCAGGAGGGTACAATTTCCATATAAGACCATTACAGTCTCCCACTATTTTCGACTATAGATGATCAGACTTATTTGCAAAGCCCTGATGAAGTCCACACCAGTTGGACGAAATGCGTCGGCTGTTTGGCTGTTATTTTATTGAACTGGAAGAATAAAGAAACTATTTATATACTATCAACAGTGGATGGACTTAATATTTCCTGGTGTCTGTGGCGCATTCCACATTTGTGTGAATTTGGACCTTGGTCTTTTAGACTGCTCCTTGGAGGCAGCGTGAGCGGTGGATATGCACATCTTTTGAGCAAAAAGGCTCACAATTTGGGACTCTTTTGGGTGACTGATGTGTGGGGAGGTACGTCACAAGTACACAGTGGTGTGCTTGTCTTGGCTTGCTGTTTCAAGTTAGGGAGTGAACTAAATGGGCCCTGTTTCACTCAATGTAGTGCCAATGACCAAGCTATGTAGTTTGTGGTGGAAGCCAGTATCAATGGAAAAAAAGTTTGAGTCCGGAGGAAAACAGGTGCCTACAGAACTATGGTTGAGAGGAAATATCTCATGGGCGACATGGAGAACTCGATTGCCTGAGTTAAGTTAAACATTAATGGCAAGCCGGCCATGGTTGACGTAGTGGTGAGCATTGCTAGATGCCTCTTCGGCAATGAATTAATTGCCCCTGGTTTACAACCAGAAGCCTACATGGCATGTGTCATGTCAGCTATGTTGACCAGAGCACAGGCTGCATGTCAGTTCCATGCTGAGTCTGGGGCATCTCAGATTTGCCAAGACCATACAAAGATCATGAACAGAACAGGGCAGACTCTTAGACTTCAAAGGCCATGGCAGCCATGATCTCTGGCCCGAGGATGATGTCTATGAGATATGAGAAGAGGACTAGGTATTGCTTACAGAGCTGCAGAGATGTTTAGCTGTTGGAGGGCCTACCCAGAAGGAATCACACCAGGCACAAATCCAGTGCCCTTCACTTGTAGAACGTCGTAAGCAAGCCTAGAAACAGGTCAGTAAAGGAGTGGTTGGAAGACATTATGTTGGCTGGGAGCGAGAGCTGCTTTACAGAGAGCTTATGACTTCTGAGTCAGGAGCTGGCATGAGGCAAGTGATTCCTCTGGTGCATAGGATATTCCTCCTACCAATGGCCCTCAAAGTGCCCTTCATAGGGCACTTGCATAAGTAAGATCAAGGAAAGGTTGGACTCGTTGTTCTACATGCCATGGATTCACTGAGACACCGAGAGGTTCTGTAGGACCTGTCCTTCTTGCTACTGAGTCATAGTTAGAAGGTAAGGTCAAGGGCCTGATTTATATCTTTGACAGTATGTAGACTCTGTTGCGCTAGTGACAGTATACATACTTCAACATGAAGGTCCTCCCGTCCAATTTAAACTTGGGCAGACCTTCAGTTTGGCCACAGGGGAGGCCTCTCTGTCTTCGCCGTCACCAAATTTCTCTGACAGCCCTGGGGAGTAAAGACCATCGTAGACACTGCTACATATCCGCCTGCCCAATTTAGGTTTGCGGGCATGTAGTCAATTTTTGCTGTTTCTTACCGCAAGGTAAAACCTGGCAGTAAGTGTTGGAAGCTGGCTCTCGATATAGTGCACTAAAATGAAATACACTGTGTAGATATTTCAGTGAGGCCCAGTTTGGTATACAGAGGCAAAAGTAGATAATACTAACACTCTATTTGTGTTAGTGTGGGGCGAGCAGTTAGGCTTATCAGAGGGTAGTGCTAACCATTTGTTGTATTCACAGAGGCAATAAATGAGACACACCCTCAAGAATAAATCCAAGACCAATTTGCAAAAATAACATAGATTTTTATATCATTTTTGAGATTAAGCACTTTGATCTACAGTAAGTATTTTTTTAAGCGAGCAATTTTTGAAGTTTGCAAAATGTTGTACTTTTGTGCGCAATTACGCACCATTGAAATCAATGGGAGAAACCAGAAAAAGGTTGAGTCTCAAAGTTCACCTTCGGAATTTAAGTAAGCATCAAAGCCAGAACCAATGTTCCACCATCCGATTCTCAAGAGCGTCCTGGATTCTGCCAGTAGCAGGGTGCTGAGGTCATTGGTAACTGTGCGCTACAAAGAAGGGGGCCACTTGAAAATACAATGCTCAAAGGCACTTAAAGGTAAGTCGGAGGAGTCCCACTCGAGAGAGCAGGTCGCAAGGGCCTCAGGACTATGGGAGCACAGCTGGATCGTTTTTACTGGCGCCGGATGGGCCGGGTGCAGAGCAGATAGGTCAGCCCGTAATCAAGATGTCTTTGGGGTCAGGATCAGCCAACTTAGAGAGGCAATTGCAAGACTTCTAGGCCACTCACGAAGTGAGTCTCTGTGGTCTCACCTTTCCTCAAAGAGTGTTTGCTTCCTAGGCAGTTGGAGTCTGGAATGGACCATGGCAGCCATGATCTTCGTCTTACTGTTTGCTGGAGGGGGTCCAGTACCCTGGGTATTTATTATGGCGGTGCTCCGGTAGGTTCTGCTGTCTGCAAACTTGGTGGGGAGATAGATCTGACCTTTCGGAGCTGATGTACCTCTTTTGGTTCAAGTGCTGCTTCGGAGTCGCCAGGGAGTAGCAAGTCGAAAAAACTGATTTTACTGGTTTGATGGCTGTTGTCTGCAGGGGAGTGATACGTTCACTCCAAGGGAGTTCTTTGGCAATTTGTAGAAGGCTGAAATAGCTCCAGAGTTCTTGGAGGCCTCACAGTTGCAGGACGAGATAGCACACTATTATTCTTGAGACCTTAAGACAGCAGGCAGGGCTTGATACCAATTACTCTGCAGCAGGGCTTCAGCTCTTAGGCAGCAATTCTTCTGGGTCCATATTTTCTTTGTGTCTGTCAAATGTAAATTGCAAGGTCCAGAGATGCCACCTGAATACTAAATTTAGGGGCATTAAAGTGGGAGACAGGTAGTAGCCAAAGGGGTACTTTCCTTGAGGGTGTCTACACCCTCTAAGTGATTACTTCCTATGGGAAGGGGCACTACCCTAACCCTGATAGGCTCATTCCTGCCATCTCAAGATGGTGGAATTGGAGTAGTCGTGTCTACATCAGCTGCCCCACCTTAGGGGTGGTGCTGGCCGAATGTAGGCTCTCCTCATAATTTAACACATTGTTCCCACCTGACCTCCCGCCTAATGTGGCGCAGGAAAGGGGGGTTGGCATCCTCCACTATCTGAAGGTGCCTGGGTCATATTTCCTTTAAAGCTTCCTGCTCAGGAAGGCCATCCTGTTCTGGAGGAGGTGTGAAGCAGAGCTGGCTTTGTGTCTGGCCTCTGAGAGTGCTGGCCCTCGCCCCATGTGCTCAGAAATATGTATGGTGGTAGCAGGCTGGCTAAAACAAGTCAGAGGCCTCAACAATGCTTGGTAGGTTTTCAGGGGACCCTCTAAAGAGTATCCTGTGTGCATTTTATTAATAAATCCAACACTGGCAACAGTGAGGAAATATTAAGATGAAATGTTAGGTACCAAACATCTTAGGGTACAGTGAAGCCATCATGGTGCTAGGAAACTCGTAATGATAAGTATCCAGCCCATGCACTCTCTATGGCTCCCATGGACACTTACAATATCCCTGAGCAGATATGGCTTGATATTGTGGAGTCATATCGGCTCAGGCAGATATATCCATTTATGAGATATAGTGCACCCTGCCTTAGGGTTTTAAAGCCTTCAGCAGGGGTGACGTACCTGTATCCCATGCTAGGTTATAGGGGCATGGCACACAGAACTGTGTGCCATGTCGACTCTTCAGTTTTCTCTGCACCAAGACATGCTGCCTGCAATGGCACTGTGCATGGTCTTGGTGAGGATTGGCACAACTGGTGCTGCTGCCCTAGGGGACCCTCTTCAGTATCAATGCCCTAGGTACTTGGATTACAATTTACTAGGGTCTTATAGAGATTACTGGAATTGGTGCCAATCATTGTACGGTTTTGGGAAAGAGATCTGGCACTGGGAACCTGGTTACAGGGACCCAGTTCACTTACAGTTCTAAATCACATCATACACCAGGAAAAAAGTTGGGGCTAACATGTCAAAAGAGGCATTTTCCTAAATGAGCACCCACCCCAAATGAAAGAGGATGAGACTAACCTTTCTCTAGAGAGTCTTCATCTTCTAAGTAGAAGAACCTGGAAAGGCCATCTGCATTAGCATGGTTAGTACCAGGTTTGTGTTCCACTGTAAATTCCATTCCCTGTAAAGATATGAACCACCTTAGCAAATTGGGGTTTTCATCTTATATTTGCATTAGCCATCTGGGAGGTCTGTGGTCAGTTTAAACAAGCAAGTAAAAACCAAACATGTATGGCCTCAGCTTTTTACCAGACTAAACCACAGCAAAGGCTTCCCTCTCAATGGCACTCCAACGCTACGTTCTGGGGAGAAGCCTCCTGCTATTGAAAGCGACAGGTTGGTCATGGCCATCATCTTGGGTCTGGGATAGGACTGCTCCTTTTCCATGTTCAGAGGCATCTGTGTGTACTATAAACTGCTTGGTATAATCTGGAGCTTTTAGAATTGGTGCTGAGCACATTGCTTCTTTCAGGGTGTCAAAAGCCTTTTGACAGCTCACTGTCTAGTTAACCTGTTTGGACATTTTCTTGAAGGTAATTTCTGTGAGGGGCCACAATGGACCCATATCCCCTCACAAACCTCTTGTAGTAAGTACCCAGTCAAGCCAAGGAATGCCTTTACTTGAGTCTGGGTGGTTGGAGCTAACCAGTCCAGAATAGTCTGGATCTTGGGTTGAAGGGGTTGAATTTGGCCTCCATCTACAAGGTGGCCCAAATATATCAGGTGATCCTGCCAGGTGGAGCTAAAGACAACAATGTCATTAAGATATGTTGCGCTAAAGGATTCTAGCTCAGCATGGACTTTGTACACCAAGCTTTGGAAGGTGGCAGGACATTCTTTAATCAAAAGGGCATCACAGTAAACTGGAAGTGCCCATCTGGGGTTGAGAATGCTCATTTATCTTTGGCTGCAGGGGTTAGACCTATCTGCCAGTGCCCTGATGTGAGATCAAAAGTACCCAGATATGTGTCTGCCCCTAAACTGTCAATCAACTCATCAGCCCTAGAAATTGGATGTGCATCAGTTTTTGTGTCTGCATTGAGGCCCCTGTAATCCACACAAAACCTCATTTCTATGTTTCCAACCTGGGAATTAGGTTTTGTGACTACAACAACTGGATTGGCACAGGGGTTCTTTGAGTGTTCATTGACACCCAATTCCATTATCTTGCTTACTTCAGCTTTGATGCTCTCTTTGATATGATCTGACTGCCTGTAGATTGTATTGATTTAATTCTTGACAGGTAGGCTGTTACCAGGGGCCAAAGAGAAGAGCTCAGCATACTGACATAGAACTTGCCTGCAATCTGCCTGCTGTTGGTCAGTGATGGTGTCTGATAAAACCACAACTTCATCTGACCAATCTTTAGGGCTGCTTGAGAAGAGGTCATGGAGAAGTTCACTCTCTGCTTCCTGCTCCTCATCTGTGACCATGATCATGGTTATGTCAGCCCTGTAATTATAGGATTTAAGGTGGTTAATATGTATGACCCTCTTGGTGTTCCTACATGTGCCAAGGTACACCAGATATGTGACCTTCCCTTTTCTTTCAAGGATAGGGTAGGGCCCAGTCCATTTTTCCTGGAGGGCCCTATGAGCTACAGGCTCCAAATCCCACACCTTCTGCCCTGTGTGAAACTACACCATGGCAGAAGGTGTGGGATTTTGAGCTTGTCGCTCCTACCAGAGCTTCTGGAGCTCTTGGCTAGCCTTAAGGTTTTTATTGGATTTTTTCATGTACTCAGCCATCCTGGAATGCAGACGAAGCACACAATCCACAATATCTTGCTTAGGTTGTTTGAGAGGTCTCTCGCATCCTTATTTCACAAGACACCTTACAGAGTGTACACACAAATGAAAAAGGGGAAAAGCCCTAAAACCCTACTCCCTTTTGTAGCACCTCTCTGTAAACAAAAAGCAGGCATCTTAGTCAGATATCCCATCTCCTTTTGAGCTTTTTAGTGAGTCTACCATTCATACCTTTTAGAGTCTTGTTAACTCTTTCAATAAGCCCATTTGTTTGCAGATGGTATGGTGTAGTGAACTTATAAGTCACCCTACACTCAGTCTACATGTGTATTAAGTACACCGACATGAAGTTTGTTGTACCTCTGTCTGATACTACCTCCTTCGGAAACCCAACCCTAGTAAAAATACCAAGGAAGCCTTTGGCAACTGCAGGGGCAGTGGTTGTCATCAGGAGAATTGCCTCAGGATACTAGTGGCATGATCCACTACTCCTAGTATAAATTGGTATACTGAAGCTGTCTGAGGGTCACGGGGACCAAAAATTCAATCTCAATCCTTTCAAAGGGTACCCCAACCACTGAAAGTGGTATTAGGGGGGCCTTGTAGCTACCTGTCTTGCCACTGCCTTGACAGGTGGCATAGGATTTACAAAACACCTTCACCTTCTGAGACATTCCTGGCCAGTAGAAGTGGTTCACCAACCTACTCCACGTTTAGGTCTGGCCAAAATGCCCAGCTTGGAGAATGTCATGGGCCATTGTTAGGATACAATCTCTAAATTGTTGAAACAGTATTACTCGCCTGGTGGCACCAGGTTTGGGGTCGCTGGCCTCAGTGTAAAGGAGTCCCTCCGCACAATCGGTCCTGTGGGAACCATTGATTCTTCCTCCTTCCTGATCAGCAGCTTGCTGCCTCAGGCTTTCAAGAGTGGAACAGGTTCTCTGCCCCTGACACAAATCTTCCCCTTGGCCCAAAAGCTCTGATGTGTAAGGCCCAAGCTCCCAGGGCTCAGTTCCCTCTGGGGCTGACAAGTCTTCTCTTCTGGATCTGGTGTCTGATTAGAAGTTGGTTCCCTAGACTTCTTTCCCTTTCTCGTGGAAGGTTGATCCATAAATTCAGGCTTCAACACTTCTTTTCTCCCTGGGTCCCATACTGTGCTCTTGTTTTCACACACATCCATTCAGGTATTCCCAGCATTGCTGCATGGGTTTTCCTTTCTACCTCAGCCCATGCTGATGACTCCAAATCATTGCCAAGCAGACTCTGTACAGGGATAGCAGAAGACACCACTACCCTTTTGAGACCACTGCCCCACCCCAATCTAAGGACACAAAGGCCATTAAATACACCTTAGCCTGATTGTCAGCATTGAGGACTGTTAAGGTCTCTCCAAGCAAATATTGGTCTGAGGACACCAGTTGCGTAGTCACCATGGTGACACTGGCACCAGTGTCTCTCAGTGCCTCCACTCTAATCCCATTGATAATTGGCTCTTGCCTGTATCTCTCCAGGTTACTGATCAGGCTGCTAGGTAGCTACATCTACCCCACACTCCGAGACTAGAGTTGCCTCAGTGAGCATCTTGACATGGCCAGGGCTCACCTGTTATCCCATCTGGAGACTCACAATTGCATTTACTACAGGTGTGCTAGAGGCATTCTTTTTGTTTTTACAGCTAGGATCTCCAGTTCAGTGTCCAAGTGCCTTGCAATCAAAACACCAAGCCTTTTTGGGATCCCAGTTCTTACGCTGGTACCCACCCTTGGGCTGTGAAGAGTTTCTGGGCCCACCATTCTGAGCAGATGTTTTAGGGCTTTGAGAAGACTCTTTGTTTTTATTTTAGGCACCATCTTTCCCTTCAGGGCGTTTTTGGCGTCTTTCTTTTGGTCACCCTCACCAGTGGCAGTTTTGGTTACCCTTGCCTTGACCCAGTGGTCTGCCTTCTTCCCTAACTCTTGAGGAGAAAGTGGACCTAAGTCTACCAGGTGCTGATGTAACTTCATTGAAACAATTACTTAGCAGGTGCTCTTTCATGATTAAAGTGTAAAGCCCAACATAGTTGTGTACATTGTTACTTGTTTACCAACCCCTTAGTGTTTTCACTGAAGAGTCAACAAATTCAACCCAGGACTGACTCTGGGTTTTTTGAGTTGTTGCATGGATTTCTGCTCATATACAGAACTGTGCACAGAGCATTAGGACATTAGTGAATTATGGTGTGCCAAAAACTCACCGCCGTACCTAACAAAACCCTTCACAGCTAGCAATCAGTGTCACATTAGAACTTCCTCCTATAGCAAACAAACCAATGATTAGACAACCCAGAACATGCGACTTAGGGCTATCTCAGGAATAGTGGGAAGTGAAGACACTCTTTGGTTACACTCATAGTAGTCCGTAACTGGAGTAATAAAAAATGGATTTTATTTTATATTGCCAATAGCTTAAAGTTTATTAAATATATTTAGTGAAGATGCTGTGGTTGCGCTGAGTGAGGGTGAGGGTGAGTGAGGGTGAGGGGTTGAGGGTGAGGGGTTGAGGGTGAGTGAGGGTGGGTGAGGGGTTGAGGGTGAGTGAGGGTGAGGGGTTGAGGGTGAGTGAGGGTGAGGGTGGGTGAGGGTGAGTGAGGGTGAGGGGTTGAGGGTGAGTGAGGGTGAGGGGTTGAGAGTGAGTGAGGGTGAGGGTGATTGAGGGTGAGGGATTGAGGGTGAGGGGTTGAGGGTGGGTGGGTGAGTGAGGGTGAGTGAGGGTGAGGGGTTGAGGGTGAGTGAGGGTGAGGGTGAGTGAGGATGAGGTGTTGAGGGTGGGTGAGGGTGAGTGAGGGTTAGGGTGGGTGAGGGTGAGTGAGGGTGAGGGTGAGTGTGAGTGAGGGTGAGGGTGAGGGGTTGAGGGTGAGGGGTTGAGGGTGCCCCCCCCGACAGTCCTTCTCTTTATGCCTGCAAAGTGGTCTGTGGAACTTGGAGGGATGCCTTACCAAGCTTTGCTATGCCCTTGCGGTTTTGTGGCATTACTGAGAACGCGTGATGCCAGCGGGTCTGCCGCCTCTCTCCTCATTTCTCAAGGCTTTCCAGCCCTTGCGTTCTTCCGGCATGGGTGAAGAGATGGCTCTCCGGATTTAAAAAAACCTGATTCTGTGCCTCGCCTAGCTGGCGTGTACTATGCAAGCCAGGTTCTTGAGTAACTTGAGGAGTGACGGGTGGGGCTGAGGTTGAAGAGGGTGGGTAAAACCATCAGGAACACACCCGTAGTGTGTCAAGGCAGAGGCATGCTGCAGCCCTGCTCCTTGGCGGTGTGTAATACGTCAAAATCAAAGAGTCAAAATGCTGCAGAGACCGCACAGCAAGAAGAGGGCAGAGGGAACTCAAAAGAAACAGAGGGACGCGAGCGGGCTGCAGCTGAACACAGGCTCAGCTCGCACCTTGTTGGTAGGTGATAAGCTTACATTATGTGTAACATGAGCCAAACAGAAGCTCTATTTTGACTTTTAGATTTCAAGTGTAGTGGGGGCGGGCTGCATAATAAATTCATGATCTCACAGGGAGTTGTAAAGGGGCCAGCCATTAAAGGGAATCAGATGTTGAGCTCTTTCACCAGTCACGGTCTAAAATGCACGGAGGAAGACAAGTGTTTAGGAGACAAACGGCTGTCTTATCATCTGTGCGAGAAACGGCAGAGTTGCATCCGACATCTCCTGCTTGCTCGGGCATTCAACAGTCATTTCTGCTACCGATCCTGCCACTTTGTCCCATTAATGTTTGAGTTTCTAATGATGCAAAGTGACATTTCCGATAAGCACACTGTTTTCAATGTTTCCGGAGGCTACATCAATCATTCCATGTAGCCTCCCAAGTAAGGAGTGTTATTCAACCCCCATGTTGCAGCGGACCATGATGGAAGGGCCCGGAAGTAACGTAAAAGAAAAAATACGTGGCAGTCTAAAGTGCAGGCAGGGGAGGGGGCGGAGCGGGGGTGTGGGAGGAGTGCGGGAACAGACGGCGAGGGGAGGAGAGTAGGAGGAGGAGAGTAGGGGAGGCACGGCCTAGCGGCCGTGCAATCAAGAAGTGAGGGGGCGGGAGAGTAGGCAAGGCAGGCGGCTGGGGGGAGGGGGGAGGAGAAATGCGACTCGACATGGCAGGCAGGGGAGGGGGCGGAGCGGGGGTGTGGGAGGAGTGCGGGAACAGACGGCGAGGGGAGGAGAGTAGGAGGAGGAGAGTAGGGGAGGCACGGCCTAGCGGCCGTGCAATCAAGAAGTGAGGGGGCGGGAGAGTAGACAAGGCAGGCGGCTGGGGGCATGTGCACGCGCTTTTAAGCTCAATGCGCATGCGCATTGAGCTTAAAAGTCACGGGCACTGCAAGGAATCGCCACGATTCCTTGCAAGTTGGACAAAGAGTGGATAAGCCCCCATAGTCTCGCTTGCTCGATGCGCATGCGCATCGACAGGCGAGACCTAAAAAGACACAGTAAGGTTAAAATCTTTATTTTAACGTTGTGTCCACATTCGCAGTATCTTAGAAAACACGAGCAAACACACTATAAATAATGTTGTGATTAGCAGGGTTACAATTCCATAAAACACAAAAGGAGGAACCATATTACAATAGTAATGCAAACAGGTAACATATAATGCCTAGTTATATACCCTCCCTATATAGGATAAGTATTATTATAAAATATAGAAGGTCTTGTGAGTATCGGGGGACCCCATTTAACTTTCCGCTCAGTAAATGTAAATTACATCAGGATCAGCATATGTCTCTCTGCATCCCTGGATTCTTCCAAGTGTGTGAGATCATGTCAAGTGTGCTATGATACAACGCAGCAGAATCTCACTCAGCTTGCAGCTGCCAAAATATTGTGTCTAGAAAGTGTTACACGGGCATGCCGAAAAACAGGCTCACAGGTTATAATGACCTTGGCGGCTCAGCACTCACTGTACAGACTGAGGGTACGATGTATGTCTAGGGAAGGGAAAAACAAACTATTTCCCATGTGAGAACCATCTAAAAAGCTAACTCGCAAAAACTACTAGCAGCAGTGTCGTGCGCAAAAGCATTCAGAAAAGCCATGCTAACATAACATACACGCTTAAGGTGGCCCGAATCCACACAACAGAGTCTCCCTGAATTGTATCCTGTATTCTTCAGTGGTGACTCCAAAGCCCTCAATCAGGGTACCCTGATTGAGGTCGAAGGACTCAGCATCTTCCTCATTCTGTGTCAGGAGTCTATCCCTGCATTTCCCTAAGAAAGGTTCCCAGAAGAGAGAGACCGTATTATTTTTTGCTACTCTTCTCCTAATGTAGACTCTCAAAAGTAGTAACCCATTTGGTGATGTCGTCACCCTCTGATTATATAGGTACAACTCCTTTGGGGAGTTTAGTGTATAAAGATTCCTCTCTCTCCCTGGGTATTATTATATTGATGCCACCAGAGATAGGTATGAGGCCCATCTCTTTCCTTTGCTTCTCTATGTCCAGGAGTCTAGCTTCTAAGTTCAACCTCTTTCTAGCGAAAGCTCCTCCTCTGTGGGAGCTCCCACTTCTACTTCTGAGGCAAGGGACTTTCCCACCTCCTCAGCATCTCCGTCTCCAGTGTGAAGTGTCTCTGGGGACTCATTCTCATCCACTGGGTTGTCTCTCTTATGTTCTGCCAAAAGCCTCATAAGCTTATCTTTGGTAGCATGAGGTCCAGTTTTAACTCATTAACCTCTACAGAAAGCCCATAGCTGGGAGTATGTCAAAACGTGGTATGGGGTCAGGTCAAGCTCCAGAGCTTGCTCCAGCGAGGTAGTCATTTATTTACTAAATTTGGGACCTTTTTATACAGTTAACACACCTTAACACTTTGCTTTTGTCCTAACTAGAGTAAGATTTTTAAATTCTAAAAAGTGGGTACAGGGACTTACCCAAGGCCCTAACAGTTAATTTTAAAATTCTAGAAAAATGGACCATTCGAAAAATACAACTGGCTAAAGGCAATTTTTGGATTTATTAATGTGGTCACTTATTGACAGAGTGATATCAGCAAACGCAAAGTTGTAGCCACCACGCTGATCCACCAATGTAGTACACTGGCTCTCTATATAGTTCACTAAAATTAAGTACGCTGTGTAGAGAGTCAAGTGAGACCAAGATTGGAATACAGAGGCAAAAGTAGATAATACTAACTCTCTATTTGTAGTAGTTTGGGCAAGCAGTTAATCTTATCCTAGGGTTGTGCTTAGCATTTGTTGGACTCGCAGAGGAAATACATGAGACACACACTCAAGAATAAATCCAAGACCAATTTCCAAAAATAACATTGATTTTCATATAATTTTTGAGACCAAGAACTTTGATTTACAGTATGTACTTTTTCAGATCGCAATTTTTAAAGTTCGCAGAATGTATTACTTTTGTACCCAGTTACGCATCATTAAAATCATTGGGAGAAAACTGAAAGATGCATAGAAAATCACACAGTTGACTCTCAAGGTTCACCTTCAGAATTTAGGTAAGCAGCAGGCCCAGGACCAATGTTCCACCAGCAGATTTCACGGAGCGTCCCGGATTCAGCTGGGAGCAGGGTGCTGATGTTGTTGGTAGCTGGTGCGCTACGAAGAAGGGGGCCACTTGAAAACACACTGCATAAAGGGAGTTAAAGGTAAGTCCGAGGGGGCCCACTCAAGAGAGCATGTCACAAGGGCCTCAGGACCACAGGAGCACAGCTGGATCGTTGTGCAAAGCAGATAGGTAACTTTGAGTGTCAATTCCGGGTCAGCTGGGCCACTCACAAAGTGGGTGTCCGAGGTCTTGACGTTCCTTGACAGGTGCTTGCTTCCTGGGCAGTTGGATTCAGGAATGGTCTTTTCAATGGACTTTTCGCCTCGCTGTTTGCTGAAGGGGGTCTGGTAACCCGGGTATTGGTATGGCATGACTCCGGTAGATCCTAGTGTCTCCAAACATGGCGGGCAGACAGATCTACTCTCCAGAGCTGATTTACCTCTTTTTGTTTGGGTGCTGCTTCAGAGTAGCCGGGGAGCAGCAAGTCGACAAACCAGACTTTGCAGGTTCAGTGCCTGCGGTATGCAGGGGAGTAATACCTTCACTCCAAGGGAGTTCTTTGGTGATTTGTAGAAGGCTGGTGGAGCTCCGGGGTTCTTAATGATAAAATGATAATTACGCACTTATATAGTGCACGGCTACCCGGAGGCATCTCGGCGCTTGTACGAATGCCGCAGAGGAACCCTTCCTGGCCTTTCCCTGTGAGGAGCCCACTCCTGGGCACCCCCAAGGTGAAGTCAGGCAACCTCAGCGTTATTGGGGCCGTTGTAGAGATTAAGCAAGCTATTGCCCAGAGGTGCAGAGTGGGGCTCGTGATCAGAATAGGCACCGAGGCGAGAATTATCAGGTCCGAGGAAATTGAGTCCGAGACCCGCCGAGGCGGGAATTTAACCCTGGTCCTAGCCAGACTACTGCATCAGGGTCTGCCGCTCTAACCATTGAGCCACACTTCTCTACTTCTTGGAGGCCTCACAGTTGTAGGATGAGTCAGCACACCACAATTGTCAAGCCCTTAAGACAGCAGGTAGGGTTTGTCACCAATTTCTCTGCAGCAGGACTTCAATTCTCAGGCGGCAGCTCTTCTGGCTTCGTATCTTCTTTGTGTCTATCAAATCTAAGTTGCAAGGTCCATGGGTGCCACCTAAATACTAGATTTAGGGGCGGTAAAGGGAGGGGGAGAGAGGTAGTAGCCAATAGGCTACTGACCATTAGGGTGACTACGCCCTCTAAATGACCACTTCCTGTTGGAAGGGGCACTACCCTAACCCTGTTAGGCTAATTCATGTCATCTCAAGATGGTGACACAGGAAAAGTAGTTTCTACATCACCTGTCCCACTTTAGGGGTAGTGCTGGCTGAATGTAGGCACTCCTAATTTAAATAATGTCCTTGCCTGTCTTCCTGCCAAATGTGGAGCAGGAAAGGGGAGTTGCCATCCTCCATTATTTGAAGATGCCTGGGTTGCCAATGACTTGCTGTAGTGTGTCTTAGGTTTCTGCAGCTGGTTTCCATTCTGACATGACATGGTCAGCCATCTCAAGGACCCATCGGCCAACCTTGGCTGGTCAGCCCATACGATGCAAAGGCTCGAAGAATGAAACTTTGTTGAGAATTTACTGGTTGTGAGATGAAGGTACCCCACTATTCTTTTCTTATGTTGCTTTCTATTTCCTCCCACCCAATTGTGATGTTTCCACCATACTAAACTCCTCATGAACTACAGGGTGGGCCTTCTTAATCCCCCTCTCCATTGATGGCAAGAATCGCAGTACTGGCAGATACTATTTACATTGGACTGGCACCGTTCAGCTCCACATGGGTTTCGTACTATCAATAAAGACATTTTCTTACCTTCTTGTAATATACTGGCCCCTCAAACTACTTCTTACAGCTTTATATCTTGAGAAATGCATACTGCTGTAGGCATCACATCTCCACTAATTTATCTGACACATGACTTATATGTACACCTTGATTGAATCCTATGTTCGACTCTAATTTGCTAAAAGTTCTTCTTGTCAGACTATCAAGGTAGATCTGATTCAGACCAAAGACCTTTAACATCATCCCTTTGGTGGGGTCAGGGCCCCTCTCCCTTCCCACATTGTGCCTTCAAGGAACTGATTTTAAGGGTACCCTATTCCGGTGCTTCTCTCGTCCTGTATGCAGGTTTATTTTAAAGTGGACAAAAGGTCCACTGCATCTTTCTTAACAAAGAGTGACACTTTCAAAATATTAATCTGTGGCCATTGTATACATGAAATCTTGACAGTACATAGGACAAGTGAGAAGGAATTGTCCAAGGCATTAGCAGAGTTCACTCATATGGAGCAACAGTTTGTTAACAACCCTAATCTACCTGACAAGACTTATACCATAAGGAAGACATTGTTGTACCAATTGAACCCCAAGGAATCAAAATGGCCATTCCAGACCTTGCAGCTGTTAAAATGCCTCAAACACAAACATCGAAATTGTGGAAATATTGCCCGTTCCCTGGTCAGACCATAAAGTAATACAATTCACCTTAAAGGTAGAGCTGGTTAAAGCAGCCACTGCTCCCCAGCCTAGGTGCGTCACCTATCAGGACTGGGCCAAGATTGACACTTCTAGAATTAAGGAGCACCTTCTCAGGACCATTCCAGTTCTTGGGTTAGATAGCAACCTAGCCGCTGATCAGGTATCTAGTTGGGTGAACTCAGCGGTTGAATTAGTAGCCCCCCTGAAAAGAATTATCTCTAGGAGGAAAAATCCCTCAGAACCGTGGTTCATCGAAAAATTGAAGGCGTAAAAACAAGCATGCAGAAGGGCTGAGAGAAAATGGAGGGCCGACTATGAACAACGGACAAAGGACGAATACAGATGCACTCTGGCAACATACAAAAAAGTAATAATAGAGGAAAAAAGTAATTATTGTACACAAAAAATAAATGAGGCCAAGAACTCCAGTAAGGAACTATTTGCCACGGTAAAAAAATTAACAAACCTCACCATTAATAAACAGATAGAATGCAGCATTGAACTATGTAACACACTGGGACAGTTCTTCGTTGATAAAGTCAAATCTGTATATGAGTCTTCCAAAACTACCAACAAATCTGTTACCCCACAGTTACACATACAACCTAAGCAAGGCATGCACACTGGAAACCTTAATCCGGGGTTCCACTTTCGGCCCCCATCTGTGGAACAGATTAAACAGGTGGAAATGACAACTAGGTTTGGAGACCTAACGGACCCCTGCCCACCTAAGGCGATGCACCTGTTCCCAGATCTACTGAGTGAACAATTAAATCTGGTTTTCACAAAGATAATTAAGTCTAGCTGTTTCCCAGATGCCTGGTAAACTGCTTCAGTCCTCCCTTTACTAAATAAGCCAAATCTGGATCCGCATGATCCTGGGAACTACAGACCAATTTCGAGAATCCCTTTTCCAGCAAAAGTATTGAAAAAACTACTGAATAAGCAACTGTCAAAATTTCTAACCTCTGCAAACGCCCTGGACCATTCACAGTATGGGTTCCGGGAGGGACATGGAACTGAGACAGCTTTGATCATGGCAGTTGAGGAACTCAGGAGTGTATTGGATACAGGGGGGTAAGCTGCCCTGATCCTTTTGGATCTCTCGGCGGCCTTCAACACTGTAAACCACGATATGCTCCTGACCCGACTAGCAAAACTAGGAGTTTGTGAGACAGCACTCAAGTTGCTATCCTCATATTTGACCAATAGAACTTTCACAGTTAAATTAGGAGACGCCACATCCAAATCCTTTAATTCACCATGTGGGGTACCTCAGGGGTCCTCCTTGAGGCCTTCCGTTTTTAGATCTCGCTGAGTCAGCGCGCATGCGCTGCTTGGAGAGACATTTAGTAGCGGCTTTGGGAAGTGCTCCCAAAGAGGCCTCCAGCTTACTAGAAAGCCCACAAGCACGGGCGCTGCTGCACACGCATCCCTTACATGTTTTAGATCTTCATCGCGATCACTTTCGCTTTCACAGCGATCGTGATCGCGATGACCCACTTCAGGACGCTGTGCTTTATGTTTAGACAGCATTTGCATTTTTCCACTACTATGTAAACAAACTTTGCCAGTTGTTTTATAAGCACGGGTCAGTGGACGCCTTGCCTCACGCTTCATTTTGAGGGCTCTTTTCCAGGGTTACTTGTGAGCAGTGCAGGAGTCCGCGGCTACAGAAATGCTGCAACTTTAATTTAGCTACAGGAATGTTTACAAGTTTGTTGATTTATCGCAGTTGGGCAGTGACTGCATCTGTTGTGCCCTCCCATAAATGCACCCCATCTAAAAGGTTTTAATGACAGTAACATCTGAATCTGCGACCCTCTGGCCCTACAATCACGGGTCTCCTCAAGCATGCTGTCCGACACTAACACAGTGACGGCCGCTTGGCGTCCGGTTATTCAAGGTCACCTCAGAAACGAGAAGAAGTGTAACCGGCACTGCATTCACCTGCCTGGTGTCCACCCCTCAGCCATGGCCTGCCAGTCGCTGTAACTTAATAAGCGCATTAAGTATCCCTAATACATTTGTGCTAAATAAAATGCATTCTCCCTCCCGTCCCCTGAATTGTTTTTTGTCCCCTCTCCCCGCCTACCAGGAAGCTCACAACTAGGGAGGAAAGAAAGCGCCTTCCGCCAGACCACTGTTTATGGCGACGTTATCTCTGATTAGTGCATAACAAAGTAAATTGGTCCATTCAGTGCGATAATAGGACACACCTGGCGTGCTATAACACAACCCCCAAGGCACAGGGTGTGACAGGACCCCGATACTTCTGGCCCCAGCAATTGTCTCTCAAACTGGGAAATAGTGTGCACGTGGCGTTTTTTTGCACACCTGTCAGGCTGTTCCTTGCATGTATATTGCTTCATTAACCCCAGCCCTTCTATCCCAAATCATTGTGCGAATGCCCGGCAGAATTACACTGCTACTGGTCCGTTTGCTTCCTGCATATCCTGATTCTTGCCCATCCAATTCCTGCTTGCACTTTATTTGTATTTATTTATTTTTTCAATTATTCCAGGGCTGCCCCAACAGCATCACACTGCTTCCAGAGAGGTTGCTTCTATTGCTTTGCACAACACTGTGTATACATTTTTTCTATTTACCCTTCTAAAATGTTCATTCACCATATTGGAATGGTGCACAAAAGTTTCAAAGAATATGTCACAACAACTGCCACTGCTCGAGGGACTATTTTGCCAGTGAAAAGTGAACACTGTCATCACAGGATCATATTCATTTCTTTTTCTTGTATATGCAACCAATAAGAAACCAATCCTTTTTTTGGCAAATTGTCTAACTTGAATGTACTAAACTGCATTTGTAAATGCCTGTGATTAGATGCATCATTACATCAATCCTTTTACTCATTTATCCATGCATGTATCCATCCATCTTTTCAATCACTCGCAATCCACCATTTCACTCACACTTCTATCCATTCATCCATCCACCCTTTCACTCAGCCTTCCATCCATTCAATCATCCACCGTCCACCCTTTCATCCAGCCGTCCATCTGTCCTCCCTTTTACTCATTCATTCAATCTTTCACTCATCCATCCTTTCACTCACTCATCCATCCATCTATCATCACTTTATCAACCCATTCAACATGTCCATCCATCCAGCCTTTTACCCATACATCCAGCCACTCTTTCACTCATCATACAACCTTTCATTCATGAATCCATCTAATCCACAATCCATAATTCAACACTAAACCACATAATTCCACTCAACACAATTACACTACATGTCACATACATCCATTCCACACCACAGAATTCCACATCATGCCACACAAATCAAACAAGGACACCACATAATTGAGTCATCAAGCATAGCCAATAGGTCTTGTCTTTGGGACCTTTTAAGTGTTTAACCATGCAACAGTTGATGTTGTTGCACCAAGGATATTGTGCTGCTTAACTAAATACTCATAAGGTCTCAAAAGCGAGAACCTTTGGCTATGCCAATGCTTGTTGGACTTATGCTACTGTTTTTTGACTCTGAGTGCACGGAGGCCTGAAGACGAGACCTCATTGCCAGTGCCCTGACCCTTAAACTGGCATGTCGAATTGGCCTTTACCCTAGTGGCTAATCTAACTTTACTGTCATCCCCTAGTAAATGATACTGAGGACCCCTCCCCCCCATCGCCCAGGAACTGCAGCACTGGTTGTGCTACCCTGGTGGGACACAAAAAACAAGACTCCCAGCTCGCCATCTGCAGAAGGATAGAACAATTTTAACTGCTGGCCGGCTTTGTCATTTGAAGCAATGGCAAAGCCAGACTCTTCCCCCTTCCCCCGATATATATGCAAGTAATCCCTATGGCAGACCTTACCAGTCCTAAGGCAGGCTTCAACATATTCCACAGGCAGAACATGCAATTTTACAGGTTCCAACAGTAAAATGGTGAAACTGTTTTTTTAACTGCGGAAAAGCTTGGGTGCCCAATTGGCATAGCCAATAGGTCTCGCCTTTGGGACCTTATAAGTGTTTAGCCATGCAACAGTTGATGTTGTTGCCCCAAGGATATTGTGCTGCATAACTAAATACTTATATGGTCCCAAAAGCGAGACCTATTGGCTATGCGACAAGGACTGTACTGCCATTAGATCTTGGCGCAAGGTCACTTCTGCTTCTTTTTCTACTCACTTCAATACTGCAGATCGTCCCGATACAGATAACATAGAAGAGGCCACTAAGGCATTTGAAGATGCCATAACATCTACTCTGGACATCGTTGCCCCTAAGTTAAGAGTTAAATCTAGGAGTAAACCTTCTCCTTGGCTTAACGCAGCATTACAAATTGAGAAATTGTCCACCAGGACCGCAAAACGCTTCTGGAGGAAAACACAATCTGTCAGTGACCAAGCCAAATATAAAGAAACTCATCGCTTATATCTAAATAATATTAAATAAGCAAAAAAGCTGTATTTAACAGAGAGGATTGAGAATGCCACCAGTTCCAGTAAGGAACTATATAAAATGTTCCTGTGTCAATAGGCTTTCAGCTCTTTGTTCCCGTGAAAAGGAAAAGAAAACGCACACTTGCTTCAGCGCACAACCAAAAGAGGCTCCCCTCCACTCCAAACGAAAGATGACATCCGGTGTCCGTGTCTTCAGCAGACTGTCTGCGAAGCACCACAGAGCACCGAAGGTGAGTCAGCGGACACACCCTTAGAACCTGACTGCACGGAAAAGCGACCGCACCAAATCCGCTTCGGAAAATAATTCAGGAGAGGGTTCGTGTCTTCAGCAGAGACGTCTGCGAAGCACCACAAATCTTTAGATAGATAGCGAGCAGCCGCCCCGCCAGGTACCAGTAAATCCATAATCCAATATAACCCAACTTCCGGGTTGTGGGAAGTTATATAGATCCCGCCTCCACTCCACCCGGGAGTTCTGGGACTCGTAGTCATCTAATGTTAGGCAGGCGCCTTACTGACTCAGAACCTGACAGAGAGTAGAAGGGTGCAAGGCAGAGGGGAGAAGGGCTCAAGGCAGAGAAGAGAAGGGTGCAAGGCAGAGAGAATCACCCTTCCCTCTACGCTGGTGGTGGTGACAGGTGCGGGCGAGTGTTGCCTTGCTCCTAGGATTGTTATTGAGGACCAGTAGCACTTTTAACCTCTGTGTGTGTTGCGCTGATTTCGAGCGTTTTTAACAATTTTATCTGTTTTACCGTATTGATTGTGTTTACTTTGTGTACCTCTATTTTCATGCTCGCTGCCTGAGGCGGAAAGCCGGGCAACTCCTTTACTCTCCTGCTTCCTTTGGTACGTTTTGCACCAGTACACTCTCCGTCCTTGGGAAGTCGCGCCTCGTTGCGCTTCTCTCTCCTGCATCTTTCCCACCCCCACGGCCGATTAGGGAGCCTAAGGGGATTTTGGGAACTGTTGTTTGCCTTTCTTGCGTGCGGCCATATTGGGGAAAGGTACGCCCTGCTGGTCGGCTGACCAGCGGTGCGGTCTCTCTCTCGCCTGCAACGCTATATATTCAGAGGCTGTAATCTTCGCGCAGCGAACACGCGCAGCGGAGGCGCCAAAGGAGCACCTAAGGAAAGCCCGTCTGCACCCGTCAGCGTCCCGGAGGCGAACGGGTGCGGGCGGGGTCTGTTTTCTGGTTTCCTGCTCCTTCGCTGCTTCTAGGCACTTTCGACATTATGTTGACTTACACATCATCTGAGCTTGGGTCATTGAGGGGTAAGCCAGGTAAATGCTGTGTTGTTTTTCCAGGTCGACATAGGGGCAAAAGATGCTGCCCTGGTTGCAATTGGTCCCCGCTGAATACCCTCGTCAGTATCCCTAAGATTCCTCCTTTGTCTACTACCTGTCTACTCTTGAATACTAGATCCCTCAGTAAGCACGCCATAGATCTTCATAGCTTGCTTACAGATACTAAACCAGCCTGCCTGTTTCTCGCTGAAACGTGGCTGCACGATTGCTCCGGGCCTGACATAGCCCTAGCAGTCCCCCCCAACTATGTGATCTTTAGGAAGGACAGAGTCACCAGTAAGGGGGGTGGCGTGGCGCTGGTGGTGGATAAACAGGTTACTTGCTCAGTCACTCCTACTGATGAAATCCGCTGCTGTGAGGCCTTGGGGATTTCACTCTCGCTGTCCCCTCGTCATTCCTGTGCCGGGCTTCTGATCTATAGACCTCCTGGCCCTATTGGCGCCTTTCATGAGGAACTCCATGCAGTGCTCTCTACTATCTGCTTAAAGACTGAAAATTGTCTCCTTTTGGGAGAATTTAATATTCACATGGACATCAGGGAGGAGGCTGATACAGTCAAGTTATTGGATACTACATCCTTTGGGCCTGTTATCGTATCTTTGTGTCCCAACCCACAATAAAGGCCATACACTTGACCAGATTTTTTCCACGGTGCCTATAGAGATTTCTCCCCGGTCCCTGTCTTGTGGTCAGATCACTTTCTGGTGCTTTTTGAGATCTTTCATTCGGATAAAATGCCTTCTAGCGCCGCTGGTCGTCTTTCCCAGTCGGCGCGTGCCTTCTTTCGTATTTCCCCTGACATGCTCACTCAAGCTCTTGTGTGTCATCCTTGCAAGCTCACTGGCAATCTTGAGGTCGATCTGGATCTTTTCCAGTCGTGGTTCATGGAGAGATTAGACGAACTATCTCCCGCTGTAACAGCCTGTAAACCTAGCGGCCGCATGTCTGCACCTTGGATCTCGGCTGTATTGGCTGAGAAGCGGAGGCTATGTAAAAAAGCCGAAAGGGAGTGGCGTCGAGCGTACGACACTAGTGCGAAGCAGATTTATAAAGGGCTAATTAAACAATATCATTGTGATATCTTGTTGGAAAAAAAAGCTTTCCTAGCCAGAAGAATAGAAGCTGCCACAAACACAGGCAAAGAAATATTTACTATCGTTAATCAATCAATCAATCAATCAATCAATCAAAGCATTTGTATAGCGCACTACTCACCCAGAGGGTCTCAAGGCGCTTAGGGGGGGGGGGGGGGTTCGCTACTGCTCGAACAGCCAGGTTAAAGAATTTATGTCTCCCTCCTCTTGCACTCCTCCATGCTCCTTCTCTGAAGAGTGGGTTTTCCAACTAGCTGCCTTTTTTACTAACAAAATAAAGACCATTCAGGACTCTTTTCTGGCCCTGGGTGCCAGGATAGCCCCGAGTGCCTTATCTGCATCTGTTGACATGCCTACCCTTTCTACCTTCCCTGACCTTTCCTTGCTAGCTTAATTGGATCTTCTGGCTAAACTCAAATCGGGCTCTCCGTTGGACCCCTGTCCAGCTAAATTTCTTGCCAAATCAGCTTTAGCTATTAATGTTCTCATCAACCCTGTGCTCAATCTCTCATTGAGCTCAGGTACGGTTCCTCCGGCCTGGAAGCATGCTCTCATCTTACCTCTGCTGAAAAAGCTGAATCTCGATCCCTTGGCCCATGCTAGCTATAGGCCTATCTCCCTCCTTCCAGCCCTTGCTAAAGTTGTTGAGAAACATGTCCATCAATCTCTCTTCAACTTCCTTGAAGCAAATAACATCTTGCATAATACCCAGTCGGGCTTCCGCACCAATATGAGCATGGAAACGGCTCTATTGGAAGTGACGGAGGCCATCAAGGAGGTATTGGATGCTGGAGGCAAGGCCATGCTGGTCATGTTAGACCTTTCGGCAGCTTTTGACACCGTCCCCCACGGCGGCCTCCTTGCTAGGCTCAGGGAGATCGGGCTGCGGGGGACGGTGTTCAGCTGGTTCGAATCTTTTCTGACGGACTGCCGTCAAACGATCTGGGCCCCCCCGTACTCAGCCAGTATACCGTCATTGGAGGTGGGAGTGCCCCAGGGCTCTATCCTGAGTCCCACTCTATTTAACATCTTTATGACCCCTCTGGCGCTCTGGCTGAGTCTTTTGGAGCCCAGGTCGTTTCCTACGCGGATGACACCCAGCTCCTATTCACCTGTAAGAGGGGCGCCGACTTTGACGGTGAACGCATCAAGGGTTGTCTGGAAGCCGTATTCAGCTGGTTCCAGTGTAACGGCCTGAAGTGCAACTCGGACAAGTCCGAGGTGCTCTTTTTTGGTTGTTTCTCAGACCCTAGATGGATGGAATGGTGGCCTCCAGCCATGTTCCCACCTTCCTCGGTGTCCACTTCGGCGAAAAATCTGGGAGTGTCAATTGACTGCGGTCTCACCTTGAAGCCCCAGATCCTTGGCTTAGTCGGCAAGTGCTTCGGCGTTTTCAAAATGCTGAGAAAGTTCCTTCCATTGCTATCCCTGTGCCACAGGAAAATTACGGTACAGGCGTTAATTGGCTCACGCCTGGACTATGCGAATTCGCTATATCTGGGACTGCCGGAGTATCTTCTCTCGCGTCTTCAGATAGTCCAAAATTGCTGCGGCGCGTGCCATCTTTGGCCTTCACCGGAGTTCCAGTGCCAGCAAACTTTTGTCTACTCTTCACTGGCTCCCGATCCGGAAGCGCATTGTTTTTAAAGTACTCACGTTGGCTTTCAAAGCCCTTCACGGATCCGGCGCGAGTTATATTAGGAAGCGGTTGTCTTTCTATCAGCCTTTCCGGGCGCTTAGATCGGCGTCGCAGGCCCTGGCGGTTGTGCCTGTGATTCAGCGAGCCCGCATTGGAGGCCGGTCTTTTAGACTCCGTGCTCCTCAGCTGTGAAACTCTCTGCCGGCCACCCTGAGAAAGTCGAGCACTCTTGTGGCTTTCAGGAAGGAATTGAAGAGCTGGCTTTTCGTCCAATAGAGCTAGTCACACTGCGCCCGCCCTGTTCTGCTTCTGGTTAAAGCACCGGGACACTCCTCGGAGTAGCTGAACGCTATATAAATCACGTTATAACATAACATAACAAGGCAGAGGGGAGAAGGGTGCAAGGTAGAGAAGGGGTACAAGGCGGAGGGGAAGAATGTGCAAGGCAGAGGGGAGAAGGGTGCAAGGCAGAGGGGAGAAGGGTGCAAGGCAGAGAGGAGAAGGGCGCAAGGTAGACAGGAGAAGGGTGCAAGGCAGAGAGGAAATGGGTGCAAGGTAGAGAAGGGTGCAAGGCAGAGGGGAGAAGGTTGCAAGGCAGAGGGGAGAAGAGTTCAAGGCAGAGAAGAGAAGGGTGCAAGGCAGAGAGAAGGGTGCAAGGCAGAGGGGAGAAGGGTGCAAGGTAAAGAAGGGTGCACGGCGGAGAGGGTGAAGGGTGCAAGGCAGAGGGGAGAAGGGTGCAAGGCAGAGGGGAGAAGGGTGCAAGGCAGAGAGGAGAAGAGCGCAAGGTAGAGAGGAAAAGGGTGCAAGGCAGAGAGGAAAAGGGTGCAAGGTAGAGAAGGGTGCAAGGCAGAGGGGAGAAGAGTTCAAGGCAGAGAGGAGAAGGGTGCAAGGCAGAGGGGAGAAGGGTGCAAGGTAGAGAGGAGAAGGGTGCAAGGCAGAGACGAGAAGGGTGCAAAGGCAGAGGGGAGAAGGGTGCAAGGTAGAGAAGGGGTACAAGGCGGAGGGGAAGAATGTGCAAGGCAGAGGGGAGATGGGTGCAAGGCAGAGGGGAGAAGGGTGCAAGGCAGAGAGGAGAAGGGCGCAAGGTAGACAGGAGAAGGGTGCAAGGCAGAGAGGAAATGGGTGCAAGGTAGAGAAGGGTGCAAGGCAGAGGGGAGAAGGTTGCAAGGCAGAGAGGAGAAGGGTGCAAGGTAAAGAAGGGTGCACGGCGGAGAGGGTGAAGGGTGCAAGGCAGAGGGGAGAAGGGTGCAAGGCAGAGGGGAGAAGGGTGCAAGGCAGAGAGGAGAAGAGCGCAAGGTAGAGAGGAAAAGGGTGCAAGGCAGAGAGGAAAAGGGTGCAAGGTAGAGAAGGGTGCAAGGCAGAGGGGAGAAGGGTGCAAGGCAGAGAGGAGAAGGGTGCAAGGCAGAGGGGAGAAGGGTGCAAGGTAGAGAGGAGAAGGGTGCAAGGCAGAGACGAGAAGGGTGCAAAGCAGAGAGGAGAAGAGTGCAAGGTAGAGAAGGGTGCAAGGCGGAGGGGAGAAGGGTGCAAGGCGGAGGGGAGAAGGGTGCACGGTAGAGAAGGGTGCAAGGCGGAGGGGGGAGAAGGGTGCAAGGCAGAGGAGAGAAGGGTGCAACGCAGAGGGGAGAAGGGTACAAGGCAGAGAGAGAAGGGTACAAGGCAGAGAGGAGAAGGGTGCAAGGAAGAGAGGAGAAGGGTGCAAGGTAGAAAAGGGTACAAGGCGGAGGGGGAGAAGGGTACAAGGCAGAGAGGAGAAGGGTGCAAGGTAGAGAAGGGTGCAAGGCGGAGGGGGAGAAGGGTGCAAGGCAGAGGGGAGAAGGGTGCAAGGCAGAGGAGAGAAGGGTGCTTGGCAGAGAGGAGAAGGGTGCAAGGCAGAGAGGAGAATGGTGCAAGGCAGAGAGGAGAAGGGTGCAAGGCAGAGAAGAGAAGGGTGCAAGGCAGAGAGGAGAAGGGTGCAAGGCAGAGGGGAGAAGGGTGCAAAGGCAGAGGGGGAAGGGTGGAAGGTAGAGAAGGGTGCAAGGCGGAGGGGGAGAAGGGTGCAAGGCAGAGAGGAGAAGGGTGCAAGGCAGAGAAGAGAAGAGTGCAAGGCAGAGAGGAGAAGGGTGCAAGGCAGAGGGGAGAAGGGTACAAGGCAGAGAAGAGAAGGGTTCAAGGCAGATGGGAGAAGGGTGCAAGGCAGAGAGGAGAAGGGCACAAGGCAGAGAGGAGAAGGGTGCAAGGCAGAGGGGAGAATGGTGCAAGGCAGAGAGGAGAATGGTGTATGGTAGAAAAGGGTGCAAGTCAGAGGGTGTGAAGGGTGCAAGGCAGAGGGGAGAAGGGTGCAAGGCAGAGAGGAGAAGGGTGCAAGGCAGAGGGGAAAATGGTGTAAGGTAGAAAAGGGTGCAATGCAGAGGGTGAGAAGGGTGCAAGGCAGAGGGGAGAATGGTGCAAGGCAGAGGGGAGAAGGGTGCAAGGCGGAGGGGAGAAGAGTGCAAGGTAGAGAAGGGTGCAAGGCGGAGGGGAGAAGGGTACAAGGCAGAGGGGAGAAGGGTGTAAGGCAGAGGGGAGAATAGTTGCAAGGTAGAAAGGGGTGCAAGGCAGAGAGGAGAAGGGTGTAAGGCAGAGGGGAGAAGGGTGCAAAGCAGAGGGGAGAATGGTGCAAGGTAGAAAAGGGTGCAAGGCGGAGGTGGAGTAGGGTACAAGGGGGAGGGGGAGAAGGGTGCAAGGGGGAGGGGAGAATGGTGCAAGGCAGAGGGGAGAAGGGTGCAAGGCAGAGAAGAGAAGGGTGCAAGGCAGAGGGGAGAAGGGTGCAAGGCAGAGAGGAGAAGGACACAAGGCAGATCGGAGAAGGGTGCAAGGTAGAGAAGGGTGCAAGGCGGAGGGGAGAAGGGTGCAAGGCAGAGGGGAGAAGGGTGCAAGGCAGAGAAGAGAAGGGTGCAAGGCAGAAGGGAGAAGGGTGCAAGGCAGAGAGGAGAAGGGCGCAAGGCAAAGAGGAGAAGGGTGCAAGGTAGAGAAGGTTGCAAGGCGGAGGGGATAAGGGTGCAAGGCAGAGGGGAGAAGGGTGCAATGTAGAAGGGGAGAAGGGTGCAATGGGGAGGGGGAAGGATGCTAGGCAGAGGGGAGAAGGGTGCAAGGCAGAGAGGAGAAGGGTGCAAGGCAGAGGGGAGAAGGGTACAAGGCAGAGAAGAGAAGGGTTCAAGGCAGATGGGAGAAGGGTGCAAGGCAGAGAGGAGAAGGGCGCAAGGCAGAGAGGAGAAGGGTGCAAGGCAGAGGGGAGAATGGTGCAAGGCAGAGAGGAGTATGGTGTATGGTAGAAAAGGGTGCAAGGCAGAGGGTGTGAAGGGTGCAAGGCAGAGGGGAAAATGGTGTAAGGTAGAAAAGGGTGCAATGCAGAGGGTGAGAAGGGTGCAAGGCAGAGGGGAGAAGGGTGCAAGGCAGAGGGGAAAATGGTGTAAGGTAGAAAAGGGTGCAATGCAGAGGGTGAGAAGGGTGCAAGGCAGAGGGGAGAATGGTGCAAGGCAGAGGGGAGAAGGGTGCAAGGCGGAGGGGAGAAGAGTGCAAGGTAGAGAAGGGTGCAAGGCGGAGGAGAGAAGGGTACAAGGCAGAGGGGAGAAGGGTGTAAGGCAGAGGGGAGAATAGTTGCAAGGTAGAAAGGGGTGCAAGGCAGAGAGGAGAAGGGTGTAAGGCAGAGGGGAGAATGGTGCAAGGTAGAAAAGGGTGCAAGGCGGAGGTGGAGTAGGGTACAAGGGGGAGGGGGAGAAGGGTGCAAGGGGGAGGGGAGAATGGTGCAAGGCAGAGGGGAGAAGGGTGCAAGGCAGAGAAGAGAAGGGTGCAAGGCAGAGGGGAGAAGGGTGCAAGGCAGAGAGGAGAAGGACACAAGGCAGATCGGAGAAGGGTGCAAGGTAGAGAAGGGTGCAAGGCGGAGGGGAGAAGGGTGCAAGGCAGAGGGGAGAAGGGTGCAAGGCAGAGAAGAGAAGGGTGCAAGGCAGAAGGGAGAAGGGTGCAAGGCAGAGAGGAGAAGGGCGCAAGGCATAGAGGAGAAGGGTGCAAGGTAGAGAAGGTTGCAAGGCGGAGGGGATAAGGGTGCAAGGCAGATGGATGAAGGGTGCAACGTAGAAGGGGAGAAGGGTGCAATGGGGAGGGGGAAGGATGCTAGGCAGAGGGGAGAAGGGTGCAAGGCAGAGAGGAGAAGGGTGCATGGCAGAGGGGAGAATGATGTAAGGTAGAACAGGGTGCAAGGCAGAGGGTAAGAAGGGTGCACGGCAGAGGGGAGAAGGGTGTAAGGCAGAGAGGGGAATGGTGCAAGGCGGAGGGGAGAAGAGTGCAAGGTAGAGAAGGGTGCAAGGTAGAAGTGAGAAGGGTACAAGGCAGAGGGGAAAAGGGTGTAAGGCAGAGGGGAGAATAGTTGCAAGGTAGAAAAGGGTGCAAGGTGGAGGTGGAGTAGGGTGCAAGGCAGAGAGGAGAATGGTGCAAGGTAGAAAAGGGTGCAAGGCAGAGGTGGAGTAGGGTACAAGGGGGAGGGGGAGAAGGGTACAAGGGGGAGGGGAGAATGGTGTAAGGCAGAGGGGAGAATAGTGCAAGGTAGAAAAAGGGTGCAAGGCGGAGGTGGAGTAGGGTGCAAGGCAGAGAGGAGAAGGGTGCAAGGCAGAAAGGAGATGGGTGCAAGGCAGAGGGGAAAAGGGTGCAAGGCAGAGGGGAGAATGGTGCAATGCAGAGGGGAGAATGGTGCAAGGTAGAAAAGGGTGCAGGGCAGAGGTGGAGTAGGGTAGAAGGGGGAGGGGGAGAAGGGTGCAAGGGGGAGGGGAGAATTGTGCAAGGCAGAGGGGAGAATGGTGCAAGGTAGAAAAGGGTGCAAGGCGGAGGTGGAGTAGGGTGCAAGGCAGAGAGGAGAAGGGTGCTAGGCAGAGGGTAGAATGTTGCAAGGCAGAGGGGAGAATGTTGCAAGGTAGAAAAGGGTGCAAGGCGGAGGTGGAGTAGGGTACACGGGGGAGGGGGAAAAGGGTGCAAGAGGGAAGGCAAGAAGGGTGCAAGGCAGAGGGGAGAAGGGTGCAAGGGGGATGGTGATGAAGTTAAAAATGTGCTCCCCCCGAAACATTTCTGCGGACGCCCATGGAACGCACACTACTTTGTGAGGGAGAGTGGGAGAGAGTGTAGAGAGAGAGAGAGAGTGGAGATAGAGAGAGAGTGGAGAGAGACAGTGGAGAGAGACAGGGGAGAGATAGAGAGAGTGGAGAGAGAGAGAGGATGGAGTGAGACAGTGGAGAGAGAGTAGACAGATAGTGGGGACAGTGGAGATAGACAGTGGAGAGAGAGAGAGTGGAGAGAGAGTAGAGAGAGCGTGGAGAGAGAGAGAGTGGAGAGAGAGTGGAGAGAGAGAGAGTGGAGAAATTGGAGAAAGTGGAGAGATTGGAGAGAGAGAGAGTGGAGAGAGAGTAGAGAGAGAGTGGAGAGAGAGAGAGAGAGAGAGAGAGAGAGTGGAGAGAGAGTAGAGAGAGAGTAGAGAGAGAGTGGAAGGAGACAGTGGGGAGAGAGAGTGGAGAGAGAGAAAGTGGAGAGAGAGTAGAGACAGAGTGGAGAGAGACAGTGGAGAGAGACAGTAGAGAGAGAGAGAGAGAGAGTGGAGAGAGAGTAGAGAGAGAGAAGGGAGAGAGGGTGGAGCGAGAGAGTGGAGAGAGAGGAGAGAGAGTAGAGGGAGACAGTGGAGGGAGACAGTGGGGAGAGAGTGGAGAGAGAGAGATAGTGAGAGAGTGGAGAGAGAGTGGAGAGAAAGTGGAGAGAGAGACAGTGGAGAGAACAGTGGAGATAGAGTGGAGAGAGACAGTAGAGATAGAGTGGACAGAGTTGAGAGAGAGAGAATGGAGAGAGTGGAGAGAGAGTAGAGACTGATTGACTGACTCAGAGACTGAATACTGACTGACCGAGAGACTGACTGACTGAGAAACTGACTCAGAGAGAGAGAGACTGACTGAAAGAGAGAGAGAGACTGATTGAGAGTGAGACTGACTGACAGAGAGAGAGAGAGACTGACTGACTGAGACTGACTGACTGAGGTAGAGAGACACTGACTGACAGAGAGAGAGACTGAGAGAGAGAGAGGACAGAGACTGACTGACAGAGAGATAGACTGATTGACTGCGAGAGAGACTGACTGACTGACTGAGAGAGACTGACTGAGAAAGAGACTGACTGAAAGAGAGACTGACAGAGAGAGAGAGCGAGAGACTGACTAACTGAGAGAGGCTGACTGACTGACAGAGACTGACTGACCGAGTGAGAGAGACTGACTGACCGAGGTAGAAAGAGAATGACTGATTGAGAGAGACTGACTGACTGGGAGAGAGAGAGACTGACTGACAGAGAGAGAGACTAAGAGAGAGAGACTGAGAGACTGACAGAGAAAGAGAGACTGACCGACAGAGAGAGAGACTGACTGACAGAGAGAGACTGACTGAGAGAGAGAGAGACTCACAGAGAGAGACTGACTGACAGAGAGACTGACTGACAGAGAGAAAGACTGACTGACAGAGAGAGTCACTGACTGATAAAGACTGGCTGACTGCGAGAGAGAGAGAATGACTGACTGAGAGAGCCTGACAGAGAGAGGGACTGACAGGGAGAGGGACTGGCTGAGAGAGAGAGACTGAGAGATAGACTGACAGAGAGAGGGACTGACAGAGAGAGAGACTAACTAAGAGAAAGACTGACTAAGAGAGAAACTGACTAAGAGAGAGACTGACTGACTAAGAGAGAGAGACTGACTGACTGAGAGAGACTGATTGAGAGAGAGAGACTGACTGAGAGAGACTGACTGACAGAGAGAGACTGACAGAGAGAGACTGACAGAGAGAGAGAGACTGAGACTCTGACAGAGAGAGAGACTGACTGACTGACAGAGAGAGAGAGAGAGACTGACTGATAGAGAGAGACTGGCTGACTGAAAGAGAGAGACTGACTGACTGAGAGAAACTGACAGAGAGAGAGACTGTGAGAGACTGACTGACAGAAAGGGAGAGACTGACTGACAGAAAGAGAGAGACTGACTGACTGAGAGAGACTGACAGAAAGAGAGAGATAGAGAGACTGACAGAGAGAGGGACTGATAGAGAGACTGACAGACAGAGCGACAGACAGCCAGAGGGACTGACAGGGAGAAAGACTGACTAAGAGAGAGAGAGACTGAGAGAGAGACTGACTGACTGAGAGAGACTGACTGAGAGAGAGAGAGACTGACTGACAGACTGAGAGAGACTGACTGATTTAGAGAGAATGAATGACAGAGAGAGAGAGACTTACAGAGAGAGAGAGAGACCGACTGACTGACAGAGAGAGAGACTGACAGACTGACTGACTAAGAGAGACTGACTGACTGAGAGAGAGAGACTGACTGACTGAGAGAGACTGTGATGGAATTGGGGTCAAAGTGCATGTGAAGCTATGCAATGCCTCTTAAGATTGCTATTGTCTACTAATAAAAATGTATTATCAAAATGTGCTCTTTGTAGATACATCTGCTTTTGAAATACTGCATTGTCGCATTGTCTAATGTTTTAAAACGGAAACGAGAAGAAGCAGTGGATGCACTTTTGTCTAAACTGAACGATGAGTGAGCACGATGTTGTATATCATGACAGGAGTCTGCATTAGGAAACCCACCTAACATTGGGCAAACTTTCCCGGTCTACCGATGGCAGGACCCTGTAATGAATGGACCACCACGTATGATAGCCTGCTGGCAGACTAAGCCCAACCTTTAACTCCACCATCCAGTGTTACTTATAACGGCTGCATTGGTGACAGTGGCATAACAATAGCTCCGCATCCCCTGCAGTATGGCGGGTCGCTGGGCTGAGAGCTCTAGAATGGCACGAAGAATGTGGGAGGGGGCCTCCATGTAGTTTGCAGGGGGGCCCCCTCAAGTTTCGTTACGCCGCTGGCTTGAGTGCAAGTAAGTAAATGTAAATTCACAACACATATTCTCACCGATAGTGTTGTGAACTCCCGCTTTAGCAGGGATGGTGTTGGCACTCAAAAAAGCATCTAATTTATGAGCCTGTTCTGTCTGCAGCTCTCTTGTACTCTTAAAAAACAAAGTCAGTGAAACCTGCAACAGGCGTAAAGGAGGCACACTTAATCACAGCAAATGAGGTCCGATGGGGAAATGGGGGGGGGGGGAGGGGGGAGAGACGAAAAGATGAAAAAGAATGCATAGATGGGAGGAAGGATTGATTAATGGGTGAAAGTATGAGTGTGGAAGGGTCAATGATGACTAACGGTGAAAGGGTGGATAGATAGAATAGTAAAGGAAGGAAGGATGAATGGAAGTATGAAAAATGGGTGGATGGGTGAAAGTTTTGAAGCCTGGAGGGATTGATTGACGGAGGAGGGATGAATGGACCTTTGGTAGGGTGGGTAGAGTGTATTCACTTAGCTAACACAATGACATTCTTCGAGGTATGGATTAAAGTGGGTGTATTTTAATTTTCGGGTTAATCCCTTGATCAGCACAGTATGAATTACAACATTAAATCAAATTGAAATTAAATGAGATAACGCGAATGAAGTGATCCCTTATTTTTGTCCTTCCACGTGGCACTTTATTTTTTTCTTAAGAATAGAGCAGCAGTATCATATGAGATGTTTCCAAAGTGACTTTCCTACGACCATGTCATGCCAATAAAACAATGTCACTAGTGGCCTTTTCTTGGTCTAGCGTACTATAACCCAGGACAAAGCATGTTTTTTAGTTTCAAACCTCATTTATGTGAACACTTAGGACCGAATGGCTGAAGGGGGCCACAGCACTCTGAAGTAACTAGGATGTGATCAAACGGTGGATACGTAGATAATCAGGGTGAGGGGACTCGAGATGTTCGCCTCCTGACTATGAGGCGCTGGACGTAGAATCAAAAGAAAGATCTTACACAGTGTAAGATGAATCTCGGTCCTCCTGGCGCGGAATGCGCGTGGAAAAGGGTGAAATTCAAGAGTAATCACAAGTGTTCATTTTAGAAAGTGGTTTCATTTGAACCAGTCTTCAAAATGTTAAATCATATGGTTGATAACTTCCAAAACAAATCGCAACTTTGCTGCCTTTCCAGGCGGCTATATGTTTGTACATATCATTCAAAAATGCATTCCCTATGCATTTCAAGCGGTGCTCTTCATCAGGGGGAAAGTCTAAAAAGAAATGAAAAAATGCAGAAGATATAGCGCGGGTAGGAGCAATGTAATGTAACAAAACGGTATTCAAATTGGTGCTAAGTGTATGAGTGCAATACCAATGGTGGTGGAACATGCTGTTGCCTATATAAACGAATAATGTGAATGGGATAGTGCATGAGGGTTCTGTATTGTTGAATGTTAAAATAGAGCCCAAGGAGAACAAGAAGAACAGATATCCACATCAGTGCGACGGGAGAATGAAAGAGTGATTGAGATATCCAGGGTCCTAAAATCAGTAGAAAAGCGGAACAGCGTTAAACAATATACCCCGTGAAACAATGAAGAAAGGCAAAAACAGGTCCAACGGTGCAGAGCGTGAAAAAACGCGCGAGGATATGCCAGTAAGCACGGTGAACACTTAGGACCGAACAGGCTCATCAGCTGAATTATGTGTCTCTCGAGCAGGGCTAGGACCGCAGTCAAGGACATGTTAGCATTGCAGCTGCTGGTATATTATAGCGCGCCTCATTGATGAACAGGCGAATTCAACATCACATTGTTCTCGGCCTATGAACAGCTTGATTATCAAGCTCCTATCAGTCTAATTTCCTGTGTATCACATGTCTCATTGATTACAGTGCTTTTCATGAGCCTGCCACATTTCTGCTTTTCCGTGTGGCACATTGTGCTGTGACTTATTACTTTACTTTCCACCTACTGCTGTTAAGAGAAGTAACTCGTTTTGCATAGAAATGGTTTGCTACGTTCATTTTTGCAGCGCGAGCTGTGGTGCTCCTGGCATGGCCCGCAGAGGCCCTCCTGGCATGGCCCGCAGAGGCCAGCCTGGCGAGGGATTGCTTCTTGCAGATTTAGCAGCTCCTAGACAGCTCACCAAGTCTGCTCTTTTTGACGGATGATTGTTTGAGTAAAAGAAAAAGTGCAAGGGCCCACATTTTTTAACCCCTGTGGACTCTCCATGGTGCTGCTGAGTACTGTATCTACCTAGCGCCAGTGGCTGAGTCACTGAAGGCTTGAGTCTGGCTCCATCAGATGCCTTTTTCTGGGCCAGCACAAGCACTTTTAGGACCCTCAAGCTGAAAACGTTCCGAGCCTGAATTTGGCATCCGCCTGGCAAGGAGAGGAAGTGGGGCCTCGCCACCTCAGATAGCTTTTAGTGGTATGTAGGTGTCGAGAGGTCCTGTATAAGACATGCCCTTTCATACCCAGGAGTGCACTGTTTTCCAGTTTGAAGCTTGATGTCATGCTCTGTACCAATTGTGGGGTGCAGTTTTGCCAGCTTAAAGCCCAATCCCTCAACTACGAGACTTATTTAAACACATAGGGGTTGATTCCGATTCAGGAAAAAACGCTCCGAATAGCCGTTCGGAGCGTTTTTCCCGTACGAATTGTACCCTGCAACGTCCCCCGTACGTACGACGAAGTACGATTCGTACCAGGAGCTGGACTCCGTACGAATCGTACAGAGACCGTACAAATCAAATCCCTGTCCGAATCTCCCTCAGAACCCGCTGTACGCGACATCTGTACGGTTCGCGGCTGCCTTGTCCTGATGATGCCACAAGAAACTGTTGGCGGAAACGCGACCGCGACTGCGTCGACATCTGCTTAAGGAGTCCTACCACATTGTATATTTTGTGATTAATATTAGGCGCCTTGAATAATCATTACTTCGTTTATGATTATAAGAAATAATAACTTACGCGCTATAAGGACTACCTTGGTTTTGATACGCCACTCAAATTGAGGAGTGGGTATTTACAGAAAATTGATTGTGTTCTTCTTTTTTCTTTTTGTTTAGGGTACACACTGTTGTATATATAATGTATATATTGCATTTATAGGTTTTTTGTCTTTTTGTATATTGTATATATTTTGGCCACCTTGTCTCATGACTCATAACATTGTCCTTCTTAAATTATATCATTTAATGACGACAGAAAATACTGTAAAAAACAGGATAATAAACTGTATCTTGTTTTGAAGTAGCCCATGCTTTATTGATTCTGAATCCCTTTTCCTTGCGGTGGTTCCGCGTGTGAGGAAGGCCCGCGCTGGTGGGCGCTCTTTCAGCTGCAAAGCGCCCCAGTTGTGGAATACGCTTCCACTGACACTGCGCAGCACCGCCAACCTGCTCCAGTTCAGGAAGAGCCTGACGACCTGGCTTTTTAACCTTTAGGCTTCTTTTTTCTGCTTTCTTCTTTGTGATCTGCTTTTGTTTTTACTGTGTTGTGTTATTTTTATTCTGAGCTGCATGTGGAAAGCGCCGGGACACTCTTTTTGAGTAGCCGTGCGCTATATAAATGCACTGTAACATAACATAACATAACATAACATTCCCCAGTACCACTTTTTCTACTTTTTCATCTCTATGATGCTCCTTGCCCAGGTATGGGAGGGTAATTTGGGCGGAACCCCTGTTTATTACGTAGAACTTTTTCCGACCCAGCAAGTACGATTCGTGTTGGGTACGCACCGTATGACCCTTTTTCTACGGGAGCTCAAAACAGCCGTAAAAGCAGAGTTCGCCCCGAAACAGGTACGGAACGGCCCCCCCGGGTACGGTGTGTACACCCCATGATTGCAGGGGTACGGTGCGTACCCCTGCGATCACGGGGTGTATGCACTGTACCCCATGATCTTGGGGTGTACGCACCGTACCCCATGTACCCCGCCATCTTGGGGTGTATGCACAGTACCCCATGTTTGCTGGGTGTACGGTGCATACACCCTGCGATCGCGGGGTACAGTGCGTACACCCCAAGATCGCAGGGATACGCACCGTACCCCTGCTATCATGGGGTGTATGCACCGTACGGTGTGTAAGTGATTGTGTGCTTTTCCGCACGAATCGCCCTTACCTGATGTGGACCGTACGAATCGCGTCCTCATACCCCGGTCCGGATCGTACTCGTCGGGTCATACGGCATATGTATGAGTCGTACGGTTCACTGTTTCAGCCGTGCAATACGTACGGATTGCGATGATTCGGACGGATTGACGGAATACGGATCGTACTACGCGACTCGGACGGACGGGTTCGAATCGTACGGCGATGGCTCCGGCTGAAAATTGTACGGACGTTTATTTTCAGGATCGGAATCGGCCACATGTTCTCCCTCAGCCCAGGCTGTGCCTTTTCCTTGCCTCCGGCATATCAGTTTCGGTGCGCCACGTTTCGTGCGCATTTTTCTGTTCTTAAAATGGTAACTACAAAAAATATCGAATTCAAAATATCGAGTTACATTAATATCAAAGTAAAAATATAGAATGGACAAAATATCGAATGGACAGAATATAGTCAACAAAAATATCGAATTTAAGGTGAGTAATTAAATATCGATTTTTATAAATATAGAAAGTCAAAATATCGAAGTATATAATAGAGGTATTAAAATATATCGAAATTTTAATAATATCAAATTTTTTAAAGTGTTTTATATGTTAGTATATGTGTGAAAATTGTATATTTTTTTGTAATTTATTTTAAGTAATGAATTTTATGTTATTTAATTTTTGCGTAATTTAATTCTGTAGTGGGTAGTGGGTTTATAGGGGAATAGGATGGGAAGTAATTTAATTATAATAAATAAATATTAATTTTTAGAAATTATTAATTATTTATAATCTAATTTTGCTTTTTAGTTCTGTAGCGGGTTGTGGGTTTATAGGGGAATAGGGTGGGAAGTATTTTAATTGTAATGAATTAAATATTTAAATTCATTTATTGGTATTTATTTTGAATTATTTGTTAATTAATTTTTAATTGGTAATTAATTAATTTTTAATTGGTAATTAATTTTTATTAATTGATTAATTGACAATTATGTTAATTTTATTAATTTATTTTCCGTAGCGGGTTGTGGGTTTGTAGGGGATAGGGTGGGAAGTAATTTAATTGTGATTAATCACATATTTTAATTTATTCATTGGTATCTTTTATTAATTGTTAATTAAATAATTGTTAATTGGTAATTAATTTGTATTACTAGGTAAGGAATTGTAATAATTAATATTTATTTGTATTTTTAATTGATTAATTATTATATTATATTAAATTGGTAATTACTTTTAATCAATTTTTTATTGGTATTGATATTTAATTTATTTGTATTAATACATTAAATATTTACTTTCCCTACTGTTGCACTCTCTGGAGTGGGAAAAGTAATTTTTACCCCTACGCTATCCAACCCTTTCCCTACTGTTGCACTCCCTGGAGTGGGAATAGTAATTTTTACCCCTTCGCTATCCAACCCTTTCCCTACTGTTGCACTCTCTGGAGTGGGAATAGTAATTTTTACCCCTACGCTATCAAACGCTTTCCCTACTGTTGCACTCACTGAAGTGTGAATAGTAATGTTTACCCGTACGCTATCCAGCGCTTTCCCTACTGTTGCACTCACTGGAGTGGGAAAAGTAAATTTTACCCTCCCGCTATCCTACGGTAAAATTGTTGTATATTTTTTATTAATATTATGTTAAAATATATATATATATATATGTACATATATATATATATATATATATATATATATATACTATATATATATATATATATATATATATATGTTTTATAAAATCATTTTTTTTTTAGAACAAATTAATTATTTAATAATTTTAAGGTTATTTAAGTATTTTTAAGTATATTTTAGTTAATTATTTTAAATATTAAATTAATTCTAAATTACTTTTAAGGCATTTAAAAAAAATCGATATTTTGACTATATTTTCTTTAACGATATTTTTGATTCGATATTTTTGTACTTACCTGTTTGTAGATAGGAATTCGATATTTTTGTATTCGATATTTTAACCTCGATATTTTTGTAATTCTATATTAGTGTAATCGATATTATGTCAGTGATCCTCCTAAAATATGTTTGTTACCCGAATAATACACTTCTATGCTTTTCCTTCCATGTTTAAGAAAAGAGCAGAACGTAGGCCAAGATGCCTGCATGCTTTTGAAAAATCTGGGAAAAAATAAATAATATAATTCATTATTATTTTGCACATGGAATGGATAATCCCATCGCAATGCCAGCTTGCTCAGCCATTCAGAGGAATATCAGGCGTTGCTCACAGTGAAATTTCGTGGAATGGAATGCTACAGGTACACACATACGGCACGCACAGAAGTACACACACACTCATACAATACTCACACAAACACAGATATAAATACACACAGGCAGATAGTGGGACCCCAGTGGTACGCTCACAGCTCCATTAAAGAAAAGGCAGGCCGCCATTAAAAATTATCCAGCGTTAATGCCTTAATCCTGGCGTTGTGAGATTGAGAACATATTACTATAGGAATAAGCCCTAATGCCGTGAGTCTTCCTTTTGCACGGGGATGCCACTGTAAACAGAACAAGCAATGGCATAGCCAATAGGTCTCGCCTTTGGGACCTTATAAATGTTTAGCCATGCAACACTTGATGTTGTTGCACCAAGGATATTGTTTTTTTTTTAAACCTTTATTGACATTTAAACCAAATACAAGTACGGGCCTACAACCCCCGGGGCCGGCCGCTACCAAGGATATTGTTAATGTTTTTCCTAGAGAGAGATCAGAGTTTTGTCTAATGGAAGTTTTGACTCATGGAAAGGTAGCGCAGAAGGTTAATGTGCCTGCTGCAAAGAACATGTACATGATGCAGATCACAAAATGCACATGATGTAAATAGGTCAGTGAGTCACTGCATTTGTCAGAGAGATCATTTTGTTACTTGCAGTTTGTAAGTAAAATTCCTAACATACAACAGTGAGCTAATAACTGTCATCTAAGAGCTGCATGCAAACTGCAAGGTAAAAATTGTAGCGTATGCCCCCCCCCCCCAGTCTTTGTTTACTTACTCTAATGTTTCCAAAAATAAATTATTACATTTATTATTTTCAGCACCTGGTAAAGCCTGACAACCTGAACCATTACCTAATTTTTGAGCAATTTTTGGACGGAGAACAAGAGGCCCCAACCTCCTTTGCTGCTCTTTCATCCCGGCTACGACCCAGCAAACAACTGTGTTAAAGGTATGCAAAATGATGATATTTTTTTCTAGATTGGAGTTAGGGCTATGTTTGTGGACACTCTATATGGTGGTTGAGGAGGGTGTACATTCTGAACATTGTACCCTCAGTGGATAGAATTTACAAATACTGAGCCTTAGCCCTGTGCTTTGGGCAATAACGGTTGTTAAAGGCACTATCTATTCCTTGCCTTGTTCAAGGCCCTCAAACAGTGTCTGTTTCAGCAACCACTATGGCACACAGAGGAAGCAGGCAGTAAGGCTGTATTTTTAGCAGTCCTGTTGTCCAAAGGGCAGCTGTTGGCGATATATTGCGATAATGCCAAGATATATGTATTTGTACTGAAATGTGATATTATTGCACCAAATCGTATACGTTGTACTTTGACTATTGACAGGCTTCTTTCATATTGGTAAGGACAGCATCGGCATGATGAATACGGTGGAACAATTAATTACACGGTCATTCCACGCACAGCCACTAGAAGAGAAACTACATATTGAGGGCCTGATTCACCAAATTAACATAAGACAAAATCCTAAACTTACTACTTTTGGCATTCACAGATGGCACTTACTACTTTTGGTATTCACAGAATGGATTTACGACTACTAACTTTACGTCCGCACTCGGGCCGGAGATTCCGGCCCGGAGGCGGAGCTTCTGACGTGGGGGTGGAGCTTCCAGCCTAGGGCGGAGCTTCTGACCTGGGAGCGGAGCTTCCAGCCTGGGGGCGGGTCTTCCGGCCCAGAGGCAGAAGCTCTGCCGTCGCGCCGGAATCTCCGGCCCGAGTGCGGACGTAAAGTTAGTAGTCGTAAATCCGGGCGGTGGCAGAGATTTAGCCATGGCCAAAATCTCCACCTCCGGGCCGGAAGCTCCGCCCCAAGCCAGAAGCTCTGCGCCCAGGCCGCAAGCTCCACCTCCTGGCCGGAATCTCCAGCCTGAGTGCGGACATAAAGTTAGTAGTCGTAAATCCATTCTGTGAATACCAAAAGTAGTAAGTGCATTCTGTGAATACCAAAAGTAGTAAGTTTAGGATTTTGTCTTAAGTTAGTTCTGTGAATCGGGCCCAAAGAGATTAGGACCTGATCGGCCTGACCTACAACTGCAACAAGTTACCCGGGACAGAGGAAAATCTTACAAACGTACATTCTCAAACATCTGGTACACAAAAGCTGATTGGCTTACAGGGTGCCCGTCAAGAAACAAAATGTCTGCTTCCCCTGCTTGCTGTTTAATGGTGAATTTCCTTGGACAAGAGAAGGAGTGAAAGACTTGAAGCATCTGTCTGAAAAAATAATGAAGCATGCACACACAAGAAAGCATATGGAAAACCTGACGAGACTGGGAATGTTGGGAGACGCACCGATTGAGCAGCACATAAACGATGCATACCGCCAAACAATACAGAAACACAATGAAGCAGTTGATAGGAATAGACACATACTATCAAAAATAATTGAATAATTGATTGCTTTCATTTCTGTGGTGCTTTCGAACTGGCTTTGCGAGGCCATGTTGAATAAGAAGGTTCCACAAATCCTGGAATATTCTTAGGCCTTGTGGATTTAATAGCAAGCATAGACAAGGAAATGGAAGCGTTACAGTCTTTAAGGGCACGTCTAAAACTATACAAAATGAACTCCTTGAGTGTATTCTAGAAATTATGAGAAGCCATATTGTCCAAGAGTTGTAATACTCAGACTTTGTGGCTATTCAAGCTGATTCCACCACTGATGTGGCCACACAAACACAGTCCGTATTAGTCTTTCTGTACCTGGACAATGGCAATAATGTTGTGGAGAGGTTCTATGGTTTCACTCATTTAAGAGACTCTACTGCAGAAACCATTACTGCAGCAATACTGCGTCAACTGAACTTCATTTTTCCAGAGGTGCATAAAAAAAATAAACTTATTGCAGAAAGCTATGATGGTGCGTCCGGTATGAGTGGAAGCCTTGGTGGAGTACAGAAAAGAATTAGAGATGTGTACTCTTATGCTCATTATATGCACTGTTACGCCCACCAACTTAATCTTATTATGCAACAGGCAGGATCAAAGATCTCCGAGACACAAATTTTCTTTCGGGATGTAGGAGGCATGGCAGCATTCTTCTCACGTTTCCCAAAAGGAACGGAAGCACTTCAGGAGATTGTGGACAAAAGGGTTCCAAGGGGAGCCTCAACTTGTTGGAACTTTAACATACGTACAGTCCAACTAATATATCAATATAGGGAGGAATTTTGAAATGTTTTGAAGCCATAGAAGCCAATGAAACCTTTGATTTCAAAACTCACAGTGAAGCCAGTGGCTTTGCTAGAACACTAAAATATAGAGAGTTTCAGTTCTTTCTGTTTTTATTTCAAAGCATAATGTCAGCTGTTGAGAATTTATACAATCAGTTACAAGCACAAGAGATAGATACTGTCTCTGTGAAAAGATATACCGCTATGTTTGTCAAAAGCATAAGCAAAGCGAGAGATGAGGTTGACAATTTAGACAGCCAACTGCCGGAGGCTTCAACTTTTTCAAATCACAGGAAAAACATCACCACTCTGGTCCGAAATGCAAAGGAGATATGTGACATTGTAATTGTGCATGCACAAGAACGTTTTGCTTTCACAAAACATTTGGAGAATACTTAGCAAAATATGATGAATCCTTCCCTGGGCATGCACTGCATGAGTCTGTGGAAGCTTATCCTATGCTCAACCAAGAGGACCTGAAAACTAAGTTGACTGTACTGTACTCAATGCCTGTGTACCGGAAGGCCAAAGATGGCAGGTCTTTGCTGGCTTTAATTCATAAACTTAGGGGCCGATTCCGATCCGGTAAAATTACTGTCCATACGATGCGCATCCGGAGCCGTCTCCGTACGACTTGTACACGCGCCATACGGACCCGGGTATCAGGATGCGAGTCGTACGGTCCACGTCAGGTAAGGGCGATTCGTACAGAAAAGCGCACAATCACATACACACCGTACGGCGTGTACCCCCATGATCGCAGGGGTATGGCACGTGCCCCTGCGATCATGGGGGGTACACGCCGTACACCCAGGGAACATGGGTGTACGCCGTACCCCTGCGGTCATAGGGGGTACGCGCCGTACCCGGGGGGCTGTTCCGTACCTCTTTCGTCACGAACTCTGCTTTTATGGCTGTTTTCAGCTCCCGTAGAAAAAGGGTTGTACGGTGCGTACCTGACACGTATCGTACTTGCTGAGTCGTATAAATCAGCCGCGAACCGTACAGATGTCGCGTACAACGGGTTCCGAGTGAGACCAGTACGGAGATTAGAGTCGTACGGTCTCTGTACGATTCATATGGAGTCCAGCTCTTGGTACGAATCGTACTTTGACGTACATACGGGGGACGTTGCAGGGTACGATTCGTACGGGAAAAACGCTCCGAACGGCTATTCAGAGAGCTTTTTACCGGATCGGAATCGGCCCCTTAATATGGAAAAGACATTTACAGAGACAGTGGCTTTACTAAAAATTGTCATTACCACACCTATGACAACATCAGAGGCAGAACAAACTTTTTCCTCCTTAAAGAGGATTAAGACATTCCTCAGGAACACCATGCTTGAGGAACGACTCAATGCTTTGGCAATGTTCTCTGTAGAGAGCAAGCTAGTTAAAAATATCGCTGACTTTAACATTCATGTAATTGAAAAGTTTGCTGCTCTTAAAGACAGACGTGCTGAATTTACATACAAAAAGTAAACATATGTTGAATGGTGCTAGTTTGCGACCTGTTTAGTTGTTTGTTAAATAAAAAACATCTGTGAGGTACTCAGAAAAGCATTATATCTCAAAGTCTGTTATGAAGCTCTGTGGTTATACTGAATAAGCAGCTACCTATGTTATATGACATCTCTTTAATAATGTAATAACTGCACTTTCACAATTGCTTTATTAACCTTCCTGCTTTCTCAAATTTGCTTGAAAATGCACCATGTTTCCACTCTTTTTTCAAAATGTTCTCAGGGGGAGGACCCCCCCCCCCCCTGAACTGCCCTTAGGTTGTTCGGGCTCGCTTGCTCGCTACGGTGAAGTATGACAATCATTTTACGCCTCACCACTTTCAAATGTCACCGTCCGCCACTGCACAGGCCCCCTTTATTACGCCCATGCTCACTGCTAACTGCCGGTGTAAAAAACAGATCGGAAACCAATAATGTGATTTTCCTTATCTGACCAGGTTTCTTGTAGACAAGTTATAGAGAAATGTTCTACAAAGGTTAAGCACTCAGGGTTATTGACTTTAGTGGACAAACCCGCAATGTTCCAGTATAGTATTTCACAAACCTTGTTGGTATAGTCCTTCACTTGCCCCCCTTCTGACTCAGGGGGGCACACATTTCCACAAAAATTGGCCCCAGTTGTATTAGATGTTACTACAATGTCAGGACTGGATTCAGAATTACCAACAGAGTTGGAACGATTATTAGTCGGCTCCATGCCCTCAATGAGATGTACCGAGAACCGATTTCGGACTATCCCACTCTCTCGTAGAAGAATTTGACCACTACCCGACCCTCGTGAGGGGACACCCACAGGCGATGGAGATTTCACCCTCACTAGGTCAACCCCCCTGTGAGTTGGATTCTTGGTGAATCTATATCTTCCAGAGTGGATAACAGATCGAAACGGTTATGGAGTGGGACTTCGGTTGATCTCTTACTTCCAGCACACAGGTACCTTGCATGGTTTTTAAAATTATTCTCCACAGGGGGCAAATAAAAAGCAATTCGGGGTAAAACATTAATTCTGATATAATTAAAACATACATTTCCTATCCTTGTAAGTACTGCATGCACTAACATGGGATCGCTGAAGGTTAGGACAATACAATCTCCCTGGAGGCTCTTTTGGCCCTTACCCACCCAGGAAACGCATCTGGCTATTTTGAAATTTTTAAATAATGGATCAGAGAGACAGTTTTTTTTACCTAGCCATTGAAGAGATTTGTTTTGAAGACTCTCCCATGTTTCGGATTCTGCTTCATGTAAGCAGGGGGGGGGGGGGAATTTGCTAATATTAATGGATTGGTGTCACTACAACGCATGCTTTTACATCGCATGCCTTTACAACGCGGTTTTTACCACGCAGTCCATTACAACGCATAATGCTTTTAGGCGCTGGATAGGGAATTATTTAATTTACTATTCCAACTCCAGTCCCCGTGGATAGCAGGGAAGGTGTTGGATAGTAAATTAAATATATTCCCTATCCTAGAGCTCCCCCCAGCGCAATGCGTTGTAATGGTATGCGTTGTAATGGTTGCGATGTAATGGTAGTGCGTTGTAAAAAATGCGTTGTAAGTGATGTTCCCCATATTAATACATATGGTGTTGCCGCTGGTGGTAGGTCGAGGTATGTGGGAACTGAACTCTCAGGTGGAGGTGTAAGCCCAAAAGGACATCCCCGGCTCAACTATTAAGGCCATTCTGCTCTGCTAAGGGCTTATTCGGAATATTATGAGGTTGCAAGTGATTACCAGGGCCATTAGGTCTTTGAGAGGGCATACGAGTAACACCATGCACAGTGTCTAACATAGAGCTGTCTACATTTGTAGTCCTAACAAGGGTCTGGAGGGCTGTAAGTGTACATCGTGGGAGGTTGTCCTTCTGTAGGATATTCACCCCCCCCCCGTAGTAGCTCTATTATCTCCTCTCAGGCACCCCTCTATATTAGCAACTCTATCTGCTAGTTTCCCTTGAGCTTCAACCACAAAGCTATGTAAATTATCAATCTTCCTCGCAATGTGATCTAATTCCAGAGTTTGTCCTACAATGTGCGGACTCACACTAGCTCTCCCAGCACAGGCAGAACCACTTGATCCAGCTATTTTGTGGTGATTACCCAGGGTCTTCTTTATTTTGGGAAGTGACTTTTTACCCCGAATCACCGGGGTTTTCTCAACATTGATAGCCACTTGTGCGCCCTCCCTCGTTTGGGATTCTTACAATGTTTTGGGTGTGGTTGGGGGACCTCTTCTAGATCACTCACATATAGGAGATCTGAAGTCACCTGGATACACCCATTTTGTGATCCCTGTGCATTTTGCCCCGCACACATCAACATAGCAATATTAATAGTTGAGTTCCCTCCAGTGTTACTTTCCAAACTAAGGCCCAGCCGTCCTTGGGTAAGAGTCTGTTCCACTGTGTGAATTTGCTCCGCGATAGCCCCCATCGCACCACTCAAATAAGTCAATAATGATGTTTACCCTCCCAGTGTTCCCGCTGTGCTTGGTGTAGTTTACCCATGACTTTTAAAATCGTGCTCAGAGTCACAATAGAGAACAGGAACAGAAAGCCCACAACAGGCATAGAAATCACTAGATAATGGCACACCCACCTTAGAGCGGTGGCCCGGCCCGGCCCAGCCTCTGTTGGTCACTGACGGGCTAGGACGGACCCCTCTTGGCCCGGTCTTTGCCCGGGCCGAGCCCGGGCACACCCTGCGCGGCGGGACCGCGAGCAGGCTTTTGTATCGTCTCTCCTCGTCCAGGGGTCATCCCCAAAGTGCAGCGTGCATTAGGGCTCAGGGACCAGGGATAACAGCAAGATTTCACCAGCCTTCGGTCTCCTGCGCTGCTGGACAGCGAGAAGGCTTTTGTAGCGTCTCTGCCCCTCCAGGGGTCGTCCCCAAAGTGCAGCGTGGGTTAGGTCTCAGGGACTAGGGATAGCAGCAAGATTTCACCAGCCTTCAGTCTCTAGAGACTGTTTTCTGCTGGGAGTTGGAAAATCAACGTAACATCGAGAAGCGTGACGCATCTATACTTGCTTGCAACGCATCGCCAAAGAAACCGTTGCAGCGTCTGCCGTGACCTGAGAAATTGCTGCACGCTTCATCGAGTGCAACGATCTCCTAAGTCCCAGATCACCACACCGATTCCGATGCAAGCCCTGCTGTGCGGCTGCAAGAATCCACGCATTGTCCCAGATCGTCACATTGCATTGAGACACCAAGTCTGTCGCTTCGTTGGGGGACGCAGTAAGAAACCGACGCATCACCTCCTCTCCAGGAGGGAACCAACGCATCACCTCCCCTGCACAGAGCAAGGAACCGACGCATCACCCTCCCTGAGTGTAAGGAACTGACGCATCACCTTCCCTGCGACCCGTTTTGTTTGTTTGCATGACTCATCCAAGGTACTTTGTGTGAAAAGTGTCGCATCTGCAGTTTGCTTTGAACTGAACTATTTCTACCATCTGAAAGTCATATCTTTTTACTGTATTGTGGATTTTTGTCATTTTGTGTCTTGCTTGATTTAGATAAAGATTAGTTATTTTTTTTAACTGGTGTGGTGTCCATTTTTAGGATTTTCACTTTATTACTGTATGTGTTCACAAATGCTATACACACTGCCTCTTAGAAAAGCCTCTCTGCTTGTGCCAAGCTACCAAGGGGGTGAGCAGGTGTTATTTTAGAAGTGTATCCCCCTTACCCTGGCTAGAAGCCAGGACCCCTATTTTGACAAAGGTACCTATCTCTGCCAACTAGAGACCCCCATTTCTAACAGTAGTATACATACTTACTGTAGCTACTTGCCTACCACTCTGTGACTATCCTACCTAACAATTATGCCTACTTACCACATGTAACCTAACCATACCTAACCTACATAATTAATGTACTATATCTTTCACAGCTACATACCATAACTAATTTAGTATACCTAACCTATTTACAGTACATAACACCCTGAACCTATCGTAGCTATAAAATGCACATACTTACCATAGCTGCACACGTCCTCACTATAGCTACCATACAGACCTAACTATTTACCATACCTGTCTACCTAGCACTCCTACCAAACATAGCCTACTTTACCCACCATAAGATACCATACCTATGTACCACTCCTACTACCATGCCTATCATACCTACTCAACAACATGCACCTAACCTACCATACCTTTCTCACCAACCTGTCAAATCTACCATGCCAACCAAAGTGCCATATGTACCATACTGTACCTATTTATTTGCCATGCATAGTTACCCACAATAACTACTTACCTAGATTATATAGTTATACCTACCATACATAATACACCACACCTACTGTAATGTACTTTGTGTAACAAGTATACATATGTATTGACTATAGCTACAATAACTTACATACCACAACTTGCGATACAATTTTTTTTAATATAAACTTACCCCTGTCTCTACCATACCTGTTACCACACATAACCTACTGTTCATAGATCATACCTACCATTCCTAACCTACCATAGCTATACCTCCCTTTCACCTCTGAAATGAATATGGGTCATGTATGCCCTGTGTTGGCAATTTTGTGAAGCAGGGGTAAGGGACCTCCAGTAACGGCTTGCTGTCTAAACCTACCACACCTCACCTATCATATCTAGACGATCTACCAAACCTAGCCTATCCTATCTGTCATACCTGATAAAAACCTATTCACTTCAATTAATCAAAAAAGGACTAGCTGGAATGGGGTTGGTATGATATTATATTATAATCATAATAGTGACTCAGTATTGTTTTGTCAGAAGGAGATGGCACCTGTTGGGTGTCTTTAGAAAGCCCTCACCCACCAACCTAGTTGGTGGCATGCTTCATCATCGGGCCCACCCAGTGACACCTAGCGTGTCCCGGGTGTGCTACGACGCCTGACTACAGCGGAGCAGGTTTGTCACTGTGTGTGCGGTGAAGGTTGTTAAGTAAGTGAGTTTAAAACGGCTTGGCGGGGGTCCCAGTACCCAAAGGGTAAAAACACTTTATTAAATAGGCCTCCGCCAGCGGTTAAAAATAAGGCAGTAGGACGTTAGAGGCGGGTTACGACCTCCTACGTCCTTTGATGTGTCAACATGTTTCAGCCAGTGCCTTATCTGTAATCTGGCTTTCTTCAGGACTGATAAAAAGTGTGTGCAGTTAAAATTAGGGGATGTGTAGTGCAGGCTATGTGTCTACACGCCCTAAAGTGTATCTAACTGTGAGAGGGGGGATTCCCTTCTCAAGATCACCTGTACAAATAACATAAAGGGACATAGACAAAACATACATGGGAGAAAAAGAGTCACCAGGAGAATTTTATCATAGGTACTGACAGCCGGCTAAATAGCGATGGGGTGCAGGCTATTCACGGCTCAAGTGTAATGGTACTGGTGTTACCATTATGGTGAAAGATCGCACTAGAACTTCGGTGGTGAAGTGGTTAAAACAATGGAAATGATAAACATTGGTGAAGAAAGTGAAAAAATCAGGCGTAAGGGCTATGGCTTACGCTAGTTTTAGGTAGGTATGGCTTCAAGGTTATTGAAGTGGCATGGGGTTGACCCTATATGGGAGACAAAGGTGGGACCACTGGGGTTAGGAAACCTGTAGGGAGAAAAGTAGCGCTTACCCAGCGTAGAGGTGGTGGATCAGCATACTCACAGGATTACTGGTCAGAGCCGGCGTGGGACCTGTTGTGCCTCCTTCGCAGAACCGGTAAATGATGGCTTGTTCTGCTGGTTTATATACTGGTGCTGATAGGCTAAGTGAGGGCACCTGGAGGGGGAGGTAATGGTAGAAAGACTCGAATGTACGAGTCATAGTCGCGTTGCACGGAAGCTGATAGGCTAATTGAGGGCACCTGGAGGGGGAGGTAAAGGTGGAAAGGCTCAAATTTCGAGTCATAGTAGCGCTGCAGGTGTGCCGGTTGCTTAGCGCTGTGGCGCGTCGGGGTTGCTCGTGTGCGCATGCGCGCGTATGAGAGGCTCGTCTTCGCGCATGCGCGAAGCGGTGGTCCAAAGGGGCGCATGCGCGGAGAAGCGGTGTTGCCCTCATGCGTCTAGGTTGTTGTGGGCGCCCTTGCATTGCAGCTGCTGTAGGCGCTGGGAGATCATCAGGGATAAGTGGCATTCTTTTAGGAATCTCAGAAGGATGCCAATTTATAAAGAATTACAGAGAGGAATTACAGGAAATTACAGTTCAAATTAAAGATAATAAAAAAGCTTGTCACGAAGGCTGGTGGTACATGGGAGTGTCATAGTGATGACAAGCAATAGGACCCAATATTCAGGGAAAATACGACCCAAATGTGCAGAGGGGTTCTGGGGGTTACTCAATGAGTGGGTAGTTATGTGGTAGACAGAGAGTTCCAGGGGATGGCATCGTTCAGGCCATTAGTGGATGTGGAAAGGCGGTATATCCATCTTTGTTCTTTATTGAGCAGTTTTTTATCATTATTGATGGGGCTTTCGGGGATTTGCTCAATGACGGTCCAAGAGAAGTCATTAGGTGTGTGGCATTGGGTGATGAAATGGTTAGTCAGTTTACTGATGTTCTTTTTACATCGCATCGTGCTGCGATGCTCGGTGATCCTGGTTCTGACTTTACGAGTGGTCATGCCCACATTCAGCATTGATGACAGCAGCGTCGACGACGGCGGTGTAGACGACGGTGACATCGACGACGAAAGTGACAACGGCAATGTCGACGACGGAATCGTCGACGACGGTGATGACCGCCAACGAAGATTACTACGTCGTCGGCAAAGAATGGTGCAGCTCCACTGACAACAACGACAACAGCGTCGTCGACGATAGTAGTGATGACTATCTCGTCGACTGGCTCGTCGACGAGACAAACACCAGAAAAGCACAGGAAGAAGATCACGCCAGCAGTGACTTCCCCAAGCAAAATTACTCCTCTGGTCCCGTCACATCTTTTAGAGGAAGAAGAGTCGGATGAGGAGGAAGATGATGGAACCTTTGGGTATGCCACAATCCCCTCTGAACTCCATGCAAAATGTCAAGAAGATGAGGAGGGGAATGAAGAATACCACGGCCTTTCTCACCACCGCTACCAGCAACAGCCTCAGGAAGAAATGGTAACAATTCCATCTTCCATGCTGATGGATTTGCAATTCATGTTAGCGGATTATAAAAAGAGGTTTCCTCCCTCAGGGGGCCCTCAGGACATTCCACCTTCACGTCCTCGTTCAATTCCGGCCACTCCAGTCCGCAGTAGGGAAAACCTATTAGGCACTGCTCCAAAGACACCTCAGGTCCAACAACAGCAGGATCCTGTGACAATGGATGATGACGACCATGAAGAAGGAGAGCTAACGGAACCCCACAGAAAATGGGATGACTATCTGATTCCTACTCCACCAACGCCCACCCAAGTACCAGCAGATTCTCCACCAGTGGAAATTGGTGGATTCCACAACTTAATGGAGAGAGCTGCAAAAAGATTTCAGCTGCCAATGAAAACAACTCAAGTAGAATGTTTTCTTTATGATTTTAAAGTAAGAAACCGACACATCACCTCCTCTCCAGGAGGGAACCAACGCATCACCTCCCCTGCACAGAGCAAGGAACCGACGCATCACCCTCCCTGAGTGTAAGGAACTGACGCATCACCTTCCCTACGACCCGTTTTGTTTGTTTGCATGACGCATCCAAGGTACTTTGTGTGAAAAGTGTCGCATCTGCAGTTTGCTTTGAACTGAACTATTTCTACCATCTGAAAGTCATATCTTTTTACTGTATTGTGGATTTTTGTCATTTTGTGTCTTGCTTGATTTAGATAAAGATTAGATTTTTTAACTGGTGTGGTGTCCATTTTTAGGATTTTCACTTTGATGCAGAGAACTATTGATTACATCTGCCACTAATCTGCGCTAAAGATCTTTATGCCATATCATATGTTTTCCATTGTAATTTCAGTATAGTATTTAAATATATATAATTATAGTGTTTACATATCTAAATAACCTCTTAAAAAATACCTTAGCGTATCAGTGAAATTAGCACCATGGGAACATATAGACAGAAAAAATGTAAAAGTAGTAAATCTCGTACATCTTCGTTTCATGGTTTTATATGATTTTTGTTCATGTTTCTAGGTATTGGGGTTAAGGGTAAAATATTTTGTAATGAGGCATTTGCTTTGTGGCTCCCCCGGTTATACTAGGCATGGCAACAGGCCTCACGAACTCCATTAGCCCTCCTTGGATTAAGTTGTCCTCCTTTTGTTGTACCCTATGTCCAAAGTTTAGCTTAAGATGCACCATGTCTGCAATGTCTACAAACCGTCCAGTGGTAAGATCCTTAGACACCGCTACGCCTCGATACAGCCAGGCGCTGTCATGAAACTCCTTTTACCATCTGTTGTACAACTCATCTGTCCCTTTTTTACAGATGGGCACTGGATAATGTAACATTTGCAAACAACTATCCATGGTGTACTGGCATTGTTCTGGTTGTAGGTTTAAAATGTGAAATGTTAATAAAAAGATTTAAACAAAACAAAATGAGGCATTTGCTTTGTGGCAGTAAATTATAGTTATTTGACAGTTCAATTTCTGCCCTGCATTGTAAAGGTTATGAACAAATGCTTCTCTGTACAATGCAGTGGAAAATAGACATTGGATTACCATTTAGCGTTTCCATAATGTGTTACCTTTTCGACTGGCCAGTGGCTGTTGGCTAAAACAGTTTATGTTCGATCCTCAAAAAATCAACTGATTTATCGGCGCATTCTTTTAACTGCCATACTCGCCCGGTTTTAAAGAAAACATGCATTCTTCTGCAAGGAAAGTTTATTCATGTAATTATATATTATAGATTCTGTAATTTACATCATATTGTAAAAAACTAGGAGCTCTCTTTTCTGTAAATACATAAGATACATTTTCAAATTATATAGGAACACAGATTATTATTGAAAATATTGACTGTCATTATCTGGCTCTCAGTGCATCAACACATTGCACACACTTGGATTCTGTCCTGCTGGCGCTTCATTATTTGTAGATAAAGTATTCCTTTTCGATTACAGTTCGATTACATAATGCTAATGACTGCTCTGTGATACCGTATAGAAAGTAATATATAATAAATAGCAGTTTGTGTCAGGATCAAATGTCTGTGCTTAGACAAGATGGCCATCTTTACTGGTTTCATCATTTTTATGAAAACTTGTGAGAAAGAATGATTTTAGTCAATAAGCAGAAGTGTGGAGAAGTGTGGCTCAATGGTTAGAGCGGCAGACGCTGATGCAGAGGTCTGGCCCGGGACCAGGGTTCAATTCCCGCCTCAGCTGCTCTTGGGCTCAATTTCCTCGGACCAGACAATTCTCGCCTCTGTGCCTATTCTAATCATGGGTCCCACTCTGCAACTCTGAGCAATAGCTTGCTTAATCTCCACAATGGCCCCAACAGTGCTGGGATGCCTGGCTTCACCTTGGGGGTGCCCAGGAGTGGACATTTCACAGGGAAAGGCCAGGAAAGGTTCCTCAGCGGTATGCGTACAGTGCCAGGAAACCCTGGTTGGGGTATAAGTGCGCTTTACAAGTAAAAATTCATTTCATTTCATTTCATAAGCAGTGCTGGGACTTTCAACCATGAATTCAGTGTGATTGGGAACTAACTTCCTCTCTTCCTGTCTAGGCAGTATTAGCTCTTGGGCAAGGCAGTACTAGGCGGCTACGCAAGCAAAGCCTGCTGATAGGCTACAAACTTCCCATGGATGCGTCAAATGGGGGGAGAGATGGAGTTAAAATGCCCCTTATGATCTTTACTCGACTTCTATATGGGGACTAAAACTGATCTGGTAGTTCTGATCTTTGTATGGGTGTCATTTTGCAAACTGTTGTGAATGTCATTCCTACCAGGCTTTCAGGAAGATGTAGAAATTACATTGTTGCCTTCAGCTCATGGTAAAGCTTTAAATATGCTTTGAATAGTGACTGGGCTTATTTCCCATTTCCAGACGTAGGAATTACATTCCTTATTTATAACATCTGCGCAGAAATGATTAGTTAGTGAATGCAAAATGATGCAACTTTTGGCTGATTACATTACTGGAAACTTCCCCATTGCTTGATAACAGAAATAACAGCAGCACAACTACATGAGGACGTTTTATGTCAATGTCTCGCGTGCGGAGGAATGGACAGTGCTGACTGACTTGTCTTGATACAAATATTCAGTGACATTCTATTCCTTGACTTTAAATCCCAGGAATGCCATCATCACTGATGGTGAAAAACACGACCGGTGCTATCACGACCTTACAGGAGTGACGACGGCCTGCCTCACTCGTGTGAGTATACCCACCTACCCAAGAGAAAGAGGTATATGGTTAGCTCATTTTGCAACATGGCGTTGTGTAAGAAGGCCCAGTCTGAACTGTGTATTAGGAATTTCCAAAGTGTGTCAATAGTTATGAGGTTAGAACGGCTGTCTATTCACAAAGATGTAAAGTGCAGATATATGTTAAGTCCATGGTAGTTTCTACTGTTCCAAACGTTTACCAGTGTTGAATTTTGGTCCTGTAGTCTTTGCTTCCACGAAATAGTATCATTCTTTTCAGGGACCTCCAAGGATCATTTCATAGGATTCAGTATAAGTAGGCGATACAATCATTGTTGAAGCTGCGGCCACATCAGAAAATAATCAGTGCACTTATAGAGTGTTGCCCAACCCTTCCACAACAAAGCAGAAACATTTAGCATAGAAACTACATATTTATATTGTCTGCGCATTGCATTCCCATTGAATATGTGCGGTTTGTCAGCATAAGGAATCATCAGTGAAAAAATAGTCAGTTGCTTGTAAACATCATTGTTCTTAGAGTGCATCTGAAAGTTTTTTTTCTTGTAAATCAGTATTCAGTACTGAATGTATTCGCTGAAGCAACCAGTACACAGGTAGCGATGATTCCATATACAAGACGCGTACTGAGGATTTTCGTAGAAGACGCTGCTCCTGATGCGGGAGTTTCTGCAAAGAGAGTAAAGACACAAATGTTTAGACACATTGATACGTAATCTCTCTTGCTGCACATTTTTGTTCTGATCATTCAAGAATATTTGCATTACTTACTGGTAATCCTAATACCAGCAAGTCTACCACCACCGTCCTGTTCTTGCTTTATGAGGTTTGTAAACCTCTGATGGAATGCAGACCCCAGTTGCTAAAGACAAAATAACCTTCCCAATAGTAACCTCCTCTGCATAACACACTTATTTAAGTTGAAAAAGTAATAATTCACATCCAACAGTCATTTAAAGTCAAAAGATTAAATGTTAAAATGTCATCAATATTGACCATTTTTGTATCGTTCGACAGGTCCGGGGTAACCTCCTCTGCGTAACCACTCTCGTACAACAGGAGGGGGCACAATCCATTTTTTAAAATTAACTACGCTTAGCTATAATTCATCAGGAAAAGGGTCCTCGAGGATTATTGTTATGTAAGGACACAGAAGAGGAAGGTAGATTAGGGTTAATGACGTTCAACACGAAGTAATTCAAGCATAACCTTCACATTCCTTAGCTTACACATCCCCTTACCTTGAGAGAATACTAAAGGATCATGTGAGAGTCTTAATCTCACAGTCCAAACCATCAGCATGCCAGGCATATCCTCGTGGAACCCAACAGATGGTCTAGTTGAGTAAACAACATAAAGTGATAGACTAAAACTCCGAAGTTCAAATACTGAAGACAAGACCACAGCCCAAAAGAGAGAGTGCCAATCAGCATTCTCACAATGCAGGTATACTGTTGCAAGGCCCTGTATCGCACCTAGTCCATCGTCATGATGTCAAGGGAAAAAGAGGGAGTAGACCCACAAATCCTGTTTGCAACCGCGGAAATCAGACAAAGCAAAGAAAAAAACGGAGCCATAAATGAGAAGAAACAACTCCCTTCCAGGTCTACCTTTCCGTCTGGTAGGGAAACGGAAGAGAGCCTTATGCCAAGCACATAATAGGGCTAACCAAGCTAAAACTAAAGGTTACCATAGACATGTCTCTCGCTCCATGAAGGCATTCTCCTCAGGGCTGGACTGGCTACCGAGCTTCTGGAATGCTGCTGAGCTGGGGGCTGATTTCGTTGATGGGGACCTGTGTGTGCTGAACGAAATTTGTTTTGCTTTGTTTATTTCAAAGCACACACAGGTCTCCATCAACGAAATCAGCCCCCACCGCAGTGAAATCAACCCCCAGCTCGGCAGCATTCCAAAACGCCCGGTAGTCAGTCTGGTCCTGATTCTCCTTCAACACAGAAAGCCCAAGGCTTCTCTGCTCAACTAAAGTGGCACCCACAGCAGGTCAGACGCATGACCTCAAGACGAGATACCAACCAGGGGAACTGCACTTACAGTCTTCTGCTGGACACAAGACAACAACCTAAGTCATTTGGTACCAAATGGTACCAAATGCGTGGGCAACGCACTCCCCTTGGGGGTTTAACCTAGATTCACCCATGCCAGGAGAGCATATAGAAGATGGGTAACAGAAAACCTAGCTAGAACATAACATGAAATCGTTATACAAGGAACCCTGATGGGGACACTGGGCCAAGCAACAAGGGCAAGCCAACTAGGAAGAAGTGGTGGCAATAAATCCATGAGGCAGGAAGAATAAGGCAAAGGCCTGCTCAGAATTGGATCCAAGAGCACAGAGTCCAGACGCTCTAAGGTATTCTTTATTTTTTCCACCATAACTAGTTAGGTTAAATGTCACCGCTTAAGGACTTGGGGGTTCAAACCCTGTCAACAATGTCAAAAGAAAATATCCCGGTCAGAACCTCATGTCATTTGTATGTGGTACATGTGACCTGATCATGATCCTTCAACATGTGGCTCCTTCACCTCTATACACCATAAAGTCCATCAGAGAGGTATGGAGTCGAGAAAGACACTCACAGTCCCTCAATCCTTCCTAATGAGAGTCTTCTAACAAGGAGCAACACTCTAAGTGATACTCCCACAAAAAGCATAAGAAGCACAGTAGCAAAGACAAGTTCTTTTCTCCTTTACAGAAATAGTCCTGGCCCTCGAACCGTTTGGAGAATACATAGAACCTTTCCTCAATGCCCGTCTCATCCTCTTCTTTCTAGGAGTCAATTACAGCTCTCAAGAAACCTTGTTTGGCGTGTCCGGCTCTGTCTGGTCATTTTAAGTTGCCAAAGCTGGGCCAGACCCTTTGGACCCAGCTCTTCAAGCAACCCCTCCCAGAAACCACCGGCCATCATGCCAGCTGGGGCTGTGGCCTCTGCTCTGCTTCCATGGCAACCATCCCCATGCAACACGCTAGTGCTATTGACTTCAATCCCACTTCCAATATTCCTCCAACATAACTCCAGGGGATCATTCAGACCTGAGGTTAAAACCTCCTTTGAGCCAGGCCTCTTGTTGGCCTTCTTCCCACAGCCTTGTGGTTTGCACCTAATGGAAGAACTCTTTGGCTCCGATTCAGATGTGCTTCATATCCACACCCTGGATTTTAGGAACATGGTGAAATTGCTTCGGAAGTCAATAACCTCTTCCTCTTCAGCAGACACATTCTGGGCCTTTAGAGTGCTAATCGCCTTGAAACAACCTTGGAGGGCGAATTTCAATAGCCTTCGGACCCTCCTCCTGAGGAATTTCGTTTATTCACTGCAGCTGATATGTAATCGGTGCTGTCTGGAGAACCCCTTTTCATAAGGTACATTTAACAGTCATCTCGCTGTGTACAATGGACCTATACCTGATGATCCAAAATTATTGGTGAGTCAAGCGTCTTCAACAAAACGAAATCCCTTACCTTTCCCTACAACAGTACCGGTAATGTACAGTAATGCTGGGTCTGGTGACTCAGTGGACTAATGCATCCACTGCAGGGGCCTGTGTTCGACCTCATGGTCACAGGATCAAATCCCGGCGGGTCAACTCAGCCTTTCATCCATCTGAGGTCGATAAAATGAGTACCATTGAGTTGGGTAACAAGAAACATCTGTTATTCAGCGCCAAGATACCCCTGGGTGAACGTGCGCTTTAGAAATACACATGTTATGTTGTGTTACCAGACCATGATTTCAAACACCTCGACTCCAAGGAGTTCCAGTTTTTGCTTTTGACAGTCTGGTCCGGCACACCGTCAACACCACATCTATGTCCGAATCCCGTGGGATACGGCAAAGTTGGCTAAGTTTAGCCTTCCAGTTCAAATGAACGGTCATTTTTTGAGTTGGTTAAATAGTCTTGATGCTTGAATAAAGGTTCTGAAATGTGGATTGGACTTAGCTGATGTGATGCCCGCTCTATGGCTATGGCTGTCGCTCAGCATAAGCACATCTGAATGTGCTCCACTGGATTTTTGGGGACATCAAGGCTGCCCACATGATTATGCTGTTTGATAGTGAGAGAGCTTCAAGAGCAACTGCACTATATTAGATTGGGATCTCCAATAAAACAATTCCGCAAGCATAACAGCCACTTTTGTGGCTTTTTCAATAGTTAGCGATACCAGCAGCATCAACCCTTCTAGCAGGTTAAGACCCCACAAGAATTTGCTGCTTCCTTTGCAGGAGTGTCGGGAATAAGAAACTTCAGCAACAGCACGTCCAGTCCTCCTTTTTCAAAGCTGCTATGATGTGCCCTCCACCATCAGTTTCCAGTTGAGGGTGGGTCTCCCATTGTGTGGCCCAGTGAGATTTCATAGTTATTGATCACTAGATTCCCCAGCTGGTCTGTAAGGGTTATGCTTTCACCTTTCTGTCCACCCTTCCAGATTGTTCACCGTCCAACAGGAAGTGCACATCAGCCCATGCATAGATCTTGGATTTGCTGGTCTTGCTGCAAAATGGGCCTTAGAAATGCTGCCTACAAAGGAGACAGGAACAAGATTCAACTACCTCTACTCCTTGGTCCCAAGAAGGATTGAGGCCTGTGCAGCAGGAAAAATACAAAATGTTCATGAATCAGGTTCTCCTGGCCCTGAACACTCGGATTACATAGTGTTCTCGTATTTCTGGGAGGCCTATTTCTATCTGCAGATCCTTCCAGCTCACAGACACTATCTCCGCTTCACCCAGGGTCCCTACACTTCCAGGTCAAGATACAATCTTTTGGCCTATTGTGATCGCTATTAGATCCTTCACCATAGCTCTGGATGTGGCCTTTGCTGGCTCCAGACCATCTGCAGCACACTTTGACATTACTTCATTAGTTGCGTCTCTCCATCAGGTCCTCTTTCATTAAAGCAATCCTGGACACAATTTGCATAAGGGATTTTCCATTGGCTAAGAAGATCTTGGACATTTGGGATATAATTCTGAAATTTTGGACTTCACTCCTGATCCTAGTCCTGCCGATTATTCACCTGTTTAGCTTAATGTCCATGTGCATCCCTCTGGTGCTGTGTGTCAGGTGATGGATGAGGTCTCGTCAGGGGTGTTCTAGGGGGCAGTCAAATGAAGCTCTACTGCTTAGTTCTTGCAGACTTTGACTAGTGGACGGTCCCTTCCAAACCTATGGAGGGTCTTCCCTTTGGTCCTGTGACTTTGTAGGCCACTATTGTTACAGATGCCTCCACTTTGGCTTTTGGCTCTCCGCTGGGCTTTATGATGGTGCAAAGCCTTTAGTCTCTAACAGAACAATACATGTAATTCTCTCCATTGGAGATGAAGGCTGTTCGCTTAGCTCTAAAGATATTTTATCCTACTATCTGTGGCAGTACTATGAATGTTCTTCAAGACAATGCTACCGTTATACAGTCGACAGAGTGGAGTGGTTTCATAAACCTTATGCTGACTGGCCTTACACTAGAACATTGTCCTATGGAATGGGGCATTTTTAGGTGGTGGCTTAACACAACATTTCCCAGTGGCATCTCATCTTGTGAGAAATGCAGATGCCTTGAGTTGTGAGTTCTGCAGAAAGTGCCCAAGGATGATAACACAGCTGATTTGCATTTCCTAGGATGGGACAAGGAGCTTTTGGTATTACAATCTGTTGGAACTCAGTTTTCAGCCTCCCTTTTCCCTCTTGGACAGAGTATATATGCTTTTGCAGCAGGATGATTCGGTTGGTTACCCCAGATCTTCAATTCTTCGGCTGCCAATGGAGACGAGCAGTCTCAGTCAGAGGATCAACCTTACCCCTCGAGGTAACTGTGTCATCTTAGCTACCTGAAAAGCCACCACCACGTTAGTCTACGCAGACCTGAGACACAAGTTTGTCTCATGATAAGCTACCGGCGTAAATCTTTTTGAGGCCCACCTGTCTATCATTCAGCTTTTTGCATAATCCTTTACTCGGGGATCTGGCCCTCTCTGTAGGGTCACCCCCAAACTTTTTGCGTTTACCCTCTACCATTGTTTTTGTTGAATTTGTTTTGGTTGAGCTTAGGACTCTGTGCACTTTAGCGCTGCTAACCAGTGAAAAGTGCTAGTGCTCTCTCCTTAAAACATGGTACAATTGGCTAATACCCATATGGAATATTTAGTTTAGTTGTAGATCCCTTGTAAAAGGGCACTACTTGTGTGCAGGGCCTGTAAATTAAATGCTAATAGTGGGTCTGCAGCACCGGTTGTGCCACCCATTAAGTAGCCTTTTAAACGTGTGCCTTGCCTGCCACTGCAGCCTACGTGTGTAGGTTAAAACTGCCATTTTGACCTGGTAAAATAAACCTTTTGCCAGGAAACAAACTTCCCTTTTTAATACACGTTACCCCTATGGCAGGCCCTGAACAGCCCAGAGGGCAGGGTGCAGTGTATTTAAAAAGTAGGACATATAATTTTAAGTTTTACATATTCTGGTAGTGAAAAACCCTTAAATTCGTTTTTCATTACTGCAAGGCTTATCTTTCCCAAAGGATAACATTGGAGTTACTCTTATACTGTGTCTCAGTCTTTCTTCACCCTTTACCTCCTGTGTCAGGTCTCGTGGGCATCCTGCACAACACACAATGTGGCAACTGGTAAAACACCTTTTGAGATGATGAGGTGCAGGAACCCTTCCACTAAGTTGTTTCCTTCATACTGACCACCTGGTCTGATGAGATCATTACTTCATTTTGGATTCTTTAAAAATCCTTTTTGTTTTCTCTTTTCTATTGGAAAGGGTTCAATGCATTTCTTCATGCCGTTCCACCGCCCTCAGGTGTATCTCCTTGGGGGAGTGGAGGTAGCGGCCCTAACAAAAGTGGCCGAAGACAGACACTTTTTTCCTGATGAGTATATTCTTTTGCTCTTCTTTTCTGGAGGAGCTGACGTTGTGGATCCTAGTTCACTGTAAACTTTTCTGATAGCTGACATAACCAGAACACCAGTGGTGTAACGCAACTAGAGCCACCCCCTACAAAATAATGCAGGGGGCCCCACACGGTCCACACCCAGTCCAGAGCTCCTGCTAGTGCCAGAGGGGTCCCCTGGAACTTGGGACCCCCCTGCAATGCATGGGCTCTTGTAACGCCACTGCAGTACACCTGATGGAGGTGTTTCCCTTAGCCAAAGGGATCACATTCTGGAGGTCTGTTGGTTTTACCGAGAATGGTGACAGGAAGGTCTGTAGATCAGTAGCACTACTAGTCTCACTTGGGCTTTGGAAGAAGAGTGTCAGAATGTATTGGGGTCCCATATAGTGATGATACAGCTACATGTTGAGCCTCTATGTTGCTCTCCATGCTATTTCATGGAAATACCTACATGGAAATACCACTTCTTCACCAAGGGAAACTGATAAGCAGTGGGGATTATTCAGTGTCCTCATCAAGGAGGTGTAATTTCATGTGAGTAAAGGAAAATTAATTATTAGAAGATCACTCTGTTCACCCTACTAGGGTATTGTGGGCTGCCTGTGGTCTTGAAAACTAGTATGGCAGACTACTTTGAATCAACATCACAGGGTGTTAGACTTGCATATTGGAGACAGCCTATAACACAATAATGGATGAGACAGCATTTCAATAATACTAGGGGATGTTATATACAAAATTACATACAACATTACAATTTAGGGCATTCTAGTTTTCCATTATGGGATCTTCAGGAATGTTCATAAACACTAGGGCTGCCACAATAGGTGCACATTGTGCTCTAGTGTTAGCACGGGTTGCACAAATCAGCAAGTGCTCTACTTGCCCCTGATCCTAAGGTTGGCATCATAGAAGGTAATGGAGTAACATGCCAATAGGCCACATTATTCCCCATTCTGAAGTACGCAAACTACATGTTTGTGCCATTTATCGTGTGATTTTCAAGCACTAGCAGATAAGGAAGGTTTCTGTGTTGCCCATTCTTCAGGAATATTTAGGGCCGGTTCATGTGAATCCAGGCCGCTTTACCTGGTTGTATGGGGTCTCCTTATGTATTCCAGCCTCATGCCTGGTTGATCAGACTGCTGACTATGAAGTGTACTCTGATTTGCATCCGTCACCACAATAGTGAATATGTGGTGACGGATGTTCCTCACAGATGACGGAAAGATCATTGAAGACCTTTGTCAACCAGTTCATCTGGTGTATAAGACTTGGTATATGATATCAAAATGTTTGATCAAGGTGTGACAGAAGCTTGACAATGAGCCACAAAGCTTTTTCTACTGTAATGTTTTATAAAAGAACATCATTGGCCATTATTGTAGCCTATATAATTATCTTATTACAGGGGTTCCCTAATGTCAGAACACATTCCTAGTAAAAAAAATAACATCACTATTAGCTTTAGTACAGGCTACTAAGGATGCTCTAGCAGGTGAACGTCCACTTTTGGACCGCAGGTGTCAATAGTAAACCACATATTTCAGTAACACGATTTGACGAAATATAAACCTGCTTGTGCCCAATAATTATTCGGAATAACATACACCCAACTGGGAACTTTATGTGGATAAAGTAAGTCACCTTAGAGTTCCATGTTCTCATAAAAGCACTCTGGAGCACTGACGCCTCCCTGGTCCATGCTTGAGTTGCAGATCCAGTCCTGGTTTTTGCTTTTTATGCTGGGACTTGTATCTCTAATTTTATAACCAAATAATAAAGGCTACAAATCCCAAAATGCAAAGCAAAACACCTGATGTGACTGAGTTACTCAGACATGGAACTAGGATACTTGGGACCTCTGATCACCGGCCTTGTGCCTTAATATGGTCATGGAACTCTCAAGTGACTTGCATCATCCTAGTGATGTACAGTCATGGGTACATTATTGCATATAAACTTTATGATTAATTTCGGTGGTCATGAACAGTAATCTGTAAATGTACTCACGTGGATAAATAACTATGAAACCATCAGGCAGTTGACCGTTGTATCCTGCAACAAGATCCAGTCCGATAGAATTCACTTCATACTGACTGTGTGCGTTGGCCCAAGCCTGCGCCACTTCACTGTCTTTTATCGAATTAATGTCTCCCAAATTATCGCCGAGTAGATCTCTTAGCGTCTGAGGACTTAATGGCTGAAATAAAGATTTTCAAAGAAATGCATTGATAGGTTGAAATAAACAGAGACATTTACCTTGGATTTTATCACGAATGAGATTCACCCACAGACATCTTTGTAAAATAGTGCCTTATTGTAAAGTAGGTAGCTTAATTTTAACAGTGGTTTTCAAATAGATTAAAAAAAATGTAAGTCTCATCTCGGTGTAGTACAAATTAGTAGAAAGCTTTTAATAATTGACTTCAAAAAAGTTAGAATGCCACCCTAGGCTACTCGTTAGTGAAGAGAGCAATAGCTATTAAATGGGGGGTAGCCGATCGACCATTGACAGTAGGCTGGGTGGCAGAGATGGACAAATGCATGATTGCCGAAAAAGATGTTTATAAGTCCAGGGGCTGTCCAAAAAAATGGGACAGAAAATGGGGCTGATGGAATGCATTTCGGGGGGAACTGTGTGTTTCACCTTCGGTGGAATTGGAAATGTCAAAAACGGGGGGACAACGAACGTGTACGGTTTTGCTAAAATGCTCTGCATGATAATTGTTGATGTATAAATATCTTATCTGTAACGGAACTGTACTTCTAGAAATGACAAGTTTGATTTCAATAAAAATGTAAAAAAAAAAAAAAAGTTCGAATGTTTGTCTTCCTTAAATCATGAGGCCCCACAGTGTATTTGTTTCGTGTTTTAAAAATCATCTTAAAGCTAAGAGCCACTTCAGAGTGAGGTCGAGAGGAAGGGAGATAGTCAGACTGTGCCCAGGCATTAACTGTGCATCAGGGCGGTCCTATCTCTCAATGTCACTGCTGTGAGTGACACGTTAGCATTTAATGTAGGACCAGTATGGTGATGCATGAGCCACAGTCTGTTTGTCATCATCTTGCTTTCAAAGTCCCTACTTGGAAAGATTTGATTTCACATCCGATGATCAGAAAACGAAATCCCAACCATCTAAAAAATGATATAGTCACTGCCTTCAAAAGCAGCAATTCTAAAATGTTTTCTAAATTAAAATTGACATATGTTGAAGATTGGTTGTCAAAGTAGAAGTTATTACTATTCTACCAAGCAAGATCCAGGAGGGGAATGAAATAATAGATATTGTACATGTTCTAAACTATTCAGACCTGCTATTTCTATCACTTTAACCTCACAGGAGGCTTCTAGACAAACTGAACTGACTTTGAAGAATGGTACCACCTCCACCGACAACTGCTTTAACTTGACATCCTGGCTTCTGAGTACTTATAAAACTGCCACCAAAATCTTCCTGATGACAGTATGAAGGTCTTGTAAAAAAGCAAAAACACCATCAACCTGCAGCTCATATACTTTCATGTAGAAGAGTTTCTTCATTTGGTCTCTCCAGAAACAAAAGGACCAGAAAACTTGCCAAGAAAACATGATGCTGCCTCATGCACTTTCTTTGACTAAATCTGGCCTGCAGTTTTCTTCCATAAAGGTACATTTGTCTGCAATCACTGCTGATATCAAAAGTTCTACCTAGTCTTTATTTTTCATTATCCCGGTGATATAGGATTTTCTAGAAGGGTTGAGGACCATTGGGAACCCAATATTGTGATTTCAAATTGATAGGCCCTTCTTATGAACCAATACACACAACAGGATCTCATAAATATTTCATGGAAAGTTGCCTTCCTTGTTGCCATAGCTTTAGTCAGAAAGTTGATTGAACATCAACATGGTTCAAAAGAGTCATATCTAGACATCCACCAAGGCAAGTTTCCTTAGGGCTCACCCTTCCGTTTTGCCTAAAGTAATTTTTGATTTTCGTATTAATCATACAATCTCTCTTCCCATGTTATTTCCAGACCATTCTATTCGAGCAGAAAGGGTGCTCCACACATTGGATGTAGGGAGCTCCGAAATATTCCTAGGGAAATCTAAATCTATGTGTCATTCTAAACAATTCTTCATAAACCATGGATCATGCCACACAGGTTTGTCTTACTTTAAGCTAAACCATAGCTAGATAGAGCAGTTCTTGGATCATTTCTTGTTATCAAAAGGCAAATAAGCCCCTACTAGCTACGCCTAGGGATCATTCTACATGTGGGAAAGCTGAAACCAGTGTTCTCACATGGAATGTACTATTTGTAAGGCTGTGACATGAAGGCCAGTTCCCCTCTTTGCCAAACATTACTGTTTCGACTCTGACTCTATGGCTGGTCAAACCTCTTTGTGCAGTTTATGTGCTCCTTAATGGTTTTCGCCTCTGTGCAACTGTCCTTTGAACCCTACTCCAAGGTGAGGGCTCTTTTAGTTTGTGGTTCTAGAAAATTTGTTTATGAATATCAGAGAGAATCACACAACAAAGAAGGAATAGATACTTATCCGTAATCCAAATTCTCCATCTTGGGTATTCTCTCTGAATCTGTAGACTACCCTCCCACCTTCTCGTTTGCAAAGGATCTAGGTGTAACTACAAGGGTTACATTACATGTTCTCGTGTCTCCTTACAAAGGAACTGCCCCGCAGACACTCCATTATGGAAATACTTTCTGGCTCTGCAATTCTTAAAAGTGCAGTGCTTTCATTTGGTATTTTAGTGCTAATTCTTTTAGTGGATACATTTTCCCTAGCTTTGTTTTTTTTAAAAAGAGGTCGTTTATTAGGGTTTCAGTGCTTTAATTTGGCTATTTGAATCATTTTTTTAAAAGTACAAACATTTTGTCAAAGGTGCTGCCTCTTATAGGCATAATTTTCGCTTTCTGTGGATCATGTATGTGTGCAGGGATATTACAATTACTCACATGTTCTCGTGTCTCCTTACAAAGTGGAACTGCGTCACAGACACTCCATGATGGGAATGCTTTCTGGCTCTGCAATTCTTAAAAGTGCAGTGCTTTCATTTGGTATTTTAGTGCTCAGTCTTTTAGTGAATACATTTTCCTTAGCTTTGGGGTTTTAAAAAAGAGGTAGTTTAATAGGGTTTCAGTGCTTTAATTTGGCTATTTGAATCATTTTTTTAAAGTACAAAAAATGTAGTCAAAGGTGCTGCCTCTTACAGGCATAATTTTCACTTTCTGTGGATCATGTATGTGCGCAGAGATATTACAATTACTTAAGGATTCAGAGAGAATATTCATGACGGAGAATTAGGATTATAGATAAGTACCTTTTCTTCACTCAGAGACCTGCTCTAATGATTCCTAATTGTTACATTTTGAGAAAATAGCTGCCAAACAAACACTGTTCAACCTACCAACCCCCCCCCCCAAAAAAAAAAGATACAGCTCATTAAATATGGTGTCCTGCCCAAGACCCAGCACTGAGGAACGCTATGATGAGGAAGCTGTTATTTTTACTTCCTGTTAGTTTTTCTGTTTTCGAGGACCAGGTGGAGCCCTAGGGAGGACAAGGAAGAAGCCAATGTTGGTGAGTTTTTTTTTAATTTGGAGAGGTGAAATATGACTATGTGGAAGGTATTTTCTGAACATTAGATTGGTGAGCGGAAGATGGACGTGGTGGTATGCAGGGCCGGCCTTAGGCATGTGCAAGCTGTTAAAAATGCAACTTTGCCCCCTTAATTCCCACCCTCCTTGTAATAATTAACAGGATGGGTGTGTACTAATAGTTTTCTATCTAACTTCCCCCTAGGAGATTGCCCACCCACAACCCCTCTGTCCTGAAGAAGACCCGCCTCGTAAGGACTATCTTCCTACACATAGCTCGGGTCGAAACGTTGACTATATATATAACGACCGATCTCCTACCCCAACAAGACCCTATCGGCTGAAGTGGAGTTTGGTTCGGTGCAGCAGTTAAAGTTCGGACTCAGATAGAGCCTTATGATGTGGCCCTTTGGCTAAAGGGACTACATGAATTGTTTCCGAATAGTGATAAAAACTTGTCACAGAATGAGTCAGACTACCCTTTGACCCTACCCTGCCCTTGACACGTCCTTCACTCTTCCCCCCTCCCCGTTGTGAATGTGGGCACATATATCTAATACCAATTTGTACTGTGTCTAATGAAATATGATATGAACTCTAACCAGTAGAAGGCAATCATGCAAATCTGAATAAATACTTTTTTGCATTGACTAACGTTGTACTTTAAATGTTTCAAATGTTATAAGTGTATGTTAATCTATCTTTTTTCTGGGACCCCTTCCCTTTGTAACGACAATCACCCAGGTCCCTTAGACTTTATTGGGTTTAACCCTGTTTTTTCATACTCTGTGCTCCTGCACAGGGCCGCCAAACCTCAGGGGCCGCCACGCCAATATATATCCTTAATTGTGGTGGCCCTGGCAGGGATTTGGTGACCTCGGGCCCCCTACCTATGCTCCCTGCCCAGGGCCGCCATGAGCCTAGAGCCGCCCCTGTGGTATGGTTGCAGTGCTGAAAGAAAGAGAGGAAGACTACAAATGATAAGTCGGTAGCCTGGACGTCGATTTGTGAACATGTCAAGCCATGGTCGAGAGTCCACTTTTGCATTTGACTTGCAGGAGATGTGCGAGAATGAATAATAAATCGCTGTGGCCTATCTCAACTTACCTTCACTGCCTCTGGATTGAGTTTAGCAAACACAGACACTTCCATCGTAGGCAAGCCCTTAGAAAAGCCAATGAGATCTGTAGTCGGTGCTCCACCTGTACGAGGGGAAGAGTGAGAAATTACGATTATTTCCTTGTTTCAGCTAATAAGTGTGACTTGACATACTAGCGGTTTGACTATAAATCAGTTTATGTCACTATTATTGATATTCAGGATGAATTTGCATTCCTACTATAAAACCAGCATAAGACTGACTGCCTGGATCCAATTATCCGAATCTTGGGCCCAATTCACAAAAGTAATCTGAGACAAAGAGACAAAGAGCAGCTTGGTGGAAAGGCATCTACAATAACAGGTGACTAGGGGTCCAATTCTCAAAAGTAATCTGCAACAAAATCCTAACTTTACGACTTTCTGTATTCACAAAGGGCATTTAGGAGTAGTCAAGTTAGGATTTTGTCTCAGATTACTTTTGTGAATCGGGCCTAGCCACCTGTTATTGTAGATGCCTTTCCACCAAGCCTCTCTCTCGTCCCCTTTCTCCCTTCACGCTTCTCATGGTCTCTTTTTCTCCTAACTCATTTCCTTCAGTTAAATGTTCCATCATTTTGGTGTACTTCTTACTCTCTAATTTATTGTATATACAGCAATTCAAATCGCATCAGCTAGCCAGTAAGAATTACCTGGACTCAGTTAGAGGTGACCTTTATCACGAATATTACCACTGTAGTGAAATCCATAGCAGTTTCTTTTCAGCAGATTTGTCATGCCAGTAGAAATTGTCCGAACCAGTGGTTAATTTGAACCAGTTGTTTTAGGTGCTCAGCTCCAGCACTTAATTGTCAACTCTGTAACTTATGATAGTCAGCCACATGGTGGCGTTGTTTGCCTAATTTACAAATGAGCACAGCAATAGTTGCTTATGAATTCTGCCGCCGCCCAAGTTATTCTAATAGCTTTGAAGGCCTTGAATGCGGGCCGGATCTGGGATTTTTGAGGCCCTGGGCATACGTGACATCTTCAGGGCTCCAAAAGCTCCTTTGTTCAGACTTCTCTGGGGACCACAGTTCCTCCTCTCTGCCACCTATAAGCACCTCTTTTACAGCCCATCTCGGGCTGGAGGTGTGTTAATTGCTTGAGGACTGAGAGTTAAACTTGTGGGCCGCTAAAGTGCTGACAATGGGCATCCCGCAGTATCTCTGAATGGGCACCAAGGCAGGAAGCCTAATTGCAGGACAAACCTGCATATTGTGTCCCTAAGAGGCCCAGGGAGGGCCCCCTCCTCTTCCTCTGCTGGGCCCATTTGAACAGAGGCGCCTTCCTTTCAATTGAATCGGCGGGAGTACAAGAGGGCTGGTGGTGTATTGAACTGGTGCGGGCCACCTGCTGGTGGGCTGAGTGTGAGGCCCTGAGCAACTACCTACATTGCCCATGCCTAGCACTGGCTCTGCCTCAGATAGTCTGAATTGTCACACTTGGAGGAGTGTGATGGGTGTTAGTTGTGTTGGTACTGTCATTGGCAGCGCTGGCAGGGGCAATGGGTAGTGCAAGTTGCAGTGGGCTCTTTTCGAGGGCCCTGCCACATATTTTCTTTTCTTCAAATTAAGCACTGGTCTGTACACGTAATCATTCAAATAGGTCATCATAGTTGAGGAACTGATTCGAGTAAAGCCCGCAAAGAAGACTCATTAATAGACAAGAATATCTTGAAACTGGACAAGAGTGTTTTGAAACTGAAGATTTTAAAATTACTCCATGAATGAGAAAAAGTATGATAAGTAGCATTCAGTCCTAAGAGATGGGCTCTTTATTGGAATAATATATGGCATTACAAAAAATATAGTAGGTGAGGTATGCTTAATTTTCTGGTTGTTTATTTTCTTGTTTAATATGGGTAAATCCTGCTGTCACGTTTTTCATTGGTCGGCTGGGTTGATGTGCACGTGTCAACGCATGTAGAGTAGATATATTTCGGGGACAGTGGAACGTATTAGAAGATATTTATAGAAGCTGAAAGACTGTTTTGGGAAGAATCAACTTTGATTTTAGTATAATCATCCATTCACCCAGAGCAGCCAATTGCAACCGTTTAAAAGTGTAATTTAACCAGAGCTACTGGAATTATCAGTCAGGAGAGCACCAAATAATGTTTAATGGGTGACTAAATTAGGCGGCAAATAAAGATAAATCATGTGGCATAATACAGCACATTTTCTTTTACAATATTACTTGATTATATTGTGATTTATACACATGACGATACAGTCTGGGTAATGATTTCACTTTATTAGTACTAGTTTAACAACCAAATACAGAAATAAGCAACTGAAAGTAGACCAGTAAAACTTTGTGAAGGGCCTTCCACTACTACGACCACATGTTGCCTTGTTTTTAGTAACTTTTGATCAGTTTGAGCTAGAAACAAATTATTTTTGATAAAATCTGCAGATTATGCAGCAAATGGTGGATCATGCTGCAAAAGCTATATAAAACTTTTTTTTTTTAAATGTGACAAATATATAATTGTACGGGAAAAGCCATAGCCAGAGGATCGCATAATTTCAATGGCCCAACAGACCAATGAAAAACGTGGCAGCATGATGTAAACATCAAAAAATGACACGGCCTCGATTTACTTATATTCATATTAGATTGTGACTAAGTAATCAGACAGACATAAAGTTGCTGAGGGAGAAATAGAGCAGGGCAGCCTTATGAAGCAATGGTGTGCATGCATGGAGTAATGTCTCAGTCCCCATTCCCCACCTCGTCACCCTACTATTGGGAAGCTGGAGAATTTTTGACCTGGTAAAACTACCTAACCTTGGATACGAGTTGTAGCCGACTGAAGTAGTTCCCTGCATGTGACGTGGCTTGACTGGTGAGCTCTAAGACCTGTGAATCCCCATCTACCCCTTCCTCAACTTTATGGGGCACCAACACGCTTGTGGTCCAATGAAGTGGAATCGGGGTCGGGATTTGCAGGGTGAGTGACCGGCTGGCACCGGATGGATGTAACACCCTGGGCTACTGCTGTGCTGCAAGGTTAAGTGCCCCCGATGTTTGGCTCATGACATTGTCCCCATCTCCATGCCTTGTCTTGGGCCGTGAATCATACTGCATAAAAATAACATCCAAATTGGATGGAGACACAGGTGTGGGAATCGACTGAAACTGACACACTTCTTGAATGTGCCCTTCACGAGTTCACACGGATCGAGGCCCAGGATATGGCACACCGTGCAAGTATCCCTACCTGATGGACTCTAGAGTTACAGGGCTGCCTAGATGCACGGTGGCTTGGAGAAAGTGTCCTCTCATTTAAGATAGTGCCCAGTTGCAGTTCAGGTCAACACAGCGACCCAGAAATCCTGTTTGGAGCTGTCTCTATAGGATATAAATCTAACACCGAAGACTGATGTTACTGAGAGATTTAATGATGTCTTTGCCGTGATCCCACTATTGATTCCTAGGACTATCCTCTATAAAATAGAAACCATGATTAAAAATGCATGTGGGTCTGACAAAACATAGAATTAAAATCTCTAAGTAGTGTGATGCGATGACTTCTGGAGTTCATAGACTGGCTGATCTGGGGCATTATTAGCTGGCCCACCAACTAGTATTCCTGGCAAACTGCTTAGACATGTTTATAGTCCAAGCTGGGTGGTAACACAGGGTGACCATTGCCCAGTAAGAGAGGATTGGGATGTACTGTATGAGAGGGGTGAGGGACTTGTGGAGGACTATAATCACTCTGCCAAGTTTGCTTGACCTACAGACCACAAAGGGACTCAAGGTAAGCAGCCACTTGCCTAAGGAGGCGTCTATATGGCATAATAATAAAGGCAAGGTAGGGGACACTATACTTCATTGGGGAGATTAGAAAAGGGCTTGTATAGTCCTTATAGGGGCCCTGGTGTCAGACAATAGGCTGAAGTTGTTCTGTGAATTTTCTCTTAAATATAGATTGAACTGATGACAATAGTGGAAATGCAAGCAACCAATGCGTTGTATTCGGATGAGTATCGGTCCAGTAACCCTACACTAATCTCTAATTTGAGAACACATGCGTGTATGTGACCAGCTCTAGGGTATTGTGCTGGATTGTATGGTGTGACATCTTTAAAACTCTCTTTTTTACGATGAGGATTTGAAGAGTTGTTTGTAAATACGGAACATGAACACTGCGTATATACTCTAAATTACCAACCACCCTTCTTCATTGCTATCTGGAAAGACTTGGAACATGAACAATGCATATTTACTCTAAATTACCTCCCACCCGTTTGCTATCCTTGCTATCTGGAAAGACTTGGAAAATGATACGCATCCTACAGCACCTGAGAGCTATAGTGAATTGTGATAAAAGTTATCCAGTAGCTCGCCATTTTGATCAATTTCATAATCGAAACCTTTCCCATCTAAGTTATTTTGTAATAGATGCGGTAAGGACTAGTAAGAAAGGTGGCGATTATGAAAAACGACTAAGGCAGATGGAATCCCTATATATAGTTCGCCTCAACACGAAGATTCCGGGAGGTTTGAACATGGGGGAGGATCTGAGCACCTTTCTGTAATTGATGGCCTTTCAGTTACCAAGTCTTAAACTCCTTAGGCAATCTGTCAACTTTTGTTGTCATCTAACATTTCCTGATCATTTCTCTATCATCATTATCTGTATGTCAGAGCATTTGCTTACGTTCCATAACCACCACAGGCACCATGTATGACCACTATGGTATTTGTTACTCTGTTTGACAAGTGGACAAAAATGTATCCTTATGTATTTACATATTTTAATTCACTGAAACAGTTTAAGTTTGGATTTTTTATTCCCTTCACATCCTGATGTCCTCCTTGTGATATATGTAGGACATCCCAGCACTCCCTCACCTCTTAGTTACATTTTTTTGAATTTTTTCTAGCGGTAGAACAATACATTGTGTGAATTGGATAAACACTATACGCGCCTGAATATTGATTATTCAACATAACAGTGGAAACCAATTCTTTTGAACTCATTATAGAGTCATTAAGTTTGTGCATTTGATAAAGTTTTGACATACAATTGAATCGTTCAACATTGCCCATATGTTGTGGACAGTATGTGGTATGAAACATTTAAACGCAAGGACTTGATTTTAATATTGTGTATATATATGAGATGCTATTACTGATCAGTTAATGTATTTGCATAATCAAATTATTATATATTTGTACAGATGAATAACTTTGCGTATTTGCACGTATAATGTTTGCACAAAATTTGGCTGCTGAGCATTTGCACTTTATAATGTATATATAACCAATATTTTATTGTGTAAATTAATGTATTTGTACAGTCAATGCGCTGCGTATTTGCACAATTAATATTTTTGCGTATTTGCACGTGTAGTATGTTTATATCAATGGCTGCTAAAATTTGCACTTTATATAAATAATTCCTTGCATTAGCTTTTAAAAACCATACCACAGTCCGTGAAATCATGGGAAGATTTTCAATTGTACTATTTTCCAATGTCATGCATAAAAACTTCTAACGTGGCTACGCTGTAAAATGGCCGAACCATTAATCGCATATAATGTAAATAGGTTGTATCCTTAGTCCTCTGTTTAGTTCAATGCAACTGTAGGGGATTTCTGGCGCGTTTAATCAATCAACCAATGTATTTAAACCACTCATGTACCGCTTACCCGCTGACAGTGAGCAAGGGCGTTTACGCCCGAAACGCGTCTGTTTGGCAGTGTGTTGCACCTCTGCACGTTATATGAAATAAAGGACGAAGAAATACCCTGAGAAAGTCTGGCTGTGGATTTATCCATCTGTGTCTGCGCACTGGGTTTGTTGTGGAAGCGCCGCATCAACTACCGGTTGGAATATATATATATATATATATATATATATATATATATATATATATATATATATATATATATATATATATATATATATATATACTCTTAATTAAATATACTCTTATTTACCAAATACTCATCTCCCTTGCTATTTGGAAAGACTTTCTGATCAAGTTCACCTCTTACCAGGTTAAGCTACCAGTTACACCTGTAGTAATCAGTTTCTGTTGCGGGAGTTTATCGATAGTATTAGTCCCGTCTTTTTCTGCACAATCTGACTGATGGCTCCATCATAATAGCTATGACGTGGGTGCTGAAGATTCACAGTTGGAAGTAAATGCCTTTGGTGAGGTGTCTATCTTACCTTCCCCTCCTTCATTCCATCCCTTTTTCTCCTTTCCCCCTATCTCCCATGATGGCTATTTCTCCGCCCACCTCCCCTTTTGTATCCTGTCAATGAAACAGAAAATGTAGGGGTTCTGAAGGTGCATCCTGGTTGAGTCTATGGCTCGTTTTTATTGATGTTAACATCTTTATCTCTTCACGTGTGACACGTCTAGCCAACATCATTTTGTTTTTTCTCTACTTGCTGTAAAAGATATAAACTGAGAAAATTATCAATAAATAATAATTTCATATTTTTATGCCTGTTGCTATTGGAAATATTTACGCTTTCCAGTTTTCAGTTTCTTTTTTACTGTAAATACTGGTGGTTTTTTTTCAGTGTTTACCGATGTTTTCAAAGTGCTTATAAAGAAAATTGTTTTTATTTCTTTCCTTCCCTCATTCGTTCTTTTTATCACTTATCTCCTGCTGTTAACTCTATTCAGTGACCCCTTTCTTTGAATTTATGCTGTCAAGTAACTTTTCACTATTTCTGTCTCCTCCCTGCCTGTCTAATTTTCCATAACTCAGATCCCCGTCCCAGCAGTCATGTCATCCGTGTCAAGAATGTGGATAGATAAAGGCACATTTGCACCTCATTAACATTTGTTTGCAGCAGATAAAAGGTTATTGGAAGGACTCCTTCTTAGTACCCTATTCTTCAGAAAAATCTGCAGTTATCTGCTTAAAACATTATAACATTATATATATGTATATGTGTATATATAATAAAGGTGCTATGCTTGGAGCACTTTGGTGTTTTTCGAGTGCCTTTCAAATGAACGATCCCAAACTGGAGCATAATTTATTGGCGGGGTCGTGCCGTCGAAGGGCACCACCCCGAGAACCTGGGGGCCTCGGGGGTTGACATTAGCAGGCCTCTATTTGATGATTAACACCAAGGAATTGAGGAAGACGTCTAACTGCCGGGGCTCATACAGGGGCCTCGTTCAGCAGGACATTAGCACACTTATTCAAAGCAGTCACTACATTTCCCATAATCCTTTGCTTATCGCACAAGTGGCAGCCGATCACAGGGTGTGCCGCGTTGTGCTTTTAAGTGAAGGGAGTGAGCAGATGTGCAATTTCTCACCACCAGTCCTGAAGAAGAGAATCATTGAAACGCGCCTGCTGCTTTTAAAAAAAGCAGCAGGCAGACGTTTTTTTCCCCGCATGAATAAAGGTGCTATGCTTGGGGCACTTTGGTGTTTTTCGAGTGCCTTTCAAATGAACGATCCCAAGCTGGAGCATAATATATATATATATATGACTACGAGTATGTACTAGCCAAAGAACAGACTATGCAGGGTTGGAGGTCTAGATGACCATGGAAATGGTAGAGGGTACTTATACACAGCACTGTATTTAAATAAGGTCTAGACCAAGGGACTCTATGGTCCAGTTGAAGGCAGGAAGCCGAAACGCGTAGACCGTCCATTTGATGCACTTTTCTTTGCACATGGTGTGTAAATAAAATAGTGGAGAAAGCTAACTGGTGCTGTGCCGTGTCTTTATCTACGGGACTCATAGGAGAAGAAGCTGATGTGATATATATATATATATATATATATATATATATATATATATACACATCCAACAGAAAAGGTTTCCCCAATGAAAGAGCCTTCACACAGGTAGGGTCTGCTTGTAGGAATTTAATGAAGGCAGCCGAATTGACGAGTGGAACGCTTCACAGCTCACATTTGAACAAACAAGCCTGACGCGTTTTGTGCGTGAAGCCCACTGGGGCCGGATATCGAATAAAGAACCAAGTTCCATCTGTGGCAGCGCTGATCTTTGGAACATTTCCTTTAATAAAGTGCTACTCGCACGAAATAAGTCCTCCACTGTCTTCCTGTGGGAAAGATGTGACATTTGCTCAGGACACTATTGCCAAGCGCGAGCAGAGCATCGGCAAGCGCGCACTTAGGGCCCGGCCCCCCGGCCCCTGCCCCCTACCTGATCTAGACAGGGGCGGCCGGTCTGCCCCAATGGGCGACCGGTCGCTTATCACTTCCGGGGCAGGAGGACGCACTTTCGGTGCGACAGAGGGCGGAGCCTGGTGACCTATTTAGGTTCTAGGGGCAGGGACCCCGGTCTCTCCTTCCTCTGTTGCACCGGATCGTGGCGGCCTCCCAGAAGCGTCCCCCCCTCCTACAGCCCCTTTGTATAGTTTTAAACTTTCTCGTATCCCCTCGTCCGGAATTGGAGGTCGGAGGTTCATCGGGTTGACGATTCAGCCAAGCGCGTGGTGGGAGGCGACGAGGAGGAGAGGCGCGTCAGGTTGCAGCCAGCCATCTCGCCAGGTAAGGAGTCGGGGTGCCGGGGAGGCCTGTGTGCAGCCGCGAATTGCGGGAGGGGTATCCGGGGCGGGCGATGGTATGGAGTCTGCTCCTGTGGTCTGCGGCTGCCGGCAGGGCTCCTGGGCCTACGGGCTCCTTCCTGGTCGACGTGGGCAGGCTGAGGGGGGCAGGGAGTGTCCCCCATCGCATCCCCAGGACAGTCTCGTGGCCTCGCCTGGCCGATAGGCGGACGGGGAAAACTGAACACGGGCCACTTAGGGCCCGGCAGAGAAGGCCCTGTACTGGCAAAGTGTAATTGCAGTCAGATTGGCGGGCGGGTCTAATACTAAGATTTTACCTAATGGTAATAGTGGATATCTATAGCACGTAGAAACGACACTAATGCATTCTGAAGCGGTATTTCGAAACAGTTAGGTATCAGACATGAAATGTATGCATTTTACACATTGAATATCAAGTAAAAGGTATAATAATGGCCTTAATTTATGTCGTGAAATTCGTCACTCTGGGGGCTTAGGGATTGAAAGATCGACAATGGTAGTTTAAAAAGGGCAAAACGGAAATGGAGAAGCGTACTTTGGTTATATATGGAGTCTATGAAATTGCCCATGAGTTTGAAAAACAAAATATGTAATTTCTTTAATTGTTCCATTATCAATTGTTTTGAAGGTAGTTACGAATTATGTAAGGAATTTTAACCCTCAGCTGCTAACATTTTGCGGACTCCATCGGTTGCGCCATCACTTACCTCATCTGTATGCCCAAACCCCAAGGTGCCTGCAGGGTGGCTAGTTCCTAGTCTGCAGATACCGTGGTATGCTAACAGGGGGCCCAGCTAGGGGCACAATACATATGCCATATATAAAGTCATCCCTGGTATAGGATGTAAAGTGCAAGTATGACCTAGAATATGAGTGATGATATTTAGGAACTCAGTAACGTGCCAGGACGTCATAATGTTCGGTGTGTATGTCTTGAGAAATGTTGCATCTTTATTGCTGTGCCATAAGAACACGAATGGATCAGCCTATCATTGTTCCAGGATAATGCATCAAAAAAGGGTACTGGGCAATGATGCATCACACTATGGTGCAAAAATCGATATGCTATTTGATTAGTGTGATAAAAATCCGAAAGACTTACTTTTATTACAGGAGAAAAAGGCGTCATAATTTACTGCGTTACTTTTCTTTAGTTGGGCAACTGAAATGTTTTCATCAGGGGGTGAATGCAAAAATGTCCAGTATTTGCAATCTTTCTAAACTATGCTTTGTGAACGATGTGCTCGGAGGAGTAGCTCTCGGAGGCGTAGGCGTTACAAGGCAAAGGCTGACGAGTTTTATCTCTTCGAAAATTGTGGTTTTAGCAATTTTAATGGACCCCCACTGTATTACTGTGACCTTTGTGTCTGCACCTATGAGAATTTCGGTAATCAAACCTGGATGTAATTAAGGGCCATTGTTTGTTCACATCTTGCTCCCGATGGCTGGGTTTGGTTGGTAGGTGCATATGGTTTGCAGATCCACAATAAGACCATAGAGGAACTTAATGGGAGCAGACTGTCGTGGGGGGGCAAGTCTTTATTGGTTGTCAGTGGGTATTTATTAATGAACAAAGGGATTAGTAGGGGCAGAACGTGCAAGAGTTGAAGTTCAGCTCTGTGCGATCTAAATAGGGCAGGAGTGCTCCCTAACCATCGAGTAGAGAGGTTTATTGCTAGTACTTAAGACAAATGAGGATAGCGCCATGTGGGTACCTTGCATAGTAGTCTCAGTGGCTTATAGTTTGTTTATCTTGTACATACGGTTCACTGTACTGCTAATTCCGGAGTCAAAACCATATGATAAGCTGCGTTATTAATTCACTCCAAGACCCCCCCCCCCACCCCCCCATGTCAATTATCATCCTGGAAAGTAGGCCAGATTCGGGTAAATAAGAAGTAGCTAGATTTCACTGGTCTGGTCGCCTTGTCTGATAACATAGGACCCCGCCTTCAATTGGCGGGTAGTTCCCATATACCCTAGATGGGTCCGTCAAGTTGGGATATCATAGACTGGGTTTTGTAGGCAGACAGCCTCCATGCACCCCCTCCGTATACATTAGGCTATATGGATCAGCGAGCGCACAGAGTCTCTTGAATCTCCGCCTAGTTTCTAGCATCCCCGGAACAGGACGGCCCTGATCCCCAAGAGCATGGAAACTATACAGTCACTCGGGCTCACTTAGTTTGTCTCAGGAATACACAGGATAAAACGGGCTGGCCGTTTCCATAGAAATGTATATAACAGTTTCCCTGGCACGCAGCAGGAGTTGGACAGGCCTGGGGTTGTACTTGTAGTATGTTGACTGTCTGTAGCAGTACCAAAGCAAGCCGTTCAGAGTAGTGTTAGCGGGACTGGGACTGAGCGTGTTGGGATACCCGGCCCTCTCGGGCAGGATAGGTAGGGCAACGCTAACTGCAGAGGCAGGCTTACCAGACAGAACAATGGAATAGGTCAGGTGCTGGTCGTCCAACGGTGGCATGAGACCCATTTGGCCAGAATGGTAGTGATTTGCCAATGACCATACTTGACTTTTCTATTTCTCTCCTGTTCAGTAGTGTGCCCGCGAAAGTGGTGGTGGCACGAGGGACTCGATCATGCGACAAGCTGCAAGGTGACTATGGCAGTGGCGAGTGGTATGGCCGGTAGGCCTGAAGGGAACAGGGTTCCTGTGTCGGGGCGGGCGGCCCCGGGAAGAAGTTGAGAGCCTGGAATGTCTCGGTGAGGCAGCTCAAGTAGGAATTGCCCAAGTCGCGCTCAGTGTAGGGCCGCTTGTGTAACATTCCACCCGAATGGTCTCCAGTCTCCGGAGAGGTGAGGTATGACAAGGTTGGAGGTGACCAGGTGGGCTCAGTGAAGGGCTGCTGGTGTCACATTCCGCACCAAATGGATTTTCTGGTGAAGTGATGTATTGCAATGATGGAGTGCAGTTATCGGGCATCGGTACATAGAGCTGGGTTAGAGGATTAGGGTCTTTCATGCAGAGCGCAGGTGGGGACGGTGACGGACCTGTGGGCCCGGATCACCTTTGTGGCGGTAGAAAGACCTTGGAACAGTACAATTGACCGACGGAATGGACGGGAGTCCGCCTTGCGTACTCCCTAGGCTAGCACTGAGGGGGGAGACGGTAAGCTCTCCGCTGTGAAATAGGGCCCCGGCTGGGGAGGCTAGGGCGACAGGTTACGAGCCTCCTGGGTTCCTGGTCAGCCTGGTGGTCGGAGGGTGGGCCCCTGGAGAAGGTGGACAAGGATCAGAGGTTGGGGGCCCACTCCTCATGGGGCGCAGGTGGGTTCCACCTCGCGTGGATGCACGGCATGGAAGAGGGGAGCCGGAAGCCCCCTTAGTGCTGGAGGATTAGAATCTTAATCTGGCGGAAGAAGATCAGGAAGTCAAGAATAAAATTGTGTTGATAACTGTATGTAATGAATTTTGAAATGCCTTGTCATGTTTATGAAATGTCAAAATATTAAACATGGCCGTTTTACACCCACACAAATCTCTGTTGTTGATTCTCATGTGGGTCGTCAGGTTATAAGGAGGGAGCGGGGAGCATGCTGGGGGATCCGGGTCCTAATGAATTTATTCGGTGGAGTATACACTTCTAGTGCATTTTCCTAATTGGGAGAAAGACAATTCACAGCTCAATATGCTTCCATTAAATAGGGCCACTGCTGTTTGTACGGGTAATACTGCAAAGTGTAAGCTTTGTTTCAACACCATAACTCTGAGGCTGCTGACATGAAGGCATTAGGAATGAAAGTTAAAATTAGGGAAGTTGCAGCTCCATCCTGGTGTATCATATGTTCATGTGTAGGATCAGCAAAACACTTGCTTTTGCTGAAACTGTGATGTCTGTAGCAGCAGGCAGAGCAGTGGTTGCCTATTCATGTTTCTGAGCTGTTCTGTTTACAATTTATACACTAACTCATAGATTTACTAAGTTAATAAATGTACTTAAAGCAGCTCAGTTTCACCAAAACCAGCATGTGGACCCTTTCTCGGCCTGCACATGGGCAATGAAGATGATCATGATATGGCCCCAGAACCTATGGTATGAGGGGATGTGGCTCCAGGAGTCATGCTCTTATGGCCATCTCAATGTACACCTAACAACAGGAGTGATAAATGCAGTATTTTAAGAGAGGACCTTGAGCCTGGAGGCATCAATGTACAGAGTAGTCTTTGGTGCTGCCGTTATGATACCTAAGTTTTCAGAAAGACCAAGCTTCTGATTAGTCTTCCTGAACACTGTTATTTGGCGATGGTAAGGGTGAGGATGAGTTTGGTACATTTAGCCATATTTGGAAACCATATTTTCAATAAATCAATTGTATGTAAAATTGACAAAATTCGTACTTATGACATGTTTCAACAGCTGGAAGTAGGCATTCCCCGAATTACTACTTGCAGTATTGGCAGCTTTCAATTTGCTGAACAGTAGATTCTTTTGGTTTTGAGAGCACGAAGAAACATCCAGTGGTGTTGTCGCTGACCTAGAAAAAAGAAATGTTTCAGATACAGTTGTTTGAAAATGTGCTGTAACATTAACAAATGACACACTATCCAAGATAAGGTAGCAGAAAAACTGAACAGGTGCAACCCTCACGTTCAATCCTCCCACGCCCAAAAATACCTGCAACCTCAAGGTGCTTCAAGAGTGGAGGAGACACTACCTATCCCTCGACAAGCCCCAAATGGTACAATCTATGTTAGCGCCCTTGAGAAGACAGCCCACATTTTAGTCCATGAATTAATGTTTCAATCACTGTTAGTAATCTGATTCTTCCTAATTTCAGTTGATTCTCTGTCGCAATTCAGTTGCTCCAGTTTAGTCAACACGTGTTTCGCCAACGGACTTCATCAAGGCAAAAAATCATACATTTGATAAGATTACTCTTTTTTGCTTTTGGCAGAAAAGAACCCTTTCACTTTGTGACCTGCACCAAAGCTACATAGGATGTATTACCATTTATAGCAAAACACAAAACGTGTTCTTATGCTCTATTAATCCTTCACAGTGGCACAGCCCTACTATCACCCCAATAATCACCCTTATTTAAAAATAGTATTCATACCATATGGAGGTTCCATCTCATAGGTGTGGCATAACAACCATAACCACATCTAGACCAAATGCGAATGTTTCTTCACGATACCGCACCAGTAAAGCTTTCCATACCACATGAGTACTCTTACCACACATTATAACATGTGTTTCAATAGGATATCTCAAATCCCCATCCTTCACTGCTCTGAGATGTTCCAAAATTCGTCTTTGGAGAGTCGAATGGTGCCACCTGCATACATTTGAACAAATTACTTACTCTGAAGTTACAACACACAAAGAGGGCCAGGGGAGATGTAAAGACTGTCGAGAGTTGACTCCCCAAAATTCAATATTAACCACACGATAAACACCTGGGTCTAATAGAAAAAGTTAAGTTAGAAAAAGAGGAAAGAGAATCATTGTCACTCAATCATATGGGGTCTTTCCTTTTAAGGTTGAATTCCCTAACCCACCAGAGGTGGCATGCTTCATCATAGGGAACCTACTCACACCGCGATGCCTAGCCATGATGTGGGCTCTGATATATTGCAAAATTCTTTCTTTGAAGAGTCAATGATGCTACCTGCAAACATTTCAACAATGATGTACTCTGATGCTACATTAAAAAAATCGAGCAATCCATATATGTTATATATGGGTATTTATTATGCGCACAACTACTCTTGAGTATCCTGGCGCGGAGCAAAACCACAAAAAAGTCAAGAGAAAAAACAGCATAACACAACATTTTTAGCAAGCTTTCTTAAAAAGGTGAGTTTGAGGAGCTTTTTAAATATATCTATGCGAACTGGGTATTAAACTATCTAATTTTATCACAAAATCTTATTCTGTGTTGGTGTAGTCAGCTAAAGAAAAAGAGATAATAATAATTCAGGGTTTGTCTGCCACAAATTAATTTTAACAACACAAATACAAACAATCTTTTTTTTTTTTTTTAAATTTTTAAAACCTTTAATGTAAAAAGCACACAGCTATTCAGCCTAACATCCCGGAGGCAAGGCAGCATAGTATAGAACGGTCATAGTGCCTAGCGATTCTTGTCAGGACAATGCAGGTTGTTTTATTATTTTTAAAACAAAAACTTAAGTAAAGCGCCCGAGGGCGTGAAAAAGGCAATGGAAATGGAGAAGACCACTAGTCGGTAGGAGGCGGAAGGAGCTGGAGAAGTTGTAGAAAGAACTGAGACAGAATGTAGCAAAAGCGGGGGGGGGGGGAAAGGAAGAACAGGAGAGTCAGTACAAGAGCAACATAGCTGTCGTCAACGTCTATGGTGACAAGCGTTCATCTCGTGGCAACGGTGCAGGTGGTAAACACAAGTCCCCTCTATAGGCATTCCAGGCACCCCATACCTTGTTCCACGTCTGAGGCCGCCCCCTGGCAGTATACACAGTCTTTTCGCGCAACATACACCAGTCCATGTTGGCCTTCCATTGTACCACCAGGGGGGCCACAGTAGAACCCCACCTCTGCGCTATGTCCCGTTTAGCGACCATATTGCCCAGTGTGGCCCATCGGGTCTGCGCCGTATCATAGTCATTAGGCTCCCAAACATTCAGGAGGCACCTACGCGCCTCCGCCGCTAACTCCACTCCAGTCACCTCCCGCATCACTCTATGAACCCTCTCCCAATAAGGGGCAATAACGGGGCACTCCCACAGTATATGAAGAAAGGTGGCAAGGGCTCCGCAGCCACGGCGGCAGAGGCCATCCGGCGAGAAGCCCATGTGCACAAGCCTGGGGCCGGTGACATACACTCGGTGAAGGATTTTAAACTGGACCAATCTCAGACGCGAGGAAATGGCTACCTCCTTAGGGGAGGACACAGCACTCTGCCAGTCCTCATCGTCCAGTTCCAACCCATCGGCCACCCACTGTTCTCGCAAGCGCTGGAGGAGGTCCACCTGAACGTTGATTAGTTTCTTGTAGGACAGAGAGATGGCGCTATCAGGCATATGCCCGTCCAACACCCTGTCCTCCAAAGGGGAACTCTCGGGGATGTCACCCTCCTCCGGCCTGGCGGCAGTTATTGCATGCTGCAGCTGGGCGTAGCGGAAAAACTCCGTAGCACTCAATTTATACTCCGCCTGCAGCTGTGGGAAAGTCTTGATCACCCCCCTGGAGAGCATGTCCTCAACCCTCGAGATGCCTATGAGATCCCACTTCTCAAAGCCCTTGGTGTGCCAAAGCTTGCCCAAAATGTCGGAATCAAAGAGAGGGGTAAATCTCGTCAGTCTGCCCTGCCATCCCTGTATCTTAGTGACCGTCCGCCACGTATGGACCGCCGCCTTGGTCGGGCCGGTGAGGTTACGATCAAAGGATCTAGAATACAGGGCGCGATAGTAATTGCCTCCGTGCAAAAGCCAGCGGTCCATGGCATAACCGGGGTTGTCCACGGGACCGTAAAAGCCATGATTGATGGCGGTAAGTTGAGAGGCCCAGTAGTATCTCCGCACGTCTGGCAGCGCAATGCCCCCATCATACCATGGCATGGTGAGCTTCCGAGCAGCGACACGGGGTCGGCCGTCCCAAAGAAGGGCACGCTGCAGACTCTCGACCTCCCTGAAGTAGCGGGCCGGGACAAGGTCCTGAGTATTCTGCAAGGCATACAGGAACCTGGGAAGGGACATCATTTTAAACAACGCCGCCCGGCCCAGCAACGAGAGAGGGAGCTTACGCCAACTCTCCACGTCCCGCCGCAGACGGTGGAGCGGGGGGAGCAAGTTGTGGTCATACCTTGCCTTAGGGTTATGTGAAATGTAAATCCCCAAGTACTTAAAGCCTTGTCCCGCCAGTTGGATATTACAGCCTCTGGGAAGGCGCGGTGTATCGCCCTTGAGGATGTAAAGGGAGGATTTGGCCCAGTTAATGATCAGGCCGGAGTAACGCCCAAACAACCTGAGCACATCGCACGCCACGATAAGCGACTTGCAAGGGGAGGTGAGATACAACAGGATGTCGTCCGCGTACAGGGAGACCCTGTCCTCAAAGCCCGGGGACCAGGAGATCCCATGCAAGTCAGGGTGCGAGCGCAGCATCGCCGCGAGGGGCTCCAGAGCCAGCGCAAACAGGAGCGGAGACAAGGGACAGCCCTGTCTGGTGCCTCGCTGAAGTGCGAAGGGAGCAGACATACGACCGTTCACCGTAACAGCAGCCAAGGGGCTAGAATAAAGAAGTCGCACCCAGCCCAGGAAGCCCGGCCCAAAACCAAGTTTCGTCAGGACTGCCCACAAATAATTCCATTCCAAGGAATCAAAAGCCATTGTGGCATCAAGGGAGGCCAGCACCGCCGGTTCAGTGAGGGCGTGAACTCTGGCCATAACGCCATGCAAGCGTCTCAGGTTAAGGGCAGTATTGCGGCGGGGTATAAAACCGGACTGATCCGGGTGTACCAGGTCGCTAATAACCCCGACCAATCGATTAGCCAACAGTTTGGCCAGGATCTTGGGTTCGGCGTTAAGGAGGGAAATAGGGCGGTAGGACCTACAGACATCTCGCGGCTTGCCATCCTTGTGAATAACCACAATAGTGGCCAGGCGCTGGTCCAGGGGGAAGACTCCATCCTCACGAGCACGGAGGAACATGTCTTTCAAGTGAGGAGAGATCACGTCCGGCCGGATCTTATATAGTTCAACCGGTATGCCATTGGGTCCGGTTGCTTTGCCCGTACGCAAAGCGCGGATCGCCAAGGCGATCTCGTCCGCAGTGATGTCCCGGTCAATGTCCACCCTGTCCTCCTCAGAGAGGCAAGGAAGGTCTATCGCCGAGAGGAAGTCAGCCGAGTCGGCCTCAGAGTGATCCGACCCGGAGGTGTAGACCCCCCGGAAATAGTCAGCAAAGGACTCGGCGATGGCGCTCGGATCCGTAACCACCACTCCGTCATCGCACAGGATCTCCGGAACCACTCGGCTCGCCATCTCCCGCCTGTCCAGCCAGGCCAATAATTTACCAGCCTTGTCCCCGACGTCATAAATGCGGCCTTGCTGTTCTTTCGCTAAGAGCAGAGCTGCATTCGTAGCAAGATCGTGATACTCCGATTGCTTCAGAGAGAGTTCATGCAGGAGGGCGGGTTCGGGCTCGGGCCCCAGACGGGACTCGAGGTCCAAGACCTCCTCCTCAACTTGCAGGAGATCCGCATCACGAGTTCTTTTGGCCGTCGCGATGAGAGCCAAGGCCTCACCCCGCAACACCGTTTTGAAGGCCTCCCAAAGGGTGACCGCAGAGCCCACTGAGCCAGTATTTTCTGTAAAATAGAAGGCGATGGCCTTGGCCAGCAGCGCCCGCATGTTGTGGTTGCGGAAATACCAGGGATTTACGGTAGCCGGGCGGCTGGACAAAAGGACACCGAAGTCAAAGGAGATCCACAACGGCGAGTGGTCGGAAACGCCCCTTGCCAAAAAACGCGCCTCAGAAATGGCAGGCGATTGCGCCGCCAGGGTGAGGACATAGTCCAAGCGGGACAGACTTCCATGGGCACCGGAGAGGAACGAAAACTGGCGAAGCGCCGGATGTAAAAGTCGCCAACAGTCCACCAGACCCATAGAGTCAAGGAAGGTCGGCAGCCACGTTTGGGAACCCGGAAGGTCTCTCGGTGGCTGACGATCCAGGGTACCAGAGCAGACTGAATTGAAGTCCCCCCCTAGGATCAGTAGGCCCGAGGGCAGAGACAAAATGGCGCCACCAAGGTCCCGGAAGGTGCTAGACTGGAGACCGGGGGGAACATAAACCGACAACAGGGCCAGGGAACGCCCCTCCCACCTCCCCGCCACAGCTGCGTAACGCCCCCTATCATCTAGCAGGGTGACGTCTATCTCAAGCGGAAGGGACGCACGTACAAGGACGCCCGCCCCCCGGGAGCCCGAGGAGAACCCAGAGTGGGCGACCATTTTATAACCCTTGCGATTCAGGGCCCTACAAGAGTTGCCCACTAAGTGCGTTTCCTGCAGTAAAACTACATCAGGCATGTTCCTTTTTATCAGCTGGAGCACCACCCCTCTCTTGACCCTATCACCTAGTCCATTGACATTCCAGCTAAGCACTTTTAGTTTCCTACCCCCCATCCCCAAGCAACCCGCCCCACCCGACTCCGTTCGACCCGATCATACATTGTTCAACAAAACACACAGTCCATTGCCTCAAAGAAGAAAAAGAAATAGAACGAACAAAGAACAAACCCCGCGAAATTGCACCCCCCACCCTGCACCCCTGCATGTGACTAAAAAGCCCCCCCAACCAGCAGTGTGCCTGTCGCCCCATAACTACTCTACAAAAAGACACCCAGGGGAGTAAGGACTCTCCGCGAACTCCTCCCGCCACCCTCCATGTATTGACAGAAAAGATAATAAGGCAACTAAAAGCAACATTGGATAGCCCCCGAGGCAAGCAAGAGGGTCATTTAGTCACCCATTACAGAACCAAGTCTCATGGGTCCGGGCCGCCAGCCGCGCCACCCTCGTGGTCCTCCTGCGCTTCTCGGCGCGGTGGCAGAGTGTCCAGCCAGTCACTGACGTTCTCGGCAAAGTCGAAAAACAGTGCACGGCCCTCGTATTCGATCCGGAGCTTGGCAGGGAACATCATAGAATACTTAAGGCCCAGGTCCCGTAGCCGTCGCTTCACCCCAGAATAGCTCTGGCGCTGTCGCTGCACTGTCCTGGTGAAATCCGGGTAGAAATGGACATCAGCGTTCTGAAATTTAAGAGGGCCATGGCGCCTGGAGGCCTGCAGGATGGCATCCCTGTCGCGAAAGTTAAGCAGCCGGGCCACGATAGGTCTAGGCGCCACGCCAGTCTTCGGCGGGCCACCCGGTACCCGGTGGGCACGCTCCACCGAGAAAAAGTTGCTGAGGCCAGGCGGGGCAAGATGTGTTCTGATCAAATCTTCAACGAGGAGGTCCGTCGCCGCCTCCTCCGAACCCTCCGGTACGCCGACAATGCGGACGTTCTGCCGCCTGGCCCGACTTTCGAAATCATCCAGCCGCTTCGCGAAGTGCTCCGCCGTCCTCTGCAGGTTCCGGACCTCCGTTTGCATGTCCGAAACGTCTTCTGTGAGACTGGCCGTCTTAATGTCCAGATTCTTAACCCTGTCATTAGTCTTGCCCAGGTCGGCTCTGATGAGGGACAGATCAACGGCCATGCCATCCACCTTGTGCGTGAGGACTTCATGCTGTTGCTGCATGTCTGCCCGGAAACTAGTGATGGCTCCCAAAATGTCGGTCAAAGTGGGCTCAGAGCCGTCCGGCGAGCCCGAATGTGGGATGCCCTTGGCAGAGGGACCTGTAGCAGGCGGTGTTTTCAGCTGAGTGTAGCGCTCAATCCGATTCTGCTGTTGTTGTTGCGGTTTATTGCGCCCTCCTCTATTAGACTGCTTGTCGAGGTCCCCCTTGCCCGCCATGTTAGGTCTCAAAGAACAAAGGGCTATGCCAGGCAAGTCCAAGCCCAGAAACCCGGAATGGTGTCCGGGACGTCAGCGGGAGACAGTTCCAGGCGCGCTTCGCCGTCCAACTAGCACCGCTGTCCAGCACACTTCTCCGGTGACAAAAGCAGGCTTGCACTCTGCAATTCAGCAAGACGTAGTAGCGGAGTCCGCAGAGACAATGGCACCGAGCTGGCACGGAGTCCCACTCGACGTAGCTCCGCGTAGGAGACACCGATTTGAGTTCTGAAAACGGTGCTCGCCTCAGGTAGCCACCAGCAATGAGTATCCACCCTCGTGGATCAGGATTACGGGCAGGATAGTTGCGGAGGATCGGAAGGTCCGCGGAGCTCCGGGCTTACGCGGCCATCTTAGTTGCCCGCGAAGCTCCTCCTCCCAAACAATCTTTTTTAAATAAAGTGTCCACTGGTTATATTACATTATACTCAATTCAGCCAAACTGAGTGATATATTTATTTCCTAATTCATTCAATTAATATAACACATATTTTATTTCCGGACAGGTTTTTAGCTCTGACGCAATGAATTCAGTGAGTAGTGTTTTTAGACAGAAGACTGATATATGAACCCAAGTGAAGTAACCATGATCAATGAACTATGGCAGGGCCATGATGTGGCTGGAGGAGAAGGTAGCAACCTGGGCCAGACTGCCCCTGTCGCTGGCTGGCAAGATAGCGCTGGCTAAAATGATTATTTTACCAAAATTCCTATACTTATTTGTCAATATTCCACTCCCACTTACCCGGCACTTTTTCAATACTCTTAAGTCACACCTGCTCACTTTGGCGTGGGCGTGAGGACAGATCAGAGCCTCTTGGGACCTACTGACACTCCCGCTACGGCAGGGCGGATTGGGGGCTCCCAATATGCAGCTATATGCGCTGTGCGCCCAAGCACAGTTTCTACATTTTTGGACACACCCGTCCCCCTTCCAGCCACATGTGGTGGTGGAGTCAGATGTGATGGCCCCAATTCCATTAAAGGTTGCACTTTACCAAAAAGCGCGCTGTCCCCGCGTTGATATAGACTCTGCAGGAACGCTATGCTGGGCATGGGAGGAGTTGCGAAAAAGAGCTGGGATCCCGTTGCTATATGTTCCCTCTATTCCACTGCTGCAAAATCCACTACTGCCTTGCATACAGGATAGTATGAGTAAAAAGTTCGCCCTACAGATACACCTCCAGACCTTTGCAGGCCTGTACCCAGACAACGAACTTAGACCCCCGCCTGAAGCACCTGAAGGGCAGACAGGGCCGTTCACTGAGATTTTTCTATATCGCAGGACCCATACTGCATGTAGGGCCTTTTGGAGGGACTTCCCGAAAGCGCCGCCATCCTTGCCTGCTTTGGAGAACTTGCTGAAGTCTCCATCTCCCCGTAAACATATTACAAGCTTTCAATTGCATTAATAGGAGACAATTCTGGGATCTTTTGAACAGTTTAGGGTCAGATCAGGAGCTCATAAAGATTCTAAAAGCCCTACACTGGAACACGACGCTAATGTAAGATACAATATGGAGGGTGGCTGTACAGACCCTTTCGCTTGCACGAGCGGCGTGCGACAAGGATGTATTTCGGCCCCTTTCCTGTTTTCGATTTATATAAATGGTCTAGAGGAAGCCCTATTAAGCTTAAAGGTAGACTCACCAAGAGTGGGTAGAAGACCAATCATAGTTCTACTCTATGCGGATGACGCGGTACTGTTGGCACGAACCCCACGGGGTTTACAGAAATTAATAGATGGCTTTGTGGCTTTTATGAATAATCTAGACTTATCTGCCAACCTAACCAAGTCATACGTTATGGAAGTAGGGTGGTTATGCGCTATATAAATGGAATTTTCAATTCAATTCAATTCAAAAGCCAAAGAAAAATGTCAATTATAAAATAGGAGAACACAAATTGGAGAAAGTGCAATCCTTCTCTTATCTGGGCATTTTACTGGACGGGCGTTTACATTTTAAAGTTTTACTTGAGGAGCGTTGTAATAGGTTATTGTCAAGTACAGGGGCAATAATGAATTTTGGCCGTAGATTAGGCCGGTGGTCCCCGGAGCAAATGATGAATTTATATAACTCTATTTGCTTCTCTAAGGTAGCATACGGTGTGGAGCTCTGGGGATTCGCCAACTTGGACAAATTGCAGATTGAGGAGAACAAGTATATGAGAAGGCTTCTCAAGGTCCCAAAGGGGGTTCCCGCCTACATTGTTCATGAAGAGCTGGGGGGAGCATTCATAGAGGACAGGATCCAAGTTAGACCCCTGTTAGCGTGGCTCAAGATTTGGGACAACCCGGAGGCTGAACTGACCCGACAGATCATTATGGACTGTGACATATTTGGCCAACAAAGACATCCAAGGAGACCCGAATGGTCTTCTCTTCGGGGAGACTTTTATCAAAACCCTTGGCAAATACGTATCTACTTTCGCAGCCTTTAACAAAGCCCAGACAAACATGAGACACATGTTTGGTGGAAGATTTTTTTGGAAGGGCCGGCAGGGGAGGATCGGCAATCGGCCATGGTATTACAGATCGTATTTCCAACAAAACCAATGCAGGTATTCAAGGAACTACAGGGGAAACAACAACTTTTTCCCTCAACGAGGCTGCAACAATCGAAACCGAGGCGGAAACAGTTGTGGAAGATTCCAAAATCAGGGACAAGGTAAGGACTCCCCTTCCTGTTACTTCCCTCCCAAAGGTAGGGGGAAAACGCTCCCTCTTCCGTCACATTTGGTCTTCTATAACAAACAATGCTTGGGTGCTAGAGACTGTAAGAGGGTTCAAAATAGACTTCATTTCCATTCCCTTTCAGACCATACAACCCAGGGAACTTTCCCTAGACCAAGAACAGTCAAGTTTAGTAGATGCAGAGGTGAATCAAATGTTAGAGAAAGGTGCGATTCGCATCGTTCAAAACTCTCGTCCAGGTTTTGTGAGCACAATCTTTTTGGTGAGAAAAAAAGAAAAGGGCTGTTGGCGTCCTGTAATAAATCTGAAGCAATTGAACTCTTTCCTCGTGTACAGACATTTCAAAATGGAGGGTATACACTTTCTGAGAGATCTTCTCCACAAAGTAGTTTGACTCATAAAACTGGATCTCAAAGACGCATACTTTACAATCCCTATGGATCCAAATTCTCAAAAATACCTGAGGTTCATTTGGAAAAACATAACTTACCAATTCCAATGTCTTCCTTTTGGCCTATCTTCAGCCCCTTGGTGTTTCACCAAGGTGCTCAGGCCTGTAGTCGCCTCTTGAAGGAGAAGAGGAGTTTGCCTTATTATCTATTTGGACGACATCTTACTGATGTCTCAGGAACTCCTGACCCACATGAACTGGACTGTGGATCTCTTGGAGAATCTTGGCTTTATCATCAAAGTGGAAAAATCTATTATGACACCTTCGCAGAACCTGGAATGTTTGGGTTTTCAGGTGAACACACCCCTAAGCCAATTACAACTTCCCAAGAAGAAACTATCAAAATTAAAAAAGGACGTTTTATATTTAAGGGAGTATTAAGAACAGTGCAGCAATGTTCTCTTCGAACTTTCAAGAGAACTCTCTGTATTAAGAGAAACGGAGGGAAGGCATAAGAGTTCAGGAATTTCCAAGGCTGGAGAAGACCGTCCACTGCTAATGCTAGAGGGTCTGGTCTCCAACTGAAGTAGCGACTTATCTGAAAGGTAAGTCTGCTTGCAAAAAGATCTATTTCGAAGGGTCACCACAGATTTGAGATTTTCTGGAATATTGAAGGATTCAATTTCCAGTCGCTGGAGTCTCTTAGGAACCTCGAATTCCAGTCTGCTCTCGTGTTTAGATGGCCCGGGATAAATTCAGCTCTCAGAGATATCTTGTGACTCCAACAGAAATACCAAATCTTTTCTGCTAGGTCCGCTAGAGGTTTCGATCTTGCTCCCCCTAGACGACTGATATATGAAACGGCTGAGAAATTGTCTAGTTTGATCAGAACTACATTGTTTTGGAAGACAGACTTTGAAGCTCATTAGGGCATTCAAACATGCTAACATCTCCAGTGAATTTATGTGAAGGGCACACCAGCCTAAATTGGTTGCATCAGATTCCAAAGTAAAATCTGGGGTATTCCAGAATATTGCTTTTCCATTCCAACTGTCTAGGTTGTTGCGCCACCATAGAAGGTCCTCCCGAGCATCCTGGGACAGGGGAACTACATCTGAGTACCAAAGACCCTTCTTCAGACCTGAAGCCTTTAATCACATCACTCATGACATCACTCATGACATCTTAAATGACATCACTGATGACATCATCCAGTAAATGTGAGTCTTTCTGAAAAATAAATATTTTTTATATATGTATATCTAAAGGTCGATGGAAGAATAAATGGGTACATAAGTGTCTAAATGGATGTTTTTTTTTGTAAAATTGTTTGTATAACTGACTTATTAAGTGTATCTTAGTGAATACATGTATTAGCGAGTAATGTTTAATTATTTAAATATTTCTATCAGTGTCTCACTTTGTGTATAACTGGCTGAATGGGTTGTGAGTAGCTACATGAGTGTGTATATGTGTTATTAGTTGGTTTGTTGAGTATCAGTATGAGTGTCTGTATGGTTCGCTGTGGGATATTACTTAGTGATTAGATGCATGAATAAGTGACTCACAGTTTGTATGTGTTTTGAAGACAGCATGTGTGCAGGACTGTATGGGTGGATGAGTGAGTGTATGGGTGTGTTAGTGAGTGAATGACTGTCTCAATAGTGTCTTTATGAGTAAGTACATATGTTTTAAACTAGTATATGTGAGCACTGATGTTTATAAGTGAGTATATATGAGAGTGAAAGATTGGAAGAGTTGCTGTATAAATAAGTATATGTTTTAATAGTGATTGTTTAAGAGAGTAAGTATGTGAAGGTTTCAGTAGAAGTAAGTGTAGTGCTGTATGTATAGCTGTATATGCAATTAAAATGGATGTTTTTTTGCATGTGTGAGTATGTGTGTGAGCAACCCTATGGATAACTATTAGTGTGTAACAGGATGTATAGGTGTATGAGTACATATGATGAGTGACTACATGTATGAGTGACTATATAGAACTGTTGGTGAATGAGTGGATATGTATGTAGATTTTGGAATTACTGAATAGGTTCTTCTAACTGGTATAGGTATCTCCATTGTTTTGAAAATTTTAGTTTCTATTTTTCAATCTGTTTATCAAAGGTTATATTAGGGTGAGAGGAGGTCTGCCACTCTTTCACAAGGATGATGTTATGAGTGATGTCATGAGTGATGTCATTTGAGATGTCATGAGTGATGTCACTGACCATGTCATGAGTGATGTAATATGTGACGTCATCAGCAGTGGATTGCGGGCGCACGAGTTATAGTTAGCTGAACTGACTATAACAGTGGAATTTCAATGGTTTTGTATGAGTGAAATGTCCAGCTAATTATAACATGTGTGAAACCTATGTTTTTTTCAGTGAATTTCTAAGGTTTTTTAAATGCTAATTCCTAACTATAACATGGCTAAAACCTATGGTCTTTTCAGTGAATTTGCAAGGTTTTTAAATGTTAATTCCTAACTATAACGTGCCTAAAACCTATGGTTTTTCAGTGAATATATATATATATATATATATATATATATATATACATATATATATATATATGCGCAAGTGCAGCTCTCTCCCCCAGACAGCGCAGCAGCCGCCACAGCAGTGAAAGGAAAGAACCACGCCACTCCAACGTCCGTTGTGGGTTAAAACGATTTATTTCGCGTATTAGGCCACCAGATCTATATATATATATATATATAAAGAAGAAAGAGTTGCCCCTAGGTGGGATGCACTTACAGGTAGGAAATTATGCCAAAGCAAGGGCACGAGCCGTGAACAAAGTCCTTTTAGTTTTTTTTCTGACAGACCTGCTCATCAGTCTCCATCACAGCAAAAGGAGACTTCCTCTGCTGTGCATTTGTCCCCGAGATGGCTTCTCCCCCTGCATCACTGGAAGGATACTGGGGCGACACTGCGAATGCAAGAATATGCCAGTCCCATCCATAGGTCACCTTTACAAAGATTGGTGCAGGAAGTGGACAGGTCGAGTTCCCCTAGACGTGGCGAACGCTCGGGCAGATCCCGAGAACGAAGGCATGACAGATCACGTTCCCCCAGACGGGAGGAATGCACAGACAGGTCGCGGGGACGAAGACATAGTTCCCATTGCAGAAGTAGGAGGACACCGTCGTGGTCTTCTTCTTCCACCTGATCGTCGAAGAGGGATTTTCCCCCTACATTATCGGACAGCCCTATCTCGAGGGTGTCTCCGATAGAGGATATTTACACCTACCACTATGTGCTTCAGAGAGGGGCTCAGAAGCTGAACATCGAAATGTCCGCCCCTCAGGTGGCAACAACGGTGATCTTTGAGACTCTGCATCAGAAGGCGGCGTCTCTTCCATTGCTCCTCTTGGTTCCAGGGATTCTAGACCCTGTGATGGACACCTTCCTGACGCCAGCAATGAGCAAGGCAGTACCGGCTCGAATCCAAAAGAAGTACAAGCCGGCTTCCTCAGACCCCGTCTTCTTGAAGACGGATCCGCCTGCAGACTCAGTGATCATTGCGGCAGCGAGGAAGACTCATGCTGTAACTGCATCTTCATCGGTCCCCCCGATAAGGAAAGCAGGTCCCAGGACTCTTGGGGACATAAGGTTTGCAACTCGGCGGCTTCATCGCTAAAGGTCCACAGTGCGACTGCTTTGTTAGGCCGCTATGACAGGGCCTTGTGGGACTCCTTGGACTGCTTCAAGGAGAAGCTGCCAAAAGAGGATCAGAAGGACCTTGATGAGATCATCACCGAGGGATCACTTGTTGCAAACCAAATGATCAGCACCGCAGCCGACGGCGCTACGCTATGGGCGCATTCTTATGCTCATGGAGTCTGCGCCAGAAGATCCTCATGGTTGAGGCTGACAGGTCTCAAGCCTGACGCACAACAGAGGATACTAAATCTCCCAATTTCTGGCTTCTCTCTGTTTGGTACTCATACAGATGAGGAGATGAGCAGAATGAAAGCAGAGCTTGACACCCTCAAAGCCGTAGGCTTGGGAAAGAAAAAGGAATACAAACGTCGATACAGGCCCAACCAGCGCAAGGGATACCAACAGAGGGTTCAAACCCCTCAATGGTCCCAAGGGAACAACCAAGGCAAGTCGCAATATCAGGGCCGTAAATCGAACAGAGGCAGAGGTGGTCATCAGCAACAGTCCTCTACCAAGGCTAGATCAGGAGGAAAACCATGAGCAGTGGCTTCCTCTGGCGCCGTTGCCCACTCCAGTGGGATGAAGTGCTTCACATCATCTGGCAGAGTGGTGCAGCATCACAAAAGATCATTGGGTGCTCAATATACTGCGCAATGGATACACACTACGTTTCCGTGTGCTTCCAAAGGACATTCCTCCAAAAAAGATCTCGTCCTCACCAACCAAAGTTACTCCGACAGGAAGTGAAAACCCTTCTACAAAAGCAAGCCATAGAAGAGGTTCCTTCCTCGCAGCGGGGAAGGGAGTCTACTCTTGGTACTTTCTTGTGCCCAAAAAAGATCAGGAGCACAAGTTTAGACCTATCCTGGATCTTTGCCTACTGAACAGAGTCATCGTGAAGGAGAAGTTTTGCATGTTAGCCCTTCATCAAATATGTCCACATCTGCAAGTAGGAGATTGGATGTGTTCGGTGGACTTCCAAGATGCGTACTTCCACATACCTATTGCTCTGCGTCATCGCAAGTATCTGCGGTTTGTGGTGGGACACAAACATTATCAGTACAAGGTCTTACCCTTCGGGCTCAAGTCTGCCCCACGAGTCTTTACCAAGTGCATGGCAGTGGTGGCAGCTGCCCTTCACAGAAGAGGTCTGTTCGTCTACCCTTACTTGGATGATTGGCTTCTCAAAGGGCCATCTCCTTGACAAGTAAGGAGCGACTTCCAAGTTTGTCTGCAGCAGTTACACGATCTGGGTCAATGGCCTTCTGCATATTTCTCATCCCCAACGCCCGGCTGAGAATGCAACCGTTGCAGGAAGATCTAGAAGACAAATGGGATCAAGCAACGGGTCACTGGGAAGATCGGATAGTGCTCTCCCAAGCAGCGAAATCATCCATCAAGTGGTGGACTCGGCCTCAAAATCTGTTGGTGGGAGTCCCACATAAACATGTTGGAGCTATGAGCAGTCCACCTTGCTCTGAAAGCTTTTCTACCTTCGATCAAGTCCAACTCAGTCCTGATCGAAACAGACAACATGCCCACCATGTTTTATCTAAACAAGCACATGTAAGAGTTTTTCACTACCAGGACATGTAAAAGTGTGTCTTCCTTTACACTGCGCCCTGTGTTTAGGGCCTACCCCTGGGGGTACTTCTATGTATTAAAGAGGAAGGTTTAGGCCTGACAAAAAAACTGTGAGGGTCGCGTTCAGACTGATTTACAGCACTACTTAAGTGGGTGGCACAATCAGTCCAGCAGACCAGCGAGTAGCATTTCATTTACAGGCCCTAGGTACAGGTATCACCACTTTACTGGGGACTTACAGGTAAATTAAATGTGGCAACTGGGTGTAAGCCAATTTCACAACATTTAAAGGTGAGAGCACAAGCAGTTTGGCACTGGTTAGCAGTGACAAAGTGTTCAAAGTCCTAAGGCCAACAAAAACGAATTCAGCAAAAACAGCAGTACGGCAAAGAAAATTTGGGAAAGATCAAACTAAGGCTGACAGGTCCAACACTGCATAGCAAACGTTTGACATACCTGATAACAAAATATTATTAAATGAATCTTACACAGACAATAAATCAAGAAAATATATTCAAAAGACCTTTGCAGTTGTTTTTTTCAATGGAATTTTATAGCAGTGCATTGGAAAATGAAGGCATTAAATTGAATTATAAGGGCAGCAACTGGTTGAAAGGGGTGCTGACCTCTAGAGATTTAGCAGGTAACTTGTGCTACTGAGTAGGAAGGCCATTCCCAGTGAAGAATACAGCATCCAAAGCATCACAGATAATCAAACAGGGAGGTGCGTTTAGTCTTTGCTATTGCCCGAGCCACCAAGCTTCATATATTCACCAACTTAAATATGATCACATTTTTTAACTTACCTTAAATGCCAAAAAAATAACACTTTGACCTTAGCGTCAATGTTGCAATAAATTGTTTGACAGTATCTTTGTACAAGATTTTTGTTGTGGAGTCTGCAATGGTTTTTTCCATTGGTAAACATATCCACATGTATTTGCGATTCATTCCATAAAACATGTCATAAACCCTCAATCATCGCTTCGGTTAAGTTGCTGACTTGGTAGATTGTTAACACCCCTAGACCCCCCACTCTCTCCCACTAGTGGAAGTTGGGAGAACCATTATATCATAGGGACTAATATCACTTATCTGGATATATACTAGGGCAGTGAGTAAAGTTGGTGTATTAGTTTTACTCTTTTGGGACTACATGCCAGTGTGCCGTTTACCTGGCTTCAATAAATCGTGACTAAATAAACCAATACAAATTGTTTAACATATTTTTAAAGACTAATCAATCAATCAATGACATTCTTTATGTGGCATAATTTACAAAGCTATAAAAGAACAATATACATATATACATTAAAAGCGTGCACAGCTAAAAATTCGTTCTAAATAAAAAGCTTTAAAAACAAGGTTGCATCATATTCACATTTAAACATGTTCCATTCTTGGATCCCCCATTGATATCATAGGTAAAATGAGACACTAGCACACATTACAGCAGATACTCATTGCCAATATACCGGATCTAAAATGATAGTGTTTTAAGGAGGGGTCTAAGATACAGCATTCTGGGTGCTTTAAAAAAAATCCACACATCAGTGTCAAATGTTGCATGCATTGAGGCAAGTGGTTATCACTGAGTCATTTAACTAGAGCTTTTGGCCAGTCATTTCTGCCTGGACTATTTTAGCAAAATAAAATATATCTTTGCTGACTATTCTTACTTTTACCTAGATTAGGTTGGGGGACCACTCCCAGGTATTGAAGATTAGTCATAAAAGTTGCTTAATTCTGTGCTTAAACAACAAGATATTGCACTGGTTAGAATCAAGCGGAGCGAGTAATCTGTTAGTTCTAGTACTACTGTGTCCTGGGCTGTCAGTAGAAAATCGAAATCAGTAACCAGTGACTTGAGCCCTTTATTTTTATTTCCAGGGCAGTGATTATTATTGTTTTATTTAGAATTAATTTTTAAGTAAAGAAATCTGAACTATACAGCAGGTCCCACAATTGCTAAATTAAGACAGAAATAGACGAATCATCAATCATTGGTTTTACCTTGCATTTGTAAAGCATTAATAGCAACTGAAATATGAAAGAAATCAAATAAATCTTTGGGAGCAGGAACGATAATATAATGCAGGTTTTACTTTCAAAAGTTATAATGTATTTAAACTATTTTCCAAGCATGCAATGTGCTGTTTGATTAAACCACCACATAAAGTAAATAGAGGGCGTTTAGTTGTAGATGAAGGCACAAAATTGGCTTATTGTGTAGAAATATGCATTCTACCAAAGGGCATAAACGCCTGTGCTAGTAGACAGAGAATGTGGGAATCCTGTCTCGAAAATGAATGCACCTTTACTCTTCTTATGAGAAAAGAGCATAGAAAACAATGTAAGGCTATGACTATCCAGGAAGGAGCTCATACTTACAAGATATCAGTGTCACTTATTGTTTTAATCATCTCCTCCGGCAAGGCACATATATATGGAGCAAGAACTGTGAGCACTGTCCCATCCAAGCTAGCATTAGGATTTTGTAGATATCGTTGAATGAGGGCTTGAACCTGCAGAAAGATACATTTTAATATTTGTGTCTTAAGATAACACAACATGATCTGTTATTCCATGAAGATGCTGGCACCAGAAGCAGAACATCCTCCTATGGTTTTGAACATAAATAATGAATACTATGTCAACTTTGCGTTCAAACATGTTATTCGGTACAGCCTCATCTAAGATGTATCCTCTGTGAATGTCCTCAACGCAGTTAACAGTCTAGATTGTTTATACCGTGCAATGTTCAAAATAAAATAAGAGAGGGGGGCTGCTATATAATGAAGAAAAGTGATAGATTAATAAGGCCTTTTAGACATGCAGCTGTAGGGATAAAAAACAGAAGCCAAAGTACCTGCAGTGAGCCAGGTTACTACAAGAAATTGCACGTATGACTGCAGGTTGCATGCAGTCTTCCTTTAACCTCTGACTTTTCTAGTCAATTGCAAGAACAGAGAGGAAGCTGGGAGAAGTATACACCACTAGACAGACGCCATTTTAGACATACAAAAGGTCATAGGAGCATTTTCATTTTTTGCCTTAGAATGCTTCCATATTACTCATCAGCATTCATAATGCAGCTTTTGATGTACACTTCTGAAAGGCGTTTCGTTTGCTGGTTGCATTCTATTTTGGCATGTCGTCATGCTCAGAGTGACTCCTGAAGTGGCTTTCGGAGGACTGACTAACATCTTATCAAACAGCTAAACAAATAGGCACGCAATGTTGCTTAGAACATGGCAATTTTATTTCAAAGCCCTCCATTACGATAGACACTGCCCTGGGACATTACTATTTTGGGGGTGGTGCATATGGTATATTCATACATCTCCAGAAACAGAGAAATTGACCATCTATTCTTATAAACGCCATGGTGTTAATGACGGTTTAGGGGATGATTGTGGTTGTAAAGCAGTTCCATTCCGTTTGTGGGATTTTATTGCAGGATATATATTATGCAAAATCAATATTTATCATGTTAACCGGAAGCTGTTAGAGGGAAATTACTTGTAAGTACTTACGTGGGGTTCTTATCACGAGACCAAGTGACTAATTAAAGTGATATGCTTGATGCAAACAGAAATATTCAGTTAGATTAATTTATTCCAAGAGTTAGATGTGTTGTCCATAGGTAGTAAAAGAAAGGGTCATTACAATCATTCATGTTTAACTAATTTGTGTTCACAAACATTGAAATATTGTTTTAAAAACAGGTATTAACCAAACTTTGTAAACTAAATAAAGAGCCTGGGTAGAAGATCAGAATCCTTGGGGTAAGACCTCATGACATCAATCAAAATTTTACATGATATAATAGTAAGTACAGGTTAATAGACACTGTTCCAACTTTTGTAAAATCTTCTTTATTCATTACTTGCAACAAAAAGGGGCTTTTCGCTTTTTCTTTAAATGTTCAATTAACAGAAATATAATAATTGTATTGTATGAACACCTACAGACAACATGTTTCACAATCAACCTACTTTTTCAAGGCTCATTGTATTCCAGAGAAATCTCAGTCATTCTTTACTTACAATTTCTCCAGATTTACACATTTGCTTTGGCACATATGATCAGTCATGGATTCTTCTATTTTTAGGTAAATCAATCAAGTACCTGTGACGGCTGTAAGACCAGGGTGGTCGAAGCCCCACTAAAGGAAAGAAGGATGGACTGAAAGAGGACATTTCTGAGTTTACAACACTGCCTCTGAAATGGGCGCCACCAATATTGATAATGCAAGCCTACTTTCAGAGTGATTTAAGGACCTATACTGAAAAAATGCATGGCTGCTCATGTGTGTCAAAGTGAATGACTAACTTTTGATAAATCCTATGGAAAGTTTAAGTATAATTCCTCTGACAATAAAATAAGCCTTGAAAAAGAGGGCTCAACATAAAACTCATGTTGGAAGTAGCTGTACGCACGGCACAATTACTATAACCCTGTTAGTGGAATAGTGAATTAAGTGTAAGAAGCCTTTTGATGCAAGTTAATAAATTAATACGTAGGAACAAGCTTCCTTTAATGGACAATCTGTACTCACTAATTTAAAATGTACAGAATTGTGCATCTCCATTTCAATGTATAGCTCTGTCAAACTTTGAAAATAAAATACAACAATTTTACTGGCTAAAGACAATGCAGAAGTAAGAAAATAGGGTTTGAAAAAAGTATAGTTTGGATAGTGGTATATTTCAGGGTCTTCATATAAATAATTAGTGGTCTCAAAAAATACATTTCTGAAAGCAAGATGTGCCTTTTTGTGTTGTCATTGTCAGTGATGTCGCATGTGCTAAAGATTTTGCCTTATTGCCATTCTCTGAGACACACCTTGGGAAATTGGATGTCGGCTGGTTTGTAAGTAACTCTCAATTCAATATACACTCACTGTCAGAAAAAACATTGTAAATAAGGCGCTATGTGTCTGAATTAAGCCTGCTCCCATGCGGCTTCCATTTTCAGCCTGCCACAGAGACGTTCAGAGCACCCAGTGCCAGCTTCATTAAGTAATATTTAAATTAAATGTCATTGCTCACGCTTGTCTTACCTTTGTTGAGTCATTTTTCCATGATGTTTTTTCAAGCAACGAAGCTAGCGTATCAACATTTCTGATGTTCCATCTTCCAATTTCGTTTGAACTGTACATTCTGGCGATGTTGCCCAACTGTTTAAGGTAGTCATCTATCGAAGTATTTTTAAATATCTGTTAGAAACATAATAATATGGATGTTTTTGTGGGATTATAAGTGTTTCCAAACAGGATAATTTAGTTTGCCTTTACATCTGTCAACATGGTGGCGTTGTCCAAGGGAGTAGGCAGAAATATAAACTACGTCCCGAATTTTCAAGCATATCCCAACTTGTAGTGAGGGAGCTAGCGAGGAAAGCATCCTGGCCCACGAAGACTGGCTCTATCGAGGGAATTCTGAAATTAATTTTCGAAATGGTATTTTTACACATCTATTCTAAATTATTTGGTCATCCATCCACTCACCCTGCCCCATCCTTCTTATTCTCCATCCGCCCATCATTCTGTTATTCTCTCAATCCTTCCATCTGCTCTCTACCTCCATCTATCTCTATATAACTTTTTCTTGATTCTATCCTTCTCTTCCTCCCTTCCTCTTTCCCTCCCTGCTTAATTTTTGTGCTCCTTGTTGCATTTGTTCGCCCTCTCCACATCTCCGTTATGCTGCTCTTTCAGAGGTATTTATTTATTTATTTAATTATTTTGTCCTCATTAGCCGCATTGTCGTTCCAAGAAATATCCAACCACCAATAATGTCCCTGAAAGTCTGGAGACCAAAGTGGTCTCATTCTTTCCCAGGGCAAACGTATCAAATTGGCTGGAGGTATCTTCCGGAAGATCTTACTCCGTCAAGGCTTATTTCAAGCTGTCGGCCCAGTTTCGTCGTGGCACGGGGGCCTCCCTCTGGACCTGGAGTACAGGGCCTAATCATCGGACCCGGGGAAAAAAAAAACCCGGATGCCCAGGTGGTTTTTCATCTCCACTTAAGTAGAAAATTCCAGAAGGCGAGGCTTCTGGAACTGCCAGATCTTGCCATGTCCACTTTAGATATTTCATAAAGCGATGTCAGCCACTCTGCATGAGTCGGAGGGTTGGTATTGACCCAGTTTTTACATATTTGCCGTCTTGCTAAAAGGATAGCATAGAACAGAAATATTCTTTCTGCCCCCACTATGTTGTTGCTCAGTCCGAATATAACTAGTGACAGGCAAAGAGGGATCGGAGTTTTAAGGATTGAGCACTTTAGCACTGGTTAGTAGTGGAAAAGTGCAGAGCCCTAAAGCCAGCAGAGAGTAACTAAGCAAAAAGTGGAGGGTAAAATCAAAAGGTTTGGGGGTGGTCCTGCAGAGAGGACCAGGCCTAACACCCCCGCCCCTCCCAGCCTAAATCCAGGGAAGACGAAACAATACGTTGATGGACTTTCCTGCTTAGTTCAACAATTTACCACCTTAACATTGATTTAATTGATTCCTGTGGTAATTTTGAAGTTCTTGAACTCCTAAGAAGTAGTTTGCCTGAGTGGCCCATGCAGTGGTGGTTCCCGGATCTCCTTGAGATGTCCGTAAGGGCCTACTGGACATTGTCATGCATACCAAACTCCTGACCAGATTGCAGGGTCAGTTGTTCTACCCTAACTTAACATCCTTGAACTTGGCAGCATGGACCAGACAATATGGTCACTTGAATTTACCTCAATCGTGAAAAAGGCATTTTAAGAACTGAAAAAATACTTTACACAATAGCTTTTTAATCCTTCGGACAGGAAGGATTTTAGTTTGTGGGGTCAACATGTAGATTATGATCTCCTCATTCGCCAAGAGGAATCCGTTTTACCCAATTTGTTACAGTTGGCTCAAGCCAAGTTACAGTTTTTCTTTATCAAAGTCCATCTTGCAGCTATCACATCCCCCAGAAAATGTCCTTGTCAGCCATGCATTTCTGATGGTTCGAGTGATTTAAAGACTTTCTGGAAGGCCTAAAGAAAGTCCTTCTTCTTACAAACATTACTTCTCATATTTGGGAACTCAGTTTGGTGCTATCACAAGTTACTTATGGGCTCCTCCTTTCAAACCTATTCACAAGGCTTCATCTGTCATGTAACTAGTGACTATCGCTTCAGCTCCTACAGTTAGAGAGATTTGAGCCATTTCAGCTGTAGAGCTCTACACCATTTTACAGGGTAGTCATCAGGACTTAGTTACTATTCCTACTAAAAGTAGTATAGTTTTTTCCATATTAACCAGACCACAACTTTATCAGCTTTCTTAACAAATCAAAATGCCACACTTGAAGTTCTTCACAATCATTTCATGCCAGGAGAGAGTTACACTTTTACTCGAACAAATCCAAAGATGTTTTGGAATCTGTCAGCTATGGTCCATAAGCATAAGACTAGCATCTTCTAAACAATCCATATTTCATTGGATTGTCTCTTGCGTTTCCTCTTGTAAGTTGGCTTCAATGGTGTGGCTGACAAATATCCATGTTTCGAACACGTGTAAAGGAGCCACTTCGATGGTGGTCCAGACTTTTGCAAGACACTCCTTTATTTAATCTGATACATGAGCTGCATATAGTATCAGGAAGATCCCACAATGCTCCATTTAGAATACACTCCATTTATGAAGACTACTGAAGACTCTTTTTTATGTTTTATGGCCAAGAGCCTCTAAGGAGCAGATTTTTTAAGCTTGCTACTCTATTCTAACGTTTATTACTACAGATAAATATAAATAAAGATCCTACAGTGCAGAGGAAATGTTTACTTACTTGTAGTCGTGGATGTACATCGTAGGCCTCTTGTTTCAAGAAATAAAAGATCAGCCCTCCTTCCCGGCTTTCATCTTTGTCATACAGCATAAAGGTTTGGGAGTATATTCTAGTTTCACCTTCATGTACTTGCTAAAAAAAGACCTGACTCTGCTAGGCAACTGCCAGTACAAGGCATAATGGAACATAAAGGTCCAGATTTTAATGCAAACCTATGATATTACTATTTTCCTCTCAATTTAGACACTATGCAGCAAGCTCTTTTTGTAGGCGTTGCAATGTAATGTTGAGAAATACTTTTTTTTACTTATTCTATAACATATAGCCTACATAATCAGCAAACTTCACGTGGATATGTTTTTTTAGGAGATTTGCTGCATTTCATCAAACTGAACACTTTAGCCTCACACAATTTCATATCTTGGATACTAGTGTTCCAGGGTCCCCACCTCTATCAGGGAGCTGGGAACCACTCCGGGGAATTATTCTAACATTTATGACTTCAATGAAGATACATAGGATGAATAACCTGTGAGCAATATCATCAAAAGCTGTGTTAGCTCAGTGCAGAGCAGCTCGCCTTTTTTGTGCGTTTGTGGTGTCTAAAGTCACACATATAACTCGGAAATTCTCTGAGTTGATGTGTGAACTTCAGACAGCACAAGTTGGAAACAGAAGGATGCAAATTCCTGGTCACTGTTTACAACTTGTGATGATTGCATTCTATGCATCAATTGTGGTTATCTGTGAGTTTAACTACTACACTTAGACAATGGACCTGTACCTGTGTCCCTGCTCGTTGAGAGCGACTGTGGTCACATGATTCACATTATTCTATCTTCTGAGTCTAATTAGTTGGTAGTAATTTCTCCACTCATTTTCCGTAAGTTGTCTAGGCTTACCTGCCCGATGACTTTGTTCCTACTTCCATGGTACCATCATTTACTACTACGCATCTTTATGACATATATGCCCCTCCTTCGCTACCCTTGTACAATTGTTCAATATAACCTCTATGTGGCATTTGTCGTGTAATCTGAGATCATGCTTGTTTTTATCCCTAGCTGTTGGTGTGTTTGCATTATTGTCCTTCCTTTCCTTCCTAATGTAAAGCGCTTTGATATCCTATGGGATCTTGTTTGCGCTATATATAACTTTATAAATAAATAAATACATTGGTTTATTTCCAAGCATCCTGTTGAGAGAACTAACTGTGGATTATCCTCAATTGTGCACACTGCGAATACATTCCAAACATCTGAAACAATCACTGGAAAAAGTCAATACTTTTTACCTTCATGATGAGAAAGTGCTAAGCTATAGGGGTTTCCAATGCTTGTTTGTAAAGCATTTTTTTAAAGAAAAAAATATACTGAAGGAAAAGCAAACACTTATCTTAAGGTACATCAAAACTTAACATTGAATTGAATACTTCAACCGTTATATTATAAACAGCTTTGTTTAGTGTACAAATATACACAAGAAACTCTGAACAGGATTTAAAAAAGCCTTTTGCACGTGATACAGCTTGAAAACTTACAGAAATGAATAGTTGAGTGTATTTAAAAGATCATCAAAACTACCTGAGGAAGTATCCGAATTTAAAGAAAAATGTTGCCTCTTCCTTATTAAATGACTGGGAACTGAAACAAATGCTCCAAATTATTGTTAATTCTTTATCTTGTCCCCTGTCCATTTGAGTTGTATTTCTTATTGTGGTTCCTTGTTTTGAAACAGTTTGAAACAGTTTATGGCCTGGTACCCAAGGTCACCAGGACTCTAGCTCGCACTATTAATAGTGCGTGCTAGAGTACGGGTGACCTTGGGTACCAGGCCATAAACTTTATCATTGTACAGTGAGCAGGCACTAATCTAGCGCAGCACACGTATCGTACAAACACTAAAACAGTGATTAAACGAGTGCAGCACCCGTGCTCATTCCTTGTTTTGAATCCCCATGGGAACAGTTTTAATAAAGGGTGAATAAAGAGAGGCATCGCAAACCAATGCGTTGAATTCGATTCGGAGTTTTCAATTTTATTGGAATAAGCAAATGCACGTAAAACAAAATGAGGACCATAGCAGGGTGAGCAGGGCTGGGTATCACCTGGCAGTTCGGCTTAACATACAATTACATTTTTGTTTTTAGCACCTTCCTCTTTGATTGGAGGCTGCTGGCCTCCTATCAGATGAGTATGAATACCACTCCAAGATGATAGCGCTGTGGGGTGAGGGAACAAATGGAACAAGAGAATGTATGGATGGAGAGAAGAATGGATGGATTGAAGGATGGAGGGACATTTGGGTGGGCGTGGGAAAGGCAGGAAGGACAGAAGCATGTAGAGATGGAGAGAAATATGGATGGATGGTGGAATACAAGAGTGCATGAAAAAGACATACAGCTGGATGGAAAGAAGGGAGGAATGGAGGTTCGATTTATGGACAGATGGATGAATACACAAAAAAGCAAAAGGAGTGAAGGATGAGTGGATAAAAAGACAAAAGGAAGAACTGAAAAAGGAAGAAATGAAAGATGAAAAAAGACAGAAATGATTAAGAGAAGGAAGGAATGAAAAAAGGTTGGAGGAAAGGAAGGACGTTTCTAGAATTGCCCTGGGAATAGAAATACCCAGAATGAATGACAGACTTGCTCCCCAAAAAGGGTCACTCATTGCTGTTTGGGGATTACATATGGTTCAAAGTGGACGGTATTTTAATGTTCAGGTTACTGTGAAAAGACAGCTCCCTCATTCTGGCCTTTTCCCAGCACAAAACCCTTACATATCTTGTAAGGGTTATCCTGTAAACCCTTACATATTACATAACTTTTCCAAGCACAAAACCCTTACATATAAAAACTTAAGTGGAAATACCGGAGCCTCGCATCAAAGTTTGCGTCACTGAACACGAGATTTGTTTTTTTTTTTTAGGTGATAGAAATTCATTTTAAAATTGCTTCACAACACAAACAGTGCTTACTATTCTATAAAAGTGTGCCTTACTACGTCAGCTCCAATGTTCGTCTGTGTTCAATAGAAATGCATGAAATACACAGAGATCTCTAGGAGTCATACATTGTCTACCCCCCCCCCCCCCCCCCTCACAGCTTTGTCGTGTTTGAATCCCAGACATACCGCATCCAGTTTTGTTTTCAGCGTTAGTAGTCGATCGTCACTAAATTCCATCTTCCCGAATAGCTCCAGGTTCGTTTTCAGTACTTCTTGAGGCAGACAGGCGTCCAGGGCGCTAGCAGTGGGGTAGTTGCCAGGTATCATGTCTTGTTGTGTCACCACGAGATCTGTAGTCAGAATTGCGCTGGGGCAAGTTCCTTTAGTGATGGACAATCATACATAGCCAAACATTAGTACATAAGTCAAGGATACCAGGGCATTTGAGCAGATACTGACAAATGAGTGTTTTCCTTCTCACCAGTAGCATTTCTTACCTCAGTATGACGGATCAACCTGAGAAACAATCTTCTATTGATTATATTTCACCATACAAACCGATATGACTCTTAACCTTTTGGGAAAACGATATATAGTATCTTATTTTCGACCATGGTTGTTTTGAATGTCTACCCACATAAAACAAAGGGACAGAGGCTGATGTATGTCCTGGTAGGGGAAGGGGCAATGAAACTTCTATTTCAGTAGCTGGGTATATAGGATGTACCATGTTACAACGCATACCATTACAACTACCTACTATTACAACGCAACCATTACAACGCATACCATTACAACGCATAGCGTTTAGAGGTGCTGGATAGTGGTAAGTATAATTTACTATTCCAACTCCAGTCCCCGTGGACACTAGGGAAGGTGTTGGATAGTAAATTATACTTATTCCCTATCCTAGAGCGCCCCCCAGCGCAATGCGTTGTAATGGTATGCATTGTAAAAGTTGCGTTGTAATAGTAGGTAGTTGTAAAAGATGCGTTGTAACAGGTGTATACCGGTATATACCACTTAATCTGTCCTTTCTCTCCGGTAAATCGAGAAGTACCGAGTACAATTAAAAATGATTCCCTTAACCAGCATACTCCTGGAAACCTGTGTTTATTGTGTAATCCAACGACCTCCAAGAGTAACTCCCTGCAGGTTTAGTGTATCTGAGCCAAAAGAACACACTTCATATTACCTGCTGTCTATGGTGAAAAAGAAGGGTGTGCAGAACCACAGATGCTACTGCTCAGTAAATCTGCCGGACAGAAACTAGCATGCCCTCTATCTAGAAAGTTGCCATTCATCTGAACTGACTCAGGATCACCGTAGACAAGGGCATGTTCTTCTGCTCTTAAGCAAACACAATAGTGTGGTGTGCCCTTCAATCTAATGGTACAACGGATGGCTTCTCCTCTTTGTATACCATACCAAAGGATTGTAGGAAGTGCAATCCTTGCATCAAATAAAATGAATAATCCAAATTCTGTTGTGAAGATGTGAGGTTTATTCCATACAGAAGACCCACGACTGAACACATCAGGAACTGCCACTGGACTGAAATATGCATCATAACAATTCTAGAATATAGAATACATAGAAACAGAGCAACATGACTGTCCTTCTACACCCCCTCCCGCCAACTACGTTCTTCCAACCAAGCCCTCGCCACTGTACCTCGCATCAACAAGACCACCATGGGAGGCAGATCCTTCTCATACCTGGCTGCTAAAACATGGAACTCACTCCCCGCTCACCTTCGCCTTACCCAGAACCACCTAGCATTCAGAAAGCAACTTAAAACGTGGATATTTGACAAGTAATCCTCCTCCCCTTCCTAAGCGCCTTGAGACCCTCTGGGTATGTAGTGCGCTATATAAATTCTCTGACTTGACTTGACTACCTTAAAGGAGTACACTCTCTACAGGGATCAAACTAGAAATAATATAGTTGTGCACAAATAGGATGCACCCCACTCTGCCAACATCGAAAAGGTGTAACAAATCTTCATAATCTGATCCAATTTCAAGACAAAAAAGTGGCCCACCTACAGATGTTATCCTATGCTATGTTATAGTATTTATAAAGAGCTTGGCTTCTCCAATCAATGGAGCTTACCAGTGCTGGACCTGGAGGATAGTTGGGTTGCATCTGCCGGCTTACAGGGCTTTTTAATCAATAAATTCCATACTTACTCCCAATCTGGCTGGCGCCGGGAAACCCTTTTTGGGTAGCTGTGCGCCGTACAAAAGTAATTTAACATAACATTAACTTTTTGAGGATCAAGCTTGTGCAAGGGACGTTTCATAACTCGATCAGAGAAGGGCGTCTGTGTTGGACAAGGAAGACGAATGGCCATAAAAATCAAGAAGTGATCAGTCCTAGATGACCAGCTGAGTGCAGGGCACCAGACACCAGTTGGGGTAATTGAAGAGCAGCAAGATCTTCTATGAAGTTAGTGATATCTGTAGGAGGTTGGCTTAGTATATGGTGCACACTTATATAAGTGAAGCACCTTGCACTAATCCAGACAACCCTTATGGTGATTTTAGTGGTCTTAGACAACCTTGGAAAACTCTCTAAGTGGTAGGTGTGGAAAGTAGTCTTCAGGCTTATCCAGAAGGAATGTTAAGCAGCTTGTTTCACCCGATCTAACCATGTAGTTTAAGTTAACACAGTGTATATATAAAAAAATATGTCCATTTATTACACAACATTCACTAACACATTGGTATATCTCTTACCCAGAGATATCAACACAAATACACAACAATACTTCAACTGCAAAAGGTAAGTAGGCACAATACACAGTGATCTCCCGGGGGAAACCAAACTATATACTAAAAGAAGTGGAAGGTGAAGTGCGACCGAAGTAGGGACTTGGACCAGTAGACTCAGAAGACTGGGGACACAAGGAACCACCCAAGGTAAGTACCCCGCAGGCTGTGTGCAGATGGGAAACACAGCCGCATACTCAATAGAAGTCAACAGGAAAGTCACGGTTGCAGTATTGAAGAAGAAGGACCATCCCCAGTGGACCCTGAAAACACCCAGTCGAAGACAGAGGTTGAGGAGTCACTTCATTCATAGATAGTCCAGGAACCAGGATACCTACACCAGCGAAGCCGGGTGCATAGGTACAAAGTAACATTGGAAATCGCTGTATACCACGATGGAGGATTCAGTAAAGATGTCACTGGTGAAGAAGGTGCAAGAGTCCGGTGCAATCCACAAGTGGATTCTTGAAGTGAAGAACATGCAAGCAGATAGGACAGAGTCTATGCCACTCAGAGGTGACTAGGAGACACGAAGGAGCGATGACCTCTGATTTCAGAAAATGCAGGAGTGATGACGGTGACGTTGTCGCTGCAGCTGTGAGGACCAGGAGACGCAGAGGAAGACCAGGAGCAATGCACGAGTAGTCCAACGTCAGAAGTTGAGACCCATTGGGTTGGTGTTTGAAGTCTGTGGGATATCAGGAGCAGCAGACCTGTTAGCTTCGTTGTTGTGCCTGCAGATGCAGGGGAGTGACTCCTTCACTTCAAGGGAGATTACTTTGGGTGTGTTTGATGTCCACAAGTCAGTTGAATATCCTGAAAGAAGGACAGACACAGACGATGAAGAATACTTGCAGAACAGCGAGACCAGGAGCAACAGGAGTCTTCCTTGGTGCAGTGTCGGTTCTAGGTGAAGTCCAGCAAAGTCCAAGAATGACAACACCTGAAAAGGTGAAGTTGTTATCCAAAGAAATTTTAAAAACAGCACTTTCATAGTCTGGGATAGGGCAATGGGCCAGGCTAGATTCAAAGTTGTTACTATAGATCACAGCAATACAACCCTTTGTATGTTCTTACTGCCTGTTTTGTAATTCTCTGCTGAGGAGCGCTGTCATTCTGTGCACTCGCTTGCTATATCCATCACATAAGGTTTCAGAATGCAAAATTTGTCGTACTTTTTCAAATAAGACCCTTAGAGACAGGGACTGACGTCTTCTCATCTGGCTTCAGAAAATGAAAAATTATTCCAGACCCTGTGTCAGACTCCGAGCGTGACCAGTCTACCTCTACAAAAACCTCTGTAAAAAGGGCAAGAGATTCATCACAGTGATAAGGAGCCTGCTAAGAAATGCGCCAATAAATCCTCTTTTGAATCTTCCTCTGAGCGCAAAGGCTCTTATTAAAAAGAACAACCAACAAAGACTGTTTCTGAACCAAAAACTCCTCCTGCGGAACTTAAACTGACTTTTAAAAAACCTACTTCTGACATTTCGTCAGGGAGTTATCAGTCAGTGAAGAAAACTATTCTAGCTCTGTCGACGACAAGAGGATGCATTTCTGGCACATCAACATTGGCGACATGTTCTATGGTTCTCTTGTCGTTAATGATGATGTTGACATTGTCGATATGAGGTCCAGTTTTATAGACCATTTTCTTAGTATCTCAGAAGGAGGTTGACACAACGTCAACGAAGCAGCCAACTACGCCGTCGAAGAAAATACCATCAACGAGGTCATCGTCGACATCACTACCACTGACGGAAAAAGGTTGATGGTGCAGCAGCAGTCGACGAGGTCATCACCGTCGTCGAGTGCACCACCATCGATGGACAACTTGCCGTCGACGAAGATAAAGTCACCGGCGTCGACAAAATCTCTACCATCGACGACTCCTAAGATGTCGATGAAGTCCCCTCCGTCGACGAAATCATCGTTGACGACATGACCTACAACAAGTACATTAAAAGCTGTGGAAGGAAAAACACCGTTGTCGACACATCCGTCGACGAAAGCTATTTCTGTAAAGCTGACTACACCAAAAAAGATTCTGGAATCGGAAAGCACGCCTGAGCACACCTCACCCAGTAAAAGTACTCCTCTTTTACTCACTCATGTTTTAGAGGAGGTGTTTCTGAAGAAGAAGAAGAAGAAGAAGAAGAAGAAGAAGAAGGCCTCTTTGGGGAGGATGCGTATAGCCCTTCAGAATTGCACGTCAAGTGCCAGCCAGATGACAATGATGAGGGTGACCAGCAATACTAGGGCAAGTACATTTTACCCAGCCTGAACAACATCAACAGTACCATGAAGAAATGGTCACAATGCCATCTGCATTACTAGTAGATGAGCAGTTTATGCTGCAGGATTATATACAGTGCCTCCCACCTTCAGACCCATCTAACATACCCCCTCCTCCTCCTCAGGTGACATCGCCAGCAAGAGTTAAAGTTCCTATGGTGCTCTCAGTGCAGTGCAGACTACTCCACAATCTGTTCCCCTCCAGGAAACAGCCACTTCGGATTAGGAAGGGGAACGCCATGATACAGCTTCTGAATGGGATGACTATAGAGGTTTTTACCAGCCTCACCAGTAATTCCTCTGGTAGAATCCACACCTGAAGATATTGGAGGATTTCACAATTTGTTGGAGCATGCAGGTAAAAGGTTTGCCATACCAATGCCTTACTATATGACTTTAAAGAACCATTTCATAAGTCAGTTAGAGCTATTCCCATCATTGATTATATCTGGGAGGAAGGTGTTAGAATAATAAAGAAAACAGCCTTTGTGCCAGAGGTGCTTACACGTCTGGATAAGAAATATAAGACCACTGATGATGCCCCAGCGTGCTTCACAGGGCATCCAAAACCGGACTCAGTAGTGATGCAGGCCGCTCAAAGCGGCTCCAAAAATGCTACGGTACCTCTTTTTGCTCCTCTGGACAGAGAGGGAAGATGTCTAGATTCTATTGGAAAAAGATTCTCGTCTTTGTCAGCTCTAACAGTAAAGGCAGCAGGCTCCTTGGTGATCTTAGGGGCCTATGATCGCCAAATGTAGTCTGACATTGCTTCTTATATTGATTAACTGCTGTAAGATGTTAAAGAGGAGGCAAGATATTGCATGAAGGAGAGAGAACATCAAACGAAATAATAGATTCAGCAATGGATGTTGCTGTAACAGGTTTGAGACAACTAGCTGGAGCAGCAGTTCTACGAAGTCAGGGCTGGCTTAAAGCCACCTCTTTTCGTCCTGAGGTTCAAAACAAAATATTGGACCTTCCATATGATGGAGAGGATCTTTTTGGCAGCCATGTAGAGGAAGCCCTTAAAACCATCAAGGCAGACACAGACACTGCCAAGTCGTTAGGGACGCTGCAGTTCAGAAAAGCTCCCTTTCAGGGGTCAAAGGGTAGAGGTTAACCTTACTATAGAGAAGGATACCAGCAGTACCGTTATCCGGCATATTCTTCTACGTCACAGTCATACAGGCCTCAGTACCAACAACGACAACTGCCTCAGACATCCTATGTCAGTGCAAATAGAGGATAGACATCACGAGCTGGCAAGGATACTAACCATTGCCAATGATATACCTCTGGCTCCGGCTCCAACTCTCAGTTCACCAAGCCAATTTTTTCAATCTAATCTTCCTACCTGCCTGGGAGGCAACATTTCCCACTTCCTCCACCAGTAGCAAACCATTACTACGGACCAGTGGATTCTGCACCTAGTTCAATTCAGACACACTCTAGAATTCACCCAACAAACGCCATGAGACTCCCTTGGGATGTGATATGTTGCGCAATACAAGTATCCTGACTAGACTAGACTAGACTCCCACCACAAACATCTCAGGGCTCTTAAATAAAAGATGATAAAAAAACATGCTGAACAAAGGGGCAATAGATAAAGTGCCCTTCTCAAGCAGGGGCACAGGTTTTTACTCCAGTTTCTTTCTTCTTAATCAAAAATAAATTAATGCTGTGGAGACCGATTTTGGACCTTCGAAATCTCAATCTTTATCTGAAAAAACAATCTTTCAGAATGATAATGTTGCGAGAGGTACTAAAGCTCCTGAACCAAAACAATTACATGACAACATTAGACCTCCAAGACACTTATTTCCATATACCTATTCACCCAAAACACAGGAAATACCTGAGATTTGTGGTAACCGGATGCCACTACCATTTCAGAGTGTTCCCATTTTGCCTCAAGTCTGCACCCAGAATTTTTACGAAGTGTCTTGCTCCGATTGCAGCATTTCTCAGACAGCGGAAGCATCAAGTCTTTCCGTATCTTGACAACTGGCTCATCAAGGCTCCGTCCGAGTGAGAAGCAGGACCGTCCACAAAGGCCTGCACAACTCTCTTCAAAAGGTTGGGTCTGACTATAAATCAGAAAAAATCCAATCAGAATCCGTCACAAAAGATTGTCTTCCTAGGAGCGTAACTGGACACAGTCTGCTTAAAAGCATACCCTGCACAGGAACATCAGCGACGATTTCTTGATCTGGCAAATTCCATCAAAACAAGAAAATCTCTTTCGGTCTGACTTTTCAAATCCCTTTTAGGGATGATGTCGTCATGCATACCCCTGATCCAGTTTTGTCATCTCAGGATGCGGCCATTTCAGGAAGAGCTCGACAAATAGTGGGTACAGTCAGTAGACTACTTCGACAACATCATCAGAGTAACTCCACATATGGTGAAGGCCCTAGAGTGGTGGTTACACACAGACCATTTATTGGTAGGAATGTCCTTGCATCAAGAAGCCGCACCATTGGTGATCACAACAGATGCGTCCTTAAAGGGATGGGGAACCTTCAAGAGCTCCAAGTAAGCGGAAAGTGTCATCAAGCTCAAACTCAATCTCACATAAATTTGCTGGAGCTGAAGGCTGTGCATCTAGCCCTCCAGACTTTTCTTCCCAGTAGACCAAATTCAGCAGTGCTAGTCCAAATGGACAATACCACTACGATGCACTATATAAACAAGCAAGGTGGCACAAATTCTTGCCATCTCTCCAAGGAATCCCAAAAGTTGTGGGAATGGGCTATAGATCATAGAATCTGCCTCTGAGCAGAGCATATTCCAGGACGGCAGAACGCGATCGCGGACACGCTAAGCAGGCTGACAACTCCCCAGAACCGCAAATGCCGGTACTATGCAAGTTGGCATCCCCAACAGGGGTCATGGGGGAATACCTTTTCAATTGCATGGTCCGGCATCTTTGCATACGCTATCGCTCCCATTCCTCTTCTTCCAAGAGTTCTGAGAAAGATGCAGATTGAACCATGCAAACTGATCCTAATCGCTCTGGCGTGGCCACGCCAACACTGGTACATGGAACTGCTTCTCCTATCGCAGGTCCCTCATTTCAGACTTCCACTCCTACCTGGTCTCCTGACCATGAACCAGGGGCAGATACTACATCCAGACCTCAAGAGCCTGCATTTGTCAGCTTTGCTCCTGAGGACAAATAGCTCAGACACTTAAACATTTCTAGTGAATGCCGTAATATCCTAGCTGAAGCAATGGCGGACAGTACCAACAAGACGTACCACCTCAAGTGGAAGCGTTTCTGCATCTGGTGCCATCAGGAGAGTTTACATCCATTGTCTTTCTCTCCACAACAAATCCTACATTACCTTCTGCCTCTCGCAAAAACAGGTTTGGCACACAGTTCAATAAAAGTTCACTTAGCGGCCATTTCTCGTTACAGAACATCATCTTCACCTCTATGGACTTCTAGAGTAATTAAAGAGTTCTCAAAGGACTCTTTCGAGTGTTCCCACCTGTAAGACCTCCACCACCAGCCTGGCAACTGGAACACAGTTCTCTCACAATTAATGAAAGCTCCTTTTGAGCCGATTCCCACTGCAGAATTCAAATTCCTATCATGGAAGTTGGCTTTACGACTTGCTTTGACCTCAGCCAGACGGGCCAGTGCAATACAGGCTTTTGTAATAAAGGAACCTTTCTTTCAGTTTAGGTCAGATGAAGTTCTACTCTGAACAAATCAGAAGTTCATCCCCAAGGTGCCATCTGATTTCCACCTGAACGATCCATTGGTACTTAAAACTTTCTTCCTGAATCTTACGACATCAGCGGAGAGAACTTTACATTCATTGGACGTAAAACGTTGCTTAAACTTTTATTTAGATAGGACAAAATCTTTTTGTTAGACCTCTCAGCTGTTTGTGGCATACAGTGCACCAAGAAAAGGTTTTCTGCTCCCAAAACAAAGTATTTCCAGGTGGATTGCAAGTGCAATACAATTTTGTCATTAAAAGGCAGGCAGACCTCTGTCTGCAAGAGTCCGAGCCCATTCCACAAGGTCAGTGGCAACATCTACAGATTTTTGTGAGGGAGTGTCACTCCCGAAAATGTTCCAGGCAGCAACATGGAAGAATAGACACGTTTTCACCCGACACTACAGTTTGGGTTCATTAGTTCTCAATGACACAGCAGTGGGTCAGGCAATACTTCGGCATCTGTTCCATTAAGGTGAGCCACCCTTGTCTACCCTCCTACTTATTTTCAACAGTATCACATTTCCATATAGTAAGTTGGTTATTGTCTTTAACACTTAACTATTACTGGTATGGTTATTTCTTATAAGATCTCTCTCGCCCAGTACCATAAAAATATAAAAACGGCACGGAGAGCCTTTATTGCCCAACAGTGAAATCAGGCTGGGAATACTCCCAAAGCTTTATTTCAGATTTTAAAATCCTTTAAAAACCCTAAAGCTTGTGATCTGGAGGAGGCTCCATCTCAAGCCCTTTGTGAGGCAATAGCACAGCACTTCACACAGAAAATTGAACTTATCTATGGCAAGATCATTTCAGTGGGAAGCCTGCAGCAGGCCGCTTGGACCTTCAACCCTCTTATTTGTACAAAGAGGCAGTCGTTGGTGAGCTTTCCTTTTTTTACGAGTGAGGATGTGGAAGCTCTACTATACACTTTGAAGTCAGGCTCCCCTCTTGACATCATCCCAGCCAAAATCTCCTCCTCACTTTCTACACAACTCTCTGCACCCATCTGTTCTCTTCTCAATCTCTCCTTGAGGGAGGAACATCTCCCTTTGGAATGGAAGGCGGCACAGGGCATCCCTATTCGTAAAAACACTAAAGTTCCCTTGGAAGTTCTCTCCAACCTACAGCCTATTTCCTTACTGCCTCTCCTGAGCAAACTTCTGGAAAAGTACATCAATAAACATCTGTCAGACTGTCGAATTCTCCAGGAGCCTCGATTCTTCGCAATCAGACTTTAGGCCTAAATACTGCACGGAGACAGCCCTGCTGGCTGTCACAGATAACATCAGGTTGGCCTTAGATAGTGCCCAACCCACATTTCTTGTGCTGTTAGATCTCTCTGCCACCTTCAACATGGTCGACCACCAGAGTATGCTCAGGAGACTGGAGGAAATTGGAATTGGAGGTTTAGCCCTGTGGTGGATGACAACCGCTCGCAGACAGTTAACCTTGGACCTTATTGGTCCAAAACTATGAAATTGACCAAGGTAGTGCCTCAGGGCTCATGTTTAAGCCCTACGTTGTTTAATATCTATGTTGCTCCCTTGGACAACCTCTTGAGGACTTCTGGGTTTACTCCAATCTTGTATGCCGACGAAAGCCAGCTTATCTTCTCACTCAATAAATCCACTCTCTCTGTCCAGTCCACCTTTTCCTCAGGCATGATAGCAATATGTAGTAGTATAAATCTTTATTCAGTAAAAGATTTCACCATAAAAGAATACATTTTATACAATTATACATTACTTTTAGTTAAAAGAAAAGGGAAGTGAAGAACATTAGATATAACCTTGCACAATAAAATTCCCTTGTTAAAAAGTGAAACCTGCACATTATACAGTACGTTGGGTGATTTTTATGAGGCCCCAACCAAGCATTCTCCTCAGTACACTGTTGCATGATGGTTGGAATGACTTCAATGATAGCAATATCCAATTGGATGAGGAGTAACTTCCTCCAACTCAACGTAGGGAAGACCGAGATCATGCTCTTTGGAGAGGCTCCGCTGATGTGGTCACCGGACTGGTTGCCAGTAGATCTCTGTGCCCCCCTGCGTCTAAGACTGTCGTCAAAAGTCTAGGCGTACGCCTAATTCAGGCACTGACTATGAAGGAACAGGTGACCCACACTGTTGATACCTGTTTCCACGTGCTCAGTTTGTTAAGGCGAGTCTTCCCTTTTATCCCAGACTCTACACGGAAAACCCTTATCCAGACTTTGGTACGAAGCAGACTGGATTACTGCAATGCTCTGTTGGTATCAGCTAATGAGTCTTTGTCGGGCCGTCTGCAGGTAGTCCAGAATACCGCGGCTCGTCTGGTTCTAAATGTCCTCTCAAAAACAGCCTCTCTTCCTCTTCTCCAACAGCTTCTCTGGCTCCCGGTTCGTATTTATGAATATGCATATTTATGAATATGATCTGTTTCATTTACTGGAAAACTTATAAAGTCCATAAGGCGGTGTATGGCATGGGCCCTGCCTACCTCGCCGAAAAATGTAATCATTACACCCCAACTAGGGATCTACGCTCGGGAACAAAATCCCTCCTTGTGGTTCCCCGATTGAAGAAGTTAAGGATGGGTGGGACACCTTTTTCACACCTCGCTCCTCTGTATTGGAATCAGCTTCCCGCTCCGCTGAGGCAATGTCCGGATCATCTCCAATTTAGAAGGCTTCTTAAAACTGTTTTGTTTTAGACGCTTCCGTGACAGCTCTTTCCCGCATTTCCGCAGCACAGAGATAACCCTTCGGGGGTGATTCAGGCGCTACACAAAACTCATAAATAAAATAAATTATACTGTTTGATGATTGCTTGCAGGTTAAACTGTTCAGATTCCTGTTAAGCTTCAAACCTATCGTAAATGTGCTACCAAACTGTTTGCTAATCTGATTCAAGCATGTTAATCAATGAAAGTTCTAATACTGGAGTAAGAAATAAGTTACTTACCTGTAACTGTAGTTCTCTAGTATTGGAATCTTTCATAGATTCACATGCGACCTACCCTCCTCCCCAGGGGGAAGCTCACCTTATATGTCTCAACAGATTGTATAAAGCACTTGTGCTCGAAACTCTTAGGCTCTGAGCTTCCCTCAGGAGTGTTCTAAAGGGTGATTGATGCTGATTGGTTGGGGCAAAATTGTAGTCCTTTTCTTTATAAGGACTATGATAGGTTATTAAACTAAGAGGCCTAGTCCTTCTTTAGACTATACCTATTAGTGTATTATGACTAATTAAGTCTACTACTACTACTAAAACTACTATTACTACTATTTTAAGTACCGGGGACTCCCATCATGACAATGGGGATTGAGTCAAGCAGGTGAATTTATGAAAGCTCCCAATACTGGAGAACTACAGTTACAGGTAAATAACTTATTTAGTTCTACCTTTACCTCACAAAAGAGTTCCGGGTGGATGAGTAAATTCTTTTCGGGCCAAGAAAGGAAAGGCGGTGCAGAAATGGACCATCTCTCGATGAATAACAATCTGCATCAAAACCTGCTATTCATTTGCCAAAAACAACTTCCTGAGGGCTTGCAAGCTCATTCACCCAGAGCCAAGGCTGCGACCACTGTGTCAGCTCGCAGAGTTACTGTCCTGGATATCTGTCAGAGAGAAAAATGGATTTCCTTGCACATGCTTATGAAGCACTCCTACCTGGACAGTCAGGTCACTTTGCCCAGAGTAAAATAATTCATGCTCCTCAGCCCTCCTCACTATCAAACGAAGAAAGATGTTAGCAGCATTACTGTATCTAAGTGTGGTCCTGTAATTCACTCTTCAACTGCTCATGAGTAGGGGAAACAGCCATTACAACGCAACTAAAACAACGCACTACCATTACAATGAAACTTTTACAACGCAGGATCCATTACAACGCATGCCATTACAACGCAGCTGCTATTACAATGCATGCCATTACAACGTAAGTATGGGTAAGTATTTAATTAAATTTTAACCCCTACACCATCCAACACTTACCCTACTATTATGCCCCCCTGGAGTTAGAATAGTAATTTTAACCCCTACACTATCCAACACTTACCCTACTATTACACCCCCCTGGAGTTAGAATAGTAATTTTAACCCCTACACTATCCAACACTTACACTACTATTACACCCCCTGGAGTTAGATTAGTAATTTTAACCCTTACACTATCCAACACTTACACTACTATTACATTCCCATTAATTACAAAAAAAATACTTACCCATATTTACGTTGTAATGGCATGTGTTGTAATAGCAGCTGCGTTGTAATGGCATGCGTTGTAATGGATCCTGCGTTGTAAAAGTTTTGTTGTAATGGTATGCGTTGTGAATGTATGCGTTGTAACGTCATACATCCCATGAGTAGGTCCTGAACAGCTCTTACTTTGGCAATGTTTGTCCTCTGCCTGACTCGGAGATTATCATTAGTGGCAAATGGATGGACATGCAGCCCATGCCTTTGGGTCGCTAACCTCTTGTTTCAGGGGTTACAAACACCCTATACCAGGACTGGCAGTATCCAGTGCAAGGCAGAGACTAACTGATATCCTACGATTGGTTTTCCTGCCATTCCACGTGTTTAAATAGGGCCTCTCTCATGACTGCACCTACAGTGTATTGCCCCTCCTTCACTCATAGGTGGAATCTCTAGAGCCATCACGAGGCAGAATAAAAATAAATGTATGCAAAGTTCATGCTCTCCATCTTTCAATCTTCTTCCAACCATCACCCTATCACAATACCAGACCCCACTCTGGTCACCTATGCACAACATCAAAACGCGTCCAATATAGGGCCCACTGTCTTTTCAACACACTTACAACGAAGCACTCCATCAGGGAGTAACTAGACCAGCATTGGGTTCCTGGTCGAAGGTATGTAGTGTAATACAAATGGCACAGTGGCTTCCCCTTCTCTTAAAGGTTACCAGTTTGATATTTCCGTGACTTTTTCTTGGCTTCCCAAACACTCAAGTAGGATTGAGGTCTATACATTTTAATATTATTTAATACTAAATACAGCTTTAAATTGAATTTATGTAAAATTAAATAATAAACAAAAGATAAATAAATACCTGTGGCCCTCATCGCTCTTGAGTTTGGGACTGACAGTTGAAGTTGTATTAAACAAGATGTGAACAACTGCATATTTTGTTTCTTCAGTTGACCCAAGAAGCCAGGAAAAAAGGTAATCTTCACTTGCTACAGAATATCAATGGAAAGAAAACAAAGGGTCAGGCAGACGCAGCATGCATCCTTATTTAACATTGTGTCATTTTAATGATAATGATACATATAAAGTGGAACTCAGCACACATAGCCTCTCGTAACCCGTTAATAGCTCCAGCATTAGGGCACCAGTAAAAACAGGTATTGACTGGAACGGTATCTTCAGCTGTCGGAAACACAGGTCCATTAAAAGGTCGACTCTGAGAGTCCACTTAGAAATGGGTAATAGCCAGGAAGTCTGAATTTAACACATATTCCTCTGATTATTTCTGCCTGGATTTTCACCCATGCAAAAACAACAGTTGATGGACAGAATGCAGAACAATGTCATACATTCACCCCAGTACAGAGATCTGGGCCTAAATCCATCGTTTTTTTGCACTCCACACCACCCCAGTTCAGACATGGCCATATGCAAATCAGCCTTGACCCTGTGCCTATTGGGAAAAAGTCCAGCCTGAACTGCCAAGCCATGTCTTTCCTGGAACGGAATCAAGCATCCTAGGACTGGTTTCTGGCTATCAGCCGTCTTCAGCCAGGATAGCTTAACTCCAGTGGTGTGGAGAGCATGGGAGTCACGTCTGAGCATACCCATTCCACTCGGGGTGACAAATGTAAAAATAACAGTTGATGGACAGAATGCAGAACAATGTCATACATTCACCCCAGTACAGAGATCTGGGCCTAAATCCATCGTTTTTTTGCAATCCACACCACCCCAGTTCAGACAAACTGGATTTTCACCCAGGCATTTCGGCTGCTTTTAGCAGCCTGCGTCCCTGGGAAAAGCTGTGGAGCTGTGGCCGTCTTTCTGCATTGCTCGTAATCTCGGTCTGCCCAGGCAATATTATGGGTTCAGCGGGAGACTGCAAGCAACTCCTAATAAGAGATATAAGGCCAGATGTAGGTAAATCACATTTACCGATTTTGAAATACCGAATATTACCGAATTTTACCGATTCGGTATTTCAAAATCGGTAAATGGGATGTAGGTACCAACATCTGGATTTTTTACCGATTCCTTAAAAATTCGGTATTTACCGATTCGGTAAATACCAAATCGGTATTTGCTATTGAATCCTATGGGCCTTGAAGCCCATAGGATTCAATTCATATAATAGAATAGAAGCCATTTGTTCAAATTCAAATACCGATTCGGTATTTACCGAATCGGTAAATACCGAATTTGTCAAGGGTGCAGGGGGTGTCACTTTGACACCCTCTAGCACCCCCAAAACGGGCATGTGTGCAATGTGGCACACAGACATGCCCTAAGGGCACGTCTGTCTGTCACATGGCACATGTGTACATGCACAGATGTGCATGTACACAGGAATCGGTATTTTACCATGGATTTGTATTCCATGGTAAAATACCGATTCTGAACGCCATGTGCCAATGGAAAATTGGCTACCCACATTTCAATCTTGCATTTTCGGTAAAATTACCGAATCGGTAAAATTACCGATTCAGTAAAATTACCGAAAATGCAACATTTAAGGGCCACTACATGTCAATGGCCATTTACCGGTCGGTAACGGCCGAATTAGGCCGTTACCGATCGGTAAATGGCTATTTTCGTCCACCTACATCTGGCCCATAGAGGACAGCAAGGAGTCTTTCACAATTTTACGTAAGGGAGACTTTACCCGACATCATAAGATCATGAAAAATAGTGTCCAGCATGTGCTGCTGGCAATGGGGATGTATGATTCAAATCAGTGAGACAGCTGTGGGAATGGGGGACAAAACTCTGATCACAAACAAGAGAACTATTTGTCTCTTCGATTGTCAAGTGGAGAAGATGGCAACACGTCTAGGAACACGTTGTTGTGTTGCAGTACGCTAAGTAGTGCTGAGGAATGATTTTAAGAAAGTTCAGGAAACTCGATCAGAAAATGCATATTAATTTTTTTTTATTTGGAGTGGAGGTATGAACTTTCTCCTAGGAACAAGAAAATGGATTTAAAAAGGATGACACTAGGATATAGGACCTTTGTTCATCCCACAAACAGTACGGCAATTGCAAATGTTACGAGTAGGGTATAGTAATCAAAGCTATCAGAAATGAACTGCAACACCATAAGACCAGGTGGAGAGAATGTGCATTCTCCAAAACAAACTTACAAATCATACTTTCCAAACGGAGAACTTATCTCCTGTGGATATATGATACTTGAAGTCCTCAAACTACACATTATTTACCACCCTCCTGAAGAAAACCAGACGCTCACTGAGTAACTAATGGAAACAAAACCAGTACAAAACTTACAACACCTGAACGCAATCTTTCTAGGTAACTTCAACCTACAGTGGAATGAAATCAAGGATCCACACATGAATGTGTTAACATCTTTTTCCCATGATTTCCATAATCTGGTGCAATCATTCACAGGACCAACACATAACAAAGGAGCAACACTAGACCTAATATCTCCAAGGAAGATGCTCCATGCATCGACTCGATAGTCACATTTGATTGGTCAGATAACCATTGCATCTCATTCCACAACACAGCCCCCAAAGCAGAGGCAAAGAGACAAGAGGTTAAATCCAGGTGGTGGATCAGGGACTCTGGAAATATAAATGGCATAGATCATATAGCTCGTATCTATTCATATTTCTAGAATCAGAAATGTATTCCGGGTATGAAGGTTTCTTGGGCATAGATCGTATAGCTCGCATCTAAAGAAACCTTGATCCCCAGGATACATTTCTGATGTTCACAAACTAACAGGACACTACAATAAAATGATGAATGAAATAATGGAGACTGTAGCCCACCTAATGACAAAAAAGGATCACAAACAGATTAACACGACCTTGGTACAACGGTCATCTAAGTGAAGAAAGAAAGAGATGCAGACTTGCAGGGAAACGGTGGAGGCAAGCAGCATCCTCTCCACACCTAAAACAGCTCAGAACATTGAAAAAGTCTTGGAAAAAAATTTCAATGGAATACAAAAACGGAATACTTCAGATCCTAGCTAGATGACACAAAAAAGCGGGCAGACAAATTGTTTAAAATCATTAAGCAACAATCGAGTCAACATAACAGTACCCCAAAACTACTAGAAAACAGAATGGGGCTGGCAGTAAATGTGCTGAAATAGGTCTCCTCCTTTCTCTGAAACCGATCGCATAGAATCACGCTGCATCACACCCTATCCAGCCCCTCCCATGGCTCAGTTGGTGTTACTCAAGCATCCACCAGATCCTGCACTCTGTTGAACTTAAAAATGTGACCACTGATGAAAATCCTCAAACAAGCAAACATATCATACCACATGTACGCTGATGACACGCAGCTGTACATGTCAAGTCAAGTCAAGTCAAAGAATTTATATAGCGCTCTACATACCCAGAGGGTCTCAAGGCGCTTGAGGAGGGGAGGGGAATTATTTGTCAAATATCCACGTTTTAAGTTGCTTTCTGAATGCTAGGTGATTCTGGGTAAGGCGAAGGTGGGTGGGAAGGGAGTTCCAGGTTTTAGCTGCCAGGTAGGAGAAGGATCTACCTCCCATGGTGGTTTTGTTGATGCGAGGTACGGTGGCAAGGGCTTGGTTGGATGATCGTAGCTGGCGGGAGGGGGAGTAGAAGGATAGTCGTGTGTTGAGGCATTCTGGTCCGATTTCGTAGAGTGCTTTGTGTGCGTGGGTTAGTAGCCGGAAGGTGATCCTCTTGTTGACGGGAAGCCAGTGGAGGCTTTTCAGGTGACCAGAGATATGTTCTTTACGCGGGATGTCTAAAATGAGTCTGGCTGAGGCGTTTTGAATTCGTTGGAGTTTTTTCTGGAGTTTAGCGGTAGTACCGGCGTAGAGGGTGTTTCCGTAGTCCAGTCGGCTCGTGACCAGGGCGTGGGTGACCGTTTTCCTAGTTTCGGTGGGGATCCAACGAAATGTTTTTTTGAGCATGCGAAGAATGTTGAAGCAGGATGAGGAGACGGCGTTGACTTGTTTGTGCATTGAAAGTGAGGAATCCAGGATGACGCCCAGGTTCCGTGCATGGTCTGTCGGGATGGGTGCTTTTCCAAGGGCTTCTGGCCACCAAGAATCGTCCCATGCGGAGGGGGAGGTACCTAAGATAAGGACTTCTGTTTTATCAGAGTTAAGTTTCAGACGGCTATGTTTCATCCATTCGGCAACTTCTTTCATTCCTTCGTGTAGGTTAGTTTTGGCGGTGTGAGGGTCCTTGGTGAGAGATAGGATCAGTTGAGTGTCGTCCGCGTAGGAGATGATGTTGAGGCTGTGTTGGCGTGCGATGGTCGCGAGGGGGCTCATGTATACGTTGAAAAGGGTGGGGCTGAGTGAAGATCCTTGTGGAACGCCGCAGATGACTTCAGTGGCCTCTGACTTGAATGGTGGAAGGCGGACTCTCTGGGTTCTTCCGGTGAGGAACGAGGTGATCCATTCTAGTGCTTTTCCTTGGATTCCAATGTTTCTGAGGCGCTGAAGGAGGGTGTTATGTCAGACTGTGTCGAAGGCTGCGGAGAGGTCGAGGAGGATGAGGGCGACTGTGTCTCCATTGTCCAGTAGGGTTCGAATGTCGTCTGTTGCTGCGATGAGGGCAGTTTCGGTGCTGTGTTTGGCTCAGAAGCCGGACTGTGAGGAGTCGAGGGAGTTGTTGGCTTCGAGGAAGGCGGCGAGCTGGTTGTTGACAGCTTTCTCGATGAGATACCATCTCTGGAAGATATCAGAAGACTCAACGACACAACCATAGAAACACAAGAATAGCTGGCACAAACCACCTTAAATTAAATGCACTAAAAACTGAATTCTTACTAGATTCCAAACTACATAGCTCTCCACCAGCCGAAGAATGGAACAGCAACTTAACTGCCTTCAACTGCAAACCAGTCATCATAGAGTCGACTAAATCACTTGAAATAACACTACACAGAAATATTGATATGCAAGCATACGAGCGCCGTCACAAGAGGAGCCTTTTTCCAAATGAAATTCCTCAAGAAGATAAAACTTTTCTTACTGCTCCCAGACTTCAAAATAGCATTGAAGTTCTTAGTCATCTCCAGGCTGGAATACGGGTGTGCAACATTAACAAGAATACCCAAAGCAAGGTCTGCTACACTCAAGACATCTCTTAACGCTGTGGCTTGGCTGATTACAGCATTAACTGCATCACTTCTACACTCAAATCACTACACTGGCTCCCTTTTGAGGCCAAGATTCAACTGAAAATAGCTCATATAACACACAAAGACCTACACCACAATTCTCCCTTATACCTAGTTTAGAAGCTCTAGCTCACTGGAGGCAGTTGTACTCTAGGGAGTGCAGGCTCTATGCTTCTAAAACCCCTGAAGTGTGGAAAAAGAAGACTTATTACTGCACATTCTCATCTGCACCTCCAAGAATTTAGAACTCTCTATTACCTGTGATGTAGGCTGACCCTTCTTTCTTGAAGAAAGAAGTCAATATGATCTTAACAAACATATTCTTCATCTTAATGACCAGACAAGGTACAGACACAATGGGCCCGATTCACAGAATGAACTTAAGACTCAATCCTAAACTTACTACTGTTTTGGTATTCACAGAATAACTTACTACTTTTGGCATTCACAGAATGCACTTACTACTTTTGGTATTCACAAAATTAACTTACCCATTTCGGTATTCACAGACGTTAGGACTCCTAACTTTAGGACTCCTAAATGCCTTCTGTGAATACCGAAAGTCTTAAAATTAGGATTTTTCTCAATTTAGTAGTAGTAAAGTTAGGACTACTAACTTTAGGACTCCTAAATGCCTTCTGTGAATACCGAAAGTCTTAAAATTAGGATTTTTCTCAATTTAGTAGTAGTAAAGTTAGGAGTCCTAACTTTACTACTACTAAATTGAGAAAAATCCTAATTTTAGGCCTTTCGTATTCACAGAAGGCATTTAGGAGTCCTAAAGTTAGGAGTCCTAACTTCTGTGAATACCAATATGAGTAAGTTCATTCTGTGAATACCAAAAGTAGTAAGTGCATTCTGTGAATGCCAAAAGTAGTAAGTTCATTCTGTGAATACCAAAAGTAGTAAGTGCAATCTGTGAATACCAAAACAGTAGTAAGTTTAGGATTGAGTCTTAAGTTCATTCTGTGAATCGGGCCCACTGTCATGATCTGCACACTAATGTTAAAAGACACAAACACTGGCCAACTCCAAACCTAATCGCATCCCACCATTATCACTATATATATATGTAAATCAACTGATCTGGGATGAGTATCTCTGGTGAGTCTTCACATAGCACTCTATTGTCATACTTTTGTATCTTTTCAGATTTGACTTTTAATCCCAAAGAAAATTATTTATGGACCGAAAGCTAAGGGATGACTAGAATGAAAATGAGTCTCATTCCTGTTGGACTGAGAGTAAAGAACCTTCCTTTAACCTTAAGTGGATCAGGTGTTTAAAAAAAAAGTATGTTTGCCAGAAGGCATGAACCCTTTATTGAGAGCACAAAGACAGATATTACAAAGGTAAAGGATCAATCACTCCCACTGGAGCCTTGGAAAGACCCTCGCTTAAAAGCCCAAAGCTCCCTGGTTGCCTCTTCTCTCTCAACCTTTCAGCAACCCTTGGGAGGTTGTGGGGGGTCAGTTTCTAAGTTTTAATAGACTTTGAGGATCAACAAGGACAGATGCTAATTTGAAGCCTTTCTGACCCAAGTGCCACCTACTCATCAGAATTACCATTAGTTGCCTCTGCTTCAATAATACATTTAAGTTGCCCTTGATTCTTCCGCCAGCTCATTGGGAAGGTCAAGTCACTGTTTTAGAGGAAGATAGTTTTATATCGGGCAATGAAGCTATGGTTGGTAGAATATCTCTGTCTGTTCCTGGTGCTATCATGTTGAGACAGTCCGCAGGTTTGTCACCCCCGTCATCCGCAGGTCCCACTATGAAGGAGGGCCCGGGAAGAACATTCCATTTTCTGTGGAAGACAAATGGAAACTTCTAGCGATGATGACAGTGTTATTTGGAAGTGGCTTTGTCTTTCCTTTTGTAATTGTCAGGCAGCAACTGCTGAAGAAGTGAAGATATTTCAGGCATGGAGTATTGCAGAGAAGCCAGATGAAGGCGGATTGGACCTCACTGAAACTATTTCCACCGGTTTGGTAAATAAACCTAATATATATCTTAAAAAATAAAATAAAACCAAGTTGCCACAATTTCTGATACAGGAACAATAGAAAAGGCTCAAAAACTTAACCAACAAGAGGTCTAATTAAGATATTTCATCATCTATGTCAGGGCTCTGTTTTTGTAAATACATTCATCAAGAAAGATTTGCTTATTGCAGTAGTTAACTCCCACAATTCAGAAGATGGATTGATTCTGTAATATAGCCACCAGGATACCTATTTCCCATTCCATTTCAACCACTGCACAGGAAGAATTTTGGCATTTGGGGCCAGATGTACAATCCTTTTTTGCAGCTGGAAACGGGAGATCATCCAGTGTGAGACTGCAAAAAAGTGTAATGGCATGTACAAATGCTATTTGGCGAGTCACTGACTCGCAAAATAGCATTTGCGACTCCCGCTGTTAGGAAGGGGCGTCCCTTCCTAATAGCGAGTCACCATGCCATGTACAATTTTTTGCAACCCCATTTGTGACTGCAAAACACTCCCAGTTTACCACCTACTTCAAGTAGGTGGTAAACCACTCGCAAACGGAAAGGGGTCCCCAGGGTACCCTTTCCCCTTTGTGAGTATGTGAGAAAAAATATTTTTAAGAGCAGGCAGTGGTCCTAGGGACTACTGCTGCCCTAAAAAAATGAAACTGAAAAGTTACATTTTTCTTTTTTAAATGCATCCCATTTTTCTTCAAGGAAAACGGGCTGCATAAAAAAAAGACTGCTTTATTTAAAAGCAGTCCCAGACATGGTGGTCTGCTGACCCCGGCAGGCCACCATCCCTGGGAGTTCTAGCCATTCCTAATGGGGTCGCAAATTGCGACTGCCTCATTAATATTCATGAGGCATGCAATTTGCGACCCCATTAGGAACCGCTAAGTGTCTGAGACACTGTTATACATCCCAATTTGCGAGTCACAAATTTGCGAGTTGCAAATGCGATGCAATTTGCGAGTCACAAATTGATGGGTCGTACATCAGGTCCTTGATGTTTAACTGTGGGATTCTAGCCTACCAGCTCAAAGTCGTTCAACCTGATATTTGTCCTGAGGTTCTTTGCTTCTGCATGAAATGAGAAGAACATTTGTAAAGCGCGGTAGCTACCCTGAGGCGTCCTAGCGCTGCAGACAAATACGGGCAAGGAGGCTGCTGGGATCTATAATGGTTTATTGAAAAGCAGAGTTTTTAGGAGTTTGCAGAAGGGCAGCAGGTTGGGCTCTGCCCCGGGGTGGAGGGGAAGAGAGTTCCACAATTTGGCTGTGTTATAGCCAAAAGAGCGACCTTCGCACCTTGCTCTCTTAATTTTAGGGACTAGGGCAAGTAAAGAAGATGCCGATCGAAGCTGTCTATTTGGTTGGAAGGGAGTGATCAGTGACTGGCTGATGGCGGGCCGGTCTTCCAGAAAGCCCTGTGAGCAATGCACAGTGCCTTGAATTGAATTCTTTCCCTAACCGGGAGCCAGTGCAGGCTCTTTAGTCCTGAATTGGTTGAGTGTCTGCGGGGAATTTCCAGGAGAGTGCGAGCTGCGCAGTTTTGGATAATCTGGAGTTTGCGAATAGTACATTGAGGGGCCCCTAAATAGAGGGCAATCCCATAGTCCAAGCATGACAGAATAAGGCCCTGGACCATGATTTGTCTTGCTTGAAATGGGAGCAGAGGTAGGATTTTCCGTAATAGCCTAAGTAAACCATAGCAGGAGGCTGAAAGCTTCATTGCTTGATGATTAAAATTAAGGGAGTGATCCAACCAGATGCCCAAGCTTTTTATTGTATTTTTTGGAGCTGGAGCAGGGCTGAGGCAGATGGGCCACAGTAGGTTTGCATTAAACGAGGGAGTGTTTCCTAAGAGCATGAGCTCAGTTTTGTCCCCATTCAATTTTAGACAGGAGAGTGTCATCCAGTTGGCCACCTCCTTTAGACAGCTACTTAGATTGGTAGGGGAAATATTTGGCTGATTGAGGGCCACCACTAGCTGAGTATCATCGGCATAAGTGACGAGTTTTATGCCGAAAGGACAGACAAACTCAGCTAGGGGGCTCATATACACGTTAAATAATAGTGTGGGGCTTAGGGAGGAGCCCTGTGGCACACCACAACTACATGGCATTGATGGCTAACGCCAACCTGCCCAGCTAATAAAAACAAGGCTCTTCTAAGAAGCATTAGAATCTCTCCAGTGGAAAGTGCAGCAACTGAATCAGCGGAGTCTTTTGTGAAATGGCAAAACTTAATCATGCTCTCCTCCAAGAAAGTTTTGTGCCTCACATGCTAGTGGGCTCAGTGAGTTAAATGCTTGTCTATCAGATCTTCACATATCAGGGCAACTCCCACATATGACCTGAAAGTCATCCCTCCTCTTCACACCCATGATGCAGGAAGAGTTTTCACTTATCAACAAGATTGGCTCAACATTCGGTATAACACTTCATAGCACATAAGGAACACATATTAGCATTTGCTAAAAGCCAACCAATGCGTCTCCAAAGGGAATGTGGGCATCATGCCTTATTACATTTTTTTAAATGTAATCCAATTACAAGTATTTATCTGGACAATTCCATATCAGGAGGAATACGCTAGTTTCTGCGAATAAGATGGGGATGCACGTGATGTAGAGATTCGATTACATGTAATAAAAGTTTCATGCCCAAGTGGTCTACATTACCTAGGGTTGGAAATGAAAACGTACCGTTGGGATTGTTTGCAGTGTGTTACTCTGTAAAGCACCAGCAATGTTCCCCATTTCCTGCAGGTTATCGTCTGTCCAATTACTTGGGAGACTAAATGGGGAAAATAAACTCATTATTAATGGGTACATTGCACACTCAAAGAATGATCATAGCCACATTTATAAAAACTAGTATCCAGATGGTGGAACTCCCATGGTTTAAGAGAAAGTAGATCACATTGCAGTCTTACAATAATGTATGAGCCACAAGAACAATACAATTTTCTGAGAGCGTTGTATTAGAAATACATTGACGTTTCAAATCTTAAACTATGCGGTCACTTGCTTGTCTGAAGAAAAATTCATGCACTAGTTGCTTTGCCAATGTCTAAAAGCAGTAAGACTTTTTTCAGCTATCACCATGTGTCCTGCTCATCCAGTACCCACCCCTGCCCAGAACTATTTTAGATACCAGTCATTATTAACAGTTAGATCAATCCTGCTCTTTCTCTACTTAACAAATGCATTACCAAGAAAACAACTTTATTTCCTTTTTTTCATCTGGGAACTTTTACAACAAGCCCCCTACCTGCGACAGTTTTTTTTGTAATCCAAAAGAAAAAAATTCTGAACAATATGAAAACCTATTTTACAAAGATTTCTGGTATGTGGTCAGAGAAATATCACAGAATAAGACATCTATCATAGACAATGTTTAAAGTCTGTGCACATACAAGACAGTTCGGCTTGTAAGATATAACCAAGTTTACTACACTAGTTATGGAAAGATGGAGCCATGTAGAATGTAGGCAGTGATACCTTTAAAATGACCGACAAAATAAATCAGAAAGAAGGAACAGTACATTAGCTTGTCTTGATCAGGTATGATGTACTGGTGTGATCTCAGACTGATATAATTTCCCATTTTTGTACTTATTTGGTGGGTCAATTAAAAGGTATGACCACACACTACCAAGAATTATTTCTTGAGCTGTCATGAAATAAACAACTTTTTGGAACAAAAGCGTCATTGTGAACTGCATACTGGGTTTAATTCAGGGGACCCATGAGCATATTGCTCTATAATTGATTTTCTGATAACAATTCAAATGTATGTTAATACAACTGTTGGAAAGTTTTGCGGAGCAGTACCCCTGCACGTCGGTAGGCGTCATCTGCGGCTCCGCGTCCGTCGTCGGCGTCATGGTCGCCGGGATGACGTCGTCGGAGTACTTAGACGCCGCCCTCACACGCTGACGTCGGTTCTTGTACATAGCTTTCCACGCCAGGAACGCAGAGCCATGCCAGAGACCGACACTGGTGCCATAAAACTAGGACCCTCAAAGGGAAATACCTTAACACTAGATATCGGTCCGCAGAACGGGGAGGATGGGTGGGGCAGTAAGGAATCTAACACTAACTACTGTTTCTTACAGATCGTTAACGAAGGTAAGTAACTTGTGCATCTGAAAGAAACAGGTTAGTGTTAGATTCCTTACCTTAGAATAGATACCCCAGCAATCCCAACCCCGGTGGTGGGTCTGTGGACCAAGATCACACCAGAAAATCCTGGAGAACGGAACGGCCGAAAAAGCCATCTCTCCAGACTTGGCTGTCCAGGCAGTAGTGTCTAGCAAACGTGTGCAGCGAGGCACACATAGCTGCCTGACAGATGTCTTGCAAGAGGACTCCCCGACCCAGAGCAGTAGTAGCCGCCGTGGCCCGAGTGGAATGGCCCTCAGCCCAACAGGGGGCTCCTTCCGAGCCAAAGAGTAGCATACCTTGATACACAACACGACTCACCGAGAGAGGGTCTGCTTGTGTACCGCCCGATCTTTCTTAGTACCCGCATAACAAACAAAGAGCTGGTCGTCCACCCGGAACTGGTGTGTGCGATCAAGGTAGAAGGAGAGAGCATGTTTTGGTCCAGACGGTGGCGCCTCTCCTCCTCCTTAGAAGGATGCGGAGGCAGAAAGAAGGTGGGCAAGGTGATGGACATCCCTGATGTGAAAGGCTGTAACCACCTTGGGCAGGAAAGAAGGACGTGTTTTCAACACAACTTTGTCCGGATGGACAGAAAGGAAAGGAGGTTTAGAAGAAAGAGCCTGGAGCTCACTCACTCTCCTGGCAGAGGTGATGGCAACCAGGAATGCAGTCTTAAGAGTTAAAAGACGGAGAGGACAATTGTGAAGTGGCTCAAAGTGAGCGCACATCAGATAAGTAAGAACAAGGTTCAAGTCCCACTGAGGCATCACGAAAGGAACAGGAGGGAACATGTGCGTGATGCCCTTCAAGAATCTATTTACAATAGGGGACTTGAAAATAGAAGGCTGATCAGGAAGCCTCAAGAAGGCAGAAATGGCAGAGAGGTAGCCCTTAAGAGTGCCCAGAGCAGAGCCCTGCTGGGCAAGAGAAAGAAGAAAGAGGTCCATGGGGCCCGAAGGCACCTCGACAGGACCCGACGGGGGGAAGCGCGACCTCATGGCTGTGAGGAAGGTGCTGATCTCCTCCGGCGTTGCGTTCAGCCGAGGGACCTGCGGATATGGAGCTGGGCGCGGCACTTGCGGCTCCGGGGTGGGTGGTGTCGCCTGAACCCCCGGCCGCATCGCACGAGCGTCGGGGGGAGTCAGTAGAGCGATGCCGCTTCTTCGACTTCTTATGCCTCGACTTACCTGAGGACTTTGAGCCCGACGAGTGGTGTCGACTCGCCGAGCTGTGATTACTGTGGCCCCGCGACCGGTCCCTCGTCCTCCTCCTGAACCGGGACCTTGAGTGGCGCGGGCCGACTGCCGGAGCTCGAGTCGCTTACGGGACCGCTCCAGCCTAGCTTTCTACGTCAAGGCCCAGCAGTCGGGGCACGACTTGTCTTCAGGGTCGGCCCCAGGCTATAAAGGCACCGACGGCGGGGGTCGGTAACCGACATCAGTCGGCTACAGTCGTCGCAGAGTTTGAACCCGGGCATCCCTATCGGCACCGGAGTCGATAAACGACTCGAGAAGATCCAAAACAGATCGAAAAAAGTTAGTCAAAAAGTGACTAAGGAGTATTGCTCTTCCCGGATCTGCGCTTGCTGGCGTGAAAAAAAAAAGAAGGACTAACATCAGCGCATGAGGGCGGCGTCTAAGTACTCCGACGACGTCATCCCGGCGACCACGACGCCGACGACGGATGCGGAGCCGCAGACGGAGCCTACCGATGCGCAGGGGTACTGCTAGGCAAAACTTTCCGGATCCATTCTGACGCCTGGGGTTATTCTAAGGTAAGGAATCTAACACTAACCTGTTTCGTTTTAGATCCAGTGTAAGCATGGGCGGAAAATCCGTTCCGCTCGCGGATTTTGCGGATTTTCGGTAAATTCGCGATCTGCGAACGCTCGCGAATTTACCGAAAATCCGCAAATTCGCATGCAGCAGATTTTTTTTTCTTGGTGATAAATTTTGCGGCGTGCGGCGTAAGTTCGCAATTGCGAACATGTAGGTGCGGCGGGCAGCAACAATCTCGCACTCGCGAAATTACAAAATTTGCAATTCTGCACAAGAAATCCACTAGCAAGCAGCATAGACCTTCTGAAAATGATGATTTTTATCAGAATAACTCCTCAGGTTGACATTTGCCTGCCCTTTTTTGGATTTGAGGCCTTTTGACTTTCTTTGGATCACTTTTGGATTAGAAATCAACTTTCACAAGTAAGTTTGTTTGGGGCATTACATTAGCTGTTCTGCAGAAAAACGAGTTTTGCTAAACTGAAAACACTCAGCAGGTGCAAAAGTTCAAATTCATCATTAGTAACCATTCCCTGTAGTGCTTCCTGACTAGGGCCCCTCCAGAGTTCAGTTGCTAGTTGCAACAATTGTATGACCCTGCTCTGTCCCTCACAGCCGGATCATAGAATAGCTACAAGTAGGCCACAAAGGTCCTGGAAAAAAAAATTGCACTGCAACAGAAAGCAAATTACAGATAAGGAAGCAGGTGCCAGACTGGAATTTTAAAACAGTGACACATTAATAAATCAACCCCAAATTAATTCATGTCAGTTGAAGCAGGGCAGGTGTGCTTGCTTTTTCCCCCCATAATCTACAGTGATGATGATGAACCAGAGGGTGGCATTGATGTACCAGAGGGTGGCATGGGTGAAACAGAGGGTGGCAGTGTTGAAACAGAGGGTGCTGTGAACCTGTGATGATGAACCAGACGTAGAAACAACATAGAAACATAGAAGCGACCGTTGCGTGCCAACAAGTAAGTTCGCAATTGCGAACTGGTACAAAATCCTCGCGAATTGGCAGAAACCCTTGAGAACACTATAAAAACAAATAAATCCGCAAATTCGCGAGAATTCGCGGATTTTGCGGATTGCGAGTTCGCAAATATGCAAATTGGCGAACGCCAGATTCGCAAAATTCGCCCATGCTTAATCCAGTGGGTCCTCATCCCAGATAATCGGTTTAACTGTGCATTTCCCAAACAACACATATTTTGTTTGATAAGCAGTATTGACATTTTTTGCATAAAACTGAGCAGAATGTATTTTTAAATTTGAGCACAGTGAACTTACCCATATTTTTTTTGGAGCTGTCCCTCAATGGCAGTTACCTGGTCCTGTGAAAATGATGCACATCCCTTTAGCGCAGTTAATATGTAAGAGTCAGACTGTGCAATATCAGATCCACTGAGGTCACAGGACAGATGACCTAAAATCAGGAGGTTCTCCTCTGAAATGTTTGCATTAATTCCCTGCAATGTAGAAAACACAAAATTATATTCATTGCCCAAGTGTAACTCGATCAGTTCAAATACCTTGTGATAAAAACATAATCCTTCTTATTCTCCTGCTCATATTTTCTTACTTTGTACCTTATTGTGACAAAGAGTATCTATTGAGCAGTTATCAGTTTCTATTTCAGTAAATATTTTTCAAGCAAAGATTTGTTTCTATGCCGTAGTGATATCCTAGGACAGCATGTAATCCCTTCCAGCTACATTCAGTATATACTGAATATTTTCCTCTGCTATTTCTGCATTCATTCTCTTACTTGCCCAATATCACCATATGAAGGGGCTTTGGATTAAGACAGGGATATGAACACTTGCATTCAAGGAAGTTGCCAGCTTGATGGGTGTGCCAGGTGATCTATTGAGGTTCTCCACTCTGTTTATGTCACAGCGCTGAAGTCAAGATGGTAGGGTTTCTTGCTCCTCAAACCTCGGAATGACCCTTACAAAATATATGAAATCCTCCTTGATGTGTTTCCAGATCATAGCCAGTTTACTTTTAAAAAGGTGTAGTGCCAGATGTGCAAATGTGACTCCTAAATTGTGTTGCTTAGCTTTGGGTGGTACCCTAACAGGTTAAGCTAAGAAGTGTGCAACGGTGCCAGTCCCATTGCATCCTTAGTGTTTGCTCCCGTTCTGCCCTAGCCTTTGTACAGAATGTTGCATTTGTCGACCAAATGGACTGAAGGGGCACTGCCATAATGTGTGCACAGCTCAGATATATTAGAGTTACACTTGTTAGCAATGTTGGTGCCAAAAACGGGCTATGTGGCGTGACCACTTCCCTCAGGTCATTACAGACACAGTATCCAGTCCTGGATGTTTGTGTGAGAGCCTGTTTGCTGGGTCTTGCAGTATTGTTTTGCCTCAATTGAACTAAATAGACTACCACACTTGAAAGTGATTTGCCAGTGATGAGTGAACTATTAGAGTTAGTGTCCTTAATGACCAGGTTTAGGTGCTCACCCTAGCGTGGTGTAAGAACGTGAATTATATTATTTTAAAACAAGAATTTCTGGAGACTGTTTTAAGGTGTATACATAATTTGGGGCACTTTGGCTCAACTTTTGAAAACTGTTAATCGCGTGAAATACCACTACAGATTGTAAGGAAGGAAGGCAGTTGTACAAAGTACAGCTTGTTTTGAGCAGTGTTGTGGTATGCAGAAAACAAGTATTTGAGCACGGGCATACCCATATAAAATAAGAAACATTCTTGCCACTCAGAATTTTTAAACTGAAAGTTAACATGACAGTTAGATGGTCTAATTCTTAAGATAGAAAGAGTAAAAATGGTGGTTGGATGGTGGCAGATAGCATTAGGAGTCACTGTAAGCAACCTTAGAGGTTGTGTGTTCTTATTCACTTATTGGTTACTTTCCCTGCTTGTGCACATTAGGGTTGGTTTTCCTACTTGGTCCTGTTCAAATCCTTTGCCCTATTTGCTCTTTCCTGGTGTGTGTCATTGCCTGTTCCTCTTCATTGGTACACCAAATCTCTGCCCTATAATATTGTCTAATATTTCTTAACATTAAAGGGTGCTCCCTCAAGCCCCATAGCACACATTTAGGTCAGAATTAAGTCCAAAAGATTGGTCTCTCAAGATACATATTTAATATATTATCATGTCGCGCCTCACCATGAATTTCTCAACTCACATTCAATGACAGCGTTTTTTTTTTAAATTCCAACATTTGCCTTCTCTGCATCCACATGATAAGGATGCAAAATATTGCAGAAAAACGTAATCTAGGAACCTGTTCTTTGACAGAGATTTCCAAAAGAATATCAGACTTCAAAAATAAAAAAAACTGATAAAAGGGAATTAACTTACTAGGCATTTTACTGCACTACTCAGCAATGCTTGTCTTTTGGCTGAGCCTTGAGGTAAGATGTTGATATTTGCTGCCCCAGTTTTATTGAAATATGTCTTGCAAAGTGATGCACTGGAGTATTTATCAGGCCTGTAAAGAAATTGTAAAAAATTAGTCAATATAAATCATTACACAGTTGCAAATGTCCCATGAACTCTCTTTGACAATTCCAGGGGATTTGCATATAAAGTTATAATGAAGCTGTTTTTACATAGTGCAGCAGGTGCCATAATTTAGACTTGGACTTTTACAGCACATGCTTCCTTACTAAAGCATTTAAATATGACACAAAGAAACAAACACAGTCACAGCAACTGCAATTACTTATGCCCGAGTTTGTTTAATTGAATGGTTGTCTGAAGGAAAGATATAGTTACTTCCAATAGTGATTCTATTAAAGCTTAATGGTAGAAATGGATGTACCTATTTAATAGTGAAGTTCATGTAAACTTGTTTGTTTTCTCTTTAGGAGACATTATCAGGAGAATAGGTCCCTTTGCTAAACGTAGACACGCATGGGCAATAATGAATTCTTTTGGGCTGTCCTCCCTTCCTTCTTATCTGTCCTGCACTTATTCCCTGCACCTAAAACTTAGCTTTATGGCTCTCAGGTTGGGTGACTGGCAATTTTTCAAGGATTTACCCTCCTGGCGTCGAACTTCATAGGATCTATTGTGCAGAGGGTGTGGTAAGACGGCTGAAACCTTGGAGCATGTAGTAAGTCTTTGCCTTGCTCTACTGCCACAGAGCAGACTTAAGCTGAAAACTGAGTGGAATAGTCTGGGAATCCGGACCCGTAGACAGGCAATTATTGCAGCTTTGACTCCAGAAAACACAGCTTTAAACATAGGCTTCACAATTTTTATTCGTCATGCATATCATAATTTCACTCAGAAGCCGGAAGGGCCTCCCAATGCTTTTTAAAGAAACTAACCTGTAACAAAGCAAGATTTTAGTTTTAATATTGATATATTATTCCATCATATTTGAGGTGTTTTAACTGTTTATTTATGTATAGGTTTGTATGTACTCCACTTTTATGATTATATCTTTTTAATCAAATAAAGTATACATTTACAGGACAATAGTCTCTTTTAGTTTATCCCCACCTATCCTTTTTCAGGTTGTGAGATTCAATACTCATACAGTTTTAATCAGGCTGGAGCAATGCAGGACAGTATGTATCTTCTCCTGTATTAAACCAAAATAAGGGTTGATTATTCATTCTCTATCTTTCCTTTTGAAACTAATAAAGAGGGAGCTTAGAAGGTCATTACGATGGCAGTGAACCCGTCACATGCAGCCTGCCAGTGGCGGATTCACCTCCATCGCAAAGCACTTTTCCGCATGCCAGATTACGATGGCGGGCGGTTTTACGATTGGCTGGTGGACCTACCCTGCATCTAGAAAATGGTGGCGGTGCCTAGCAAGCACCGTCTTCCAGAATATAATGCTGCATCCCCGCCAACCTGTCTATGACGGTTCAACCGCCATTGACAGGCTGGTGGTGATGTACGTTGGGGGCCATTTGTGGGCCCCCCTTGTGCAGGGGCACGTTAGATTTGCAATTGGGTGCCCCCTACATTTCCCTGCACCAGGAGGCAGGCACCGCATGGTGCCTGCCTCATAGTGCAGAGAAATGCACAACATAAATTTTTAACATTGCGGAAGGTGCTGCTGCCATCAGCACCCGCACAATGTTAAGCATGCACAATGCCACAGTGGCGGTCACATTGTAATACCATGTGTGGGACCGCCGCCATATAGGTGGACAGTCCCAAGCCCTAGGACGATGGCGGACAGACTCAAGTCCGTCCGCCATCGTAATGAGCCCCTTAGTCTCTCACCTATAGGAGTGAAGTAATGGTACATCAACCACAAATTAGCAAATGACCGCACCACCCTCTTTTTGTTTCCCCACTAAATTTAGAGGTTGACACAATGTGTTTTTTTAACTTGCACTGTTTCTGCTGACATCGGTTCTCTCTGAGTAAACCATGTAGACTTGATCAGACTCAGATCAAAAATGTCCCAAAATATTCCCTATGCCCGGTGAGAAAAGCTGCAGCGTAAGGGGGGCATTTGTTATGATGTTTCGAAAAACCATTGCCTGGGAGGGTGTCTTTTAAAATAAAGTTAGGGATAGGAGATCTGGCATACTAACATGACATTGCAGAACTGCCTTCAGTGGTTTTACACCAAGTTGGTTTCTGCCACAGAGGCAGGAGCCCTTTCAGAAGAAATATGGCTGCGCAAAGCCAAATGCAATATAAATCCTAAGGCTCCAGAACACTCTATAACAAAGCAAGGAATAAATGAATCAAGAAAGTGGATGGCCTTACCCAACATATAAAAGGACATCATTTGAGTAATTCTGCAATTCTGTAGAAGAACCAGTCAGGGTCAGTCTCTTTGTCATGCAACTCATCTGTAAAACATAATTTTCGCAAAAAAGCATTATTTACAATTATCACTAACTTTCGTTTTTTTATCACATACTCTTGTCTTCACGGTTAAAATATATTATGAGACTTTCTGTGTATTCAATGTCTAGGGGTTGACTGATACAGAATTGACATAAGGGCTGATCCATGGAAAACGTCACAAGAACGGAGTCTGGCAACGGATGTATGAGGTTTCATCTGAATACTGGTGGCTTGATACTCCAGGAAAGATTAGAACTAGGCAAGAGTGATCCCTTCGAGACATGTGTCAATTTGAGCTTGTGGCATGAGGTGGAATTTTCAAATGTATTTAAGACAACAGAGTGGTCCAGAATATGAGAATTGATGAGTGTAATTAATATATCTCTTTCAAGTAACTTGTGCATTCTCTGTAGAAAAGCTTTCTCCACTGCAGTCTTTGAATTGGCTAGGGACAAAGATTTCCTTTTTCTCTAACCAAATCTGAAATTGCGTTGTGACTGTGTTTTGAAAGAGTTTGCTGACAAGTAGATAGATATGTTTTGGGACAGAAACTGTAAAGATTTGTGGGTTTAGAGTTATTTGTTTAAACTATACCGTGATTAAGGCTTTTTTTTTAAAGTATCAGGCACTATACATCCTCTTAGCAAGACATTATTTATACTGTATGTATCCTGGTTCAAGGTTTTATAGAATTTATAAACTAGTCAGTTGATGTGATATTGTCTATTATTAACTCTTGTAGAAGAAATCAGTTACTTTATTTATGACAGATTTGTGAAGATGAGGCACATTTCACTCGAGTTAATGGTGTTAATGGACTCTGTAAAGTCAAAAACTGTTCTGAAATGTATTCACTGTGATAATGATTTATCCTATTTTGCCCATGGAGCATCATGGTCATGAGAGTCATGGTTATGAGAGCAATAAAGTGTAATCCATGTTCTGTTCTAGTCTTACCTAGACCTAGTCTTTTCCTTTTCATATCTAGATCTAATTAGCAGCTGTAAACCTCTTTCTATTATTTGTTTTACTGAAGGTTTATCAGGGAAGTGGGCGCGTCTGAGTTCTGGCTTTTCGTGTCAGGGCAAGCATTGCATTAGTTGATGAGCATGTGATTTAAGGATGTTTTAATATGTAAGTAAGAGAGTTTACAAACAGAAAGTACTTCACTGTTCAGAGTGCGGTTACATGCTTCCCACAATCATAGTGTTCCTAAGGCTGTGAAACACACCTTGCTAATAAGAGTGGCATGGCCCAGAATCAAATTGCTTCAATTTAGAAAAAGATTACTGGACCCTTGGTATGTTAAACACTAATTTGGACTTGACTCTGAATCATTGCCCTCAGGAAATGATTTCATTAGTTAAACTATTAACAGCCTGATTCATCAAAGGGCCGTTTTGCGAGTCTGTAATAGCGATTCATAAGGAATCGCTATTACTGACTTGCAAAACGGTATTCATGTAGGAATCGCAAAATAAAATGCGATTCCTACATATTCCTTATTTGCGATTAGCTAATTGCTAATCGCAAATAAGGAATAACTCCCCATTTATTCCTATGGGCCAAAAGGCCCATAGAAATGAACGTGGAGTAATCCTTATTTGCGATTAGCAATTAGCTAATCGCAAATAAGATAGCGATTTAAAGGGTGCCAGGGGTGTCCAAAGGACACCCTGTAGCACCCCTTAAATGCAAATTTAAACAGGTGTTGCGCACACACATGTCCAAAGGACATGTGTGTGTGCAACATGCAACTTAGAAAAATGCTTTTAAAAGCATTTTTCTAAGTTTTCGCTATTTACCACGAGGTTTGACCTCGCGGTAAATAGCAGCCCGAAATTGCGATTTCGCAATTTCGCAATTGAAAAATGGATGATGAATTGCATTTAAGGAATCTCTAATAGAGATTCCTTAAATGTAATTCCTCGCTAAATAGCGAAATCGCTATTACCGATTTTTGCATTTGGGATGATGAATCCCAAATGCAAAAATAGCGCTCGCAAAGGGCCAGATTCTCAGAATCTGGCCCTTTGCGAGCCCATTTCGGCTTGATGAATCAGGCTGTTAGTATATTAAAGTGGGCACATTGACAATATATCTGCATGAAGTAACTGTATCGCAATTGCAACTGTTATTCTCAGAGACAGTGTCAAAGTAAACAAAAAGTGATTGTCCATGGATTTGGATTTAGACTTTCAGCCAAAGTGAAGGACAGAGGGGCATGGGTGGGTAAGGATGGGAAAGCTTTCTTCTGATTCTCCTTGCCAAGCCCAATCTTTCACCTCTGATAAATTAAACAAGCCTAGGCAATCTACACATCCGAATGCCTGGAACATTTCTAAACACGTATGAAGAGTATCCATAGCATTTTCTGTAACTAAGCAAGAATTACCTGGCTACTCGGCATGTTGACATTTTTTCCATTCATTGCCTGAATAAGGATGTTAAATGTGGTGCTGTTCAAACTGTTGGAGGCACCACATGTGAATCCTTGCAGCACTGATGGAGACAACCTGAAGAGAATTACAAATAAATGTCAATGCACTTGTGTAAAGGAAGTTGCAAGTTTGATATTTAGTTTAATTAAGTACAATATTCTGAGATGAGCTCTTTCAGATGAGTTGCCGTGCTGGGCAGGGTAGTCCTGTTTTCAGAAGATACAAATCTCTGCCAGAGAGGTTCGGGAGAGTGCGTGGAAAAATGAGATATGATGCAGAAAAAGTAAACAAATGTTTTGGGAAAGGAGGCTTTAACTTTAATGCAACCATTACTAAAATGCATATAGGGTGTTGTGAACCTGCAGTGGAGTATATGATAGGTAGTGTCATACTAAATGGCTCCAAAAGGGAAAAGGATCCTTGGGTTATTACATTAGATGACTTCAAAGTGGGTAGGTTTATGTTAGTTTAAAAAGAAGGGAGATACCCCTATGTTTTGAAAAGGGACGGGGTATACACATAAGCAACAAACACAGAAGTCCCTATATCTTAATATACAAGAGGACAGATACCTCACCCTGGGCCGAGTGTCTAGTTGAGATGTTTAGCAATTGATGCTTACAACTATTTCCCTTCAAAGACAATGCCCTACTCAAAAATACTTATCTCTTTCTACCTAACCACAGTATAGAAGTACAGCACACAATTCCTGTAAAAGAAAATTCAGTTTCAACCACAAATGATATTAAAAAAATGTATTAAAGATAAAAATGATTCATCACATATTCATTTTGATTACATTATTGGCATTCCTCCCAATACAGGTTACAATCTAATTTTATCACACATATAGATAAAAAGTTTTCTTTAAAAACAGTTGACGCAGCGTTTCGTTGTTCATTCAATATTTTCACCTTCTTCAGGACAGAAAGTTTTCATCAAATCTTATTATTAGCTGGATTATGTTTTCAATTGCACAATCTGTGGAGTTTAAAAATCTCACCACTGCTGGGGCTTCACTGATAGAGCCTCTTTAATTGTATAGACGGATCCTTTCTCTGTATCCGTTAGAGCCACCGTGTTATTTGGGGTAGGAGATTTGTAAAATATCTTTATCTTTGTAATTTTCTATTTATATAGACATATTGGCTTACGCATTTATAATTCTGCGATGATATGATTTGTGTTCTGGTGACGCCATTTTGGGTGTCACAGGTTTGGTTTCTGTCGGTAATGGAGCTAGCATGTGCAGAACCTTTTGTGATGTCTGCCAGAGTGGGTCTTCTCAGAAATGCAGAGGAGGAAGATCATCTGTTGGTTTTAAACAATGTTTTGAACCTTCTTGTTTGGAGAGTGTCAGGAGATCTGTCGATCTCAAAGGACTTTCGGAAAGGGCTGCAGAATTAATGGAGGAGTCATGGGCTCCTGGAAACGGGAATAGATACTGAGGGATTTGGAAGATATGATCAAGTTGGTGCATGGCAAGGAGTTTGGATCCTGTGGAGGCTCCTGTAGTGGATGTAATAATTTGTTTGGCCGAGAAATCCAATAAAGGCTTGGAATATTGTAATTGTTATAGATCCGCAATATCTACTGAGCATTCACAAGTAGATGGCAGGTCTGTAGGAAGAAATGTAATGGTGTGGAGAATTCCAAAGAGCATGAGGATTAGAAAACCTCCTAAGGCAAGGTATAGTGTGCTGTAGGACATTAAAACAATGCCATCCCTTTTTTTGCAATGGGCAACAAATAGATACTTGGATTTGAAAAGGCCTGCTGAGAAATGAGCATGTTTGTTATGTCTGATATCATGTAAAAGGGTATTTGATGTAAAGGCGTTGGAGGTAACTAAGAAGATAGTGGGACCAGATGGAGTATTTTTTGAGATTTGTAAAAGGAAAAAGACAAAGTGCACTTCTGTATTTTTTTCAAACTTATGTTAGCATTTTGGTATATACTGCGATACAATATGACAGAAGAGACATCGAGATTTTCTTACAAAGTATAGCACTATTAAATGTCTGGGGCTGATTTGCTATACAAGGCACTTGTCCAGGCCCTCTCTTGTAGAAACCTAGAATAACAAGTACAGTGTCTGGTACTGTGAAGGCACGGCATGTGTCTACCTTAAGAAGTACGGGCTCATCCTGTCTTTCTCTTGTGAAAGGTTTTAACTCTAGCCCTTCCAAATTGGGAGGTGCCCCCTAAAAGAAGAAAACACAAGAAACAAGAACCCAAGTAAAATAAATAAATAAATTCCCACCTGACCCTACCAACTTAATATTGGTGGCGGAAACACACTATTAAATAGTTTCAAGGTCTAGTCATGTAGTCAGATTAAAATTGAAAAAGGTTTCTATCTCTCGAGGGAGGACAGACTGCCAGCGGTAATCTCCGTCTAAGACCCCATTTGTATTCAAAACTTTTATAATCATCTCGGAAGATGTCCGACATCCTTTCGAGACATAAAAAATTTCCGAAGCCTTGAATGCCATAGCAAAATTGTGGGAGCCGCCTTCTTCTTCCAGGCTGCTGCTATTGTTACTTTTGCCGCCCGTATGCACGTCCACATAATGGCCTTTTTTGCCTTGGTTTGGTGTTCGAGAGATGGGTCACAAAGGCGTAGTAGAATCTCTGCGATAGTAATCGGGACAGGGTAACCCAGCATGCTTTTAATTTGTGCGAGAATTTCCTCCCAAAATGGTCGTATTGTGGGGCAGACAGGAATGTTCTTTCAAGCTTAACAGGATAAAGATGCCAATCCATCATTGTTTTAAGATGGGCTTCCCTAAGTTCTAAAGAGTGGTTGAATTTTGTGATCTCTGACCACAACCCAGTCCACTCCCTATCGGATATATCGCGTTGTATTGTCCTCTCCCACATATTCATGTATCGAGGTCTTGGACAGTGTGTAGAGGCAATCGCCCCTTTTATAGAACCTACATTCTGTACAAAGGTTTTGAACTTCGTAAGCTCAAGTGTAGCTGCTTTGCAAATGAGGGGGGTGAGGACCCAGTGCTTCAGTTGTATATAATGAAAATGTTCAGTGGGCTCCTAGCCATAGTCCCTTCTGCAACTATCGAAGGTAAGAATATCGGAGTTATGAAATAAATGTGTCAGTGCGAGACAGCCACCCTCTTTCCAGGGATTGAAAGGTCCCTCCTGAAGGGTCGGAGGAAAGGCCGGATTGTAGTGGAGGGGTGTATAGGGTGAGGGGAATGTGGTCCAGTGGTCATTCCTGGATCTGGAGTCCCATACTTTAAAGGTGGTGCGAGTGGGAGTTCTGATGTAAGCATTCTCGGGTCTACCCATCTTGGGTCTCCATATGAGGTCCCAGATTGTCTTCCCTCAATGGCTCTGTCCATATGGAGCCAGAATTTTTACGACTCCCTTTTAGACAATTCTGTCACTACCGTCAGTTGTGCAGCTTTATAATATAGGCTGAAATCTTATAGGCCCACTCCTCCCTCTGTCCTTGGTCGTCTCAAAATTGCAAAGGAAAAGCGTGTCCGCCCGCCTTGCCGTATAAACCTTAAAATCATGGACCAGACTTTAGGAAGGAATTCCCTGTTGAGTTCGATGGGTATTGCCTGAAAAAAGTACGGGAGTTTAGGGAGTACTGTCATTTTGACGGCATGTACACGGCCGAGCCAGGATATAACAAGCATTTGCAATGCAATAGGTCTCGCATTATAAACGTTTGAGCCATTGGTATTGTGACTTTGTCTTGGTCTGGGACAACCAGATATCCACAGTTGGAGCTTAGTGTTTTTTGGCGTTTTTTTACTGAAACCTTTAAACATGCATTTCCGGTACTACTAATTGGATGTTTGTCATTGTGCATTTGTTTTATTTCCTAAAAATTACTCTATTTTTCGAAATATGTTGTGGGATCATATTATGATGCGTGTTCATGGTGTTACTGTTTGAAGTGTTGCACAAATACTTTACACATTGTCTCTGAGTTAAGCTTGACTGCCCTGTACCAAGCTACCTGATGGTTGAGCACAGGTTAATCTAGGGTTTGCTCGTTACTTTGCCCTGAGAAGAATTGTGGTTGCTGCTTGAGAAGGGTTTCAACGCCCTCAACCAGTAACCCAAATTCTTACACACTTATTTTTAAGAACACAAAGGAGGGGTGTGGAAAGCATGGAGGACTACTTTGGGAGAAGTTAATGCCGGGTGGAACAAGAGGGAGTTGATGGGGTGGAAGAGAAATGGAGGCAGTAGAACTGTGATCGCAAGGAGGGAGCAACATAAAGCTGATATTGGAGTGGGTGTTTGACAGATCAGGCAGCCCTTGTGGGAGAGTGGGAAAACACATGCTCTCTCATGAAGTACTAAAAAAATAGGGAAAAAGTATTTCCTTGAAACCACAACCCTTGACTTTCTGTTGTGTTCCTCGCTGTTCCAAGTTCTTGTCAGTAAAGTAATATTCTCAGTTTCCTACTCGTGTCTTTGCTGATTCCCATTCCTGCTACCTAATGATCCCAATTATTTATCAAGCCTTCCCAGATCCTGATTTATTGCTTTTAATCACTTGCCATGCTAGTCCTTATTTTTTGTCATTTTGTTTGTCATTTTCTGGTCCATCCTTCTGTGTAAAATTTCCTGTCTACCCCATGTAGTCCCTGCTCACACTTTGCTCTCACTGTAATTCTGTCTGCTTTAGAAGTAAGGCAGTTTGTGTCAAAATAAGGCAGTGCTATTGAAACTATGGTGATGCCTTGACATCATATGGTGTTGTTTCTGGAAGTTCATCCTCCAAAAACGTTGAAGGCTAAATTAAATGGGATTTTTGGGATTTTGATGTGTTGGACATAGGGTTACTGGTTGGGGGCTACTCAACAAGCAACCACCATCCCTGTCAGTGTGAAACACAAGCAAACCTCAAATTAACATGTGCTTAACCATCGGGTAGCTCTGCACAAAAACAGTCAGGCTTAATTTAGAAGCAATGTGAAAAGCATTTACGTAGCACTTCAAACAGTAATAAAATGTAAACACATCATCAGAAAATCCAATCGGTAGAACTGGAGATATGCAATTTTATATGTTTAAGTAAAAATAGTGCTTAGAAGAACAAGGCCAGCAGATGGAGGTAGAGGGCATGTTAAATAAATCCGAGCATGAAAAATCAATGAGAAAAGTAACTAAAGGTCCTCCGGTCCTCCTGAGCTCCATACTTCTGATGGCATTTAAGGATACTTATCAATCTACCTTATGCACCGAGGTTCACCTGCACTGCTAACAGAAAAACAGAATAAACTCGCAAAACATGTAAAATGAAAGGACCTCTTTGAGAAGAGCAAAAATCCACTTGGTCCCCTTTCTGTACATTGTGTGATGTATTATATGTTCTGTAGTGTCTGCTGTGTTGTTGCTTGCGGTTGCATGCTGTGTGTAGTGGTGACACCAGACCCTTGCCACCCAGCCAAACTGTCTGTAGCCAGACCCTACAAAAATTAACGAAGGAAGGTTAGTGTTGGGACGGATGATTCACTTGATTCCGTTCTAATAGTCTTCATTTTTTAGCCAAAATTCCTGCTTTTTTTGCAATTTTATTGAAACTTTGCTGTGTAGCAAATTTCTGCCTACGGTGTATATTTTTTCCATTTCCTTGCAGATCCAGTTTGCGAAAAAAAGTTTAGACAAAAGTAATAAATGTCAACTGATAGAGTTAGAGGGTAGGTCTGTTTTTTGCAGAAAGGTCGATAAATCTTTAGCATTTTATGATTAAAACTCGAAGTTTAATTTCAGCCGCATTTATTAGTTAACTCACAGGCGCAAAATCCTCCAATGTGTTCAAAGAGTACTGAGTAGGCAAACATTTGATTTGCCCTGGTCCTCTCCTGTCACTGTCATGGGCCTTTCGAATGTTTCTGACATGAAATAACGCGGAAAGAAATTTAACATAATTCGCCTGGTTCGTATTTAATTTAATGTGGCAAATTTACCAAATATGTAATTTTTGTGCTTAAAGTCTAACACCTGCATCCATAACTACAAAAATTCTTTAGAATCCTCAGTACTGTAAAGATAAAATAAAATGCACAAATTAATTTCTTTCTTTTAGACTTCCACAATTATTATTATAACACACTCAAATTCCTTTATTTACTACCAGGACGAACAGGGACCAGCAGACATGCTCTACTCGACACAGACCCAGTTGTTTGGGCAAATGATTCTTACGTGCAGCGCTTGCTCTCTCTCCAATGCCGAATGTCTTCAGCTCATGCTGCACAGGTAAATGTCGCTGCATCACTTATGTTCATGGCTGTATATGGGCCTTTGTCAAATCATCTGAACTTTGTAGGACTGCATTGAACTCATTCTTAAGATTTTCTTTAGGCTGCAGGGATGGTCGGGACAGATCTCCACCATGTGAACCGTGCTGTGTATTGATGCAGGCAGTGGGTTCCTACTTCCAGTACAAACAAGTTCTAAACCCTGTTCAACCAAGAGGAAAACAGTCATCGACTAAGCAATAGATCTGGATTTAATGCGTTAATGCATGCAAAACCAAGCATGCACAGATGCTGTTTGCATTCATTAGCCCATCACAGCCAGACCTATTGGCTTTGCCAGTGCTTTTTTATCAAATGCACTATTGTGCTTAGCTTTGGTCGATAAAAGATCGTGATGTCCTTAAACCCACACCCACAAGGTAAGGACTCCTCCCGTCAAATGTTCTGCCAGTGTGTTACCTTCTAACCTTAAACCTGTTGTTATGAGTCTTCCCCGAGAACGAAATGCTGATCCGAACTTTCCATTAGGAGACACAGGATGTAAGTAGAGTTATAGGAAGAACAATGTCTTTTTTAAATTAAAAGGGATTGTACATTCCAATGCCACCCACATGACTCAATTGAGTGTAATTTGAGATGTGCAATTTGCAGCATCAGGCAAAGTATCTTGGGTAAAGCGATTTTCTTCTGTATACATTAAATCAATCTTAACCGAGTGAGCTTGCCAAGCTCCCAACCTTCGGGCTTTGGAACACCAGACAGGGCATGGAAGCTGAGGTGTTGCCCACCACTCTCCCGCATTGTAAAGTGAACACACAAAAAGTGAGATTGGCATCACCTTCAATGGCACTGACACAGCAATAGGAAAAGCAGGGACAAGTTGTTAGATCGAGCATTCAAGACCTCTTGTATATACTTTAGTATATACTTATATGTGTATGTACTTTGTGGGCTCTGGAGATCAGCCCTAGAACTTGTCTGCTTCCGCTTAGGGACTTTGTTTTCTGTTCAACTGCCTTTATTTAACAGTCTTGAAAGAAAACGACCAGTAGAGGTTAATAAAACACCAGAATTGCTTTCAGCTGAGGGACTTTAAAAAAAAATTCTGGCAACTGCCTCTATTTAACTTTCTTGATAGAAAACGACAAGCAGAGGTCAGTAAAATACCAGAAGCACTTTAGCATTCTCTAGATTCCAATCAATAGAAATTGTCTTCCACAAGCACCAGTAGACAATTATATTTTTTAAAATCTTGTATTTTCAGTGATATGACCACCGAAGGCCCCAATTTTATATTAAAAACAGAGCTTTGGACTATACCATATCCTGCTGAAAGGCAATATTTCTCTCCATGTGTTCCCATACCTGGCTTGTCACGCAGTTTGGTGTTTACTTTCCCTCCATGTTAAAGAACAGTAGATGTTTCAGCACCCAGGCTAATGTGCTGCATAGCTAAATACATATACGGTCCCAAAGGCGAGACCGATTGCATTGCAAAAGCTTGTTTTTAGGTTGGTATTTCCCCCTGAATGTTTTCTTTATATCAAGGACACAAATGAACTAATGTCACATAACTGCTACTTATTCAAACATGTCAACATTCAGCAACAGAAAACAAGGATAAACTGTTGTTAAGCTGACAAACCAACTACTTTTTTGTTTTTATTGTTCTGTAAAGGCGATGTCTGCCATTTAAAACAATTGTCCCCATTATGTAGCATATCAGAGTCTGGCATAAGGAATTACAGGAGGACCTGCACCATCAGTAGATGGGTTTAGTCTTCTGTCTAATAAGAAAACCATGTCTAGAATCAAAAGATGGAAAATTAAAATTTCTTACCGAGTGTATTGTTGTATGGTTATGGATTTCAGCATGGTTTGGAAGAACACTCCAGCCTGTCACAATAGTAGAGACAATACTTTGTTAATTACTAAGCTAGAACAGGTAATAAGACATTAACATTACATTTTCACTTTCCTTGTATGATTTTGAGTACTAGTAGGGATAGTAACAGTAATTAACAAAACCATACTGCTTACAGCTACCAGCTTCACCTTTATATGCATATATCCTGCACACTGGCCAGAGATATGGGGTGAGGAAGGCATAGTCAGACAGCTTACCCAACATAAAAAGTATGGGATGGACTAAGAGCTTATAATGGCGAGCAACATCAGCCCTTTCGGGGAGCATTGGAGTGGTTTGCTCGTTATACGCCTGCTTGTGTATTTTGTCAGTAATAGAATAAAACAAATGATTTTACTGCATACACTTCCAACTGTATGGGGTGAAAGGACACAGACAGTTTTGTAAAGAAACTGTTGACATATTCCAATACTTCAAATTCTGAAACAGAACCAAGAAGGAGTATTTATCATTAGCAGGAAGTGATGTAAAAGTCAATAAGAAAATTGTGTGCAAATCTGTTAGAGATCCTTTCAAAGCTTGGTGGCCGAAGGATCCCTTAACAAAGGAAGCCATAAAACTACTACCTATGGATAGCTTACCAAAGTGTCTCAGTATCATATAGCTAGACCAGCTTATAACTAGTACATACGGTTGCACAATAGTGTGCATGGAAACCTCATCTATTGGTGTGAGTGACTATTGTTGCGGCTCACCATAAGATTGCTTTAATTATATCGTTGGAAAGGAGGGCAGGCTGTGATTGATAACTGTTAGAAATTGGGTTGTTGGTTGACTGAGGTGTGAGCCCTGGTCAAGCAGCAGTCATAATCCTAGTCAAGGTAAGACACGGATGAACCCCAAATTAACCTGTGCTAAACCCCCTGCACAGAGCAGTCAGGATTAATTTAGAGGCAAGTAGTTGCGCAACATTTCAAACAGTAAAACAATGGAAACAACCCACAAAAAGATCCCACACCAGGTTCTTTAATCTTGCTAAATAGCTATTTAATACATCTAATGGTAGTGAAGCGATTTTTATAATTACTATCTTGAGTAATCACAACAGGTTACTTTTCAACATCTCATTTATATTTGAGTTTGGACCTAATGTGTGTCTTCTCAAGCCTAACTATGGAGTGCAGAAGGGGATATCCCTTTCTGTACATCTCTAACTGCATTCAGTAAGTGTGTGCCACTATAACCTTGATAGTAATGGGATAGGCTATACATATACCCTGGCCTCCTAGCTGCAGGTGTTTTCATCAGCTAAGATATTCTAGCTGTACAGACTTCTAATGTGTTGGGGTGTAAACTCTCACTCAAGCATTACATCTTGTACCAAAGCATCTTCAAATTATAGTTGTGGAAGGAGAGAAGAAAGGCAGGAATCCCTAAACTACAAACTGTGAGACTATGTTGAAGTTTATAGGAAAGTGAAGCAAAGTGGACTACAAGAAAGGCAGTATTTGTAAATGTACAGGAATTTATATAGCGCAAATCACCGAGCGGTTTCTAAGCGCTTGCTTGGGGAACCCGTCCTGGTATTCCCCTGTGAGATAACCCCGGCAGGGTATCCGCAAGGTGAAAGCCAGGCATCCCGCCGCGAGGGGCCGTTGTGGAGATTAAGCAAGCTATTGCCCAGAGTCGCACAGTGTGAACCCGTGAATCGAGAAGGCACCGGAGCGAGAATTGTCGAATCCATGGACATTTATAAGTATTTGAAGTACCACCGTGCATGGCAGCAGCAAGATACACCTGGGAAAAGACTGGACAGCATGGGATAAAGGAAAGTGCTGAAGGGAACAGAAGGGCTCACTGATGGAGAAGATAATGTGTGATCACACAGTTGTGTGCAGCCCTGAAGGGAAGGGTGCTGCAAGGCAATTGGAACCACTAAAGAGAGTGGGTTGCTGGAGAAAGAGTGGCACCTAGGAGAAGATAGGATCAATGTAAGCACTTGATTCAGTGCCTAATTTAAGCTGATGGATGCCGATGGGGCCCGCCAGCACAAATTTTTGGGGACCAGCAATTGTTCTTTATCAGATATTGATCGCAAGCAAGAGACAGAAAAAATACACAAATGGGAAAGCAGGGGGAACAGAAATACAGAAAAATGGGGAAGGAAGGTAGAAAACAGAGAGCAGCAGGAGTGAATTAAAAGAGTAGCAGTGCCTTATAGGGAATTATAGAGGCCTGAGGTGAATCCAACACTACAGAGTCTTGGTATTCGGTGTGCCAAAGGGGACTAGACATTAAAAAGGAGGCCAAGAAGAAGGAAGCACTGATTGTGGGTTCTATGAGCTTGCATAACACCCTGTCAATGAGATTGAAGGGCTAGAGGTTGGTGATGAATGAAAACAGCTTGAGCTGCATAAAGAGCAAATTAGATTGTACCAATTCAGTTGGAGGGTGAATCCAAACCTTTACACCTACCACTGGTGCACTCTGTTTTGGCTGCCTCTATCACTGGTGCACATAGAGTTTCATGCAATAAATAAAACAAGACCAAAACGACAAAAATCCAATTAGTAGAACCAGAGATATTGAATTTCAAAGGTTTGTAGAGAAAATAGCGCCATAAGATGTAAAGCGCTAACTAGGGAATCTGGTCGCACCAGACAAAGTCACAAGTTCAGGCCGACCACAATAGAGCGTGAGAAGGCTACAGGGACCCAGTTAGGACCGCAAAATGAAGTACCTTAAATCCTGGTTTGCGGAAGATTGCGTGGATCCGTGTTGAAGATGCCTTGCGCAGTCAAGGCGATGTGTCAGTTCCAAAATACGGTGTGAGATCCTGCGTTGATGTCGAGGATAATGTCAACGGAGCTTGCGATGCGAAGTCCGGCATCAGGGATGCGGCTTTTATTCGGGGTGATGCGTCGGTTCCGAACAGCTGCAAAGTTGCGATGTGGAGACTGATTTCATCGAGAGATGTAAGGGCCTGTGCCAATGATGCGTAGTGCAGTGCCAGTTCCAAAGGTGATGCATGCTGTGGTGGCGATGAGAGTGTTTGCTACAGGCCCAATCCATGCAGCAGCGGGGATGTGTTGGTTCGGCTCTGGGTTGCGCTGCACAACAGAGTTGATGCGCTGGGTTTGCTGGATCCACAGAGTCTGGCGAAGCACCTTAAGTCCACTTCCAAGGGTTCAGGACTGAGGTGGCACCACTTAGAAGGGTAGACTCACAGATGGCGGATTCCAGGTCGTTGGAAGCCTCTTATGTCCTGAGGCTTTAGATCAGGAAGCCAGGCAACCACCCTATGGAGTCACTCTGAGTTCAAGTAATGTGGGTCCAGTCCCTCTCACCCAGGCACGAGGGCAGCACAGCAGCAGTTCCTTTCATAATAGCGGTCCAGCAGAGTGGCAGTCCTTGTAGCAGCACCGCAGTTCCCCTTCCTGGCAGAGTATCCACAAGTCCAGAAGTATACTGAAATGTTGGTATCTGAGGTCCTTCTTTTGTCCACAGTTGTGCCTTTGATGAAGGAAGAAGTTTGTAGAGGCATTCCTTTGAAATGCAGAGATTCCCTGCCTTTCCTGTCCAGGATACAGACCAACTATAGGGGATATGCAGCCCGGTGTGTGGAGACAGGACTCAGCCTATTCAGGTGTTATGTGAGGCTGGACCCACTTCCTCCCTCCCATGCTGCCAGTGATGGCCTATTCAGTGAAACCTAAGTTTCCATTGTGCGTGGCTGTCTAGAGGAATACACAAAGCACAACTGCCAACTATATCCAGTCATGTGACCAGAGAGAGGCTGCATGCACCAAATGGCTTTCTAAAAGTGGCATTTTCAGGATTGTAATTCAAAATCTGACTTCAACATAAGTTAGGATGTTAAACTAGGATTCCAGAGACATCAAACATAAACCATTTATCTCTTGCAATTTGGAAATTATACATATACAATGTAATAAGGCAATTTCAGTGTTATCCTACAGGGTAGAAAGTCCTTGCAGTAGTAAAAAGTGAATTTAAGAGTTTTTGACTACAAGGATATGTAAAACAGAAGAGTACATTGCCAACATTGTAATTACACTGTACCCTGCCCTTGGAACTGTTTAGGGCCTACCTTCGAGGGGACTTACATAAATTAAAAAGGAAGGATTGGGCCTGGTAAAAGGTTTCTTTTACCAGGTCAACATCTCAGGCTAATTCTCCACTCACAGGCTCTACAATAACAGACCAGAGAAATGTTTAAAGTGCTACGTCAGTGGGCGGCACAATCAGTGCTGCAGGCCCACAGCTAGCATTTAATTTATAGGCCCTGGGGACATGTAGTGCACTTTACTAGGGAGTTATAAGTAAACTAAATATTCCAATTTGGTATAAGCCAATGTTATCATGTTCCAGGGAAAGAGCACACGCACTGGTTAACAGTGGTCAAGTGAGCAGAGTCCTAAGGCCAGCAAAAACAAAGTCAGCAAAATCAGAAAGTCTGAAGGCAAAGAAAATCAGGCAGAAACCACACTAAGGATGCCAGGGCAATAACCTCCCTGACCTTTGGCTTGAGTGTGCTCTTTCTAATGGGCTTTGCAGAAATTTCCTGTTTCCTCACCATCATTGTGAGACTTAATTGTCATGATAGTCTAGAGAGTTTGTGAAAAACGTCCATCTGCTGCAGCTCACTAGAAAGAATGGGCACATATGCAAAGAAAATTATTATCCTCCTGAATTTGCCTTCTGATATAAAGCACCGAAACAAGGCAGCATGTCTATCATGCTTCTCGGTGCGACGAACAAAGATTTTCCAACAACAGTTATTTGCCGAGAGTCCAATGAGGTTTTAATGAGAGCAGTATTTATTCACTTGTTCAGATCCTGTGGTTGAGGAAATGTTGATACATAGGAGATATATTGAAAATATATATAAATTGTGAATTTCTTCTACAAAAATGTTCATTGGAGAATAGGAAGTGTGAGATAAAAGGTACACACACCTATTTAAATGGACATCTGTTGGAAAAGTGAGAATCGTTCCTGGTCACTTTCAGTAACTGCTCCATAAGTCCACATCCTTTTCTCCTCCTTTCCATTTTCATCTTCCCCCCCCATGGCTCTCACCATTTCATAAACCTTCCCTTCGTTTTCTACTTCTTTCATCCAGTGTGCTTGTTCTTCCCTTCACTCCTCTATCTGCCATGCATCATCCTTTCATAACCTCCTAATTACCTCTATTAAAATAAAAAATAAAAACTAACCTATGCTCAATATATCAGCTCTCTCTAACTTCCTCAAAAACATTACTCTTGTATTGACATGACATGACAGGCTCTCAAGATCCACAGACCTTGGTTTGACATTCTAGCTTAGAAGTCCTTATTGCTGAAGTGACTGATCTTGTGGTCTGCCTAAATCAAAGGGTTAAGGGAAGGAGGTGGTGAGAATAGAGATTGGACTTGAAGGCTAAGGTGCAGATTTCAAACCCAAGACTTGTTTTGACAGCTGGCTCCTCCACAAACTGCTTAAATCGGTTAAATACTACCTTAGCAGCTCAAAAGAAAGTATTAATAGAAAAGGTAGC